>NC_047048.1:58229763-59479763 GCF_011762595.2 Tursiops truncatus
GAGATGGAGCTAGTGAGACAGGGAATAAGGGACACCCCAGAATGGGTATTATTGAACTGGGTGCCCCTGTGGGTGACTGAGGCTCAGTGCCACTGGGGACCCTCTGAGGAACTCTGTAGACTCTTCCTCAGGATTGTCCATGGAGGAGGGAGGCTGGGATGTCCTGCATGGGCTGCATGGCATTTCACGATTGTGGAGAACTCCTGAGGCAGAGGATTGCGGAAGAGCTTCAGGAATCTGAGATAGAAGGTGGCACCACCCAGCACTGCTGCCCTGAGATCAGGTGGCTGCAGGAGGTGGTGTGGCGCCCAGAAACCCTCTGCTCTAGGGGATGGGTCTTTCCTTGATTGAAATGTGGCAAACCTCAGACCACATTGTACAATTAGAATCCACATCCATTGCTAAGTGAAATCAGAAACTTGGCAAAGTGTATTTCAAGTAATTGATGTAAATGATATTTTAGAACTGCTGGGATCCCAAGTGAATCTTCCCACATTTAAAGATGAAACAAGAAAGAAAAAAATCTATGATCATAATGATCCTGCGGGCACTTCAAAAGATAACATTTTGATGAAAAGAGGCCCCTTAAAATTGATAGAACAGTTAAATAATTTCAAATAATTTTTCAAAATTACCTTTTAAATTAAATTTTTTTTCATTTTATTTATTTATTTATTTTTAACATCTTTATTGGAGTACAATTGCTTTACAATGGTGTGTTAGTTTCTGCTTTATAACAAAATGAATCAGCTATACATATACATATATCCCCATATCTCTTCCCTCTTGCATCTCCCACCCTCACGCCCTCCCTATCCCACCCCTCTAGGTGGTCACAAATCACCTAGCTGATCTCCCTGTGCTAGGCTAGCTGCTTCCCACTAGCTACCAGTTTTCCATTTGGTAGTGTACATATGTCCATGCCACTCTCTCACTTTGTCCCAGCTTACCCTTCCCCCTCCCCATGTCCTCAAGTCCATTCTCTAGTAGGTCTGCATCTTTATTCCTGTCCTGCCCCTAGGTTCTTCATGACCATTTTTTTTCTTTTTTTTTAGATTCCATATATATGTGTTAGCATACTGTATTTGTTTTTCTCTCTCTGACTTACTTCACTCTGTATGACAGACTCTAGATCGATCCACCTCACTACAAATAGCTCAATTTCATTTCTTTTTATGACTGACTAATAGTCCATTGTATATATACGCCACATCTTCTTTATACATTCATCCAATGATGGACACTTAGGTTGCTTCCATGTCCTGGCTATTGTAAATAGAGCTGCAATGAACATTGTGGTACATGACTCTTTTTGAATTATGGATTTCTCAGGGTATATGCCCAGTAGTGGGATTCCTGTGTCGTATGGTAGTTCTATTTTTGGTTTTTTAAGGAACCTCCATACTGTTCTCCATAGTGACCATACCAATTTACATTCCCACTAACAGTGCAAGAGTGTTCCCTTTTCTCCACACCACCTCCACCATTTATTGCTTGTAGATTTTTTGATGACGGCTATTCTGACTGGTGTGAGATGATATCTCATTATAGTTTTGATTTGCATTTCTCTAATGATTAATGATGTTGAGCATTCTTTCATGTGCTTGTTGGCAATCTATATTACTTCTTTGGAGAAATGTCTATTTAGGTCTTCTGCCCATTTTTGGATTGGTTTATTTTTTTTTTTGATATTGAGCTGCATGAGCTGCTTGTAAATTTTGGAGATTAATCCTTTGTCAGTTGCTTCATTTGCAAATAGTTTCTCTCACTCTGAGGGTTGTCTTTTGGTCTTGTTTATGGTTTCCTTTGCTGTGCAAAAGCTTTGCAGTTTCACTAGGTCCCATTTGTTTATTTTTGGGTTTTTTTCCATTTCTCTAGTAGGTGGGTCCAAAAGGATATTGCTGTGATTTATGTCATGGAGTGTTCTGCCTAAATTTTCCTCTAAGAGTTTGATAGTGTCTGGCCTTACATTCAGGTCTTTAATCCATTTTGAGTTTATTTTTGTGTATGGTGTTAGGGGATGTTCTAATTTCATTCTTTTACATGTCCAATTTTCACAGCACCAATTATTGAAGAGGCTGTCTTTTCTCCATTGTATATTCTTGCTTCCTTTATCAAAGATAAGGTGAGCATATGTGCGTGGGTTTATCTCTGGGCTTTCTATCCTGTTCCATTGATCTATATTTCTGTTTTTGTGGCAATAGCATACTGTCTTGATTACTGTAGCTTTGTAGTATAGTCCAAAGTCAGGGAGCCTGATTCCACCAGCTACGTTTTTCTTTCTCAAGATTGCTTTGGCTATTCAGGGTCTTTTGTGTTTCCATACAGATTGTGAAATTTTTTGTTCTTGTTCTGTGAAAAATGCCATTGGTACTTTGATAGGGATTGCATTGAATCTGTAGATTGCTTTGGATAGTATAGTCATTTTAACAATGTTGATTCTTCCAACCCAAGAACATGTTATATCTCTCCATCTATTTGTATCATGTTTAATTTCTTTCATCAGTGTCTTATAGTTTTGTGCATACAGGTCTTTTGTCTCCTTAAGTAGGTTTATTCCTAGGTATTTTGCTCTTTTTGTTGCAATGGTAAGTGGGAGTGTTTCCTTAATTTCGCTTTCATATTTTTTATCATTAGTGTATAGGAATGCAAGACATTTCTGTGCATTATTTTTGTATCCTGCAACTTTACCAAATTCATTGATTAGCTCTAGTAAATAGTTTTTCTGGTAGCATCTTTAGGATTCTCTATGTACAGTATCATGTCATCTGCAAACAGTGACAGCTTTACTTCTTCTTTTCCAATTTGGATTCCTTTTATTTCCTTTTTCTTCTGTGATTGCTATAGCTAAAACTTCCAAAACAATGTTGAATAATAGTGGTGAGAGTGGGCATCCTTGTCTTGTTCCTGATCTTAGTGGAAATGGTTTCAATTTTTCACCATTGAGGAAGATATTGGCTGTTGGTTTGTCATATATGGCCTTTATTATGTTGAGGTAAGTTACCTCTATGCCTACTTTCTGGATAGTTTTTATCATAGATCGGTGTTGATTTTTTTCAGAAGCTTTCTCTTCGTCTATTGAGATGATCTTTTTTTTTTTTTTTTTGTGGTATGCGGGCCTCTCACTGTTGTGGCCTCTCCCGTTGCAGAGCACAGGCTCTGGACGCGCAGGCTCAGTGGCCATGGTTCACAGGCCTAGCCACTCCACGGCATGTGGGATCATCCCGGACTGGGGCACAAACCTGTGTCCCCTGCATTGGCAGGTGGACTCTCAACCACTGCACCACCAGGGAAGCCCTGTCGAAGATTTTTAATCACAGCCTCAATTTCAGTGCTTGTGATACGTCTGTTTATATTTTCTATTTCTTCCTGGTTCAGTCTCGGAAGGTTGTGCTTTTGTAAGAATTTGTCCATTTCTTCCAGGTTGTCCATTATATTGGCATAGAATTGCTTGTAGTAATCTCTCTTGATCCTTTGTATTTCTGCAGTGTCAGTTGTTACTTCTCTTTTTTCATTTCTCATTCTACTGATTTGAGTCTTCTCCCTTTTTTCTTGATGAGTCTGGCTAATGGTTTATCAAATTTTTATCTTCTCAAAGAACCAGCTTTTAGTTTTATTGATCTTTGCTATTGTTTCCTTCATTTCTTTTTCATTTATTTCTGATGTGACCTTTATGATTTCTTTCCTTCTGCTAACTTTGGGTTTTCTTTGTTCTTCTTCCTCTAATTGCTTTAGGTGTAAGTTACATTGTTTGAGATGTTTCTTGTTTCTTAAGGTAGGATTGTATTGGTATAAACTTCCCTCTTAGAACTGCTTTTGCTGCATCCCATAGGTTTTGGGTCATCATATTTTCATTGTCATTTGTTTCTAGGTATTTTTTGATTTCCTCTTTGATTTCTTCAGCGATCTCTTGGTCATTAAGTAGTGTATTGTTTATCCTCCATGTGTTTGTATTTTTTACAGATTGTTTCCTGTAAGTGATATCTAGTCTCATAGCGTTGTGGTCAGAAAAGATAGTTGATACGATTTCAGTTTTCTTAAATTTACCAAGGCTTGATTTGTGACCCAAGATATGATCTATCCTGGAGAATGGTCCATGAGTACTTGAGGTGAAAGTGTATTCTGTTGGTTTTGGATGGAATGTCCTATAAATATCAATTAAGTCCATCTTGTTTAATGTATCATTTAAAGCTTGTGTTCCCTTATTTATTTTCATTTTGGATGATCTGTCCATTGGTGAAGGTGGGGTGTTAAAGTCCCCTACTATGTTGTGTTACTGTCGATTTCCCCTGTTATGGCTGTTAGTATTTGCCTTATGTATTGAGGTGCTCCTATGTTGGGTGCATAGATATTTACAATTGTTATATCTTCTTCTCGGACTGATCCCTTTATCATTATGTACTGTCCTTCTTTGTCTCTTGTAATAGTCTTTATTTTAAAGTCTATTTTGTCTGATATGAGAACTGCTACTCCAGCTTTCTTTTGATTTCCATTTGCATAGAATATCTTTTTCCATCCCCTCACTTTCAGTCTGTATGTGTCCCTAGGTCTGAAGTGGGTCTCTTTTAGACAGCATATGTATGGGTCCTGTTTGTGTATCCATTCAGCCAGTCTATGTCTTTTGGTTGGAGCATTTAATCCATTTACATTTAAGGTAATTATCCATATGTATGTTCCTATTACCATTTTCTTAATTGTTTTGGGCTTGTTATTGTAGGTCTTTTCCTTCTCTTGTGTTTCCTGCCTAGAGAAGTTCCTTTAGCATTTGTTGTAAAGCTGGTTTGGTGGTGCTGAATTCTCTTAGCTTTTGCTTGTCTGTAAAGGTTTTAATTTGTGTATCGAATCTGCATGAGATCCTTGCTGGGTAGAGTAATCTTGGTTGTAGGTTTTTCCCTTTCATCACTTTAAATATGTCCCACCACTCCCTTCTGGCTTGCAGAGTTTCTGCTGAAAGCTCAGCTGTTAACTTTATGGGGATTCCTTTGTATATTATTTGTTGTTTTTCCCTTGCTACTTTTAATATTTTTTCTTTGTATTTAATTTTTGATAGTTTGCTTATTATGTGTCTTGGCGTGTTTCTCCTTGGATTTATCCTGTATGGGACTCTCTGTGCTTCCTGGACTTGATTAACTATTTCCTTTCCCATATTAAAGAAGTTTTCAACTATCATCTCTTCAAATATTTTCTCAGTC
The DNA here is from genome assembly GCF_011762595.2 of Tursiops truncatus. Lineage (NCBI taxonomy): Eukaryota > Metazoa > Chordata > Mammalia > Artiodactyla > Delphinidae > Tursiops > Tursiops truncatus. Next base: position 58,234,956 of record NC_047048.1, read on the forward strand.
GCTTTCTTTTTCTCTTCTTCTTCTGGGACCCCTATAATTCGAATGTTGGTGTGTTTAATATTGTCCCAGAGGTCTCTGAGACTGTCCTCAATTCTTTTCATTCTTTTTTCTTTTTTCTGCTCTGCAGTAGTTATTTCCACTATTTTATCTTCCAGGTCATTTATCCATTCTCCTGCCTCAGTTATTCTGCTATTGATTTCTTCTAGAGAATTTTTAATTTCATTTATTGTATTTTTCATCATTGTTTGTTTGTTCTTTAGTTCTTCTAGGTCCTTGTTAAACGTTTCTTATATTTTCTCCATTCTATTTCCAAGATTTTGGATCATCTTTACTATCATTATTCTGAATTCTTTTTCAGGTAGACTGCCTATTTCCTCTTCATTTGTTTGGTCTGGTGGGTTTTTACCTTGCTCCTTCATCTTCTGTGTGTTTCTCTGTCTTCTCATTTTGCTTAACTTACTGTGTTTGGGGTCTCTTTTTCGCAGGCTGCAGGTTCATAGTTCCCCTGTTTTTTGGTGTCTGCCCCCAGTGGCTTAGGTTGGTTCAGTGGGTTGTGTAGGCTTCCTGGTGGAGGAGACTGGCACTTGTGTTCTGGAGGCTGAGGCTGGATCTTGTCTTTCTGGTGGGCAGGACCACGTCCGGTGCTGTCTTTTGGGGTTTCTGTGAACTTATTATGATTTTAGGCAGCCTCTCTGCTCTTGAGTGGGGTTGTGTTCCTTTCTTGCTAGTTGTTTGACATAGAGTGTCCAGCACTGTAACTTTCTGGTCATTAGGTGGAGCTGGGTCTTGGCAGTGAGATGGAGCTCTCTGGGAGATTATTGCTGTGTGATATTATGTGGAGCTGGGAGGTCTCTGGTGGACCAATGTCCTAAACTCGGCTCACCCACCTCAGAGGCACAGGTCTGACGCCCGGCCGGAGCACAAAGAGCCTGTCATCCACTCGCTCAGAAAAAAGAGAAAAAGGAAAAATATATATATAATCAGTGCTCGCAAAGTCCACCTCCTCAATTTGGGATGATTCGTTGTCGATTCAGGTGTTCCACAGATGCAGGGTACATCAAGTTGATTGTGGAGATTTAATCCGCTGCTCCTGAGGCTGCTGGGAGAGATTTCCCTTTCTATTCTTTGTTCGCACAGCTCCGGGGGTTCAGCTTTGGGTTTGGTCCCGCCTCTGCATGTATGTCGCCTGAGGGCATCTGTTCTTCGCTCAGACAGGATGGGGTTAAAGGAGCAGCTGATTAGTGGGCTCTGGCTCACTCAGGCCGGCGGGGGGCGGGGTGGGGGGAGGGAGGTGAATGGAATGCGGGGCGAGCCTTCATGATGTTGCAACAGCCTGAGGCGTGCCGTGTGTTCTCCCGGGGAAGTTGTCCCTGGATCCCCGGACCCTGGCAGTGGCGAGCTGCACAGGCTCCCGGGAGGGAAAGTGTGGATAGTGACCTGTGCTCGCACACAGGCTTCTTGGTGACTGTAGCAGCAGCCTTAGCGTCTCACGCCTGTCTGTGGGGCCCGCGCTGATAGCTGCGGCTCGCGCCGGTCTCTGGAGTTCGTTTAGGTGGCGCTCTTAATCCTCTCTCCTCGTGCACTGTGAAACAAAGAGGCAAGAAAGTCTCTTGCCTCTTTGACAGCTCCAGACCTTTTCCTGGACACACTCCCGTCTAGCTGTGGCGCACTAGCCCCCTTCAGGCTGTGTTCACGCAGCCAACCCCAGTCCTCTCCCTGGGATCTGACCTCCGGAGCCCGAGCCTCAGCTCCCAGTCCACACTCGCCCTGGCGGGTAAGCAGACAAATCTCTCGGGCTGGTGAGTGCCGGTCGGCACCGATCCTCTGTGCGGGAATCTCTCCGCTTTGCCCTCCGCACCCCTGTTGCTGTGCTCTCCTCCGTGGCTCCGAAGCATCCCCCCCACCTCCGCCACCCGCAGTCTCCGCCCGCGAAGGGGCTTCTAGTGTGTAGAAACCTTTCCCCCTTCACGGCTCCCTCCTACTGGTGCAGGTCCCCTCCCTATTCTTTTCTCTCTGTTTTTTCTTTTTTCTTTTGCCCTACCCAGGTACATGGGGGAGTTACTTGCCTTTGGGGAGGTCTGAGGTCTTCTGCCAGCGTTCAGTAGGTGTTCTGTAGGGGTTGTTCCACATGTAGATGTATTTGTGGAGAGGAAGGTGATCTCCACGTCCTACTCTTCTTCCATCTTGAAGCTCCTCCCTCAAAATTACCTTTTAATGATTGTGTGTGAATTTTAAATGAAGGGTTTGATGGTACTTGGTATAAGTTTTTAAGAAAAAAGTATTGCCAACTTCCTTACACTTCCAACACTTGTTCCTTCCAAGAGTTGGTGCATAGTTGTCATTATATTCTATGCTTAATTAAAATATAACTTAAATAAAATTATTTTAATAATTGAAGTGTTTTTCAAGTTCAAATTTGAATCAATTCCTCTTTGACAATTTCACTGAAACTGGGACATGATTTTGTAGGGTCTTTCTATTGGCTTTTTGTTGTCTTTTCTAATACCAAATAGCTGTATGTGTTTATATCATTTGGTTGTGAAGAATAAATAAGTTAACACATGTGCAGTGACTCAAACACTGCTCTCAGTGCATGGGAGCAGTTATCATCAGCTGTGCCTGGGTCTCTGTCCTCCCGACACTGTCCTGGACCCCTTATAGCCCAGAGAGCTCACTGGTGACTGGAGTGGTCTCGCTGAGACCCTCCATCCTTTTATTGGTCCTTGTCACCCTCTGGAGACCATGGCACTTGCTTGGTGGTACCTTGCCCTGGCGTGTTCTCCACAGGCACCACCTAGTTACCAGACCTTCACAATCTGTTCTCAGGGTTCTGCTCTTTCCTTGGTAGGAATCCCTGCCTGTGTGCTGACGGGGAAAGACTGAGAACAGATAGTGACCTTCTAGGGATGGTGTCTTGCTTGGTTGTCCACACATTAGCTGTATCACTGATGTAACCATACAGGTCGAGGTGGGTTGAGTATAAAGAAACAATATTTGGAGAACAAACATATGCTTAGTTTTTTTCAAATTGCACTACATAAAAGGAGTTTCTCTCTCTACCCTAGACCAAGAGCTGAAGTCTGTCTTAACTGGACCCCTGAAAGCTGATCTGACCTTAGACAATTTCATAATAAGGGTCTTGGAAACAGAGGGAAGGTGACCTGCACAGGGTCTTGCATTTGCTTGTGGTTTCAGTGCAGGGACCAGAATCTGGTTCTCCCATCCCTTGGTTTAGTGTGAAAACTGCACCATGCTGTGTGTTCCTATGAATTCTATTGAAACCCTTAATGGCTTTTAGTAGTTTAGAAATCTCCCAAATTTTCTTCAGTATACATATATTCTACTTCATAGCTGAAAAACCTGGTTGAAAAAAATTCCAGAAGTTTTTAGGTAATAATTCCAGCAGCCTGCAATCATAAATGCTTATAGCCTTATAATTTGGGTGGGTGTCAGAATAGCAAATGGTTAAACCCTGTGTCTGGCATAACTCCTGCTTTGCCACTTGTGACCTTGAGTAAATATTTAACTTCTCCAAACCTAAGTTTCTTCCTCTGCCAAATATTAGTATTGTGGAGTCATGAAGATTAGAAGCTAGGAATCTTCATAAAGTTATAGAGTAAGTCAACTGATGTATAAGTTCTTAAATAGAATTCAGATTCACCTTTTCCTATTTAATGGCCACAGTGGAAAAGAAAGGAAGGATTAGGACAGCTTCATCATTCCATGCTTCCGTCCAAGCATGCATTCACTCATGCATTCCCACTGTCTTTCAACCATGAGATTACTTATGCATGCATCTGTTAACCAATATCTAACTCCTTCTAAGTGGCAGGCCCTGGGCAGACGACCCCATGCTCAAGGAGCCCCCAGGTTCCCACAGTGAACTTCCTACAGTAATTGTCTGCTTTCTCTGGGCGGTGTCAGGTTCCCCTTGCATGACCGTTTCCAAGTCTTCACCCTCCTTGGACTTGGTGGCTGTTACCTGCCTTGTGCCGTGATTCTATCCACAGAGTATGCATGTCACCTGGTTGAAGAACTTCCATACGTTCAAGGGAGCTGAGCAACCCAGGTCAAAGCAGAATAGTGATGGGACGTACACCTTGGAAAGCTTGCATTTGGTGAATGCCTCGGTGCAGGTGTCTGAGCGTGTGCTCACCTGTAAGGTGCAGCATGAGGCACAGTCTCACATCCAGGCCAGCCTCATACTGTTCGCTGCATATACAGACCCATTGTATGTGCCCCGGGCACATACAAATGTACTGGGAGCCCAGGTAAGCTCACCTCTACACCTGTGAGAAACTGGGTGACCTCTGTCTCCAAGTGGAGTGAGATATTAACTCACAGAGTCCCATTTGATATCTTCTCTGCCTATTGTCACCTAGGTCCAGAGATGCCTGCCCTTATCTTTGTGGCTTTCCTCCTGGGCTTCACGGTTCTGCTGGTAATCAGTTTCATAGTCACCTACTTCCACAGGTGCTGGAGCCTATAACAGGTGAGTTGATGGCAGCCTTAATCCTTAGAGAGGGAGATCAGGGCCTTCCTGAACTGGCAAGAGGAATCCAGGGCGAGCCCAAAAGTCACACAGCAATCCAGCCTCAAGGAAGAGTTCTGAACAATCTTATTTCCTCCCAATGTGTCTTGGAATTCTCAGAGGCTTTCAACTCTCATACATTATTTAGTACCCTGGAATTTTACGTTTTTACAGTTATGTTCGTTGGGACCCTGGAGATGAGGATCCAAGGTATGGAGTTGCGATAAAGGTCCAAGATTGGAGACCCAGACTCCAAAGAGCCCTTCCATAAACTGTTGTATATTCAGTTATCACATGGTATATCCTAGGAATGAATAAGGAAAGTATTATTAAAATCAACTAATGGAACCTATCTGGGGGACTTGGATGTGCTGACTAGTAACACAGGTGAATGTGGGTATGGGAGAGAGTTCACAACTTAGAAAGTGGTGTTGGGTGTAGTGAGTAAGGACTTCATTTCTGATCAGTGCCATGAACCCAGGCCGTGCTGAGTGCCTGCCACATAGTATGTACTCAAAAAACATTTGTGGAATTAATGAATGAATGTTTTCCCCAATAGCTGTTGCATACTCTTCGATACACTGCTTCCTACCCTGTGCAAGGGGCTCAAGTGGAGAGAAGCTGTAAGGACCAGAGGTGACCCAAGACCGCCCCCCTTCACTCTGCTGTCCCCACCTCCACCATGCACATGCTCCCTTCCACACACCCTCCTGTTTCTTCTGTCTGAGCTTTGGAGCTGAGTCAAGGATGGACGTAGGTCATGGATATCCGTAATGTCTGACCCTGATGCTTTGAGCTTCAAACTTCCTCCACCCAAAAGAGAAACAAGTAGATCCAGAAAAGAGGTTTCCATTATGCCCCTGATCGTGAACAACCTTTAATTTTCAGAGCACTTCTTACTTACATCCAGAGCTTTCACAAGTGTGATTTCATTTTAACACATATATATTTAAAACCACTAAGTTGAATAAGCATTTTTCTATTCTGAAATTTATAGAGAATAATATAAAAATATCCATGGACCTATCTACCATGCTATCTTTGCAAACTGTTCACATTTTATTATGATCTGTTGTTCCTTTTAAAATTCCTGTCCTGGATTTGGTAGTTATAATCTCAATCATGATTTCATACTTCTACAACATATGTATAAATCCTGAAGCAATATATAATATTACTTGCATGTTTTAACTTTTATATAAATGCTATTATACTGTATACAGCATCCTTGAAGTTTTATTTTTATACTTAACACAGTTTGTGGGATTTACTTATGTTAGCATATGTAGCTTCATTTTCTTAATTTCCACGGCTCTATAGCATCTATTATAAGAGTATGCTACAATGTATTGATTTTTTTGTGATGGATATTAAATCTTTAATGTTTTGCTAGTACAATTTTGCACAAATATTTTTATCTTTTCTTCCTTGGCACATATGGGAGAGTCCCTCTTCCTTTGGTGTGATCCACAAAGCAGACTATTGGTATCATTTGGAGATTTTGTTATATATTTTTTTAAAAAGGTTTTCAATTCTTTTTCTAAAATAATTTTTATTGGAGTATGGTTGCTTTACAATGTTGTGTTAGCCTCCACTGCACAACAAAATGAATCAGCCATACACATATAGATATCCACTCCCTTTTGGACTTGCCTCCCATTTAGGTTCCACAGTGCGTTAGGTAGAGTTCCTTGTGCTATACAGTATGTTCCCATCACTTGTCTATTTTATACATAGTATCAATAAAGGATATGTGTCAATCCTAGTGGTTTTCACTTCTCGATCAAGTTTTGCTCTTTCCATTAATGCCTTTGATCTCACTTTATTTTTCGTGTGTGTATTACAGGTGGGGATCTTATTGAGATATTATTTCGATCCACACTGCCCCTTTGCCGTACATCAAGTTTCCATAAATTTCTGGTTCTTTTAATGCGGTTTTCATTCCATTGAGCTCTTTGTCTATCTCTCTGACCAAACTACCCTGTCTTAGTTAGAATAGCTTTATAATAAGTTTTAGTACCTCAGTTGGGTAAATCTTCCCACCTTTTCTGGTTGTTCAAAGCTGTCATGGCTATTTTTGGCCCCCATGTGTTTTATTTTACTTTATTTTCTGCTTTTCAGAAATTGAAGTATAGTTGATTTACAATATTATGTTAATTTTATGTGTACAACATAGTGATTCAAGATTTTTATAGATTGTACTCCATTTAAAGTTATTACAAAATAATGGCTATATTTTCTTGTGCTATACAATATATCCTTGTTGCTTTTTTTTTTTTTTTACATAGTAATTTTTAGATCTTAATCCCCTTCCCTCTCCCCACTGGTAACTACCAGTTTGTTCTTTATATCTGTGAGTCTCTTTCTGTTTTGTTATATTCATTCATTTTTTTATCTTTTACATTCCATGTATAAGTGATAACACAGTATTTGTCCTTCTCTGTCTGACTTAGTTCACTAAGCATAATACCCTGCAGGTCCAACCACGTTGTTGCAAATGGCAAAATTTCATTTTTAAAAATGACTAACATTCCATTATATATATGTATATAATATATATAATATATATTATATATATATACCACATCTTTATTATCCATTCATCTGATGATAGACACGTAGGTTGCTTCCATACCTCAGCTATTATAAATAATGCTGCTATGAACATTGGGGTTCATGTATCTTTCCAAATTAGTGTTTATGTTTTCTTTGAATAGAGTGGAATTCCTGGGTATATGGTAGTTCTATTTTCAGTTTTCTGAGGAACCTCCATACTGTTTAACACAGTAGCTGCATCAATTTACAATACCACCAACAGTGTACTATGGTTCCCTTTTTTCCACATCCTCACCAATATTTGTTATTTGTAGAATTTTTGATGATAGCCATTTTGACAGGTGTAAGATGATGTCTCATTGTGGTTTTAATTTGCATTTTCTGGTGATTAGCAATGTTGAGCATCTTTTCATGTTCCTGTTGGCCATCTGTATGTCTTCTTTGGAAAAACATCTATTCAGGTCTTCTGTCCATTTTTTAATCAGGTTGTTGTTTGGTATTGAGTTGTATGATCTGTTTATATATTTTGGAAATTAACCCCTTATTGGTCATATTATTTGCAAAATATTTTCTTCCATTCAGTAGGTTGTCTTTTTGTTTTGTCAATGATTTCCTTTGCTGTGAAAAAGCTTTTAATTTTAATTAGGTCCCATTTGTTTGTTTTTGCTTTTCTTTCTTTTGCTTTAGGAGTCAGATCCAAAAAATATTGCTACAATTTATGTCAAAGAGTGTTCTGCCTAGGAGTTTCATGGTTTCGGGTGTTACATTTAGTTCTTTAATCAGTTACAATTTATTTTTGTGTATGGTGTGAAGGAATGTTCTAATTTCATTCTTTTACATGTTGCTATCCAGTTTTCCCAGCACCACTTATTGAAGAGACTGTCTTTTCTCCATTGTATATGCTTGCATTCTTTGTCATAGATTAACTGACCGTAAGTGTGTGGGTTTATCTCTAGGCTTTCTATTCTGTTCCATTGAGCTATGTGGCTGTTTTGTGCCAATACCATGCTGTTTTGATTACTATAGCTTTGTAGTATAGTTGAAGTAAGAAAGCATGATACTTCTAGCTTTGTTCTTTTTTCTCAAAATTGCTTTGGGAATTCAGGATCTTTTGTGGTTCCATATAAATTTTAGGATTATTTGTTCTACCTGTATGAAAAATGTCATGGGTATTTTGATAGGGATTGCATTGAATCTGTAGATTGCTTTGGGTAGTATAGTCATTTTCACAATATTGATTCTTCCAATCCACGAACATGGTATATCTCTCCATCTGTTTGTGCCACCTTTGATTTCTTTCATCAGTGTCTTATAGTTTTCTGAGTACAGGTCTTTTACCTCCTTAGGTAGGTTTATTCCTAGGTATTTTATTCTTTTGTTGCAATGGTGAACGGGATTGTTTCCTTAACTTCTCTTTCTGATCTTTCATTGTTAGTGTATAGGAATGCAAGAGATTTCTGTACATTAATTTTGTATCCTGCACTTTACCAAATTCATTGATTAGTTCTAGTAGTTTTCTGGTGATATCTTTTTTTTTAATTAATTAATTAATTTATTTATTTTTGGCTGAGTTCAGTCTTTGCTGCTGCACCCTGGCTTCCTTTAGTTGTGGTGAGCAGGAGTTACTCTTCATTGCAGTACGCGGGCTTCTTATTGCGGTGGCTTCTATTGTTGCAGAGCATGGGCTCTAAGCATGTGGGCTTCAGTAGTTGTGGCTTGTGGGGTGTAGAGAGCAGGCTTAGTAGTTGTGGTGCCCAGGCTTAGTTGCTCCACGGCATGTGGGATCTTCCTGAACCAGGGCACGAACCTGTGTCCCCTGCATTGGCAGGTGGAATCTTAACCACTGTGCCTCCTGGGAAGCCCTCTGGTGGCATCTTTAGGATTATCTATGTATAGTATCATGTCATCTGCAAACAGTGACAGTTTTACTTCTTTTCCAATTTGTATTCCTTTTATTTCTTTTTCTTCTATGATTGCTGTGACTAGGACTTCCAAAATGATGTTGAATAATAGTTGTAAGAGTGGATATTCTTGTCTTGTTCCTGATCTGAGAGGAAATGCTTTCAGTGTTTCACCATTGAGAATGATGTTTGCTGTGGGTTTGTCATATATGGCCTTTATTATGTTGAGGTAGGTTCTCTCTATGCCCACTTTCTGGACACTTTTTTATCATAAATCGGTGTTGAATTTTGTAAAAAGCTTTTTCTGCATCTATTGAGATGATTATATTGTTTTTATCCTTCAGTTTGTTAATATGGTGAATCACATTGATTGATTTGCACATATTGAAGAATCCTTGGATCCCTGGGATAAATCCCACTTCATCATGGTATAGGATACTTTTATGTGTTGTTGGATTCTGTTTGTTAGTGTTTTGTTGATGATGTTTGCATCTGTATTCATCATTGATATTGGTCTGTAATTTTCTTTTTTTATAGCACCTTTGTCAGGTTTTGGTATCAGGGTGATGGTGGCCTCAAAGAATGAGCTTGGGAGTATTCCCTCCTCTGCAATTTTTTGGAAGAGTTTGAGAAGATGGATGTTAGCTCTTCTCTAAATGTTTGATAGAATTCACCTGTGAAGTCATCTGGTCCTGGATTTTTATTTGTTGGAAGATTTTAAATCACAGTTTCAATTTCATTACTTGTGAATGGTCTGTTCATGTTTTCTATTACTTCCTGGTTCAGTCTGGAAGGTTATAGCTTTCTAAGAATTTGTCCGTTTCTTCCAGGTTGTCTATTTCATTGGCATAGAGTTGCTTGTAGTAGTCTCTTATGATGTTTTGTATTTCTTTTCTTTTTTATTTTTTAAAGGGAACGCTATTTATTTATTTATTTGGCTGTGTTGGGTCCTCATTTCTGTGCGAGGGCTTTCTCTAGTTGTGGCGAGTGGGGGGTCCCTCTTCATCGCGGTGTGTGGTCCTCTCACTGTTGCAGCCTGTCTTGTTGCGGAGCAGAAGCTCCAGACGTGCAGGCTCAGTAGTTGTGGCTCACAGGCCTAGTTGCTCTGCAGCATGTGGGATCTTCACAGACCAGGACTTGAACCCATGTCCCCTGCATTGGCAGGCAGATTCTCAACCACTGCACCACCAGGGAAGCCCCAATGCTTTGTATTTCTGCAGTGTCTGTTGTACCTTCTCCCTTTCCATTTCTAGTTTTATTGATTTGAGTCCTCTCTTTTTCCTGATGAGTCTGGCTAAAGTTATCAATTTGTTCATCTTCTCAAAGAACCAGCGTTTAGTTTTATTGATCTTTGCTATTGCTTTCTTTGTTTCTATTTCATTTATTTCTGCTCTGATCTTTATGATTTCTTTCCTTCTGCTACCTTTGGGTTTTGTTTGTTCTTCTTTCTCTAGTTCCTTTAGGTGTAAGGTTAGATTGTTTATTTGAGATTTTTCTTGTTTCTTGCAGTAAGATTGTAGTGCTATAAGCTTGCCTCTTAGAACTGCTTTTGCTGCATCCCATCGGTTTTGAATCATCGTGTTTTTTTGTTTTTTGTGTTTTTTTTGCCGTACGTGGGCCTCTCACTGTTGTAGCCTCTCCTGTTGTGGAGCACAGGCTCCGGACGTGCAGGCTCAGTGGCCATGGCTCACGGGCCTAGCTGCTCTGTGGCAGGTGGGATCTTCCTGGACCAGGGCACGAACCCGCGTCCCCTGCATCGGCAGGCGGACTCTCAACCACTGCACCACCAGGGAAGCCCAATCATTGTGTTTTCATTGTCATTTGTCTCTAGGTACTTTTTAATTTCCTCTTTGATTTCTTCAGTGATCTCTTGGTTATTTAGTAATGTATTGTTTTTCCTCCATGTGTCTGTGTTTTTTGTTTTTTCCCCTGTAATTTATTTCTAATCTCATAACGTTGTGGTCAGAAAAGATGCTTGATATGATTTCAATTTTCTTAAATTTACTGAGGCTTGATTTGTGAGCCAAGATGTGATCTATCCTGGAGAATGCTCTGTGTGCACTTGAGAAGAAAGTGTAATCTGCTGTTTTCGGATGGAATGTCCTATAAATGTCAATTCAATCTATCTGGTCTATTGTGTCATTTAAAGCTTGTGTTTCCTTATTAATTTTCTGTCTGGATGATCTGTCCTTTGGTGTAAGTGAAGTGTTAAAGTCCCCCGCTATTATTGTGTTACTGTTGATTTCCTATTTTAGAGCTGTTAGCAGTTGCCTAATGTATTGAGATGCTCCTATGTTGTGTGCATATATATTTATAATTGTTATATCTTCTTCTTGGATAGATCCCTTGATCATTATGTAGTGTTCTTCCTTGTCTCTTGTAACATTCTTTATTTTAAAGTCTATTTTATCTGATACGAGTATTGCTATCCAGCTTTCTTTTCTTTTTCTGTGTTTAAAAATAAATCTTTATTGGAGTATAATTGTTTCACATTACTGTGTTAGTTTCTGTTGTACAACAAAGTGAATCCGCCATATGCATACATATTTCCCCATATCCCCTCCCTCTTGAGCCTCCCTCCCACTCTCCCTATCCCACCTCTCTAGGTCATTGCAAAACACCGAGCTGATCTCCCTGTGCTATGCTGCTGATTCCCACTAGCTAACTATTTTACCTTCGGTAGTGTATATATGTCAGTGCTACTCTCACTTTGCCTCAGCTTCCCCTTGATTTCAATTTGCATGGAATATCTTTTTCCATCCCCTCACTTTCTGTTTATATGGGTCCTAAGGTCCTAAGTGGGTCTCTTGTGGACAGCATATATATGGATCTTGTTTATGGGTTTTTTAAAAATATTTATTTATTTATTTATTTATGGCTGTGTGGGGTCTTTGTTTCTGTGCAAGGGCTTCTCTAGTTGTGGCAAGCAGAGGCCACTCTTCATCGTGGTGTGCAGGCCTCTCACTTTCGCGGCCTCTCTTGTTGTGGAGCACAGGCTCCAGACGCGCAGGCTCAGTAATTGTGGCTCATGGGCCCAGTTGCTCCGTGGCATGTGGGATCGTCCAAGACCAGACCTCAAACCCGTGTCCCCTGCATTGGCAGGCAGACTCTCAACCACTGCACCACCAGGGAAGCCCTGGATCTTGTTTCCATTCAGTGAGCCTGTGTCTTTTGGTTGGAGCATTTAATTCATTCACATTTAAGATAATTATCAATATGTATGTTCCTATTACCATTTTCTTAATTGTTTTGGATTTGTTTTTGTAGGTCCTTTTCTTCTCTTATGTTTCCCACGTAGAGAAGTTCCTTTAGTATTTGTTGTAGAGCTGGTTTGATTGTGATTAATTCTCTTAGCTTTTGCTTGTCTGTAAAGCTTTTGATTTCTCTGTCGAATCTGAATGTGAATCTTGCCGGCTACAGTAATCTTGGTTGTCGGTTCTTCCCTTTCATCACTTTAAATATATTGTGCCACTCCCTTCTGGCTTGTAGAGTTTCTGCTGAGAAATCAGCTGTTAACCTTATGGGAGTTCCCTTGTATGTTACTTGTTGTTTTTCCCTTGTTTCTTTTAATAATTTTTCTTTGTCTTTAATTTTTGTCAATGTAATTACTATGTGTCTTGGAGTGTTTCTCCTTGGGATTATCCTGCCTGGGACTCTGCACTTCCTGGACTTGGGTGGCTATTTCCTTTTCCATGTTAGGGAAGTTTTTGACTATAATCTCTTCAAATATTTTCTCAGGTCCTTTCTCTCTTTTCTCCATCTGCAATCCCTATAATGCGAATATTGGTGCATTTAATGTTGTTCCATAGGCCTCTTAGACTGTCTTCATTTCTTTTTGTTCTTTTTTCTTTATTCTGTTCCATGGCAGTGAATTCCACCATTCTGTCTTCCAGGTCACTTATCCGTTCTTCTGCCTCAGTTATTCTGCTATTGATTCCTTCTAGTGTATTTTTCATTTCAATTATTTTATTGTTCATCTCTGTTTCTTTGTTCTTTAATTCTTCTAGGTGTTTGTTCTTTAATTTTTCTAGGTCTTTGTTAAACGTTTCTTGCATCTTCTCGATCTTTGCCTCATTCTTTTTCCGAGGTCCTGGATCATCCTCACTATCATTATTCTGAATTCCTTTTCTGGAAGGTTGCCTATCTGCACTTCATTTAGTTGTTTTTCTGGAGTTTTATCTTGTTCCTTCATCTGGTACATAGTCCTCTGCCTTTTCATTTTGTCTATCTTTCTGTGAATGTGGTTTTCATTCCACAGGCTGCAAGATTGTGGTTCTTCTTGCTTCTGCTCTCTGTCCTCTGGTGGATGAGGCTATCTAAGAGGCTTGTGTAAGCTTCCTGATGGGAGGGACTGGAGTTGGGTTAGAGCTGTGTGTTGCTCAGGTGGGCAGAGATCAGTAAAACTTTAATCCACTTCTCTGCTGGTGGGTGGGGCTGAGTTCCCTCCCTGGTGGTTGTTTGGCCTGAGGTGCCCTAGCACTGGAGGCTACAGCCTCTTTGGTGTAGCTAATGGCAGATTCCAGGAAGTCTAATGCCAAGGAGTACTTCCCCGAACTTCTGCTGCCAGTGTCCTTGTCCCTGCAGTGAGCCACAGCCACACCCCGCCTCTGTAGGAGACCCTCCAACATTAGCAGGTATGTCTGGTTCAGTCTCCTATGGGGTCCCTGCTCCTTCCCCCTGGGTGCTGATTTGCACACTAGTTTGCGTGTGTGCTCTCCAAGAGTGGAGTCTCTGTTTCTCCCAGTTCTGTTGAAGTCCTACAATTAAATCCCACTAGCCTTCAAAGTCTGATTCTCTGGGAGTTCCTTCTCCCGTTGCCGGACCCCCAGGTGGGGAAGCCTGATGTGGGGATCAGAACCTTCACTCTAGTGGGTGAACTTCTGTAGTATAATTTTTCTCCAGTTTCTGGGTCACCCACCCAGTGGTTATGGGATTTCATTTTATTGTGATTGCGTCCCTCCTACCATCTCATTGCTGCTTGTCCTTTGTCTTTGGATGTGGGGTATATTTTTTGTTGAGTTCCAGTGTCTTCCTGTCTATGATTGTTCAGCAGTTAGTTGTGATTCTGGTCCTCTTACAAGAGGGAGTGAGCACACGTCCTTCTGCTCTGCCATCTTGAACCAATCCCTCCTTTGTCTTTTGTTATAGTGTTTCCTTAAAGTCTATTTTGTCTGATATGAGCATTGATACTCCTGTTTTCTTGGCATTTCCATTTGTATGATTTCTCTTTCTCATCCCCTTAGTTTCAGTCTCCAAATGATTTTAGAATCACTCTTTCAAGTTTCATGAAAAACCATTTTAGAATTATTATTTGATTACATTGAATTTATATATTAATTTGGGAAAATTGAAATCTTTTCCAATATTGAGTTTTCTCATTCATGGATATGATATAATTCCATTTATTCCATTTTTAAAGTAATTTTAAATTCATAGTTTTACATTTTTCCCCCTAATGGTCTTATGCATCTTTAGTTACAGCTATCTTTAATAATTTGTAGTTTATGTAATCTTTAAAAATTATTATTACTGCTTTCACTAGTTTTGACTACTGGTTGTAATTGAGGTAGATCATCAATATTTGATCCAGCAAGCTTACAAAACTCTCAGCATTGCTAATTGTAAGGGCATTTGTGTGTGTGTAACTCTGTTAACTTTAATCCAATCATCCAAATTAGTTTCGTCTTTATCAAAGATTCATATCCAAATGATTTATAAGACAAATAGTTCTACAAGTTCTACATATGAAAACTTGAGTCTCTCTAACCTTCTGCCATTTTCCACCTCTGAGAAGAAACCACTTTCAAATCTTTTAACTGATTATTTTAGGTTTTAATGTCAAATGTCATACAGCATGCTTCTATAGCACTTCTTGTTTTCTCACTCTTAGGCATTATTTATTGATATCTCACTATGGAAGATGGGTATGTAATGTTTTGTTACTCCTGACCTCATGACACATACACACATTTTATATCCTTATCATCCTAAAATAAGCATAGTTTTGGATAACTTAATAGACAGTGTCTATGTTATTGTGTCTATGAAATTCTTAATAATAGCTGAGTTTGTAACATTCTCAGTTTTGTTTCACGTTGATCCTCTTGTGTGTATGTTTGTGTAACCACCACCATGGTCAGGATGCAGAACATTCCATGACCACAAAGTCTCCCATGTGCTAGCCCTTTAAAGTGGCACATCCTCAGCAAACCAAACCTCTGGCAAATGCCATTCTGTTTTCTCCTTATATATAATTTTGAGACTGTTATATCAGTGGAATTGATATTATGAGATTGTCTTTGTTTACTCAACATAATGCCCTCAAGAGACTTTCAGTTGTTACACACATATATAGCTTATTCCTTTGTATTGCTGAGTAGTATTTCCTGCTATGGACGCACCACAGTTTGTTAAACTGTTCACTTGCTGTGAGACATTTTAATTTTTTCCCAGTTTTTTGCTTTACAAAGAAATTTGCTATATCTGCACCAGTTTTGTGTGGACATAGTTTTCATTTCTCTTAGATAAATGCCTGGGAGTATAATTTCTGGGTCCTATAACCCACTTCCTCTCCTGAAAGAAGTAGGAAACAATTCCTTTTTTAGATGCAGGTGATACAAATTCTGAGGTCCTCATTGCACTGTGCTTTTGGGCTAAGTTTTACCAGTTATATCAATAAAGGGTTGGAATAGAAAGTCATTTCAGGAGCAGATCTAGTTCCACCCCATATTTGAGAGGCCCTGGAGAACCCTCTTCCTTGTTTCAGTTGAGTTCGTCTTTGTTGAGGTAGGTTCCAGAATGAGGCCACAAGCCAGCCACATCCTAGCCTCCTGGGCTTGGGACTTTGGAACACAGCCCACAACCACAGATCCTTCTTGGGATCTGTGAGTTTGCCTGGGGCTTCCAAATAGGGGTTCACCATGAATGGAGTGAGGGGCCCAGTGGAGAGAACAGAGACCCCAAGTAGGGAGCAAGTTTATTTCTGTTAGGCTTGTCCAATCTGTCTGAAAACATAAGATGAGTAACTCCTCACTTTCCATCTGATTTCTCTGCCTGATTTCCATTTCACCATCTGAAGCAGGAACTGTCTATAACCTAGAAGCGGATTAAGATCTCACAGCCATTTCATCCCATCATAGGCACTTCCTCTTACATCATTGGGAGGTGGGGCTTCCTTCCTTTCCACAGAGCACAGAAGTACAGGTTCTCCCCAGGACACACATTTGGACAGAGCAGGCTTCCACGATGCCCATCCCTGTCTCTTTGTCCAACCATCCTCCTCCTTGCCTGCTGCTGACTCTACTGCTGGGACTCACAGGTAAGAATTCCTTGGGGTAGAATCCCCTTTCCCTGACCCCTGGACCTCCCCCTGCCCCTGCACTTTTAGGTCTTAAATGTAAACATGGGTGTGCCACCTGGGCAGAAGTCCACAGAAGTCCAAGGACTGGGCATTATTCAAGAGCATGAAATCAGGGATCTGAGCATTTTCTCTGTGGATCCATTGCCTGCAGCTGGTTACCAGAGGCATTGAAACAGATGATGCTTCAAACACCAACAATGACAGCTTTGTGTGTATTAACTTGTTTAATCCTTGTTAATCACAGCATCCTAGTGTGGTAGCTATGAGTATTATCCCTGATTTGCAGATGGGGAAACTGAGGCAGGGACAGTAACTTGCCTGACATCACCTATCTAAGGCAGTGGAGCACAGGATTCTTGTCCAGGCCATACAGCTCCAGAGTTGATTCTTTTAACCATGTTGTGCTGCTCAGCTTCTCAGAGAAGGCTAATGGAAGAAAAATCAGAAAATTCTGAGAAGGAAACAATAGATTTATCATCACCCATCATGCCACTTGGAGGACAGCAGAGTTAAAATCTTGCAATGTGTACTCCCAAATTTTTGTCAATGATGTGTTGGATGGTTTTTCTATGTGTTAAATTTTTTTCACTAAGCTTTAAACATGTGTGTTAATTTCATTTGATCCTCAAAACAACCAGTACACTAGCATACTAGGTTACACTTTAATACATGTTTGTGGATGCATGTATTAATGTGTGCATGTGTGTATATATGTGTATAAGTGGGTGTGAGGAATTGTTCCCAGACACATTGGATTTCAAAAAGACTTCCTTATTTTTCCCTTAAATCATTTTTCAGTGTACATGAGATGATATGATCAGATGTTTAGTCTTTGCTGTATTTCAGCAACATCCCTCCTTTTCTACTTCTCTATAAATCTACCCCTTACCCACACCCAAGACAAGAAAACTTCTCTCCTGGTAAATGAGTAGAATTTTGTGCATTACTATCTTGGAGTCCACTCTTCCATGCTGGATAGGGGTGAGGAAGAAAAGGGGATATCAAAGACACAGAGACTCTTGCCTATATGACCTATATATTCATATCCATATCTGTATCTGTAATTATATTTATATCCATATCTATAACTATCTATAGCTATATCATTGAATGCTAGTTGAAGCCTCCGTGCTTCAAGAAATCTAATGAGTAATAACTATTCATTTTCTTGAACACTCATTGTATGCCAGACACTGCTGGAAATCCCCACAGCTGTTAACTCATGTAATCATTATATCCAAGCTCGATACTCTTGTCACCCCTACCTTACAGATAAGAAAACTGAGCAAGGAGAAATTCAAGGTCACTCAGTGGTACATGGCAGAGGTATGATTTGAACTCAAGCAATCTCATACTAGAGCTCTTGATTTTAACAATTGCTCTTCTTGATACTGTGGCCCTGCTTCCATCCCATGAGATTTCTTCAGTTTCTACCAATGGGTGTGTAGAAGTGTGGAGTGTGGGGAAGAGGGTTTGTGGTTTGCCTTTTTCTGGGCTCTTCTGCTCTTATGCAAGTTCCTTTTTGTTTTTCACCAACTCATCTACATGAGAAACTCAGTTTCTGACATAATTTTCACAGAGATTACCCACTTAGAATTAAATGCCTCAGAGAGATGTCACACTGGGCAATTCCCACAACATACATATATTTTTTGCATACTACTATATGCCAGGAACTCTTATAGGAACATGGGGTGTCTTGGTGAATAAAAGTCAAAGTAGTTGCCTGCATGGGTATTTATCTTAGTGGAAGAAGTGACAATAAACAATAGACTTATAATTAAGTAAATAATGTAGTATATTAGAAAGTGATACGTGTTAAAAAAAAAAAAGAGTAGCCAGATGACAGAATTTGGAGAATCTGTAGCTGGGGATGTATTTTAAACCTGGTAGTCTTGTTGGGGCGGGGGGCATCACTTAGAAGGGGAAATGTGAGCCAAGATTGAAAGAAGGTTCTGGAGTGAGCCATGTGGTTTTCTGGGGGAGGAGACTTCCTGACAGGAAACAGCATGTGCAAAGGTCCTGAAAGTAGAATCATCCTCCTGTGTTTAAGGATTTGGGCTTTTGCTCTGAGTGAAATCGTTGCTATTGCAGAGTTTTGAAGGGAGAAGTGACATGATCTAACATGAGTTTTAATTTATTCTAGCATTTCGTTGAGAATAGACTGCAGAGGACACAGACAGAGGCAACTAGAGCATTTGAGGTCATGACATTCATTCAAAAAAACATAAAAGTGGGTTGCACCTGGAGAGTACCTGGTAGAGACAAGAGAAGGAGTTCAGATTCTGGATGCACGCCGAAGAGGACGCAACAGGATTTCTTGATGTGTAGGATTTGTGGTGGGAGAGAAAAGCTCCAAGGTTTTGAGACCTGAGCATCTGGAAGAAGAAAGGGTATTCAGGTGAGATATAGAGGGTTTAGGGGAAGTTCAGTTCAGTTTTAGATGTGTTAACTGTGGGATGTTTATTTCTATCCAAAGAAGATGACGAGTGGATAGTTGGACATACAAGTCCAGAGTTCAGGGAAAAGGCCTAGACCAGAGAGGTAATAGGAGAATTATTGATACACAGATTGTAGAGTTTTTGCTATCCCCTGGCTCCTCTCAACTCTCTGATCCCTCTTTTCTCCTCCTCTCCTTTCATTTCTCCCTCCAACATTCTTTCATATTTCTTCCCATTTTTGTCTTAGCAGTTCAGCTTCCCTGACCTCACTCTTCTTCTCCAGACTTAAAAACCCAAACCACTTGATATTCTTGACACATCACAGGACCTGCCCTGTAATAGCATGTGCCCTCCTTAGGTGGCATGATTGGTTAGAAACAGTGCTTAGTGGGTGGGTTTACCAGCTCACACTCTGCAAAGGTGAACCACAAATTTTCTCCCTAAGGAGTAGGGAAGAAATAGAAAAGAACAGAGGATTTGCTTGTGGCGCCACAACAGCCTGCTCCTCTGGTTTATATCTCTGCAGTTAGACCCATGCCTGTTTAGTAGGACATTTCAGAGAAGATGAAATGTGTTTACATTTCTCTGTATCTCCAGAAACTTGGTAGTCAGTGAGGCTGTGAAATCAACCTGGAAAACTTGCAACTGTAGTTAAATGATTGGCCCAGTGGTGACTCATGTCCCTTCAACTCATAACTCATTGTCCAAACATAGTCAACCACCCACAGTTCTTTACAAAACACGATTTTGGAGTTTACTGTTTCCTTGCTTGCCTCCACGGTTCCATCTCCCCATTCACTTGTAGGTTTCTCAAATGTATCAGCGTTTAGAACCACACATTTTATTTTATTTTGAGCTATTTAGTCCAATTCAAAGGCTCTGCATGGGGCAATCATCTTATTTCGGTTCACATCCTTTATTGCATTAAAATATACATAACATGAAATTTACCATTTTAACTATTTTGAAGGTTACAAAGTGGCACTATGTTCCTTCACAATGTTGTGAAACCATCACCAGTATACATTTCCAGAACTCTTTCAACATCTGTAGCAGAAACTCTGTATCCATTAAGCTATAACTCCCCATTTCTCCTCCCCTGCAGCCACTGGTAACCCGTATTCTACTTTTTCTCTGTGAATTTGCCTATTCTATGGACTTCATATAAGTGGAATCGTCTATTTTCCTTTTGAATCTAGCTTATTTCACTGAGCATATTTTTAATGTTCATATATGCTGTGGAAGGTGTCAGAATATCATTGTTTTTTAGGGCTGAAATATATTGAATATATTTCATACATATTTCATATATATTTATGTGTATATATACAAATATATACATATATATCACATTTTGTTTATCCTTTCATCCATTAATGGAATTTTGGGTTGTTTATACTACCCCTTTTTATTGAAATATAGGTGCTGTAAAATATTACATAAGTTACAGGTGTACAATATAGTGATTCACAATTTTTAAAGGTTATACTCCATTTATAGTTATTATAAAATATTGACTACATTTCTGGTGTTGTACAGTATATCCTTGTAGCTCATTTTATATATAATAATTTGTAACTCTTAATCACCTACCCCTATATGAACCCTCCCACCTTCCCTCTCCCTGCTAGTTTTTTCTCTATGTCTGTGAGTCTGTTTCTTTCTTGTTATATTAACTAGTTTGTTGTATTCTTTAGATTCCACATATAAGTGATATCATACAGTATTTGTCTTTGTCTGACTTACGTCACTTAGCACAATGCCTTCCAAGTCCATCCATGTTGCTGCAAATAGAAAATTTTCATTCTTTCTTACAGCTGAGTTGTATTCCGTTTATACACACACACACACACACACACACACACACACACACACACACCACATTTTCTTTATACATTCATCAGTTGATGAAATTTTGGGTTGTTTATACTACCTTTTGGTATTGAGAATAATGATGCTATGAGCATTGATGGACAATTGTATGCTTGAACTTCTGCTTTTAATTATTTAGGGTATACACCTAAGAGTGGATTTATTGGATCATATAGTAAATTCTACGTTTAACTTAAGAAAATAACAAAGAGTTAAAAAAACGTTTTAGAAAACACTAGTGTTTCCACGGAGATTCCACCATTTTTGCTCTCCTATCAGCAATGCACAAGAGCTTCAATTTTTCAACATTTTACCAACCCTTATTTTCAATTGTTTTGTTTTGTTTTGTTTTTGGTAACAGCCATCCTACAGGATATGTAGGGGTATCTCACTGTGGTTTTAATTTGCATTTTCCCAATTATTAGTGATGTTGAATATTGTTTCACATGCTTATTGATCATCTGTATATCTTCTTTAGAGAAACATCTATTCAATTCTTTTGTTCATTTTTAAATTGAGTTGTTTGTTATTTTGTTGCTGAATAGTAGGATTTTTTTAAGTATTCTTGATACATATCCCTTATGAGATATATGCTTTGCAAAGGTTTTCTCTCATTCTGTAAATTGTCTTTTCACCCTCTTGATAGTATCCTCTGATGTAGGAAAGTTTTAATCTTGATGAAGTCAAGATTAAAATTTCTAAAATATTTTTTTGTTGCCTTCGGTGTCATATCCAAGAAAGTATTGCCAAATTCAATGTCATGTTTCACCTGTGAGTTTTTCTCAGAATTTTATAGTTTTAGCTCTTACATTTAGGTCTTTGATTATACACCATTTTTGTATATGGTGTAAGGTAGCGATCAGCTTCATTCTTCTGCATGTGAATATCAAGTTTCCTCAGATTCATGTACTGAAAACACTGTTCTTTGTCCATTGAATGATCTTGACGCCCTTGTTAAAAATCCCTTGACTATATATGTGAGGGTTTACTTCTAGGTTCTCTATTCATTGCCATTGGTCTATATATGTTTCTTAATGTGTGTACCACACTATTTTGATTATTGTAGCTTTGTATTAAGTTTTTAAATCTGGAAATGTGACTCCAAAAATTATGTGCTTTTTTTTCAAGATTGTTTGCTGAATTGAGGTTCCTTGAGATTTCATATGAAATTTAGAATGGGGTATTCTTGTTCTGCAAAAAAAAGTCTTTGAGATTTTAATAGGGATTTTATAGAATGTTGTAGTTTCTTCAGGTAATATTGACATTTTAACAATATTAAGTCTCCCAATCCATAATAACAGGATATTTTGTTCATTTATTAATGTCTTCTTTAATTTCTTTCAGCAATGTTTTGTGCTTTTTCATGCACAAGTCTTTCATTTCCATGGTGAAATTTACTCCTAAGTATTTTACACTTTTGGTAGCTATTACAAATGAAATTGCTAGCTTAACTTCCTTTTTGGATTGTTTCTCACTAGTGTGTAGAAAAGCAACTGATTTTTGTATGTTGACTTTATATCTCAAAAATTTGCTGGATTTATTTATTAACTCTAATGCTTTTAAATGTTGGAATCTTTAGAACTGCTACATAAAAAATCATGTCATGTACAAACAAGAGAGTTTTACTTTTTTCTTTCAATTTGAATGACTTTTATATATTTTTCCTGCCTAATTGCTTTTGTTGGAACTTCCATTATTGTGTTGACTAGAAGTGGCAAAAGTGGGCATCTTTGTTCTATTCCTGATCTTAGGGGGAAAGCTTACAGAATTTCACCATCAACTGGGCTGTTAGCTGTGTGTTTTTCACATATGACTTCATTTATTGGGCAATTTTCCATCTATTCCTAGTTTATTGATTGTTTTTATCATGGAAAATGTTGACTTTTATTAAATGCTTGTTCTGCGTCAGATGAGATGATCTTTTTTTCCTCTTTATTCTATTAAAGTGGTAAAATGAATTGTTTGATTTTCATATGTTGAACCATTTTCA
This sequence comes from Tursiops truncatus, assembly GCF_011762595.2. Classification (NCBI taxonomy): domain Eukaryota; kingdom Metazoa; phylum Chordata; class Mammalia; order Artiodactyla; family Delphinidae; genus Tursiops; species Tursiops truncatus. Next base: position 58,257,607 of record NC_047048.1, read on the forward strand.
CAATAGATCCCAGTTGGTCATGGCGCATAATTCTTTTAGTATGCTATTGAATTGGGTTTGATAAAATTGTTTTGATGATTGTTGCATCAATAGTCATAAAAGATATTGGTCTGTATTTTCTTCTTATGCCTTCTTATGCCTTTGTCTGGTGACATCTTTGGTGTCAGAATAATGTGGAGAATGAGTTTTAATAGGCTCTGAAAAAATTAAGAAGTCTTCCTTCCTCTTCACTTTTTTGGAAGTGTTTGAGGAGGAATAATGGTAGTTTTCTTCAAAAGTTTGGGAGACTTCAGCAGTGAAGCCAAGTGGTCCTGGGCTTTCTTTCTTGGGAGGTTTTTGATTATTGATTGAATCTCATTGCTAGTTATAGGACTACTCTGATTTTATATTTCTTCATAATTCAGCCTTGGTGTAGTGTATTTCTAGAAATTGGTCCGTTTTATCTAGGTTATCCAATTTTTTGGTGTTTAATAATTCATAGTACTCTTTTATAATCTTTTTTATCTCTGTAAAATTATTAGTATGTTCTTTTATTTCTGATTTTAGTTATTTGGGCCTTCTCTCTCTCTTTCTCCCTGTTCTTTTTTTTCTTAGTCAATCTAGCTAAAATTTTGTCAATTGTATTAATCTTTGTGAAGAACCACTCCTGGTTTTGTAGATTTTCTCTGTTTTATTTTAAATTCACATTTTATTTTTCTCTTCACTAATCTTGACTATTTCCTTTCCTTTCTAGCTTTGGGTTTTGGGTTTACTTTAATCTTCTTTCTCTAGTTTCTTATGGTGTATAGTAAAGTTACTGTTTTGTGATCTTTTCTTAAATGTCTGCATTTTCAGCCATAAATTTCCCTTTAGGGTTGCTTTCTGTGCATCTCACACGTTTTGGTGTTATGTTTTCAATTTTCTCTAGGCATCTAATTTCCCTTTTGACTTTTTCATTGACCTACTGATTTTTTTTTTTTTTTTTTTTTTTTTGCGATGCGCGGGCCTCTCACTGTTGTGGCCTCTCCCGTTGCGGAGCACAGGCTCTGGATGTGCAGGCTCAGCAGCCGTGGTTCATGGGCCCAGCCGCTCCACAGCATGTGGGATCTTTCCGGACTGGGGCACGAACCCGTTTCCCCTGCATCGGCAGGTGGACTTTCAACCACTGTGCCACCAGGGAAGGCCTGTGCTACTGATTTTTTAAGAGAAGGTTGTTTGATTTCTATGTATTTGTGAATATTTTATTTCCTCTTCTATCATTGATCTAGTTTAATTTTACAAACTATTTGACCAGTGCGCTGCTTGAATAGCCCTTCTTCATATTCCACTAATTGCCTTGTCATTCATCCTCTGTGACAATGACACATACATAGAGTTTTCTTTTTTTTTTCTTAACATCTTTATTGGAGTATAATTGCTTTACAATGGTGTGTTAGTTTCTGCTTTACAACAAAATGAATCAGTTATATATATACATGTGTTCACATATCTCTTCCCTCTTGTGTCTCCCTCTCTCCCACCCTCCCTATCGCACCCCTCCAGGCGGTCACAAAGCACCGAACTGATCTCCCTGTGCTATGCGGCTGCTTCCCACTAGCTATCTACCTTAAGATTGGTAGTGTATATATGTCCATGCCTCTCTCTCACTTTGTCACAGCTTACCCTTCCCCCTCCCCATATCCTCAAGTCCATTATCTAGTAGGTCTGTGTCTTTATTCCTGTTTTACCCCTAGGTTCCTCATGACATTTTTTTTCTTAAATTCCATATATATGTGTTAGCATACAGTATTTGTCTCTCTCTTTCTGACTTACTTCAGTCTGTAGGACAGACTCTAGGTCTATCCACCTCATTACAAATAGCTCAATTTCGTTACTTTTTATGGCTGAGTAATATTCCATTGTATATATGTGCCACATCCTCTTTATCCATTCATCCGATGATGGGCAGTTAGGTTGTTTCCATCTCCGGGCTATTGTAAATAGAGCTGCAATGAACATTTTGGTACATGACTCTTTTTGGATTTTGGTTTTCTTAGGGTATATGCCCAGTAGTGGGATTGCTGGGTCATATGGTAGTTCTATTTGTAGTTTTTAAGGAACCTCCATACTGTTCTCCATAGTGGCTTTACCAATTCACATTCTCACCAGCAGGGCAAGAGTGTTCCCTTTTCTCCACACCCTCTCCAGCGTTTATTGTTTCTAGATTTTTTGATGATGGCCATTCTGACTGGTGTCAGATGATATCTCATTGTAGTTTTGATTTGCATTTCTCTAATGATTAATGATGTTGAGCATTCTTTCATGTGTTTGTTGGCAGTCTGTATATCTTCTTTGGAAAAATGTCTATTTAGGTCTTCTGCCCATTTTTGGATTGGGTTGTTTGTTTTTTTGTTATTGAGCTACATGAGCTGCTTGTAAATTTTGGAGATTAATCCTTTGTCAGTTGCTTCATTTGCAAATATTTTCTCCCATTATGAGGGTTGTCTTTTGGTCTTGTTTATGGTTTCCTTTGCTGTGCAAAAGCTTTGCAGTTTCATTAGGTTCCATTTGTTTATTTTTGTTTTTATTTCCATTACTCTAGGAGGTGGGTCAGAAAGGATCTTGCTGTGAATTATGTCATAGAGTGTTCTGCCTATGTTTTCCTCTAAGAGCTTGATAGTTTCTGGCCATACATTTAGGTCTTTAATCCATTTTGAGCTTATTTTTGTGTATGGTGTTAGGGAGTGATCTAATCTCATAGTTTTACATGTACCTGTCCAGTTTTCCCAGCACCACTTATTGAAGAGGCTGTCCTTTCTCCACTGTACATTCCTGCCACCTTTATCAAAGATAAGGTGTCCATATGTGTGTGGGTTTATCTCTGGGCTTTCTATCCTGTTCCACTGATATATATTTCTGTTTTTGTGCCAGTACCATACTGTCTTGATTACTGTAGCTTTGTAGTATAGTCTGAAGGCAGGGAGCCTGATTTCTCCAGCTCCATTTTTCTTTCTCAAGATTGCTTTGGCTATTTGGGGTCTTTTGTGTTTCCATACAAATTTCGAAATTTTTTGTTCTAGTTCTGTGAAAAATGCCAGTGGTAGTTTGATAGGGATTGCATTGAATCTATAGATTGCTTTGGGTAGTAGAGTCATTTTCACAATGTTGATTCTTCCAATCCAAGAACATGGTATATATCTCCATCTATTTGTATCATCTTTAATTTCTTTCATCAGTGTCTTTTAATTTTCTGCATACAGGTCTTTTGTCTCCTTAGGTAGGTTTATTCCTAGATATTTTATTCCTTTTGTTGCAATGGTAAATGGGAGTGTTTTCTTGATTTCACGTTCAGATTTTTCATCATTAGTATATAGTAATGCCAGAGATTTCTGTGCATTAATTTTGTATCCTGCTACTTTACCTAATTCATTGATTAGCGCTAGTAGTTTTCTGGTAGCATCTTTAGGATTCTCTATGTATAGTATCATGTTATCTGCAAACAGTGAGAGCTTTACTTCTTTTTTTCCGATTTGGATTCCTTTTATTTTCTTTTCTTCTCTGATTGCTGTGGCCAAAACTTCCAAAACTATGTTGACTAAGAGTGGTGAGAGTGGACAACCTTGTCTTGTTCCTGATCTTAGTGGAAATGCTTTCAGTTTTTCACCATTAAGGATGATGTTTGCTGTGGGCTTGTCATATATGGCCTTTATTATGTTGAGGAAAGTTCCCTCTATGCCTACTTTCTGCAGGGTTTTTATCATAAATGGGTGTTGAATTTTGTCAAAAGCTTTCTCTGCATCTATTGAGATGATCATATGGTTTTTTTCCTTCAATTTGTTAATATGGTTTATCACATTGATAGATTTGCGTATATTGAAGAATCCTTGCATTCCTGGAATAAACCCCACTTGATCATGGTGTATGATCCTTTTAATGTGCTGTTGGCTTCTGTTTGCTAGTATTTTTTTGAGGATTTTTGCATCTATGTTCATCAGTGATATTGGCTTGTAGTTTTCTTCTTTGTGAAATCCTTGTCTGGATTTGGTATCAAGGTGATGGTGGCCTCGTAGAAGGAATTTGGGAGTGTTCCTCCCTCTGCTATATTTTGGAAGAGTTTGAGAAGGATAGGTGTTAGCTCTTCTCTAAATATTTGATAGAATTCGCCTGTGAAGCCATCTGGTCCTGGGCTTTTGTTTGTTGGAAGATTTTAATCAGAGTTTCAATTTCAGTGCTTGTGATTGGTCTGTTCATATTTTCTATTTCTTCTTGATTCAGTCTTGGCATGTTGTGCCTTTCTAAGAATTTGTCCATTTCTTCCAGATTGTCCATTTTATTGGCATAGAGTTGCTTGTAGTAATCTCTCATGATCTTTTGTATTTCTGCAGTGTCAGTTGTTACTTCTCCTTTTTCATTTCTAATTCTATTGATTTGAGTCTTCTCCCTTTTTTTCTTGATGAATCTGGCTAGTGGTTTATCTATTTTGTTTATCTTCTCAAAGAAACAGCTTTTAGTTTTATTGATCTTTGCTATCATTTCCTTCATTTCTTTTTCATTTATTTCTGATCTGATGTTTATGATTTCTTTCCTTCTGCTAACTTTGGGGTTTTTTGTTCTTCTTTCTCTAATTGCTTTAGGTGAAAGGTTAGGTTGTTTATTCGAGATGTTTCCTGTTTCTTAAGGTAGGACCGTATTGCTATAAACTTCCCTCTTAGAACTGCTTTTGCTTCATCCCATAGATTTTGGGTCGTCATGTCTCCATTGTCATTTGTTTCTGGGTATTTTTTTATTTCCTCTTTGATTTCTTCAGTGATCACTTCGTTATTAAGTAGTGTATTGTTTAGCCTCCATGTGTATTTTTTACAGATCTTTTCCTGTAATTGATATCTAATCTCATAGCGTTGTGGTCGGAAACGATACTTGATACAATTTCAATTTTCTTAAATTTACCAAGGCTTGATTTGTGACACAAGATATGATCTATCCTGGAGAATGTTCGATGAGCACTAGAGAAAAATGTGTACTCTGTTGTTTTTGGATGGAATGTCCTATAAATATCAACTAATTCCTTCTTGTTTAATCTATCATTTAAAGCTTGTGTTTCCTTATTTATTTTCATTTTGGATGATCTGTCCATTGGTGAAAGTGAGGTGTTAAAGTCCCCTACTATGAATGTGTTACTGTAAATTTCCCCTTTTATGGCTGTTAGTATTTGCCTTATGTACTGAGGTGCTCCTATGTTGGGTGCATAAATATTTATAATTATTATATCTTCTTCTTGGATCAATCCCTTGATCATTATGTAGTGTCCTTCTTTGTCTCTTCTAATAGTCTTTATTTTAAAGTCTATTTTGTCTGATATGAGAATTCCTACTCCAGCTTTCTTCTGGTTTCCATTTGCATGAAATATCTTTTTCCATCCCCCTACTTTCTGTCTGTATGTGTCTCTAGGTCTGAAGTGGGTCTCTTGTAGACAGCAAATATATGGGTCTTGTTTTTGTATCCATTCAGCCAATCTGTGTCTTTTGGTGGGAGCATTTAGTCCATTTACATTTAAGGTAATTATCGATATGTATGTTCCTATTCTCATTTTCTTAATTGTTTTGGGTTCGTTATTGTAGATCTTTTCCTTCTCTTGTGTTTCTTGCCTAGAGAATTTCCTTTAGCAGTTGTTGTAGAGCTGGTTTGGTGGTGCTGAACTCTCTCAGCTTTTGCTTGTCTGTAAAGGTTTTAATTTCTCCATCAAATCTGAATGAGATCCTTGCTGGGTAGAGTAATCTTGATTACAGGTTTTTCTCCTTCATCACTTTCAATATGTCCTGCTACTCCCTTCTGGCTTGCAGAGTTTCTGCTGAAAATCAGCTGTTAACCATATGGGGATTCCCTTTTATGTTATTTGTTGTTTTTCCCTTCCTGCTTTTTATATGTTTTCTTTGTTTTTAATTTTTGACAGTTTGATTAATATGTGTCTTGGTGTATTTCTCCTTGGATTTATCCTGTATGGGACTCTCTGTGCTTCCTGGACTTGATTAACTATTTCCTTTCCCATATTAGGGAAGTTTTCAGCTATAATCTCTTCAAATATTTTCTCAGTCCCTTTCGTTTTCTCTTCTTCTTCTGGAACCTCTATAATTCGATTGTTGGTGCATTTAATGTTGTCCCAGAGGTCTCTGAGACTGTCTTCAGTTCTTTTCATTCTTTTTTCTTTTTTCTGCTCTGCAGTAGTTATTTCCACTATTTTATCTTCCAGGTCACTTATCCGTTCTTCTGCCTCAGTTATTCTGCTATTGATCCCATCTAGAGTATTTTTCATTTCATTTATTGTGTTGTTCATCATTGTTTGTTTCATCTTTAGTTCTTCTAGGTCCTTGTTAAATGTTTCTTGCATTTTGTCTATTCTATTTCCAAGATTTTGGATCATCTTTACTATCATTATTCTGAATTCTTTCAGGTAGACTGCCTATTTCCTCTTCATTTTTTAGGTCTGGTGGGTTTTTATCTTGCTCCTTCATCTGCTGTGTTTTTCTGTCTTCTCATTTTGCTTATCTTACTGTGTTTGGGGTCTCCTTTTTGCCGGCTGCAGGTTCGTAGTTCCCGTTGTTTTTGGTTTCTGTCCCCAGTGGCTAAGGTTGGTTCAGTGGGTTGTGTAGGCTTCCTGGTGGAGGGAACTAGTGCCTGTGTTCTGGTGGATGAGACTGGATCTTGTCTTTCTGGTGGGCAGGTCCACGTCTGGTGGTGTGTTTCAGGGTGTCTGTGGACTTATTATGATCTTGGACAACCTCTGTCCTAATGGGTTGGGTTGTGTTCCTGTCTTGCTAGTTGTTTGGCATAGGATGTCCAGCATTGTAGCTTGCTGGTCGTTAAGTGAAGCTGGGTGCTGGTGTTGAGATGGAGATCTCTGGGAGATTTTTGCCATTTGATATTATGTGGAGCTGGGAGGTCTCTTGTGGACCAGTGTCCTTAAGTTGGCTCTGACACCTCAGAGGCACAACACTAACTCCTGGCTGGAGAACCAAGAGCCTTTCATCCACACGGCTCAGAAGAAAATGGAGAACAAGTAGAAAGAAAGAATTAGTAGAAGTAGAAAGAAAGAAAGGAGGGAGGGAGGGAGGGAGGGAGGGAGGGAAGAAGGAAGGAAGGAGGGAAGGAAGGAAAAAAAGAAAGAAGATAAAGTAAAATAAAATAAAGTAAGATAAAATATAATAAAGTTATTAAAATAAAAAATAATTATTAAGAGAAAAAAACAAAAACACAGACGGATAGAACCCTGGGACAAATGGTGGAAGCAAAGCTATACAGACAAAATCTCACACAGAAGCATACATATACACACTCACAAAAAGAGGAAAAAATCATAAATCTTGCTCTCAAAATCCACCTCCTCAATTTGAGATGATTCGTTGTCTATTCAGGTATTCCACAGATGCAAGGTACATCAAATTGATTGTTGAGCTTTAATCCGCTGCTTCTGAGGCTGCTGGGAGAGATTTCCCTTTCTCTTCTTAGTTCTCACAGCTCCCAAGGGATCAGCTTTGGATTTGGCCCCGCCTCTGCGTGTAGGTCGCTGGAGGGCGTCTGTTCTTCACTCAAACAGGACGCGGTTAAAGGAGCCGCTGATTCGGGGGCTCTGGCTCACTCAAGCCTGGGGGAGGGAGGGGCATGGAGTGCAGGGAGAACCTGCGGCGGCAGAGGCCGGAGTGACGTGGCACCAGACTGAGGCGTGCCATGCGTTCTCCCGGGGAAGTTGTCCCTGGATCCCGGGACCCTGGCAGTGGTGGGCTGCACAAGTTCCCTGGAAGAAGAGTGTGGATAGTGACCTGTGCTCGCACACAGGCTTCTCGGTGGTGGCAGCAGCAGCCTTAGCGTCTCATGCCTGTCTCTGTGGTCCACGCTTTTAGCGACGGCTCGCGCCCGTCTCTGGGGGTCCTTTAAGCAGCGTTCTTAATCCCCTCTTCTCACGCACCAGGAAACAAAGAGGGAAGAAAAAGTCTCTTGCCTCTTCAGCAGGTCCAGACTTTTCCCTGCACTCCCTCCCGGCCAGCCGTGGCCCACTAACCCCCTGCAGGCTGTGTTCATGCCACCAACACCAGTCCTCTCCCTGTGCTCCGACCAAAGCCCGAGCCTCAGCTCCCAGCCCCGCCCACCCCGGCGAGTGAGCAGACAAGCCTCTCGGGCTGGGGAGTGCCAGTCGGCACCTATCCTCTGTGCGGGAATCTCTCCGCTTTGCCCCCCTCACCCCTGTTGCTGTGCTCTCCTCCGTGGCTCCGAAGCTTTCCCCCTCTGCCACCCGCAATCTCCACCCGCGAAGGGGCTTCCTAGTGTGTGGAAACCTTTCCTCCTTCACAGCTCCCTCCCACTGGTGCAGGTTCCGTCCCTATCCTTTTGTCTTTGTTTATTCTTTTTTCTTTTTCCCTACCCAGGTATGTGGGGGGTTTCTTGCCTTTTGGGAGGTCTGAGGTCTTCTGCCAGAGTTCAGTAGGTGTTCTGTAGGTGTTGTTCCACCTGTAGATGTATTTCTGGGGAGGAAGGTGATCTCCACGTCTTACTCTTCCGCCATCTTCTCAGAAGTCCTAGAGTTTTCTTATGGCAACTGATTTCTGTAACTGTCAGGACAGATGTGTGTGGTAGACAGAAAATACCCCCTCAATATAGAAGGAGTAATCAAGATGGTGGACTAGGAAGATGTGAAGCTCAACTCCTCCCACAAATATATCAAAAATATATCTACATGTGGAATAATTCTCACAGAATATCTAATGAACACTGGCAGAAGAACTTAGACTTCTGAAAGGGCAAGAAATTCTCCACGTAACCGGGTGGGACAACAGAAAAAATAATGAAAATGAGACAGGAATCTGAATGGGACCTGTACCTCTTGGAGGGAGCTGTGAAAGAGGAAAGGTTCTGCACCCTAGCAAGTCCCCTCACCAGTGGGGAGATCAGCTAGGACAGGTGGGGAGCTTCAGAGCCTCAAAAGAGAATGTAACAACTGGTTTGCAGCAGCTAGAATGGAGAGAGACCGGCACAGATGGTCAGTGCCACAGCCCTGCACTCCCCATCCTGAGATGTTCATCTGCCCATGCAGTGGGTGGCTGGGTGCTGAAGCTTGGGATTCAGAGATCAGACCCTGGGAAAGGATTGGGGTGGTCTGTGTGGAAACAGCCTGAAGGGCCTGGAGCCTGGTGCAACCCTACCTGAGGATGTATGCAGATGAAGCATGGGCCACCTTAGAGGCCAGGCACCATTGTTTGGGGGATGTGTGAGGGGAGGAGCAGGACATGCCATTGCAGCCTTTTTCCCCAGGCATGCTTTCAAGTGGCAGGACACTGCCTACACAAGCTCCAGGAGCTATTGTCAGTCACTACAACCAATGCTTTGCTTCAGGAGCAGTCACAAGGAGCAGGTTACAATGTGCCACTGCTGCCCCCTGGGGCTACAGGAGTGGTTGAGAGCTGCCTCCACTCCCATCACATGCTCCAAGGCACGTGTGAGCCAACACTGCTGCCAAGAACCCCAGGACCGGGCACCAACCACTGCATCTGCATACCCCCTACCAAAGGGATAATGGCCAACACACACTGAGGAAAGAGTTGGCAGGCATCCATACTAAAAACAGCCCTCACATCAAAAATGTTAAACCCACACAAGCTACACAGGGACACTCCCACATATAAATAGTTTTCCAAGACCACAGTAGATAATTTTTTCTCCTAAACTCACAGAATAAGAAAAATATAAGTAAAATGAAGATACAGAGGAGCCAATCCCAGTTAAAAGACCAAGAGAATTCCCCTGAAAGAATAAACAATGAAACAGAGCTCTTTAGTCTAATAGACACAGATTTCAAAAAGGAGATAATGAAAATACTGAAGGAATTAAGAAAGGGTATCAACAGAAATGCAGAACACTGTAAAAAGGAACTAGAAACTATGAAGAGGAACCAAGAAAAAATAGAAAACTCATTTGCTGAGATGAAAAGTGAACTAAAGGCAATGAATAGCAGAATGAATAATGCAGGAGAACAAATAAGTGATCTGGAAGGTAGAATAATGGAAATCACCCAATCAGGACAGCAGACAGAAAACCAAATAAAAAAAAAAATGAAAGGAATATAAGAGACCTATGGGATAATATAAAGCTTGCCACTCTACACATAATAGGGATTCCAGAAAGGAAAGAAAGAGAAAAGGGGATCAAAAATGTATTTGAAGAAATTATGGCTGAAGACTTCCCACACCTAAAGAAGGAAACAGATATCCAGGTACAGGAAGCACAGAGGGTCCCAAACAAGGTAAGCCCAAAGAGACCTACACTAAGATGTATTCTAATAAAAAATGGCAAAAGTTGATAAAGAGTGGATTCTAAAGGCAGCAAGAGAAAAACAAAGAGTTAATTACAAGGGAACCCCTATAAGGCTATCAGCAGATTTCTCTACAGACACTTTGCAAGCCAGAAGGAAGTGGCAAGATATATTCAAAGCCCTGAAAAGGAAAAATCTGCAACCTAGAATACTCTACACAGCAAGATTATCATTTAGAATCGAAGGAGAGATAAAGAATTTCTCAGACAAGCAAAGCTAAAAGAAAATAGCAATACTAAACCTATTCTAAAGGAAATATTGAAAGATCTTCTCTAGAAAAGAAGTAAGAATATATAGGAAAGACAAAATCACAGTTAGAAAGCAAATCACTTAAATAAGCTAGTATGCAGATTTAAAAAATCAAAAAAAATCTGTGAAAGTGATGATAACCACAATGAACAGCAAAAGGATGAACATAAAGATGTAAAAGAGGACATCAGAATCATACTGATAAAATGTGGGGGAGGAGAGTAAGAAAATGTACATTTGTTTTCATTTCATAGAATGTGTTTGAGCCTCTATGACTACCAGTCTAAGGCAAGTAGATATAGATGGGGTTAATATACTTGAAAAACAGGTAACCACGAATCAAAAACATACAATAGACTCACAAAAACCAGAAAGAAGAGAAATAAGTATAATACAAAAGAAAATCATTAAACCACAAAAGAAAATGAAAGGGACAAAGAAGAAATACAAAATCAATGGGAAAACAGGCTCAAAATGGCAATAAATACATAGCTATCAATAATGACGTTGGGGCTTCCCTGGTGGCACAGTGGTTGAGAGTCCACCTGCCAAGGCAGGGGACACAGGTTCGTGCCCTGGTCCGGGAAGATCCCACATGCTGCAGAGCGGCTGGGCCCGTGAGCCATGGCCACTGAGCCTGCGCGTCCAGAGCCTGTGCTCCGCAACAGGAGAGACCACAACAGTGAGAGGCCCGCATACCGCAAAAAAAAAAAAAAAAAAAAAATTACGTTAAATATCAATGGAATGAAAGCTACAATCAAAAGGTGCAGATTGGCAGATTGGATAAAAAAACAAGAGCCTACAATATGCTGCCTACAGGAGACCCAGTTTAGGGCAAAAGACACACATAGATTGAAAGTAAGGGGATGGAAAAAGATATTTCATGCAAAAAGAAATGGGAAGAAAGTGGGGGTCACAATACTCATATCAAACAAAATAGACTTTAAAACAAAGGCCCTAAAGATAAAGAAGGACACTATATAATGATAAAAGGCTCAACACAAAAAGAGGATTTTACACTAGTCAACATATATGCACATAATATAGGAGCAGCCAAATACATAAAACAAATACTAACAGAAATAAAGGGAGAAATTGACAGGAATACAATAATTAGATTTTAACACCCCACTCACATCAATGGACAGATCTTCTAGACAGAATGTCCTAAATGATACAATAGAACAGTTGGACTTCATTGATATTTTCAAGACTTTACATTAAAAAAAAACCCAGACTACACATTCTTTTCAAGTGCACATGAAACATTCTTTAGGAATGATCACATATTGGGACACAAAACAGACCTCAATGAATTTAAGAGTATAGAAATTATCTCAAACATCTTTTCCGAACACAACAGCATTCAACTAAAATCAACCGCAGAAAAAGAAATGAGGAAAAAGATTACATGGAGACCAAGTAAAATGCTACTAAAAAAACAATGGGTCGAGGATGAAATAAAAGAGGAAATTTTAAAAATACCTTGAGACAAATGACAATGAAAACACAACAATACAAAACCTATGGGATGCAACAAATGCAGTCCTTAGAGGGAAGTTCATAGCAATACAGTTCATAGCCTTCATCAAAGAAACAAGAAAATTCTCAAATAAACAACATAGCTTACCACTTAAAAGAATTAGAAAAAAAGAACAAACAAAATGTAAAGCCAGCAGAAGGGAGGAAATAATAAATATCAGAGAGGAAATAAAATAGAGATTAAAAAACAGTAGAAAAAAAATCAATAAAACCAAGAATTGATTCTTTGAAAGGGTAACAAGATTGACAAACCTTTGGCCAGGCTCACCAAGAAGAAAAGAGAGAGATCCTGGATAAACAAAATAAGAAATGAAAAAGGAGACATTACATTTGATACTGCAGAAATATAAAAAAAAACATAAGGGAATACTATGAATAATTATATGCCAACAAATTCGACAACATAGAAGACATGGACAAGTTTCTAGAAACATACAGCCCACCAATAATGAATCAAGAAGAAATAGATAATTTGAACAGACTGATCATGAGAGGTGAAGTAGAATCTGTAATAAAAAACGTCCTACAAATAAAAGTCCAGGACCAGATGGCTTCACAAGTGAACTATACCAAACATACATAAAACAAATAGAAGAATTTATACTGATCCTTCTCAAACTCCTCCAAAAAGTTGAAGAGGAGGGAACACTCCCAAAGACATTCTATGAAGCCACCATTACCCTGATATCACAACCACACAAAGACACCACCAAAAAAGAAAATTACAAGCCAATATCTTTGATGAATACAGATGCAAAAATTCTCAACAAAACATTAGCAAACCAAATCCAACAACACATAAACAATATCATACATCACGGACAAGTTGGATTCATCCCAAGTTCACAAGAATGTTTTGACATACAGAAATAAATCAATATGATACACCCCACAAACAATACCACATGATCATCTCAATAGATGCAGAAAAAAACGTTTCACAAAATTCAACATCAATTCATGACAAAAAACTCTTGCTAAAGTGGGTATACAGGGAACAAAACTATTTATGACAAACACGCAGCTAAAATAATAATCAATGGTAAAATCTGAAAGACTTTCCACTAAAAAATGGAAAAAGACAAGGATGCCCACTCTCACTTCTTCTATTCAACATAGTATTGGAAGTCCCAGCTACAGAAATCAGACAAGAAAAAGAAATAAAATGTATCTAAATTGGAAGGAAAGAGGTAAAATTGTCATTATATGAAGATGACATGATACTATATATAGAAAATCCTAAAGACTCCACACAAAAACTACTAGAACTGATCAACAAATGCCACAAGGTAGCAGGATACAAGATTAATATAGAGAAATTGGTTGCATTTCTTTACACTCACAATGTAATATCAGGAAGGGAATGTAAAAAAAAACAATACCTTTAAAACTCACACCCCCCAAAATAAAATACTTAGGAATAATCCTGACTAAGGAGGTGAAAGACTTATACACTGAGAACTATAAAACATTAATAAAGGAAACTGAAGATTATTCAAAGAAAAGGAAAGATATCCCATGCTTTTGGATTGGAAGAATTAATATTGTTAAAATGGCCATACTACCCAAAGCAATCTACAGATTTAACTCAATCCCTATCAAATTACCCATGAAATTTTCCCCAGAACTAGAACAAATACTCCTAAAATTTATATGGAACCACAAAAGACTCAGAATTGCCAAAGCAATCCTGAATAAAAAGAACAAAGCATGAAGCATAACCCTCCCAAACTTCAGACAATACTACAAAGCTACAGTACTCAAAACAACATGGTATTGGCACAAAAACAGACATATGGATCAATGGAACAGAATAGAGAGCACATAAATAAACCCACATACTTACGGTCAATTAATCTTTGACAAAAGAAACAAGAATACATAATGGGAAAAAGACAGTTTCTTCAGCAAGTGGTGTTGGGAAAGTTGGACAGCTGCATGTAAATCAATGAAATTAGAACATATCCTTTCACAATACAAACAAATAAACTCAAAATGACTTAAAGACTTAAACATAAGTCATGACACCATAAAACTCCTAGAAGAGATCATAGGCAAAACATTTTTTGACATAAATTATACCAAAGTTTTCTTAGGTCCGTCTCCCAAGGCAGTAGAAACAAAAACAAACAATGGGACCTAATCAAACTTACAAGCTTTTGCATAGCAAAAGAAACCATAAACAAAACAAAAAAACAACCTACTGAATGGGAGAAAATATTCACAAAGGATTTGACCAACAAGGGCTTGCTTTCCAAAATATACAAACAGCTCATACAACTCAACAATATTTGTCCAAAGAATAAATACAAATGGCCAATAGGCACATGAAAAGATGCTTACTAATTATTAGAGAAATGCAAATCAAAACTAAAATTTAGGTACCACCTCACATCAGTCAGAATGGTCACCCTTAAAAGCTCTACAAATAACAAATGCTGGAGAGGATGCGGAGAAAAGAGAACTCTCCTATACTGTTGGCAGGAATGTAATTTGGTACAGCCACTATGGAAAACAATATGGAGGTTCTCAGAAAAATAAAAATAGAATTACCATATGATCCAGTGATCCCACTCATGGGCATATATCCAGACAAACTTTTATCCAAAAAGATACATGCACCCCTATGTTCATATAGCAGCACTATTCACAATAACTAAGACATGGGAACAACCTAAAAGTCCATCGACAGATGAATGGATAAAGAAGATGTGGTATATATATACAATGGAGTACTACTCAGCCATAAAAAGGAATTAAATTGGGTCATTTGCAGAGACATGGATGGATCTAGAGACTGTCATACAGAGTGAAGTAAGTCAGAAAGAGAAAAGAGAAACACCATATGATATTTATATGTGGAATCTAAAAGATGACACAGGGAATTCTCTGGTGGTCCAGTAGTTAGGACTCCACGTTTCCACTTCAGGGGGCCTGGGTGCGATCCCTGGTTGGGGAATTAGGATCCCGCAAGCTATGCCACATGGACCTCCCCCCCAAAAAAAGATGAGACAACAGAACCTATCTACAAAACAGAAACAGACTCACGGACATAGAGAACAAACTTGTGGTTGCCAAGGAGGAGAGGGTAGGGGTAATGTAATCTATTATATATGGAATGGATAAACAACAAGGTCCTACTATATAGCACAGAGAACTATATTCAGTATGCTATGATAAGCCATAATGGAAAAGAATGTATTAAAAACAGAATGTATATATGTATATACAAGAATATATGTATGTATAAATAAGTCAATTTTTGTATAGCAGAAATTACCAAAACACTGTAAATCAACAATACTTCAGTATAAAAAAGTTATAAATCAAGTAAAAAGAAAAAAGTAGCCCCCCCAAAGAGATCTATGCCCTATACTCACCTGTGAATATTTTACTTTACTTGGAAAAAGAGATTTTGTAAAAGTGATTAAGTTAAGACCCTTGCTATGGGGAGAATATCCTAGATTATCATTGTGGGCCCAATATAATCTTATAAGAATGAGGCAGGAAAGCCAAAGTTAGAGAAGTACAAGTGACAATGGAAGCAACATTAGAGTCATAAGAAGATGGAAACCATGCGAAAAGGAGTGTAGACAGTCTCAAAAATTTGGAGAGACAATGATCAGAGCATCCAGAAGAAATGTAGCCCAACTAACTCCTTGATTTTAGTCCAGTAATACCATTTCTGGTCCTTTGACATCCAGAATTATAATAAAACTGTCACTTCAAGCCACTAAATTTTTGATAATTTATTACAGCAGCCTTAGGTAACTAATAAAACATGACTATGTCATTGGGAAAAAATGCTAGGGACTTGAAACAATGTTTTACTTTCTTCTTAAACTAAATGTTCATTGTGTTGGGAGCTCTGCACATCACTGCCACTCAAGTATCCAGGTTGTTGGAGCCAGCCTCATCATGAGAATGTGGATCTCTGGGGAAGATGGAAGTTGGTCCATAAAGCCTCTTGCAGTTAAATGAATAACCTACGAAATATATCCATCACTTCTCCTCACAACTCAGTGGTCTAAAGAAGCCATGTGGTCCCACCTAATGCAAAGGCCAGAAGTGCAGCACTCCAGGAGGCCACAAAGTGAACAGCCAGAAATATTTGGTGAAGTGTGACACTTCCAATGAGGGCTCAAGTACTCAAACACATTCTCTGCCACATCATTTAACCTCTCTGTGCCTCAATTCCTCTCTTGTATTAGGGTCTCACGTTATAGGTTCATTGTGCAGGTTGCATGCAATATACACGCAATGGGCTGAGTTCAAGGCTGGCTCATGGTGCACTAAGTTAATGAAAACTGTTGTTGATAAATAACTGAGAAAACCTACTGGATCACCTAAGGATGAATAAATAACTGGATTGTGTTTCCCTCCAGGAGTGGCAGGTGCGGACGAGCTGCAGGTGATTCAGCCTGACAGGTCAGTTTCAGTTGCAGCAGGAGAGACGGCCACTCTGCGCTGCGACATGACCTCCCTGCTCCCCGTGGGGCCCTTCAAGTGGTTCAGGGGCACAGGGCCAGGCCGGGAGTTAATCTACAGTCCCAGAGGAGCCCCCTTCCCTCGAATAACAACTGTTGCAGATACTACAAGGAGAAACAACATGGACTGTTCCATCCGCATCAGTAACATCACGCCAGCAGACACCGGTATGTACTACTGTGTGAAGTTCAAGAAAGCAAGCCCTGACGTGGAGTTTAAGTCTGGACCAGGCACTCATCTCACTGTGAGTGGTGAGTATGGCCTGGGTCTATTTTTTCCCCCTGGTCTGTGACAATAAGTCAACAAGAATGCCCTCCACCCTTTGAGAAAAAAGAAAAAGAAAAAAGGATCAAGTGCAGCAGTGGGTGTTTATATGATGATCTGATTTCACTCCCTTCTACAGATCAGGGAGACTGAGGCCTGCAGAGGTTGTGCTACTTGCTAAAGGCCCCACAACTGGTAAAGCTGGGAAAAGTCTGGAGCCCCAGTCTGCCTGGCTCCACAGCCCTTGCCTTTTCCATCCCGTCTAGCCCTTTGGTTCCAGGGCTGAGGGAACTGAAGGTCTGAGCGACTTGCCCCGTCACAGCCCAGGTATCACCTCCTGCCTCCAGAGAGTGCTCCCCTCAATGTGGCTGAGTCTTCTCTTTATTCAGCACCTATTGAGCACCTACTGTGTGCCAGGCCCTGCTCCAGATGTTGTGGAAGCAGCAGTGAACAAAGCAGACAAGGCTCTTCTCCCGTGGAACTTATGTTCTCTCCCCTTCCAAAGAGAAGTCTATTCAGGGCAGGGTTTCTTTATTTCCTCTTCAGAAACATCACACTGAGAAGAAATTCCTAGAGGCATAGGTTCAGTGTTTACTCTGACAGCCCGGGCTAGAAGAGATGCCCAGAGGTTGAGTGTTTCCTGGGGGTCTGTTGGGAAAACCCTCCTGTGATTCAGGGACCGACTCACAGAGTCACTGAAGGCTCCCAGCAGAGCTGGGTCATCTCAGAATGTCCCTCCCCAGGGAAGAGGTTCCCCATGTGGGTGACTTAGGGGCTGCCCCATTGAGGCAGCAAAGGCACTCATTAAGAGTTTTCTGACAAAGACCCTGGATCCTCTTCCTAACTCCTGAATCCTGGACTGTGACACAGGAGAGACCTTTTGACACTGTCTGCCCAACCCTCCATGTACAGATGGTGGCCTGAGGCCAAGAGGTGACTGGAACCCAGACCACAGTCCCATTATCAGTGAGTGAGGGGATCCTTCCAGAACCCAATCTGATTCCAGGCCAGGCTCTTTCCTGTACCAGCATTGGAACTGGTTTCATGGAAGAGCCTGGTACATGGAAGTTAAAGAATAAAAGCTCCTTGAATTAACCATTGAACATGATGTTTTCATTGCTTTCCCGTAGGGTCAGGAGGCTCCTCGCATTCAGGCCCTAAGTCCTGAGGCGACGGGAAGCTTCTCCCTACTTTCAGCCACATGATCCCAAGTCCCTCATTCCATACCAGCACCTAGAGCTGCGCATTGTTTCAACAGCTGCTTAACATTCAGGGTATGGAGACAATCATTTTCATCTTACAGTCTCCTGTTGACGGATACTAGGGTGTTCCTAACCTCGGGCTATCGAAACAGCACCGCAGTGGATAACCTTTCCATGTGTCACTCTCCTCAAAGGGGAAATACCCACTGGAAGTAGCATTGCTAGATCAGAGAGGATGTGTATTTTAATTTGTGTGATTATATTGCCAACTTTCCCCCCTAGTCATGGTAGCAAAAGAATCTTCCCAGAGCTCCAGGCATTAGCAGGGAAGGCGCCTTTATCCTGACTTTGCAGCTATTACTAAACTTCCCAGCTGGTGGTTCCCTTGCTCAGCCAATCACAGCTATTAAGTGGCTCCACCACCACTCAGATCTGCTGCCTCCCAGGAGGCTGCTCGTCCTCTTCCCCAGGCCGCCTGCCCAGAGGATTCCCTGGATGAGAAGGGAAGGAGGGGGAGGGGAGCAGCAGCCTGTCAGATTCTGAATCTTCCTCACGGCATTTACTCCTTATAATCAGTGCTCTGAGGGTAGGGCTGTCTGTTGTCCCTTTTACATATGAGGACACTGGGGCTCAGAGAGAGGACCTGATATGTGAGCAGGTAGGGGAGCCAAGATTGAGCCCAAGTACCTAGACTCACGACCCTGCTCTCTGCACACCCCACTGTGCTGGCAAGTGTGGAGAAAACTCCAGGCCTGTCCTCTTAAAACCTTGTATTGTTCTGTTCTTTAGCAATAAGCATTTTAAAAAGTCCTGTATGGGAGGCAAGTCTAGCTTTACCACAGATCAGACAGATACTACAGTGTCTCATGATGTGCTGAATGTTCCTAAAATGCAGGGCTCAGCACACTTAAAAGCATCAGAAAAAAAAAAAAAAAGAAAAAAAAAGAAAAAAAAAAAGCATCAGGAGTTTTTCTCTCCATTGTTGCGATCTTGCTTCTTCACTAGGCCTCATGGGGGAGCAGCTCCGGGAAGTGCAGTGTGGACAGCACAGAGAGGGGCCAGTGCAGTCCCAGCAGCACCATGCACGCCCATTCCTGGCTCTGCAGGCCGAGGATGAGGTGCTCCCTAGAGGGCGCTGGGGGCCCCGTGTGAGCAAGAGTTCATATTCTAGACTCAGGTGTCAGGGGCCCATGTCTTCCCTTGTTGCTACAGGGTCCCCAGGCCTGGGCACTCAGAAGCCACTCCTCCCTGTACTTGCTTGAAGTCAAGAATCTCAGAGGGAAAAGGGGAGGGTGGTGGTCAGTGTGGGGGCTTGTGAAGGTGGGGTGCTTGCTCTGCTGATGGCCATGAAAGCTTGGAGGTGACAGGAAACACTTCTGGGGCACAGTGGTGGGGAGGGTGAGGAGACAGTCCCTTCATTTCTCTCAGCCTCAGTTTTCTCATCTGTAAACTGGTGATCATCATGGTCTCCTTTCAGGAGATTTGGAAGGATTTGAGGTGCTCTGTCTAAATCACCAGCACAGAGTAGGGACCCCCCAAATCGAGGTGTTATTTCAAGGCTGTGACCCAGTTCCCTGTGCTGGGTCCCATTTCCTCACGTGTAGAAAGAGGATAATCACACAGCCTTTGCATTACGTCCTGAGGGTACAACGACCTGGTGACAGGACAGCCCCTCAGGGAGAGATGGTGCTGGCCTCCCAGGCTGTGTGATCTTAGCTAGTCTCAGTTCCCTCTAGTCCTCAGTTTCCCCATCTGTAAAATGGTGGTAATCACACTGCCTTTCAGGGGTCTGTGATGACTCGAGAGCATCTGGGAAGCCCTGGATGGAGTGGGTTGGGTGTCACTGAGCTCAGTGCACAGAGGTTGAGAGCCTTGGCCGAGCCTCCCCTACCTGGGCCTCCATCCCAGCTCTGCCCCGTCCCAGCTCTGGGACCTCTGACGAGTCCCTCCCCACACTGGGGCTTCGTATCCTCATCCGTCAGTGACAGCCCTGCCCTCACAGAGTATCTGCAGGAACTGAATGAGGGACGCATGTCTAGAGGTTAGAGCAGATCCTGGCATATGGTACGTGTTCCAACAACGTGAGCTCTGCTGTGCTGGAGCCAGAGGACCTCGGATGGTTCGCTTTCTCTACAGGACTAAGTACAACTGGAGTTGGAGTGGAGCTGGGCTCCTTTAGACCTTGGCTACTTATTAGAATCACCTGAGAGATGGTAAAAGATTCCTAGAAATTCTGATTTAATTGGTCCGACGTGGGCCTGGGCAGCTGAGTCTTTTCACTCCTGCAAAGGATGCTGGTGCCCTGCTAGGGCAGAGGAGCCCTGAGTCACGTGTTCTCTGAGGTCAGAGGGAAAGCTGTGGTTTTTCCAGGACAGAGGTGGGTCACCCGTAGTGCCTGTGTTGTACGAACAGCTCTCCTGGGTGTGAGCGCTTCAGAATAGCCCGTGACGGTGACAGCTTTTAGGACGCCCAAGAAAGTCATTCGGAGTCGATTGGCAGGCACACACCTCACCTCCAACAGAGCTCACCTGGGCTGAGAGGTGCGTCCTCCCAACTCAGACCACCCTGTTCAGACCCGAGCTTCATCACTGGGGAAACCTTCCCATCTTTACACACATGTGTGTGTAAACAGGCTCTGGAATGCCTGCAAATTCTCCCTGCTCAGCCTGGAGACCTCCTGCCTCAACATGCCGCAGTGACACTGACAAAATCTGTTCTTCCTCCTTTCAAAATGCTTACAGCTTCTGTAAAGAGCTGATCTGCAGGAAAATGCCTGTGATCTCTTGTGTTTTTTGAAAACCAATTCCCCAAACTTGTTTCTTGAGGGAATTATTTTTAAAAATGGGAACAGATTTATAATTTGGTGTTTCTACTAGTTTTTTCCTGTGGATTTTTGTATGACAGCTACATGGAGCACGATTTGAGACTCTTGGTGTTTCTGTTGTGCTTTTGTTTTAGAACTAGAATGGCCAGATCTTATTATAACAATCATGGGTGTTGTTCATTTTTTACAAATTATGGGTGTTATTGATTAAGCACCTACTATATGTCAGGCTCCGTGTTTTACATATATCCTCGCTCATCTTACCAGGTGGTGCTTGTATCTACTTTGTCCAGAAACAGACACCGAGGATCGAGGATAACGAACAGTGACACTAAAATCGATCTGTCCTGTGTGCAGTGAGATGAGCTCTGACCTTTACTTGCTGGGTGCCCTTGTCCAGCTTCGTCCTCCCTGAGCCTCATCCCATATATGGAGTCACTCTTGGGCCTCTCTCACAGGGCTGGCAAGGGGATTAAAGAGCTGAGGGTGATGGAGAGATCAGGCCCTCTTTAGGCTCTGAAGAAACTCTGGACAAGTGGTAACTGATCAGAGTATCTTGTCCCTTTAGGGGTGTCCAGGATGCTGGTGTTTATACAATTTGACATTTTAAGGTAACTCCTTGCTATGTCCTCAAACGTTTGATAAGTTTTAAGAAGCAAGTTAAGTATTTACAAGTGCAAACATTTGTAACGTTTGCTGACTTTTACAGGAGGTGTTGAGTAACAATGAACAATTGGGAAACACCCTACAGGAACCTTCTAAAGAGAGAAAGCACCCTCACGTTTCATTTACCCATTTGTGTGTTTCTGGGTGCTTTATAGGCCTGTGCCTGTGTCTCCACAGAATTAATAACAATTAAGAAATTAACCACCACTGGTTTCTCAGCACTCAGTGATCTTTCTTCTCAACCCCAAACTGAACCAAGAGAACCCAGACTCAGAAAAACATCCCTTTGCTCCCTTCCTTTGAAATTTAGGGATTGATACATTAATCCTACTGAAATATTCGTGGAAAGAATGAAAACTATGCAGTAAATTCATAAACACCTGAAGGGACAGCTCTGGGTAAAAATACAGTCCAGGTTAAAGAGATATCTGTGTCTGTTGGTTTTGTGAATCATCTTGTGTTTTACTCATAGCAAAAATGCTCCCACTGCCTGATTTAACCCTCACTGCAGCCCGGGAAGGGTAATGCCTGCTGTCCCCTTTCACAGACGAGGAGCTGGGAGGTGCCATGGCCACAGCTCTCGTTGGACGGTCAGCCTGGTTCAGCTTCCATGTGGTCCCGCTATGACCCCGCTTCCCCTGCATTTACTTCTGTGAACACTTCTCCGAACTTACCTAAGTTTTCCAGGGGGAGCCCAGCTAGGAACAGTTAATAGGAGAGTGAGACCAATCAGTACTTTTGTTCCTTTGCCCAAACTGGTGGGAAATCACCTGGCAGATGTAAGAAGGTGGACTTTGAACTCAGGCCTGGAATTCGATGTCAGCCCTGCCCCTGACTCAGAGTCACCTCTGGGAACCTGTGTGTCTCCTCTGTCAGATGAGGATGATGACACTGCCCTCCCAGAACTATTTGAAGAATTTAAAAAATAATATGTGTGGTGGTTCTTAACTGCGTCACATTATGTGTGGTGGTTCTTAACTGCGTCACATTTTCATCATTAGTGATGATAATTACAATCATGTTCATCATTTATAAATGTTCCTTTTGTAGCCAAACCCTCTCCTCCTGTGGTATCAGGCCCCGCAGTGAGGGTCACACCTGAGCAGACAGTGAGCTTCACCTGCAAATCCCACGGGTTCTCCCCCAGAAACATCTCCCTGAAATGGTTCAAAAATGGCAATGAGCTCTCAGCCTCCCAGACCGACGTGGAACCAGAGGGAAACAACGTTTCCTACAGCATCTCCAGCACAACCAAGGTGGTGCTGGCCCCGGGGGATGTTCGCTCCCAGGTCATCTGCGAGGTGACCCACATCACCCTGCAGGGAGACCCTCCTCTTCGTGGGACAGCCAACTTGTCTGAGACCATCCGAGGTAGAAGCCCCTCATGCCAGCCTAAGCCCGCACCTGCTCTCAAGGCCCCAGCCCCTTCCTCCTCCCTGCTTTTTGCTCCAGGCCTCAAATTGCCTGGAGTCTACTTCCTGACAGTCCTGCCCCATCACCAGGCTCCTAGATGAGCTGGTCACTAACTACCGTTTTAACAGCAGCTGCCAGGTGGACACCCATCATGTGCCAAGCACTGTGCTGAGTAGTTTCCTTTACTTAATCAATAGTTTCTCCAACTACTGAGCACCTACTATAAGCCAGGCCCCTATGTGCTTGGCGATTTCGTATATTTTGCTGCAGTTATTATATTCCAACTGCATGCCAGGGGCTGTGCTTGTAGATGACACACATCATTAACCTACTAGGAGCCCAGTCCTCGAGCACCTACTGTGCACCCTGCAGTGTGCTTATGATTTCATTTCTATGCAAAGACACCCTCGGTGTTTGAGCGCCTGCTGCATGCCTGACACTGTCCTCTAGTGACTCCCTTGCTGTGCTGTTATCCAGCCCCTCTCCTGTGACCTGTTGGTTCCATAAGGTCAGAGCTTCTGCCTATGCTGTTTCAGTTCCGCCTACCTTGACGATTACCCAACACCCCATGGCGGGGAACCAGGTGAATGTCACCTGCCAGGTGAACAAGTTCTACCCCCAGCGCCTACAGCTGACCTGGTTGGAGAACGGAAATGTGGCCCGAATAGATATGGCCTCGACCCTCATAGAGAACAAGGACGGGACCTTTAACTGGACGAGCTGGCTCGTGGTGAACTCATCTGCCCACAGGGAGGCTGTGCTGCTCACCTGCCAGGTGGAGTATGATGGACAGCCGGCGGTCACCAAAAACCACGTCGTGGAGGCCTCTGCTCCCCAGAAGAACCAGGATGCAGATGAACGTATTGGTGAGGCCTCCACTCCAACTGACCCAGTTCTTTACCTTTTTTATTTAATATTAAAGGTAGTAATTCATGCTTATTATAGAACAATCTAGAAGTCAATAGGTGTAAAATAGAATTTTAAAATAAGTTCCCTCCCCTAAATCCCACACCCCCAAGAGTGACCACTGGTAAGAGTTTGGCATATTCTTTATAGATCTCTTGACATAAATATCCATGAAAGAAAGTAGGAAGGAGGGAGATCATCCTGTTCATAGAGTCCTGCCTCTCGCTCTCTTCAACTAACAGTAATTATGTTCCTCATTCCCTGTCCACCCACCCACCTCCCTCCTCCTTGTCCTTTCTAACCTCTGCTTAGTCTCTCTCCAGCCTAGACTTTTCCATCTATATCAGTAACACCACCCCAGTAGACACTTGCACCTAATATTCTGTGAAATTTTGGAAGGGTAGCCTTGAGGACATGAAGTTTGAGTCTGAACCTGGCACCCAGGTGACCATGAGTGGTCACTGCACAGGGCTCCTTTGTCCCCTGATTTGTGACAATGGACTAGTAATGATCACAGTCGCTCACTGAACATTTTCTAAATGCAGATCTCAGTTCAGCTGTGATCTCTGTTCCTGCTTCAACAACCCAGAGGGAGACTCAGGGAGAAACGGGGGACGGGGGATGCTGTTGAAGATTTGTTGTCTTTAGTTCAGATGATTGGGCTAAACTAATAAAGGTGAATCTGAGTCCCTGAGGACAGGAACCACCAGGCTTTATAACAGATATGTGCTAATTAAAGACAGGTTCCCCCTCAGCTGGGCATCGTCCCAAGGACAGTCCCCCTTTCTATGAATAAAATATGTCTTATAGGCTGTCATGTAACATCAAGAGAGGGTCGAGTCACATCCAGGAGTCTTTCCTCCAGAAGACCTTTCAAAGTCCCACGTTCCTTCCAACATGCCCGTGGTGTTGTCCTCAACTTCGGGGTCAATGCTAGGTCACTGAGTGACCATGTCCCTGCCTGCTGGAAGAATAAAGAGAGGAAGGGGAGAACAAACAACTTCCCTTAAACAAGAGATATAGAGAAGTTGCATAATTGTGTTCACTTTAACTTACTCCTGTGTGCACAACCAGTTGTCAGTGGAGTCCACAATTGTGTGGTCATACGGTTAAGGACCTTGATTTTCTACAAAAACTAATACCAGTGCACACTTAATATATAATCAATATTAATCCCCTAATATCATTTAAAATGGAGTATAAATTCAAATTTTCCAAAATGTATTTTATTGTTGTTTTTGTGCACCAAAATTTTAATTCATCTATAAGTTCTTGGCAAAAATTTTCCATGACTCCATCTGGGCCTTGAGAATCTATTTTTTTATTTGAAAAAGAATTTGAATTATTTAAGACTATTCAGATTATTCATTTAATATAGTGTGAGCTGTGGTAGGTTCTGCTTTTTGAGGTATTTGTTCCATTGTCTCTAAGTTGTCAAATTTCTGCCTGTATAGTTTTTCATAACATTCCCTAACTATCCTTTTGATGTCTGAAGGGTCTGTAGTGATGTCCTCTGTTTCATTCCTGATATTGGAAATGTGTCATTCATTTTTTCTTTGCAGTTGTACTAGAAGTTTTTCAATTTTATTGGTCTTTTAAAAGAACCCACTCTTTTTTTTCCTTATTAGTCATCAATTTTATACACACCAGTGTATACATGCCAATGCCAATCACCCAGTTCATCACACCACCACCCCAAACCCCCTCCACTTTCCCCCCTTGGTGTCCATACGTTTGTTCTCTACATCTGTGTCTCAATTTCTGCCCTGCAAACCAGTTCATCTGTACCATTTTCCTAGGTCCCACATATATGCGTTAATATGATATTTGTTTTTCTCTTTCTGACTTACTTCACTCTGTATGACAGTCTCTAGATCAATCCACGTCTCAACAAATGACCCAATTTTGTTCCTTTTTATGGCTGAGTAATATTCCATTGTATATATGTACCACATCTTCTTTATCCATTTGTCTGTCAATGAGCATTTAGGTTGCTTCCATGACCTGGGTATTGTAAATAATGCTGCAGTGAACATGTGTCGTTTTGATTATGATTTTCTCTGGGTATATGGCCAGTACTGGGATTGCTGGATTGTACGGTAATTCTATTTTTAGTTTTTTAAGGAATCTCCATAGTGGTTGTATCAATTTACATTACCACCAACAGTGCAAGAGGGTTCCCTTTCCTCCACACCCTCTCCAGCATTTGTTGTTTGTAGATTTTCTGATGAAGCCCATTCTAACTGGTGTGAGGTGATACCTCATTGTAGTTCTGATTTGCATTTCTCTAATAATTAGTGATGTTGAGTAGCTTTTCATGTGATTCTTTGCCATCTGTATGTCTTCTTTAGAGAAATGTCTATTTAGGTCTTCTGCCCGTTTTTGGATTGGGTTGTTTGTTTTTCTAATATTGAGCTGCATGTGCTGTTTATATATTTTGGAGATTAATCCTTTGTCCATTGATTCGTTGGCAAATGTTTTCTCCCATTCTGAGGGTTGTCTTTTCATCTTGTTTATGGTTTCCTTTGCTGTGCAAAAGCTTTTAAGTTTCATTAGATCCCATTTGTTTCTTTTTGTTTTTATTTCCATTACTCTAAGAGGTGGATCAAAAAATATCTTGCTGTGATTTATGTCAGAGTGTTCTTCCTATATTTTCCACCAAGAGTTTTATGGTGTCTGGTCTTACATTTAGGTCTCTAATCCATTTTGAGTTTATTTTTGTGTATGGTGTTAGGGAATGTTCTAATTTCATTCTTTTACATGTAGCTGTCCAGGTTTCCCAGAACCACTTATTGAAGAGACTGTCTTTTCTCCATTGTATATCCTTGCCTCCTTTGTCATAGATTAGTTGACCATAGATGTATGGGTTTTCCTCTGGGCTTTCTATCTTGTTCCATTGATCTATGTCTCAGTTTTGGTGCCAGTACCGCATTGTCTTGATTACTGTAGCTTTGTAGTATAGTCTGAAGTCAGGGAATCTGATTCCTCCAGCTCCGTTTTTTCCCTGAAGACTGCTTTGGCTATTTGGGGTCTTTTGTGTCTCCATACAAAATTTAAGATTTTTTGTTCTAGTTCCCTAAAAAATGCCATTGGATAGGGTTTCCATTGAATATGTAGATTGCTTTGGGTACTATACTCATTTTCACAATATTGATTCTTCCCATCCAAGAACATGGTATACCTCTCCATCTGTTGATATCATCTTTAATTTCTTTTATCAGTGTCTTATAGTTTTCTGCATACAGGTCTTTTGTCTCCTTAGGTAGGTTTATTCCTAGGTATTTTATTCTTTTTGTTGCAGTGGTAAATGGGAGTGTTTCCTTAATTTCTCTTTCAGATTTTTCATCATTAGTGTATAGGAATGCAAGAGATTTCTGTGCATTAATTTTGTATCCTGCAACTTTACCAAGTTCATTGATTAGCTCTAGTAGTTTTCTGGTAGCATCTTTAGGATTCTCTACATATAGTATCATGTCATCTGTAAAGAATGACAGTTTTACTTCTTCTTTTCCAATTTATATTCCTGTTTTTTCTTTTTCTTCTCTGATTGTTGTGGCTACGACTTCCAAAACTATGTTGAATAATAGTGGTGAGAGTGGACATCCTTGTCTTGTTCCTGAACTTAGAGGAAATGCTTTCAGTTTTTCACCATTGAGAATGATGTTTGCTGTGCGTTTGTCATATATGGCCGTTATTATGTTGGGGTAGCTTCCCTCTATGCCCACTTTCTGGAGAGTTTTTATATAAATCAGTGTTGAATTTTGTCAAAAGCTTTCTCTGCATCTCTTGAGATGATCATATGGTTTTTATTCTTAAGTTTGTTAATATATTGTATCATATTGACTGATTTGCATATATTGAAGAATCCTTGCATCCCAGGGATAAATCCCACTTGATCATGGTGTTTGATACTTTTTTTTTTTTTTTGTGGTACGCGGGCCTCTCACTGTTGTGGCCTCTCCCATTGCAGAGCACAGCCTCCAGACACGCAGGCTCAGCAGCCATGGCTCACGGGCCCAGCCGCTCAATGGCAGGTGGGATATTCCCAGACTGGGGCACGAACCCATGTTCCCTGCATCAGCAGGCAGACTCTGAACAACTGCACCAGCAGGGAAGCCCAATGGTGTATGATACTTTTAATGTGTTGTTGGATTCTGTTTGCTAGTATTTCGTTGAGGATTTTTGCATCTATATTCATCAGTGATATTGGTTTGTAATTTTCTTTTTTTGTAGTATCTTTGTCTGGTTTTGGAATCAGGGTGATGGCGGCCTCATAGAATGAGTTTGGGAGTGTTCCTTCCACTGCAATTTTTTGGAAGAGTTTGAGAAGGATGGGTGTTAGCTCTTCTCTAAATGTTTGATATTATTCACCTGTGAAGCTATCTGGTCCTGGACTTTTGTTTGTTGGAAGATTTTTAATCACAGTTTCAATTTCATTACTTGTGATGGTCTGTTCATATTTTCTATTTCATCCTGGTTCAGTCTTGGAAGGTTATACCTTTCTAGGAATTTGTCCTTTACTTCCAGGTTGTCCATTTTATTGGCATTGACTTGCTTGTAGTAGTCTCTTAGGATGCTTTTTATTTCTGCAGTGTCTCTTGTAACTTCTACTTTTTCATTTCTAATTTTATTGATTTGAGCCTTCTCCCTCTTTTTCTTGATGAGTCTGGCTAATGGTTTATCAATTTTGTTTATCTTCTCCAAGTACCACCTTTTAATTTTATTGATCTTTGCTATCGTTTTCTTTGTTTCTATTTCATTTATTTTCTGCTCTGATATTTATAATTCCTTTCCTTTTGATAACTTTGGGCTTTGTTTGTTCTTCTTTCTCTAGTTCCCTTAGGTGTAAGGTTAGATTGTTTATTTGAGATTTTTCTTGTTTCTTGAGGTAGGCTTGTATAGCTATAAACTTCGCTCTTAGAACTGCTTTTGCTGCATCCCACAGGTTTTGGATCACCGTGTTTTCATTGTCATTTGTCTCTAGATATTTTTTGATTTCCTCTTTGATTTCTTCAGTGATCTCTTGGTTATTTAGTGAGGTATTGTTTCGCCTCCATGTTTTTGTGTTTTTTACATTTTTTCCCCTGTAATTCATTTCTAATCTCATAGTACTGTGGTCAGAAAAGAAGTTTGATATGATTTTAATTTTCTTAAATTTACTGAGGCTTGATTTGTGACCCACGATGTGATCTCTCCTGAAGAATGTCACATACACACTTGAGAAAAAAGTATAATCTGCTGTTTTTGGTTGGAATGTCCTATAAATATCAATTATATCTATCTGGTCTTTAAATTGTGTCATTTAAAGCTTCTGTTTCCTTATTTATTTTCATTTAGGATGATCGGTCCATTGGTGTAAGTGAGCTGTTAAAGTCCTCCCATTATTATTGTGTTACTGTCGTTCTCCTCTTTTAAATGTTAGCAGTTGCCTTATGTACAGAGGTGCTCCTATGTTGGGTGCATATATATTTATAATTGTTATATCTTCTTCTTGGATTGTTCCTTTGATCATTATGTAGTGTCCTTCTTCATCTCTTGTAACATTCTTTATTTTAAAGTCTATTTTATCTAATATGAGTATTGCTACTCCAGCTTCCCCTTGATTTCCATTTGCATGGAATATCTTTTGCCATCCCCTCACTTTCAGTCTGTATGTGTCCCTAGGTCTGAAGTCGGTCTCTTGTAGAGAGCATATATATGTGTTTTGTTTTGTATCCATTCAGCAAGTGTGTGTCTTGGTTGGAGCATTTAATCCATTCACTTTTAAGGTAATTATAGATACGTATATTCATATGACGATTTTCTTAATTGTTTTGGGTTTGTTTTTGTAGGTCCTTCTCTTATCTTGTGTTTCCCCCTTAGAGAAGTTCCTTTAGCATTTATTGTAAAGCTGGTTTCGTGGTGCTGAATTCTCTTAGCTTTTGCTTGTCTGTAAAGCTTTTGATTTCTCCATCAAATCTGAGTGAGATCCTTGCTGGGTAGAGTAATCTTGGTTGTAGTTTCTTCCCTTCCATCACTTTAAGTATATCATGCCACTCCCTTCTGGCTTGTAGAGTTGCTGCTGAGAAATCAGCTGTTAACCTTATGGGAGTTTCCTTGTATATTATTTGTCATTTTTCCCTTGCTGTTTTCAATAAATTTTCTTTGTCTTTAATTTTTACCAGTTTGATTACTATGTGTCTCGGCATGTTTCTCCTTGGGTTTATGCTGATGACTCTCTGTGCTTCCTGGATTTGGGTGGCTATTTCCTTTCCCATGTTAAGCAAGTTTTCGATTATAATCTCTTCAAATATTTTCTCTGATCCTTTCTCTCTCTCTTCTCCTTCTGGGACTCCTATAATGTAAATGTTGTTGCGTTTAATGTTTTCCCAGAAGTCTCTTAGGCTGTCTTCATTTCTTTTCATTCTTTTTTCTTTATTCTGTTCCACAGCAGTGAATTCCACCATTTCTGTCTTCCAGGTCACTTATCCGTTCTTCTGCCACAGTTATTCTGCTATTGATTCCTTCTAGTGTAGTTTTCATTTCAGGTATTGTATTGTTCATCTCTGTTTGTTTGTCCTTCAGTTCTTCTAGGTCTTTGTTAACCATTTCTTGCATCTTCTCGATTTTTGCCTCCATTCTTTTGCCGATGTCCTGGATCATCTTCACTATCATTATTCTGAATTCTTTTTCTGGAAGGTTGCCTATCTCCACTTCATTTAGTTGTTTTTCTTGTTCCTTCATCTGCTACATAGCCCTCTGCCTTTTCATCTTGTCTATCTTTCTGTGAATGTGGTTTTTGTTCCACAGGCTGCAGGATTGTAATTCTTCTTGCTTCTGCTGTCTGCCTTCTGGTGGATAAGGCTATCTCAGAGCCCACTCTTTGTTTCAGTTATTTTCTGTATTGTTTATCTGTTTTCATTTTCACTGATTTTTCTTCTTTCTTTATTATTTCCTCCCTTCTGCTTGCTTTGGGTTTATTTTGCTCCTTCATTTCTCATTTCTTGAGGCAGGAATTTAGATTATTGATTTAGACTTTTTCTTTTTCCTAGTGCCACACCTGTGTGTCCTCTTGTGTTTGGTTCCTGACTGCTGTGTTCTTCCTCCAGTCCTCAGGTCCCTAGACAGTCTGCCTCCTCTTCCACTTCAGAGTCCTTCTATGCTTGTCCCGTGTGTTATTTCTAGGGTTCAAGTTGTACTGAACGAGGAGAGTAGGAGAGAAGAGTCCATGCCATCTTGTCTGGTATGGCCTGTAAATGCTTTTTCATCTTCCATCTTCTGCTCAGGCTCAACCAGGGCTGGTACTTCAGGGTGCTGCAGGGTGCCTGACCCATGATGCTTGTTAGTGTAGTAAAGCTGGAAATGTCTTTTGGAGCACCTAGGTTGGCAGGCTGAAGAGAAGTGTAAGATGCTGATGTGATCCTTCTCCCTGGATCCAAAGCCTACCCCGGGCATCTGAGGGCTCCAGCCACTGCAGGCTGCATCCAGTGGGTCTGGTGTGAGGATGCACATCTTATTGTTTGTTTTTATGGTATTGGGGTTTTTTACAATATTTCTAGCCTAATGGAGCTCTCTTCACTAGTACAGCATAAGTCAAGATGTTAACGGAGTTTTTGGTTGGTTCATTGGTTGTTTTGTTTTGCTTTGTTTTTTTTTGTTTGTTTGTTTGTTTTTTTGCAGTATGCAGGCCTCTCACTGTTGTGGCCTCTCCCATTGCGGAGCACAGGCTCAACGCACAGGCTCAGCAGCCATGGCTCACGGGCCTAGTTGCTCCGCGGCATGTGGGATCCTCCCAGACCGGGGCACGAACCCGTGTCCCCTGCATTGGCAGGCGGACTCTCAACCACTGCGCCACCAGGGAAGCCCGGTTGGTTGGTTTTGATAGTGGGAGAAATGTTCTGAGTCCTCTAATTCTTTGGTTCTCTTTTGTCTTTCAGGAACCTAAATCCTATCCCCCTGCTTTTTACTTTTTCCCTTTACCTCTCAATTGCCATCAGCACATCTTCCTTCTTTCCAATTTTTCTACCCAGAAGTTATGCACTTTAACTCATGCATATCCATTTATTCATATCTGTTCTCCTTGAATTAGGTTCCTATAGTCAGTGTAAGTAATTACCACATTTAGTGATTTAATACAAGACAAATGCATTATCATACAGTTGTAGAGGTCAGAAGTCTACAATGGGTGGCTGGACTCTAGAGAAGAATCCATTTCCTTGCCTTTTCCAACTCCCAGAGGTGTCCACAGTCCTTGGCAAAGGGCCTCACATCAGTCTGACCTCTGCTTCTGACATCACATCTCCTCCAACTGTTCTGCCTCAATCTTTTACTTATAAGAATCTTTGTGCTTACATGGCCTCCACTAGGAAAATGTGCCCATCTCAAGATCCTTAACAAATCACTACTGCTAATCCCTTTTGACATGTAAGGTAACATATGCACAGGTTCTGGGGATTCTGTTCCAACCCTTTTAAATCACACATACTTTTAAACCCCTTTCTATGATCTGTGCTCCTTTAGGACACTTTTCCAATATTTTCAAAGTTTAGACAAATTTATATTGGTGGTGGTATTTCCAAATAACTCTAGCTGCCTTGTCTATTTCTCCATAATTTTCCTGGTGGCTGGTTGAAGATGGGATGGCAGCCTAGTGAGAGACTATTAGGATTTGCTGAATTTTCTCTTGTCTCACAGTTACTTTCACTTCTGACATTTTCTCTTCAAGTAATAACACCCTTGCAGCCTGAGAAAAGAGAGTAGGAGAATGAGGGACTCCTGTATGCTGATTTCTGCCTCAAGCTTGAGCCCAGGATGCCGGTCAAAGCCTCAGAGTGCTGATGGGCCCAGGTGGCCTCAGATGGAGTAAGTCGAGGCCCCTGGGAATGGCTCCTGTGTGATCCCTCTAATCGCTCCTCTTGTCCCTTGATGATTTCCAGGCCCAGAGCTGTCTTCTCCTCTCCTGGTCGTTCTCCTCCTAGGCCCCAAGGTGCTGTTGGTGGTCGGTGTCTCTGTCATCTTTGTCTACAGGAAGCATTGGGCCTGACTGTAAGTTGGGGTAGGAGGGAGGGCAGGACAAGGTCTGTCCTAGATGACATAAGGTCAGTAGGGGAGCCAGCCCACAGGTCACACAGGGTCAGGGCCCACGTGGGGATAAGAGAAGGGGACACACTTCCCTCAATACCCTCAGGAGTATCCTGTTTCCCTCTAAGAGGTGCCCAACTCCCAGGAGGTGTGTGGGGTCCTGGAGGAGGTGGGCTAGATCAGGGGTTTTCAAAGGGTGTCTCTTAGCAGTTCTGTAGAGGAAGTGGGCAGAGGGTGCTGAATGAGGAGGAGCTGAGTGGGTGGTTCCCTTGGAGACCATTTCTAAACACTTGAGTCCTGGGGCTCCTTGGGGCAAAAAGAATCCACATTTTCAGGTTATGTTGAGAACTCTGGATTGACTATTCTGAGAGCGGCTTCTGCTCTGACCCTCCATGTGACAGAATAGAAGGGCTGGGGATGGGGCATCAGACCTGGGGAGGAGGCTGAGGGGTCAGAGTGCTATCCCAGGGGCTGCTCATCCTCTCAAGACAGGCATCCCGAGAGGAGAACACCTGGGCACATAGGAGGCATGCAAGGAACGTTTCCTGAATGATGAGCAGATAATTAAATATGGACATGTTTCTCACAGCTCCTTCCTTCCTCCCTGCTGGTGTCACCCTCAGTGTCTGCTGCCTCCTTCCCTTCCTGAGGGACCCAGCCCAGGAGAAGGACTCAACTGGGAGCTTCCATGACTCTGCTCCAAATGCCTCCCCTCCGTGGAGACTTGCCTGCCCACATGCCCCTGAAGCCACCAGAGCTGGGTCTTCATACATGGTCCTGAGCAAGGATCATGGGAAGTAGCTCTGGGAGCTGACTCAGGACATTTCCCTGGAACATGAGAAATAAGTCAGATCAACACAGATCAGGTTATCTCTCATCCATCACCTTGGACTCGGCCATGAACTACACAATAATGCCCTGTGCTGAGGAGTTATTCTGTCCTCTGGATTCCTGCCTTCACCTGACTCCCCACCTTTTGAGGTGCCTTTTTAGTACAAATGACTCCCCATCTTAGTTTTAAGAAAAATCATTCTCCTTCCTCATTGTCTAAATATCCAACTTCTCAAACCCAGAAAATAGTGTTCCCTCCTCTCTCCATGATGGGAAGAGTAGTTTTTCTATAATCTTGCATCCTTCCCAACCCTATTGCTCATGGTAAATATACTGTGTCCAGAAGCCTGGAGTCATCCTTGATTTCTCTTTCTTTTATATCACATATTCAATTCTGCCTTCAAAATGTTTATGTCCAGTGGTCAGATGGAACTCTTTAACAATTGACTATCCAAAAGGAAAAAACAATAAAGAAAAGTTCTTGGTATAAATACTCCCAATGTGGTCAATTTCAAGTTAGCAACAGTTTAACAACTAGTTTGCAAAATTCCTGAAAATGTAAATATCAGCTCTCATGAGCCAGTCCAATCCCCTCCAGCACACTTCTTAATTGCATTCATAATCTGCACATTCTCACCCCCACCACTGATCCCTGGTCCCAGCCACCATCATCTCTTCCTGCACCATTGCTATAGTCTCTGACTGGCTTTCCTGTTTCAGCCTCAGTGATTCCTTGGGAATGTAAGTCAAATCCTATCATTCCTCTGCTTCCTCCTCCAACATGTCTGCCTGGCTCACTCTCTTCCTTCATTTCAACCTCTGCTCAAATATCACTTTATCAAAGCCATCTTCCATATACCATCCTGTATAAAGTATCAGTTCCTCTCTCAGCCTCGCATTCCATGACCTCTTGACCTGATTAACTTGTTTCCTGAACACTTATTACCATCTGACATACGAAGCATAGGCAGTTCTCACTTTGCATAGTAGAGAAGGACCATAAAAATTACCGTGTAAACTGAATCATGGAAAGTGATCTCAGTAATCAATGGGATAAATAAAGATTGTTCTGTGATCATTAAAATTTGATTTCAAAACATTAGGAACGCTCTTACTGTCAGCTACTAATAATATGTAGTTTAACAAATTAGAAACACTGAGAATTAAAGCAATTTATTTCTTTATAAAAACTTATCCAAAGTGTTTGAATGATGCTTGCCTTCTTCTTCTTGCATAATTTATAATATAAGAGCATCTTTTTTACAACTTGGAGAATTATGCTCCTTGCGAAGTTTGGATCCGTTTCCGACATTTTATGCCTTGTACTCTCAATGTCGTGAAATCTTTACAAACTTTCTTTAATTCAAAGTATTTGCTGTTGTCACTTCCTCTGGGAGATTTTCACTCTTTTCCTCACCACGACTTTCCTCATTTATGTGGTAAGTTTGCCTTTACTAAGTTCTTCTGATTGCATATGTAGAATCTTTCTAACACTATTAAGGTAACTTGGTCAGCTATTTCTTCTGTAATCCATTTATATTGTTTGAATATAACTTCTCGCATCATCATATTTTGTCTCTCCATGGCACTTTCATCTTTGTTGCCAGTTCCCTTTTATAATTATTCACTTTTGTAAATGTCATGTGGGTTTATCACTGGGAGACAGGAGAAAATACAACGACGTATTTTGCTCTCTGTGCCTAAACTGTGTAAGAGAGTCACAGTGACCAATCACTACAGACTTTCAAAGAATTGATATGATTGGTTACTGATCACGATGAGCATCTGTTAGTACATAATGATTTGTAGAATGAAGTATACTTAGCAGCAAAGTTGTACGTTATGTATCGTTCACAGTAAAGTTCCTGTGGTGACTGAAATCTGAACCCTGTGTTGGGGGATTGATGTTATTTAACTAAACTGAAATTCATGCACCAGGCAAAATGAACACTGATGTATGTGTTGTCTCTTCCTCAAACAGGACATCAGTTCTATGAGAAGGGACTCTGAATCCTCAGGTGCCAGAACAGTGACTGCCACATACTAGGCCATTGTTTAATTTAATAAATGAATAAATTAGTTTTTACCAGATGTTGGATTTCAAAATAAAAATTATCTAATTCAATCATCTGGCTCTTGTGTTCTAAAGTTTTTTCATTAAAGGCTAATCTCTCTTCTTTGTGTTCAGAAATCCTATCAAAAATTCAATATTCTTCAGAACCCAAGGAAGTGAAAAACCAAAAGAAAACAAAACCAAAAAGCAAAAACTGACATTGATTAGAGTTTGTCAAAGGGGCTCAGAAACAAACTGAAGGAGGTCCCAATGGACAAAGCTGGAACAATTTGGGCAAGAAATATTGGAGATATATATATATATATATATACACACACATATAGATATGTATATATATATATATACACACACACACACACATATATATATACATATTCTGAATGTTTTTGTCCCCTCAAAATTCACATTTTAGAATATTAATGCCCAATGTGACCATGTTAGAAGTTGGGGCATTTGGAACATGACTAGTACATAAGGGCTCCTCTGTCATGAATGGGATTAGTACCCTTCTAAAAGAGACCCCCAAGATCATCCTAGTTCCTTCTTCCATGTGAAGATACAATGAGAAATCTGCAATCCAAAAGAGGGCGCTCACCCAATCAAACTGCCAAGCTGATAGTGGAATTAGAGCTTCCAGAACTGTGAGCAATAAATTTCTGTTGTAAGCCATCCAGTCTGTGATATTTTGTTATAGCACCCAAATAGACTAAGACAGATTATAAACCAAAATATAATAAATATCTATGAGTCCATATAGATGTAAATAAATAATTTAATAAATAAATGGAGAATTAAAAAAAATCTTCTTTGCAGGAAACTCTCAAATTATGAAGACACTTCACTCTAAATAAGGGGAAAACCAATTCACTACCCCTGAAGTATGGGCTGCACATGGTGACTCCCTTCCAAAGGGGATGAATGGAAGGAGGAAAAAGGGTTACTTTACAGTGGGGAAACCTGAATAATACAAGTTAGCCAGGTCATCAAGAGCTCACCAACAATAAATCAATATCAATAGGCATAAATCATGTAGATTTGATGAAAATGGCACGTTTCTTCTGGAACCTTCCCCAAAACCCATAACCCTAGATTAATTATAAGAAAAGCATCAGACAAAATGTAACAGAGAGGCATCCTACAATAAATTTGAGCAGTATTCATCAAATCTGTAGAAATCATCAAAAACAAGGACAGTCAGAGAAGGTGTCACAGCTGAGAGGAGCCTAAGGAGACACAAGTAAATGTGTGGTATTCTGCATGGGACCTTGCCACAGACAAGGACTTTATGTAAAACTTAAGGAAGTCTGTTATGGACCGAATGTTTGTATCCCCCCCCCCGAAATTCATATGTTCAAGTCTAACCCCTGAAGTGATGGTATTTGGAAGTGGGTCTTTGGGAATGAATTAAGTCATGGGGTGGAGCCCTTTCCCAGAATGTCGCATAGTTGGAATCATGCAGCATATAGATTTTTCCTTTCAGTTATTAATAAGCATTTAAGATTCCTCCACAGCTTTTCAGGGCTTGAGAGCGCATATAATTTTAGTTCTGAATAATGTTTGATTATCTGGATTTACTAATTTCTTTACCAGTTCACCTACTGGAGGTCATCTTGGTTGTTTTCAAGTTTTTGCAAGTATGAATAAAGCTACTATGAACTTCAGGGAGAATCTTTTCCAGGCCTCTCTCCCAGCCCCTGCTAACCCCAGATATTCCTTGGATTGTAGATGGCATTTCCCTGTGTCTCCACCTCATCTTCTTTCTGTGAATGACAGCTAAGTTAAGCTGTGCCTGAACTCCTGATTCACACAAACTATGAAACAATAGACTTGGTTTTTTTTTAAGCCACTATGTTTTTGGTAATAAGTTATTCAGCAATAAAAATCAAATGCATTATATTTGAGAAATCCATCAAGAGAAAGTCCTCAATAGTTTTGTAGAATTCATCTTGCATACACTCTGTGTATCTTCCATGAACTCAATGATAATGCTGCTTGTGTGATCCCCAAGAACACATACCAAGAGCAATTAAATACTGAGGAATAAGATTTTGTTGGATAGGGTTGAGCATTAACATGAAACATTGTGATAGTTAAGATTTTTTCACACTCTAAGAACCAATTTTCACCCATTAGGAAAAATATCAATTTCATGGAGAATGCAAGTCTCAACGTTTATTTTGGATGAGTGGGCTTTTGCATCATGAAAGAGCTTGCAGAAAATGGGAGATGGCTCTTTCTCCAGGTCACTCTCTGAACACAGTATGTTGGTTATGAACACCTTGTCCTTAGCTTGAGGCCTTGTCTCTGATCCCAGAACATAAAGAAAAATCTGACACAAATTCTATTTGACATTTCTCATTTAATAGAAATGCATTTGTCCTCATGGTAAATATGTTTATTTAAGTGCCTGCTATTCTGCAGGCCATCCTCATATCCTGATGCCCAAGGAAGGTGCCATCCTCCTTTCTGTGCATTAGTCTCCTTCTCACCCATAAGGCAACCATATTTATAATTTTTATACTTTGGTGCCAGTACACATGGCTGAAAGGATGTGTAATGAGACCTCATCTTGATCTATACCAGAACCTCAGAACATCTTGGGCCAAGGCAAGGAACATGAACAACGATTTGACATTTCTTACAGGAACTTCAGGTGAAGAGTTCCGGTAAAACAACCTGAGAGTTCAGTGTCAGTCAAAGCTGGAGGTACTGTAAACCGGGGCTGCAAAATGTCTTCTTCAGAGCGCCTGTCTAGTGGTTCAATGGGACTGGGCCAGACGATAAGTAATCTATGGTTTCAGTGGAAGACAATTCCCCAAAGTATTCTAAATGGAAAGCATAATGACCAACCAAACAGATTGATTCCATCTGCATCAGTGATGTGTCACATGGGATGGTGGCACCTATACTGTGTGAAGTTAATGAAAGGGCATCCTGACATGTCCATATATCTGGTCCAGGCACCTATGTGTCCATGAACGGTGAAAATAATCTGATAAACTCCATCCCCTTGTCTGCTAAAAGTAGACTTTTAAAAACTCTGCAATATGCACTACATCATTATCACATACTGGGTCCTGGGCCCCTTCATTCACAAACAGCCCTGTAAGCTGGCATCCTGCTGTTGACCCTTCTGGTTATTCATTCTGGGGTCCTATGTCTAATATTCAATCAAGCCAGTTTGAGAGGCTAGGGCCCTTCTGTGATGGCCAACACCACCAGACACTGAACATAAGACATGGACACTCTGAAGTAAAAAAAATTGGGGGTAGGGAAAAGGCAACTAAGTGTGTGCATTGCATGGTCCAAAAAGTTGGAAAACTGGGACCTGGAAGGCTGACCAGTCATTCTGAAATTTCAGGACAAACCTGGGCTCAGAAATATGCATTGTGTCTATTATGACCTATTTTCTGACCCTGAATACTAGAAACAGATACTTGTAGCTATATCTTAGCTTCTGGATTCAGGATGAAATCTCAACCTGGGTGAAGTTTGCCCCCAAATGCCCAATATAGACTGAGCCAAAACAAAGGGATCCTCAGGCAAGCAGAATCTCTTCTAGCCTGCACAATTCCACTCACCTATTTCCAACTGGAATGTGATTGGAACATGGTGGCAAGTACCTGAGGGGTCATCACAATTCAGTCAGGGACCTTGTCCCACCCACAGGAAGTCAATGAGTGGGTGTGTCCTCCTACTATGGCCAGGAGTAGCTCTGGGGAATCATGAGACTAGAAGGAGGGGTTGTGAGTGTCACCCACTTCCAGATCTTTTCTTCCAGAAAAGCCCTCCAGGAGGGGTTAATTAACTCTCCTACCACTTGCCATTTACCTGGTCTGCTCTGAGAATTGTACTCCAAGCTCTGCTGTTCTTTTATTCTCTGGGGACAATCAGTGTTTTCCTTCCCATTGCCACCATCTGAATTAATATTGTGAAATACTCTGAGGGGAGTGTGTTCCTCTGTTCAGAATACAAAGCCAGCAGAAGGAAGAAAATGAAAAGATTAGAGTAGATTGGAGCAGAAATAAACAAAACCAATGAAAGTCAAAAGAAGGTATTAAGAGAGGAAAGGGGGGAGAAGATGCAAGACCTACAGATAATAATTCACAAAATAGCAATAGCAAGTCCTTCCCCATTGTAATTATTTTAAATGTAAATGGATTCAACTCCTCAATAAATAGACATAGATTGACTAAATGGGGAAAAAACAACAAGGATCCAAGTACATGCTATCTATAAGAGATTCACTTTAGATCTATGAGCATACAAAGGCTGAAAGTGAAAGAAAGGAAAAACATGTCCATGCAAAATGTAACCAAAAGGTAGCAGGGGTAGCTATACTAATAGTAGATAAAATAGAATTTAAGTAAAAAACTGATACAATAGACAAAGAGGACATTATATAGTGATAAAAGAAAATATAACTAATATTTGTACATCAAATGTCAGAACTCTAAATATAAGAAGCAAATATTTCCAGAATGGAAGGGAGAATTTGAGAGAAATAAAACAAGAGAAAGAGATTTTAATACCCCACTTTCCATAATAAATGAACAACCAGAATGAATATTAATAAGGACAGAGAAGACTTTAATAACACTACAGATCAATTGGAAGTCACCGACATGTACAGAACATTCCACTGAACAAGAGCCTAATATACATCCCTCTCAAGTGCACATGGAACATCCTCCAGGATAGGACACATGGTAGGCAGCAAGACAAGTCTTAAGATGTTTGGAAAGATTGTAATTATAGAAAGTACCTTTTTTGATTACAATTGAATGAAATTACAAATCAATAGCTGAAGAACAGGAAAA
Organism: Tursiops truncatus; assembly: GCF_011762595.2. Taxonomy (NCBI): domain Eukaryota; kingdom Metazoa; phylum Chordata; class Mammalia; order Artiodactyla; family Delphinidae; genus Tursiops; species Tursiops truncatus. Next base: position 58,298,261 of record NC_047048.1, read on the forward strand.
TCAAAAATATGTGGAAATTAAACAACACACTCTCAAATAACCAATATATGAAAGAAGAAATCACAGGGGAAGTTAAATAGTACCTTGAGATAAGTAAAAACAAAAACACAACATACCAAAGATTATGGATACAGAAAGCAGTGCTCTAATACTCCTACACCTATTTAATTAATTTAACATTTAGCTCTATTTGCCTTACATTGAGCATTAAAGAAAAAATATTTCTTTAACTTTTTTTAAAAGATAACGTTTTTGAGCATGAGAGATCTTGTGGCTGGTTCCTTGGAAAAGAAGACATAGAGGGCAGGCAGGCTGGGGTAATTTCAATGGATGTTTCTTTCTGTTTCTGTCTTTAGTTATTCCCCCCCTGAAGATCACCACTAAGCCCTCTAGGATGCAAATCCATATGCATCAGAGAGTGAATCTCACGTACCATGTGAGCCACTTTTCTTTGGTTTTTTCCAGTGTTTTCAACAGTCTTTATTAGTGTTATGGTTTGTATTTTATTTAATTTTTAAAATTTTATTGGAATATAGTTGATTTACAATGTTGTGTTAGTTTCAGGTGTACAGCAAAGTGATTCAGTTATACATATACATATATTCATTCTTTTTCAGATTCTTTTCTCATATAGGTTATCATAGAATATTGAGTAGAGTTCCCTGTGTTATATAATAAGACCCTGTTGATTTTCTATCTTACGTATAGTAGTGCATGTATGTTAATCCCAAACTCCTGATTTATCCCTCCCCCCGCCCACGTTTCCCCCTTAGTAACCATAAGTTTGTTTTTGATATCTGTAAGTCTGTTTCTGTTCTGTAAATAAGTTCATTTGTATTGTTTTTAAAATTAGATCCCACATATGAGTGATATCCTATGATATTTGTCTTCCTCTGTCTGACTTACTTCACTTAGTATGTTAACCTCTAGGTCCATCCATGATGCTGCAAATGGCATTATTTCGTTCTTTTTTATGGCTGACTAGTAGTCCTTTGTATATATGTGCCACATCTTCTTTATCCATTCATCCAATGATGGACACTTAGGTTGTTTCCATCTCCTGGCTATTGTAAATAGAGCTGCAATGAACATTTTGGTACATGACTCTTTTTGAATTATGGTTTTCTCTGGGTATATGCCCAGTAGTGGGATTGCTAGGTCATATGGTGGTTCTATTTGTAGTTTTTAAGGAACCTTCATACTGTTCTCCATAGTGGCTGTACCAATTCACATTCCCACCAGCAGTGCAAGAGCGTTCCCTTTTCTCCACACCCTCTCCAGCATTTATTGTTTGTAGATTTTTTGATGATGGCCATTCTGACTGGTGTGAGATGATATCTCATTGTAGTTTTGATTTGCATTTCTCTAATGATTAATGATGTTGAGCATTCTTTCATGTGTTTGTTGGTAGTCTGTATATCTTCTTTGGAGAAATGTCTATTTAGGTCTGCCCATTTTTGGATTGGGTTGTTTGCTTTTTTGTTATTGAGCTGCATGAGCTGCTTGTAAATTTTGGAGATTAATCCTTTGTCAGTTGCTTCATTTGCAAATATTTTCTCCCATTCTGAGGTGCTGTCTTTTGGTCTTGTTTATGGTTTCCTTTGCTGTGCAAAAGCTTTGAAGTTTCATTAGGTCCCATTTGTTTATTTTTGTTTTTATTTCCATTTCTCTAGGAGGTAGGTCAAAAAGGATCTTGCTGTGGTTTATGTCATAGAGTGTTCTGCCTATGTTTTCCTCTAAGAGTTTGATAGTTTCTGGCCTTACATTTAGGTCTTTAATCCATTTTGAGCTTATTTTTGTGTATGGTGTTAGGGAGTGATCTAATCTCATACTTTTACATGTACCTGCCCAGTTTTCCCAGCACCACTTATTGAAGAGGCTGTCCTTTCTCCTCTGTACATTCCTGCCTCCTTTATCAAAGATAAGGTGACCATATGTGCATGGGTTTATCTCTGGGCTTTCTATCCCATTCCATTGATCTATATTTCTGTTTTTGTGCCAGTATCATACTCTCTTGATTACTGTAGCTTTGTAGCATAGTCTGAAGTCAGGGAACCTGATTCCTCCAGCTCCATTTTTCTTTCTCAAGATTGCTTTGGCTATTTGGGGTCTTTTGTGTTTCCATACAAATTGTGAAATTTTTTGTTCTAGTTCTGTGAAAAATGCCAGAGGTAGGTTGTTAGGGATTGCATTGAATCTATAGATTGCTTTGGGTAGTAGAGTCATTTTCACAATGTTGATTCTTCCAATCCAAGAACATGGCATATCTCTCCACCTATGTGTATCATATTTAATTTCTTTCATCGGTGTCTTATAATTTTCTGCATACAGGCCTTTTGTCTCCTTAGATAGGTTTATTCCTAGATATTTTATTCTTTTTGTTGCAATGGTAAATGGGAGTGTTTTCTTAATTTCCTTTTCAGATTTTTCATCATTAGTGTATAGAAATGCAAGAGATTTCTGTGCATTAATTTTGAATCCTGCTACTTTATCAAATTCATTGATTAGCTCTAGTAGTTTTCTCGTAGCATCTTCAGGATTCTCTATGTATAGTATCATGTCATCTGCAAACAGTGAGAGCTTTACTTCTTCTTTTCTGATTTGGATTCCTTTTATTTCTTTTTCTTCCCTGACTGCTGTGGCTAAAACTTCCAAAACTATGTTGAATAATAGTGGTGAGAGTGGGCAACCTTGTCTTGTTCCTGATCTTAGTGGAAATGGTTTTAGTTTTTCACCATTGAGGACGATGTTGGCTGTGGGTTTGTCATATATTGCCTATATTATGTTGAGGAAAGTTCCCTCTATGCCTACTTTCTGCAGGGTTTTTATCATAAATGGGTGTTGAATTATGTCAAAAGCGTTCTCTGCATTGGTTGAGATGATCATATGGTCTTTCTCCTTCAATTTGCTAATATGGTGTATCACGTTGATTGATTTGCATATATTGAAGAATCCTTGCATACCTGGGATAAACCCCACTTGATCATAGTGTATGATCCTTTTAATGTGTTGTTGGATTCTGTTTGCTAGTATTTTGTTGAGGATCTTTGCGTCTATGTTCATCAGTGATATTGGTCTGTAGTTTTCTTTCTTTGTGATATCTTTTTCTGGTTTTGGTATCAGAGTGATGTTGGCCTCGTAGAATGAGCTTGGGAGTGGTCCTCCCCCTGCTATATTTTGGAAGAGTTTGAGAAGGATAGGTGTTAGCTCTTCGCTAAATGTTTGATAGAATTCACCTGTGAAGCCATCTGGTCCTGGGCTTTTGTTTGTTGGAAGATTTTTAATCACAGTTTCAATTTCAGTGCTTGTGGTTGGTCTGTTCATATTTTCTATTTCTTCCTGATTCAGTCTCAGAAGGTTGTGCATTTCTAAGAATTTGTCCAGTTCTTCGAGGTTGTCTATTTTATTGGCATAGAGTTGCTTGTAGTAATCTCTCATGATCCTTTGTAGTTCTGCAGTGTCAGTCGTTACTTCTCCTTTTTCATTTCTAATCCTACTGATTTGAGTCTTCTCCCTTTTTTTCTTGATAAGCCTGGCTAATGGTTTATGAATTTTGTTTATCTTATCAAAGAACCAGCTTTTAGTTTTATTGATCTTTGCTATCATTTCTTTCATTTCTTTTTCATTTATTTCTGATCTGATCTTTATGCTATCTTTCCTTCTGCTAACTTTGGCTTTTTTTTCTTTCTTCTTTCTCTAATTGCTTTAGGTGTAAGGTTAGGTTGTTTATTTGAGATATTTCTTGTTTCTTGAGGTTAGATTGTATTGCTATAAACTTCCCTCTTAGAACTGCTTTTGCTGCATCCCATAGGTTTGGGTCATCGTGTTTTCATTGTCATTTGTTTCTAGGTATTTTTTGATTTCCTCTTTGATTTCTTCAATGATTTCTTGGTTATTTAGTAATGTACTGTTTAGTATCCATGTGTTTGTATTTTTTACAGATTTTTTTCCTGTAATTGATATCTAGTCTCATAGCGTTGTGGTCGGAAAAGATACTTGATATGATTTCAATTTTTTTAAATTTACTGAGGCTTGATTTGTGACGCAAGATATGGTGTATCCTGGAGAATGTTCCATGAGCACCTAAGAAGAAAGTGTATTCTGTTGTTTTTGGATGGAATGTCCTATAAATATCAATTAAGCCCATCTTGTTTAATGTATTACTTAAAGCTTGTGTTTCCTTATTTATTTTCATTTTGGATGATCTGTCCACTGGTGAAAGTGGGGTGTTAAAATCCCCTACTATTTTGTGTTACTGTCACTTTCCCGTTTTATGGCTGTTAACATTTGCCTTACATATTGAGGTGCTCCTATGTTGGGTGCATAAATATTTACAATGTTTTATCTTATTCTTAGATTGATTCCTTGATCATTATGTGGTGTCCCTTGTTTTATCTTGTAATATTCTTTATTTTAAAGTCTATTTTGCCTGATATGAGTATTGCTACTCCAGCTTTATTTGCATGCAATATCTTTTCCCGTCCCCTCACTTTCAGTCTGTGTGTGTCCCTAGGTCTGAAGTGGGTCTCTTGCAGACAGCATATATACACATCTTGTTTTTATGTCCATTCAGCCAGTCTACGTCTTTTGGTTGGAGCATTTAATCCATTTACACTTAAGGTAGTTATCGATATATATGTTCCTATTACCATTTTCTTAATTGCTTTGGGTTTGTTATTGGAGGTTTTTCCTTTCTCTTGTGTTTCCTGCCTAGAGAAGTTCCTTTAGCATTTGTTGTAAAGCTGGTTAGGTGGTGCTGACGTCTCTTAGCTTATGCTTGTCTGTTAAAGTTTTAATTTCTCTGTTGAATCAGAATGAGATCCTTGCTGTGTACAGTAATGTTGGTTGTAGGTTTTCCCCTTTCATCACTTTAAATATATCTTGCCACACCTTTCTGGTTTGCAGAGTGTCTGTTGAAAGATCAGCTGTTAACCTTACGGTGATTCCCTTATATGTTATTTGTTGCTTTTCCCTTTCTGCTTTTAATATTTTTTCTTTGTATTTAATTTTTGATAGTTTGACTTGGCATGTTTCTCCTTGGATTTATCCTGTATGGGACTCTCTGCACTTCCTGGACTTGATTGACTATTTCCTTTCCCATATTAGGGAAGTTTTCATCTATAAGCTCCTCAATTATTTTCTCTATCCCTTCCTTTTTCTCTTCTTCTTCTGCGACCCCTATAATTTGAATGCGGGTGCATTTAATGTTGTCCCAGAGGTCTCTGAGACTGTCCTCAATTATTTTCCTTCTCTTTTCTTTATTCTGCTCTGTGGTCATTATTTCCACTCTTTTATCTTCCAGGTCACTTATCCATTCTTCTGCCTCAGTAATTCTGCTATTGATTCCTTCTAGAGAATTTTTACTTTCATTTACTGTGTTGTTCATCATTGTTTGTTTGCTCTTTAGTTCTTCTAGGTTCTTGTTAAATGTTTCTTGTATTTTCTCCATTCTATTTCCAAGATTTTGGATCATCTTTACTATCATTACTCTGAAGTCTTTTTCAGGTAGACTGTCATTTCCTCTTCATTTGTTAGGTCTTTTGGGTTTTTACCTTGCTCCTTCATCAGCTGTGTGTTTCACTGTGTTCTCATTTTTGTTAACTGACTGTGTTTGGGGTCTCCTTCTTGCAGGCTGCAGGTTTGTTAGTTCCCAGTGTGCATGGTGTCTGCCCCCAGTGGGTAAGTTTGTTTCAGTGGGTTGTGTAGGCTTCCTGGTGGAGGGGACTGGTGCTTGTTTTCTGATGTGTGAGCCTGGATCTTGTCTTTATGGTGGGCAGGACCACGTCCAGTGGTGTGTTTTGAGGTGTCTGTCAACTTATGATTTTAGGCAGCCTCCGTGCTAATGGGTGGGGTTGTGTTCCTGTCTTGCTAGTTGTTTGGCATGTGGTGTCCCACACTGGAGTTTGCTTGTCATTGAGTGGAGCTGGGTCTTAGTGTTGAGATGGAGATCCATGGGAGAGCTTTCACCGATTGATATTACAAGGGGCCAGAAGTCTCTGGTGGACCAATGTTCTGAATTCCACTCTCCAACCTCAGAGGCTCAGGCCTGACACCTGGCCAGAGCAGCAAGACACTGTCACCCACACAGCTCAGAAGAAAAGGCAGAAACTAAAATAAATTAAATAATTAACTAATTAATTAAAATAAAGTTATTAAAATAAAATTTTTTTAATATTATTAAAAAAAATTTTAAGTAATTTTTAAAAAAAGATGAGAACAACCAAGCCAATAAACAAATCCACCAATGATAACAATCACTAAAATCTATATTAAAAAAAAAACGGGGGGCTTCCCTGGTGGCATAGTGGTTGAGAGTCCGCCTGCCGATGCAGGGGACATGGGTTCGTGCCCCAGTCCAGGAAGATCCCACATGCCGCAGAGCAGCTGGGCTCATGAGCCGTGGCCGCTGAGCCTGCGTATCCAGAGCCTGTGCTCTGCAATGGGAGAGGCCACAACAGTGAGAGGCCCACGTTCTGAAAAAAAAACAAACAAACAAAAAAATGGGGGGGAGCAGAGCTTCAAGATGGTGGAAGAGTAAGACGTGGAGATCACCTTCCTCCCTACAAATGCATCAGAAATACATTTACATGCGGAACAACTCCTACAGAACACCTACTGAACGCTGGCAGAAGACCTCAGACCTCCCATAAGGCAAAAAACTCCCCACGTAACTGGGTAGGGCAAAAGAAAAACAGAGACAAAAGAATAAGGATGGAACCTGCACCAATGGGAGGGAGTTGTGAAGGAGGAAAGGTTTCCACACACTAGGAAGCCCCTTCACGGGCAGAGACTGCAGGTGGCTGAGGGGGGAAGCTTCAGAGCCACAGAGGAGAGCACAGCAATAGGGGTGCAGGGGGCAAAGCAGAGAGATTTCCGCCAAGAGGATCGGTGCCGACCAGCACTCAGCATCCCGAGAGGCTTGTCTGCTCACCCGCCAGGGCAGGCAGGGCCTAGGAGCTGCTCCGGCTTCAGTGGATCCCAGGGAGAGGACTGGGGCTGGATGCAGAAACAGAGCCAGAAGGGGGCTAGTGTGCCACAGCTAGCCAGAGGGAGTCTGGGCAAAAGTTTGGAACAGCCTAAGACTCAAGAGACCATTGCTTCAGGGTGCACAAGGAGAGGGAATTCAGAACACCACCTAAACAAGCTCCAGAGACAGGCGCGTGCTGCGGCTATCAGCACAGACACCAGAGACAGGCATGAAATGCTAAGGCTGCTGCTGCAGCCACCAAGAAACCTGTGTACAAGCACAGGTCACTATCCACACCCCCTCTCCTGGGAGGCTGTGCAGCCCACCACTGCCAGGGTCCCGTGATTCAGTGACAACTTCCCCGGGAGAAAACACAGTGAACCTCAGGCTGGTGCAATGTCACGCCAGCCTCTGCCACCACAGGCTCGGCTCAAACTCCAATCCCCTCCCTCCTCACAGCCTGAGTGAGCCAGAGCCCCTCAATCAGTTGCTCCTTTAACCCCGTCTTGTCTACGCGAAGAACAGATGCCCTCAGGCGACCTACACGCAGAGGCGGAGCCAAATCCAAAGCTGAACCCCAGGAGCTGTGCGAACAAAGCAGAACAAGGGAAATCTCTCCCAGCAGCCTCAGGAGCAGTGGATTAAATCTCCACAATCAACTTGATGTACCCTGCATCTCTGGAATATCTGAATAGACAATGAATCATCCCAAATTGAGGAGGTGGACTTTGGGAGCAATGGTATATATTTTTTTCCCTTTTTCTTTTTTTGTGAGTGTGTATGTGTATGCTTCTGTGTGTGACTTTGTCTGTATAACTTTGCTGTTACCATTTGTCCTAGGGTACTGTCTGTCTGTTTTTTTGTTGTTGCTGTTTTCTAGTATAGTTTTTAGTGCTTGTTATCATTGGTGGATTTGTTTTTTGGTGTGGTTGCTCTCTTCTTTCTTTTTTTTTAACTACTTTAAAAAAATTTAATAATTATTTTTTATTTTAATAACTTTATTTTATTTTATCTTCTTCATTCTTTCTTTCGTTCTTTCTTTTTCTCCCTTTTATTCTGAGCCATGTGGATGGCAGGCTCTTGGTGCTCCAGTCAGGCATCAGGGCTATGCCTCTGAGGTGGGAGAGACAACTTCAGGACATGGCTCCACAAGACACCTCCCAGCTCCACGTAATATCAAACAGTGAAAATCTCCCAGAGATCTCCATCTCAACACCAACACCCAGCTCCACCCAATGACCAGCAAGCTCCAGTGCAGGACACCCTACACCAAACAACTAGCAAGACAGGAACACAACCCCACCAATTAGCACAGAGCCTGCCTAAAATCATAATAAGGCCACAGGCACCCCAAAACACACCACCAGACGTGGACCTGCCTGCCAGAAAGACAAGATCCAGCCTCATCCACCAGAACACAGGCACTAGTCCCCTCCACCAGGAAGCCTACAAAACCCACTGAACCACCTTAGCCACTGGGGGCAGACACCAAAAACAATGGGAACTACGAACTTGCAGCCTGTGAAAAGAAGACCCCAAACACAGTAAGTTAAGCAAAATGAGAACACAGAGAAACACACAGCAGATGAAGGAGCAAGGTAGAAACCCAAAAGACCTAACAAATGAAGAGGAAATAGGCAGTCTACCTGATAAAGAATTCAGAGTAATGATAGTGAAGATCATTACTTTGCTATCCAAGATATTTGATATTTAATCCAAGATATTTCCAAAATCTTGGAAATAGAAGGGAGAAAATACAAGAAACGTTTAACAAGGACCTAGAAGAACTAAAAAGGAAACAAACAATGATGAACAACACAATAAACGAAATTTAAAATTCCCTAGAAGGGATCAATAGCAGAATAACTGGGGCAGAAGAATGGATAAGTGAGCTGGAAGATAAAATAATGGAAAAAACTACAGCAGAGCAGAATAATAAAAAAGAAATGAAAGAATTAAGGACAGTCTCAGAGACCTCTGGGACAACATTAAATGCACCAACATATGAATTATAGGGGTCCCAGAAGAAGAAGAAAAAAAGAAAGGGACTGAGAAAATGTTTGAGGAACTTATAGTTGAAAACTTCCCTAATGTGGGAAAGGAGATAGTTAATCAAGTCCAGGAAGCACAGAGAGTCCCATACCAGATAAATCCAAGGAGAAACGCGTCAAGACACATATTAATCAAACTATCAAATATTAAATACAAAGAAAAAATATTAAAAGCAGCAAGGGAAAAACAACAAATAACATACAAGGGAATCCCCATAAGGTTAACAGCGGATCTTTCAGCAGAAACTCTCCAAGCCAGAAGGGAGTAGCAGGACACATTTAAAGCGATGAAGGGGGAAAAACTACAACCAAGATTACTCTACCCAGCAAGGATCTCATTCAGATTTGATGGAGAAATTAAAACCTTTACAGACAAGCAGAAGCTAAGAGAATTCAGACAACCAAACCAGCTTTACAACAAATTCTAAAGGAACTTCTCTAGGCAGGAAACACAAGATAAGGAAAAGACTTACAATAACAAACACTAAACAACTAAGAAACTGGTAATAGGAACATACATATCGATAATTACCTTAAATGTAAATGGATTAAATGCTCCAACCAAAGATATAGACTGGCTGAATGGATACAAAAAGAAGTCGTGTATATATGCTGTCTACAAGAGACCCACTTCAGACCTAGGGACACATACAGACTGAAAGTGAGGGGATAGAAAATGATATTCCATGCAAATGGAAATCAAAAGAAAGCTGGAGTAGCAGTTCTCATATCAGACAAAATAGACTTTAAAACAAAGACTATTACAAGATACAAAGGATACTACATGATGATCAAGGGATCAATCCAAGAAGAAGATATAACAATTGTAAATATTTATGCACCCAACATAGGAGCAACTCAATACATAAGGCGAATACTAAGAGCCATAATATGGGAATTCGACAGTAACACAATCATAGTAGGAGACTTTAACACCCCACTTTCACCAATGGACAGATCATCCAAAATGAAAATAAATAAGGAAACACAAGCTTTAAATGATACATTAAACAAGATAGACTTAATTGATATTTATAGGACATTCCATCCCAAAACAACAAAATACAATTTCTTCTCAAGTGCTCATGGAACATTCTCCAGGATAGATCATATCTTGGGTCACAAATCAAGCCTTGGTAAATTTAAGAAACTTGAAGTTGTATCAAGTTTCTTTTCCGACCACAATGCTGTTAGACTAGATATCAATTACAGGAAACAATCTGTAAAAAATAACAAACACATGTAGGTTAAACAATACATTACTAAATAAGCAAGAGATCACTGAAGAAACCAAAGAGGAAATCAAAAATACCTAGAAACAAATGACAATGAAAACACGATGACCCAAAACCTATGGGAAGCAGCAAAAGCAGTTCTAAGAGCGAAGTTTATAGCAATACAATCCTACATTAAGAAACATCTCAAATAAACAACCTAACCTTACACCTAAAGCAATTAGAGAAAGGACAAAAAAAACTCCAAAGTTAGCAGAAGGAAAGAAATCATAAAGATCAGATCAGAAATAAATGAAAAAGCAGTGAAGGAAACTATAGCAAAGATCAATAAAAGTAAAAGCTGGTTCTTTGAGAAGATAAACAAAATTGATAAACCATTTGCCAGACTGATCAAGAAAAAAAGGAGAAGACCAAAATCAATAGAATTAGAAATGAAAAAGGAGAAGTAACAACTGACACTGCAGAAATACAAAGGATCATGAGAGATTATTATAAGCAACTCTGTGCCAATAAAATGAACAACCTGTAAGAAAAGGACAAATACTTAGAAATGCACAACCTTCTGAGATTGAACCAGGAAGAAATAGAAAATATAAACAGATCAGTCACAAGCATTAAAATTGAAACTATGATTATAAATCTTCCAACAAACAAAAGCACAGGGCCAGATGGCTTCACAGGAGAATTCTATCAAACATTTAGAGAAGAGCTAACACCTATCCGTCTCAAACTCTTCCAAAATAAAGTAGAGGGAGGAACACTCCCAAACTCATTCTATGAGGAGACCCTTACTCTGATACCAAAACCAAAGATGTCACAAAGAAAGAAAACAACAGGCCAATATCACTGATGAACATAGATGCAAAAATCTTCAAAAAAATATTGGCAAAGAGAATGCAATAGCACATTAAAAGGATCATACACCATGATCAAGTGGGGTTTATTCCAGGAATGCAAGGATTCTTCAATATATGCAAATCAAACAATGTGATACACCATGTTAATAAACTGAAGGAGAAAAACCATATGATCATCTCAATAGATGCAGAAAAAGCTTTTGACAAAATTCAATAACCATTTATGATAAAAACCCTCCAGAAAGTAGACATAGAAGGAATTTACCTCAACATAATAATATGACAAACACACAGCCATCATTTTCCTCAGTGGTGAAAAACTGAAACCAATTCCACTAAGATTCGGAGGAAGACAAGGTTGCCCACTCTCACCACTATTTTTCAACATAGTTTTGGAAGTTTTAGCCACAGCAATTGGAGAAGAAAAAGAATTAAAAGGAATCCAAATCAGAAAAGAAGAAGTAAAGATGTCACTATTTGCAGATGACATGATACTATACACAGAGAATCCTAAAGATGTTACCAGGAAACTACTAGAGCTAATCAATGAATTTGGTAAAGTAGCAGGATACAAAATTAATGCACAGAAATCTCTTGCATTCCTATACACTAATGATGAAAATCTGAAAGTGAAATTAAGAAAACACTCCCATTTACCATTGCAACAAAAAGAATAAAATATCTAGGAATAAATCTACCTAAAGAGACAAAAGACCTGTATGCAGAAAATTATAAGACACTGATGAAAGAAATTAAAGATGATACAAATAGATGGAGAGATATGCCATGTTCTTGGATTGGAAGAATCAACATTGTGAAAATGACTCTACTACCCAAAGCAATCTACAGATTCAATGCAATCCCTAACAAACTATCAGTGGCATTCTTCACAGAACTAGAACAAAAAAATCTCACAATTTGTATGGAAACACAAATAACTTCAAATAGCCAAAGCAATCTTGAGAAAGAAAGACAGAGGTGGAGGAATCAGGCTCCCTGACTTCAGACTATACTACAAAGCTACAGTAATCAAGTCAGTATGGTGCTGGCACAAAAACAGAAATATATATATCAGTGGAGCAGGATAGAAAGCCCAGAGATGAACCCACACACATATGGTCACCTAATTTATGATAAAGGAGGCAAGAACATACAATGGAGAAAAGACAGCCCCTTCAGTAAGTGGTGCTGGGAAAACTGAACAGCTACATGTAAAAGAATTAAATTAGAACACTCCCTAACACCATACACAAAAATAAACTCAAAATAGATTAAAGACCTAAATGTAAGGCCAGACACTATTAAACTCTTAGAGGGAAACATAGGCAGAACACTCCATGACATAAATCACAGCAAGATCCTTTTTGACCTACCTCCTAGAGAAATGGAAATAAAAATAAAGAAATGGGACCTAATGAAACTTAAAAGCTTTTGCATAGCAAAAGAAACCATAAACAAGACGAAAAGACAACCCTCATAATGGCAGAAAATATTTGCAAATGAAGCAACTGACAAAGGATTAATCTCAAAAATTTACAAGCAGCTCATGCTGCTCAATTTCAAAAAACAACAAACAACCCAATCCAAAAGTGGGCAGAAGACCTAAATAGAGATTTCTCCAAAGAAGATATACAGAGTGCCAACAAACACATGAAAGAATGCTCAACATCATTAATCATTACAGAAATGGAAATCAAAACTACAATGAGATATCATCTCACACCAGTCAGAATGGCCATCATCAAAAAATCTACAAACAACAAATGCTGGAGAGGGTGTGGAGAAAAGGGAACCCTCTTGCACTGCTGGTAGGAATGTGAATTGGTACAGCCACTATGGGGAACAGTATGGAGGTTCCTTAAAAAACTACAAATAGAACTACCATATGACCTAGCAATCCCACTACTGGGCATATACCCTGAGAAAACCACAATTCAAAAAGAGTCATGTACCAAAATGTTCATTGCAGCTCTATTTACAATAGCCAGGAGATGGAAACAACCTAAGTGTCCATCATCAGATGAATGGATAAAGAAGATGTGGCACATATATACAATGCAATATTAGCCATAAAAAGAAACGAAATTGAGCTATTTGTAATGAGGTGGATGGACCTAGAGTCTGTTATACAGAGTGAAGTAAGTCAGAAAGAGAAAGACAAATACTGTATGCTAACACATATATATGGAATTTAAGAAAAAAAAATGTCATGAAGAACCTAGGGGTAAGACAGGAATAAAGACACAGACCTATTAGAGAATGGACTTGAGGATATGGGGAAGGGGAAGGGGAAGCTGTGACAATGTGAGAAAGTGGCATGGACATATATATCCACTACCAAACGTAAAATAGATAGTAAGAAGCAGCCGCATAGCACAGGGAGATCAGCTTGGTGCTTTGTGACCACCTAGAGGGGTGGGATAGGGAGGGTGAGAGGGAGGGAGATGCAAGAGGGAAGAGATATGGGAACATATGTATATGTATAACTGATTCACTTTGTTATAAAGCAGAAACTAACACACCATTGTAAAGCAATTATACTCCAATAAAGATGTTAAAAAAAAAACAGACAGACAATGCTAGGAGAAATGGTAAAAGCAAACCTATACAGACAAAATCACACAAAGAAGCATACACACTCACAAAAAGAGAAAAAGGAAATATATATATATATATATAAAGGAAGAGAGAGCAACCAAATCAATAAACAAATCTAGCAATGATAATAAGCTCTAGATACTAAAATAATATAAACATAAAACCGAAAACAAATTAGATGAAGAAAGAAAACCTCAAGTCTACAGTTGCTCCCAAAGTCCACCGCCTCAGTTTTGGGATGATTCATTGTCTATTCAGGTATTCCACAGATGGAGGGTACATCAAGTTGCTTGTGGTGATTTAATCCGCTGCTCCTGAGGCTGCTGGGAGAAATTTCCCTTTCTCTTCTTTGTTTGCACAGCTCCTGGGGTTCAGCTTTGGATTTGGCTCTGCCTCTGCATGTAGGTCGCCCTCTGGCGTCTGATCTTCACCCAGACAGGAAGGGATTAAAGGAGCAGCTGATTGGGGGTTCTGGTTCACTCAGGCTGCGGGGAGAGAGGGCTACGGAACGCGCGGCGAGCCGGCAGAGGCCGGCGTGACGTTGCAACAGCCTGAAGCACGCTGTGTGTTCTCCCGGGGAAATTGTCCTTGGATCACGGGACGCTGGCAGTGGCGGGCTGCACAGGCTCCCAGGAGAGGGGGTGTGGACAGTGACCTGGGCTTGCACACAGGTTTCTTGGTGGCTGCAGCAGCAGCCTTAGCATTTCATGCCCGTCTCTGGTGTCCGCGCTGATAGCCATGGCTCTTCCCTGTCTCTTGAGCTTGTTTAGGCGGTGTTCTGAATTCCCTCTCCTCGAGCAACCCTGAAGCAATGGTCTCCTGGCTCTTAGGCTGTTCCAAACTTTTGCCCAGACTCCATCCTGGCTAGCTGTGGAGCTCTAGACCCCTTCCGGCTGTGTTCGTGCAGCCAACCCCAGTCCTCTCCCTGGCATTTGACCTCCGAAGTCCGAGCCTCAGCTCCCAGTCCCCACCTGCCCCTGCAGGTGAGCAGACAAGCCTCTTGGGCTGCTGAGAGCTGGTTGGAGTGATCCTCTGTGCAGGAATCTCTCCACTTTGCCCTCTGCACCCTTGTTGCTGCGCTCTCCTCTGTGGCTCCGAAGCTCCACCCCCCATCCCGCTCCGCCCACCCTCCCCACCCCACCCCCGTCTCCTCCAGTGAAGGGTTTTCCTAGTGTGTAGAAACTTTTCCTTCTTCACAGCTCCCTCCCAGAGGTGCAGGTTCCGTCCCTATTCTTTTGTCTCTGTTTTTCCTTTTTTCTTTTGCCCTACCCAGGTATGTGGGGAGTTTCTTGCCTTTTGGGAAATCTGAGGTCTTCTGCAACGTTCAGTAGGTGTTCTGTTGGAGTTGTTCCACATGTAGATGTATTTTTGATGTATTTGTGGGGAGGAAGGTGATCTCCACGTCTTACTCCTCAGCCATCTTGAAGCCCACTCTAAACTGGGATTTTTCCCAGCACCACTTAATGAAGAGACTGTCCTTTCTCCACTGTACAGTCCTACCTCCTTTATCAAAGATAAGGTGACCATATGTGTGTGGGTTTTTCTCTGGGCTTTCTATCCTGTTCCATTGATCTATCTTTCTGGTTTTGTGCCAGTACCATACTGTCTTGATTACTGTAGCTTTGCAGTAAAGTCTGAAGTCAGGGAACTTGATTCCTCCAGCTCCGTTTTTCGTTCTCAAGATTGCTTTGGCTATTCAGGGTCTTCTGTGTTTCCATACAAATTGTGAAATTTTTTGTTCTAGTTCTGTGAAAAATGCCAGTGGTAGTTTGATAGGGATTGCATTGAATCTGTAGATTGCTTTGGGTAGTAGAGTCATTTTCACAATGTTGATTCTTCCAATCCAAGAACATGGCATATCTCTCCATCTATTTGTATCATCTTTAATTTCTTTCATCAGTGTCTTATAATTTTCTGCATACAGGTCTTTTGTCTCCTTAGGTAGGTTTATTCCTAGATATTTTATTCTTTTTGTTGCAGTGGTAAATGGAAGTGTTTTCTTGATTTCACTTTCAGATTTTTCATCATTAGTGTATAGGAATGCCAGAGATTTCTGTGCATTAATTTTGTAAGTGGTGCTGGGAAAACTGGACAGGTACATGTAAAAGTATGAAATTATGTCACTCCCTAGCACCATACACAAAAATAAGCTCAAAATGGATTAAAAACCTAAATGTAAGGCCAGAAACTATCAAACTCTTAGAGGAAAACATAGGCAGAACACTCTATGACATAAATCACAGCAAGATCCTTTCTGACCCACCTCCTAGAGTAATGGAAATAAAAACAAAAATAAACAAATGGGACCTAATGAAACTGCAAAGCTTTTGCACAGCAAAGGAAAATATAAACAAGACCAAAAGACAACCCTCAGAATGGGAGAAAATATTTGCAGATGAAGCAACTGACAAAGGATTAATCTCCAAAATTTACAAGCAGCTCATGCAGCTCAATAACAAAAAAACAAACAACCCAATCCAAAAATGGGCAGAAGACCTAAATAGACATTTCTCCAAAGAAGGTATACAGACTACCAACAAACACATGAAAGAATGCTCAACATCATTAATCATTACAGAAATGCAAATCAAAACTACAATGAGATATCATCTCACACCAGTCAGATGGCCATCATCAAAAAATCTACAAACAACAAATGCCGGAGAGGGTGTGGAGAAAAGGGAACCCTCTTGCACTGCTGGTAGGAATGTGAATTGGTACAGCCACTATGGGGAACAGTATGGAGGTTCCTTAAAAAACTACAAATAGAACTACCATATGACCTAGCAATCCCACTACTGGGCATATACCCTGAGAAAACCATAATTCAAAAAGAGTCATGTACCAAAATGTTCATTGCAGCCCTATTTACAATAGCCAGGAGATGGAAACAACCTAAGTGTCCATCATCAGATGAATGGATAAAGAAAATGTGGCACATATATACAATGCAATATTACTCAGCCATAAAAAGAAACGAAATTGAGCTATTTGTAATGAGGTGGATGGACCTAGAGTCTGTTATACAGAGTGAAGTAAGTCAGAAAGAGAAAGACAAATACTGTATGCTAACACATATATATGGAATTTAAGAAAAAAAAATGTCATGAAGAACCTAGGGGTAAGACAGGAATAAAGACACAGACCTATTAGAGAATGGACTTGAGGATATGGGGAAGGGGAAGGGGAAGCTGTGACAATGTGAGGAAGTGGCATGGACATTATATCCACTACCAAACGTAAAATAGATAGTAAGAAGCAGCCGCATAGCACAGGGAGATCAGCTTGGTGCTTTGTGACCACCTAGAGGGGTGGGATAGGGAGGGTGAGAGGGAGGGAGATGCAAGAGGGAAGAGATATGGGAACATATGTATATGTATAACTGATTCACTTTGTTATAAAGCAGAAACTAACACACCATTGTAAAGCAATTATACTCCAATAAAGATGTAAAAATAAAATAAAAAAAAATAAACTGAGTTTTTAAAATTCTATAATATTGCTTTTCGTTGTTGTTGTTAAAAAAAACAAGCAAACAGTATTTACTCTTGTAGCTAAATTGCACATCTAATACCATAGAAAACCTTCTAATGGAATAACTTGTAAAATCTCTACCCCAACTAATTAATTCAGTGTCTAGGGAGCACCCTATTGAAAAATAGTGGATTAAGTCCTACAGTGTCTGTAATTGAGTTTTAATGATTGGTGCGTTGCTATACTGAATACAAAAATGTGAAAGAAAGGAGTCAGGCCTTGTAAATGGCTGGATAAACAAGTCATTTTTATACCTAATTAATTCCATTAGACTTGCTAAGTAGTAGCATGATTCAAAATATTGATTGGCTTTAGTTATGGAAAAATAACAATTAAAGTACTAGTGAAGACACAAAAAAAATTCCTTTGAGTTGGAGATTCATTCATGGACAAGTACATTTGTCTTCCATTTCTCAATCACAATAGTCTGTGTGTCACTCCCTGGTGGTATATATTCATAGTCATTATACAGGAGGCCTAGGATTGGATATTGTGTTCTGTACTTTCTAGTGTTAATAGTTGTCCTTCCACCACTGAAGGGTCGGTTATGAGATGAATGTATTTCTTGTCTCAATTTCGAGAGTTCCTCTGACTGACACTTTATAAGGGAATCCTTGTCTTCCTGCAAGCTTGTCAGATCATGAATCTTGAATTAGAAGTCACTGAAACTTCCTTCTCTTCTTGAAACATCTTTTTGGTACTGATTTAATTGAGTCCTTAGTTTGCGGATCTCTCCGTCTTTCTCCGTTCTTATGTTTTTTACCATCTCCATGTTATGGTTGCCAATCTCATCCATTTAAGCCTGCAGCATTGGGCCTGTGCAAGTCTCAGAAACTTGCATTCTAAGATTTTTCTTCTCTTGCTCTAAATTATGCTTACAGTATTCCAGTTCTTTTAGTCTATATTCTATGTCTGATAACATACGCTGAAGAGAGAGATTGTTTTCTTCCAAAGCTTGGCACTTTGCTTGGCATTTTGAGGTTGAGTCTTGAAGTCCTTGCTGCTGCTGGTGATTATTTGCTCTCACTGATGCCAAGAGTTCTTCATACTCTTTTATTTGAGTTTCTTTGAATGCCAAGTCTTTCTCAAGTATTATCTTGTCATTTTCCAGGGATGTCAAGTCCTTGTGAAGATGTCCTCGCTCCTCCTGTATGTTGCTGAATGTGGACAGCACTAGCCGTAATGATTTATCAGACACACCCCTCATCTGCAGCATACAGTGAATTTGCTGTTTTGTAAGTTCTTACAGTCCTTTTGGAATCACTGATTCAATGTCTTCTGACTCATCTGTAGACTCAAAGTCCTGTTTGCTTCCTCCAGTTCTCTGCATATGTTCTAATAAGGTCTGTATTTTTACAGCTTAGATCAGCAAGCAACTCTCCAATTTTTCATGGCCATCATCCTGAATTATCACCTGCTCATGTGCCTGGTTTGAGCCACCATGACACAGTTCAATTCCAGTGTTTGTAGAAATTGAATCACTTCCTGTGATGGTTTGGATTTGCTGGCTAGAATGTGATTGTTGACAGTGTGGAGAGTGGATGATCTGGGGCTGTTGGACAATGTGATGATGGCTGAACCTGAGGATAGCATTCCTGATCCATATTTAGCTTTTCCACTTTTCTTATGGTTTTTTCATAAATAACATTATCTCCTGGAAAGAAATGGCCTCCTCTTAGGAATGGAGACAGTGGTTCCTGTTCAGGATTTTGCACTATATATCACCTAAAAATGGTCTGTGGATACGTAGTGACTCTCACTGTTGGAGAATGGAGCTCCTGTTCAGTATTTGGGGTTGTACGTAGAGTGCTTGGGGCACAAGTAGATGTTTTCAGAGTTGGAGAATGAAGTTCCTGGGAACGGTCACTCCAAACCAAGCTTTTGTAGGGGGAGGTAGTTTTGAGAGGGGAGAGCACTTCCCATGAGCTGATGGGGTCCAACTCCTGAACCACCTTGTTCATGGGCCCATTGTAAGTCCTCAGTCACTCATACACAACATTTTTTCTGGAGGCTGTTGGGCTTGGCTTGACTGATGGTAAGAGTGGTAATTCTGGGGCTGGCACTGCAGCACCTCTGGGGACTGCTGAGTCCCACAGCTGCTGCTGCTCATCTCACTCCAATAGCTTGAGTTCATCATCTTCTCAGTGGTCAGCAAAGTTCTCCCCAGATGCTCTCCGTGACAGCAGCAGAAGCAGGTCTGGCCAAAACTGGATCCCAAAAGACATCTTGGGACAATTGGCAAAACTAGGAGGGGATCTGAAGATAAGATGATAGTAATATTTCAGTGTTCCTGATTTGGAAGATATTGTGACAATGCAAGAGAATGTCCTTATTTGTAGGAAATACACACAAATATTTAGGGATGATAAGGCAAAGTGTCAACTATTTATTCACAGATGTTTCTGAAAAAAATAGTTCTTTGTACTATACTTGCAGACTGTCTTTAATATTGAAATTATTTCCAATATTTTTTAAAAATAGTGACATTCTTTTGTAATGGAAAAACTCATATCTGTTATAAAACCAATAACCAGCTAACATGTATTGGGAGCTTATTGTGTGCCAGACTTTGTTTTGAATGCTTTACATGTATGAATTCTTTGTCTTCACAAAGAGCAGATGCAGTGTGGCCAATAACTCTCTTCATTTCACAGCTGAGGGACACAAAGTTTCAGTAACTTGCCCTAGTTCACGTAAATGGTAAGTGACTGACTGGGATTTGAACCCAGGCAGTCTAGTTCAAACTCCCTCACTCTTAATGACCATATACTCTCCTTTGATCCTCTTGTCTAGGTCAGTGACCTTAAATACCATTGATAACCCAAGAACTCCTAAAGTTATTCTTCCGTCTGGGACCTCTGTCTTAAATATTATAACTAACTACCTACTCAGTAGCTCCACTTAGAAAGCAAATTTAATATTTCAAAACTGACCTTCTCATCCCCCTAAAAGCTGCTACACCCATAGGCTTCCCCATTTCAGTAATTGGGAACCCCCTTCGTCCAGGTGTTTGACCAAAGATCTAGGAGGCATCCTTGACTCCTCTTGTCTCTCATCCCGCATACTTCCTATCAGAAATTTTGTTGATTCTACCTTAAAACACATCCAGAATCCAAACACGTCTCTCCATCTCCACTGCTTAGATTCACCCACCACCCTCTTTTCTAGATTGTTGCAATTAGCGCCTCACTGGTCTCCCTGCTTCTGTCCTTGCCTCATCCATTCTCAGTAGAGCCAGCAGGGAACACTTTTAAACAAGAGTCTGATCCTGTCCCTCCTCTGCTCAAAACCTTGCAATAGCTGCTCTTGTCACTGAGAGAAAACTACAAAGTCCTTACCTGGACTCCCATGGGCTCACCTCATCTCCTTTTCCTTTCTCTATGCTTTTTTCATAGGACTTATCACTTTCTAACACACTCCATCATTTACTTATCTGCTTTATTTATTATTTATTATGTATTGCTTGCCTTTCCCCCTACACCCTAAAATGTAAACTCCAAGAAGGCAGCGAGTTTTGTCTGTTTGGTCCACTGGTAATTCCTAAGCACCAAGAACCTGGTACATAGTGGGTGCTCAATACTTGTGGAGTGAATGAATGAATGACTACACTACAGTCTTTCATGCTGAATAGGTGAAAGAAAGAATGCAGGGAAGGGTAAAAAGAAGGCAGGAGACAGAAAGGGAGGAAAAGAAGAGAGAATCCTCAGTCTAGGACTGCAGAGAAAGTTCCCTGGTCCTGCCAGCTCCTCCAGCTTATCCCATGATCTGTGACTAGAAGTTTCTAGGAAACCACAATGTTTAGGAAAATCATTCTTTTGGGAAGACAGCGATGAGTACTTGACAGTAAGGAAGGCTTGACAATGAGAGAGTTCTAGGCTCAAATCTAGGGCTCACCAACGTCTGTCATTTCCCTTGTGGCAGAAAGGCAATTTTCTTTTTTTTTTTTTTGCGGTATGCGGGCCTCTCACTGCTGTGGCCTCTCCCGTTGCGGAGCACAGGCTCCGGATGTGGAGGCTCAGTCACCATGGCTCACGGGCCCAGTCGCTCCACGGCATGTGGGATCTTCCCGGACCGGGTCACGAACCCGTGTCCTCTGCATCGGCAGGCGGACTCTCAACTACTGCGCCACCAGGGAAGCCCAGAAAGGCAATTTTCTGACGTGGGATATTGTCATGTGCCTTCACCTAGTTTCCAGGGGGGGAAGGCTGGGAAGAAGCAGCCCTTTACTTCACCTCCTGTGAGGGGTAGGGCTGAAATCCTTTCCTGTCTAGTCTCTGGCCCCAGGCACTGTCCTGCCCTTGCTCTTTTCTCAGGGTAAATCTTCTGGTTATCAGAACATGGGATTCCAGGTACCATGGCTGGCCACATCGAGGCAACCCACATCATTGCCCCTGGTTGCCGCTACTGTGGACCCTACTCCCAGGATGGCCCTGTGAGTGGGATGAGGGACAGAACAGGAGTGTTGGGGAGCTAAACCCAGAGGTCTCTGACATTGCAGATTAAGACAAAGGTAGACAGGGAGAGTCTACACAAATGACTTTTCCCCGCCTCTATCGAGAACCTGACTCCAGGGAAGATTCATCGGAATGAGGTCTCCCAGGGGTCCTCATCCTGGTACCAAGACCCAGCTCTACCCAACAGCCTATGAACTCCAGTGCTGGAAGCCCCAGGCCAAACAACCAGTAAGACAGGAGCACAATCCCACCTATCAAAAAAAAAAATGAGATGACAAAAAAATATGTCATAGATGAAGGAGCCAGGTAAAAACCTACAAGACCAAATAAATGAAGAAATAGACAACCTACCTGAAAAAGAATTCAGACTAATGATTGTAAAGATGATCCAGAATCCCAGAAATAGAATGGAGGCACAGATCAAAAAAATACAAGAAATGTTTAACAAAGATCTAGAAGAATAAAGAACAAACAAACAGACATGAACAACACAATAACTGAAGTGAAAAATACACTAGAAGGAATCAATAACAGAATAACTAAAGTAGAAGAATGAATAAGTGAGCTGGAAGACAGGATGGTGGAAATAACGGCTGAGGAGCAGAATAAACAAAAAAGAATGAAAAGAATTGAAGACATTCTCAGACACTTCTGAGACAACACTAAACACACCAACATTCGAATTATAGGGGTCCCAGAAGAAGAAGAGAAAAAGAAAAGGTCTGAGAAAATATTCAAAGAGATTATAGTGGGAAACATCCCTAACATGGGGAAGGAAATAGTCACCCAAGTCCAGGAAGTACAGAGAGTCCCATACAGGATAAACCCTAGGAGAAACACACCAAGACACATAGTAATCAAACTGACAAAAGTTAAAGACAAAGAAAAATATTAAAAGCAGCAAGGGAAAAGCAAAAAATAACATAAATAGGAATCCCCATAAGGTTATCAGCTGATTACTCAGAGAAACTCTTCAGGCCAGAAGGGAGTGGCAGGATATACTTAAAGTGATGAAAGAGAAAAACCTACAATCAAGATTACTCTACCCAGCAAGGATATCATTCAGATTTGACAAAGAAATCAAAAACTTTACAGACAAGCAAAAGCTAAGAGAATTCAGCGTCACCAAACGAAC
The DNA here is from genome assembly GCF_011762595.2 of Tursiops truncatus. Classification (NCBI taxonomy): domain Eukaryota; kingdom Metazoa; phylum Chordata; class Mammalia; order Artiodactyla; family Delphinidae; genus Tursiops; species Tursiops truncatus. The sequence continues at coordinate 58,321,092 of NC_047048.1, forward strand.
TTTACAACAAGTGCTAAAGGAACTACTCCAGGTGGGAAACAGAAGAAAAAGACCCACAAAAACAAACCCAAAACACCCATTTATGATAAAAACTCTCCAGAAAGTGAGCATAGAGGGAACTTACCTCAACATAATAAAGACTATATATGACAAACCCACAGCAAACATCACTCTCAATGGTGAAAAACTGAAAGCATTTGGATTAAAATCAAGAACAAGACAAGGATGTCCCCTATCAGCACTCTTATTCAACATAGTTTAGAAAGTCCTAACCATGACAATCAGAGAAGGAAAAAAAATAAAAGGAATCCAAACTGGAAAAGAAAAGGAAAACTATCACTGTTTGCAGATGACATGATATTATACATAGAAAATCCTAAAGATGCCACCAGAAAACTACTAGAACTAATCAATGAACCTGGTAAGGTTGCAGGATACAAAATTAATGCACAGAAATCTCTTGCATTCCTAAACACAAACAATGAAAAATCAGAAAGAGAAATTAAGGAAACAATCCCATTTACCATCACAACAAAAAGAATAAAATACCTAGGAATAAACCTACCTAAGGAGGCAAAAGACTTGTATTCAGAAAACTATAAAACACTGATGAAAGAAATCAAAGATGACATAAACAGATGGAAAAATATACCGTGTTCTTGGATTGGAAGAATCAATATTGTGAAAATGACTATACTACCCAAAGCAATCTACAGATTCAACGCAATCCCTATCAAACTACCAATGGCATTCTTCACAGAACTAGAACAAAAAATTTCACAATTTGTATGGAAACACAAAAGACATTGAATAGAAAAAGCAATCTTGAGACAGAAAAACAGAGCTGGAGGAATCAGACTCCCTGACTTCAGACTATACTACAAAGCTACAGTAATCAAGACAGTATGGTACTGGCACAAAAACAGAAATATAGATCAATGGAACAGGTTAGAAAGCCCAGAGATAAATCCATGCACATATGGTCACCTAACTTATGAAAAAGGAGGCAAGAACATACAACGGAGAAAAGACAGCCTCTTCAATAAGTAGTGTTTGGAAAACTGGACAGCTACATGTAAAAGAATGAAATTAGGGGCTTCCCTGGTGGCACAGGGGTTAAGAACCTGCTTGGCAATGCAGGGGACACGGGATCGAGCGCTGGTCCAGTAAGATCCCACATGCTGCGGATCAACTAAGCCCATGTGCCACAACTACTGAGCCTGTGTGCCACAACTACTGAAGCCTGCACACCTAGAGCCCATGCTCCACAACAAGAGAAGCCACCACAATGAGAAGCCCACACACTGCAATGAAGAGTAGCCCCCACTTGCCACAACTAGAGGAAGCCCATGCACAGCAACAAAGACCCAATGCAGCCAATAATAAATAAATAAATAAGAATGAAATTAGAATACTACCTAATACCATACACAAAAAAATAAACTCCAAATGTATTAAATGCCTGAATGTAAGGCTGGACACTATAAAATTCTTAGAGGAAAACATAGGCAGAACACTCTTTGACATAAATCACAGCAAAACCTTTTTTGATCCACCTCCAGGAGTAATGAAAATAAAAACAAAAGTAAACGAATGGGACCTAATGAAACTTCAAAGCTTTTGCACAGCAAAGGAAACCATAAGTAAGACAAGAAGACAAGCCTCAGAATGGGAGAAAATATTTGCAAACGGGGCAACAGACAAAGGATTAATCTCCAAAATATACAAACAGCTCATGGAGCTCAATATAAAAAAAAAAAAAAAGCCCTATTACAAAATGGGTGGAAGAACTAAATAGGCATTTCACCAAAGAAGACATACAGATGGCCAAGAGGCACATGAAAAGATGCTCAACATCACTAATTATTAGAGAAATGCAAATCAAAACCACAATGAGGTATCACCTCACACCAGTCAGAATGGCCATCATCAAAAATTCTACAAACAATAAATGTTGGAGAGGGTGTGGAGAAAAGGGAACACTTTTGCACTGTTGGTGGCAATGTAAATTGATACAGTCACTATGGAGAACAGTATGGAGGTTCCTTAGAAAGCTACAAATAGAACTACCATATGACCCAGCAATCCCACTACTGGGTATATACCCTGAGAAAACCATAATTCAAAAGAACACATGTACCCCAATGTTAATTGCAGCACTGTTTACAATAGCCGGGACATGGAAACAACCTAAACGTCCAACGACAGATAAATGGATAAAGAAGATGTGGTACATATATACAATGGAATATTACTCAGCCGTAAAAAGGAATGAGGGCTTCCCTGGTGGTGCAGTGGTTAAGAATCCGCCTGACAATGTAGGGGACACGGGTTCAAGCCCTGGTCCAGGAAGATCCCACACGCTGTGGGGCAACTGAACCCATGCACCACAACTACTGAGCCTGAACTCTAGAGCCCATGAGCCGCAACTACTGAAGCCCGGGTGCCTAGAGGCCATGCTCCGCAACAAAAGAAGTCACTGCAATGAGAAGCCTGCACACCACAACAAAGAGTAACTCCTGCTCACCACGACTAGATAAAGCCCATGTGCTGCATTCAAAAATGAATGAAATTGGGTCATTTGTAGAGATGTGGATGGACCTAGAGTCTGTCATACAGAGTGAAGTAAGCCAGAAAGAGAAAAACAAATATCGTTTATTAATGCATATATGTGGAATCTAGAATAATGGTACAGATGAACCTATTTGCAGGGCAGGAATAGAAACATAGAGATAGAGAAAGGACATGTGGACACGGTGGGGAAGGGGAAGGTGGGACAAATTGGGAGATTAGATTTGACACAAATACACTACCATGTGTAAAATAGATATAGTGGGAACCTGCTGTATAGCACAGGGAGCACAGCTCAGTGCTCTGTGACAACCTAGATGGAGGGATGGGGTGGGGGGTTGGAGGGAGGTCCAAGAGGGAGGTGATATAGGTATATATATAGCTGATTCACTTCATTGTACAGCAGAAACGAACACAACATTTTAAAGCAATTATACTCCAATAAAAAAATCAGAAAAAGAAAAGAATAAATTCTGGAACTGAAGAATACAATAACTGAATTGAAACTTTCACTTAGTCAATCAACAGCTGACTTTCCAGGCAGAAGAAAGAATCAGTGAACTTGAATACAATAGTTTCTACATTACCAAGTCAGAGGAGCAAAAAGAAAAAAGAATTAAAAGTGAAGAGATTCTAAAAAACTTATGGGACAACATCAAGTGGAACAACATACACGTATGGGAGTCTGAGAAGAAGAAGAATGTGAGAATGGGGCAGACAGCCTATTTCAAGAAATAATGGCCAAAAACTTCCCAAATCTGAGGAGGTAAATGGACATACAAATTCAAGAATCGCAGAGAACTCTAGTCAGGATACATCCAAAGAGACACACACTGAGACACACCATAATCAAACTGTCAAATATCACAGAAAAATATAGAATCTAGAAAGCAGCAAGAGAAAAAGCAATGTGTTCCTGTTAGACTATCAGTGATTTTCTCAGCAGAAACTTTGTAGGCTAGAAGTGAGGAGAATGATATGTTCAAAGAGCTGAAAAAAACTTTCAATCAAGAATACTATACTATATGTATTCTATATACTATACTATATACTATACCATATGACCCCACAATCCGACTCCTGGACATATACCCAGAGAAAACCATAATTCAAAAAGATACATGCACCCCAATGTTCACTGCAGCACTATTTACAATAGCCAGGACATGGAAGCAACTTAAATGTCCATCAACAGAAGAATGGATAAAGAAGATGTGGTACATATATACAGTGGAATATTACTCAGCCATAAACTGGAATGAAACTGTGCAATTTGCAGAGACATGGATAGACCTAGAGACTGTCATACAGAGTGAAGTAAGTCAGAAAGAGAAAAGCAAATATTGCATAATATTGCTTATATGTGGAATGTAGAAAAATGATATGGATAAACTTATTTGCAAAGCAGAAATAGAGATACAGATGTAGAGAACAGACGTATGGATACCAGAGAGGGGAGGGGGGATGGGATGAATTGGGAGAATGGGATTGACATATATACACTATGTATGAAATAGATAACTAATGAGAACCTGCTGTATAACACAGGGAACTCTACTCAGTGCTCTGTGGTGACCTAAATGGGAAGGAAATCCAAAAAAAGAGGGTATATATGTATACATATAGTGGATTCACTTTGCTGTACAGCAGCAACTAACACAACATTTTAAATCAACTATACTCTAATAAAAATTAATTTAAAAATAAAAAAATAAATTGAGATGTAAGTGTAAAATACACACCAGATTTCAAAAATATCATAAGAGTAAAAAATGTAACATGTCTTATTAATAATCATATTTATTACAAGTTGAGGTGATAATATTTTGGATATATTGAATTAAATACAATTTGTTATTAAAATTTTAAAAAAGAATATTATACTGAGCCAAATTATACTTCAAAAAGAAAGATAAATTAAGAGTTTCAAAGATAAACAAAAGCTGATGTTGTTCATCAACAGTAGACTTGTTCTACAAGAAAATGCTGAAAAAAATACTTCAAGTTGAAGCAAAAGTACAATGAAGAGCAATATAACTCCCTGATAAAGGTAAATGTATAGAGAAATACAGAATCTTGTAGTATTGCCATGTAGGTGTGTAAAAGTGGCATGGAATTTTTAAACAAGAAGATTAAAATAATCATAAATCTGTATTAATAAATGCACAATACAAAAAGAGGTAATTTGTGCCATCAATAACATAAAACAGGGGACAGAGAGGTAAAGAAGTAACATTTTTATATGTAATTAAAGGTAAGTTGTTATTGGTTTAAAATATAGGTCAACTTCAAGACATGTTATATAGTTACAATGGTAACCATAAAAAATATATAATATACACAAAGGTAAATGAGAAGAAAATCAAAGTACATAATGAAACAAATCAACAAAACACAAATAAAGCAGCAAGGGAAGAATGGATGGTCAATAAAGCTATGAGACATACAGGAAAAAAATTTTAATGGCAGTAGTAGTAACTACATATCAGTAAAAACTATAAATGTAAATGGATTAAACACCTTAATTAAAAGACATAGATTGACCAGATATATTTTAAAAAAAAAAGGATTCAACTATATTCCATCTACAAGATCTTCACTTTTTATTTTTTTAATTTGGCTGAGCCACAGTGTGCAGGATCTTCACTGTCATGCACAAGACTTTCATTGTAGCATGTGGGATCTTTAGCTGAGGCATGCAGGATCCTTTTAGTTGCAACATGCAGGATCTTTTAGTTGCAGCATGTGGGATCCAGCTCCCTGACCAGGGATCCAATCCAGGCCCCCTGCATTGGGAGCGTGGAGCCCCAACAACTGGACTACCAGGGAAGTCCCAAGAGCTTCACTTTAGATCTAAAGATCTACACAGATTAAAAGAGAAAGTAAGAGAAAAGATATTCCACATACATAGGAGCCTAAATAGAGTAGGGATGGCCATACTCATATCAGACAGAATAGATTTTATGACCAAAAAAATGCCACAAGCAACAAAGAAGGACATTATATGATGCTAAAAGGATATTAATTCACCAAGAAGATATAACAGTTGTATATCCATATGCATCTAACATTTGAACTCCCATATATATGAGGTAAACATTGAAGAACTGAAGAGAGAAATAGACAGAAACATAGTAATAATATGAGACTTCAAAACCCCACTTTCATTTATGGATAGAATAATCAGACAAAAGAACAAAGGATCAATTGAACCTAACAGACATATTCAGAGCACTCCACCCAATGGTAGAATACACAATCTTCTCCAGCACACATGAAACCTTCCCTAAGTTAGATCACAAGTTAGGCCACAAAACAAGTTTAACAAATTTAAGAAGATTTAATTCATACAAATATCTTCTCTGATCACAATGCAATAAACTAGAAATCAATAGCAGAAGAAAACAGGAAAATCCACAAATGTGCGGAAATTAAATAATTCATTCTTAAGCAAGCAATGGATCAAAGAAGAATTTTAAAATATCTGGAGACAAACGAAAATGAAAACACAACATACCAAATCTTATGGGATCAGTACTAAGAGGCAAGTTTATTGTTGTAAACATTTGCATTAAAAAAGAAGAAATATTTCAAATCAACAACCTAACTTTATGCCTAAAGGAACTATAAATGAAGAACAAACTCAACCTAAAATTAGGAGAAGAAAGAAATAGTAAAAATTAGAGCAGAGGGCTTCCCTGGTGGCGCAGTGGTTGAGAGTCCGCCTGCCGATGCATGGGACACGGGTTCATGCCCCGGTCCGGGAAGATCCCACATGCCGCGGAGCGGCTGGGCCCATGAGCCATGGCCGCTGAGCCTGCGCATCCAGAGCCTGTGCTCCGCAACGGGAGAGGCCACAACAGTGAGAGGCCCGCGTACCAAAGGAAAAAAAAAAATTAGAGCAGAGATAAATGCAATAGAAAACAATGGAAAAAATCAATAAAACCAAGAATTAATCTTTCTAAAGATCATCAAAATCAACATACCAATACTAGACCACCTAAGAAAAAAGATAAAGTACTTAAATAACCATAATTAGAAATGAAAGAAGAACACTACAATAAATGTCATGGAAATTAAAAAGAGACTAATATAGCAATTATATGTCAGTGAATTGGATGACCTACAAGAAATAGATAAATTTCTAGAAACATACAGCATAACAAGACTGAATCATGAAGAAATAAAAATCTGAATTTCCCTATAATAAGTAAGGAGAATGAAGCAGTAATCAAAAACCTTCCAAAAAAGAAAATCCCATAACCAGATGGCATCACTGGGGAATTCTATGAAAAATTTAGAGAAGAATGAATACCAATCCTCCCCAGGGTTTCCAAAAATTGAAGAGGAAGAAATACTTCAAACTTCAGCATTACTCTGATATTAAAACAGACAAAGACTCAAGAAAAGAAAACTACAGACCAGTATCCCTGATGAATGGTCATGCAAAAATCTTCAACAAATACTAGCAAATCAAATTCAACGCACATGAAAATGATTATATACCATGAACAAGTGAGATTTATAAATGGAATGCAAGGATGGTTCAACATATAAAAACCAATCAATGTAACACACCATAATAACAAAATGAAGAACAAAAACCACATGATTATCTTAATTGAGACAGAAAAAGCATCTTACAAAATTCAACACCCTTTCATGATAAACACACTCAACAAACTAGGAATAGAGGGAGATTACCTCAACATAATAAAAGCCTTACAGGAAAAGCTGACAGCTAACATCATACTCAATGGTGAAAGACTGAAAACTTTTCCTCTAAGGTCAGGAACAAAGATAACAACTCTTGCCACTACTATTCAACATAGTACTAGATCAATTAGACAAGAAAAGAAATAAAAGGCATCCAAGTTGGAGAGAAGTAAAATTATCTCTATTTTCAGATGAAATGCAATCATACGCAGAAAGCACTAAAGATTACACACACGGGCCTCCCTCATGGTGCAGTGGTTGAGAATCTGCCTGCCAATGGAGGGGACAGGGGTTTGAGCCCTGATCTGGGAAGATCCCACATGCCGCGGAGCAACTAGGCCCGTGAGTCACAACTACTGACCCTGTGCGTCTGGAGCCTGTGCTCCGCAACAAGAGAGGCCGCAATAGTGAGAGGCCCGCGAACTGTGACGAAGAGTGGCCCCCGCTTGCCACAACTAGAGAAAGCCCTGGCACAGAAACAAAGACCCAACACAACCAAAAATTAATTAATTTAAAAAGATTACACACACACAAACTTTATAACTAATAAATGAGTTCAGCAAAGTCTCAGGATAAAAAATCAACATATGATAATCAGTTGTGCCTCTATAAACTAACAATGACCAATCCAAAAAGGAAATAAAGAAAATAATCCCATTTACTATAGCATCAAAAAGAATAAAATGCTTACGAATAAACTTAACCAGGGAGGTAAAAGACCCATTCAGTGAAAACTATAACACTTTGCTAAAAGAAATCAAACAAGATATAAATAAATGGAAAGACATTCCATGTTCATGATTGAAAGACTTAATATTGTTGAAATATTCATAGTACCCAAGGCAATCTACAGATTCAATGCAATTCCTATCAACATTCCAAAGACCTTTTTTGCAGAAATAGAAAAATATCCTAAAATTCACATGGAATCTCAAGGGATCCTGATAGCCAAAACAATCTTGAAAATGAATAATAAAATTGGAGACCTCACACTTCCTGATATCAAAACATACAACAAAGCAGTAATATTCAAGACAGTGTCGTACTGGCATAAATATAGATATAGATAGATATAGATGTAGATATATAACAGTAGAATAGAATAGAGACCCCAAAAATAAACCCTTCCATATATAGCCAAATTATTTTCAACAAGCATGCCAAGATCACTCAGTGGGGAAATAATAATAGATTTTGTAAATGGTGTTGGGGAAACTGGATACCTACATGCAAAAGAATGAAGTTGGACCCTTACCTTACAATCATATACAAAAATTAACCCCCAAAAATGGATTAAAGATCTAAATGTAAGTCTTTAAGGTGTAAAAATTCTAGAGGAAAATATAGGGGAAATTTTCATGACATTAAGTTTGGCAATGATTTTTTGGATATGACCCCAAAACCAAGGCAGCAAACATGAAAATTGACAAATGGGACTACATCAAACTTTAATATTTCTATGCATCAAAGAAAACAATCAACAAGGTGAAAAGGCAACCTACAGAAAGGGAGAAAATATTTGCAAATCATATATCAGCTAAGGGGTTAATATCTAGAAAATTCTACAACTCAACAACTACAACAAAAATAACTTGATCAAAAATGGGCAAAAGACTTGAATAAACAATTCTCCAAAAGAAGAAATACAAATGGCCAACAAGCATATGAAAAGATGCTTAAAATCACTAAGCAGAAATGCAAATTAAAACCAGTATGAGATGTCCACACTACCCAAAGCAATCTATAGATTCAATTCAATTCCCATCAAAATTCCAATGGTAATTTTCACAGAAATAAAACAAGCAATCCTAAAATTTGTATGGAACCACAAAAACCTCGAACAGCCTAAACAATCTTGAGAAAGAAGAACAAAGCTGGAAGCATCACACTCCTCATTTCAAACTATATTAACAAAGCTATAGTAATCAAAACAACATCATATTGGCATAAATACATATAGAACAATGAAACAGAATAGACAGCCCAGAAATAAACCACAAATATATGATCAATTAATTTACAACAAAGAGGCCAAGAACATACAATGAGAAAAGGATGGTCTCTTTATTAATGGTTTTGGGAAAACTGGCAGTCACAGGCAAAAGAATGAAACTAACCACTATAATACACCATACACAAAAATTAACTGAAAATGGATTAAAGACTTTAATGTAAGACCTGAACTCATAAAACTCCTAGAAGAAACAGGCTATAAGCTTCCTGACAGCAGTTTGGGTGATGATTTTTTTTTTGAAACTGACACCAGAAAGCAAAGGCGACAAAAGCAAAAATAAACAAGTGGGACTATATCAAACTAAAAAGCTTCTGCACAGCAAAGGAAACTATCAACAAAATTAAAAGACAACCTACTAAATGGGAGAAAATATTTGCAAATCATATATCTTATAAGGGGTTAATATCCAAAATATATAAAGAATTCATACAACTCAACATCAAAAAAACGAACAACCCAATTTAAAAATGGGCAGAAGATCTGAATAGACATTTTTCCAAAGAAGACATACAGACAGCCAATAGGCACATGAAAATGTGCTCAACATCACTAGCCATCAGGGAAATTCAAGTCAAATCCACAATGAAATATCATCTCACACCTGTTAGAATGGCTATTATAAAAAAGACAAAAAGTAACAAATGTTGAAGAGGATGTGGAAAAAAGGGAACCTTTGTGTTCTGTTGGTGGGAATGTCAATTGGTGCAACCTCTATGAAAATCAGTATTGATCTTCTTCAAAAAATTAAAAATAGATATGCCATATGATCCAGCAATTCCACTTCTGGGTATTTATCTGAAGAAAATGACAACACTAACTCAAAAAGATGTATGCACCCCGTGTTCACTGCAGCATTATTTACAATAGGCAAAATATGGAAACGTCTTAAGCGTCCATTGACAGATGAATGCATAAAGAAAATGCAGTGTATATGTACATTGGAATACCTTTCAGCCATAAGAAAGAATGAAACCTTGCCATGTGTGACAATATGGATGGATCTTAAGGACATTATGCTGAGTGAGATAAGTTGGACAGAGAAGGACAAATATTGTATGATCTCACAATATGTAATCTAAAACAAACAAGCTCACAGATACAGAGAACAGATTGGTGGTTGCCAGAACCTGTGGGGGCAGGAGACAAAATAGGTGAAGGAGGTCAAAATGCCCTAACTTCCAGTTATAAAATAAGTAAGTCATGGGGATGTAATGTACAGCATGGTGACTATGGTTAATAATACTCTACTGAATATTTGAAAGTTGCTGAGAGTGAATCTTAAAAGTTCTCAATATACAAATGTCAAATAATTGTGTTGTACACCTTAAACTAATATAATGTTAGATGTCAACTATATCTCAATTAAAAACTCAATTAAATTTTTAAAACCACAATGAGATATCATCTCACATCCATTAGGATGGTGACTATTAAAAGAACAAAAAATAACAAGTGCTGACAAGGATGTGGAGAGATGGGAACCCTTGGTCACTGTGGGTGGGAATGGAAAATAGTATGGAAGTTTCTCAAAAAATTTAAAAATGAGTCTGTCATACAGAGTGAAGTAAGTCAGAAAGAGAAAAACAAATATCGTATACTAACACATATATAGGGAATCTAAAAAAAAAAAAAGGTTCTGAAGAACATAGAGGTAGGACAGGAATAAAGACACAGACATAGAGAATGGACTTGAGGACACAGGGAGGGGGAAGGGTAAGCTGGGACAAAGTGAAAGAGTAGCATTGACATATATACACTACCAAATGTAAAATAGATAGCTAGTGGGAAGCAGCTGCACAGAACAGGGAGATCAGCTCGGTGCTTTGTGACCACCTAGAGGGGTGGGATAGGGAGGATGAGAGGGAGACACAAGAGGGAGGAGATATGGGGATATATGTATATGTATAGCTGATTCACTGCTATAAAGCAGAAACTAACACACCATTGTAAAGCAATTATACTTCAATAAAGATGTTAAAAAGAGAACTATTATATGATCCAACGATCTCACCTCCAGTATATATCCAAAAGAATTCAAAGCGGGATCTTGAAGAGATATTTGCGTGTTCATGTTCATCACAGCATTATTCTCAATAAGCAAGAGATAAGCAACCCAAATGTCCATCAACAGATAAATGGATAAATAAAATGTGGTATGTCCATACAATGGAATATTATTCAGCCATAAAAAGAAGGAAATCCCATCACATGCTACAACTTGGTTGAAGCTAGAGAACATTATGCTAAGCAAAATTACCCAGCCACAAAAGGAAAAATACTGCATGACTCCACTCATATTAAGTATCTAAAGTAGTCAAAATCATAGAAACAATAAGTAGAAAGGCAGTTGCCATGGAAAAGGCTGGATAGTTAATGTTTAGTGGGTATAGTTTCAGTTTTGCTAGATGAAAATTTTCTGTTATCTGTTGCCCAGCAATGTAAATATATTTGACACTACTGAATTGTACATTTTAAAAGGGTTAAGATGGTAGATTTCTTGGTAGGAGATATTTTTAACCACAATAAAGAAAAATAATCCACAAAAGAACCCTTTAAGATGGGTGAAAGAAGCCAGACACCAGTCATCGTATAATTCTACTTATGTGAAATTCAAGAATCAGCAAAACCAATCTATGGTGACAGAAAATAGATTGGTGGCTGCCTATGGAGTCAGAGATTGAATAGAAAGGAGCAGGGAACTTCCCTGGTGGCATAGTGGTTAAGAATCCACCTGTCAATATAGGGGACACGGGTTCAAGCCCTGGTCCGGGAAGATCCCATATGCTGCAGAGCAACTAAGCCTGTGTGCCACAGCTACTGAGCCTGTGCTCTAGAGCCCGCAAGCCACAACTACTGAGCCTGAGTGCCACAACTACTGAAGCCCGCTCACCTAGAGCCCGTGCTCCACAACAAGAGAAGCCACCGCAATGAGATGCCCACACACTGCGACAAAGAGTAGCCCCCGCTCGCCACAATTAGAGAAAGCCCGCATGCAACAACGAAGATCCAACACAGCCATAAATAAATTAATTAATTATTTTTTTAAAAATAACTCAATATCTTGAGGTGGTGATTACATGCATGTATACAGAAATTTTAAAAATCTAAAATTTCAGTGAGCTACATTTTTGTTCCTTTACATACACTACTCTGTAAGTCATACCTCAACAAAAATTAAAGCAATACCAACAAACATGTCATGGGATTTGACATAAAATAAGAAAAAATAGACAAAAAAGGAGAATCAAGCCACAGGACAGGACAAGTTGCAAACAGCAGAGAGTCAGGTTCAAGGACCTAGAGGCTTCAGTATTAATGAGACACCAAATGCTCTTCTAAATAAAGAGAATGGGCTTCCCTGGCGGTCCAGTGGTTAAGACTCTGCTGTTCCAATGCAGGGGACATGGGTTCGATCCCTGATCAGGGAACTAAGATCCCACATGCAACGTGGCCCAGCCAAAAAATGAAAGAGAGACAGAGAGTGAGACAGAGAGGGAGAAAGAAAGAAAGAAGAAAGAAAGAAAGGAAGGAAGGAAGGAAGGAAGGAAGGAAGGAAGGAAGGAAGGAAGAAAAAGAAAATGGCTGAAATGATGCTAGATGAATTCAAGTTCAGGTCAGAAAAAGAAAAAAAGCCATGCAATCCTGCTTTATTCTCATGGAAACTGGGAGATTTGTTGCATACAGAACACTGGACATCCTCACTGCTTTAGCTCCCTAGTTTATTCCTAGTTTTGGAAGAACCAAGAATCTGCAATATTCATAGGAACCCACAACCAGTGGTCACAGCTGCCTGTGATTTACAAGTGATTTATGGAAGATTTATGGTGGGGGCCACTGCAAAACCTCACATTTGTCACCTTCTGATGCCCACACATGTTCCCCTCTCCATTTCTAGAGGGGCAATCATGCCTATCCTTCTCTTTCACCTTCCAAATCTAATGCAAGCATCTCTCCTCAGTAGAACTGAATCCCAAGCAAACCTGGCAAGGAGTTCTGAAAAATGTGGTCCCCAGGGTTTAGCTCCTCTGATAAAGAGGAGAACAGAGAAAGGAATGGAGATAAATGTTGATTACAAAAACACCAGTGCTGTTTTTTAATTTTTTTTTTGTTTTGTTTTTTGTTTGTTTTTGCTGATGAGGTTGAATATTTTCCCTAGATTTGCTTACTGGGTTTTCCATTTTGTGGTAAACAATGAAGAAGTTGTTGTTTTACAAAGTTCCGTTTTTGCAGAGAGCAAAAAGTCAATGTTAAGTGTGGACTTGTGTTTTATATATACCTCAGTTGCCCCTGTTGAAAACAATTTAGACTAACTCCACAAGCTAGTAAGAGACACCATCATTCCTGCAACAACCAAGTACCAAGTCCACTAAACCTGGAGGAGAATCACTGCTCCTAGATACTGAGAAATTACTGGGAGCCAGTGCCCCACATGCTAATCATATGGCATCCTTTTTATGGTGAAGGGACAAGTTTAATATTTTTTATATACTTCCTTGTGCATTTTTCCTCCTCACAGTAGTCCAGTCCTTCCTGTGCAGTTCTGTCCCTTATCAAAGATGGAGCCTAAGACTTGTTGCCTCAATGAGGGGGCCAAAGGGATTCCAGCCAAAACAAAGAAGACCATCTGCTCAGAAGACAGTTGAGGTTAGGAAAGAAAGAAGGGGGTGTCTTCCCTATGATTTGATGAGGGTGGCAAGTAAGGGGGAGGAAGAGCAGGAGTTGAGATGCTAGGGTCCTGGCAACCATACCCTGGGGTCAAAACTCTGGGGTGTGGTGAGAATGGCGTATACAAACCCCAAGTGTATTTAGAAATCCTAGGGAAGAAGGGATTTACCTGGCTTCTTAGGGTGTCCAGGAACCTTCCTAGGGTGCCACAGACCACACAAGGGGCCATGTTCAACCTGACATCTGAGCAACAGATCAGAAATAGTGAGGGAACTGAATGTCTCCAGAAACTTGCAACCATGGTTAACCCTAGGGAACGTAATATTAGGGAGCCCTATGAAGGAGACTTTAAATCATGTGAATTTTGAACCCCATGGATGCCTGTGGTAAATTACAAAAATACATATAATTCTTTACCCCCTCCCTGTATCCATGCCCTTTGCGATCTGATTTTGCAGCTCCTCTTATTAAGAGGTGAAGTCTATTTTCCATCCCTTGAATCTGGTCTGGTCTTGTGACTTCCTTTGGCCAAAAGAATGTGGCAGAAGTGACATTGTACCTTAGAACTTCTGCTGTTTCTCAAAACTGTCCCTCTCAATTGCGCAAGCCCAGACTAGCCTCCTGGAGAATGAGCGATCATACGGAGGAAAACTGAGGTGGCCCAGGCAACAGTCAGCCAACCCCAGTAGCAAAGCAGTTTAGCCAACCTGATGCAGATCTCGAATGCATGGCAATACCAGTCAAAAATCAGCAGAGATATGAAGAACAATGGAGCTGAGCCCAGATGAAATTATCAACCCACAGAATCACAAGTTAAATAAATGGTTATTGTTTTAAGTCACAACATTTTTGGTATGATTTGTTACTCAGAAGTAGCTAACCAATACAATGCCTTACCTATTAAAATAAATTAAACTAATTTTAAAAAACTTGAGAATGAAAGAAATAGCTGAGAATGGAATTCACACAGATAAGTGGCTGATTCAAAAGTTCCCCTGTGAGGATGACATGGAGGTCCTGAGGGTCTGGTGGAATTTTCTAGGCCTGTGATCTGTTCAAAGAGGTTCCAATAGATGGGCCTCCTCAACAGGAGAACAAGTAGAGGAAGCAATGCAATTTAGCAGTGGTGCCAATGAAAGGTCCCAAAGGCCATACAGGACCAGCCACACCTTGACAGAGCCAGTGAAAAGTGCTCAGGGATGAAACTAGACCAACCTCCAAGACAAACCCAGACCCCAAGACAGTGTTCAAACCCAAGGCCCACTATTCTACCCCAGAAAGAAACTTCAGCTTCCTCTGCACCCAGGACCATCTGCATTAGGAAAGAAGAAGGGAAGCACTGAAAACTTGAGCTTCTTTTATTTTCTAGAAAAGACTGAGTTAACCTAAGAGAGAATGATGGCAGCATATACAGTGCTTACTCCACCCCATACTTGCAAGCACATTTTTATTTTTATTTTACGGATCAGTGATTGTCCTGGGGTCACACAGCCAGATCCGTGTAAAGCCAAGATTTGAATCCAAACAGTGCAGCTAAAGAGGCTGTCAGACCTGGAAAAGCCTGGAATTAATTAGCACACTTAATCTTTTCCTTCCTGATAGGTAGCATGATGGGGCGGGGGGGGTCCCAAGGAAGTTTAGATCAATTACAGAAAATTAAGGTGCCACAAAACACAGATTTTTGCACAATCCGAGTGTGTTACATTTGGACCCCAGAAAATGGAGGTTTAGAAAGTTGCCCAAGATTACACAATTAGGAAGAGAGTGTGTGTCACCCTGCAATGTTAAAAGGAGACCTCTGGGAAGCTTGCTTTATAATAAATCCTTCTTAAGCAAATATCACCTCCTCTATTTCCTACATATTATGAATAATGATGGCTAATATGTTTAGCCTTTACATTATGCTAAGCCCTCACACACATGTATCATTCCTGCAACACCTTTCTTAGGAAGGGATTGTTACTGTCCCCATTTTGCAAATGAGGCAACAAAGGCTCAAAGATGACAAGTGACTTTGAAATGTCACACAGCCAGGAAGAGGCAGACCTGATTCTTGATCCAAAGTCAGGCTGACTTGAGGGCACACTATGACAGCCATGCTCATATCCCTTCCAGCATGCCAAGGACAGGGTCTGGAAAAGGTCAAGTCTTTGACAGAGTGATTACAGGAACTACTGCTCAGACACGAAAGCCGGAAACTTCTTCACCCAGCTTCTTCCTCTTACACCAGCAGCCTTGTCTTGCTGTAGTGAAAATATTTCCCCGAGTAGCCTTGGCCATGAGAAGCAGAAAAAGCCTTGCCCAGAGATCTCACTTCAGACTCCAACACCGATCAGAGAACGGAATGGTGGCCAGTCTAGGAGACCACGGGAGGCACACTTTGCCCCCAGTGATGCCCACCCCTACCCGCCTGGCTCATTCATCTCCCCGCTCCTGGCTGCTGGCACTGCTCCTTGTCCTCTGGGGTGAGTAGGATCTGGGACAGAACAGGATCCACCCCTGGCTGATCCCACAGAGAGGTGCCAGCAGGGGCTTGACCCCACCAATGTGGAGGGGGAGGGGAGAGCTGAGAACTTTCCTGATCCCAGCAGAGTGCAGACCAAGTGTTGAGAGAAGCAGAACTTCTTGGGCAGCACAGGGATGTTAAGCTCCCAGGCTCTGGGCTCATACCGCCGGGTTCTGGCTCAGACACTTGTATGCCTATCTACAAAGAACTGCTCTTTGGGGCCTTTCTCTAGGGGTACTGTATTAAATATAAAAATGGTGAGGCTCAGCCCAGGACCAGCTACATAATTTGCCCAGCCTTGTGAAAAATAAAAGTACAGGTCCTTTGTTCAAAAAGTATTAAGAGCTGCAATGAACATTTTGGTACATGACTCTTTGAATTATGGTTTTCTCAAGATATATGACTCAGCCATAAAAAGAAACGAAATTGAGATATTTGTAGTGAGGTGGATGGACCTAGAGTCTGTCATACAGAGTGAAGTAAGTCAGAAAGAGAAAAACAAATACTGTATGCTAACACATATATATGGAATCTAAGGAAAAAAATAATTAAATAAAAAATTAAAATAAATAAATAAATAAAAGGGCATGAAGAACCTAGGGGTAAGATGGGAATAAAGACACAGACCTACTAGAGAATGGACTTGAGGACATGGGGAGGGGGAAGGGTAAGCTGTGACAATGTGAGAGAGTGGCATGGACATATATATCCACTACCAAACGTAAAATAGATAGCTAGTGGGAAGCAGCCGCATAGCACAGGGAGATCAGCTCGGTGCTTTGTGACCACCTGGGGGGTTGGGATAGGGAGGGTGGGAGGGAGGGAGACGCAAGAGGGAAGAGATATGGGAACATATGTATATGTATAACTGATTCACTTTGTTATAAAGCAGAAACTAACACACCATTGTAAAGCAATTATACTCCAATAAAGACGTTAAAAAAAAGTATTAAGAATTTTAAGACAGCAGCAGTAGAGCATTAAGGCAAGCATGAGGCCTGTCTAAGCTCTGGGCCCTGTGCACCGATACAAATCAAACATCCATGAGCCAAAATGCAACTAATCCTGGGACCCACCTCTTTGTTTGGAGGATTCAATGAGATAATGCCTGTAAATACCTGGCACGATGTAAAGATTTAATAACTGTTGGCTGTTATTATCATACCCATGTCTCCTCTAAGTCAGGATCAGGCTGATTTAGCTCCTGAGTTTTGGGCCTTCTGGGTACAACTCACCCTCTGAGCCCAGAACCCTCTGATCCACCAGACAAGATGCATGGCTATCAGTGGGCTCATTCCACCACCTGCCCATGTGGGTCTCTGCCCCAAGCCCTACTGAGGTCCAGATTCTGTTCATCACACCTAGGGTCCTCCAGAATTGTCACCCCCAAGAGAGGCCCCAGTGGGACCCTGGTGTGGAGTCAGACCTGGATGCTCCCTCGTTCACTGGCTGTGACTTGGGGCACCACTTCTCTTCTTCCAGCTGGTTTTCTCGAGGAAAATGTGAATCGTAATTCTTATTAACTCGTTTCACAAAGACTTTTGAGTGTCCGTTACATGTTAGGCACTAGGGTAGGAAATCATATATCTAAACTAATCGGGATAAAATATATTCAAAATATTTTTGAAAAATGTTGATTTCTATCATGCTTCCAAAAGGGAACCCCTCAATAGGAATCATGAAAAACAAGAGCATGCAGATGGAAAATGGGTGGAAAGAAATCCCAGAGCTGTGAGAAAGGGAATGGTCCAGCCCCACAGCTAAGGTAGAGACAAAGCACCGAGGACAATTCCCAAAGTCCATGTGACAACATAGAAGGAGAATCAAGAAAGGGAGAGAGAGAGGGGTGTGGGGCACTGGGCCTTATTCCAGGCTCCAGTTTCCTCCCTGCTATTTCACTTTCCCAGACTCACCCCAACTGGGATAAGAATCATGAGACTTTCTGAGCCCTCATCTCCTCCCACTGCCTCTACTCCATTAGTTCTCCCTTTCTCATCACACACAGAAGCTTCATCTTTACAAATTTTTAACAGCTTTATTGAGGTATAATTGACATACAATAAACTGTACATATTTAAGGCGTACAATTTGACAAGTTTTGTGGGCATTGGACATTTCACACTTGTGAACTTATCACCAAGATAATCAAGTTGAGGAATACCTCAAACACCCGTAAAAGTTTCCTTGTGATTCACCCTTTCCACTCCTCCTCCTCCCCAGGCAACAGCTTATCTGCTTTCCATCACGATAGAGTAGTCTGCAATTTCTAGAACTTTATACAACAGACATCATACAGTATATACTCCTGTTTGCCTGGCTTCTTTTACTCATTGTAATTATTCTGAGATTCATTCATATTGTTGCACATATCAATAGTCATTTCTTTTCATTTCTAGCTACCTTATGGATAAACCAGTTTGTTTTTCCACTAACCTATTGACAGACATTTGGGTTTTTCACAGTTTGGGGCTATTACAAATAAAGCATCTTTGAACATTCATATAAAAGTCTTTGTGTGGACACATGCTTTCATTTCTCTTGGGAAAATACTTAAGAATAAAATGACTGGATCATATGGTAGGTGATTGTTTAACTTTTTAAGACACTGCCGAAGTGTTTTCCAAAGTGGTTGTACCACTTTACATTTTCATCATCAATGTAGGAGGATAACATTTCCCCCACATCCTTGCCAACACTTGGTATAGTCAGCCTTTTCAATTTTAGTCATACTAAAAGGTGTGTGGTGATATCTGTTTGTAGTTTTAATTTGCATTTCCCTAATGTGTAATGATGTTGAATATCTTTCACGTGCATTTTTTTGATGAGGGTCGGTTCAACTCCCATTTTTAAATTGTGTTTCTTATTATTAAGTTTTGAGAATTCTTTGTATATTCTGGTTACAAACCTTTTATCAGATGTATGCTTTGCAAAGATTTGTTCCTACTCTGTGGCTTATCTTTTCTTCTTTCACAAGTGTCTTTTGAACTCCTTTTAAGAGTTCTTAATTTTTATTTATCAACTTGTTCTTTTATCGATCAAGATTTTGGTGTTGTATCTAAATATATGGTAGAATTCACCAGTGAAGCTATCTGGACTTGGAGTTTTCTTTGTGAGAAGGTTTTTAAAACAAATTAAATGTTTTAAATAGATAGAAACATCTATTTATCTCTTCTTGAGGTAGCTTTCGTAGTTTGTGATTTTCAAGAAATTTGTTTGTGTTGTTAAGTATATATAGCCATGAAACTTGTTAATAACAATGCCTAATTATCCTTTTAATACCTGTAAAACTGTACTGGTGTCACCTCTCTCATTCCTGATACCTATCTATGGGTCTCACACTCTCTCTCTCTTTCTCTTTCTCTCGCTCTCCTTCTCTCCTCATTCAGAAGGGCTAGAGATGTATTAGTTTTAATGATCTTCTCAAAGATTTTATTCTTGTTGATTTTCTCTATTGTTTTTGGTTTTCTACTTTATTGATTTTCACTCAGATCCTTGTAGTTTCCTTTCTTTTATTTACTTTTGATTTAATTTGCTCCTTTTTTCTACTTTAAGATGAAACTACGGTCATTCATTTAAGTCTTTTCTTCTTTCCTAAATAAGCATTTAATGCTAAAATATCCACCAGCTTAAGCAACATGCCACAAACTTTAATGCTGTGTTTTCGTTTTCATTCAGATCAAAATACTTCCTAATTACCCTTTTATTTTGTCTTTGACTCATGTATTAGTTTTCAAACATCTGAAGTTTTCGTGGCATCTGTCTGTTACTGATTCTACTAATTTAATTCCATTGTGGTCAAAGTTCATGCTTTTCATGACTTGAATTCTTTTAAATTTATTGAGACTTTTTTATGACTTAGAACATGCTCTATCTTTGTAAATGTTCCTTGTACAATTGAAAGTAACTGTATATCCTGCTATTTGGGTATATAATTTTCTGTAAATATCAATTAGACTAAGTTGTTGATAGTATTTTTAAATCTTCTGTATTCTTTCTGATTTTCTGCCTATTTGTTCTATCAACTATTGAAATAAGGATATTGAAATCTCAGACTGTAACTGTGGATTTGTCTGTTTCTCCCTGCAGTTCTGTTGGGTTTTGCTTCATATACTTTCAAGTTCTGTTATTAGGTGCATAAATGCTTGGGGGTTTTATGTCTTCTTGATTATTTTACCCCTTTATCATTGTCAAATGGCATTCTTTATTCCTGGAGATATTTTTTGCTCCAAAATCTACTTTATCTGATATTAATATAGTCACTCCAGCTTTTGATTAGTGTTACTATGATACATCTTTTTCCATCATTCTTCTTTTAACATATTTGCATCTTTATATTTACAGTGGAGTTCTTGTAGGCAACATGTAGTTGGATATTACTTTTTTGTCCAATCTGACAATCTCTAACTTTTACAGGGAATATTTAGACCATTTACATTTAAAGTAATCTTTGATATGATTAGGTCTAAATCTATTACTTTCCTATTTGTTCTACTTGTTCTTTGTTCCCTTGTTCCTCTTTTTCTGTTTTCATTTGGTAATTTAATATTTTTATAATGTTATTTTCTCTCCTTTATTGGCTTATTAGCTATAACTTTATTTTGAAGTTTAGTGGTTGTTTTAGGGTTTATAATATACCTCTGTAATTTATCAACATCTACCTTAAGTGATATCATACCATTTCACATATAGTTTAAGAACCTTATGATGGTATACTAACATTCTCCCCACACCAGCCTTTATTCTATTATTGCCTTAACTTTACCTACACATGCATTATAAGCCTCACAATAGAATGTTACTATATTTTACTATTTTGGGACCTTGCTTTCTAGATTTGCTAGGTGGGACCAGAGCACCTCTCTCTAGGTAGAGTACTCCCTTCTGTGTAGTCTACCCATTGCCCTGGCGATCATGAGGTTTTCCAGTATTACAGGTGGGAGCAGGCATTATTCTCAGCCCTGTGCTGAGTGATGGGCACAGTTTAGCACATCCATGTGAGGAAACTACCTGAGGCCAGGGGAAGAACGACTAGAAAGAATTAGAGAGAACAAGGTCTGACTGACTCAAATAATGGTGTTTGGGAGTGGGTGTTTGCTGAACTTCCTGGAACTAAGGATAAACGAAATTCCTACGATTGAATGTGGGGTGTCACTTGGTCACAGTTATGAGGCAGTTCTTAGTGGCTAATGGTGCATGCCTAGCTGAAGATGAGGGGAAATTAATTTAGAATTCCACAACCCTTCCCTAGATCCTGTTAGAAGGGAATGTTTGCTTCATTCTACTCCCCTACCTCACTCCCAACTGAGAAACACCGCGATACAAACTAAAGTCTTGGAATGAGACCAAGTTATTCCCAAGGCCTGATGGAAGCACAGATGAAGGGAAACTTGAGGCACAAAGCTGATGACCTGTAGTGAGCAGAATCTTGAGGCAGTTGATATGAGTCCAAATCCTGGCCATGACACCTACTGAATGCATGGTGCCCCTCAGGTTTCCGCACCTCCTTGAATATTAGTTTTCTCTCAGAAATGGAGAACCTCACAGAGCTCTTGGAGGGAGTACCTGAGTTGCTGTTCATAACCCAGGTGTAGAAGAACTTCCATTGGGAGGGCTTGGCCTTCCTTCTCTGTGCCCAGTCTCAAGCCAAACTCAATAGTTCAACCTATCTTCTTCTTATAAGGTCACCAGTTATATTTGGGTTAGGACCCACCTATGTGACCTAATTTTAACTTAATCACCTATTTAAAGACCCTATCTCCAAATGGAATCTCATTCTGAGGTACTGGGAGTTAGGACTTCAGTATATGAATTTGTGGGGGAGAAAAATTCAGCCCAATTAGCAGTGATCCTGGGAAAGCTACCTAACTCTTTCTGGGTTCTCAATGTCTTCTATTGTAAGATGGGGATGATGCTGCCAACCTCTAAGGAGTGTTGGAGGAATAAATGAGATAATACATGCATTGCCTGGCACATGGTGAGCACTCAAGTGCCATCTATTACTCATAAGTAATCCATTTAATAGCCCTGCTCTCTCTCTCTCTCTCTCCAGCCAGCTGCCTCATCTCCTCTTTTACTTCCCTCTCCAACAACACCCCTCAAGTGTTCTAAGCAATTGTTCTTGACCAGCTGAGGGCTGGTTTATGTTAAGTTTGCCTCTTAGGGCTCCAAGTCCCTCCAGCCCAGCACAAGGCCTTTCTTCCTCTGTTGCAGGAGCTTCTGAGCAGAGCAAGGCGGGTAAATGGCAGGTCCTGCAGCCTGAAGGCCCCATGCTGGTGGCAGAAGGTGAGACACTCCTGCTGAGGTGTACAGTAGTCGGCTCCTGCACTGATGGCATGATAAAATGGGTCAAGGTGAGCAACCAGGACCAGCAGGAAATTTATAACTTCAAACATGGCTTCTTCCCCGGGGTAATGCCCATGATCCAGAAGACACTGGAACCACTTAATTGCGACTATTCCATCTATATCCACAATGTCACCGCGAAACATGCTGGAAGCTACCACTGTGTGAGACTTGATGGCTTGAATGAGCACTCAGGAAAGAAGCTGGACGAGGGCACCTCTGTGCTTGTGAAGAGTGAGTATCAGGCCCTGCAGGTCATAGCATTCT
This sequence comes from Tursiops truncatus, assembly GCF_011762595.2. NCBI lineage: Eukaryota > Metazoa > Chordata > Mammalia > Artiodactyla > Delphinidae > Tursiops > Tursiops truncatus. Next base: position 58,344,173 of record NC_047048.1, read on the forward strand.
GCTCTGATCTGTCTCCCTGCATCTGTCACCTTTATCCACAATCATGCTGCACACACAAAATCTCAGTGGCATATAACAATTAGTATGTCTCACTCACACATTTACAGGCAGCTGGAGTGGTTCTGTTCTACATGTCTCATTCCAGGGCCCAGAAGTTTGGCCAGAGTACATATTTCTCATGGAGATGGCAGAAGCACAAGAGGGCAAGTCCCAACACCCTAAGCACATTTCAAGCTTCTACTCATATAACATCTGCTAACAGCCCATTGGCTAAAGCAAGTCACATGGCTAAGGTCAAAGTTAAGAGACAAGGAAGTGTACCTGGCCACCATGAATCCACAGCAAGAGTATGGATGTGCCACACTATCAGAGGAGAGTCAAGAACTGGGGCTGATCATTTAATCCCCAAATAACCAGTCATACTATCTATAAGTCCACCATTGGTGACCTGGACACCCAAATCCTGGGTCTGTCATTCAGTAGAAATGTGTTCTTAAATTAGTCACTTCAGCTCTCTCTCCTTCAAGTGCTTAACTTGCAAAATAGGCAACAAAATTCCTACTTCAAGGGATATTCAGGTGATGAAATAGAAGAATTGATGTTTGTGAAACCCCCGTAAACCGTTGACATGGAGGGTATCCATGTATGTGTGGTGGGGTGGGGAGGGGGGTTCATTTTAACTTAATGCAAGCATTTCAGGAAGTCTTCTCTGACTCCTTCCAAGCCTCTCTTAGTCTTGCAGTCCTCTGGGTTTCCAACCTCAGGGGGATTTTCTGGACCATCTCCACCCCCAGACTGAGAACTTCTCCAGGGCAGGACATTTGTAGGTCTTAGCAAGCTTCCTTTTCCCCAATCCTAGCATCAGCACATAGTAGGTACTGAGAATCCCTTTACTGAGTGAATCAATTAGTGAATAACAAGGGAATGTGGGAGGGAGTGACTGAGTGAAGAAAACAGGGGAAGCAAAGGGAGGGTAGATATGAGGGAGGAAATGATTGGACTACGGAGGGAGAGAGGGAACAACAAAGTCCTCTCTTTGGCTGCAGGAGCTGGGGACCCAGAGCCAGACCTCTGGATCATCCAACCCCAGGAGTTGGTGTTGGCAACCACTGGAGACACTGTCTTCCTGAACTGCACGGTGCTTGGAGATGGTCCCCCCGGACCCATCAGGTGGTTTCGGGGAGCTGGTCTGAGCCGGGAGGCCATTTACAACTTTAGAGGTATCTCCTACCCCAATGTGACAGCGGTCCGGGCTTCCAACAATGATTTCAGCATTCTTCTGCATGGCATCTCCACTGAGCATTCAGGCACTTATTACTGTGTAAAGTTTCAGAGGAAACCCAACAGGCAATACCTATCTGGACAGGGCACCAGGCTGAGAGTCAAAGGTGAGACAGGTGGTTTAGGAGATGTTGGGGGAGAGGGAGAGGTGGTCCACAAGGAAAATTTCATCATGTCCCAAACAAGCTAGCTCTTCTTAGCCTCAAGGCCTTTACATAAGCTATTCCCTCTGCCTGGAATGCTTTCTCCTTTTCTACGGAGAACTTCTACTCATCCTTCAAGGCCCAGCACAAATAGCCCCTCCTTTGTGAAACCTTCTCCTTCTCCCAGGCAGAGTTAATTTATCCCCATTCTGAGCTCCACAGAACATTTTATAGACTGCTAATGATTCAACAAATATCTATTGCATGCCTGTTGACTACTCTACACTGTACTAGGTGCTGCAGACACTGCAATGAAGCAAGCATTGTCCCTACCCCAGAGAGGCTCATGCAGTTCTAACTACAGGGCTTGACTTCTAGCCCCCATCCCGGGCAGAAACTGGCAGACTCATCTCAGGGACCCCAGCTCCTAACACAGGGACTCAAGAAGTAGAGTGATAGAAAGAAAGGGGAGTGTGAGACCACTTTTCTCCCTTGCAGCAAAGCACACTTCTCTCCAAGAGTCAGAATTCACCAATGAACGTGCAGCCAAGGTATTTCCATCAGGTGAGTGTACCTATCTCCAGTGGCGTTAACCAGGCTCCCACAGGTAAGTGGGGCCAGAGATGGCTTGGCCATGGGAAAGGTGCAGTCCCAGACTTCTAGGGCCCTTCTGCCACTAAGACAGTTCCCAGGACTCCATCTCAGCTGCAGAACCAGAACCCAGAGAACCACATTAAAGCTCAGTCAAAGGAAGGACTTTCTAACAGTCAGTGCTAACTGTTCAGTGGGCAGTCTTGCTTACGAGGTGGTGAGCTCCCCGTGATTCAGAGCAAGGCTGCACTATGAAGCTGTGCTTAACAGTGCTGAAGAACATGGCTTTGTAGCCGGGCTTCCTGGATTGAGCCCCTTTCTAGCTGTGAGATTATGGACAAGTTGCCTTACTCCTTGAATCTCTGGTGCCCTGCTCTGTGATCTAGGGGGAAGAAGGGAGATAAGAAACAGAGAACCTACCTCATGGGGTTATGTACAGATCCAATGGGGCCACATGTGTCACGTGCCCAGAACTGTGCCTGTCACATCACCTCAAGGTACACTCAAGGGCACTTGATAACTGGGGCGAACTTGGAATAGAGGTGACCAGGTTAGCTTCCCTGATGCTCAGCCCTGTTCCTGCCATTCTTGGGAGCCAAACCACTTGGTCCCATCACTACTTTGACACATGTAGACCTGAGCAAATCACTTCCCCACTCTGGATCTGTCTCCTTATCTATACAAGCTGGATTGCTATCCTACCTTGCAAGATTAGTTTGAGGATTATATAAGGCAATTAGGAAGTGCTTAGCTCAGGGCCTGAGACAGAGGACCTGAGCAGTCTATAACGAAAGCAATTTTCTATTGTTATCAGAGGCCAGAGATGCTGTCAAGATGATTAAAGGTATAGGTAGGATATTGGGAAAAGGCTCTTCGAGCCTGGGACAGGGGTATGGGAGGTCTTTGATCTCTTCCAGGGTAAAAAGGATGAGGCCCCAGAGGTTATACAGAAGTTTGACCCAACTCCAGCATAGAGGCACTGAGGTGTGGGCTGTTGGGGGCTCAGCTGGGATCCTTCCTGAGCTTTCCTCTGTGTCCCCCAGGCCTCCTGTCTGTGCTCACTCTTGTGGTCCTGGGACTGAAAGCTGTGACCTTGGCTGCAGTCCTGCTGGCCCTGGCTGCCCACCGGAGGAATCCTTGACAAGAAGATGTCAAAAATTCAGGCCCAGCAGCTGTGCTCATCTTGGCATGGGGCATGGGGTATGGATGACTGGTCAGCCCTAGAGTGGGTCCTCTAAGAGAGGGCCAGGGACTCCCCAATCATTCCTCTGCCTCCAATTCCAGCCTCCAGTTGCCCTCAGGCCTCATGACGAACTCCAGATTCCCTACACCCGATTTCCTTTCACCTGGCGAAATTCCCCATTTGGCACTGGGCTCCCCTCTGACTTGCCTTCCTCTCTCTTCTCAGCCTGTTCAAGCCCTCCTTGTTCTTCAAGACCTTGCCCAGGTCTCTCCTTGAGGCCCTTGCTCCTGATGTAGGCCCTTCTGGAGGGCTTGCCCCCTTGCTCCCCACTCCACATTTTCTCTTCTTTCAAGATGCAACTCAGAGTCTTTCCCAGAAGGTTTCCCTGAGTGTCTCTGAGCCCAACCAGACCACCTGCGCCCCTCCATCTACATCCTTCCTTCCTCCTTTCCTGCCTTCTTTCCTTCTCCACTGTGGCTGACTTGGGTGGCTGTAACAGTTAGAATGCAGGTTTGGCAACTTTAACAAAACTCTTAAATAACAGTGGCTCAAATCAGAAGAAAGTTGGTTTCTTTAGTAATATTCCAGTATAAGCCGGCCAGGCAATTCGGGACTCCCTGGTATTGAGACCCAGGATTCCTTGATCTTGTTGCTACCAGGTCCATATCCCAGGCAGAAAGACCAGGGAAAGAAGTAGTGAAGGGGAGAATGACACTTCCCTTCAAGGTCACAGCTGGGAATTTGTCCACATCACCTCTAACTGGCTGGAATGTGGTCACATGGTCACACCTAGCTGCAAGGAAGGCTAGGAAATGTAGTCTTTATTCTAGCAAGGTGCGCCCAGCTAAAATCTGTCACTAGAGAATCAGAGAGTAAACATCAGTAGATAACCAGTGATCTCCACCTCTGTGGCATAGAGACAGTTTCTTACTTGTTCCGTGGGACACCTGAATTCAATTCCCAGATGAAATGGCATCTCTTTATACCTCCACCTCCACTAGGGCAGCATAATGGAGGGCAGTAGTTCTCAAGAAGAGAATACTTTGCCCCCCCAGGGGGTATGTGGCAATGTCTAGAGACATTTTTGATTGTCACAACTTGGGGGGTACCATTGTCATCTAGGGGGTAGAGGTCAGGGATGCCGCTAATTATCCTACAATGCACAGGGCATACCCCACAACGGAGAGTTATCTGGCCCAATGTATCCGTAGTACCGAAGTTGAGGAACCCTGATGTAGGGGAAAGCACGCATTCCTTGGAGTCAGACATGCCCGATTTCTAATCCTGAAGCCCCCACTCCCTCCCTGACCACCATTAGTAACTAACTGCACCTCTTGGAACGTCGAGGACAATCACGTGGACTCTCTGCACTGTATAAGAAGCAATTCAATTCAACATCCACTGAGGGCTTACTATGTGCTATGTGCTCTGTGTACACTCAGTGCATGCAAACTCCCTTTCCTCTTTCCACACAAACATTTATTAGCACCTATTAGGTAGGGAAGTGGATTAGTCTGGATGTTTTTCATCATAACAAACAGAAAAGCAGCTGGAATAATACTAAGTCTAAGGGGCCATTAATTTAGTCTGAGTGTTTTGTGCCAGTTTCAGCATATCGATAACCAGTGTTGTGGTTGGACTGGCCCTTGTGGTTGGTATTATGAGTGCAAGATGCCCTTCAGTGATACCCATCAGGGAACTTTGAAGAAACAGAGGCTTATTACTTTACAAGACCTGGAATTTACACAGCATTCCTGGGGCCACACAGTGAGGTCACAGGGAAAGAGAAAGAGAGAGAGAGAGAGAGACAGCACCTGGGGTTCTGTTTTATTGGGGTTGATGATTTTGTGGGCTCACTCTTTATTGGTAAATTTAAAACTTAAGAGTGGGAATTTAAAGCCCAGGAAGAAGAAGAAAAAAAAAAACAACTGGGAGCTCAAATGATCAGTTACTGAAAACAAACAAGATCTCGAAAACAAAGGAAGCTCTATGGGGGAAGATGGCCTGACTCTATCTAGCCCTGTGGCTGGCAATGTTTTTATTCAAGATAAACACATTGAAGGGGATGCCTCTTTGAAATGAATGCCTCAACAATCAAAACTTAAATCAGATAATCGTGTTACAAAAAAGGAAAAAGAAACAAGTGTCAAGGTTTACACTGAACTGAGAATTGAATAAATCATTGAATTACCAGATATCAGAAGAAAGGGTAGATACAATACATTGAATAATGTCTCCCACAAAAGATATCCAAGTCATAACCCTTGGAACCTGTTAATGTTACCTTATATGGCAAAAAGGACTTTGCAGATGTGATTAAAGATCTATAAATGGAACAGTGGTCCTGAATTATTCAGGTGGGCCCTAAATGCAATCACAAGTGTCCTGATGAGAGAGAGACAGAGGGAGATTCCACCCAGAGGAGGAGGAGAAAGCAATGTGACCACAAAGGCAGAGATGGGAGTGATGCGGCCACAAGCTAAACAATGCTGGCAGCCACAAGAAGCTGGAAGAAGCAAGGAGCAGATTCTCCCCAGTGTCTCTGGAGGGAGCATGGCCCCCTAACACCTTGATTTCAGCCCAGTGATACTGATTTCATACTCTGGCCTCCAGAAATAGGAGAGAATAAATTTCTGTTGTTTCATGCCATCAGATTTGTGGTAATGTGTTACAGCAGCCATGGGAAACGAATAGCATGGAACTGGGCCTCTGAAATAACTGGAGGTGGTTGCCTTCTCTGCCCCTGAAAATCTCCTCACCTGACAGGGTCCTGCAGAGTCTGCTCCCTGCAACACACATCCCCATCTTATCTCCCAACACCACCCTTTAAACTGACTCCACTCTGGCACCCACATGGGCCTTGGCCACACACATTCCCTAATTCAGCCAAGTCTCTACATAACTGTTTCCTTCAAGAAGCCTCCCGAGATCACCCCCTCCACCGCGACATCTTCCTCCTTCTCATTTCCCATTTGCACCTTAAGTTTTCTTCTCAGCACTTACTGCTACATGTACGTGTGAGTGCGTGTGTATTTATTTCCTTGATGATTATTAGTTGTCCCCACTAGAATTTGAGCTCACTGAGGGCAGGAACCTAACTTTTCACTATTGCAGCCCCTTACATTCCGACATAAAAAGTAGTTGAAGGCTGACAACATGCCAGGCAGGTGATGGAAGGTGGAACTAGAGAGTGGGACCGGGGTAAGGCCAGGATGGGAACAAAGGTGTGGATGAAATTGGAGGGGACTGGGATGAAACTTGGGGAGGAAGTGAGCTTTGAAGGGTGGGGGAGCATGTAGTACTGGGAGTGGGGTTATGGGAGAAAGGGGTGGGGCTGGGTGGGTCAGGAGCAGGTGGTGGTGCATCTTCAAGTCTGGGGGGAGCCTGGAGCTGGTAGTGGTTGTGGGACTTGGGGGTGGAGGCGGGGCGGGGGGAGGTGGGTGGAGGGAGGGGCTAGAGGTAGGAAGGTGGCAGGGCCTTCAGCACCACCCCTCACCCAGTTTTGTTAAGGATATTTAGATAAATGTTATGAAAATGTAGTTTCAACTTCACACCCGCACATTCCCTTCTAATCAAATTGTGGCCCTAAATACCTCCAGTCAGATCATCTGGAGCTGCGTCCAGAAACCAGCCATGGAAGCAGAGTCCTATAGGCCAAAGAGAGACAGGGGTGGTGTAGTGGTTGGGAACACAAGGCTCATATCTGAGATGCCTGGATTCAAACTCATTTAGGAATCTAGGGTTCCCCATTTATAAAATGGAAATGATAATAGAACTCACTTCATAGAGTTGTCATGAGGATGAGTAAGTTAGTGTATTTAAGTTTCTTTTAAGAGTGTCTGGGGGCTTCCCTGTGGCGCAGTGGTTGAGAGTCCGCCTGCCTATGCAGGGGACACGGGTTCGTGGCCCAGTCCAGGAAGATCCCACATGCCGCAGAGCGGCTGGGCCCGTGAGCCATGGCCACTGAGCCTGCGCGTCCGGAGCCTGTGCTCCGCAACGAGAGAGGCCATGACAGTGAGAGGCCTGCGTACCACAAAAAAAAAAAAGTGTCTGGGACATAGTAAGTGTTCAATAAACATTAGCTATCAGGTAGTGTTACAGGGGAAGGATACCCAGAGGCCTCTGGAGGAGGGGCCAGGGATGCCCTGGCATAAGAAAGTGTTTTCCCAGGGGCACAAAAGTGAAGAGAGGTGACAGCTGGAACCAGGGACTCATATACTAGTTGAGGAGCTGGATCATGGGGAGCGGATCACCTTCAGACCTTTAAGCTGGGGCAAGTCATCAGTCAGTTTCCAGGGTGGAAAGACCTTGCTTTCCCCTGAGCATGAGCGTAGTGTAGAGTGAGCCCCCAGGCTCTTGGACTTTCTGGGAAGTTGGAGGGCATCTGGGGTGGACACAGCAATGAAGGGGGAAGGAACTGGGAACCAGGGCTGGTGCTGGATGCCCTGCAATGGAAAGGAGATAGTTGCACCACAAAAAACGGTCATTCCTCCCACACATCCCACCAGGACCTAGTGCAGCTGAAAGCCTGCTCTTAATAAAGTGAACCTAGACCCTAATTCATTTAACATATAAACTTAAAAGTATTTTTTTGCACGGTTTTGATATATACCAAATTTCCTAGGAATGCAACTGCTGTGTCCATCAAGGGAAGACTGAACTTTGTGTTGTTCATAATCTTACTGAGGCTTTTTTTTAAACCATTTTGAAAAATTACATCACCCACAGCAGCACACTAACAACATTTTTAATCAACCATAATACAGCCCTGTACGTAGAGGCCAGCATGTAACTGCTTCATTTTGCTTTGTACTGTTCTTATACCTGAGGATTGAAATACAGATCATTTTACCCCAATTACTATCCTTTCTTTTCTCCAGTTAGGGCATGATATTGGTTTTCTCAGTGCATGTAGGTCAGTTTTATTATCTCTGGATTCCATTTAAGGCAGTAAAGGGGTGATACAAAATGTTTGTTATGAAAATGGGTCTGAGAAGGCTGTGAACACTGGGCTGGCCCACCTCTAACCTCCTACCTTGTATAATGTAGGCCCTGAGGCCCAGAGGCCCAGAGGCCCAGAGAGGGCAAGAGGCCTGCTCTCGTCACCCAGCTTGTCCAGCAAGCGCCCAGCCCACAACAATAGTGAACACTAAAGGCAGCGACTCTGTGGCCACGTCACTTCAAGACTGTATGTTTGTGGGTCTCTCATTTTTCCTAGCCACAAAGGCATCTGTTTTATGGAAAATGAAAATTTTTATTTATTGAAGTTAGGTCATATCCCACAGTCAGCTCAATACTCCTTGGGGGTCCAGGAACCTGCCCAGCATCCTTGTCCTCAGATTTTGATCCCTGCATTTCTCACCTGGATATGCAAACACACAAGGTTTCATTTATTCACTCCTTTATTAATTCAGCAAACAGTCAGTAAGTGATTGTTTAATGTCAGTGACTGCAGGTCACGGGAGATAAAGTGACAGCTAACGTTTGCTGGGGCCTCACTAAGTATCAAACATTGCTCTCAGCAGTTCACATCGAATCCTCACACATCCCTCTGAAGTAGGAACTCCGAGGAGCTCCACTTTACACATCAGGGAATTGAATAATAGAGAGATAATCTGCCCAAGATCACACAAGCAGTAACAGCTGGGCTTCAACCCCAGGCTGAGTCCAGAGCATGTGCTCTTAAGCCATATTGTGCTGGAAACAGCCAGAAACCCTGCTGTTCACAGGGATCGTGGCCCTTGGGGAAGGCAGACATTTAACATGGCACCAGAGGGCATACACTGGGGACCGTCTGACAGAGCCTGGGTATGTAGAAAGGCCTCCTTGAGGAGGTGACACCTAAACTGAGACCAGAAGCATAAGCAAGAGCAGACCAGGGGAAGAAGAAGAGAAGAGCATTTCAGGCAGGGTGGTGAGAGGCAAGAGGGCAAAGAAGCTGAGGACCTCTAAGACGGGATTGTGTCTGAGAGACCTGAAGAAAGTGAGGGAGCACCTTGCCCACCAGAGTGAAAGGTGTTCCAGGCAAAGGGAGCACAAAGGCTCTGATGCAAATACGCATCTGGCACCTTCAAGGAACAGCAAGAAAGGAAGTGTGCCTGGAGCAGAGGAAATACTGAGGAGCCTAGGAGATGAGATGGAGAGCTGGCACATCTCACAGGGGTCTTGCAGGCCCTGAGCCATTTTTAAAGCAGATTGAGGTGGGGAGCCACGGAAGGGTTGGGAGACAAGAGTGACTTGTTCAAGGCTCTCTAATGTGAACAAGAAGGCAGGGACTCTGTTTTGATCGCTGCTGATCCCCAGCCGTGGAAGAGCAACGGGCCCTTGATTCCACTCAGTAAATATTTGAACAAGTAAGTGAATGAACGAATGAATAAATTAATGAAATGAGGAAACGACTCAATGAATAATTGTGAAACTGACTCCTTTCGGGATCTTTCATCCCACAGGTACCCAGCGGAAGACCCGCCCCTCCTCTCATCCTCCCCGCGCTCCCACCCCTGCTGTTAGGTTGAGGGTCCACGCTACGGCCGCCAGAGGACGCGGAGCGGCGGAGTTCTCGCACGGAAGGTTTTGCGTGAGGCACCGCATGGGGCGGGGCCTGCGGGCGGTCGCCGCTCAGCTGGACAGGGCTGACCGGTGGGCGGAACGCGCCGGCGGGGCTGAGGCTGTGCGGCGGGGCCCGGGGCGGTTTGGGCGGCGCACGGAGCTAAGATGGCGGCGGAGCGACAGGACTCGCTGAGGGAGTTCGTGGCGGTGACGGGCGCCGAGGAGGATCGGGCCCGCTTCTTCCTGGAGTCGGCCGGCTGGGACCTGCAGGTAGCGCCGCGAGGCGGGCCGCGTAGGGCGGGCTGGGGACTGCGGGGCGCGGGCGCCTGGCGCGACAAGCCCGCGGTGGCCGAAGCGCACAGTCATCCCGCCGGGCCGCGGCCCGACCCAGGCCTCAGGGTCCTGGGGCTGCTTGCCACGCGTCGCCAGCTTGGCCTGGGCGTGGGGAAACGCGGGCTAGCTCCGGCCCCAACCTGCTGTACCCGGCCTCAGTTTCCCCTTCTGCCTGGCTTTCGGGTCAGCGAGATTTGGGGCACTGCCGCAGCCCGCGTGAAGAGGGAGAGCCTGGGGGCGTGGCTGCCGCGCCGAGTCTAGGCTGCAGGCCCGGCCCGACTGACCAACTCCCCGGTGGAGCGGCGCTGGGGACTAGGTGCTCGTTCATTTCCATTTCCGCAGCCCCGGCCTCAGGCCAGGGGAGAAGCCCAGCCTAGGACTTGGCCCACGCCCCCTCCTACCTAATTGCTGGGAGAAACTGGGTAGTGGAGCCTATTCATCTTTACTAAGTAACTCTTCTGTAAAATGGGAGTCTTCGTGGAGCTTATCGTCTAGTTCAGAGCATGTATTAAGTATACGTTAAATATTTATTAGTTAAGAAGACAGTAAGATAGGCTACACGAGGCAGGGATTTTTGTAAACTGTTGAATCCCCTGTGCCTGGAAAAACGCCTGACATGTAATAGGCACTCAGTAATTAATTGTAGGAAGAATTGCATACATGTTGTTCGCCAGCCTACGTCTCAGGTAGATGACGATGATGAATATTTATTGAGTGCCTGCCATGAGCCAAGTGCTGTTCTAACTGCTGTAGGTGTTTTAAGTCGTTTAACCTGTGCGTTTTGAAGCTGAGGTTTAGGGAGGTTAAGTAACTTGCACAAGGCCTCACCAGATGCCAAGTGGAAGAGATGGCATTTGAACTCAGTTCTGTCTGATACCAGAGCCCAAGCTCTTAACCACCATGTGCCCTGGCACTTGACATGTGATGGTTCAGTTAATCCTAGCCACACTATGAGGTAAAGAAAACTTCCTCAGTTGTATAGATGAATTGGAAGCTCAGAGGTCAAGTGATAGGCCCAAGGTCACACACCCAGGGATTAGGATTTGAACTGTGTCTGCTGAGTTCACCATTTATATGCTTCCGGAAAGTGTAAGAGTTAGATAAAGCATCACACCTGTACAGACACACAGTGTAAAGCTCCTGTGCTGGGCAGAAATACAAAATGCAGCTTCTGCCTGAAAGACCTAAAAGCTCACAGTGTTACAGGTGGCAGGTCATCAGCCCCAGTCTCCTCATGCTCTTAGTGGGGAAATGGGCTCATGCATGTGACATGACTTGCCCAGGACTTGAATGTAGACACCCCTCAATGCCAGTTCAGTGCATGTCCCACCACAGCATACTGCCTCCTGGCAGGCCTGCTAAAGCGTGTTCTGTAAAGGCACGCTGCTTCCAACAGGCTGGTTATGTCCCACAGCAGCTCACTGCCTCCTAAAAGGTGGTGACCTTGAGGACAAGAGCCATGTCTTTTTCACCTCTGTAGACCTCATTGCTCTCTTACTTCTTTGTGCAAAGTAAATGATAAGCAAATACCTGTGCATTGAGTCCATGCGAGAAACATCCAGTTACAAATGGCCAAAAGAGGCCCTTATTCCTTCTGTATCTACAGAGCTAAGACATGACTGCATAAATGTTAATGGATCCTCATCCGTTTTGCAGGGTTGGTGGGATGGGTGTCCCCATTGCACAGATTAGGAAACAGCCTCAGAGAGAAAGTAAAAGTAGCAATCTGGACTGACCTCACAGTTCCCAACTCCTGGCTATCACCTAAATGCTGAGAGTAAGGGCCCGAGCAGACTGACTGGGATCGAGCCTGGCTCTACTCCTTACCAACTGTGTAACCTCAGACAGCTTTCTTAACGTCTCGGTGCTTCTCTATCAGCTATAAAATGAGATGATAATAGCACTAACTACATAGGGTTCTTTAAGGATTAAATGAGTTAACACAGGTAGAGTTGTACTCAGAACAACATGGCTCATAAATAAGTGCTCAATAAATGTACACTGCTTTTACTAGATCACATTTCCTAATGAAAATGAGAATGAGGAGTGTCACCATCCCAACTTTCCTTCTTGCCTTCTTTTCCCCTTAGTAGGTGGAATTTTTTTCAGGTAATATGAAAACAAGTACTTGGGCCATTACCTTTTGGTCTTATTTTCTATGCCCCACCCCAAATGCAGAGTGCCTTGTAAGTGTGGGCCATATTTTTGTGTCTGCTCCTTTGTGTTCAAAGGAGATGAAAGGAGATGTGTTAGATGAAGGCCTGTTTAAGGATCCCAAGTTACTACCTCTCTGTTTCAGATCGCCCTAGCAAGCTTTTATGAGGATGGAGGGGACGAAGACATTGTGACCATTTCGCAGGCAACCCCCAGTTCAGTATCCAGAGGCACAGCCCCCAGGTAAGGGCCAACTTCAGTTATTGCTACATTGGTGTGCTTCCAGCAATGGGACAGAGGATTCAGGCCTGGGGATGTGGACCAGTGGGTTTGAGGGAGGAAGATAGACTGACTGGTGCATAGTAGTTTCTTGCAAGACTTATTCCTTTCCTGTAGAGATTTGGGATTCTTAACTGAGTGTGGTATATGATCCAATCCTGGAGGAAACCACAGAACCAACTTTTAAGATGTTTGGTGGGGGGGGGGGGGTCTCTTATTTATGAAATATGAGGAGTGGCCTCTCCATTTATGGAAGTTTTTAAGTAGAAACCGAAGTACTTCCTTTCAGGGATGCTGTAGATGTAAAAGATTAGACCAGGTGACTTTAAAAAGGCTCTCAATATTTTAGGATGCCCATTACCCTATTAAGAAGACTTAGAGAAAATAAACCTGTTTAACCCATCCTTTCCCAAATTGATTAGGGAGACCTTGTCTTATTCTGTGAAGCAGTGTTAACCTTTGCTATCCCATTTGCATCCCCTGTCCTGGCCATCCTGGCTCCAAGATTCTCACAGCCGATCACTGCTGTGATCTACAGAGTGAGATAATGCAGGTCTTCTGGGAGACAGGCAGGGCCTCTTCCTTTAAAGGTGTCTGAACTACAGCTCCCCTCTCTGCCGCAGCCTGATTTGTTTCTACTCTCTGGTGTATGTTCTCAATTTATTTGAGTTTGAATTCAACCCCAGAATACAGATATAGTGTTTCTTTGCTGGTGAAGTGATAAATTGTGTTTCTCTCTAAGGGCATCTGAGATTTAAATTACATTTCCTCCCTTTCTAGAAGGAACACTAACCCCAGTTCTCATTGCTTCCTTAACTTCTTCCCCTACCTACATTTCCAGAGGAAAGAGGTAATAGGCAGGACATCTTTTAGCTATTCATAGATGCCCACCTGTGAGGTGTCAGTGATGGCACATCAAGATGTTACTGCCTGGGACCTGGTTGATAAGGTAAGGGCTTTACTTGTAGCTGCTGATAGAGACAGCTGATTTCCTGGGGTGTGTCTTTCACAGGTACCACAGATTACTGTTGGGGTGTTGGCACAAAAATACAGAGGAGGGGACTTCCCTGGTGGCGCAGTGGTTGGGAGTCCGCCTGCCGATGCAGGGTACGCAGGTTCGTGCCCCGGTCCGGGAGGATCCCACGTGCCGCGGAGTGGCTGGGCCCGTAAGCCATGGCCGCTGGGCCTGCGCGTCCGGAGCCTGTGCTCCGCAGCGGGAGGGGCCACGGCAGTGAGAGGCCCACGTACCGCAGGAAAGAAAAAAAAAATACAGAGGAGACGAAATTGAAACTTAGCCTCTGATGTCAGTCACATATTCACACCTGTCTTCTCTGGTAGACCAAAGTCCTGTCAAGACAGTGGTTTATGGGACTTCCCTGGCGGTCCAGTGGTTAAGGCTTCACCGTCCAATACAGGGGGTGCAGATGCAATCCCTGGTTGGGGAGCTAAAATCCCACATGCCTCGCAGCCAAAAAACCAAAACATAAAACAGAAGCAATATTGTAACAGATTCAATAGAGACTTAAAAAATGGTCCACCTCAAAAAAATCTTTAAAAAAAAAAAAAAAAGACAATGGTTTATTAGAACCTGGGCTAGGAGCCTGACTGCTCACGTTCAAATCCCAGCACTGCCACTGTAGAGATTTGTGACCTTGGGCAGGTTACTTAACATCTCCAGTCCCTCAGTTTTCATCCTCTGTCAAATGGGAATGATGATAGTGCCTACCACATGCGAGATTAAATGAGTTAATACTTACATAGCACTTAGAACACAGAACGTGTTAACTGCTATTATTGTCATTTTATTATTACCATTATTAGCATCCATTCTCATCTTCCCCATTCTTATTTGTTCCCTGTCTCATTCCACAGCAAGTCTATATGTTAAAAAGTAGACTTAAAAGTAAAAAAAATCAAGGGAATAGAGTTTAACATTAAGACTGCGGGGAGTAAAAGACCAAGCACACATGCAGGCCTAAAGGTCTTACTTTTTTGCTTTGGTTAAGCCTCAGACTTGGTACTAGGCTTAGGTGAAGCCAAGGAAAAGGGAGAGGGAAGGCACTGTTTGTTACATCGTTGTGCTTGTCCAGGTGGTAAATGCTGACTGCATTCTCAGGGAAAAGGCAGGCTTGTGCTAGCACCTCAGAGGAATCCTTTGTGGGGCCTGCCTTTCCCCTGTTTGACCTGACTGTTGCAGGACACTTAGCCTGCTGCTGAGCCATCCCCGACCCCACTGTCATCTTCTCACATACCCTTTCATGTCATCACTGCCTCTGTGGCATAGCACTCAATTAGTGAGTTCCTCCTCTGACTCTAGAACAGGGGTTCTTCACGGGGAGGCCCTGAACCCCCTAGGAGGAATCTGTGGAATGGATGTCAGAAGGTCCATAAATTACCTGAAATTGTAGGTAAAAACTTATATATATGTAGTACCTTTTCTGGCAAGAAAATTCATAACTTTTATCAGATTCTCAAAGGACTGTGGGACATAAAAAGGTTAACCATAGCTATAGGAGAAAGTCTAAACTCCTCAATTATAACAGCTGTCATTTATTGAGCACTTAACCAGCTGCCAGGCACTGGGTTAAGCTTTTATTGATATATATACATCTTTTTAATCCTTACTACAACCCTGTGAGGTGGGTACTGTTATTCTTCCCATTTTACAGATGAAGGCACTGAAGCTGGGCATCTTCCCAAGATCACACAGCTAGCAAAACAAGGATTTAAATGTAGATCTGTTTCTGCTTCCAGCATTCAGCTCTCAGCCAGAATGATGTACTGCCTCTCCCTGTGGACTTTCACTGTCCTCCAGAATTCGCTGTGAACCTGCCAACCTCATCTTATCCCCCTTTTCCTCCTTTCTTAAATCTTTATTTCAACCAAACTGATTTCTTTGGTGTCTCAATTCTGCCTTGTTTTTGGTTCTTCTGCTTTTGTTTGAGCCTCTCATCTGACTGGACATGCCCACTCTCTTGCTTCCTTTCCACCTGTGCAGATACTCTGTGTCCTTCCAGGTTTAGCTCCCTCCCCACCTTCTCTACTGAGCATGTTATCCCCCAACCCATAGGCAGCACAAACTCCAGTCACAACCCATATCCACATACTACTGTATGACATCTTTCCTGTGTTGTCTTGAATTCTTCTCCTGATAATTACCTTAATATTTTTCTCCCTAAGTAAGTTGTAAGTTCCTGGAGGTGGGAGGGCTAGTATTCCAGGAGCACCCACCATCTGTCTGGCTCTGCCAGATATTCTCACGTATGTTCTCTTCTTATACCTCTATAACCATGGAAGTAGGTCAGGTGCTCACCATTTCACAGGTCAGGGTGCTGAGTCTTAGGAAAGATTGAGTAACACATTTGCTGTTACAGTGGATTCAAACCCAGATTTGTCTAAATCCAAAGCTGCTGCTTCTGCCATGTGCTATTAGCTACTTCTCTGTGCAGCACCTCCCACCGCTGTACCGAGCACAGGGTCGAGCAAGAGGTAGGCTGTTTTTTCTTCTTCTTTCATTCAACCAAACTGTACTTTCTTAGAATTCTAGGGACCACCGTTGTCTGATTCTCTAAAACTATACTGTCCAGTATGGTGGCCGCTAGCCTCATGTGGCTATTTAAACTAATTAAAATAAAACATTCAGTTATTCATTTGCACTTACCAAATTTTAAATGCTCAATAGCCACATGTGACTAGTGGCTTCATTATTGGACAGTGCAGGTACAGCATTCCTGTCACTGCAGAAAATGTGATCTGACAAAGCACTTTTGTGCCACTTCAGGATGCCTGGGAGATAGAGTTCTGATGCTGAAAAATTGAAATTTCTGAGACATTTTGCCAATTTGTGGAAGATACAAGACAGAGTATTCTGAAATTGGTAATGCCCCCAGGACATCCATACTGTTAAGGTAACTCTCAGAGCATTACTCCAGAGCAGTTGTTCTCAGACTTGAGCATGCATCAGAATTACTTGGAGGACTCCTTAAAACCAGATTGGTAGACACTCCTTTCAGGGTTTCTGATTGAGGAGGTCTAGGGTAGGGGCTGAGGATTTGCATCTTTCACAATTTTGAGGGTAATACTGATGCTCCTGGTCCAAGGACCAACACTTTGAGAACTGCTGCTCAAGAGTAGTACTTGAAATGTGCTACACCGTGCATCAGCACCCCGACTGTTCACAGCACGCCCACGAGGTTGGTGCTGATTGTCTCCATTTTCACATGAGAAAATGAAGGCTTAGAGAATTTCATTAGCATGCCCAAGATCCCAGGGTTGGAGGCTAAGTTGGCATTGGAACCAAGTAAATGGACACCAGAGTCTGTGTTAGATACTGTCAGAGTCTAGGTGTAAGAACTTTTGGGGAAGGGGTCAGACCTATAGCCAGAGCAAGTGGTTTGCTCAAGCAGGTATACACATGTGTATTTGAAGGTGTTTAACGACAGAGAGATAGAGGATTTTTTTTTTTCCATGGATGCTAAGCTAAGCATCTGTGGAAAACTCCCCTGGGAAGAGTAATGAGTGGAATTAACCTTTTAGGGCACTAGTATGGATCTTATCACTTGCATCCTTTTAAACCGTATTGTGTAGAGCATGAAGGAATGCCTAGGAGGTTGCTCTCAGCTCACTTAGGCAGGAATGTATTTGCTACATCGGTTGATCTTTGTCCTCTTTTTTCTAGTTGGTGGAGCCTCAGAGCCTATTCTGTCCTCTGATTGACTCCCTGAAATAACTCTTTCTTCAAGGCTGAGCTGGAGTAAACAACTCCTTCTCTAGCCTCACTAAATCTCCATTACCCTCTCCCCCCATATTAAAGAGAAACAACTTTTTTTCCCCTAAGGAATACAGAAAATGGTGTGTCTCATGATCCTTGAAAAACTAAGATTATTCCTTAAGGACAAATCTAAACTAGGAAAAAAGTGGCAGAGTAAGACAGTGTCAGAGGAGGGAGTTAACCCTTGTCATACCATGTTTAGTGTGCCCTCTCTACCGCACCCCACACAACCCTGCTTTTTTCCTAAACACTAATAAATACTTGACTGACCTACAGCAGAAGCAGACAGAAGCCTTTTCACTCATATATTCATTTCATTTTTACTTCTTGATGATTTATCCTTCCTCTAATGTGTTACTTTCACTAGTCTCTGTGTATGTGCTGTAATGCCCTGTTGGTCTCCTTTCCCCACCAGCCCCACCATCCTTTATCCAATTGACTGATGGTCCCCTAGTTTGTCAGCACTCGGTCCAAATGTTGCATTTTTCTATGACGCTTTTCTTGATGTTCCCCAACCCCCACCTAGAACAGGAGACTGCTCTCACATCCCATGTGCTTCCCTCTGTCACAGCCCCTGTTGCACAGTATTTAATGGATGGTTTCCTGGCCAAAGAGCCACTAGCCTGTAAGCAACTAAAGGGTAAGAACTGTGCCTGATCATTTTATAGACCTAGCATCCAGTTCAGTGCCTGGCACACAGGCATTCCCCCAGTATTTAAAAATTATATGATGAAAATTGCTATCCAGTAGTACGTTTTTAAAGTAGTACGGACCCTATCCGGTTCCCTCCTCCCCCTCTAGGAGAGCTTAAATTGGATTTCATTTTACTTCTTGATACACTTTCTAATTTATTCTTAGTCCTGTGTGACCTTGAATAAATATCATTGTTTTGCATTATAAACTTGAGAGGTTAACCCTCTTCCCATAGATCCTCTTCCTGCCCCACCAAAAAACCTAACTTCAGTGTCCTCAACTGTTAGCAGCTGATGATGCAGATCGCCTTTCTTTAACTCCCCTTGAGATCATTTTGCTCCTTTCTGTGTCTCCAGCGATAATAGGGTGACATCCTTCAGAGACCTTATTCATGACCAAGACGAGGACGAGGAGGATGAGGAGGGTCAGAGGTGAGTCTTTATTGGGGGCACAGTCCACAGGAAAGTCCATGGTAATGTACAAATCACCTAGAACAGCCTAGAAGGATAAACATGCTCGGTTATCATTAGCCATTACTACTGTGGGCTAGTCATATGCATACTAGAAACAGTTTTCCACTCCCTGTGCTTAGAAGTGATCCCTGTCCTCTTACTATTTTCTTTTCTTTTGGGGTATTCTGGATTTGTTTTTGTTCTGTTTCATTTTTAATTATTAAGATAATATGTATTTATTGAAGAATATTAGGAGAAGGGAAATCTATAAGGAAAAAAGCCATTCGTAATACAACCCAGAGGTAACCACGTATCAATAATATTTTTGGTGTATTTCCTTCCAGCTTTTCCTTAATTGAAAAAGCAATATATTACATAATAAAGAGAAAAAAAGGGCTTACAAATGTATATTCCTCCAATATACAGACACAGTACTGTTTTTTGTTGGTTTGTTTTTAACCTTTAGGAATGTTATAATAAAATTAGTGTCTGTTGTGGAAAATGTAGAATAGCGTAATGAAAAAAAATATAACACTCATCCACCCTGTGGTAACTACGGTTAATATTTTGGTATATTTCCACTAAGTGTTGGTTCTGTGTGTAAATATAGTTTGTTTATATTGTATTTTACATGGTGAAAGTCAGATGTTTGTTTCTTGCTCTTGTAGGATTAATGCTACATCTTGAATACTTCTCCAGGTCATTAAGATTCTTCATAACTGTTTTCAGTGACTATAATGGTCCATCATATGGAATGCTCGACATTTAAATCATTTCCAGTTTTTTGCCACCTTAAATATCAATGCTGTGAACATCTCTGTGTATTAATCTTTGACTACATTTCAGATTATTTTGGATAGTTTATAGAAATGAAAATACCGGGTTAAGGGCATGAATATTTTTAAGGCATTTGATCACAGATTCCTAGTTTGTAAGCCAGGGCTTTGAGATCCCTTAATAAGGATCTTACAGTCCACTGAACAGAACTTTGTCTACCTGGAGTGAACAAGGATGAACTGGCTGCAGCCTCACTTCATGGGTTTTGGTTGTCCATGGAATCTGTCTTGGTCTGTCAAACATTCCTAAGGAACATTGTATAATAACCATTATGGAAATGCAGTTATCTCATCGTGGTCACTCTTTGGGAAGTGGGCTGAGAAATTATGTGTGTTCTGTTCTCTGTCTTCATCCACGTAGTGACCTTTACACTACCTCAGAGCCTTCTGTTTAGATACACTCAAAGTTCAGGAATAAATGTTAATTTCAGTGTTTTAATACTTGAATGAAAGGCAGTGTCATCAAGTAAGTGAATGCCCAACTCCTAAATGACCTCCTCCTACTTCTCCTGTCCTGTCACATCCTCCAGGCGGTGACCTTCTTTTACTTCACATCCCGGTTACATCTCTGGTCCCTCAGCATTTCAGACCGAATGACACTGGTGCCGTTGTCCATGCCAAGGCCTAGGGTTTTGCCTTGCATTCTCTGGGGAATGTCAGGAAATGGAAGGCTGAGGCTCAGTTTTATAGGTTCTCGGTTCTCCTCACTGAGATGTGCTATTGATTTAGCTGTGAATAGGAGTGATAAGGAGGCAGCTAGCCAAGGCTACATGACTGAAGATTTTCAGATGCAGCTAAAAAAAAAGTGCTAACTTCATCTCAAGCCATGCTTGGCCTATTGCAAAGCAGATATGGGTATCTTGGGGCTTGTATTTGAGCTTCCCTGACCTCCTCCAGTACCCACTCTTCTGCATCTGCCCGGTGTATGTCACAAGAATTGCAAGGTTAGGTGAGGCTTGGGAGCTCTCGGTGCTGTATCACACCTTACATGTGTGCATTACTCTGTGCTTGTTCTTTTGCATACTTCCGCTGATTTGAACCTGATGGCCCTGACTTAAGGAACAGGTAGGTAGGGCATGTGATCCTTCCCTTCCATTTCAAAGAAGGAAAGTGAGGTTAGCTCAGTGCATTGGCTTGCCTAGGTCACTCAGTGGCAGAGCCAACAGTGGAACCTAGCTGCTTGTACTAACCACACCACTGCCACCATTAATCCAGGGCTGCTAGTGGTAGCTGCTTCTAACTGACCATAGTGATCATCTGCTGGAAAGGTGCTGGCCGCCGGATGGTGAATTCCTAGAGCTAACATGCTGTCGTGCATGCCTGGAATACCCTTCCCTTGTCCTTTACCTGATAAACTCATCCTCAAGATTTAGCCCAGAAGACACCCTTCTAGGAACCCTTGACTGTACACCCCAGCTCTGTGTTCCTAGAGCACCCCTTACTCACTTCTACTGTGGCTCACACTGCAGTATGGCTGCCTGCCTCTTAAATCTGTCCCCACCTAGACAGTAAGTTCCTTAAAGATGGGCATTTGTACCCTTTGCCTCATTGTGCCCAGCTCCTAGCCCAGAGCCTGGCACATGCTCTGTTCATGTTTTCTAAGTATATTTGGTGTTAGATGTGTATTTTCTGCACAGGTTTTATGCCGGGGGCTCAGAGAGAAGTGGACAGCAGATTGTTGGCCCTCCCAGGAAGAAAAGTCCCAACGAGCTGGTGGACGATCTCTTTAAAGGTGCCAAAGAACATGGAGCCGTAGCTGTGGAGCGAGTGACCAAGAGCCCTGGAGAGACCAGTAAACCAAGAGTGAGCATAAGGGGTCGGGGTCGTTGTCTGTGTCCACAGGACTGAGGTTCCAGAGCAGAGGAAAGGAGGCCTTCCTCACCCCAGTAGTGACTGAATTTGTTTTTGTTTTGTTTTTCATTTGCTCACTTCCTCTCATATGCAGAAGAGCAGTGCAGTTTCTCTTACCTTTTAACATGAAATCAAGATTTGGGGCAAAGTTTTCAAACCTATGGCCTATGGTCTGGATCAGGTTCTGCAAACATGTTTTGTTTGGCCTAACCAACCTGACTTACTCCGTGTCTTGCTTTATTTTTGTTTTAATTGAATCGGTGGCCACCTGTTTTACATACAGTCAGGATTTCTGTTTTCTTTGTGAAAATCAAAAAGTCTTTAGTGTTATCATACACCTAGATTCTGAAATGGTCATGATTAACTAGAGCTTAGTAGCAGCCATTCCCTTTAACCAAGCAATACCCTCCCACCATTCCAGTTTTGACCCCAGTCTCTGAGTTTCCTACTCAGAGAAAGTGTACCTAGTAGTTAACAAGCTTGAGATAACATCATTGTATCTGAATAACCTGATAACTGTTGACCCACTTCTCCGGTCTTCATGAACTTGTCTTTTATAGCCATTTGCAGGAGGTGGCTACCGCCTTGGAGCAGCACCAGAGGAAGAGTCTGCCTATGTGGCCGGAGAAAGGAGGCGGCATTCCGGCCAAGATGTGAGTGTGCACCTACCTTCTCTAAGGAAGCTCGTGGACTGTTTTATCATTTTGGGGGAGAAATTAGTCCCATGTTACATGTGAATCAGCAGCCTCCAAAAGGGAAGAGGCAGCAGGTTTGCTGTATTCCATGAATGGAAAGGCTTACCTGAGAATCAAAGACAGCTCTCATCTGTCTGGGTGTGGGGGGAGGGGGGTGGCCCATGAGTGGGGACAGGCAGAGCGGATGGACAAATAATGGAGTTTTCTGAGCATTCCATGGATCTCAGGCAGAGGGATAGTGATTGCAGGGTTCTCTGGTGGTGTGAATGTGCCTGAAGAACTTGGTCTTTAGACACCCCCCCAAGGAGGCCTGAAACGTACTTTTTGAACTTTTTCCGTATTATATTCCAGTCCTTTTTTCCCTGTGCATAGGGATCCCCCCTCTCCAATAAGTATAATCATACTGTAGAGTCAGTTTTGAGGTTTATATCGTAAACGTTTTTTTAAATTTTATTGAAGTATAGTTGATTTACAATGTTGTATTAATTTCTTTTGTACAGCAAAGTGACTCAGCTATAAATATATATATACTTTTTCAGTGCCATAAACATTTTCATACGACCTTGTGACCATTAGTCTCCATAATGTATTTGTTTTTAATTATTTTGGGTTTTTTTCCAAAGTAAAGTAGTCAAGCAAGGAGGAAATAAAAATCCTATCCACCTGAGGTAGCAGCTGCTAATATGCTGGTCTTTAGTCCTCTAGACCCTTTTCTGTATATATATATATATATATAGGGAGTCATTAACAGAAATTGTAGATGTCATTTTTAATGGCTGCAAAATAGTCCACGGGAGATTTGCCATGCTACTTTAGTTGAACACAAGCTTTGTGCCAAGCACACTGGCAACCCTATAGATAAGGAAGCCACAGCTTCAGTTGAGTCATCTGCTCAGTGCCGCTTAGCTAGTGAGTGGCAAAATCAAGATGCAGACCCAGGTCTGCTTAAATCAAAGCCCATTCTCTTAACTTGTGCCATATCACTTTCTTATTTTAGGTTAATACTTATTTCATTGGTTGTTGATTGATCTCCTTGTGCATGAGTATATGTTTGTCTGTCTGGGTGTTTTAATAATGACACAGTAAAATAGTAAAAACTCGTTAATTTGCAAGTTCATGCTGGTGTGCTTGCCCGGTTCCTGACAATGTATGGACTGCTTACCTCCTGTTGTCACAGGTTCATGTAGTGTTGAAGCTCTGGAAGAGTGGATTCAGCCTGGATAATGGTGAACTCAGAAGCTACCAAGACCCATCCAATGCCCAGTTTCTGGAGTCTATCCGCAGAGGGTGAGCAGAAAAGCCCTCCTTCGGATTCCATATCAGTGAGTGAGATGGCAGATGGGAAAGAAGAAGCTGATTCAAATGTTTATTATTTAAGAAGTTTACATTTTTAAGCAGATTTAGCACAGTTGAGATACAGATTCACAGATCTGCTCCCAAAGCCCTGTGTATCTGCATTTCCCCTTTGGGCCTAGGACAGAGCCAAGTCACCAAATAAGATACAGGTTTCCACTCTTGACTCTGAGCAGGCATGAGAGAAGGGGGAGGCGGACAGGTAGCCACTGGAGCAGTCAACTCCCTGTGAAGCCCAGCTTCACAGTTGGAACTGAGAAGTTTCTCCTCCCTTTGTAGCATCACTGTCATTCCCATCCTGCTCTTTGTGGGCCCCAGAACTGCCTTTTCTCCCACAGAGAGGTGCCAGCAGAGCTGCGGAGGTTAGCGCATGGTGGGCAGGTGAACTTGGACATGGAGGACCATCGGGATGAGGACTTTGTGAAGCCCAAGGGAGCCTTTAGAGCCTTCACTGGTGAGGGTCAGAAACTGGGCAGGTAAGGAGCAGCACAGGTGGGAGTGGGACTGTGTGGGTCACTCCTGTCGGGCCCAACAGGCCCTGTGTAAGGCTCACTTTGTATAGCTCTTTACTGTTTATTACAGAGTACTTCAGATTTTATTTTTATGGGAGGAAGAGTATGGGGAACATAGGCTTTGGCATTAACAAACCTGAGTTTAAATCTATTCTTCACTTTCTAGCCATTTGACCTTGGACTATCCAGGCTCAGTTTGCTCAACTATAAAGTGGGACTAATAAGAATCCTTACCTCCTCGATTACTGCTGGGAGGAGCACGTAGAGCACTGCCCCACAGTGAGCAGTCAGTGTAATCAGTAAAGGTAACACATTGCTGCTTTGACTCGGTAATCTAGGTGTCCCGGGCAGGGATAACCTTCTGCATGGCTTAAAGGCTGAAACAGACACATGTATTCAGGTCACTTGAAATGGGGATTCAGAGGAGAAAGGAATCCTGGACTCTTGCCGGCCAGCCTGCAGCGGCATCATTTAGGATCCAGGGAAGCTCAGAGACATTGTTGCCCCTTTGCAGCCTGCTGCTCCACTGTTATGGCAGCTCTTATCTCTATTTCTTTGGTCCTGCCTGAGACTCAGTTTGTCATTTCCTGTGAAATTTTTGCCACGTGTCCTCTGCCACTATCTCCATCTTGCATTCAAACCCCTAATAGGATCTGACTGGTTGATAGTCCCTATTACCTCTGATAGGCAGGGTTCTCACACCAGATCCTTGACCATCCCACAGACAGGCAGCCTTCTCTCAGGGACCCACTCAGCTTTGGCCATGCATGGGATCACTTCGTCAGTATCCTTCAGAGAGATATTTGCACACGAGAGGCACTCAGCATGGTGACCCTCCCCTCCAGTACCATCCTTATTTTACAAAGGGAAAGCTGAGGCTCTTGGACTTTAAGGG
Organism: Tursiops truncatus; assembly: GCF_011762595.2. Classification (NCBI taxonomy): domain Eukaryota; kingdom Metazoa; phylum Chordata; class Mammalia; order Artiodactyla; family Delphinidae; genus Tursiops; species Tursiops truncatus. The sequence continues at coordinate 58,368,744 of NC_047048.1, forward strand.
ATACCCTTAGGTGCTCCCTATGGTAGAGCCGGGACTGGAATCAGGCCTTCTGATTGGCATTTCTCCCCACACTCCTACACAGCAAGACACCGTTTCTGACCTAGCTCTGGCAGCTCTTGAATTAGGCACTGCCCTTGCTCACCTCACCACCATCTGCAGGAATCAGAGTGTGGTCTGCCAACAGCTGTGCTCTTTGAGCTTCTGGCTGGCCCTCTCCTAGAATCCCCTGCCTCCCTGCTGGCCATTCATGCCTCATCAGGAGCAAGGGTCATAGCTCAGGACATTAGAGACCAATAGATTGTGGTTTACCAGGACCAAAATAGTTAAGTCCACCCTGCTCATCATTTCATCTACCACATTGGGGCCTGTGGGTTAGTCCGGGACAGCTGTTCTCTGATCCATCTATGACTTACCTGTCAGCTATGGTAAGCTTTGTAGAGCACCAGATAATTTTTTTCCGTATATTATTAAACTAAAATGTGTTTATCTTAAAAAAAAAAATAGAAAATACAGATAAAGAATAAAAACTGTCCCTAAACCTAACACCAGATATATCCAGTTAGTATCTGGGAAGTATCCTTCCAGTCTGTATACGTGTATGGTTGTGTGTGTGTGGGTGTGTGTGTGTGTGTGTAAAAATAAATGTTCTATCACCTGTTATTTTGCCTAATCAGTGTAGTATGGCTGTCATTCCAGATCAGTGGGTGTATTTCTACATTTTTTTTTTTTTTTGGCGGTACGCGGGCCTCTCACTGTTGTGGCCTCTCCCGTTGCAGAGCACAGGCTCTGGACGCGCAGGCTCAGCGGCCATGGCTCACGGGCCCAGCCGCTCCACGGCATGTGGGATCTTCCTGGACCGGGGCACGAACCCGTGTCCCCTGCATCGGCAGGCGGACTCTCAACCACTGCGCCACCAGGGAAACCCTACAATATTATTTTAATGCTAACATAAGTTTCTATCTTATGTATGTGCCATAATTTAACCAGTCCCTGATGTTAAACATTTAGGTGGCTGCCAGTATTATGAACAACATTACAATGAATATCTCTAATTAAATCTTTATATACCCCTTAATGTTGTACTAGAAGTAAAATTGCTAGCTCAAACGATCTTCATATTTTTAAGATGTTGTCAAATTGCCCTCCAAAAAGGTTGTATCCGTCTTTCACCCACCAGTAGTTTTAAGGAAGGGTCCAGAGCACTGTGCAGTTTGGGTTTGTCTGGTTTCATGATACTAACAGAAAATGCTTCTACTATTGGAAAGTCTAACTCTATTATGTATGAAGACTCCACATCTCAAAAAATTAAGATGTTTTTAAGGAGTCTGTTTTAGCAGGATGGGAATACTTAGTGCAGGTGATGAATCAACAAGTCGAAACAGAGCTTGATAATCAGCTGTGATGCTTGTCAGCTAAATAAATGTTCATTGCCAGTACCAGTACCAGTACTTTGATTTTATTTCAGTTCTAGCTTTTAATGAAAAGTGAGCTAAAAAAATGTTTTATACAGCTAAGGGAGATGGAACATTAGCTTTTCAGTCTAAACTAGATGGACAGCTCTTTTAGTTTTTCCAATAAATTTTACTATGCTTTCCATTGTCTTCTTGTTAACTAAAATGATCAGGAAGCCAAAAGTTTAAGAAATTTTTCTCAGGTTTGCCTCAAAAATCAGTCAATGCTTGTTTTTTCTCCAATTACCTAGAAAAATAAAGTGAATAAATAGATTTTTCTCACTTCAGAAATCTGAAAAAGTTCGTTCAGTTGCATGAAACTTTTTTTATTTTAGGCTTTGCATTTGTTTGTTTGGATGGGAACTAATCTGAAGATTTGGGAAGCCTGCATTTACTTGATTTTGAGTACCAAACACCAAGAGTGCACTTGGGATGGGGGTGAAGGGTGACACTGCTGCCAGGATGAGCTTTGTCCCCTCACCATGCTTTCTGTAGTGGTCATCTTTGTAAAGCAGGTGGCAGGGTCTCAGGAGGTAGCATTGTGGCGACAAAGCACCTTAGTGCCCAATTTATTCCCACTACAAAGGAAATGAGCAGTCAGGTAATTCCGCTTCTCTCTCATTCAGGCCTTTCTGGCAGGCAGTAGCATCAGTGAGTACCCATCATGTACTTGGAATTGTTATAAACAGTTGAGGGACAGGCTGCCTAGAGTCTAATTAGAGAGTTGACCTAATGCCCTTAAAACTAATGAACAGAACAGAGTAGATCTTAGGCATTTACAGGTTCAACATTTAACTTTCCACTGTTTCCAAGCATCTCCTCAGGCCCGTGGTGGTGTAATTTATCTGTGTCTCAGCTCACATTTGAGTCCCACGTGCTGTGAGGCTGATCCATAGAAGCTCCTCTCATAGCCAATAAGTGTGGCCAGGTTTCTCTTCTGAGCTCCACTTTGTAATTCTCTAAGCCACTATTTTTCATGTTTACAGAAAAGAGTAAGTTCAGTTTTCAGTTCTTCCTTGCTAATTATTTGCCCTGGGGCAACATTTCACTGTGTTGGATGAAAGAATCTGCAGGGGGTTAACAAGCGTAACATGAAAGAAAGGACATGGTGATCAAATAAGTCTGCCTTAACCCCACGATCTCTCAAGGCCTTCTTTAATATGTTAGTGGCCTGTGATGCTGTTGGTATAATATGTGGCATTTCCAAAACCTTCCTGGAGATAACTCAAGGGACTAGGGTCCCGGGGAACACACTTAGGAAAGCACTTTCAGTTGGATTTCCTAAGAACCCTTTTTAGGTTGTAAGGATCAGAGGGAACGGTGAGGTGTATGAATTAATCTAACTAGAGGCTTTGGGCGGAAGCAAGGGAATTCTCATCCAGTGGCCTCTGTTCTCTGCATAGGTCTAGGCCAAGATATCTGCTAAGAGAAAGACTGAGAATGAGATACATAGATGGTTTACTGGAGAGAGATGAAGCCTCCAACGGTTATGGAGAATTGGGAATTCGTGTGCATTTTGTGTTTGTCAGCCACCCTGAGTGTAGCACCCCTTTAATCCTCACAAGAGTTCTTGTTAAAGAACCTTGTTACTACCCTTGTTGAAACTCAGGGAGCTTAGATAACTAGCCCAACACTACCATAGCTAGTGGGTAAATTCATACCCTGGTCAATCTCATTCCAAGATCTGAGCCCTCAACACTGCAGTAGGAACTGTGTCCTGTTCATATTGTATAATTAATCCCTGCGGTGCCGGGCACTTAGTTGGCTTTCCAGAAATCTCAACCACCTCCTGATAGTTGACACATGAGTATGAGATACTCACATGAGTGAGGTTGCACTGGGGCAGGCAGGCCTGAAAACTCCCATCAGAGGAAAAGAGTCTGGACTTGTCCCTTACATTCCAGCAGTCACCTGCCAAGCTGTGTCAGGCCTACCTCAGCTGCAGACTTGGAGTGCCCCCTCCCCATTCTGCCCTCAGCCTCTCACTGAGGCTAAAACTCATCCTGGTCTGTTGGATCCTCCAGCATCAGATCCCAGTTTCTCCTGGCCCAGGCTGTCGTGCATACTGCTTTCCTCCCTTCAAGCCCTTGTTCAGTTGTGGACACCAAGAAAGAAGGGGGTTGGTAACTTGCCCAACTCCAGGAGTGAGGGAGCTAGCAATAATTTGGGGGTTGAGGTGAATTCCGCTGGACCTCTAAGTTCCATCAGGACAGGGATTCTGTCTTGGACACTCCTTATATCAGTAGCAACAAACAGCACCAGATGTAACAAGTGCTCAGTAAAAATCTGAGACAGGATTCCCCTCTTGTGTGGGGCCTTGTTTCTGTTTGTGTCCTGACGCTATCCTCTCTCCTCAGCACTGCACCCCCGGTGTTGAATACCAGCTCTCCAGCCCAACAGGCAGAAAATGAGGCCAAAGCCAGCTCTTCCATCTCAGTCGATGAGTCGCAACCTACCACAAACATCCAAATACGGCTTGCTGATGGCGGGAGGCTTGTGCAGAAATTTAACCACAGCCACAGGTACCTTGCATTATGTGGCCTGGCTTATTCTAAGAGGGTCCCAGAAACTCCCACGGACAGGTGAGAAGCAGGGAGCAGTTCTTCCCCCTAAACACCAGCAGGCGCTCCGTGCTTTCCCCAGAGGAGGCAGTGGGATAGGAAGATACGGAAGTCTGAAGCCTTTGGTTTGGTCCCCTCTTCCATTAAGTGCGGCCAGTGACTTGCTCCCTCCCCTGTGTGGGTCTCTTTCCTCATCTCTAAAATTAGGGGATCGGATTCCTCAGAGGGGTTTTTTTAACCACCAAACAATTTGTTCAAAGGAAGTTTCATGCTAAAGCCCAAGTGTAGAACAGATAAAATTTGAACTGCTGTGGTTGATAGAGGGGAGAGGGGATGCAGTGCACCCTCCCACCCACCTGGCTTCCTCTACCTCCCTGCCCGCCAGCAGCCTCTGAAAACCACTAGGCTACTAAGGTCTCTTCTAGATCTGGACTTTGAGAATTCTAGAATACCTGTTCCATCTCAGATCATCTGGGATCAAAGCAACTGTGCCTCTCCAATTTAAAGATGGGGAAACTGAGGCACAAAGTGATGAAGGGATTAGCAGGGGAGGACTGTTGCCAGTAGAGCTATTTGGCAACTCCTTTTTCTAGAATAGCAGTGTCTAAATTTCATCAATCATAGGCCACGTAAACCAGAACCCACATGTGGGGCCCAGGGGATGGCTTGCCAATCCTTGAGTGTTGACAGGCTTCACATGAGGTTAGTTGTGAAACAAGTTTGATTAGGATTACAGAAAAGGGGTCAGGCAGAGAAGCCTCTAGGAAGAGGGACCCAAATGTGGGCAGGGAGCACAGCATGATGAAGAACTGAAATGGGGAGGTAGGAGAACAGGGGGAAGGAGGGTGGTGTAAAATTAGGCAGGCCTCAGGACCACAGTCAGGAGATTGCTGTTTATACCAGGGAAAGGGGGAGCAGCTCTGAAGGGTTTTAGACAAAGGAGTGACATGAGCTCATGTGGTTCCAAATGAGAGCTTTGGACACTCTGTGGAGAAGGATTGGGCAGGGGAGGGGACCTGGGGATATGATACAGCTTTCTGAAGCAGGGGGTGGGGGCGGCAGAGAAGAACACTGCTCACCCACCTCCCCACTCCCCCCACTCCACCAGGATCAGCGACATCCGACTCTTCATCGTGGACGCCCGGCCGGCCATGGCTGCCACCAGCTTTGTCCTCATGACCACCTTCCCAAACAAAGAGCTGGCTGACGAGAGCCAGACCCTGAAGGAAGCCAACCTGCTCAATGCCGTCATCGTGCAGCGGTTAACATAACTGCCTGGCCCAGCCAGCAGCCTCATCTCCTTACTGTGTCCCCGACGGCCAGCTGCCCCGTGGAGACCACCCCTCCACCCCGTCCCGCACACCCTGCAGTCCAGTGCCACGTCTCCTCCATAGCTCTGCGTTCTTAGATCTCAGTTGGACATTTGTTTTCTCCTTAGTTGCATTTCCTGGGTTTTTGTGACGATCAATGGACTTTAAAGAAAAAAATAAAAACCACCAAAAAAATGGAAGGAATATCACCAGCATGTTATACAGAACCTCTCCCACTGAGGCAGGCTTTGATTATCTTAAAATCATATTTATGTCTAAGGTGTGTGGGGAGGAATTTTCCATCCCCTCTGCGCAAAAATTGCATGTGGCACACAACACCCACCCACTAGTGTGTCCCCCCACTGCCCCCAGGATGACTAGTGGAGGATTTCCCCTGTGTAGGGAAGGGAGTGGGGGGACTTACAGAAAAAGGCTTTTGCAGCCACTCACTTCCACAGGAACAGATCTCTTGCCTGGATAAAACTGAGCAGCAACAAGAGTCCCCTGAAGCATGAGGTCAGATCCAGAGGCACACAGCCTCTGTGCTCCTTTCACTCAAACCCTGGGAGGTTTACACTCTCCAGGCCTTGGCCAGCTGAGATTCTAGCTACACCTCCTGCTTCAGCGCTTTCCTCCCTCATCATCCAGGCTGCTCTGTCATTGCTTTATTTACTCCACATGCAGAAATCTGTACCTAGGAGGTAGACAGGGTATCTTTTTACTGGGAAACAGCTTGTGCCAACCCAGATGAATTCAGAGTCAGGGTATCTTGGTCTGAAAGAGAAACAATTATAATACCACTGAGCACTGATGACGCATGGCAAATCACATACTGAAGAAGGGGTGGGTTCCCTGTGCTACGAGCTCCTTGTACTGTGGTAGCATTTGCAGAAGGCTTCTGCTGACTGAAGTTAGGGTGAGTAACAAAGATGGCTTTGGTGTGCAGGCTTCACCCCGCTCTTCTCTGCCCGCTGAGTTCTGACTTGCACCAACGTGGGCAGTAGTCCCAGCCAGGGCAAGACCTTCCCCCTATAAGTGTGCAAGGTTGAGAGAGGAGGATCACTGGGGTCTTGGATGGAAGCCTTTCCACCCCCTATTAAGTGAGTCACAGACTTAGAATCAACGCTGACTCAGAATTTTCTGGCTTTGAATCATAACGTGCCTCAGTACTCTTTCCAAGCAGTCACCACCAATCACTTTCTCTTTTCTGTTTTACCCCCTGCAATGAGCCAAGAGCCAACACTACTTCTACCCAGAGTCAGGGAGGCCTTGGGGATCCAACCTGAGAAAGGGACTTGCTTGGTGCTTCTGATCCCAAAGTGACAGGGGGCTGCTGGGGCTGCAGCATCTGCCACAGTTGGAGGTAAATATGAAACTAAATGCTGGTCTGGAGAAACTAGATTATTGTCACCTTGACCATTAAAAACCAGAATGAGGACAATGGCGTTTTGTACTTTCTAATGGGTTGCTTTGAAGAAGTTGTGTAATGACAGCAACCATTGTAAGTACTTCAGTGCCTCACAATGGTTCCATTGTACAGTGCCAAACCCTGAAGCCCAGGTCACACAGCTGGTAAGTGGTAAGGCCTATCTGCCCCCCAAGGCTCCTGCTCTTAACCATCATGCCACATAGATGTGCACTCCAACCCCAGCCCTGTATACATAAATACACTCGACACTCCCCACCCCTCTTCAGGGTTTCTGCTATGTTTATTATTAGAACCAGAACAAAGCGTAAAAACACGCTTAAAACCTGCATCATGTAGAATTTACAAAGGCCTCTGGCTTCCCACCCAGCCCTGGGAAGTGAGTGAGGCAGCTGATGTAATCGTTGCAGCCACCATGGTACAGACCAGCCAGGTAACTGGCCCTAGGTCAGAAGGACTGCCAGCCACAGAACCAGGGACCACACTAGTCTGGTTCAAGGCTAAGTAAGGGTGTTTTCAGCCCTAGTTTTTTGTGCTGGTGGTCCAGATGGAAAGGTTCAGCCATCCAGATAGGCTTTCATAGGTTTAAAAAAAAGCGGGGGGAGATACTCAACAGCCACTGGTTCTGGGGTTTCTGAATTCAGGGCAGTTCTCAGTTGAGGCATTTTGGATCATCCCAAAAATTGGCTGGTGAGTGGGATCCTCCTGGCATTAAATAGGCTGGGCCAAGGATATAGTGCAACATACAGGGACAGACTGTCAGGGTCAAGGGCAAGAGCAGGGGCACCAACAAGGAAGTCCATTAGGACATGTCCTAATGGAAAGATACCTAAAATTCGTCACTGAGTGAAAAATGCAAGTTAGTTGTCATGATGATGCCCTAATGAGTACATTTTAAACTAGTCTCTACTGTGCAACATGTGTGTTCCTGTTTGGTCTCGTAAACCACACCATGCTAAACAAAACCCTGTAGGTACAGTTTGGGACACGTCTGGTTGCTTCCTCAAGAGATTGCTTTGGATGGCATTGAGAAAGTGCCCTCCCGAGCCACAGGGCCCCTTCCCATGACCACCAACAGTATAAAGTGTGCCCATCCCTGCCAGGAACTCCTTAAAGCTGACTTTGAGTTCATTGGGGGAATAAATTGGTGCAGAAATGTGGGTTCCCTGCTGCTCCCTCTATCCAAACTGCATTTTAGGGGGAAACTGGTGTCAGGACTTCTCCCTCCCAGGGCCAAGTAAGGCGGTCTTCCTTCGTTAAAATGGGTTTTGCTCCCTTGTCAAGGGCTATGACTGTGTCCTCCCCTCCCCCCTTCAACATCCTCTGCCTTCTCAGGCCAGGCCAGGGAAGTGGAGCAGCAAACATTGTTGACTTCTAGTGTCCAGCTGGGTTCCCGGTCTGAGCAAGCTCCTGTGCCATGCGCCTGCATCTCTCTCTCTCTCTCTCTCTCACTCTCTCTCTCTCTCACTCTCTCTCTCTCTCCCTCTTTCTCTCCCTCCCTCCCTCCTTCCCTCCCTCTCTCTCTCTCCCTCCCTCTCTCCCTCCCTCCCTCCCTCCCTCCCTCTCTCTCTCTCTCTCTCTCTCCCCCTCTCTCTCTCTCTCTCTCTCTCTCTCTCTCTCAGTAGTCTCATGCCTCACCCCATGTACAGTCCCTCAGTAAGTCCTCCAGGTTCTGCTGCAAATGCATCCCAAACCCAGACACTTATCATCCCTCCCTACTATCTCCCTGGCCCATCGTCCATCTCTCACGTCAACAACTGCAGTGACTTCCTTGTTGGTCCCCCTGCTCTTGCCCTTGCCCCTGACAGTCTTTTCACACACAGTCACCACATCATTACTCTCTTCCTTTTAAAGCCCTCAGGAGCTCCTCAGTAGCCCTAGAAACTTCTTCTAAAGCCTGAAGAGCCCTGCAGGACCTATCCCTTGCCCATCACTTAATCCCTCTGTCCTGTTTTATTCTCTGTCTTATCCTAATCTCCAGCTGATGCATTATACACTCTGATTCCTTTGTCCCTCCACTAGATTATAAGCTCCATGAAGCAGGGTTTTTTTTTTTGCGTTACGTGGGCCTCTCACTGTTGTGGCCTCTCCCGTTGGGGAGCACAGGCTCCGGACGCACAGGCTCAGCGGCCATGGCTCACGGGCCCAGCTGCTCCGCGGCATGTGGGATCTTCCCGGACCGGGGCACGAACCCATGTCCTCTGCATCGGCAGGCGGACTCTCAACCACTGCGCCACCAGGGAAGCCCAAGCAGGGTTTTTTTTATGCTTCACCCATGTACCCTGAGTACCTGGCACAGTGCCTGACACATAGTAGGTCCTCAACAAATAACTTGTTGGATGAACCTGTGAAACGGAGATAAGACCTCGCCATCTACTCCCTTCCTCCCAAAGCAGGTTCCCATTCAGCCACAGGGGGGCATCATTCTAAAGGGTGCTATAGCTTCAGGTTCTTCCAGAAAAGACACTTAGGCAGAACAAAAAACAGGTGTGTGTGGGGGGAGGGGGCCCAGGGTGTAAGGGAATGCCCCCTAGCACTTTCCCCACCCTGCCTGGGCTGGACTAGGAAGGTTATTAAGGGCCAATTACCTCCACAGTGAGCACCTGAGATCCTCAATGCCGGGACCAGTTCTTTAGCTTCTACTGATGATAATAGCAGCCACCATAATTTGAGCACTAACTTTGTGCCAGACCTTGTATATACCTTACTTCATGTAGTTTGACAACACCCAAAGGTACCGTGGTAGCCCATTTTGTGGAGGAAAATACTGAGGCCTAGTGCAGTGAAGGGATTTGCCTGAAGTCACACACCAAGTAAAAGTCAGAACCAAGACTTTGAATCCCCAGCTGCCTGACTCCAAAGCCACAGCCCTTGACCACCAAGTTCTACGGCTGTGAAAAAGACAGTCCCAAGGACAGCGGTAGGAGGAATGACTGGGACATGTGGGGAGAAGGACAGCAGGAAATCAAGGAGGACTTCTGGGAGGAGGGCACCCTTGAGCTGGGCTGTGAAGGATGTTCATTAACAAGGAGGAAAAGAGTTTTCCTTCCTCAAGAGACAAACCCAAAGGATTTGTGAAGGCGTGGGGCAGGCAGATCTGGCTCTGAACTTAGGTTCCATCTTTTACCAGGTATGACGTTGGACAAGTCCCTGGAGCCAGTGCCAGGGGCCGCATCTTGTCCCTACTGAGGGACAACACTAAGTTCCCCTCTGGACTTGTGGGATGAGAGAAGACTAAGGAAACCAAGAATGGACTCCAGAGCCCTGGGGTCAAGCCCTTCCTCCTCAACTCAACTCCTTCTCTCTGCTCTGCAGTTTTCCCATCTGTAAAATGGGCTCTCAGCAGAATTATTGTATTGTTAGTAACAATTACTGTATGCTAGTAACACTGTTTCCCAAACCTGTGAGCGCCTGTGTCCCCGGATCAGCCAGTACTGTTAGTTTTGACAACACCACTCAGCCTCCAGGGCAGATTTGGGACACCTCAACTCCCTGAAAGCGATGGGGTGTATCCAAAGATTTCAGACTGATAAGATGGCAGTTCAGCTTGCAACCTCTCTCCCCGGCCCAGGGGTTTGTCCTTTTCTGGATGATTTTCAAACAGGAACTTGGAGGGCAAGGCCCCAATCAGCAGAGACACCAAAGGCTCTTAGCGGGTGGGACCACGTGACCCCATGGAGATGGGATGGCTTTCCTTCCAGGCAGACCAGACAGGTCCCCAAATCCCCAGTTGTGGCCAGAATTCAAGAGAGACTTTGGCCATCTGAACACTCTCAGCTCACCAGCCAGATGACAGAGATCTAAAGTTGGCAGGGGCAGGGGGGGAATGTTGGGGGGTGAGAGTTATTGCAAAGGCCAGACAATTATCTAAACCAAATTCCTGAAGCCCCAAGGGCACAGGTAGAAGTGACCAAGAGATAAAGTGCCCAGTGCCCTGAGCTGGACTTGGATCTGAATCTTGCCACACCCCTTACTGGCCGTATCCTCTATCAGAGCTTTAATGTCCTCATTTCTAAAGGAAGATAATGATTATATCTGCCTCAGAGGGTTACTGTGAGAATTAAATCAAATAACGTGTATAGGCACACACTCGTTAAGTGTTAGTTGTTACCTGCATCAGGGCAGAAAGCAGATAAGCCGTGACCTCAGACCTCAGCTTGCTAAGCGCAGCTGAGATCTTGAGCCCAAGGAAACACATTTTCTGAAATCTAGGTTTCTTGCAGATTTAGGAGATTAAAACAAGTGAGAAATATAGCCCACAGTAGCCATCAGTCAACAAGGGTTGGTAAGCACCGCCGGGGTTCCTTGAAGGTTTCACCCCATGTACAGTCTGCAGGGGAGAGGGATAGTCATTAAAGGACACTGAGGAAGGTGAGGGGCAAGACAGACCCCGGGAGCTTGTCACAGGTAGACATGGCCTGTCAGGGAGCCAGAGAGCCTTCCCCAAGGAGAGGACTTTGGTGCTGACAGCTGGACATGGTGCAGGATTCAGCCAAGTGATCAGAGAGCTGGTGAAGAATGTTTCAGGAGGAGGGAGCAGAAGGTGCAAAGGCCAGGAAGCCCCAGAGTGTGTAGTGCATTCTGGGAGCCAAGTGAGGTACGCACACATGAATGAATGAATAGCTTTGAATCAGTCTTTGTAATATAAGATTCTAAATGGATTTAACCAGATGGTTAAGTAAATTATGGCGCATTCACACAGTAAATACAATGCAGCCATTTATAAAGAAAGAGTGCTCGTGCATGAAAAGGAATGTTCTCCAAGACACCTTATAAGTCATTTCTAAGAATAGGGCTTACCGTGTTCCAGACACTGTTCTCAGCACTTCACAAGTTTTAACCCATGATCTTCACACCAACCCCATTAGGGAGAGAAGAAAGAGAAACATGGAGTGTAGATTACTTGCCCAAGGTCATGCAGCCAGTAGGTGGAGGAGGCAGGATGTGAACATGAGGACCTGATTCCAGAATGTCTGCTGGACCATTTCCCACCCTCCCTTGGAACGTGTAGTTTGCTTCTGTAGGGGAGGCAAAACTTTACCTCTACCCGTCTTAGGTTTTTAGCTAGGACTCTAACAAATAGATAGATTAACAAGAGAAAAACAGTTTATTAATGCGTGCAGTGCACATCACACAGAAGAAACCTAACAAATAGTACAGTAGCTCATCCTACATATGAACGAGTTCTGTTCCGAGAGCACATTTGTAAGTCCACTTTGTTCGTTAAGTCCAACAGGTTAGCTTAGTTACCCAACTAACACAATTGGCTGTATAGTACTTTAATAGGTTTATAATACTTGTCACACAAATAATACATAAAAACAAACACAAAAAATAAAGAGAACATTTTTAATCTTACAGTACGGTACCTTAAAAGTACAGTAGTACAGTACAACAGCTGGCATACCTACAGGGGCTGGCATCTAGTGAACAGGCAAGAAGAGTCACTGACTGGAGGAGGGAGAGGAGGTGGGAGATGGTAGAGCTGAAGGATCGTCAGCAATAAGAGACGGAGGGCAAGCTGCAATTTCACTCACACGTGACGCTGATGGCACAGGTTCTGGTTCCTTGCTGTATTCAATTCTATCTAACCTCTTGAAAAAAACGATCCAGTGATGTCTGGGTACTAGCTCTTTTTTTCTCATCATAGATGACATGGTAGCACTGGATTGCATTCTGAACCGCTTCGTGTACCGTTCTACATTCGGGTCCTATGCCTCAAAAACTAACAGTGTCTCCTCAGATAAAGAAAATCCCCTTGCCATTTCCCACCTCATGAATCTCTTCGGTTCTTCAGTTACTTCTTCTCCCTCTTGTCTCTCTTGGTCCTTTCTCTGGGCCTCCAATTCCGTCAAGTCTTCATTAGTAAGCCCCTCGTGTTGCACAGCAAGGAGTTCAGTGAAGTCGTCCTCCTGCAGATCTAGCTCCAGCTTCTCGCTGAGGGTCACTAAGTGGATGAAGACCTCTTTGGACTCCTCATCCACCTTCTCAAATCCACAAAAATCATGAACAAACTGTGGGCAAAGGTTCTTCCAAACCCCATTCATGGTGATGGCCATAAACACATGCCAAGCGAAGTCAATGTTTTTATGGCCTTGTAGATGTTATAGTCTTTCCAAAATTGTCAAAATGTTGTTCCTGAATTGTCACTCGCCTTTACAGCCTGACGAAAAGTGTGATGTAAATAATGTCTTGAAAGTCGCTATAACTCCCTTGTCCGTAGGTTGGATAAGCGACATAGTATTTGACTTTGACATTGGGATGAAAGTCGTCCATGAATGGGGGGTGGCCTGGAGCACTGTCGAGCAGCAAAAGAATGTTGAATGGGACGTCCTTCTCCAAGCAATATTTCTCTACCTCTGGGATAAAGTGGTGGAAAAACCAGTCCTGGAAAATGGCCTGTGTAACCCATGCATTGAAGTTACTCTTCCACCCAACAGGAAGAGAGCCCTTGGGTATGTCTTTAAGGGCTCTTGGGTTCTCTGAATGATAAACTAAGAGAGACTTCAGCTTCATATCACCAGAAGCATTGCCACCAAACAACAGAGTTAGCCTATCCTTTGCTGCTTTATAACCTGGCATCAACTTTTCCTCCTTACTGATGTAACTTCAGTCTGACATCCTCTTCCCGTACAGTCCTGTCTCATGCACATTAAAAACCTACTCAGGTAAAACCACGCCTCCATCAATAATTTCTCAAAGCATTTCAGGAAATTCCCTGGCAGCTACCGTATCTGCGCTCTCTGCCTCGCCACTTAGTTTTATGTTTTGAAGGTTGGCTCTAGGCTTGAACTGATGAACCCAGCCATGGCTGACAGTAAAAGATGCACCCTCTGATTTCTTCACTGTGTTTCTTCTTCAAGTCTTCATAAGGGCTTTTAGCTTTCTCTTGAATCAGCATTAAGCTGCGTGGGACTTGACACTGGTGCTGATCCTGCATCCACAGACTGAGAAGTTTCTCCACCTTCTCGATCACTTTTCTACGCTTCTTCAATATTTTTGTTGACATCATTGGCACAGCAGACTTCACATGTTCCATGATCTTGTCCTTGTTCTTTAGAATCCTGGCAATGGTTGAACGATTCATGTTACAAGAACAAGCGACGACTACCATCTTTTCGCCTCGCTCCATTCTCTCAATTATTTTCACTTTTGTTTCCATCGTTATAGCTTGGTTCTCCTTATTAGTACCAGCTACATCACTGCTGGTTTTATGCTTGCTTCCAGACATCTTGGACTTGAAATAAAGATACTGTACAGGGACTTCCCTGGTGGTCCAGTGGTTAAGAATCCACCTTCCAATGCAGGGGACACAGGTTCGAGCCCTGGTAGGGGAACTAAGATCCCACAAGCCACGGGGCAACTAAGCCTGCGCGCCGCAACTACCGAGCCTGCGCACTCTGGAGCCTGTGCACCGCAATTAGAGAAGCCCGCACACTGCAATGAAGAACCTGTGTACCGAAACGAAGACCCAGCACAGCCAAAAAAAGAAAAAAGATGCTGTACTACTATACTCTATACAGTACTGTACAGTAAAGTACACAAAAGTACAACCACTTGTAGAGGATGCACACACATGACAATGTATGCCAGACATGTGAACGCACATTTGCATCTTTGAAAGTTCAAAACTTGAAGGTTCGTATGTAGGGAACTTACTGTAATTCAAAATGGCAGCTTAGAATTCCAGGATCTTCTACAAAGAACAGTAAGTTTGTAGAGAAATGACAGGACAGAGGAAAGCAGTTTTAGTCTTCCAAAGATGGCAGATTGTGGGAAAGTAAATAAATGGGAGGGAACAAATGGAAGAAGGTTTGTTCGCAGATTCCTCTGGTGTCATCTCTGGGCTGAAAAGTCTGTCTCTAATAAAAGGAGAATATCCTGCCTTTAGGGGGGAAAATGAGGGAAGCTGCTTCTGGGTTTGCTGCTCCTTGATTGTCTTCAGTTTAAAATAATTTTTATGTCAAAGAGGCACATTTTGGGATGACATATTCTGCTTTCCTTCATTTCCATCCATATAAAATAAAATTGATACAAATATGTATTTGCTTGTATCTGTATAGACACCACACACACGCTGGAAAGACACACCAAATGGTGATTGTGGGGAGAGGAGGCACCTGTGTGGCTCAGGGACAGAGTAGGAGGACTTATGTTACACTGTTTTTGTTTTTGTTTTTTTTAAACTTTAGAATTTTGAACTGTGCACTTTTATTGTCTATTAAAGGTCATGCTGGCTGGGGGAAGGGAATGGATTGGTAACACATACACTGTGGATGAGAGTGTAAATTGTTAGGATCACCTTGGAAAACAAATTCTCCTAGGTGTGTACCCAAGAGAAATGAGCACATTTGTCTAAAAAAGGCATTTCAATAGCCCCAAACTGGAAGTGTTGACATGAAACAAATAGACTGCCAGATATTTCTCCAGCAAAGATAGATTTATTCAGGATCAGCAGAGAATTGCAACTCAGGGTCTGCAACCATGGTGAGCCACGTGCAAGTCCCTGCACTGCAAGGAAAGGAGATCGCTTTTATAGAGGGGAAAAGGAAGTTGGAGGGCTGTAGTAAACAAAGAGTCAATGGCTTTTCATTGGCTGAGTCCTTGCCAGGAGAGAAGAGGAGTACTTCTTCTTCCTGTTGGGCTCTGCTGTCATTGCAGGGTGTGAGAGCTCCCCCTACTGGTCTCCCCACTCTGTTTAATTGCGGTTTCTGTTTATTAATTTTTTTACAGAAACAGCCAAAGTTTCCATTAACGGTAGAATATATAAATAAACGTGGTATGTTTACACAGTGGAATACTCTGAACAGTGCAAGGGAACCGATGACTGCTACCTGCAAATAACTGATGAATTTCACAAACATAAAGTTAATCAAAATAATCCAGACACAAAAGAGCAAATACCCCATGACTGCATTTATATAAAACTAATCTGTGGTGTTGGAAGTCAGGATAGAGGGTACCCTTGGGAAAAGAAAAGGAGCCAAGGAAAGGGCCCAAGGGGACTTCTTACTTAGAGGCTCGTCATATGCTATTTCTTGTTTGGGTGATGGTTTCTCAAGTGTATTCAGTTTGTGAAAATTCATCAAGATGCACACTTTTCATTTTGCAATTGTCTATATGTATGTTACACATGAGTAAACGACTTTAAAATGAAAAAGAGAAAAGCATGGAGGGGTTTGCAATCGGCAGGGTGGGAGATGAGAGAGTGATGGAACCAGGCCTGCGGAGCTGGCAGTGGGGTAGGGAGAAGTGGGTGATTTGAGGGGTGGGGAGGGAGTAGGATTTTCTCAGTTGGTGAAGGGGGCATGAGAAGCCAGGAGGGCGCCCCGCTTCTGGCCGCTGCTTGTGGTGGTGCCACCAGAGACATGGAGAAGCTGGTGGGAGACACAGGCCTTGCCTGCGAGATGTGCAGGAAAAACGTCATGCAGAGAAGTGGCTGGAGGGGTCTGGATTCACAAGAAAGATCTGGAATCTTTCATTTCACAAAGCCCAACCTGGAGCTCAATCCAGGAGGAATTCTACTCACTGGGAGCCTATCTGGTCGAGAGAAACACAGGCTTGTGCCTCTGAGATTTGTCACTGGAGCCCTGGTGGCTTTAGGGAACCTGGCAGGTCTAGCTGGTTGGGGGCAGAGTGGGGACAGATCCTGCCTTTCTCAGTGGTCAGGGCTCTGGAGCTGGGCCTCAGGAAGGTCAGTGAATGAGAAGGGGTGGAATAGATGTCCTCCAGGGCCACAGCCCTTTGCTTTAGGAGAAGTTAGGTCAAGGGCGGGCTGAGTTATAGTAACAGCGGGCCATTGCCAGGTGGTTCTGGTGTGGGCCACCGGGGCCCATCTGTACCACAATCAAGGGGGTGGACACAGGAAACTGATGTTTCACAAAGAAACTCAATGTAGTCTCTCGATGGAAAGTGAAATATGCTCCCTCCTTAGAGAGGTCGGAGGATCCCACTACAAGGTATCTATTTCCAAGTGGCCACAAGACGAAGCGCTCCAAGCCACATGCACCACTGCCTGCACCACCGTCTTCCACCACTCCTCCCCCGGCAGCCATCACCTTTACCACCATCCCCACAATTATCTGTACCTCCCCCTCCTCCACCATCTCCCCCTCCCCCTCCTGCCTCCATCTCCCCCTCCTCCACCCTCCATTTCCACAACCATCATCCCTATTTCTTCCAAACCTAAGCTATCTGAGAATGCCCCCACTGCACAAGGACGCTTTTTTTAAGGAAATATATTAATAGCTATTTTTTCTGGGTATACCTAATCATTTGAAACATAAAAAAAAACACAGATAAAGTTACTGGCCTCCATAATCCACTATCACCATCCAAGATAGGGGCAATGTGTCATTTAATGTAGATACTCCCCGACATTTTTCTATAATGACAGCTAATATTCACTGAGTGCTTACTTCCTGCCAAACACTCTTCTGAGTGCTTAAATGAAAATTTTCCACAGCAGAATGAGAAATTAAATCCTGACAACAACCTTATGAAGGGTGTACCATTGTCTCCTCAGTTTTGCAGATGACGAAACTGGGGCACAGCGAGGGGGACTGAGGGCCCCCCCAGCCCTGCCCCCCACGCTGGGCCTCCCTGCTGTTCCTCAGATGCACCCAGCACCCTCCCACCTTTGCACATGCTTTTCTCTCTGCCTGGAACACACTCCGCCCAGATCTTTACATGGCCTGTTCTCCACATAGACACATACACACACACACACACACACACACACACACACTGTATTCAGGTCTCTTCAAACGTCACCTCCTGGAAGTGGCCTCCTCGACCCCCAACTTCAACCAGCTTCGTTTTGCTTCATAACAATTTCCTCCACCTGCCACATTAATCATCCATTCAGCATATATTTATTGAGGCCCTACTGTGTGCCGGGCACAGTTCTGTGCACTGGGGCTGCAGCAGGGAAAAGACAGACACAAGCTCCACCCGCGCAGAACTGATGTCTGTGGGGGAAACAGACATTACACATAGGTGAGTGGTAAGCAGAGCACAGGAGGGACCCAAAGTGTGTGCTGTGGGGAAGCAGGGAAGGGGAGATCAAGTTGCACTTTTAAGTGGTGAGCTCAGGGGGAAGCCTCACTGATAAGGTGACATTTGAGCAGAGGGCTGAAGGAGGCAAGGGGGCGAGTCATGCAGGTACCTGGAGGAAGAATGTTCCAGGTCCAGGGAACAGCAGTGGGAGGGCTTAGGCAGGAACAGCTTATGAGCACCAGGAGAGCAGGGACTTTGCTCTGCTCACAGCTGAATCCACAGCACCCAGCACAGCGCCTGGCACATGGTAGGCGCTCAGTAAATGCTCTCTGGATGGCTGAGCACTTTCTATACCCCAGGCACAGTTCTAAGTGCACCGTACACCTTTTCCCATTGGTTCCTAACACCTGGCCTATTTCTTGGCTCCATGTATGAGCTGTGTGGCTTGGGCAGCTTCTTAACTTTTCTGAGCCTCAGTCCTCTCTCCTGTAAAGTGGGACGAATCATAGAGCCCGCGTTTGAGAGATGTTGCTGGGATGAAATGAGTTAATATAATAGGAACTGTTCAATAATTGTTAGCAATTATTATTGTGGTTTTTGTTAGCATCACTAGGCTCTGTAAGGAGGCAGAAGAAGTAGTCACTATTTCCTCCGTCAACGAGGTGGCAGTTAGGAAGTCGGGAAGGACACCTAGGAGATGACCCTGTGTCACAGAAGTTTTTCAGGGCAGATGGAGAGATCAGTGGGGGCAGAGAAGGCATTCGAGAGAAAGCAGGCCTTGAGCCAGGACTCAAAGAGGTGGTGGGATTTGAAGAGGCAGGAGATGGGGAGAAAAGACCCTCCAGGCGAGAGTCATGTACAAACAGAGGTGCGGAGGTGGGACTGAGCACCCAGGCCCAAGTGTGCCTCTCGCTCCTTCCTCTTGTTGCTTAGAGGAGGCCATGCGTTCCTGATGGCGCCCCCAGATGCCTCTCCTGCCCTGGGGACTGTGAGCATGAGGCTGTGGTGACATCCAGACAGAGGAGACTTGTCACCAAAGTATTAAATGAGGCTTCATCCACCCCTGAACCTGGTTGAGCCCCAGTAGGGTGGCAGACTGGAGACCAGCCTGGCCAGAGCCACTTGGCCCTGGTGAAGACGGTGCAGCCCAGGTGTGATGGTCATTTTGTCCCACCTTTCTGCTCTGTCACATTCATCAACACCTCTACTGCCAAGTCCAATGGCCACTGCTCTGAGCCTTTGTCCTCCTGGGAGCCTCCACATAGGGCCCACTGGCCCCTTGAGGCTTCTAGGATACCCCAGTCTCACGCACCTGGCCCCTCCCAGTCTCCTTTGCTAGATTCTCCGGGGGGTGGGGGGTGCCTGAGCACTTTTCAACTTTCTATCACTACAAGATGCTCCAGCCTCATCCTGTATATTTCTACCCTCATTCGAGAATCAACTATCTATCCAAGGAGCCCCAATTTCTTTTATTGGAGAATGGTATTAGAAACCAAGATCCGGGTGTTAGGTATGCTCTTTGCTCTTTGGGTGTCTGTCTTTCTTTTAGGCCATCTCAGCTAACAGAGCAAAGAAATACATGCATGCATACTAACCCATAATATACACATACCTATGAATGTTTCTATCGGTAACCATCTGTATCTATATTAAATTAAACATGAGTTTCTACTGAAGCCTCTTTTTTATAAGGTCTATTACCTTGCTGAGATTTTTTCTATTCTCCCCCCCTTGTTTCTGTCATTGATTACTGAAACATTTTTATGATGGCTGCTTTAAAGTCCTTGTCAGATAATTCTAACATCGGATTCAACTCAGTGTTGGAGTCAATTGCTTGTCTAGTATGTTCGGAAACTCTGGGTCCTAGTTATAGTCTTTATTTTAGCAGCCAATCACCCTGTTTAGGCTGAACGTGCAGGTCCTGGACTACTTTTGCAGGCTGTGGTTCAGTTTCATTTTCAGAGCCTCTGGTGGTATTATTTTATTCTGCTTGGTTTATCTGGTGCTCCTGGGTTTCCCAGTGGCCTCAGCTTATGCTGCCAAGAGGGTGGAAGGGGTTTCCTTGGGCCTGGCCGCTGTGTGTCTCTTGCTGGGGAGGGAAGTGTCAGACCTGCTGTGGTTGCTTGCTGTGGCAGGATCCCTCTTGCCTGCCCCACCTGCTCACCCCATGTCTCCCTGTGGGGAAGGGGGGTGCTTCCCCTGTGTGCTTATTGTTAGTGGGACTCCCCATCAACCCCCCTTGCCAGTGGTGTTGGGATCACCTGATGTTGGCAGAGGGGCTCCCCTTTCATCCAGGGCTGCCTACCTGGGCTGCCTTCTGTTGGGCTGCCTTCTGTTGCTAGGTTGGGGGTCGGGAAATGATAGGTCCAGGTCACCTTCCTCTGTTGGGTAGGGGGACATAAGGTGCCCTGCCTCTGTGTTGTTCCTCCAGTGCTGGGGTTCCAAACCGGTTCACCTTCCTCTACTACCTGTCAGAGTTGCTCCTCTGGTTGCCCCTTGCTTTATGGTCTTCCTCAACAGGCAGGAGCAGGGAGAAATGGGTTAATGTCAACTTGTCCGACCACAAGTCTGGTAAGCACATATTTAAGGCTATTGATTTGTGTGGCCGAACTGCTTTCTTGCAAGGCCATTCTAATATATATGTCCCCACAAACGATGCATGAGAGTGCCTACTGTTCTCCTGTCACAGAGAAGGAAACTGGCACTCAGAGTAAGGTCACCTGCCCAGTGTCACACAGGAGCACAGAAGCAATGCGGAGTCCTGCCCAAACCCTGCATTCTTCCCCTGACACCGTGACATGCTCAGCACCCTCCCCAGTGCTCCGGGAAGCTCACAGCCGGCCAGGAGAGCACACCCCAGTCTGAGTTCTAGGCCCGGTTCTTTACTGACGAGCTGGGTTAAGAAGACCCTGGGCTATCAGAGAACTTGCTGACATGATGGAGAGGACATGCGTGCGATTTGGACACCCCATGGAAATTCAGCCAGTGTGGGTGCCCTTACCCAAGTTCCCCATCAGGAGCTCACAAAGAGCAGACATCGTATCAGTACAAGCTACCCAGCAGGGCACCCAGAGTGTGGGAGTCAGAGGAATAGGAGCCATGGCTCTGCCACCACAAGCCTCCTCTAATCACAGAGAACGTGCAAAACCCAAGGGCTGTGGTTGAATTGTATCACGCGCACGTTTAACTGTCAGGGATTGAACTCATACACAAAGCAGAGAGAGAGAGAGAGGAAGAGGGAGAAGGAGAGGGAGGGAGAGATACTACTCAGCAGTAAAAGGCTAACTCAGCAGGAAAAAAAACTTGCTGAACAACAGAAATAGAATGGTGGTTGCCAGGGACTGGGGAGAGGGGAGAACAGGGAGTTTTGTTTAATGGGTGCAGAGTTTCAGTTTTACAAAAAAGTTCTGGAGGTGGACGTGGATAATGGTTGCACAACAATGTGAACGTACGTAATGCCACTGAAGTGTACACTTAAAACTGGTTAAAATGGTAAATTTTATGTTATGTATATTTTACCACAATTAAAAATAAATTTCAGGGCTTCCCTGGTGGCACAGTGGTTGAGAGTCCGCCTGCCGATGCAGGGGACACGGGTTCGTGCCCTGGTCCGGGCAGATCCCACATGCCGCGGAGCAGCTGGGCCTGTGAGCCATGGCCGCTGAGCCTGCGCGTCCGGAGCCTGTGCTCCGCAACGGGAGAGGCCACAGCAGTGAGAGGCCCCATACCGCAAATAAATAAATAAATTTCAAAAAAATTTTTAAACTTACTCCTGAGGCACATGACAACATGAACAAATCTCAAAGATGTTATGTTGAAACAAATACAGTGTTATCCACTATACATTTAAACTAATTAAAATTAAATAGAATAAAAGATTCAGTCTTCAGTTACACTTGCCACATTTTAAGTGCCTAATAACCATATGTGGCCAGTGTATACTGTAAATGTGTGTGCGTATGTGTGTGTGTGTATCAGTTATAGAACATTTCCATCATTGCAGAAAGCTCTATGGAATAGTGCTGTTCTAGAACTAATCTGCAGGCATAAAAATCAGAGCAGTGATTGCCTCTTGTGGGGTGGTTGACAGGAAAGTGGCCATAAGGGAACTTTCAAAGGAGATGGCAATGGTCCATATCTTGTTTGGGGTGTTGGCTACAACTGTGTATACATTTTTCAAAACTCTATCTGTACACTTAAGATCAGTGCATTTTACTATACTAATTCATAAAGACAGTGGAGAATTCCCCAAATGGGCATCAGGAGAGAGGCAGGTTCCGTCCCTCACCTCTTAGAGGGAGGGAATTTATGCACTGGGAGTGACCGGGTCTGCCTTTCACACAAACACAGTAGACTTGTCTGGAGCTCATCCAAGGAAAAGGCGGCTGAAGGATAAAGTGGTCCTGGAGGACTCAGTGAGAGCCAGACACCTCCAACAGGGCAGTCTCTGAGGAACTGTCAAGAGTGATGTCCACTTTCTGCAACTTGTGTCTTTCACAGAGAGTTTGGAAATTAACTGTGGACCAAACTTTGGCTCTCCTGTCATCGACAGCAGCCCACACTGGCTGAGGAATGTCCCTAAGCCCTTCCCAAGAGTGTTCGGGCACCACTGGGCTTTTTAGAGGGGTGAACACATTCTGCCTCTTCCTCTGTTGCCCCCATCTCACCACCAACAGAGGGGAGGCCTCAATGCATACCATTTCCCCCACCCCCTCACCAATCACGACCTTATACTTCATTCAGCAACTCACATTTGAGCTTCTACTATGTGCCAGGAACTGTTCTAGAGTCACAGATCGTTACAGCCTTCCTGGGCCTTGGCGGTCATCTAGACAAACCCCTTCTCTTTACAGAAGCCCACAGAGGGGGACGGACTTACCCAAGTCACACGTCAAGTCACTGGCAGTGCTGGATCTAGAACCCAGAACTCCCACCCCCCTGCCCACAGCTCTTCCCACTTCACCCTGAAAACTTTCACAGGGATCCTTGTTCCCTGTGAAGGGCTCGTATTTGTAGGGAAATGCTCTGTGCTGGTGCCCCGACAGCACTGCACGCATCCACCTAGACCACAGAGGAAAGGCTTAACCACAGCTGACCTAAGCTTTGGTGGAACCCGCGAGATCTGCCGGAACGTGGGAAGTCAGGCAGTCTTGTGAGGAGCTGCCACGAGGCCCGTTCTGCTGTCTTGGCTACCCTGGTTCTGATGAGGTGGGGCTTCCGCGCGCCCTCCTCCCCGCAGGGTACAGCTCAGGCTGTAAAACCCCGTCGGTCCTGGTGCACGTCGTCTGGCCCCTTTCATTTCAAAGTCATCCTGTGGACAAGGGAGGCAGGGAGCTGACAGCACGGCTGATCTTGCTTCTGCTGCTTATGTAAACGATAAACAGCTGCCATCCATCAGGGCTTGATGTGCTCCCATCTGCTACATCCATGCTAACCTAACACTTGGAATCTATTAGCCTGTCTGACCATATTACTTTCAGGTCAGCATGGCTGTCCCCTCTGAGGAGCATCTGTGGCACATCCCTCATCCTGGGTTGTCCCTGCCCACCAGCCTGGGGACCCACATTAGGATCCCCAGTGATTCAGAAGCCTGAGCATTTTTCAGACTACCACATGTAGCAAAGTCGATCTACGTAACAATAATTTTTTAGAAGCACACCATGCTCCCCAAGCCAAATAATGGTCCCAAATGGGTTCTCCACACCCACTCCACCTCCATTAGTGCCACCATGGTGGAGGGGAGCATTTGTTTTCTCCACTGTGGCTCCACGGTGCACGGGAAGCAGCGGAGCTGTTGGGGCCAGACAGAACTGGGCACATTTCTGGCCTTATGTGATGTATTAGTTTCC
Source organism: Tursiops truncatus (assembly GCF_011762595.2). NCBI lineage: Eukaryota > Metazoa > Chordata > Mammalia > Artiodactyla > Delphinidae > Tursiops > Tursiops truncatus. Next base: position 58,392,339 of record NC_047048.1, read on the forward strand.
TGAGGCTGTGGTAGCAAATGGCCACAGACTTGGTGGCTTGAAACAACAGGAATTTATTCTCTCAGTTCTGGAGGCCAGAAGTCCAAAATCAGTATCACTGGGGTAAAACCAAGGTGTCGACAGGGCCATGCTTCTTCTGGAGGCTCTAGGGGAGAAACTGTTCTTTGGCTCTTCCAGCTTCTGGCTGTTAATCCTTGGCTTGTGATGGCATCACTCCAGTTTTCAAAGCCAGCATCTTCAAATCTCTCAGCTCCATGATCCCATCCCCTTCGTGTGTGTGTGTGTGTGTGTGTGTGTGTGTGTGTGTGTGTGTGTGTGAAGTCTCCCTCTGCTTGCCTCTCACATACGTGTGATTACATTTAGGGCCCACCCTGATAATCCAGGATAATCTCCCCATCTCAAGAACATTAGCCTAACCTGCAAACGTTCTGTTTTCATGTAAGGTAACATTTACAGTTTCCAGGCATTACAACCTGATTTCTTTGGGAGGCCACTTTTCAGGCTACCTATAGGCAACTTACCCAATGTCACTAAGCCTCAGCTTTCCTTTTGGTAAAAGTGATATTGGGATGGGGATTGTATAAACCACTATATGCAAAGCACCTATCAATGCATTTCTTGCAATCAGGTCAGCTACCTGTTGCCTTGCTAGAGGGGAAGAAAGATTCCACTATGGGAGAAGCGTGGGGGTCCCTAAGGGTGGGAGGCAGGTGGGTAGACATCTGTGTGTCCTGGCTTCCTCACAAATCTTGGGGAGGGCAGTGTTAGTTAGGATAAGGGGGAAATCAAAAGCACCGGAGAAAAGTCACACCAGGAAGTAAAGCCCTACATCTTAGGTGAGGCATACAATGTTTCCTGAAGTTTCCCACACATCTGGTCGGGCTGGGGCCCTGCTGCTATGTAGTAACTGTTTTGGAGGTATTTCAGTATGTGAATAATCATTGAGATCTTTGTGGCAGATTGTACATCCCAAAAGGGCCAGAACAAGATCCACCATCCGACATCCACCATCCACATCCATTCTTCTTAATGATGTGACTTTGACACTCCTCCCATTGAGAAGTGGGGTCTAATTTCCCTTTCCTTTAATCTGAGGAAGGGGGTTAACTATGGAGTAAGTAATGTGATGTGAGTTCCAAGATTAGGTCATAAAATGTGATATAGCTTCCACCTGGTTCTCTTGGGACACTCCCTATGGGAACCCAGCCACCATGCTATGAGGAAGCCAAGCAACCATACAGAAAGTCCACACATAGGTATTCTGGCTGTCATGGATTGAGTATCCGTGTCCTCTCTGAAATTCATATGTTGAAGCCCTAACCCCTGATGTGATGGTGTTTGGAGGGGGCCCCCGGGAGGTAATTAGGTTTAGATGAGGTTATGAGGGTGGAGCCCCCACGAAAGGATTAATGCCTTATTAAAAAAGGAGGAGACACCAGAGCTTCCTCTCTCCACCATGTGAGGATACAGCAGAAAGGCAGCTGTCTGCAAGCCAGGAAGAGGGCCCTCACCAAGAACAGAATTGGCTAGCACCTTGATCTTAGATCTCCCAGCCTCCAGAACTATGAGAAATAAATGTCTTTTAAGCCACCCAGTCTATGGTATTTTGTTACGGTAGCTCAGGCTGACTAAGACCCTGGCCAAGAGACCAAGCTGAGATCCCAGCAACAGTCTACATCAACTACCAGACATATGAGTGAGTGAACCTTTTGATGATTTCAGCCTCAGCCTTCAAGCTGCCCCAGATGACAAGGCATGGAACACAGACTAGCTTTCCCCATCAGCCCTGCTCAAATTGGACTGCATTCGGGGTCAAGAGACAACCAGAAACATCTTTAGCCACAGATGCCCAGAGGAACATCAGACTGGCCACCTCTCCATGGGTACTACACATGAACACCCAAGGCAGCACCCCCTGCCTCTAGTTCCAAGAGGATCTTAAGCCTTTACCTTCCCAGACACCATCTTGGGAAGGGGGATAGGGAGGCAAGAAATAGCTTTGAGCAGTTGTCTCAATATTTACCCCCAGGCTGATTGTTTTAAATAAAAAGAAATGGTTCTGTTGTTGTTGTTATTTTTTATTACCATTTTTAATGAGGACTTTCCATACCAGCCACATTTATCCAGTTTAACATTTTTTTTGAAAATAATTTCAAACTTACAAAAAAGTTGCAAAATTGGTATGAAGACTTCACATTATAGTCATTCAGATTCCCCAACTGTTAACATTTTACACTTGCTTTATCACTCTCCCTCTCTGTCTCTGGAAAAAGCTCTTTCTAGAATCAAACAGGACTGGGTCTGGCTCAGGTAGGACAGAGTAAGCACGCTGCACTTTATTTATTCCAATGAATGCAACTATAAAACCCATACAAAATGCAGAGAGTAGCTATTTAAGAACTCTGAAGAATAAGTAGTAGCAGGTAGATTGAGGAACCAGACCAGAATTTGAGGTACTACCAATCCAGCCGTGAGTTAACCATTTTTTTCTTCCAGTACTTCCCAGCCTGGACTCAGTGCAGCTTGAAAACTAGAAGTATAGGAATTCCCTGAAGGTCCAGTGGTTAGGACTCTACACTTTCACTGCCAAGGGCCCAGGTTTGATCCCTGGTCAGAGAACTAAGATCCCACAAGCCTCGCTGCACAACCAAAAACAAACAAACAAACAAAAGACTGGAAGTATACACCAGGGCAGACAGAGAAGCTCTAGGAGAAGCCCTCTAATTCTGATTTGAGGAGCAAGAAAAAGTCTCCTAATTCTCAGCATAAGGGCAATCTCCCAGCTTTTTCTTTGTTTTTTCTGTTCACGTTCACTGCAGCCCCCAGGAAATCCTATGATGAGGGTGGCAGCTAAAGCAACAGCAACGATGGCCTGTACCTGTAGGAGGCTAAAACTCTGAAAGATGGGAACCTTCCTCTCCAGTCAGAGGAGCGATGGCCCCAAGAGCATAGGGCAAACTCCTGCTGCTTTTTCTTTCTCTCTCTTCACTCACTGCTTGGTCCTGAATACAGGTGCAGTCATGGGAATTGACTGACATAACAGGGTAAATAACATCCCAGACTTCTGGTTAGAGGACCAAAAAGGGAAGCCCCAGTGAACCAAACATTATTGAGGCAATCACAGGGAAGAGTTCAGGAAAGCTACCCAATAGCATTGTTTATGAACTTCTGGGCTCCTCCCCCTGTTTTGCATGTGTGAGTTAAGTACTAAACAGCTCACACGGACTTTGAGAATTTATTACAGGATAAACTACTGCCCAAGTCCCAGATAGACCACTGAGTGGTGCATACCCGGGAAAGATCCAAATGACATTGGAAAGGCTCTGGAAATAAAAATAACATTAAAGCCACAGAAGGCTGGTTGAAATTCACAGCCTAAGCCCAATCTGGTCAATTTCCTGCTAAAACAGAAATATCAACATTCTTTATAGGATTTTTAAAAGACTCAAGTATTATAATATGATATTCAAAATGTCCAGGGTATATTCCAAATCACTTCACATATGAAGAAACATGGAAATCTCAAATTTTATGGGAAGACAATCAACAGATGCCAATGCTGAGACAACACAGCTGTTGGAATTATCTGACAAAGTCTTTAAGGCAGCTACTATAAAAATGCTTCAGCAAGTACAGCAAACCATCTAGAAACAAATAGAAAGATAGAAAGTTTAAACAAATAAATAGAACATATAAAGAACAAAATGGAAATCTTAGAACTGAAAAATAAAAATAACCAAAGATTTTAAAACTCCTTGGATGGGTGTGTAGCAGAATAGAGATGGCAGAGAAACAAGTCAGTGAAGACAGAAAAATAAAAATTATCCAATCTGAACATCAAAGAGAAAAAAGATTGGAAAAATGAACAGAATTTCAGGGACCTGTAGGACAATTCCAGAAGAGCTGATGATTGTGTCATCAGAATCTGAGAAGAACAGGAGAAATAGAGTGGTACAGAAAAAAATTTTTAAAGAAATAATGGCTGAAAACTTTTCATATTTGTTGAAAGATATAAACACACGGTCAAGGAGCTGAATGAAACACAAACAAGATAAACCCAAAGAAATCTAAGCCCCGTTTTTCAGATTTTGGAGCTGCAAGGAAGGAATCACTTACCCTGTCATCAGGGATGCTTACACTTTGAGATTCAAATTACTCCCTGTCTCCTTTATAAACCATAAAAATAATACACACACAGAGTAAAAATAAAGTCAATCAGTTAAGAATGATATTAAAGGAAAAGTGAAATCTCCTGTTCTTTCTCCCAGTCCCACCTCTTAGGGTCACTCACTATTTCTAAGTTCTTCTGGTTGCTAAATAGGTGATTTTAAAAGATTTGAACACTTAACATTTTTATTAACTAATAACTAGGCTTAAAATAACAACTAACAAATTAACAATTTTGTTGTTAATCGACAATAACATATTAAGTCACGTAAGAAAATAAACCACATTTTTGTGGAAAAATTAATAACTAAGGCTATAGATTATGAACATAGAGTCAAAACCAATTTGGAAACGAACTCTTCCAGTTATTATAAAAATCTTACAAATGTTTAATAAGTGTCCCTTGTGTTGCACAGCATGTATCAGTTCTGGGGTTCAATTCACCTCAGGCCTACCCAGTACACCAACACTGGTGGCTCAAATGGGCACCACATGTTTTCTTTCCTTTCCTCAAAGCAGTGAAGAAGAGGTGGTACAAACATGAGGTCCTTGGTGAATCCCCACAGGAAAAGGTAAACAAAGTCTTATATTGGACCCAAGAACTCTGCAGTCTGACTTTCTCTAGGTAGTGGTACAGTGAAGAGGGTATGCGTGGCATAGTGTCCTGGCAACTGCTGGGAGCTCCCTTTTAAACTTTGTCTCTTAATATTCATTTTTCTCTTCTTCAGTAGGCACAGAATGCCTGATTTTCCGTTGGGCAAATGGCCACCCAAAATGAAGATTATATTCCTCAGCCTTCCATGCAGCTACATTTGGCCATACAATAGGTTGTTGCTAATGAGGTGTAAGAGGAAGAGATGTATGTAACTTCTAGGTCATGCACTTAAAGAGAGGGGGATATGCCGTCATATTCCACCTTTCCCCCTTTCCACTGGTTGGAATGCAAATATGTTGGAGAGCCGTCTTGGACTATGCGTATGACAGCAGGATCTTAAGAATGGAGAAGCACAAGTAGAAAGAGCACGGGTTCCTGGACAGCCTGTGAAGCCAAGCTGTCCTACCTGCCTCTAGACTGTTATAAGAGAGAGACACCAACTTCTGCCTCATTTCAGCCAGTTAATTTGGTTTCCGTTACAGCCCATATCCTAAATAATGCGAAAATTGCCAAAGCAGTCACAAGGCTCCCTGAGATTCTAGGGAAAGAGGGGACACAGATGCTGAGAAGAGTGTTAAAGAACTTTGGGGCCATGTTTAAAACACCTCAGGAGCACATGCAGGGATGTGGACTGGTCCACATCTGTCTCCCTCAGGTCCTAGACTGTGTCACAATGCTCCTTCTGGCTGCAATGCCTCTACCTGTTCCTTCTGCCTCACCTGCCCCAACACACACACAGCTGGTCAACACGTTCCGACCTAGACTAAACCTGGCTACCCCAGGGAAGCATGTCACCACAGTCCACGTTAAGTCAGGCATCTCTATTATATGTCCCTCAGAGCACAATGCCATGAACCGCTCTCACAGTACTTACAGATTTGAAACTTTACATTTACCTGCGTGGTTGATTGTCTCTTCCTCGCGAGACTGTTAAGTTCTGTAAGGTCAAGTACGGAGTTTCCTTTACCCACGTTTCCCCAGCACCTAACACAGTGCATGGCACAGAGTAGGTGCTCAATAAGAATATATGTATGCAAGCTGTGAATGGATGAATGAATGAATGAATGAATTCGGACAAGAGAGGACAGGCTTCATGCAGGGCAGTGTAAATGCTGACGCCTCCTCCAAATCAGAAAAACAGAACTCAGAATCGTGACCCACTGATTGAATGCTATCGCGAACGCACATTTGCTCGGACCTCTCACAACCATCCTTTTCACAGGGTAGGTGTGGACTTATCAGTCCCCCGGTCAGTAACTGGTAACTGGCCAACCCCCAATTCTGATTTCCATTTCTCGGATGCGGAAACTGGGCTAGAGATGCCTGCCCGGCTGGAAAAACGGAGAAAGGAAAGGTGAGGGAAGAAGCCCGGCCCCCCGGAACGACTGCATCCGGAGGCCTCGGGGCTTCCGGGCTTCCGGCCCCCCGGCCCCGCGGCCCGGACTCCGGGGACGTGCGCGCCGTGTGGGGCGCGCACGCAGGGCGGGGCTGCGGGGGCGCGCGCGTGCGCAGCCGTTCCGCGGAGGGACGAGGCACAGCCGCGGAACCGCCGCCAGATTCGCTCTCTGTCCACGCCGCCTGTCGCGCCGGCCGTCGCGCCGCCCGCCCGCCCCGCGTCCGCCGCCGCCGCCGCCGCCATGGGAGTGCAGGTGGAGACCATCTCCCCCGGAGACGGTGAGTAGGTGCGCCCAGCGGCCTCGGAGTGCCCCGGCTGCCGCGCGCATCCGCTCACCGCACCCGTCTGTCTCCTCAGGGCGCACCTTCCCGAAGCGCGGCCAGACCTGCGTGGTGCACTACACGGGTGAGTCGGCGGGCCCGCGGGATGGGGTTGGGGGGCGGCCAGCGCGGCCTGGGGGCAAAGGCCCGGGGCGTGGCGGCGGCGGGCCCGCGTGGCCCGAGGCCGAGGCCTGGGCGGTGGCAGCGCCCCCGAGGGGACAGCGTCGGGCCTGCGGAACCCCGGACGGTCTGAGCCGGCGTGTGCGAGCGCTGACCGCGGGCCCGACGTTATCCTGCACTTCGAAAGCGGTTCTGTGCCTCAAATGCTGCCGTTTTGCCCACAGCGCGGATGGGGAAACTGAGGCTTGGGGAGGCGAAGTCACTTTTCCAAGTCACACGCTCAGGAATGGGCAGAGCACTGGCCAAGGACCATCAGAGAGGATTTATATCATTTCTGTGTCCCGGTTGACACCGTATCCCCGCTTCCTCCCCGCCCTTCGATGGAGATAAGAAGGGCGAAGTAATTCTCAGTCCGTGGGAATTCAGCCTCTTCCCGAGGAACTCGACCCTGCGCTGCGGGTGGGGAGACGTCCCACTTTCTAAGTCATTGCTCTGGCCCAGCCCGGCCTTGGAAGAACCAGATCTGCACGGTCTTTTTCCTCTTCTTACTTTTGAGCCACTTCACAAATCCATGCCTCAGTGGCAGTGATGGCCCAGGCTGACAGAACATGTAATTTAGCCCCCCCAACCCTTCTAAGAGTAGAGACCTATCCCCATTCTAAAAATAAGGAAACTGAGGCCCAGTTAGGGAAACAGACAGTACTGTAAGCCAAAGGAAATATTAGACTCTCAGCCACAATTCTAACATGACAGTCATATGCCTTGAGACCATCTTTTACTCCATGCCCTTACAAGGTCCTCCTGGGTTGTACTTGGTGGGGGAAGGGAGGGAGGAGGCTGAACAGGCGGAGACTTCTTAGCTGTAGGGGTGTGCTGGTGATTGGTGTAGCCCCAGCTGTTCATATGAACAACCTTCCCTCCCTTTCCTCCTTCCCCTTTCTCCGCTTTCCCACCCTTTCCTCTGTTCCTCCTCCTCCTTCCTCTGTTTCTTCTCCTTCCCTCCCTTTTCCTCCTCCTCCTGGGTAGTCTTCTGTAGGCAGTTCTGACCCCGCTGCTCAGGGATTAGCTCTACCCTTCTCTTCCAGATCATGGGGGGAGCCCCCTGTTGAGGGAAATGACTTTCTTTGGGAAGGAAAAAAAAGCAACTAACATTCCCTCCTCCCGTGCTCTTTTATTTCTCTGGCTTTTTTATTTCTCTGGCCCTTCTCCATGTGTAGAAAAGGGGGCCGGGGGTGGAGGGAGTTAGGGACTTGAACTTTTAAAAAGGCTACCAAAGGAGGAGGTACTGAAACCTGTCTTCACGGGAAGATCTCGTGCCTGCAAACGAAGCTGGAAAGTGGTTTTGATGTTTTAAATGGCTGTCTTTGTGGACCACAGTCAGCACCTAGGAGGTCCGCCGGAGGAGAACCTGCCAGTTTGGTTGTTTTTGATCTGCAGGATGAGAAGGGTAACAGTTGCCTTTTACAGTGCTGGGTGAGTGGGCTGTTCATTCAGTTCCCACAGACAACTGGGGCAGAGACTGGGACTCAGAGAGATGATGAGGTGACTTCTGACCCCTTCCCCCAGTTTGTAGGTAGACACATTAGGATAATTGGCTACACCTGTCCCACTCCCAAGTCTGTGCCTCTTGTCCTTGAATCACCCATCTTCTGGTGCTGATGGTAGGACTGGACACCCACATGTAGGCAGAACAACATTTCACTGTGCCTCTTGGTGAAGTGTCCCCGCACAGCATGTCTGGAGCCTTTTCCTAAGAGAACAGATGGTCGTGGGACCCAGAGCACCATCAGGGCTCCCATTGCCTCTTCTCCAAGTCTGTGTTTTCCTCGAGGGCGGCACCCACCCACACGTTCCCAGAACAGCAGCAGGACCCTGGCATGCATTAGGACAAAAGCTTTCTTTTTTATTTCATTTTTGATAAGCCCTACAGAGACGCCCTGGTGAGAAGCCAGCTCTGCCTCTCACACTCACAGAATAGGCTGTTTTTGGGCAGGCGGCTTTGTTCCTGTGGGTCTTTGCCACCAGCCTCCCAGAAAGAACCCATTTGAGACCTGTGGGGGCGTGAGAGGAATGGGTAGGCGCTTTGAGATTTCATCTAGAGCAGTTATGGCTTTTAAGGCACTGGGAACAGAATCCATCTCAAGGGAACATGGTGGGGAGTATCATAAAAATCTGGGGGTCCTCAAAGGCAAGAGGCCCACTGGACCTCGAGAACGGAGAAATTCTCATGATGCTCCTACTTTTCATCTGTGTTTTTCTCTACCTGCCTGCCTCAGTAGTCTCCTGTTACAGCTCTCTGTTTTCCTGCTTCTCCCAAGTTGTAGATGGTGGACGTTCCTGCCTGCCCACCCAGCCTCCTCCCACCCCCGTGCCCCGTTTCTGTCTTCTTTTGCAGATCTAGCTCAGATTGCTTGGCTGTGTGGCTCCAGTGGTTACAGTTCCTAGGAGGGAGAATCTCATTGACCCAGGTTCAGGTCGGGTGAATACTCTAGATCCAGTCCGCTCTGGTCAGGTGTCTGCTACAGCTGATTTGGGGGCAGCTTCTAAGAATCAGCATTGGAAGTAAGGAAGCCAAAATCTTCTCTCAATCACCAGAGATGTGATCATCACAGACTGACTTTGACCACATGGATGTTTTAAATGCTACTGGTGGCTGCCAGTTGTATCCTGGATGCTACTCTCTGGGCTCCCTCTGATACCTTCTGTGGCCTCTAGCAGAGCACAGCATGGGCACCGCCCCAAAAAAGGCCTGTGCCGCCTCATCGTAGTGCCAGAAGGGAAAATGCAAACTGTACTGTCACCAGCCAAGCACCTCCTAGTAGCATGACAGGCAGGCATTGAGGTGGGAGGAAGGAGGTGGAATGGTGATCTGCCAGATATGTGCCTTGAGGATCAAGTGGATCCTCATGGCTCTCTCCTTGCCTCCGGTAGCTTCGTCATCTTTATAGTTGAGCTTGTCCTGACACACAGCTAGGCTTACGTCCCTTTTACTCACATCAGCAGGCCACATGCCTGCCATTGTCAGAGCAGCCTCAAGCAGATTGAAGAATTCTGTTTTTATAGTTGACATCTTGTCCTTGGGATCGGGTTTAAGGTGTCTATAGCCTGGCTTCTGACTGAGGAAAACCAAGGGTCTCTTGGCTTCACCTCCTCAGGAGGTCCACTTGGAGGGACGATGCAGCTCCCAGGGCAGGTGTGGTCCCTTTCCTGCAGCCCCCTCCCCAGCCCAGCCCCTTGCTTTTCTTTAGCCTCTGTCTCCCCTCGCCTCTGCTTTACTCCACCCACTCCCCTGCTGGGTGTTTCTTGGCTGATGATCTGATGTCTGGAGGAAGGCTCGCCCCCAGCAGAGACTGCTCAGATGGATTCTGCGATGTGTGGCGGCTTCAGGCAGACAGGCTGTAACTGTTTGGGCGGGGCCACAACAGGACCCTTTTCCTTCCTATAGCAGATTGAGCAACAGAAACCAGCCAGGCACAGGGACACAGCCAGTGAACTAAACAAAGACCTGATCTGGTGGGGATGAGAGTAATAGCACGAAGGTGTGACACATCAGGTGGTGAGAAGCTCTGTGGAGAGAGATTAAAGCAGAGGACCTGGGAAGGGGATTTGCTGCTTTTAGTGAGGGTGGTTGGAAGAGGCCTCTGACAAAATGACATGTTAATATTTGCCCGAAGGAAGCTGGGGAGTGAGCAGTGTGGCTGTCTAGGGAAGAGTGTTCCAGGCAGAGGGAGGAGCTACTGCAGAGGCCCTGAGGCTGGAGCATGCTTGGTGTATGAGAGGGACAGTGAGGAGGCCAGCATGGCTGGAGTGGATTGTGTGAGGGAGAAAGTGGCAGGAGATGAGGTGATGGTGGGGCCTTGTAGGTTATTATCAAAACACTGGCTTTCTCTCTGAGATGAACCATTAGAGGGTCGTGAGCTGATTTGGGCTTTAACAGGACACACTGCATTCTGGCTACTATGTGGGCTCTTGGTGGCAAGTGCAGAAACAGGGCCCCGGTTGTGTCCTGGGTGTATAGAGTGTGCAGAGGTTGTACCAGGTGGACAGTGATCCCCAAAGAAGATGTGAGTCCTTTGCTGGGTTCAGATCTTAGCTTGGGTGAATTGATCTGCTTTTCTCAGCTTCCATGTGCCATCTGTAAAATGGGAGTAACAGTGCCTGCTATGAGGAGTTGCTGGGGGCAGGTGCATTCTGGGATGGGCAGCAGCAACAGTGACGCTGTTATTGCACATAATCTCATTAAAGGTCCCTGCGTCTTAGGCACTAAGTGGTGTATTGTCCCTGCAGTTTAACATTGGCAGAGTTGGATAGGCTGAGACCTTATCACCCTTCCATTTCACAGATGGGGAAATAGGTAATTATAAAAAAGAGATGAATCTGAGTGAGGATTCACCTCAAAACAGGCCTACACATTGCCTACAGAATATATTGGCTAAGAAAGCTGCAGTTGTTCTCTTCAATTTGGGGACCAAGGGAGGTTTTTAGTGTTTGTTGTTGTTTCTTGGTGGGTATGAGAGGGGCAGGGTTGGGCTACATCAGCTTGGCTGTGTGAGCAAGTTAAGGTGTCAGTCCTTTTTCTCCTCAAGTTTCCTTAACATAACTGGATTTTAACATTTTGAAAATAGACCTTGCTATGGAAGCATTATTTTCTTTCCTCTGGGACTGTGATTACCAAAAAACAGAATCACACGGATGCCGAGCTCTCTTCTTCCACAGGTGAGAGCAGAAGAAGGCTCACTTTAAGTGAACCAAAGACCTCATAGTATTGTTGCATCTACGTGCAACTCTTATTTGTGAAGTCAGACATAGAGAAAAATCAAAAAAGAATAATAGGGCTTCGCTAGTGGCGCAGTGGTTGGGAGTCTGCCTGCTGATGCAGGGGACACGGGTTCGTGCTCCACGTGCCGCGGAGCGGCTGGGCCCGTGAGCCGTGGCCGCTGGGCCTGCGCGTCTGGAGCCTGTGCTCCGCAACGGGAGAGGCCACAGCAGTGAGAGGCCCGCGTACCACAAAAAAAAAAAAAAAAAAAAGAATATTAAATACCATGTGCTCACTACCTAGATTCCACGATGGTTGACATTTTGTCATATTTGCCATTTCTGTCTACTTATAGGTATATGTAGGTAGATATCTATGTCGGGTTTTTTGCTGAGCCATGTAAGTTGGAGACATCATGATACTTCTCCTCTAAGTTCTTGAGCATGCTGTAAGAATGAGAGTATTCTCCCTATCCTGCTACTGGTCACATCTGAGAAAATTTTAAATGATTCAGTAGTATCTAAAGCCAAATTCATATTGAATCTACCCCAGTTGTCTTCAAAGTGAAAACCAGAATTCAGTTGAGGTTCAGTTGGGTATTATGTCTATAGTAACAATCTAGAAGAGTCTTTATACCTCACACTCCTTTTCCAAAGAGAGAAGGCTTATTATCTTATAGAATACCCCATGTCTGTCTCATTGTTTTCTCTTGGCTGTTGTCTAACTCCTTCCACTGCCTTGATTTCCAGTAAACTAGGAGTTGAAATGTCTAAATAGTTTCTGGTTAAAACATTTTAACGTGAAGACTTCTTACAGAATGTTGTGCACTTTGTACTCAGCACACCGTGGGGAACATCACTATTTGTAATGCTAAATTTGATCTTTTTTATGAAGGTGCATTTTACCCTTTGCAATTAGTGGGCGGTCTGTGAAGTGCTTGGACATCCTCCATGTGCTCTGCTCCTCATCAACCTTTCACCTACTGGGTTTTACATCAATTGATGATTCTTACCAGAAGAAACTATTTCATTGGCATTTACAAAGTGGTAATTTAAAATTTTTTCTTCATATCTTCTACATTTATTAACTACCATTCTACTATTACACAGGGTAAAACTTAATTCTTTAATCACCAATCACCAAGGTCAGGAGTTGGCTTTATAGTCATCCCCCATGGTGACAAGGGACTTCCCCCCTCTGTTTGTTTGTTTGTTTTTAGTATACTAGGAGCTCATATTTTACTTGGAGCCTTAAAATCATAGATATTCATTATTCTTTTTGGTGCTCACATTGCCCCAAAATTGGCCAGTAGGAGCCCCTTCAGGCAGGCTCCAGTACCTTTTTGACATGCTCCCACTATTTTTAATCATTTCCTTGTTTTACTTCTCTGATACTGGCATCAGTCACCTCTGCAAAGAGCTCTGGTTCCTTTCAGTGGGTCTCATAGACTTTTTTTTTTTCATTAACAACTTTATTGGGTATAATTTATACCATAAAAATTTTAACTTGAACATGTTTGGTGGTTAAAAACTGATTTTTATAAAGTACTGATTGAGTTCATTGTATCTATAAACTCATTTGTCTGCCTTGGAGTTTTCTTTAAAAATAGTATTGTCACCTGCTATTTCCCATGGAAAAGGCCAGGGGTGTTTTGGATAACTTAGGCATGTATTATCCAGTTCTCCCTTTGGTGCTCATGGCAGTACTTGTTGATTCATATTTCTGTTTTTCCTATTTTTTTTTTACCTACTGAGGAACTCAGCTGAGTCCTTGCATTTCTTCTCTCAGGCCCCTTTAACTTTGGCCTGATAAATTCTAGCAGTATAAAGAGCAGGAGGAGGAAAGGGAGAGAAAAGGGGGAATAATCAGCTCCTGGATGCTGCTGTCTCTGCGCTCATTGCCTTTACTTTTCCCTTCCCAGGAGCTCAGGCCATCCTGGCCTGCATTCAGTTCCCCAAACACACCAAGCTTTCCCCCCAGGAAGGTCTCTGCCCCTGTGCTTAGGTGCAGCCACACTGCCCCCACTTCCCACCACGTGGCAGGCTCTTCTTGCAGCTTAAGTGACACCCCCTCAGTGGGTCTCCCCTGACCCTTGACTAATGTGTGTCTTCACACATGCACACACACTCACGCCTCTGTCTCCAGCAAGGCTCCCGTCCTTTGCTTTCCCCACAGTCAGGCTGTGTGTAGTTATATCTGCCCTTTCCTCAGGAGACGGCAGGCTGCAGGAGGCCAGACCCACACAAGTGGTGTTCTCCAGGTTCTCTCCCCGTTGGTGCCTGGCGTGGAGTAGGTACTCAGTGACCATTTTGAGTGGTCAGTTAGGACCTGGCATTAGACTCCAGCTGGAGTGTGGAAAGCCCACATTCCTGTTATGATTGGTATCATACTTCTGTTGCCTTTGGGTTAGAATAAGAAAGAGAATATTTACAACATTTTGGACTTTGCCCAATCCCTGTGGATTGATACAGTTGTAACCACTCCTTCCTCTCTCACCCACATACACAGGTCAGCACACCAAACCTTTCCCTCAGTCATTCAACAAATGTATTAGGAGCTGGGCAGAGGGGGAAGCCTCAACCTTGCCCTGGAGGTGCCTACATTGTAGGGAGTGCCTTCCCTTGTGCTTAACATTATAAGGGAAGTGCCTTGAGCAGCCCACACTTGGGGCTAGAAGTGCGACATGGTCTTGGATGTGTGTGGCTCAGCGGCTTGCCAAGTGTGTGCAAGGCCTGGTAGGGGCAAAGGTGCCTTTGATTTTTCTACAAGTGTTGTTGACCATCTGTTATATGCAAGGCACTGTTCTGGGAACCAGGAATATAGGCGTGAAGAAGACAGAGTCCCTGCCTTCATAGATCTTAAACTGTAATGGGAAAGACAGATGATAAATAGGATTAATAAGCAAACATTGGACATTAGCCAGTAGTGCTGAGGGAACAGGAGAAGGTTGAAACTTTAGATAGAACAATGAAGGTGACATTTGAACAAAGACCTGAAGGAGGTAAGGGAGTAATCCATGTGACTGGGTAAGAGCATTTTAGGCAGAGGAAACAGCAAGCTCAGAGGCCCTATGGTGGGAGTATTCCTGGTGTGTGTATACAGAACATAAGAAAACAGTGTTCTCGAGTGGAGAAGTATGAGAGGAATCAGAGATGAAGTCAGAGAGGTGGTGCTGTGGGGTGGCAGCTCCTACAGGGCCTTGTAGGCCATTTTAAGGACTTCAGCTTCTATTCTGAGTGAAACGAAGAACTAGGGGAGGGTTTTGAACACAAGGGTAATAGGGTCTGACCTGTATTTTAAAAGAATGTCACTCTGGCTGCCATGTCAAATTTAAACTGTAGGAGAGCAAGGGCAGAAACAGGGAGACCAGCAGGGACTTACGGTAATAATCTGGAGCCAGCCTCCAGGATTCATGCCTTGAACCATTGTACCTGACAGCTCCTGCCTCTGTGTTTTCTAGAAAACAGAAAAAAGGAAAAATTCAAGACCATGCATATTTCTACCATTTCCAGATAGCCACTGTTAAGTAGTGTTTCCTTTTGTGCATCTCTTCCCTACCCCTATGAGACATAATGTGGCAGTCTTCTTATATTGTGATAAAATAGAAAATGGAAAGGCATGCCCACCAGAGCTTGCATTCTGGTTTGCATCCTGCAATTCTGTGCATGGGCCCTCCTTTGAAAATACACTTTTGGTCATAGAACCTAAAGGAATTTAACCAAAGGTTAGAAGCATTTTCAGAAAACAGATAAGAAATGTTCTTGCACTTTGTGTGATGGGGAAGCAGAAGCTGGTTCTCTCTTTGGGTCGGAATTTGACTTGTGATCATAGCACGTGCATGGGGTTCTCAGAATTCCAGTTCAGGAAGGCTACCCTGAGTTCAACTGCAGAGGCCTGGAAGTGGAACAAAGACATAAGCTTTGAATTAATGCCTCATTGTGTAGAATCTCACCCATCATGATTGGGACAAGGGGATAGTTGATATTTTAATCATAAAAGTGACTTGGTTCCTCTAAACATTTTATTTAAATCCAAACATAAATCATTTACTAAAGGGCCGTGTCTTTCTTTTAGGGTGGGTCTTCTGGTGGAGTTTCCGATCAAGGTTCTTGCAAAAACTAATTTTGGCTTCTTTAAAGTAGAGCAAGGACTGTTGTGAGGTCATCTAAGTGCCAAACCTTTCCAGGTTTTTAAGACTTCTTTCTCTGAGCATACATTTAGTCTCATCCACACACAGTTATTCACTAGCAATATTTTTTAGTGAATTGCCTTATTGAGTATTTCCAAAATATCAGCTAGGACTGTACTTTTTCTGTTCACACTCATATTTCATTTATTTACACACTATTTAGTTATATTATCTATCTTCAGTAAGTATAACTGACATAAATGGATTTGGGAATAAACATAGCTGATTGACCCTTGGAAAGCATAAAACTCACATGGGAAAGATGGAGTGAGGATGAGCTAGAGACTGGGGCATGAAGGAGCTTTCACAGCCCGAGGCTGTGCAGGCTGTGGTTTCTATAAGAGTCTCTGGCCAGGCAGCTCAGTAAACGGTAGTTGAGAGAGCTTCTGTATATAGTAAGGAGGAAGGGAGGCAGCTCAGCCTAGGTCAGTGTGCCCATCTGTGCCTAGGTCAGTACATCCATTTGGGGATGTTCCAAGTAGCTTCAAAGGCAAATCTTCAGAAAAATTGGTGATTTTCAGTTTGGTTCCCCCACCACCATTCAACCATTGCACTTTTTTGTACTCAAGAAACTACCTGGTATTGAGTTAAAAGTAGAAGTCCTTTCTCTGTCTCCCAACTGTAAAGTGGCAAGAATTTTAATATAGTTTGGGAAGTTTGGGGTTTGGGATATTCTGTTTTGTTGTTGTTGTCATTGTTTGGTTTAGGTTTGGGTTTTTTGTTTTTTAGTTTTAAAACTTGCCATATTTGGGGCCCTGTAGAATGCTGCCTGTGAAAACCACCTGCAGAAATTCATCAGCTACTGAAAACCACATTGTGAGTCATGAGCTTTAACTACAACAAGTGGTGAGGCCATAGCTTCAGTGCCTTCTTAAGTCATCTTCCTTTACCCGGTAGAGGGTGTTTGCGGACTGTTCCTTCCACAAAGCAGGGTGCCCTAGAGGTGGCTCCTTTTCTGTTGGATTGTAAGTGAAATGATAAGCTAGGGGTGCTCCTTGGGTCTTGTCTTTTTTTTTTTTTTTTAACATTTTTTGTTTATTTTATTATTTATTTATTTATTTTTTATTTTTAAATTTTTTTCTACTTTTTGGCTGCGCAGCATGTGGGATATTAGTTCCCTGACCAGGGATCCAACCCGGGCCCTTGGCAATGAGAGACATAAGGACTTCAGCTTCTATTCTGAGTGAAATGAACTAGGGGAGGGTTTTGAACACAAGGGTAATAGGGTCTGACCTGTATTTTAAAAGAATGTCACTCTGGCTGCCATGTCAAATTTAAACTGTAGGAGAGCAAGGGCAGAAACAGGGAGACCAGCAGGGACTTACTGTAGTAATCTGGAGCCAGCCTCCAGGATTCATGCCTTTAACCATTGTACCTGACAGCTCCTGCCTCTGTGTTTTCTGGAAAACAGAAAAAATAGGATTAATAAGCAAACATTGGACATGAATAAGAGAGCAATGAGAGCCTGGAGTCCTAACCACTGGACAGGCAGGGAATTCCCTGGCCTTGGGTCTTAACCACTGCTTCTATGACATGGGCTGAGCATCAGAGACACGGTCCGAGGGACCTTTGCACAGGAGCTGCTGGCCAAGTCTGCCTCTGCTGGTTCATTTGGAGCAAGAAAGAACCCTCCCTAACAGATGAGCAGCAGAAAGAGCCGAGCCGTGGGAGGAGTGCTGGGGGGAGAGGACCTGGAGACTTCCCCACGCTCATGCGCACGCGCTCTCTGTTTTTTTAAAGCCCTCCTGCTCCCTCTCCAGGGATTTGAGTCTAGTTCTTCCCCCAAAGAACAGCTAAAACAGTTTGGGAGGAGACCCAGGCGAAGGTGATGTCAACTGCCTTCCAGCCAGAGGCTGCTTTAACAGTCCCTCAGGCAGCCATAGCTTTCACTCTTTTCATGGCCTTGTGCATTTAATTGGAGACCCCCCAAATTTTCACATTTTTCTTACTGACTAGTAATTTAAAAGTGCCAAAAGTAAAAACTGCCATTCTGGGACTACCCCTCAGATTCTTCTCACCATATAGGGAAGAGGTCCAGAAATGGAAGCCTCACGCTTGTCCTGCTAGTTCTTAAAAATCATGCAAATGAAGCAAATCGAAAAGTGCTCATGAGTGCCAGTGTTGTGAGTGCCAGGGGTTGAGCTGAGTGCCACAGGGACATAGAACTCTGAGTCCCGGTCTGTGACCTTGAGCTGCGTTCAGTCAGGAGAGACAAGAATTCTTGAAATCGAGAATACTTGGCTATCCTAGGCAATTTCTGGGTCATGAGGTACAGATTTGTGTGGAATCAGAAGTGGAATCAGTCAGTTCTGCAGATAGAAGGTCATGCTGGTGATCCAGGTTTTTGCTAAGAGTGGCTGTCACGTCTGAACTGTAACCTCAGTTGCCTTCTCTCAGCAGAGTGTGCTTTCTCTAGGAAATTACAGTGCTAACTTGGCAGGTGGTTTCACTGTTCAAGGGCTCCAGGTCCTGGCACGGAGATGTCCAGAGTTAAAATGGGAACAACTGCTGAGGCTTGACTTGCTGCCTGCTTTACCTGCTCCTTCCCAGACAGAGGAAGCACCTGCCATCCACTGCCAGGTTGGGTGTAGGAGGTAAACATATGTAGGATTTTAGTAAATCTCACTTTTTTCCCTTTCTCCCTGTTTTTTTAAAATAACAGTTTTACAGAGGCATAATTGACATGCAGTAAACTGCTGCTACTTAGCGTGTACAGCTTCATAAGTTTGGGTATGTTTCTTTGTTCCTCTTTGAAACCTCCCCCTTCTTCCCATCGCCAACAACCCCTGATATGCTTTTCTGTCAGCATAGGTCAGTTTGCATTTTTCTGAAGTTTTATATAAGTGGAATTATATAGTATGTACTGTTTTGTCTGGCTTCTTGCACTCAATAATTCATTCGTTTTTAATGCCAAATAATTTTCTGTTGTATGGATATATTTGGTTATCTGTTCATCAGTTGGCAGATGTTTGGGTTGTTCCAATTATTGGCTGTTACAGGTAAGTCTGCTGTGAATGTTTGTGTATATAAGTCTTTTTGTATAGCCATAAGTGTCATTTCTCTAAATATCCAGGAGTAGAATGGCTGGGTCAGATGGGAGGTGTATGTTTAACTTAAACGGCCAAACTGTTTTACAAAGTGGTTGTTCTGTTTTAAGTTGCCACCAGCCATGTGTGAGAATTCCAGTTCCTCTACATCCTCACCAGTACATACATGATATGATGAGTCTTCTTAGTTGTACTCATTCTAATCGGTAGTAGTCATACCTCCTAGTGGTTTTAACTTGCGTTTTTGTAATGATGATAAGGTTGAACATCTTCATGTGCTTACTTGCCATTTCTTTATCTTTTTCAGTGAAATCTACTCAAATCTTTTGCCCTTTTTTAATTAAGTTGTTTTCTTGTTGAGTTTTGAGGGCTCTTTATATATTCTGGAAACAAGTCCTTTATGAGATACATGCTTCATAAAGATTTTCTCCCAGTCTGTGGCTTGACTTTTCATTCTCTTAAAAGTATTTTTTAAAGTGAAGAAGTTTTCATTTTTGATGAAGTTCATTTTATCCTTTATGGATTGTGCTTTTTAACCTCATATCTAAGAACTTTGCCTAACCCACAGTCACAAAGATTATTTCCCTATGTTTTCATCTAGAAGTTTTATAGTGTTCATTTAGAGTTGATTTTTAGTTGATATTTGATTATGATGTGAAGTTGATCCAGGTTTTTACTTTTTGCCTACGGATATCCAGTTGTTCTAAAAGCCCACTGTAGTTTTCATCTCAGGCATTGTAGTTTTCATCCCTGGAAGTTTGACTTAAATCTTATTGTCCTTCTCTGCTAATTCTAACCTCTGTATCAGTTCTGAGTTGTTTTCAATTGATTGATTAGTTGCATTGTGGGTTGTGTTTTCCTGCCTCTTTGCATGCTTGGTAATCTTTGGATGCTAGACGTTGTGAATTTTATGTTTTGGGGTGCTGCATATTTTTATTCCTAAGAATATTCTTGAGCTTTGTACTGGGAAACACTTAAGTTACTTGGAAATAGTTTGATCCTTTGGGGTCTTGCTTTTTTTTTTTTTTTTTTTTTTTTTTTTAATTCTTCCTTTCTTCCTTCATTTTTTGGCCGCACCACGCGGCATGCGGGATCTTAGTTCCCCATCAGGGATCAAACTCATGCCCCCTTCAGTGGAAGCATGGAGTCTTAATCACTGGCCTATCAGGGAAGTCCCTGGGGTCTTGCTTTTATGATTTGTTAGGGGGCTCCCGAGCAGTGCTCAGTTTGGGGCTGATTATTCCTCACTGATGAGGCAATAACTTCCTGGGTTTCCTACCCAGTGCCTCATGAACCATTACTTTCTTCAGTCTGGCTGATGGGAACAGACACTGATCCCAGCCCTGTGTAAGCTCTGAGCACTGTTTCTTCTAAACCTTTGGATGCTCTTCCAGGCCTTGAGAAGCTTTCTCAAACACATGCATTGATTAGTACTTACTATACCGAATACCCAAGGGGGACCCTCTGTATACCTCTGGGGGTCTTCCTCTACAGCTCTCTCCTCCCTGGTACTTGTCCTGTGGACTTGAGCTCCGTCCCACTTTCTTCTTCCTGGAAACTCCCAAGGATATAAGCTGGGGCAGTCATAGGGCTCGCCTTGTTAGTTTCCCATCTCTCAGGGATCACAGTTTTTCATTGCAGTGTCCAGTGTCTTAAGTGTTTAACTATTGTCAGGGTTGTTTCTCTCTCTTCTTTTCATTTCATTTCGCTTATTTTCTTTTGTTAGTTTGTTGTCTTTTTGTTTTTGTTTTAATTTTTGGTTGTTTAGTTAGGAGGGTAAATCTGATCCCTTTTCCTCCATCTTGGCCAAAACTACTGGTTTTGATGTTACAGCTTCTCTTATGTTCTGCATTCAGTACCGACAAACCTAATTCCCACTCCAGAAAGCATTGTATGCACATTCATTCCTGCTTCTTAATGGACTTTGCTTCCTCTCTTGCATCACCTCCTTCCTCACCCTGCAAATTATAGCCATATAGAAGGTGGTCTCTTCCTCCGCGTTGGAGAAGTCTTTTTTCTAGCACCTCCTGGCCCCTTTAGCCTTTGCCAGTTGTGTGACATCCTGCTCAGATCTTTGGATATCGTTTACCCTTTGGACTTAGATTATAGGAAATTCCCTCTTCACATATAAGGAACCCATTACCAACACCACCACCTAACCGTCACTGTGAAGATTTCTTCTCCGAGGAAGTAGGTGAGATTGACAGAGGATGACCATGCTCTCAAGTTCTGGAGAGAGGCTCATGTCCTCTTCCCAGGGACAACAGCTCATCTGAAATAGGGTAGGAGAATAAGGATCCTTGGCAAAGCTCCTGCTTAAAGCCCCTTTACTTAGAAATCCTGTATCTTGGCTTTAATGTTTTCTTTTTGCCCCTCAGTGTCCCAGAAAAGCTTAAGGGGGACATTTTCCCAGACCCACAGTCTCTGCACTGAAGAGCATCCACTTCTCCAGTTTGGCTCAGCAGCAGGTAGAGGCTGAGTCTCACCTGTGCCTCCAGCCTGGTACCAGTCAGACAGTTGAAACATCTCACCTTCAGGCAAAGCAGGATGGATGCATGTAACATCTAGAAGTTGCTTGGCAATACGTTTGATCAGGAATAAAAGGAAAGTGTAGGGAGTCTGTCTCAGTACCCAGTGGTTTTTATTGCAGTTAAAATACGATCTTGCTCTGATTGGGTGCATGTTCAAATTTGGTAGGAAATAGTATAATTCTTTTGTAGGTATACTGTATTTTTTTAAACTGTGAGTTGCAACCCATTAATGTATCATGAAATAAATCTAGGCAGTCAAAATCAGCAGTCTTTTTAAAAATGAGAAGTGCATGCCACATAGTAACTTACATGTCAATTTTGCTTCATTTATACACATTTATGTGTGTACTGGTTCCTGCAATAACACACTGGTCTGTCGTCACAGTGATAGCTCTTACTGATGTGGGTTGTTGAGTTCCATTTCTTTGTTACTTCTCTCATGGCAGCGCTGCAGTGGGGTGTACTAAGTAAATGTCAAATAAAATATTTACCTCATTCCAATTAGGTTACTTTCAGTTGCAAGTAACTAGAAATCTGACTTAAGGCAAAGCAGATTTTTAATCACCTCAGAATGCAGGTCTTAAAGGAGGTGGTTTGGGGCTGGTTCAGAGCAATGGGACTACCATTCTGGGGTTCCTGGCTGACTTTGTGGTTACAAGGTGGCTGCCATGGCTCCAGACATCACATCCTTACATGACAGCATGCAACAGGAAGGGAGGGCAGGAGCTTTCCTCCTGGATGTGTTTCTTTTTTTAACCAATGAGGCAGGTCTTTCCTGCAAGATTCTAGTAGATTTCACAGTTGGTCCAAGTGCCCATACTGGCCCATACAGCCACCTCACACCAACTCTGGCATAGGAGGAAGGCTTGGATTGATTCCAGTTCGTCTCCTGGGCCAGGCTGTTGCTGCTCCTGGAAATTTGATGTTGTTAGAATGGGGGGTGGGGGTGCTGCGTCTGGGTTTTCCAAAGGTCTGGAATGTGCTACAGCCTGTGTTTCAGGTGCCCCTCTGGGCAGGTTTTCTCTTTGAGTTTTGTCCAGCCAGCCTTTGCAGATAGTCAGGACTTAGAGGCCAGGGACCACCCTCCCATCCTCGGCTCTTTCCCACGTGGCTTCCTCACCTAGTAGTTACCTGTCTACCGTGGTTGCTCAGGAAGCCCTGGGGCTCTACTCAGGGTCTGCTCTAAAGAGCATAGACCAGGAAGAGACTAGTTCTGGTCTTCAGTCTCCTCTCACCCTTAATGGCTGAGTTCAGTTGGGGTGGGTTCAGTGTATGAAGAACCTGAAATGGGTTAAAGGGAACGTCCGTAGTATTATGGAAAGTGGAGACGTAGTCTTCTCCCAGTTTCTCATTTATAAAAAACTATTCAAGTCCTGCCGTTTATCATTCCTTTTATCAGGTAGTGATTGTGTTCTGGTAAAGGAGGAGCTACATGCACACCCCAGCTTGTTAGTTCTGGGGTGCCAGTTCCTGGCTCTGCACTGACTTGGCATGGGTAGATCTCCATCCTCCCGTCTCCCTCTCAGCCCTCAGCTCCAGGCTTCAGGCAGTGTCAGCACCCACTCTGCGCCCAGGACATCTGTCTCTCCCTCCTATTCTGTTAGGACAGCAGTTCCTTCCCGCCTCCCCCACCCCGTTTCCTATTTTGTCAAAATACAGAAAGTCTGGTGGCTGTGATAAAGCTGTCAATTGGTCTCTGCTTCCCCATTCCACCTACCAGTGTTGACATTGTTTTTTAGGCTGGGATTTCCCTCCACCTCTGAAAACATACAAACACAACAGACTTCTGTGTTTTGCTGGGTCTTCTGAGTGTTGCTTAATTTAGAACCATGGTGGCTGCCCAATCTCCGCCTCCAATGAAATCAGCTTTGTGTTAGTTACATGTCAGCAACTGGCTGGCCCCTTCCAGTCTAGGATCCTGGTGTGAGTTTTCAGGACCTCAGTGACAGCTATCACAATTGGCTGATACTGGCTTCCGGAGAAACCAATGTGATGGTCTTTTTTGAGCAAGGAGTTGCAGGTGTCTATTCGTCTTTTGTCGTGGCACTCACCCTCTGGCATCTCCATCTCTGGAATGCCCCCATTTAGTTGAGGTTGCCATTATGGGTTGTCTCGCTTCTGGGAAGCTGGAATAGTAGAATGAACATGGTTTTTGGATTTATAGCCTAGCTTTACAAGTTCACTTCTCTCTGCCTCCGTTCTGTGAAATGGGGACAGTGCTGTGGGAAGGATTGAATAAGTTCATATGTGGAGAGTGCCTAGCCCAGTCTCTGACTCGTAGTAGAAACACTGCCCACAGTTCAGAGTCGTTAGCAGTTCACTGGTGAAAGGTTTTTGGTGTCTTCCAATGCCACTTCTCTGATTCTCCGACACCAACTGGTATCCTCCAGTTCAGTTAAGTTCTGACACTACCCACATCTCTGTAAAAGGTGACGAATGAATTGAGGAAGGAATATGGCTTCTTGCACATGGAGTGACTTTGAGCTGTTCTGTGTGCCTAAAGGGCCCACAGTTACTCTGTCTGGGAGGAAACCCACAGGGTGCTGGGAATTCCTGCTAGGAGTGTGTCCACTTCCCCATTCTCCAGAACAAGGTAGACTACTGCCTGCCTCTGTATCAACTTACTGCTTGGAGCTGGGGAAGAGCGTTCACAAGCCTGGAGTAGAAGGACTACCCCAGCTCCTCAGAGGCCCACTGAGGACACAGGAAATCCTCCTAGGACACCCTGCCAGGCCCTCCAGTGCTGGCCCGTGGGACTGGCACTCTGCTGCTGACTCTGACTTGCCTCATGTCATTACTCCTCGTTGCTCATGTTACAACTGCCCTTTTCCACAGGGATGCTTGAAGATGGAAAGAAATTCGATTCCTCCCGGGACAGAAACAAGCCCTTTAAGTTTGTGCTGGGTAAGCAGGAGGTGATCCGAGGCTGGGAAGAAGGGGTTGCCCAGGTATGCTCTCCGTTGTTTCTTTGTGTTTCCTAGTGTCTATTTCTTAAATTACGTTTATAGGTGGGAAAAATTTCACTCCTAGCTCTGTCACCCAAATAACTCCTTTTATTAATGTTTCTTGTAGAATTTCTTTAAGTGCCCCCCCCTTTTTTCTCTTAGACACACACACACATTGTTCTGTGCTTTGCTTTTTCACTTAATCCATATCTGATACTTTATATACCAGGATATAAAAGAGGAGGAAGCTCTCCTCCTCATAGAGCTACACAGTGTAGGCAGACCTCAGAGATATTGCAGGTTCGGTTCCAGACCACCACAATAAAGCAAATCTTGCAATAAAACAAGTCACGTGAAGTTTTTGGTTTCCAAGGGCATATTAAAGATATGTTTACACTGTACTATAGTCTGTTAAGTGTGCAATAGCATCATGTCTGAAAAAACAATGGACAGTTTACCTTTGAACAATGTGGGGGTAGGGGCATCCCTCCCCCGCCCCCTGAACAGTTGAAAATCCACGTATAACTTTACAGTCGGCCCTCTGTGTCTGCAGTTCCTCATCCAGGGACTCAGCCAACCACGGATCACGTAGTATTTGGTATTGAAAAAAATTCACGTGTAAGTGGACCCACATAGTTCAAACCCGTGTTGTTCAAGGGTCAACTGTACATACCTTAATTTAAAAATACTTTATTGCACAAAAATGCTAACCATCATCTGAGCCTTCAACAAGTCATAATCTTTTTGCAGTAGTAACATCAAAGATCACAGATCGCCATCCAAATAATAATAATGAAAAGGTTGGAAATACTGAGTGAATTACCAAAATGTGGCAGACATGAAGTGAGCAAATGCTATGGAAAAAATGGCACCAGTAGATTTACTCAACAGAGGGTTGCCACAAACCTTCAATCTGTAAAAAACACAGTATCTGTGAAGCACAGTAAAATGAGGTATGCCTGTATTCCCTGGATTCCCTTGGGTGTGCTGTAATTTATTTGACAAGTACCCTGTTGATGGCCATTTGGGTCATTTCCAGTATTTTGATATTGTAAAGAATGCTTCAGTGACTAATCTTGAATGGACTTTATTTTACATTTGTGCAAGTGTTGCCATAGGCAGATTCTTAGAAGTGGGGTGAGTGGCTCAGTGGCTGTGCGCGCTGGATTTTGACCTACTGCCAGGCTGCCATCTGTGGGGATTACACTGAGTTGCCACCAGCGGGCTGTGAAGGTGCCTGCTCCTCCCAGGCCCTCCAGCACAGTGTGTTGTTAAAAACTTTTGGCTTCAGGACAATATAATGAGTGAAAAATGTTATCTCGGTATCATTTTAATTTGTGTTTGTCTTACTATTGACCGTGTTGTGTCGGACCACTTCTGAGAGGTCAGACTCATGGAGAAAGTCATTTTGCTTGTCTTAAGTGTGTTTCTTCACCTCTCACCTCCCAATTTGTGTAAACAGCTTTTGTTCTGCCAACTCTTCAAAATTCCCAGTAGATAGTAGGGGACCCAGGGTTGCCAAATTTCAGTTGGATTTTATCCTTCCACTAAGCCCAGGAATTTTCTTCTTGGCACTAACCAGGTAGAGGGATGTTTACGGTGGCATAAGACCCAGCGAGCTCTATAATAGGCCCTGCCACGATGGATAAATTAGTCTATTTCCTCTCACCAAAGAGAATTGGAGATTTAACCAGTGTGGAGAGAAGGATTTGTCTTTCTCTTTTCCAGAATACACTTTGCTCTACTTCCTCTATAAAGTATCACTGATTTATCTCCAAATAAACTGCTTAACTTTCAGAAACTTTAAGCTATCCTATTCCCAGGTGTCTAGATTTTTGTTCCAGCATGACTGAGGGTTGGCAGTACAAAAAGGAGAGGATCTTTGTGGCTTACTTCCCTTTGGAAACCTCTTCAACTATACCTTTCTGTCCCGTCCTGTTCCCACCCCAGAAGTCTGGCAGGCTCTTGCGTCTGTAGCCCATCCCCCATCTCCCATGCCAACCATTGTCCACCCCACAACTCATCTTCTGTGGCTGTTCCAGCACTGGAACAATCATTGTGTTGTGTGTTCCAGGAGCCATAGCTGCCACCAAGATAGTGTTACCAGTCTATTTCACATCCCAGGCTTGGTGAGGCATGGTGGGGTGTTGGGGAGATGCCCAGTCTCCCCCTGCACCCAGGGTTCTTTGGGTCAGTCACAGCTCTGTTACTTGTGAGAAGTCTGGGTGGTCTGAGACCTACATAGAGCATCTTCTTTTAAATGCCTCTGTAGAATATTTATTTAGCAACTAAGTTAAAAGCACAGGAAGAAGGGAGGTTGTCTTGTGCCCCTTTTCCTATTCTCTTGATGTTGTGTTCTGGTTTTCTGTGTTTACAGGTCTGCAATCCTGCCACATGTACTATTTTGGCAGCTTGCTTTTTTCATCTAACGATGTGTCTTGGACGTCTTTCCATGTTAGTATAATTAAGGCCACTGTATTCTTTCTGTTGGCTAACCCGTGGTGCACATGTGCTGTGAAACCACTCCCCTTGCAGTGGGCATTTGGGTTGCTAGCAGATTCTGGAAGTGGAATTGCTGGGTAAAAGGATATGATTGTTTTGAATTTTATTAGATTAAGCCATATGCTTTCAACTATCCTTACTACCTTGGTCCAACATGTCCCAGTTTCTGAAGGGAGCTGTAGGAAGTAAGCCTGAAGCTTTCTCTTCAGTCACCATCTCTTGTTCTGGGTCAGAGAACCAGGAACGCACACATGGAGACTTAAAAAAGATAGGTAAAGGGTGGGAATAGAGCAGAGAACCTGTTCACTGTTCAGAAAATAAGTACTTAAGCTTGTGTATTTGATTAGAAAATGAAAAACTACAAATACATTTTAATAAGTGAAAAATTTCCCTCCACCCTCTGTTCTCCCCATAGAGAAATGATGGTATTATTTGTGTCCTTCCAAAGATGTTTTCTGTTTATACAGGCAGGTATAAATATATACTTTCCTCTTTTCCACACAGTTGGTAGCATGCTGCTTTGTACAGTGTAGTTTGTACCCCAGAAAATCATACTGTCCTTTTTAGTTTTTCTGTATTTCTGAGTACAAGTATAAATCTAGAAAGTATAGAAAAGTATACTGCCTCAAATATTACTTTCTGTGTGTTTTCTTTTAAAGCAAAGTTTTGATCAAAGCACTCCTTTTTGAAGAGTATAGATGCCTCTAGTGACAGGCCACTGAAGGATTAGGTGGTGACACTTCTAGAGTGATGGCTGCCCAGAGTCAGATCGGTGGGACCTGGACAGAAAGCTTGAGAGCCTGATGGTTCTGGGAGGCGAGAGGGAATTTTATCTGCTATCGGCTACCTTGGAGCCAGATATAGGGCTCATCCAGCCTGATCGCCTACCTCCACATCCCATAGAGGGTGTGCCCGCTGCCCAGGCAGCCGTGCAGTCACTGGAATGTCCTACTCACACCGTCCTGGCAGGTAACCACAGCTCTGCTTCTTAAGGAGATATTTGGGGGGTGCCTCAGCTCATTCATTCTTCCTTGCTCTTTTCACAGATGAGTGTGGGTCAGAGAGCCAAGCTGACTATCTCCCCAGACTATGCCTATGGCGCCACTGGGCACCCAGGCATCATCCCACCAAATGCCACTCTCGTCTTTGATGTGGAGCTTCTAAAACTGGAATGACAGGAATGGCCTCCTCCCTGATCTCCCCATTCTTGGGTAAGGATCTTAGTGCTGAAGGACCTTCCTTTAACTCCCTTTGCTCCTCCCAAGTCAGGCACAGTGTTTGATGAGCATCGGAGAGAACCAAAAATGCCATGGGTTTTTTTCCCTTTACATTCTTCCTCTATTGGCTATCCTTTCAGTTTTAAGTGTACACCTTGGAAAGGAATGGCATGTGCTCTTGAAAGAACTCGTGGGGATGGGGAGCTGATGGTAGCTGTTTAAATTAAGTATTTTTATATGTAGCCTATAAACTAAAACTGAGTTGGGAACTGGAAATATAGGCCAAATTTTTAGTGCCAGCATTTTAGTTCTTTAGAGGTAAGATTGGGATGACTGACTTTGTTTGCCCTGCCTAGTTTCTGCAGCTCCCTCATCCATACAGTCTGTGGTTACTGCCTGTTAGAGGATATGAGAGAGGCATTACCACCTGGGCCACCTGCCTCAGGGAGCAAGCCCAGGACACACGAGGACAGACAGCAGGCCAGCTTGTTAACAGTGGGTTGAAAGGTGAGGCCTAAGGATGCTTATGAAGTGTAAAGGATGCTCTCAGTCTAGGAGAGGCTCTTAGGGACCTAAGCTTTTCTATGCAACAGGTGAGGAGACTGAGGCCCAGAGAGAGAGAGGTCTTACTCAAGGTCACATCCAGACAGTGGCAAATTAGGACAGAACCCTTTTCTGCATCTCCTTCCTGGACCTTTTTTCCCTTCCTCTACCCTCATTTCTAGGCAACCAAACTCAATATCCTAATGGCGCCTAACTTTTCATGTGGGTATTAGAATCATAAAACACATGAATGTCTGTCATCTTCTTTCCACATGGCCCCAGACCTCTGCATTTGCTCCCCTCCCGCCCCTGGAACCAGAGGGTCACAGCCAGGGGCTGGGTGAGAATGCTTTTGTTTGAAAATGGTAGCAAGTGGCAGCCAACCTGTTATGGAGTACCTTTGTCCTACTATGGACTTTTTAAAATATTTTAAAATATTATTATTAGCTATTTCCTCCCAGTGGTTTGATCCCTAAACACCTGGGTCATCCAGGCCTGGTCAGGTTTGAGGACGCTGGCTGCTCCACTTGTCATTCCTGCCGGGAGGGAATTCTGACACTTTATAGAGCCTCTCTCTGCCCAGAGGTCTACACCTAGTCCTCACCCTGGAAAGCTGAGTCCTTTGAACATAACGTACTTGAGGAAGCCTTGGAGTTACCCTGATTTGGGAACAGGCTTTCTGGAAATCTGGAAGGACAGAGGAAGGGGAGAAAGAGGGGAGAGAGGGCTGAATGGCTATGAGTCACCCTGGCCTAAGCCTCCCCACACACTGCCAAAGCACAGCTCAGAGCTTCTCGAAAGGGTCTTGAGGGAAAGCCCAAGGGCAAACCCAGAAAGTTACAGGTTCGAGTGAGTGAATGAAGACTGCAGACATTTTCTCGGTCTGTTCAACATGAGGAAAACCAGCTTCGGGCTGTGCACATTAAAGCCCCTGGGAAGCTTTAAAGATAACTCTCTTGATGCTCAGGCTACCCCCCAGACCAGTTAACCGCCACCACTGGGAGTGGGGTCCAAGTGTTCAGGTTTTTTAAAGCCCCCAGGTGATTCCTATATGCAGCCAGGTTGGAGACTCATTGATAATGGGAAACTGTATTGTCAGCTGCATTGGTGGACTTTGCCTCTCCTGCTATCCTCAGCAACAGAAATGTGACCTTAGGTTTAAAAAAACACAACCAAGGTGAGCAGAAAGAGGCTGCTCACCTGGGAATCCAGCCCGAGCCCAGTGGGCCCTCCCCAGCTGGAGCAGAAGGGGCGAGGGCCAAGTCAGACCTCACAGCTGTTAGGGAAGGGACTTGGTGTGGCAGCAGCCTGTGGCTGTCCCTACTGCACCCAAAAAGCACTGAGTTGCTGGAACTCACCAACTTTCTGTCCCCAACAGATGTGCCATGGAAGGATCTGGCGCCTCCAGATGCGCACAGCGAGTCCGTACGGAGCTTTTCCTGATGTTCCACTACACTCTTTGTATAAACATCTTCCCTGACTGAATGTGTTCTGTCACCGGCTTTGCTCTTCCCCTTTCTCCTCGTATGTGTGTTGACCTGAACTATATGCCATAAACCTCAAGTTACCCATTTTAGTTTGTTTTCGTTTTGGGGTGAAGATTGAGTTTCAGTCCTTCGGATCTAGGTTTCCAGTTAAGTACTAGTCAAGTATTAACAGCACAAATAATGGGTTAACTTTAGAATAGGAATTGGTGTTGGGGGGAGTGCAAGAATCTTTATTTTATTTTATTTTTTTTGGATGAAAGTTTTATCTATTATATATTAAACATTCTTGCTGCTGCGCTGCAAAGCCATAGCAGATTTGAGGCGCTTTTGAGGCCGAATTATTCTCCAAGTCGAGAGATGTCCTCGGGTTGAATTAAAAGCCCTACCCAAAACTAAAGTGGGAAGGGGAGAGCCTTTGCCTCCACTGCCCCACCCCCACCCTCCCCTTAACCCTCTGCCTTTTGAAAGCAGATCATTTTCACTGAGATGTTGGACACTACAGGTGTGTGTCACCGGGCCAGCAGGGACCGCTGAAGCCTTCTTCATGGCCTGGCTTTTTTTTTTTTTTTTTTTTTCCATCCTGTGGTTTTTCTAATGGATATTTAGGACTTTTGTAATCTCATAGCTATCCAGGCCCCACTTCCTAAATTTTAAGAACTTTAATCGAAAGTTAAATTGAAGGTGCTGTTTGTAGACACTTAACACCCATGAAAGCCCAGCCATCATGACAAATCCCTGAGTGTTGTCTTAAGAAAATGATGCTGGTCATCACAGCTTCAGCATCTCCTGTTTTTTGATGCTCAGCTCCCCCTGCTGATCTCAGAGTTTCCTGGCTTCTCCTTCCTCCCTCTCACCCTCTGCTGTCCTGTGTAGTGATTTGGTGAGAGAAATTGCTGCCTTCTCGCCCACCCCCACCCCACCCCCTGCACTACATATGAGTTTCAAGTTTTATTATTGCAATAAAAGTGCTTTATGCTGGCTTTTCTCAGCTCTGTGTGATGGCGGTTACTTTCAGGTGCCTCCCCCTGCCCTTTGGTGCAAGGGGATGGGGTTGGGGCGTGGCAGTGGGGGTGCAGTGCTGGAGGCTGTGTCTTAGCAGAAGAACTGCAGCAGGAACGTCCTTCCCCATTGCCCTCTTGGGAGATGGGATGGGGGGCAGTAGATCTGCATCTTCACCCATGGAGGGAACTTTGTGGAGGTCAGGCTGGGGTCGTCAGGGAGCCCCACCCCCTTGCCCATCGTCAGATGTTCATTAAATGTGTGGTCTGGGTAGAGTTCTATGCTGGGTTCTCTGTGGTTGCCAAGAAGTCGGGGATGCAACCAGCAGCAGAACCGAGCCACCACCCATTTGGGGATGTGTTACCAGCAAATTGATGAAATGTTACGAAGGGGAAGATTTGGGTTTTAAATACGTGTTCCTTGGTGACACTTGGTGTGGAGGCTTTTTGTCACGTGGACGGTTTGGTTGCAGTAGCTTCCCTGGCCCTACCCTGTATATGCTAGTCATATTCCCCTCCTCTGGTCACGGACACCAAAAATTGTGGTGTCCCACACCTTTCTAGACACCTTCCACAATTTCCCTGGTTGAGAGCCGTTGATTTTAAATAGAGAGATGGTTTAAAGACTTGCTTAATTTTCCAAATCCATCCTTTTATTAATTTAAGTCACCAGAGTATCATTTCAGGGTTATGTCTTATTTTCCCCAAAATTCTTTTATAAAAATTGCCAAGCAACAAATAAAAGATTTTTCTCATGAATATCCATATACCCACCACCTAGATTCTGCCATAAACATGTTACTGTACACCTGTTTATCACATATTTATTCATCCCTCTGTCCCTTTATGTTACATTTCAGAATAAACAGCAGACATCGCTACAATTTCCCCTAAATAGATACCATTAGAATTTAATATTTGTTTACACTTTTGTACCCTAAAACCCTATCAAAATAAAGAAAATCATCTCAGAAAGTTCCCTTATGCCCTTTCCCAGTCAGTCCCCAGCCCACCCCCAGAGGCAACAGTTGTTTCGCTTTTTCTACCATAGTGTTGCCTGTTACAGAATTTAATTTCAGTATAATCTTAAATGCTATGTCTTCCTTCACTCAGAAACATAGGGAAGCTTTTAGTTCTCACTGAACTTAAAAGTTCAAAGAAATCGTCTGGATCAGGGTCAGGTATCTGACAGGCAGAACCATGGGCCCCAAAGATGCACACATCCTGATTCCCAGAGCCTGTGAGTACCTTACATGGCAAAAGAGATTTTGCAGATGTCATTACATTAAGGACCTTGATGTGGGGAGACTGTCATGGATTACATTGGTGGGTCTAGTGTAATCACAAGGGTCCTTAAATGAGTCAGAGATGTGAGGACGGAAAGACATCTGAAGATGCCATGCTGCTGCCTTTGAAGATGGAGGAAGGGGCCACAAGCCAAGGAATGCTGGCAGTCTCTAGGAGCTGGACAAGGTGAGGAGAAGAATCCTCCCCTAGGGCCTGAAAGAACCAACCCTGCCAACAC
Organism: Tursiops truncatus; assembly: GCF_011762595.2. Taxonomy (NCBI): domain Eukaryota; kingdom Metazoa; phylum Chordata; class Mammalia; order Artiodactyla; family Delphinidae; genus Tursiops; species Tursiops truncatus. The sequence continues at coordinate 58,424,737 of NC_047048.1, forward strand.
TTGGATTTTAGCCCTGTGAGAGCCATTTTGGACTTCTGACCTCCAGAACTGTAAGATGATAAATCTGTGTTATTTTAAGCCACTAAGTTTGTGGCGATTTGTTACAGTGGCAATTTGAGCAAGAGGAAACTGGTACAGAGTCTTTGTTTCTTTTAATGTATAACAGAACAGAAAAATAACAAATCAGGATTTTTTTAAAATCTCCAGGATTCTACAGCTCTAACAAATCAGACTTCAGTTTTTTTCTGCTTCTTCCCCTCTAGTTCTTGCCCTAGGCACCTGCCATTTTTAGTTTTAGTCACACGGCCTAGTATAAATTTTGCATTCTGGTTTTTTCTCCACTGAATGTTTTTGATTAAGAATATTTGTTCTTGTTGCTGTAAGGTCTTTATAACTATCTTAAGAGGGCTGTAAATAAAATCAAATGAATACACTAAATTTAACTGCCTTTTTTTTTTGTCCATGGCTTGCAGGATCTTAGTTCCCCGACCAGGGTTTGAACCTGGGCCCCGGCAGTGAAAGCGCCAAGTCCTAACCACTGGACCGCCAGGGAATTTCCCTTAACCACCTTGTTAAAGGACAAATGTTTTTAGGAAGTAAAATCATGACTCAAATACAGAATGAACATGTTAAAGACTTTAGTTAACTCATTAATTAATGAGAGAACCAGTAAGACGTTTTAATAATAAGTCCAGTAGGAATGCTGAAATGAATTTGCTTAATATATACAAAACTGGCAAAATTGGCCAGTATCCACAGACAATCAGTTAAATTCCACTGGATGAAATCTGCATTTCTCTGCACAAGAATCGTCTGCATTATCAGTTTCCCTCAATGTACGTCATTGTAAGGTAGCTTAAAGAGAGTGAAAGGTGGAGACAACCCAGAAGGGTGGAGGGTGGATGGGTAAATGGAACACCCAGTAACTGGGGAGGGAGGGAAGCTCTTTCAAAGTCTTTCACGTTTCCTGACACCCTATTGTTGGCTACTTAGGTTATTTCCAATCTTTTGCTTTTATTAAAAAGTCAGTATACATCTTTAAACATGTAGTTTTTTTCTTTCCTAAATATCTTGATTCTATAGGATAAAACACTAGAAGGAGGGCTGTAGGGTCAAAAGATTTTTATGACTTTCAGTTCGTGTTGCCAAGTTGTATAAGCCTCTTCCCACACACCGAAAACAAACCCCACCTACGTCGCATGGCAGAAAATGGGTTGTCTCTTCCATGGTCTCCTTAAAGAACAAGCACTTTCTTTTTCGAGACACCCACCCACCCATCCACCCACCCACTTTTGCCTCATGGTCCTTGGTCAGAATTAAATCTGTGGAGAATTGACTGATCTGGACCAGAGATACATCACCCCTTCCCCAGTGCTGGCTCCCCTGAAGCCCAGCGCCTCTGAGCCCCAGAACGGTATCCAGGATCTACTGACTTTATTTTCCTTTTCTTCGTTTTTGTTTTATTTTTGAGAAGCATGACAGTTATATTCACAGTCCTAAGATTCAGGAGAACTCTAATTCTGCTTCTGACCTTTGCTACAGCTTAGGCACTGAACTACCCTGTTTCTGAGTGTTTCCATTTGTTGAATGGATTCGGGGTGGGGGCTGGGGCATGCATGGTAGGTCAGAGTGACCAGGTGAACTTTAAGATAACTTCCAGCTCTAAAACTGTAATTATCATGTGGCCACACACCTCCCCTGCCCCCCAATAACCAGGATGACAGTTTTGACTACAAAAAAGCGTTCTACTGACCCCTGTTTGTTCCAGGAAAGGGCTGGCCACACACCCTCTGCCCCTTCCTCTTTTGAAATGTCCCGAAACTGCCTGGCCCCTTGCAGCTAACCGAGGATGGCCAAATGTACTTGACTGGTTAGTCTGTCCCTCGTTCCACAAATCCTGCCTTACGGGAATGTTTTCCAATGAGATACCGCGTCGGTATTTCCTTTTTATTCAATAAAATATACTCCCTGACACCTTTGAACTGCTGCTGAAGCAAAGGTGACAGCAAAAGAGTTCCCAGGCTGCAAGTTTCTGAATAAACAGGCTTTATTAACTTTATCTTGAACTTAGATTTGTCTTTGACACATGTGGGATGTGTGTCTGTAAGAATTCTGCCCTCAGCATGCACCTGCTTCCTGGATAAATGTGGGTTCACTTTGGTTGACAGCCTTGGACTGAACCGTGTTCTTAGGAACCACCGAGAAAGCAGAGTTGAGGGATTCTTGTTCAGCTCTCTAATTAAATTCAGTGAATTAATAAGAGAGAGCTGACAGCAAAAATGCATTAAAATTAAAATGCCAAGGGCAGCACTCCCCTGGCTTCTGCCCAGAGTGGGTCTTCTGAGTTCCCCGAGTTCCCTACATGCATCGGGCAGATTGATTACAAACCATCAGAAGCCAGGCTTTGCAGCAGCTGCCCTTTAGAGTACACGGGAAAACAGCTGTCAGCTTTTATTAGGAAGGTGGAAATATTTGCTAGTGAGTGTGTAGGTCTGATATATTGTTGGATCTGTCTGCCAAATGCCACTGTAGTTTTTCCTAGTTTAGAATTAATTTGTATATTTCTCAAAGCAATAGATTCCCAAGATTTAGGGAAATAAATTCAGTTAACCACAGAGTATATATATTATGGTATGCCATCCCTGTGATCAGTGCTGTTCTAGGTGTTAGAAGTGAGTACAGGATAGGAAAGAGAAAGGTGCCACCCGCAAGGACCTTCCGTTCTAGTGGAGTTCCAAAACATGCACAAATAAATAATGTCAGGTATCCAGAGTGTGACGGCAGTGAGGAGAGTGGCGAAGTAGCCAGCTGAAGGCTGGGAGGAAAACTGTTCTAGGATAATGGAACAGCACATAAACGAACAACCACCTCAGCTCAGGGAAACCACAGAACTGTGAGACTTAAGACCCGGGTTTCAAAGTGGTTTATTTCACAGCCATGGATCATTGAAACGGGGGTAAGGAGGGAAGCACACACCAAGGAGCTGGCTGTTGGGGTTGCTTCAGCCAGAGATGAAGGAGGCCTTGACCCGACTGGTAGGAGCGAGGGTAGTAAGGAAGCGGTCAGGTTCAGGACACACTTTATCAGTGTGATTTTCAGGCTGGACTGTGAGGGAAGGAGTCCTCCTTTCCTGCCTGGCCCTTACTCCAGCCAGTCCATAGAGACAAGTAGTTCAAACTCTTCACTCTCTCTTCTACAGTTACCACCATGTTGCACCAATTGCTTATACTGTTGTTGTTGTTGAAGAATATAAGATTAAAGTAAATCTTTGGAAAGAGCCTGCTTAATCAAGAAACAGAATCTCAGAGACACAAGGGAAATTATTGACAGATGTGACCACCTAAAAATGAAATAAAGAACAAAACTTCTGCATCATAAAGAATACCATAAGCAAGAGAGCCATAATGGAGAGAAAATTTTTGCAAAATATAACAAAAACCTCATACCCTAAATATATAAATAATTCTAAAGAAAAAGGCAATTTAGTAGAAAATAACATTAAGCTACTCTAAGAATTTTACATTACATTGCTGTGTCTCGACCTATCACTTTTAGATATCTTCTCATGTGGCCTCTTGTCCTCCAGTAGACACGCCCAGGCCTCTTCACAGCATGGTGGTCTCAGCTCCACCCTGCACTAATGTGATCAGGGTGGGGGGGGGGCAGGGGGACACCCCTCCCCCCCACACACACACTCCACATTGTGCTATGGACAGTGCAGGGTGGAGCCCTGTCATTCTCCATGCTCTGCACTAAGCAAAGGTGACAAAGGGGCAGCACCCACCCCCTCACAGCCAGAGTGTGTGGGGAGGGTTACAGAGAAGGGGGAGCTGCAGAAAGAGATTCTTTCAGTTGGTGTATGAAGTCCTGGGCACACACTAAAGTGTCTTATGCGTGAAACCCACCAGAATTAACATACTGAAATCATTGAGAACTGAACTGTGAAGTGGAATACTGCATGGTTTCAGATTGGCCTCTGGGTAGCACACAAGCGAGGCAGACCAAAATAGCCCTGAATTTGTAACTAAATTGACCTTCAAACACACAGACCACAAAAGTGAGCCATGATATGCATTCTGAACTGAAACAGGTTGAATGCATGCTAAAATGGAAGGTTTTAAAAGGGAACAGAGTCTTGTAACATAATACCCAAAAAGTCCAGGATAAAATCAAATATTACCAGTCTGAACTGGAATGAGAAAAGGCAATCAACAGATGCCAATATCAAGATGACACAGATGTTGGGGTCATCTGACAAGGATTTTAAAGCAGCCATCATAAGAAAAAAGGAAGAGGGGAGGGGGAGAAAGGAAAAGGAAAAGGATAAGGATCAACAAGCAACTATTAACACCCTTGAAACACAGAAATACAAGATATAAAGGAAAACCAAATGGAAATTTTAGAACTAAAAAATACAAAAATAAAAAACTCGTTGGATGGACACAGTGGCAGAATGGAGATGACAGAGGAAAGAAGCAGTGAACCTGAAGATGTACCAATACAAATTATATAACCTGAACAAAGAAATAATAGATGAGAAAAACAAACAGAACTTTAGGAGCCTGTGGAACAATACCCAATCCGCCAATAGTTACGTCATTGGAGTCCCAGAGGAGAAGAGAAAGAGTGCAGTGCAGAAAACATACAAACAAATAATAACTGGAAAATCCCCAAATTTGGCAAAAGAACATAATAACCTTCAGATTTAAGAAGCTGAGTGAACCCAAACTGAGAAGACATAACAGTCCAAAAATAGTATGCACTAAAAGCCAAATTCATAGAGACAGACAGTAGAATGGTGGATTCCAGGGGCTGGAGATGAAGGAAACTGGGAGATACTGGTCAAAGGGTACAAACTTCCAGTTGTAAGATGAATAAATTTTGAGATCTAAAGTACTGCATGGTGACTATAGTTAACAATACTGTATTATGTACTTGAAAGTTACTAAGAATGTTTTCACCACAAAAAAAAGAAATGGTAGTTCTGTGAAGTGATGGAGGTATTAACTAATGCTACTGTGGTAATCATTTTGCAATACATAAGTGTATCAAATCGTCACATTGTATACCTTAAACTTACACAATGTTATACATCAACTATATCTCAATAAAGCTGGAAAAAAATGCAAAGTGGAAAAAATCTAGAACAGAATATCTATGAATTGTGGGACATTTACAAAAGGTATAACATACACATAATGAGAAAACGAGAAGAAGAGAGAAAGAAGCAGAAGACATATCTGAAGTAGTAATGACTTACCATTTTCCAAAATTAATGATAGACACCAGTCTACAAAGCCAGGAAGCTCAAAAAATACCAAGCAGGATAAATACCAAAAAATCTACAACTAAGCATGTCATATTCAAACTACAGGAAACCAAAGACAAGAGAAAACCTTGAAAGAAGCCATAGGGTCGGGGGGGACATCTTACTTGCAGAGGAACAAGGATGAAAATTACACTGGACTTTCTCATCAGAAACCATGCAAACAAGAATAGAGTGGAGTGAGATATCCAAGTGCTGAAAGAAAATAACCACCAACCTAGAATGTTGTATCCAGCAAAATTATTCAAAAATGGAAAAACAAATTCTTTCTCAAACAAAAAAGTGAAGGAATTTGTGCTAAGTAGACCTGCCTTGCAAGAAATGTTAAAAGAAGTTCTTCAGAGAGAAGGAAAATGATACAGGTTGGAAACTCAGATCTACCTAAGGAAGGAAGAGTATCAGAGAAGGAAGAAATGAAGGTAAAATAAAATCTTTGTTGCTTGTATACCTACCTAATCTTAGAGATAATCATTTGTCCTAAGTAATAATAGCAAGAATGAACTGGGTGATTATAGCATATGGAAAGTGAAATGAATGGCAGCAATGTTACAAGGGATGAGAGGGAGGAATTGGGAATACACTGTTATAAGGCACCTGTACTGTATACCCATGAAGTGGTATAGTGTTATTTGAAAGTGGACTTATAAAAAAATATCAAATCATTATGTTATACACCTTTCAGGTAATATAATGTTATATGTCAGTTGTACCTCACTAATTAAAAACATAAAAGAAAGTGGACTTAGATTAGTTGCAAACATATATTGCACACTCTACGGAAACCGTTAACAGCTTTTTTAAAGACGTAATTGAGAGGAGAAAATGGAATCATAAAATTAAAACCCAGAGAAAGTCAGGAAAAGAGGGGACTTTTTTTTTTTTTTTTTTTTTTTTACGGTACGCGGGCCTCTCACTGCTGTGGCCTCTCCCGTTGTGGAGCACAAGCTCCGGACGCACAGGCTCAGTGGCCACGGCTCACGGGCACAGCCGCTCCGCGGCATGTGGGATCCTCCCGGACCGGGGCACGAACCCGTGTCCCCTGCATCGGCAGGCGGACTCTCAACCACTGCGCCACCAGGGAAGCCCGAGGGGACATTTTTAAAAGAAAAAAGAAAACAAAGAAAAGCCGAATGAATAGAAAACAGTTACAAAACAGTAATAGCAATAATTACTTTAAATGTGAATGGTTTAAATACACTAACTAAAAGATCAATTCAAATCCATTGTCAGCGTGTATGAAAAAAACAAGACCCAACTATGTTTTCTACAGGAAACCCACTTTATAAAGACACACATGGATTAAAAAGTAAAGGGATGGAGAAGGATATACCATGCCAACATCAATCAAAGGAAATCTGGAGTAGCTATATTAATTTCAGACAAAGCAGACCAGAGCAAGGAAAATTATCAGGGATAGAGAGGGGCATTACATAATGATGGAGTCATTCTATAAGAAGCAATAAAAATCCTTAATTTGTATGCACTTAACAACAGAGCAAGAAAGAATATGCAAGGCAAAAACTGATAGGACTGTAAAGAGAAACAGATGAGTCCACTGTTAGAGTTGGAGATATCAACACCTCTCAATCAGTAATTGACAGATCCAGCAGGCAGAAAATCAGTAAGGATATAGTTGAACTGAATAGCACCAATGATCGACTAGATCTTACTGATGTTTACAAAATACTTAACAGCAGCGGAATTCACATCCTTGTGAAGTTCACATGGAACATTCACCAAGACAGACTACATTCTGGGCCATAAACACACCTTAAAATTTTGAAAGAATAGAAATCATACAAAGTTTGCTTATAGACCACAATGGAATTAGTTAGAAATCAATAACAGAAAGACAACTAGAAAATCTCAAACTATTTAGAGATTAAACAATATACTTCTAAATCGCACATGGCTCAAAGAAGTCTTGAGAAATTTTAAAATATTTTGAGCTAAACGAAAGTGCAAATACAATTATCAAATTTGGGGGATGCAGTAAAAGCAGTGCTTAGGGGGAAATTTATAACATTAAATACATACTTTAGAAAAGACTATTGATTAATCTTTTTGCTTAATTATTGATTAAGCAATTATCTGAGCTTCCACCTCAGTAAATGAAAGAAGAGTAATATAGGCAGAAGAAAAGAGATAATACAAAATTAGACTAGAAATCAATGAAATTGGAAACAGGAAATCAACAGAGATCAATGAAACCAAAACTGGTTCTTTGAAAAAAAAATCAAGAAAAAGGAAAGAAAACACAAATTACAAATATCAGAAATGAAGGAGGGGTCACGTTTATTGATCATGTGGACATTGAAAGGATAGGAGAGGAATATTATGAATAGCTTTATGCCTACAAATTTGATAACAGGTGGAATGGACCAATTCCTTAAAAAACAAAAACTACCAAAACTTATAAAAAGAGAAATAGATAATCTGAATAGACCTATATCTATTAAAGAAATTGAATCAATAATTAATAACCTCACAAAACAAAAAGCACAAGGCACAGATGGTTTCACTGGCTAATTCTACCAGACATTTAAGGAATAAATGATATCAGTTCTCTATAATCTCTTCCAGAAAATACTTATAGAAGCAGAGGGAATACTTCCTAACTCATTCTGTGAGGCCAGTGTTACCCCAATACTAAAAGCAGATTAAGACATTTATAAGAAAGGAATATTACAGACCTATATCTCTCATAAACACAGATGCAAAGATCCTCAAAAAAATCATCAAATTGAATCCAACAATGTATAGGAAATTATACAGCATAACCAAGTGAGATTTATTCTAGGTATGGAAATCTGGTTCACCATTCAAAAATCGGTTATTATAATCCCTCACATCGATAGGCTGAAGGAGAAAAATCATATGATCATATCAATAGATGCAGAAAAAGCATTTGACAAAATTTAACACCCATTAATGATAAAAACTCAGCGACCTAGGAATCATAGGGAACGTTCTCAAACATTGATAAAGGGTATTTACAATAATCCTACAGTTAGCATCATACGTAGTGGTGAGAAATTGGATGCTTTCCTCCTAAGATTAGGAAATGCAAAGATGTCCTCTCTCACCACTCCTATTCAGCATCATACTGGACATCCTAGCTAATGCAATAAGTAAAAGAAAGGTATACAGATTGGCAAGAAAGAAATAAAACTGTGCACAGATGACATGATTATCTATTTATAAAATCATAAAGACTTGACCAAAAAAAACTAGAACTAATAAATGATTATAGCAAGCTCACAGGATATAAAATTAATATGTAAAAATTGATTGCTTTCCTATATGCCAGCAATGAACAGTTGGAATTTGAAATTAGAAACACAATACCATTTACATTAGCACCAAAAGTGATTAAATACTTAGGCATAAATGTAACAAAATATGTACAGGGTCTACATGAGGAAAGTTATAAAACTCTGATGAAAGAAATAAATAAATGGAGAGATATTCCCTGTACACGGATAAAAAGATTCAATATTTTTAAGGTGTAAGTTCTCCCCAGTTCAATCTATAGATTCAACACAATCTGAATAAAAACCCTAGTAAATTTTTTTGTTGACATTGACAAACTGATTCTAAGTATATATGAAAAGGCAGAAGATCCAGAACGGGCAGCACAATACTAAAGAAAAGTCACAGGATTGACACCACCTGACTCTGAAGCCTTATTATAAAGCCACAGTAATCAAGACAGTGTGGATTGGTGAAGGAATAGACAGATTGATCAATGGAACAGAATAAATAGCCCAGAAATAGACCCACGCAAATACAGGCAACTGATCGTTGACAAAGGAGCAAAGGCAATTCAATAAGGGAAAGGATAGTCTTTTTAACAAATGGTGCTAGAATAATTTGACATCCATAGGCAAAAAAAATGAAGCTAGACATAGCCTTTAAATTTACTACAGAAGTAAATTCAAAATGGATCTTAGACCTAAATGTAAAATGCAACACTATAAAACTTATAGAAGATAAATTAGAGCAAATCCAAGTGAACTTGGGTTTGATGATGAATTTTAAATTCAGCACCAAAAGCACAATCCATAGAAGAAAAATTGATTACACTGGACTTTATTAAAAGTAAAAACTTCTGCTCTGTGTTAGAATGTTAAGAGATTGAAGAGGTACGTCACAGATTGGGAGAAGTTATTTGCAAAACACATATCTGATAAAGGACTGGTATCCAAAATATACAAAGAACATTTTAAACTCAACAGTAAGAAAACAAACAACCCAATTCAAAAATGGGCAGAACTTCTGAACAGACACCTCACCAAAGAAAATGTACAGGTGCAAAATAAGCATGTGAAAAAATGCTCAACATCATATGTCATTAGGGGATTGCAAATTAAAATGAGATATCACTCCATACCTTTTGGAATGGCTAAAATCCACAAAACTGACAATACTAAATGCTGACAAGGATACAGACCAAAAAGAACGCTTATTCATTGCTGATGCAAATGCAAAACAGTACAGCCACTCTGGAAGACGATTAGCAGTTTCTTACAAAACTAACATATTCTTACCATACGATCCAGCAATTGTGCTCCTAGGTGTTACCCAACTGAATTGAAAACATGTCTACACAAAAAACTGCACATGCATGTTTATAGCAGCTTTATTCATAATCTCCTAAAACTGGAAGCAACCAAAATGTCCTTCCATTGGTGAAAGGATAAACAAACTTTAGTAACAAACCTTGGTATCCATTCCTTTTGAGGAACTACCTATATTACTATATTGGTTCTCCTGGAATTCGAGGGAATGTGAATGTGAAAGACCTTGTGGCATAGCAAGCACTCAGCCTTGTTCTCTGCTCTGGAAGGATCGTAACCACTCAGAGAAAGTAGCAACAGCTGCCAGGTCCTGCAGGGAAAGGGAGAAGCCCAGCCACCACCTGCTGCATCTGCTCTTGCCCCTGTGGCCACCTTGCTTCCATGAGATCTGTACCCTTGGCTAAATCCTTTTGATATTAGGGTGTGCATTTGAGTGTGTATTCTCTTCCAGGCAGCCTGGTGTCCCCACGGCCATCAGATTAAAAGTGGAAAGGGAGCAGAGGTTCGGAGCAGGGAATGAGGCTGCCTCTTAACCAACTTCCCCTGCAGCACAGCCTACAAGAAAGGAGATGGCCGAGTGACAGGATTGAAAGAGGAGGTCATTTGGGGCCCCAGTCCGGGGCTGTGGGGCCTCTGCAACAGCTGGACACTGGGAGGACATTTCTGTACAGGCTGGGAAAGAGGTGGCCACAGTGGCAACCATGGCAACTCCAGTGGCAGGGGTCACTGGCAGTTGGGGGCATCCAGGGCACTGGAGATCAGCAGCTTCACGTGAGGGGGGCATTACAGCGCATTGAAGGCCTACGATAGCTAGGCAGCTGAAGCAGGACGGGTAACAGCGAGCGAGCCTGCGCCAGCGTGGGTTCGACTCCTGGAGGGGTGTCCAGGGCTGGAGCAGGCGTGCATTTGTCACTTGCTTCTGCCCCTAGGCCCGACCTCTCCATCACCCAGGCTGAGTAAAGCAGGGGAGGGATAACTCATCCCGTTGGAAGCACAGAGAGGGTGTGACTTCTTAAAGACACACAGCTTGTTATAAGGAGTTAGGCCTGGGACTCAAGAGGCGATGGCTCCCTGTTCTGGTCTCCCTCCCTCCTTCCCTCATTCACCCCTCTCTGGGGGTGCCCAATGGTTAAAGCTTGTGTTGATCATCAAAATGACACTTACCAGGGAATGAGCACAGTGGAGGGCCAAGGGTGGGCAAGGGGAGGCTGTGCAGTGCAGGCAATGAGCAGGGTGTTATCTGTGGAGTTTAGAAGCAATAATGAAACCACTGAAAGTCGCCTGCTTTTTATTATCACCCTGCACTGGCAATTCTAACCGAAGTCAGTGCTTAACTTTCTCCTCCTGGTAAAAATTTTTTGTTAGTCTAGGTTCTAAATAGTCACTGTAGTTACTGTTAAGTTTTAATAATAGGCTATTAATACATTTTAAAACTACTTTTCCTGTAATAAACATTGTGTTCTGCATGGAAGCTAATGCAGAGAACTTCATCATACACTTGGCTCCCAACACACCCAGATTCAACTACAGGCATCTGTTTCAAGTTTGGTAACATTTTGTAACGGTTAAACTCAACTCCAGACACAGCTGGTGCTCCCTCCGGTGTTCTGCGCACCCCCGCACCTGAACCGCAAGTGAATAAGCAGTTGACAGCGCTGTGACCGTGGGGAGCAGAAACGGAGCCCGAATGACCTCACGCCATTGCTCCATGTACAGATCACACTCCAAACTTCTCGGATTCACTTTTTTTGGAAGCATTTCTTAATGTGTTGTTTTTTGTAAAAAAAAAGAAAACAATAAAACATTAATATGACTTAAAAGTATTAATTCATTACTGTTTTCCTTTTTTTGTACTATAATACTGTATTTGTTGATTTAGTTCATTATTTTTCACTGCCACAATTATATAAATGTGAAGTCTAATAAATACATTTTCACACTGAATTTCTTTTCTGTACATTATTCTTATTATTTATTTTATTTTGTGATTATTAATGACAATAACTATGTTGCATACAGGAGGGGGTAGTGAGAAAACAGCTGATCATGAAGGCTAATTCCTAGTCAGGCTGTGCTCAGCCCTGACCTCACCTGAAATTTCCCATCAACCCCATGAGATGGGCTTTTGTAGCCCATTTTACAGGTGAGGAAACTGAGGTTCAGAGAGAGGGGGAAAGAACCCAGGATTACACAGGTAATAAGTGGCAGGAAGAGGATTCAAATCCAAGCTTGGCCTGACTCCAGAGGCCATGTCTGAAATGCCAGCAAGTATTGAGACCCTGCCAGAGAAATGAACAGGGACGTGGACTGGGGTGATCAGGCAGGGCTTCTTGGAGGATGTGGTGCCAGGAGGGTCTATGGGGAGCAGTGAAGCATGAGGACCATGTGAGGAGTCAGAGAACAGGGGTTCCAGCCTGAACCCAGGTCACTCCCTGGCCATATGGCCTTGGACAAGTCCCTGGGCCTTGGTGTTTCCTCTCTGGAGTTTACAAAGGCCCAGGATTCACGAATCAGGCTGAGACAGTGGTCTGGGCAGTGAGCTTGGCTGGTGAGCAAGTATGATCTTTCCCTGCCCCGGCTAAGAACTGGACCCACAAGCCCTCCCTGGCCCACCCCACCCCAAACCTCTGGGGTTAGGAGCCCCGCTACTGGCTGGAAGTCCAGATGGCATTAGTTACAGATATAAGGCTGGGTACTGGACAGGCCTGGCTTTGAGTCCCAGATCCACCACCTCCTTCTCAGATGAGTGACCTTGGACTTGACACTTCTTGTCCCTGTTCTTAGTGTCCTAAACCTTAAAGTAGATCATATTGATCTCAAAGAGCAGTTGTGAGAATGAAACAAAATAATAATCCCTGATATTTATTGGGCAATTCTGATATGCCAAAACTTCTCTAAGAGTTTTACATTGATTTTTATCATTAAACCTTCCCAATGACCCTGTGAAACTATTATTCTCATTTACAGATGTGGCAGTTGTGGAAGAGAGTGATGTTACTTGTCCAAGTTCCCACCTCGTTCTGCTTAGCTCAGTGCCTGTCCCACAGCAAACGTCTCATAGTTACGATAGTAACTACAGTAGTTCTGACACATGGGTCCCACACACACATTTCACTGGTTCTGGAATGAGGATGTGTCCCAAAACTGATGTCCAAGGAACATGCCAGCCAGCAGGCAGAGGGGGAGTTTGGTGTCCTCACTGTCTGCTTCCAGTTGCTCGGGTGGCTGAGATCCAACCTGATGGAATTTTACCAGATTGGATCCTTAATTATCACTTAAAGTGACTTCTAAAGTGATGCCACATGGAAATAAAAGGTTACTGAGTGTTCAAAAGGCTATCATCAGGCAGGCAAAATAAAAATTGCGGAATTCATCCAAAGAATGTGAAGAACTTTGATCAAGTCACCAAAGTGACTGTGATGTGCAATTTTAGAAATAAAAACATACTACTCTCCATTTTTAAAGGGCACACCTAATATGCTTCTTTTTTTCACCGAGAAGTTATTAAATACTGTAGATATATTTTTCTTAAAAAAAAATCTTACAATTGATGGTGTCATAGAATCAAGTAACCCCCAAAATGGTCATGATTCTTTAGGTTGTGAGCACCAGAAGATCCACTTCAAACTGGTTTAAGTGAAAAAGGTATTTTATTGGCTCTTGGACAAGCAAAACCTAAGGGTAGGCAGTAGGCTTCAGGCACAGCTGGACTGGAGGGCTCAGGCTACGGCGCCAAGCCCTGACGCCCCAGTCCCCAGCTCTGCCTGCTCTGCAAAGGCTCCATTCCCAGCAGAGGCAACTCCAGCCGCCAGCCCTCCCAGGTTTGATGCTTCCATTCTTCTCAACATTTGGGACAAGTCCTAAGCCCGACTGCTGGTGACGGGAACAGGGCTGCATGACTACCCCCTGGACAGTTCACCGGAGCCTCAGGAAATGGAACTCGGGTGTCGGCCTGGCCTGGTCACTCTCATCCCCTTGTAGTCAGGGGTAAACTCAACTCCACCCACTGCACAAGGCTGAGGTGGGAGGAGGAAGGCTTCCCCTGAAGAAAATTGGGGGTTGATACCATAAGAAGGGAAAGTGGATGCTGGGTGACCCCCAAATTACAGCCATCTTTGGAAGATAATAATTGGTGATGAAAGGAAGGTTCAGAGAGGTGACTTGTACCAGATCATACACCTGGGCAGCTCAGGTGGCCCCAGAAAGGGAAAGTGCTGTTGTCAGACCACCTGTCAGAGTGGGAAGAGTCCTTGGAGGTCCCTGGTGTGGTAGGGATGGGAAGCTAGAGGCCCAGAGAGGGAGAATGATTGGTCCAAAGCCATACAGCAGCCCCTGACGGGGATAAAACCAGAGCACAGATCTCAGGTATCCTGGTTCCCCATCCAGTGCTCCCAGCTGACCTTGTGAGGGCAAGAAGGCTTCGGGAGGGGGGGTCTCCAGCTGGTTCATCATTTTTGGAGGAGAAGCCCCATCAGCCTCTTTGGGAAAAGGGCTTTCTCCCAGCAGATGTAGCGGAGTGGCTTTAACAGTCCCCCGCCTCATCCCTGCTGCACCTGGGGATCCCAGTCTGTCTCAGTTGGGAGTAAGAGGTGCCCTAGATTCTCACGTGCCTTCCCAGTCGTTGGCGGTGCCACTTTGACGCCTTAATCTCGTATAAAATGCAAGCCCCAGCCCGGCGCCTCCACCTGCTCCAGCTACCCAGGCCTTCTGCAGATTCTGGAGCCACCACCGCTGGCCAGGCTGGGTCTTCCCGTGTCTCCCGCGGCGCTGGGAAGGGCCAGTCTTCACCCAACCGGATCCTAAGAAACCTGCAGTGTTTCCTCACCTTGTGTTCAACGCTGGGAACCGGGCAAGCACGAACCCACCAGCCTGCTGTCTCCGGAAACTCTCTGTGGGAGGAGCTTGGGTGCAGCAGTCTAATTGGGGTGGGAAGGAGGCCGGTCTTAAAGTTTCATTTGCATAATAAACACGTCATTTTTATCTAGACGGTGCGTCTTTTTAGGTGGTGGAGGTGCTTCTGATGGAGATTAGGAGGTTCTTAAGCACCCACAAGCCCACCCCTGGCTGCCACCAATTTAAGTTAGAGGAACCAAACCTAACTCAATGATAGGGCACCAGTGGTGGAAACGCAGGCGCCTCAAATGGTGGGAGAGACGTAGGGGGTGGGGGCTGGGTGCATGGACAACATCTCCCCAGGATGTTAGGACTTTAAACAAGGCTGAGGACTATATTTATGACATAGAAAGCTGTTAATGCTTTAAGTGAAAAAAGGAAATTTACGAGAAAATGTGGGGGTGGGGTAGGGTGTATAGAGTTTATGGTGGTTAAGAGCATAGGATCTGCAGCCACACTGACTAGGTTCAAATCTCGCTTTCACCTCTTACTTACCTTGGGCATTTTATTTAAACTCTCTGTGCCTCAATTTCTTCGTCTGTGAAATGGGTCTAAATAGGGATAAGGTGCGGATTCCTCTAAAGCGTTGAAAGCAGGTCCTGGCACACAGTGAGGGCTCAAAAGATGTTAGTCGTTAATCTCATTAGTCTCCTGCGCAGGCACCTCGTTCCCACAGTCTTTGTGGCCGCCAGGCCCCAAGCCCGCCCCACCCCTGCTCCGGAAACCAGCAGCCCCGCTGCAGCCGCTGCCCATTGTTCCCGCCTTCCTGCTCAGCCCTGCTCCGGGAACCCCGCGGGGCAGCTCCAGCCGGCTGGGGGCGCATCCGGGATGAGGGGCCCGCCCCCGCGCCCCGCCCCGTGTGGCGCTCCGCCAGGCCCCTCCCGCCTTGAGCGCCGTGGGTTGGAGCACTGGACTGTGAGTCCCGAGGCCTTGGTCCTACTCACCCCAGTTTCCTCTCTGGAAAAATCGAAAACAGCGGAGGTGCTCAACTCACAGGGTTGCCTGAGGGTTCAATGAGATCACATGTGCAGAAGGCCGAGCCCCATGCCTGGCTTCCCACCCTGGGCACGGCCGTACTCGCAGGTACTGTCTCTCTGGGGTGGGCTCGCCAGGGCGCAAGGGGGACCGGTTCAGTCCTAGTGTCTGGGCCTGAGTGGAGTTCTTAGATCACGCTGCCTCTCCTCATCCCACCCGCTCCACCTCTCGCCCAGCACAGGCCAAAAGTGGGTGAAAGAGCTGGGCAGCTTTCCCAGGCTGGCAGCCAGAAGAGATAGGACCTGGAGTCCCTGCATCCTGGCTCAGCTATGGAATTGCTGTGTGACCTTGGGCAAGAACTTCGCCTCTCTGTGCTCCAGTTTCTATCCTCC
Organism: Tursiops truncatus; assembly: GCF_011762595.2. Classification (NCBI taxonomy): domain Eukaryota; kingdom Metazoa; phylum Chordata; class Mammalia; order Artiodactyla; family Delphinidae; genus Tursiops; species Tursiops truncatus. Next base: position 58,440,903 of record NC_047048.1, read on the forward strand.
AATGGCTGTAGAACCCTGGCTGTACCACTGGCTGGCTGGGTTACTGTGGGAAAGCTGAGCCCTCCAGGACTCAGTTTGTCCTATCTGCCACGTGGCCTGCACACCTAGATGAACGGGATAACTCCAGATCTCGGGAAGTTTCTTTCTTGTCTTTCTCCCACCCTGTCCCCCATTTCTCCGCTCAGAGGAGGAGCCGCGCCACCACGCTGGGGCTGGCCATTTGAGGCTTCTGGAAGTGTACATACAAGCCTTATTGGCGTGTCTCTCTGTGCTGGGCAGGACCAGGATCCGGGTTTTTTTTGTTTGTTTGTTTTTTGCAATACGCGGGCCTCTCACTGTTGTGGCCTCTCCCGTTGCGGAGCACAGGCTCCGGACACGCAGGCTTAGCGGCCATGGCTCACGGGCCCAGCCACTCTGCGGCATGTGGGATCTTCCCGGACCGGGGCACGAACCCGTGTCCCCTGCATTGGCAGGCGGACTCTCAACCACTGCGCCACCAGGGAAGCCCAGGATCCGGTTTTTGATATGCTTTCTCACCATCCTCTGCCCAGGAAGCAGAGCAGGCCTCCGTGTCCACTGATTGGCTTTGATGTGACATGGACAGCACAGAGCAGCGTTGACTGACCGCTGTGCAGGAGTGAGCCTCCTGTCATCAGAGGGAGTTTGCTCAAAACCTGAGGAGTGGGAAAGAACTGCGGCTTACATCACATCTCACCTTCAAAGCCTCACCCTATTCTGAGAGTAGCCTCCTGCTGCCTTCATGCACCCAGAGGACTTCCCTGGCGGTTATGTACACGCCACCCTCTGTCATCACGCTGCCTTCCCTCTCCTGCTCCCCTCTTTTTGCTCCCCCATCTTGTGGACTGCCGCAGGAACCCCCAAATCTTCTCTTCCTGTTATACAGAAAAATTGATCTGTTCCCAGTTTCGATAGGGGCAGTTGTGGGGGCTTGGATGCCCCCATAATCTCCATCAACTCCCCCCAAACCATCCCATATAAACAAGGTCACCCCCAAAGAAATCTTAAGAATATTTTGTGCTTTTTAAGCACAATTTTTAAAATAAGCCCCTTCCAACCTGCCTCCCCCAAGCTGCATTTCGCCAAGCTTCTGCTGTCAAATTTTCCCACACGAGTTCATCAAAGGGCTCAGAGGGCAGAGGGCCTTCCACTGAAAAGTTATTTCCTTCCGTGGCGGGCTGCTGGGAGCAGAAAGGCGCATTTCCCCATGTTACTCGTGTATTTTAATTAATCCTCACTAAAATCTGCCGGATGGGAAATACTATTCCAGTTTTGCAGAAGAGGAACCTGGCTCCTGGCTGGATTGGAAGGCCTGTCTGGCATGACAACCCCAGGCTCTGGGGTGTCAGATGTCTTTCTTCTCTTCAGCCCCCTCACGCCAGGTGGGTCCCCACTGGGCTCAGTGCAGCACCACCTCACCCCCAAGACAGAGCTGCTCCCTCTGCCCCTGCACAGGTGACCACAGCTGCCTGGCAGACACCCCAGACAGAGGCCTGAGGTGGTCCTTAGGGTCATGCTCCATATTATTTCCCAGGCTCTGCCCTCCAGGCATGTGAGTAGGCGCTTCCTGTCCCCTTGTGACCGAGTGGGGTCATATGTCCAGCCCTGGCCGATGAGGTGTGAGGAGAAGTGACTTGTGTCACATCAGGCTGGAGCGTTCAGTTGCCAGGTGGAGACCCTCTTCCTCCGCTGTGGCTTCGCACAGCCTTTGAGGTGGTGGCTGCTCCATGGCCTGGGCCCTGGGGGGAGCCCCGCCAGCCCTCCATAGACATGCAGGTGCCTGGGAAGTAACTTCATGTTGGGAGCCGCTAAGACTTGGGTTATTTGTTATTATTGTAGTACGACCTCGCCTACCTTGACTAGTACGGATCTCTGGAAAGGAAAACCAAGATGGAGCTGAGAAATGGCGTGGAGGACGTTCTGTCTCTGGAGACCTGTTTCGTATTCTTTTATGGGATGGCCCATCAGCTGAAGCCACAGAGGAGACGGAGGAGAGGCTCAGGAAAACAAAGGTTCTTCTACACACAGGTCCTAGAGACAGGAGGCATGTGTGCCACATGTGGAAAAACCCAGGGTGCTCAGGAGGGGCAGGGGAGAATGCTTAGGCCACAGCCTTTATTGGGGTTTCCATGGGAAAGACAAGACAGGGCAGGGTGAACAGTTTGGGCTAGACTGGTCTGAATAATTATAGTGGGCTTTGGGCTGTAGGGGTCTTTAGCTGCTGGGCCCCTGGCCCTGGGGTGTTTAAGGCAGAGGAGTATGGCCTCCTGGGGTGCACAGCCTGGTGGAGGTCTGGCTCAGCATGTGTGATGCCAAAAGCCCGGGCTGGATACCTCTGGTGTCTCGGCCCAGCAGGGACCAGGTGACGCTGAGGTGGCCCTTTGTTGGACCTTAGCACATCTTGACATGAGTGATCGAGATTGCTTGTTGCCTATGCAGTACCCACGCTTCTGTTGTCCTCTGTAACAGAGCCCCAGTATTATCTGGCAACATGCCCAGCCTCGCATGCCACTGCGTGGCCACGTGATTAGATTCTTGCCGCCTAAGTAAGTTGAAGTCCACTTGGACTTCTTGGTGGGCTTCCTACAGGAGCTGACTCAGCTGGAGGTCCTTCTGCCTCCTCCTTCCTGCTACTAGAAACATAGCCCCAGCAGCTGTCTTGGGTGGTACAGGTGGTTGACGGTGAGTGTGAAAATTGTGAAGACTGGGAAGAAGTTTCAATATCTAATGAAGGTGTCATAAAATCTCCTATAAAAATTGACTGTCCAGGAAGATGGGCCACAATTCCCATGCGGCTTTTGTACCCAGCTAGCCAAGCCCTACTGTATCAAGTAAGTCACAGAAGGGGCTGGAAGAGATATCTCTGGGTGGGCTGAAGGCACTGGGGACATTTCTCCAGCCCTGGAGGAGGGCAGTTCTTTGGCAGAGCATCTCAAACAGCTGGAGAAGCAGGGCTTTGATCGTATATTCTAGGGCTCTCTTCACCTTCCTTCTCCTGCCCAAGTTGCACCAGGGCCCCCGCACTCCCACCCCACAGCCTCCCGCAGAAGCTGGCTCTCTGCCAGGCTAAGGTAGTGGGTGGGGTGTTCCCAGCTGGCTCTCCAAGCCACCTTCAGAAGAGCAGCCGGGCCTCCCCAGGAAATGGGGCAGAGAGTAAGTGAGAGAAGGCCGGTGTGGGGAGACCTCAGACCTACAATGACTGCTTCCTGATCTAGACAAATCCCTCCCCGCAACTTAGGTTCCCCATCTATAAAATGGGATAATAGTACTCACCCTGCCTCCCTCCCAGGGATGCTGAGGGGTCAGCCTGCTGAGCTAGGAGGCGCGCAGGAGGCGGGTGAAAGGCAGGTGTGCAGTCTGGAGGGGTGGGGGGCTGGTCCCAGTCACAGGAAGCAGAAAGCAATGACGTATGTCCTGGTGGTCCCCAGCCCTGGCTCAGGTGTCTGATGGACCCAGGCTCGATAGCGTCACCTGTCACTCACGCAGCTTATGATCCTGGGCCTGAGCTTTCTCATCTGTGAACTGGGCATTATTTCTGTAGCTAAAGATTGAAGCTGACAGATGTGAAGCACTCGGCACAGTGCCTGGTGCATGGCCGCCCTCAGCAACTGCTGGGTCTTTGACCGCCCGTTCCTGGTCTCAGCTGGACATCTGCATTCTTACTGGATGCCCTGTTTTCAAGCCACCTTCCCATGTCTGGTGAATTCCCCACCTAATGACACTTCCGACAGAGCAGCCTCAATTTACCAGCACGCTTTGTAGAAGGGCTGAGCACAGGACCCAGACTCCCCCAGTCACACCCCCCAGCACAGAGCTCTGAGGGAATCCATGGCCGAAGAGGCGGGGGCCACACAGACCCTTTGGCAGTGCCTACATCCAGTGTCTGGAGTCACCAGGGACAGAGGTTCTGCAGGGACTGGCCAAGATCTGGGTGTCAGTGGGACAGGCTGCCGTGTCAGTGCCTCATGGTGGGGGGCTGAGGGGTGATCTGGCCATGAGACCTCCAGGCTGGGCTCTCTGAGTCTCTCAGAGGTTATGGGCTCCCCAGTAACCTTTAGTAAGTTCCCTTCCTGCTTAAGTAACCCGCAGCCGGTTTCTGTTGATGGGTGATCACAAACCCCAGCTCAGGCCCAAATGCTGACACCTTCCCTACCCCAAGCTGCCCGGTATGTTTAGATGCTCCTCCTGTGCCTTTGGCCAAGAAGCTTGGCTGTAGCAACCAGCTTTCACCAGCAAGTTACAAAGTTAGACCCCGGCCCAGACTAATGAGGGTACTCAGGCACAGCCACATTTACGGGAGAGCAGCATTTGCAAGGGGAAAGAAGACAGATTCTGGGTTCAAATCCCAGGTCCACGGCTTACCACATGTGATCATGGGCCCACAGCATACCTCTCTGAGCCTCAGTTCCTTTATCTGTCACAACTCCCCAATGGTCATTTGTTGTATGTTTTAGGGGTTTAAAGGAGGTGAGGGATGGAAAGCCCCTTGCCTCATGCTTACCTCACTGTAGGCATTGGATCTGAGAAGAAGCTGGGTCAGGAAGGAGCAGGACATCCGTTCTCATGTTATAGTTCACATCTCAATCACCTGGAAAGGTAAGTCAAATGCAGAGCCGGATGCAGCAAGCCTGGCTGTGCCCCTGGGATCTGTATTTTTAGCAAGTGTTCCCTGCCCAGAGGTCTTTGTTGCAGGTGGCTGGGGTCAGTGCACTTGGAGAAATACAGGATCCAAGTCCAAGAACAGAGGAGGGGAGGGAGCAGATAGCTGGGCCACCACAGCAGTGGGGCCTCTGAGGACCTTAGCTTCCCTCTTGCTGGAAGCTTCTACAGTGACCGTCTGAGGGAGGATCCAACCTGGATTTATGTTCCAGAAAGGATACAAGTAATTTCTGTTTGTTTGATCTTTGATCACATTTAGAACAGTAGTGGATACATTTTTCTCACTTGGATAATGCAAAAATCCAATAATGTGCATATTATAATAGTTCAAATTTAGCTGGCTCTTCCCATGAGCCCCGCAGTACTTTGTCTGTGCTAATAAATACAAAGTGAAATCATTCTCCCCATCTCACAGGTGAGGAAACTGAGGCCCAGAGAGGTAAAGTGACCTGCCCAAGGTCACGTGGCCTAAGCATAGGGATTTAAGCCCAGGCAGGCTGGGATTCCACAGCCATACAATATGCCGTGGCCCCTTTAGGATATCACTTTGGGGTACTGTAAGGGCATTATAGGTTGTAGTCTCTGGCAGGTGCCTGTGCTTCCAAGCAAGGGGCTGGGGTCCTGGGCAGGACTAAGTGGGGTGAAGTGTGACGGGGTCAGCCCCCCACCGGGCCTCTGACTCACCAGGGCCCTTGGCCACCACCTGGGAAATCCATGACTCAGCTGCGTGGGGATGGGAAAGGCTCCCGGAGCCCCAGTGGCCCCATTCAGTTCACAGCCAAGGCCTGTTCACACACTCAGGCTGTGTGACCTTGGGCAAGGTGCTCCACTCTCTGAATCTGGGGGCTGCTGGGAACAATGTGAGACCGGGTTCTACCCCATGCCCAGCAGAGTGCCCAGCATGCAGACAGAGCACTTCCTGTTATCATTCAGTGGTACTGATGCAGCTGTGGTGATGTAACCTGGGTTTTCTACGCCATCCCGATTCCATGCAGAGGGTAGAAGTGCACAGCTGGTGCTTCTCTCTGCCCAGCAGCCATTCCCCCTTCTTCCCCAAAAAGCACCCCGATTTTCACTTGAACCGATGACTTTTGTTTCTGTAACTTGTAGCTGGACTCATTCCAAGAGGAAGTTGGAAACTTACATTTATTGGGTGCCAGCCACGTCCTAGGCACTGCACATGATTCATTTAATCCTCAGGACAAGCCTGTAAAGCAGGTACCAACACTCCATTTGTCGATGTGGAAACCGAAGCTCACAGAGGTTTAGTAACTTGTGCAACGTCACAGATCTGGGACACAGATCTGATGCCCCAGCCCAGCCCATATTTTAAATGAGTTAGCCATTACATTTATAACTGAGATTGACTTTTCTAGGAGGGGCATTCATTCACTCAGTAGATACTTACTGAGAGCCTACTATGTGCCAGGCATGATGCTAGGCCCTATGGATAAGAACCCCACAGACAAGTCCCTGCCCTCAGGGAGTGCCCATTCCAGATGGCACAGAGGTTTCATCTCACAGGCCAAATCCAGGTGGCACTAGCTACCTGCAACATTACTGTGAGAGAATTCTGAGCCACCTCTGGGCTCAGCAGGAAGGGGTAAAGTGGCTGATTACTCAGATCTGTGAAGGGTGCTGTTAGAGAGTTTCCAAGTATATGGTCCACATTGGATACCCATGGTTTAGACTTTTGGAGATTGTTCATACAAATGTATAACAAAGCAGAAACATACCCTGGTCAGAGCACAGGTTCCAGTTTTCATTTTGAAAATAGCCACTGTAGATCTAATAACTAGGCCGTACCCTCAAGGAACTTAGGGTCTAATTTGTAGCCTAAGACAGATGAACAATACAAGATGATTACTATGAAAGAACAGAACGGGACAGCACAGTCTGATCCAGACCTCAGAGGCGGGACAGGCCACGTGGATGGGCGTGACAGGGAGACTTCCTGGAAGACGAGCTCAGTGGGTATGGCTAGGTGGAATGGGGGCAGGGGGAAGGCATTCTGGGAGAAGCAGCAGCACAGGCAAAGGTATGGAAGTGTGAGGTGGGAGTAGAGAGGATTGTGGCTTGGCTGGGGTAGAAGCACTGGGGGAACAAGGCTGAAATGGTAATGATGGGGCTGGACCGTGAGTGTCAATGTCAGGCCCGGGAATTCAGTTCTGATCCTCACATTCCCTGCTTCCCCCTCCAGTAGGGAGCCACTGAGGACTTTGGGCAAGGGATGCCAACAAAAAGTACCAAAATGTTCATTGCAACTCTATTTACAATAGCCCAGAGATGGAAACAACCTAAGTGTCCATCATCGGATGAATGGATAAAGAAGATGTGGCACATATATACAATGGAATATTACTCAGCCATAAACAGAAACAAAATCGAGTTATTTGTAGTGAGGTGGATGGACCTAGAGTCTGTCCTACAGAGTGAAGTACGTCAGAAAGAGAGAAAGACAAATACCGTATGCTAACACATATATATGGAATTTAAGAAAAAAAAATGTCATGAAGAATCTAGGGGTAAGACAGGAATAAAGACACAGACCTACTACAGAATGGACTTGAGGATATGGGGAGGGGGAAGGGTAAGCTGTGACAAAGTGAGAGAGAGGCATGGACATATATACACTACCAAATGTAAGGTAGATAGCCAGTGGGAAGCAGCCGCATAGCACAGGGAGATCGTGACCGCCTGGAGGGGTGGGATAGGGAGGGTGGGAGGGAGGGAGATGCAAGAGTGAAGAGATATGGGAACATATGTATATGTATAACTGATTCATTTTGTTATAAAGCAGAAGCTAACACACCATTGTAAAGCAATTATACTCCAATAAAGATGTTAAAAAAATAAAATTAAAATTAAAAAGTGCTTATTGTTGGCTGGAACAGGAGAGAAGTCAGAGGTGGAGGTGGCTGTAACACCAGGGCATGGAGTGAGTGCCCCTGCACGTAGGTGGAGGTGAGGGGATGTGGGTTCTAGTCCCAGATCTGTGCCAATGTGCTGTGCGACCGCAGGCAAGTTCCATACCCTTCTGGAAAAGGCCCCTTTTAGACCTTGGCTGAGTGAACTGAGGTGTGTATGGGGGCAGGGGTGTCACTTGGTTCACTTAGGGTCTCTATTTTCTACTTTTCTTTGGTCTTGAAGACCTGACCTAAGGTGAGTCCATCACTCATGGTTCACCACATGCTTCAGGACCATATGGCTCAGCCCTTGGGTGTGTCCACACCTCAGCTTCAAGTGCATTTGTCTCACAGAAGAGAAAACAGAAGCTTGGAGGCACTCTGCAGCTGTGTTACTTGAGAGAGGGACTTCGCCTCTCACCTGCTTCACGGGGATGGCAGGAGCCACTGAGATAATGACTGTGAAGCACCTGGGGCAGGATCTCGTACTCTGCGGGCCATGAGGGCTCCATTATTGGCCACTGCCTTTCTTGCCATGGTTCCTGTTTCTTGCTCTTGTCTCCAGCGTGGGCCTCTTGGCTGTAAGCCCCTGAGTCTGGCAGTGTCTCCTGCATGGGCTGAACACCAGCTGGGCCCCGGTCAGCATCTGACGCCCAAGGCTAGTGCCCCTCCACCCAGGATCGTCATGGGGACTGTGACGTGGGCCCACCTGGCCTGCCGAGCAGCCCCGATGCTCAGCCCACCCTGGGCGGCTGCCCTGCATCATTCCTCCCAGGACCACCCAGCACGGGGGGGGGGGGGGGGGGGTGCGGCCCTCCCCAGGCACCAGGTGTGACAGGCACCTCTATACATCCAAACCCACCAGGACCTCAGCTAAATTCCTCCCCCTTTTCTGTTTAATTTTATATGATTATTTGGAGGGATAGTCAAAAGTTAAATTTTTTCAAAATTTAAAAGGCACCAAAAAGTGCGCTATTCAAAAATCCCCTCCCACCTCAGCACACAGCCCCCTAGTTCTCCTTCCTGGAGACAACCCATCTAAATTCCTTTTTAAAACAATTAACCTTAATTTGATCCCCCCCATGACAAAAATCATAAACATTCAAAGCAAAAACTAACTTCAAAAGAAAACAAAACAAAACCCCACCACCTTGAAACAGACACAAAAGTACAAACCAAAACCCCACCCACAATCCCACCATCCGGATTTCCAGCGTTTTAGGATATGCCCTCCCAGACTGTTTTCAGTGCATATTCACTTTTCAAAAAATGAAGACAAAACACAAGATGGTTATCACGATATTGATTTTTCAATGTCTTGCCGGAACACTTCCTCATGGCTTCTTCCTTAATGATGTTGCCAGCTTTGTGATCTTCCACAGATGCTGCCTTATTTAACTGGCCCTAGCGATGGGCATTTGGGGATTTCTAGATTTCTCTATTATAAGAAACACGGTGGGCCCTGAGACCTCACTGCCTACTTGTTTATTTTCTTGTAACAAATTCCTACAAGAGGAAATGCTGGGTCACAAGGTACAGCCTTTTTTTTTTTTGCGGTACGCAGGCCTCTCACTGTTGTGGCCTCTCCTGTTGCGGAGCACAGGCTCCGGACGCGCAGGCTCAGCGGCCATGGCTCACGGGCCCAGCCGCTCCGCAGCATGTGGGATCTTCCCGGACCGGGGCACGAACCCGTGTCCCCTGCATCGGCAGGCGGACTCTCAAGCACTGCGCCACCAGGGAAGCCCAGGTACGGCCATTTTTTAAGACCCATCAAACTGCCCTCAGTGAGTTCAGCAGGACTGGTTGTCCAATCCAAATCCGATTTCCTCAAGGCCAAGAAGTCTTGGTTCATCACCCTCTCAACAGGAGCTGTGAGTCCCTAACCCCACCTCCACATCCAGACTACGGCCAAAGCCCTCCTCTGAGCCTGGTGACCTAGGGGCAGGCTGAGTCAGCCGCAGGTCCTTACCTGGGCCCATCCCAGTCCTGGGTGAGTCAGCTGACCAGGGAGCAGGAACCCAGCTGGGACAAGGGCCGCCACCTTCCAGGGAGGGGACCAGACTCCATCAGCAGTGGCTAGACAAGGACGAGCAGCAGCACCTGGCCTGCAGGTAAGAGTGGGGCAAGGGGCCCCTAGAGGTGGGCACAGGGATAAGGGAGACCTGCTCTCACCTGTCTTCTTCCCTCCCTGTCCTGACCCTTCTGGGACTTCCAGGCCTTTTTCTCTCAAAGTGCTTTTCTCTGGCAGTGAAATGTGAACTGGGGCTTCCTCTTCTGAGCCCAGCCCTGGGCCAGGTTCAAGGGCTGGGTGATACTTATCCAGACATCACAAGGGCTCCAGGCTCCTCCTCACTGCCTGGGTCAGTTCTCACGGAGATGGGACCCACACTTTGCTCCTTGAAATGGGCCCCTGGAAAGCCAAAGAGCAACTCCCACAGGGAACTGAGTGGGGGCCTCAGTTTCTGTCACTTACTTCTCTGCCTGAAGCTGTTTCCATTAACAAGCTCCCTACCACGGCAAGGAGAACCTGCTGGGGGAACTGGGCCAGTGGCCTGATCTGAACACTGGTTTCCTCCTGCGAGAACTCCCATGCAATCAGGGGAACTGAATGAGGCAATGGATATAAAGGGCTGGAACATGCCCTCCACACAGCAAGCCTCAGAAAATGCTGCTTAAGATGGGGCTGCCGTGTGCTGGGCCAGCACTGCACTGGCTGCTGTACATACGGTGGCCCCAACTACTAACAACTGCACCACCATCACTTCTCGCCTGGGCTCGCTGTCCACCCGTGCCCCCTAATCTATCCTCCAGATGAAAGTCAGACCATGTCACTCTGCTGCTCAGAACTCTCCAGGGGCTCCCATCTCATCAGAGTAAATGCCAAGCCCTCGGCATGACCCACTAGACAGGACCTAGTACCTCTCACTACCTCTCCAGTCTCCTCTCCTACTACTTCCCTTATGAACTGACTTCAGTCTCACTGGTCAGATGTTCCCTAAACAGAGGGCAGTGCCTTGCCCTCAGCCTCAATGCTTCTCCCTCCCCACTTAGGCTTTTACTCAAAAGCCACCTGTCACCCCACCCACCCACCCGCTGACAGTGAGGCTCTTCCGCACCTCCAGGCTCTACCCTCCACTCTGCTTTATCTTTCTTCCCATCTCTTCCCACCACCTAACGTGACATAAGCACTTATTTAATCCAGCTAGAAAGTGACACTCAAGGACAGATTTTTCTTTTGTTCCCTGCCTTATTACTGGTACTTAGAACAGTACTGGGACTTAGGTGCCCAGTAAATGTACTGAATGAACAACAGCTAACGATTACTGCATGCCCTTTATGTACTAGTGCTTTCTGTACGTATCTCTTTTATTTAAGAATCTTTTAATTAATCTCCACAATAACTCTGTGATGCAAGTATTGTTACCCATATTGCAAAGGAATGAATGACATGCCGAAGGGACTTGTCCATGCTTGCTCTCCCAAGTCAGAGGCAGCAGTCTGAACCCATCCTGCCTGCCTCCAAGGTCCTGGGCTTCACTCTGCCTCTCCTGCGCCTGGGTTCAGGAGTGTCCGCACTCCTTGAAGAAGTCCACAGCTTTTCTCCAGCAGGTAGTACAGCCTGAGAGAAGGAGGGGAGTATATGCTGGTGGCTTAGCAACAGCCTCTTCCTTTCCAACTCACCACGTCCCTGGGCTAATTTGGCCTTCCAGGAGCTGTTCCTCTGACACTCTAACCCACGCTTCCCTCCCGCACGCTGTCTTCTGAAGGATGGATGAGTTGTCCACGGGAACAAGTGGGCGTCCCATAGTTTCAGCTCTTTGGAACAAAGTGTTCCAAAGGAGTGTTCTCATTCCGAAGTCCAAAGATGGGGGCTGGCGACCCTTTTTCAGCCCTGCTGGTCTCTGAGGACCTGATTGCTGCTTTGTTGTGGGAGTTGTTATTGCTCAGAATACAGCAGCTCAGGGATGGAAATCCTGGAAAATGCAGTGGGAGAGGAAAATTTCTCTGGGTGAGATAGGTTAGATGGGTTCCTTTCTTTTCAGAGGAGCCAGTTAATTTCGGGAAGTCATCAGCACCGAACTGAGCAAACTCTTCCACTGTCAGACCGCAGGAGCCAGCCTTTCAATCTACCTCATCAGGGCACTGTTTTCACTTCCCTTCTAGGCCAGGGTTTTTCTTCAAAGGACTTTTTGGGGCTTTCTCTTCCCCTTGGGTCTGCTTTTCTACTTCTTTAAGGAACAGTAACTGGATGCCTGCTGTGTAGCAGGCAGTGGGCACAGCACTGGGGCTTCAGAAATGAGCGACATTCCTGACCAAAGAGGGCGATAGGCAAACAAATACAGCTCAGTGGAAATCCAACCCAGGAAATGCAGAAGATCTTGCTCACAATGGGTGCTTAATAAACAGTAGTGGAATGAATGATGAAGAGGCAAATATGAGATTCTGTGGTCTAGAGAAGGGAGGCTTGCCTAACGCTGTGTTTGGTTTTGGGGATTTGGGGGGAAAAGAAGAGGGGTTCACCAGATGAACAAGGTGGTGGTGGCTGGGGGGAGGTGTGAATGGCATTCAAGACAAAGGGAGCAGCACCTGTAAAGGCACAGAGGCATGAACTAGCAGGGTGAGTTTGGAATTAATGAAATGCAGGGTGAGTGTGCAAGAGTGAGGAGGTCACCAGGAGTCAGTGGAGAAGGTACCAGGAGTCACATCATAGAGACTGGAATATCAAGTTGAAGTCTCATATTTTCTCCTGAGGGCAAGAGCTGGGTATGGCTGGAGAGCAGGATTTCTGGCTCAGACCGTGAGGTGCATTTGGTGGTGTCACTGTAGAGGGGCAGCAAAGCTGGGGAAAAATGAATTCAATTTGAATAAACTGCAGGAGGTAGTAAAGATCTGGAAGGCAGCTGGACTCTTGAGCCTGGGCCTCCCTATCCCTGGAGTAACATACTGCACTCTCACCCTGCTGAACCTCCATCCTTCACGGTCCACTAGGCGTCTCCTACCTTCCTCCAGGCCTTCCCCGTTGCCCTAGACTTTTATCCTGCACCCCGCAAACCCAACTGCCTCAATCTCTAAAAATGTGCAGTGGGTCCATTGTTGCTGTGGAAAGTGATCTGCCTGGCCGAACCCAAGACCTCTACCCTGGGGGGCAGGCACTCAGTCATTCTTGGGTGGGATTCCAGAGTAAATCTTCGTGGAGTGGGGCGGGGCACGTGCAGCTCAGCACTAGGACTGGAAGTCAGGGCCGGGCAAGAAACCTGGGATGGTGGGAAGGACGGTGAAGTCACAACGGTATGGCATACTTGGGGATCCGAGGACCTTCAGAAATCCTAGGGAGCGAGGGAGCTTCCTCTTCATTCTGAGCAACAGGCAGCCCGGAGCGCAGGCGTGTCAACTTTGCCCTCCTCCCTCCCACAGCTGCCTTAGAACGGAATCTTATCAGCCAGCAGGGGGCGGCTCAACCGCACCCTCGCCCCTTCGGGAAGCCGTTAATGGACCAGGGGTCGGGGGCGTGGGGAGGCGAAGGGACACTCGCCCCTTTAAAGCGCGAGTTGATCCGCGTAGACTCCAGGCGCGTAAAGAGCGGACGCAGACCCTGACCGAGACTTCCCACCTCTTACTCTGCTGCTTTACACGTGTGTGTGTGTGTGTGTGTGTGTGTGTGTGTGTGTGTGCGCAAGCGTGTGGGCGCCAGCCACGAGCGCCTGGAAAAAGCAAGAAGCCGGGTGAGTTTAGCCGGCCAGCAACCCGCGGGGCAAGGAGACCGCCATTTGCCACCCCGCAATCGCAGGATACCCTGGGAAGCGCCCGTATCCACGCGCAGCCCTGTTTGGGTGACACGCATGCGCCCTAGCGATCCCAGCGCGTTCTAGTGGCTCGGCGGGGTTTCTGCGCAGGCGCTGTAACCCATAGCAACCAGGGGAGGTCGCCTCAGGCGGAGTTTGGAGCTACCGGAGCGTCAGGGTGGGGAGTCGTTTGAAGAGCTTTGATCCAAGATCGTTGGCCAGATTGGGAAACTGAGGCCTGCGGTGAAGAACAGGCCCTAGGAACCGTTGGGGCTTTCTCCAGTGCCCGAGTGCTCGGAGTTTTGTGCCTGGCTGCATTCAAAAAGCGGGAAATTGAGGCTGAGCGAGGGGGTGGGTTCGTCTTGAGTGGTGGTTCAGTGTCCCCCCACCCCGGGTTAAAAAAAAATAAACGTGATGCCCTCTCTGTACTATAAAGGAGAAATGAGAGCAATGAAAGTAATTTATAATAAACGAATATGCCCTTCACTATGTAAGAGCTCAGACTGGATGACACCTGGTCACGTCTGTACCTAACTTAAAGTGAGAAAGTTTGGATTTAACAGATAGTATTCAACTAAATTTTGCCAAAGTTTACATTCATCATCTTTTGTTTGTTTGGCTGTGTGGGGTATTAGTTCCCCGACCAGGGATGGAACCTTCTTTCCCTGGGTTGGAAGGCGGATTCTTTACCACTGGACCACCAGGGAAGTCTCTCTATGTGGCATCTTGAGTCGAAGGTTAAATGTATTTGTATACAGGCGTGCCATCACTGTGACAGCTACAAACGCAGGCACACATGGGTGCGTTCTGGTGACTCACCTGAGCTCAAAAGGATTGACAGTGATTTTCCACAATGGTGAACAAAACAATAACTTCCTCGGTTAAGCTGGTGTATACATTTCTGGATAATATATTGTATATTAAAACCAGGGAAAGTTTCATTGTATTTGTATATAAAACAGTTTATAAACAGGTTTTTTGCCTTCATGAAGGTTTGGCAGGGTATTGGAAAGTTGTGCAGGACAGCTTTGTTGGGGTGAGCTGTTCTGTGTATTACAGGAGGTCTGGGTCTCTACTCCCTGCTTCCTAAATGCTAGTAGTGTCCCCTCAGTCATGTGACACCCAAAAATGCCCCCACAAATTTCCAATCTGTTCCTTGGAAAACCACTGATTTATTCAGTCGAATAGCAATTTTTGCCGGCATCCATGTGCTGGGTGCCGTTTTGGTGGGGAGGCATAGGGTGGTGAACAGGACACAGTCCCCACCCTTCCCAGTTGGGGCCCGGTATGAGGAAATACCCAGATAGTAATCATACAATATGATAAATAACTTGACAGTAGGGGCGGTACAAGTCAGTTTGGGAACACATGAAGACCCGGCCAACTAGCAGGGGGTCCCATGGTCTGAAAAAGCCAACCAGAGAAGAAACATTTGAGCTGAGCCTTGAAAGAGCACCATGCAGAGAAGGCTGGTGTGCCAAGCAGAGGGATCAGCATGACTGAAACAGATCCAGTGTTGCTAGCACGCAGTGGACACTCCAGTGTTGTGAATGAGTAGATGGATGACTGAATGAGACACGCATATTTGCTGGCAGGGAGCCATTCCCCACTATATCATGAACCGCTGTTAGACCTGCGCGGTCTCCTAGGAGTTTCGACTCGCCCAGGAAACAAGAAGAGTCGGAAGTCGATGCAAAACGCAAGAGGTTTCTTGAAGGCCGGTGCACCGGGGTTCCTTGGTCCTCACGCAGGAGGTCGAAGAAGGAACCCTTTTGGGCGCGAATATGTCAGTTTTATAGGTTCCCACTTCCCCGTATGTAAATTATAGATTTGGTTGTGTTCTCCTGCTGATTGGTCCCGGCTTAGGCTCGGACCAGAGAGGGAACTTGTCCCCAGCTGTCTGATTGGTCTTTGACAGACACCTATTTTGTTTATCTCCCTCCTTCTCCCCAGCTGCCTGATTGGTCTTTGACAGACACCTATTTTGTTTATCTCCCTCCTTCTCCCCAGCTGCCTGATTGGTCTTTGACAGACACCTTTTTTACATTTTGTTATCTCCCTCCTTCTCGGAAGGGGGCCGGACATCCTGGAAATTCACCCATTGTCTAAGCAGCCCCTATTGTCTGGAGAGTTCTTAATCATTAGCTGGAACAATGTCCCTCGAGTCCCACATTCCCCCCTTTTTCTTGTGACTATTGATTCCAATCATGGAATCTCAACCTTCTGTTCGTAAACTTTGGTACTGTTGTCTTAACATTAGAACTTGTACAGTACTGATACGTTCTCTAATAAATGCTATCAAGCGATTTAGAACACATGGTCCAAAAGTTAAAATCAACAATAAAACAATAAGAGGTCCCAACAGCGATGCCGTCCACTTTTATGGCCGTTGGGGTGGTGAGGAGGACGGTGTATGGTCCTTTCCATCGAGGTTCCAACGTCTGGGTTCGATGCCGATGGACGTATACGGAGTCTCCGACTTGGAAAGGATGAGTTTCTCCCGGTGTTCCCGGTTGGTAGGCCTTGGCGAGTTGGGACCATATTTCTTTCTGGACCAATTGGAGTCCCAGTAGCCTAGCATATAAGTCAGTGTTATTTTGACAATCAGGTTTTATTTCTTTTCCTAAAGTGAGGAGGGGAGGCGGGGCACCATATAATATTTCAAAAGGAGTAAGACGGTATCGGGAAGGTGTATTTCTAACCCGGAATAGGGCCAAAGGAAGGAGCACCGTCCAATCGGTACCGCCAGTCTCCAAGGACAATTTAGTTAGGGTCTCTTTTAGAGTCCTATTCATTCTTTCTACCTGACCTAAACTTTGGGGTCTATAGGCACAATGTAATTTCCAATCAGTCCCCAAATATCTGGCCACATCCTGACTTACCTGGGCGACGAAGGCTGGACCATTATCAGACCCTATTACCTTTGATGCTCCAAATCGAGGAAAAATTTCTTCTAAAATCTTCTTGGCTACTACAGCAGCTGTTTCTTTCTTTGTTGGGAAAGCCTCTATCCATCCTGAAAAAGTGTCTACAAAAACTAAAAGGTATTTATTACCGTACCTTCCAGGACGCACTTCGGTAAAGTCCACTTCCCAGTAAGTTCCTGGGCGGTCCCCCCTGAGTCTCTTTCCAGTTTCAAGTTTCCCTTTGTGAGCATTTACCTGTTGACATGGGACGCATTCCTGCACAATTTGTTCAGCTAATTTTGTCATTCCAGGGGTTTCGTACCCGGCTTTTTGTAACAAGGCTACCATCTTTTTAGTCCCCAAATGTGTCCATCTGTGCATCTGTTGTAACATGGATTCTGCTTGCTGAGGGGACAAAGTTCCTTTTGTTGTGGCCAGGATGATTTCTTCATCGCGGCCTGGTTTTTCAGGAACTTTATCTGACAGTCCTAAAATGACTTCTCCCGATGTTATTTCTCGGGCCACTTGGTCAGCCATATTATTTCCCCTAATCATTGGGGCATTTCCTTTTTGATGTCCAGGGCAGTGGATGATACTGACTTTAGTAGGAAGCATGAGTGCAGTCAACAAAGCCACGATTTCGTCTTTGTTTTTAATTTCTTTGCCACCTGAAGTTAGTAGCCCTCTCTGTTGGTAAATGGCACCGTGGATATGAGCGGTAGCAAACGCATATCTACTGTCTGTGTAGATGTTTACTTTTTTTATTCTCTGCCATCTCTAATGCCCTCGTCAGGGCAATTAATTCAGCTCGTTGGGCTGAGGTCCCTTGTGGTAGCGCCGCTGCCCATATGACTTGATTTCCGTCTACCATGGCTGCCCCAGTTCGACGCTTACCTTCCTCCAGGAAACTGCTCCCATCCGTGAACCAGGTGAAATCAGCATCAGGGAGGGGCAGGTCCATCAGATCTGGCCTACTGCCGTGTGCTGCGGCTAGTACTTCCTGACAATCATGTATGATGGTGGAGCCTTCCAAGTCATGATCAGGTAGCAAGGTGGCTGGATTGAGTCCTGTGGCTGGAGCAAACTTGATGCGATCTGAGTTTAGCAACAGGGTTTGGTAATGGGTCATCCTGGCATTAGTTAGCCACCTATCCGGTGGTTGACGGACTACATTTTCCAGGGCATGAGGAGCTGTTATCGTTAGATTTTGTCCTAAAGTTAGTTTGTCAGCATCTTTGACTAGAACGGCCACTGCAGCGATTATCTTTAAACAGGTGGGCCATCCTGATGCCACAGGGTCCAATTTTTTTGACAAATAAGCAACTGGGCGATTCCAGGGACCCAATTTCTGAGTCAATACTCCTTTTGCAATGCCCTTATTTTCGGCCACATATAAATGAAAAGGTTTGGTTACATCTGGCAGTCCTAGGGCTGGAGCTGAAAGTAAAGCTCGTTTGATTTGGTCAAAAGCCCGTTGTTCCTTATCGCCCCAAACGAAAGGAGTGCTGTTTTTGGTTAGGGGGTACAATGGGGCTGCCAGCTCAGCAAACCCTGGAATCCATAGTCTACAGAATCCGGCCGTCCCCCAAAATTCTCTAACCTGCCTGGCGTTTTTGGGAGCCGGAATTTGGGCCACCGTATCCTTTCTGCTCTCCGTGAGCCATCTTTGCCCCCCTTTTAATAGATACCCCAGGTAACTGACCTGTTGTTGGCATATTTGTGCTTTCTTGGCTGAGGCTCTATATCCCAGGGTTCCAAGTTCCGTTAACAGTTTTTCAGTACCCTTGATACAATCTTCTTGGGTCTCAGCAGCTAATAAAATATCATCAACGTATTGGAGTAATGTTACCTGGGGATTTGATTCTCTATATAATGCCAAATCCTGATGGAGGGCTTCATCAAAGATGGTCGGGGAGTTCTTAAATCCCTGAGGTAGCCGTGTCCATGTCAGCTGACCAGACATTCCCGATGTTGGATCTTTCCATTCGAAGGCAAAGCAGGGTTGGCTCAGGGGAGAGAGTCTTAAACAGAAAAAAACATCTTTAAGGTCCAAAACAGTATACCACGTATGTTGAGGTGGAAGAGTGCTCAGGAGGTTGTAAGGGTTTGGAACTGTGGGGTGGAGGTCTGCCACCCGTTTGTTTACCTCTCGTAGATCCTGCACCGGCCGATAATCATTTGTTCCTGGTTTCTTTACCGGCAGGAGAGGGGTGTTCCATGCTGATTGACATCTTATTAAGATGCCCAAGTCTAGCAGCCTCTGTATATGGGGACGGATACCGTCTTTGGCTTCTCTACTCATGGGGTATTGACGGACTGTTATTGGGGTGGCAGTTGCCTTGAGTTCCACTAGCACCGGGGGCCGATTTTTGGCCATCCCCATTCCGGCAGTTTCTGCCCAGGCTTGAGGGAACCGAGTTACCCAATCAGTAACATTAACTCGTGAGGATGAAGGCTGCTCGTATAATTTATATTCATCTTCTAATTTCATAGTCAATATTTGAAGTAACCTTCCCTTATTATCAGTTATGGTGGGACCTTCTGGCTGAAAGTGAATTTGAGCCCCCAAGAGTAAATCTCTTCCCAGCAAAGGATAGGGGCATTCCGGAATAATCAAAAATGAATGGGTTACTCGTCCAATCCCAAGATCTACTGTCCTTCGTGTGGTCCATGAATATTGTTTATTCCTAGTGGCTCCTTGTACCCATGACCTTTTAGCTGAGATAGGACCTTTTGAGTGGAGAAGGACGGAGTGCTGGGCTCCGGTATCTACCAAAAATTGAACAGGTTCCCCCTCCACTCTAAGAGTTACCCGGGGCTCGGGGAGAGGGTTCGAGCCCTGACTTTCCTAGTCTTCTTCTTTCAATGTTAAGATTTTGTTTTTGGTTGGCCTTCCTCCATTCTTTTTCTTAGGGCATTCTCTCGCCCAATGTCCTTTTTCTTTACAGTAGGCACATTGGTCCTTGTCTAATGGCTGCCTTCTGTCTGCCGTTCGCTCTTCCTGCCTATTTCTATCCCCTATATTTCTTCCTCCAACCACAGTGGCCAGTATCTTACTTAAATTCCTCTCCTGTCTCTTATCCCGTCTTATTTCACGGGCTTCCTGCTCTTTCTGCTTTCTTTCTTCCTTCTCTTCCTCTGTTTCTCTTTTGTTACATACTTTATCTGCCTCTTTTACTAACTCCTGAAGCGAAAATCCCTGCAAGCCATCTAGCCTCTGTAATTTCTTCTTAATATCAAGGGCCGCTTGATCTATGAAAGCCATTGCTATAGTAGCCCTATGTCCCTCCGAAGTTGGATCATAAGGGGTAAAGCGTTTAAAGGCTTCCATTACACGTTCCAGGAACACAGTTGGCGATTCCTGGGGCCCCTGAGTTACTTCCCTTACCTTAGCCAAATTAGTGGGCCGTCTGGCCGCTCCATGGAGACCCGCCACCAGAGCCTGGCGATACATTTTCAGGCGCTCCCTACCTTCCGGGGCATTGAAATCCCAGTTTGGCCTGACGAGTGGGAAACCAGCATCAATCTCGTTAGGCAGCTGGGTAGGTTGCCCATTGGCGCCTAATACAATTTTTTTTTCTGGCTTCTAAAAGAACCCGTTGCCTCTCCTCAGTCGTTAGGAGAGTCTGGAGCAGCTGCTGACAATCATCCCATGTGGGCTGGTGGGAGAAAACGAGATTCTATTAAAGCGGTAAGGGCCTGTGGATTTTCGGAAAAAGTTGGGTTATGCATTTTTCAATTATAAAGATCTGCAGAGGAAAAGGGCCAATATTGGAGAGGTTTATTCCCTTGGCCATCGGGGGGGCCATATTCTCTAAGAGGTAGGGCAGTGGAGTCCGGGGAGATTGCCCTCCGGCTCCTAGTGCCCACTGAGGGACCCCTTTCTTCTTCCATCATGGATGGTTCCCTTGGTGCTGAGGGCAGTGGAGCTGGGGGTCCTCTAGGTGGTAGGGGATTCGGGGCCGGAGGATAAGGGGGTGGGGAATCCAAAAGCAGCAAATCGGACTG
The DNA here is from genome assembly GCF_011762595.2 of Tursiops truncatus. Lineage (NCBI taxonomy): Eukaryota > Metazoa > Chordata > Mammalia > Artiodactyla > Delphinidae > Tursiops > Tursiops truncatus. The sequence continues at coordinate 58,461,183 of NC_047048.1, forward strand.
CGGGTCAGGATAAATCGCCTTCGGTAGATCCGGGGCGTCGGGTAGCTTCTCCGTGTTGGGGTTTTTCTTTAAGGCTAATATCTCCGACGCTGCTGATGTATGCGCGGACGTACCTGTTGAGGAAACAAAGGGCCGGACCCACGGAGGTGGGGAGAGAATTAAATCTTCCCAGACCAAGACATATGGTACTTGGTCTGGATGTCCGTGGGGATCTATATTAAATATCTTAGACTTCAGCAGCTTAATCTTGTCTAATAAAAAGGATCCTTCGGGGGGCCATCCTATCTGAAATGTTGGCCATTCAGAGGCACACAAAGTCTGCCACTTTCCTTTCTTTACCTCTACCGAAAAATTATGGGCTCTGGCCCGAACTTCGGTCCAATAGCTTAGGGTAAGGGAAAGAGGAGTCGTCATAGTTTGTCCCATTGTCGTCCGTCAGAGAAGAAGAATAGACCACAATACAGAAACAGTTAAAACTCCACGAAACACATATACGTATGGGCCACCGCGAGCTCGCTTCAAAACCGAAACTTCTTCAGATGGCAGTTACCACCAAGGGAACTGCCGAAACCGAGTGAAGGGGAGACAGAGTTTGCCTCTCCTTCCAGATGAGCCACTAGGGCGTCCCCTAGGGCTCATGGACGCCGGCTATTAGCACGTCTGCCTAGCCAGAGGTCCGATACAGATTCCATAATAAGCCGATTCTTACGGCTTTCCTCCGATAATGGCCCACAAAGAACAAGGGACAAACAGACAATCAAGCTCGAGCTTACCTGGTACCTCCAACTCCCGATGTTCTTGTGGTCCGGGGCGAGTGGAATCCCGGACGAGCCCCCAAATGTTAGACCTGCGCGGTCTCCTAGGAGTTTCGACTCGCCCAGGAAACAAGAAGAGTCGGAAGTCGATGCAAAACGCAAGAGGTTTCTTGAAGGCCGGTGCACCGGGGTTCCTTCTTCGACCTCCTGCGTGAGGACCAAGGAACCCCGGTGCACCGGCCTTCAAGAAACCTCTTGCGTTTTGCATCGACTTCCGACTCTTCTTGTTTCCTGGGCGAGTCGAAACTCCTAGGAGACCGCGCAGGTCTAACACCGCTAAACCTGCCTCTTGATTCCACCCAGAGCCCAAACCTTAGTTGAGACCCAGAGTAGGTGGCAATGGTGAAAGGGTCCCAGCCACAGAGGAAGGGTTGTGTGGTCTTAGCCTGGGAGTGATTTCCAAGAAGTAGATCTCTGATTCTGCTCTCCCAGAGGGCAGCTGCTAAAAATATAACCGGCTCTGCTGCTTTAGTGTTTGAAAAAGCAGGGCAGGGGTGCCTCATTTTCACACCTGTCATTCATGTGTGATCCTGGTAGCAGGGCATGTTTTTGGCAGATGGTACCTCCTGAGGACTGTCCCGAGATAAAAGTTTCCCAGAGTGTGTGCACAGTGGAGAAGACCACAGACGAAGTGGTCTCTTCCCCCAGCTGATTTAAAGGAGGTCAGGGCCAGTCTCTCTCACCCCCTAGGACAATCCCTGTCCTCTTGAGATGATCATTCCTGCCCCAAAGGCTAAGGCAAAGATCTGCAGCTGCCTGCCTGCAGGAGCCAAGCAGGCAGCGTAAGTCAGCTGGATGGGCACTTCGGGAAGCAAGGAGGTGCGTGCAGCCCCATGTTATGGCAGGCTGCGACTTGGGCCTGGCTGACTGTTGCCGTGTATGATTCCTGCTCTTGCATTGCCAAATAGTGTGATTTTTCTTTTCTGTACAAGTTAGAAGTGAAGAATTTTATATCTCCAGATTTTAAAATGTTGGCACTAATTCAAATGAAAACAAAAAAACAAGTTTGCGAGAGGCGAACAAAACCTGTTTGGGACCTCTCATCCTTGTTTCCATCCTAGGAAGGTGCATGTCCATAGGACATCAGAGCTTTACTTTACAAGGAGAAAAGTGGAAGCCCGGGCAGAATGCATTGCTTCTGGAAATATTATTGCGTTGGTGTCCGTGCTAGGGGCTAGGAGTTCCATAGCAAATTAGAAGGTCCAGTTCCTGCCCTTCTGGAACTCCCAATAGGTAGACAAAGAGGCAACTACAGGAGTAGTGAGTGATCAACAGAGTAGGAACATGAGTTGGATGAGGAGGGGGCTTTGGGGGCGGGGGGAGCACAAATCAAGGCAAGCTTCCGAAGCGAAGAGCCCTCTGGTCTGGGACTTGAAAATAACTGGGAGTTAGCTAGGTAGGGAGTGGAGGGGGTAGAAACGTATTCCAAATAGAGGGAACAATAATACATGCAAAGGCCTGGGGACATGAGAAAATTCGATTAATTCGAGGATCTGAAAGCAGCTCATTATGGCTGAAGCTGAGGGTGGGGGTTGGGAGAAGGACGTGTGGAAAGAAAGAAAGCAAGCAAGCAGGAGAGGGCTTCCCGGGTGGCACAGTGGTTGAGAATCTGCCTGCTAATGCAGGGGACACGGGTTCGAGCCCTGGTCTGGAAGGATCCCACATGCCGCGGAGCAACTAGGCCCGTGAGCCACAACTACTGAGCCTGCGCGTCTGGAGCCTGTGCTCCGCAACAAGAGGCCGCTATAGTGAGGCCCGCGCACCGCGAAGAAGAGTGGCGCCCGCTTCCCACAACTAGAGAAAGCCCTCGCACAGAAACGAAGACCCAACACAGCAAAAATAAATAAATTAAACTCTGACCCCCAACATCTTCTTTAAAAAAAAAAACCAAAAAAGAAAGCAGGAGAATTAGGCAGGGGGGTGCAAGCAAACGTCTATAGGGTCTCAGTGCCAGTGAGTAAAGCGGTCTTGATGTAAGAGACAGCAGAGGCTGGTGGGGTCTGGGACGCCCGGGAGCCAGCTGCGACTCAGCTGTAGCCACTCAGCAGCGGTCCAGGGTTGCCAGAATGTCGTGTTTTTCAGGAGCAATGTGAAGTTAGATTATTAAAAGCAGCGACTTGGACTTCCCTGGTGGAGCAGTGGTTGGGAATCTGCCTGCCAACGCAGGGGACATGGGTTCGAGCCCTGGTCCAGGAAGATCCCACAGGCCTCGAAGCAACTAAGCCCGTGCACCACAACTACTGAGCCTGCGCTCTAGAGCCCCTGAGCCACAACTACGGAGCCCGCGTGCCTAGAGCCCGTGCTCTGCAACAAGAGAAGCCACCACAATGAGAAGCCTGCGCACCACAATGAAAAGTAGGCCCCACTCGCCGCAACTAGAGAAAGCCCACGTGCAGCAATGAAGGCCCAACACAGCCAAAAATAAAATTAATTAATTAAAAAAAAAAGCAGTGTCTTGAGTTATGCATTTGGGGGCTAGTTTGAATGTATAAAGCACTTGGCAACAGATTTTTTTTTTAAACATCTTTATTGGAGTATAATTGCTTTACAATGTTTGCATCTGGCCTTTGAGCCACCAGTTCCAATCTTTGGAGGAATCGTAAAGGGAATGTGGGCTTGATTCTGAGAGTGTGGAGCCACTGGGGGTTTTCAGCAGGGCGTGACATTCCAGGCTCATGCAGAAAGGGCCTGGCGGCTGGAGAACAACAATAGAGGAGCTAGGACTCATTGGAGATGTTGTGGTACCTGCAGAAGGGCGGGGAGATGGTGGAGGTCTGCAGACAGCATGGGGATTAGGGATGGGATGTGGGAGAGATGGGATTTGACGGCAGATTAGGAGGGATGGGGGAGGTCGTTGGGGAGTGTTAAGGTTGATACAAGGGTCAAGGCAGCAGGTACAGAGGAAGGATGAGGAACAGGGATGGATGAAGATGACCTTAGCCCCTGTGGGTCACTCAGGGGAGATGCCCAGAGGATCTGGACCTGGTCCAGAGAATGTGGGCCCAGTGGGGTGAATAGGACACCTTTGACCCCAAGGAACTGCAGTTCAGGTGGGAAGACAGACTGAGGACGATTGAAGAGTCCAGGGCCGGAGGCTGGCCCAGAGTCTCTTCTGAGGGCAGGGCCCTTGGGAGCAGCAGTGACCTCATTGTCTGAGAAGCCAGGGTGGGAGGGCGGGGCAGAGACATCCAGCTAGTGACGACTGGCCCAACAAAGGCCCGGAGACGTGACAGAGACAATGTGTTAGTGGGTAAACGGAAAAGAATCCAGAAAGACAAACTGCTCCTTCCTCACATTTCAACTAGGAAGGAAATAAAGCATTTCTGTGAGGTAATTTCTCTGAATTTCTTTTGGTACCTTGCTCCGAGGTCCCTGGTTCTCCTCTGGACAGGTAGAAGGCGTTCAGTAAATGTTTGTCGTGCTTCCCCCCATTTCCTTCTCCCTCTGGAGCAATGCTCTACTGAGTGTATAAATTCTGCTACAGTCTGTGTGCATGCTTTTAAGAGTTGCCTTTGGTCTTACCTCATTGTGGTCAAGATCAAGAGTCACCAGTGAGACCGGAAGTGGCTGGTATGCAGCAGGAGCTCAAATGCCCAGAGATGGAGAGGCCTGTGGGGGCTGGGGAGGACTTCTAAAGCGCCTGCTGCCTTTCTGTTGTAATATTAAGTCCCCGCCCACTTGACACTGGACTGAACCCTGTGTAGCTGTGGGATGATGCTGTGCAAACCCCTGACGGTGGCCGGGTATACAGCAGGTACTCACTACCCACCAGCTGGACTGGATCTAGGTCTTGAGTGATCAGACCTCATAAGCCTGTCTGACCTTTGAAACAGGACAGGGAAGGACGTGGCCCCCAATCCTGCTTTGCCTGGTCAGCATGTGCTAGGTGACCCCGGGTCTCAGGTTCTAAAGCCCAGAGTCAGCTGAACATGGTGGGATGGGATTTTTGCGGGGTTGAGAGCACAGGCTTGGGAACCAAACAGACTTTGGGTCAAATCCCAGCTCCCCCAGCTCTAAAACGGGGATAATAATACCTTTGTGACATCTTTCTCGTCCTGAGAGCGCTGAGTGGCACACGTCCGTGCCTCCTCTCAGCCCTCAGTCCTCCTCACCCTCTGTGCCCTGCAGCGTGTTCCAAAGAGCAGCCATGTCCACCCTGTACCCATCTCTGGAGGACCTGAAGGTGGACCAAGCCATGCAGGTAAAGTGCCAGGCTACCAGCCTGGGGTCCCCTGACGGGGCCTTCTGGATAGCGCCAGGGTAGCTAAGGGAGGCTTGTCTTGGGTCAAGTGCTGGGGACCCCTGGGAGTTCCTGACTGGCCCCAGGGCATGCAGGTCCCCACTGCAGGGCCTGCTGGCAAAGCCGGTGTCCAGAGGCCAAGGCAATGGAATTACAGCAGGTGGAGAAGACCAAGCAGCTGCAGACCGGCCGTCTGGTGCCTGCTCTATCCCAGTGCTTCCTGCATCCGGGTTCGTGTAGAACCCATGCTCTAGGACAAGCTTCCAGAGTAAACCCCGTGGTCGTGGCGCTTGGCCTACTCGGCCCCCAGAAGCCCTTTTCTCCTTCCGTCCCACGTGAGGTCCTAGTGGGTTCTGAGAACTGGGGGCTTTTCGACTGAAAATCTGCCTTGGCTGCCTCAGGTAGTAAACGAGTTGTGACATTTGGTGGGTCGCGGGCCCCTGGGAGAACCTCCTTCCAGAAGCGTGGACATCTGCAGACGCCATATTTACTCCAAGGGTCATGGACACCCCCCCTCAGGCCGTCAGCATACCTAATGCCCTGACCCCCAGCCTCAGGGAGCCCCAGGCCTCAAGGGCTCTGGGGCTCATGGCCACAGCTGACTGGCACTCCCCATCCATCCCCAGGCCGAGGCCAGAGCCGTACCCAGGATGCCCGCCCTGCCGGGGCAGGGAACAGACTCCCAGCCTTCAGGTGAGTGAGTGGGCTGGGGTTCTCCGGGCTGAGAGTGACCTCTGCTGGACATTTCCGAGAGCCTGCGTCCTTCCTGCCGCTGAGTCGTGGGCACTATGCAGGTTGACCCTCCCTAGAACCCCCCCTTTGAGGGGGACACTGAGAAACCTGCAGCTTTGTGAGGGCACTGACTGCCCTGACTTGGGGCCACCAAGGAAGGCTGCATGTGGAGACCAGGATGTGTGTGGTGGCCCTGGAGCTGCTCGTGGCCGTCTTGATTCAGGCCCTGTGGTAGCAAACTTGAACTCAGGCCCAGCTCTTCTCCTCCTTACCATGCAGTTCCCCAGAGCTGCCCTCGGGTCTGGCCGGTGCCAAATAAAATCAGTTAAATTGAACACCAAAGTGATACATGAGGTACTCAGCGTCCCAGGCTGCTCCTGGAGAAAGCAGACCGTCTGAGGGGAGGACCCACAGTGCCAGCGAGCGTTCCTGGGAGTGAAGAGCCAACTCAGGGGTATACTGCATTCTTGGGAGTAAACAGCATCCCCAGGCCCTGTTTCTTAATAAAAATGAGTGACCACCTGGGAGCCAGGCAGGTGTGGCTAATCTCAGGTCCGGAGTAACACCTTTCTTCTTCCTTCCTTCCCTTCCCATCAGTTTTGTACCCAAACCTGGCGGAATTGGAAGGTTATATTGGTCTTTCGTTCTCCAGCCACGAAGTCCAGCAGAACCTGCCTCAGATTCCAGAAGGTGCCAGGGTAGGTATTTGTCTCTTGCCTGATGTGGGCCCTCCTTCTTGGTCTTACCATTTAAACAGACTTGAATCTCCTCTTTCCCCAGCGTTGCTGCGCCTCTGTTTTTGTTTTTTTTTTTTGCGGTACGCGGGCCTCTCACTGTTGTGGCCTCTCCCATCGCGGAGCACAGGTTCCGGACGCGCAGGCTCAGCGGCCATGGCTCACAGGCCCAGCCGCTCCGCGGCACGTGGGATCTTCCGAGACCGCGGCATGAACCCACGTCCCCTGCATCGGCAGGCAGACGCTCAACCACTGCGCCACCAGAGAAACCCCTGCGCCTCTGTTTTTTGATGGCACTTCGTATTTTCAGCCTTCATTAAAAGTGCTGTGGGGTTTCGTGGCTTCCTGCGGGCCTTGGGGCTGAAGGGCCACTGCCTGCCCTTTGACCTCTGACCTGCTGGCCTGAGCCTGCTGGAGGAGAAGGGAGGACATTAAACCTGGCCTGAGCCTGGGTGCTTCTACTGAAGGGCTGCCTGTGACTTGACAGCAGCTGCATGATTAGGCAGAGCCCGGTGGGAAGGGGCTTGTCATCCAGCCCCACTCCCCAAATTAAACAATAATGCTTGATTCCTGCTCCGCATGGCTTCAGGGAGCAAAGGAAATCATAACATTGAAATATTCACTCCTGAAAATGTATTCACCTATAGAATCAGTCCCAAACCCTCTCCCAATCAGCTCCAGCCTCCCTGCGGACCATCTGTCAGCTGTCCTTGTCTGCCAGCCCCTCCCTGGTCCAGTGCAAATCGATTGCACAGTGCAAATGCAAATCTTACTAAGGCCGCAGGATTTCATGAAATTGATGGAAATGAGGATGAGAACTGCTACACTGACAAATGAGGATTTCATAGGAAAAATCAGAAAGGATGAGGACATGTGGGACCCTGAGAAAAACTGGTGACACCCTGGGGTGTTTCTCCAAAATGACCCTCTTGACAGTCATGTAGGGAAGTACACACATGAAGCAAAGTAGGTCATGTTGCAGATACTCCAATTTTAATCCATCGATTTAATCCCTCTTTGGCCCAATAATTAGGACAACCTAAATTTTGATAAAAAATGACAGATAGGGCTTCCCTGGTGGCGCAGTGGTTGAGAGTCCACCTGCCGATGCAGGGGACACGGGTTCGTGCCCCGGTCCGGGAAGATCCCACATGCCGTGGAGCGGCTAGGCCCGTGAGCCATGGCCACTGAGCCTGCGTGTCCGGAGCCTGTGCTCCGTGATGGGAGAGGCCACAACAGTGAGAGGCCCATGTATCGCAAAAAAAAAAAAAGACAGATAATGCATTTTTATAATTAAAAATTTTTAGTTATTTTATTTCATTTTAACTTTTTATTTTTAAGTAATCATAAATTCATAGGAAGTTGAGAAGATAGAGAAGTCCTTTGTGCTCTTCACTCAGTTTTCCCAGTGGTTCCGTTTTATGTAACTACACTATAACGTCAAAACCAGGCATTTTACATTGGTACAATGTGTGTCTGTTGTTCAATGTCATTTTATCACCTGTAACCACCAGCGCAATCAAGATAGAGAACTATGTTATCACCACAAAGGTATCTCTAGTGTTGCCCCTTCATAATCGTTCCCAGCCTCCCTCTCACCATCCGCAGCCCCTTGGCAACCACTAGCGTGTTTTTGTCCCTATAATTTTGCCATTTCAGAAGGTTATGTAAGTGGAATCACGCGGTGTGTGACTTTTTCAGATGGGCTCTTTCCACTCAGCATCATGCCCTGGAGATCCTTCGAGGCTGTTGCCTGTATCAACAGTTCATTCCTTTTTATCGCTGGGTTGTGTTCCATGGTGTGTCTCTACCCCCAGTTTGTTTAACCTCTTGAGGGACATTTTAGTTGTTTCCAGTTTTTGTCTATTATAAACTAAGCTATTATGGATGTGTACAGATTTTTGTACGGATATAAGTTTTTGTTTCTCTGGGATAAACGCCCAGGAGTGCAATTCCTAGGTAGTGTTATAACTGTATGGTTAATTCTTTAAAAAAGGAAGTGCCAAGCTATTTCCAGAATGGCTGTGCTATTTTATTTTCCTGCCAGCAATGCATGAGTGTTTTCAGTTTCTTCACATCCTTGCCAGCATTTGGTATTATCACTGTTTTAAATTTTAATCATTATGGTAGGTGTGTAGCATCGACTTATCATTGTCTTAATTTGCATTTCCCTAACGCTAGTGATGCTGAACATCTTTTCATGTGCTCAGTTACCAGCTGTATATTCTTTTCGGTAAAATGTTTCTTCATATTTTTTGCTCATTTTCTAAATGGATTGTATTTTTAAGTCAACTTTTGAGACTTTATTCTAGAGTCCTTTGTCAGATATTTGCTTTGTAAATATTTTCTCCCACTGTGTAGCTTCTCCTTTCATCGTATTAAAAGGGTTTCTTGCAGAGCAAAAAGTCTTTAATTATGATGAGGTCCAATTTATTGATTTTTTTCTTTTGTGGTATATGCTTTAGTGTCCTATGAAATTTCACTGAGCCCTAGGTCCTAAAGATTTTCCCTTTTACTTCTAAAACTGCTATAGTTTTATGTTTAAATTTATGGTTGAATTTGAGTTAATTTTTGTATAACCTGTGGAGTCTGTGCTCACATTTTGCCCACGGATGTTCAGTTGCTCCCTCACCATTTGTTGAAAAGACTCTTCTTTCTCCAGTGAATTGCTCTTGCACCTCTGTTAAGAAGCAGTTGCCCCTCCTTGTGTGAGGCTATTTCTGGATTCTCTCTTCTGCTCCATGATCCATGTGTCTGTCGCTCCCCAATACAACACTGTCTTAATTACTGTAGCGATATAATAAATCTGGAAATTTGGTAGAGTCATTAATCCTGTTTTATTCTTTTTATCAAAGTAGTTTTAGCTATTCTAGTTCCTTTGTCTTTTCATATAAAGTTTAGACTAACCTTGCATGTATCTACAAAACATCTTGTAGAGATTGTGATAATAATTGCATTAAATCTGTACATCAATCTGGCGACAGTTGACAGCTTTACTATGTTTTCCCAATTCATGAATACAGAATATCTCTCTATTTATTTAGATCTTCTTTGATATCTTTTATCAGTGTTTTTTTCATTTCCAGCATACAATTCCTGCATATGTTTTATTAGATTTATACCTAAGTATTTCTTTTTTTTTGAGTGATTGTAAGTGGTATTGTATTTTTAATTTTAGCTTCCACATGTTCATTGTTAGTATTTAGAAGTATAATTGATTTTTTTGTATATGTTGGTCTTGTATCCTGTGACCTTGTTGAACTCACTTATGAGTTCTAGGAGTTTACTTGTAGATTCCTTGGAATTTTCTAGTGAAGTATCATCTCATCTGCAAATAGTGACCATTTTATGTCTTCTTTTCCAATCTATATGCCTTTTTTTCCTTTTCTTGCCTTATTGCTCTGGCTAGTTTTTCCATTACTGTATTTAATAGTAGTGGTGAGAGTGGACATCCTGACCTTGTTCCAGAACTTAGGGGGGAAAGCACTCACTCATTTTGGTACTTTTACCTTAATTTTTTTCAAGGCAGAGATCAACTTGAGCCCATTTCCCCCCATCGTTCACTATTTTTTGTGGAACTTTTATTTTTAAGTGGATTTTAAAGGGCTCTTCTCCTGACCCCAGTTTGCCTTGGAAAACGAGGACCCCTTTCCTATTTACCTGTCCTCTCTTCTCTCCCTACTTTCCCGGCTGCTTTTCAGGGGTGTGGGCTTTGACGCCCCCTAGTGGCGTCATTGAGCCATGTTCCCTCTCGCCCGCACGCGGGAAAGTGTGCGAGCTGGGGTGGACTACGACCCAAGGTCCACTCCATTCTCCTTACCCCATCCCTGCTCCCACCCCGGGGACTCTTGTGGCACGAGGCCCCAGGCGCTGGCTGACCGCCTGCTCTTCTGATGTCTGCAGGCAGCGGTCTCGGGCCCCTCACCGGACCAGGTGGTGGCGCCGGTGTCCGGGAACAGCTTGGGCGTGCTGCCTGGGGAGGTCAAGCCCGGGGTGCGCGAGATCCACCTGTGCAAGGACGAGCGCGGCAAGACGGGGCTGCGGCTGCGGGCCATCGACAAGGTGGGACTGGGGGTCGCGGGGGAGAGGAAGGGCCCCGCGGAGGGCGGAGGGCGAGCCCGCGTGCTGGACAGCGCCTGCCCCCGCCCAAGTTGCCCGCCCTCCGCGCGCCTCCGGGGTTCTGGCCGCCTCGTCCACCAGCGGGAGAGGAGGCAGAGCGGGGAGCCCCATCCACAGTAAGGAAGGGGCTGCGCGGGCTGGGAGCCGAGGCCCACCTGACCCCTAGGCCGGGCTCTTTCTCTCAAGCCCCTCCTACAAGGCCCGAGGGCTGGCTCCGGGTTGCGCCAGGGATCCTCTACCTGCCCCTCCGTGGGCTCCTTGCCTCCTTGCCCCCCAGTCAAAGGGATCTGGCTTCTGGGCGGCTGTCTGCAGACAGTGGAAGCCGGGGGCCCTGGATGCCAGTGTGAGAGGCCTTGTAGTCCAGTGGTTGGGGGTGCAGCCTCCAGTTGGGGTTGAATTCCTGACTCTGTTGCTTCCTAGCTGTGTGGCCTGGAGTGTTTCCTCGCCAGGAAAATGGGGTTGCCCTTGTCTGCTGCGCAGAGCTGCAGTCCCAGTGCCCTACAGGCTCTGGGAGGATCGGGAGGCAAACAGCAGCTTGGAGGAGGGAGCTGGGCTCATGGTGGGCCGGGAGAGCTGACTGTGGGGACCGCCTCCCCCAGGGGCTCTTTGTGCAGCTGGTCCAGGCCAACACCCCCGCGTCCCTGGTGGGGCTGCACTTTGGGGACCAGATCCTGCAGATTGATGGGCGCAACTGTGTCGGGTGGAGCACAGACAAAGCCCACCGGGTGGTGAAGAAGGCGTCGGCTGAGAAGATTGTCATGGTTGTCCGGGACAGGTGAGTAGCTGGGTCCCAGGAGCCTCTCTGTCCACCCCCAGCCACGCCCCAGGCCCAGCTCACTGTCCGTCCCTGCCAGGCCATTCCAGCGGACCGTCACCATGCACAAGGACAGCACAGGCCACATCGGCTTCGTCATCAAGAAGGGGAAGATCATCTCTTTGGTCAAAGGGAGTTCTGCGGCCCGCAACGGGCTCCTCATCAACCACTACGTGTGCGAGGTGAACGGGCAGAACGTCATTGGGCTGAAGGTAAGCTAGGCAGAGCAGCGGCTCTGTCCCGGGATGCCAGGGGCTGGGACACGCCAGGTGGTGGGCAGGTTCGTGTCTGCGGGTGGGCTGCTGCCCCCACCCCAGCCTCAGTTCCTCATCCTAAGGCTGCTACAGGGATTCAATGTGACAAGGTACACAGAGCTTCGAGCACAGTGCATGCACAAAGTAATCGCTCAGTAAATATAAGCTATTGTTACTTACACGTGGAGGCCAGAGCTGTGACAGGGAGCCGGGGGGTGGGGGTGGGGTGGTTGATGACCTGTGTAAGGACGTAGGTGCCCAGGTGGCTCCTGGCTGCATGGACACCTCCCTACTCTGTGCGGCACTTCTGTTTGTATCCTGGATCTTGTTCAGTAATAGGAATATTTTAGAAAATTGCTCTTCAGAAGTCCATTTCTGACCTCTTTTTTTTGCCCTCCCAAGGGGGTTTGCATGGCGAGTTTTATCTTTAAATACAGAAGGAGCAAGTGGTCTAGGCCCAGTGCTGTGCCCTGGACTCGGGGGTGGGTGCCTTTGGGGAATGGACCCTGGAGGAGGATGAGTCACGCCGCTTCTGGTCCCTGGATAAGTGAGAGTGGTCTATCCCGACTTGATACCACCAGGACTGAGAGTGCTTCTTAATCCCAGCTGTGATTTAGAGGGAGGGTCCCTGCCCTGCTGCAGCCAGGGCTTTGGGGCTCACAGGTAGGGCTCCCCGGGTAGAGGTGGCGTGGGCGGTGGCATCTCACTCCACAGGTGGCAGAGTCTTTTAAGCCAGTTCTCCTCCCCTTCGCAAGGGCCATCACCATCACCATTCCTGTGGCACATCTTCCTCCCTGTGCTTGACAGTCTCCCCACCTTCCCTGGAGGCTTATCCTGCTGGCTCATGAGCACAGTGCTCAGCAAGTCCTTCCTAATGTCTGCCTGACATCCCTCCTGCTGCCTCTCTCCCCTTCCTTGGGGATCAGGCATGACGATCCAAAGGGAATCCATTGTAGCTAAAAAGCTGAGTACAGTAATACCAGCTCTGAGGGGCTGGCTCTGCTGGGTGTGAGTGGACCCACTCCTTTCAAAGCATGACAGTTCTTTGTTCTTAACTGTTCTGGAGAGCAGTCCTTCTAAGATGTGCTGCAGATTCTCTCGTCCTCACTGATGGTTCAAGGCTTCCCTATGAACTTATCAGTTATCCTACCAAACAAGGGCATGAGGCTCTAAGGACTGGGCCTGTCCCTTTGCTGAATGGCCCCAGATAGCTATGCGTCTTGAGATCATTTATCTTCTCAAAGGTCTGTCTATTTCTACTCTGTGGCCATCACTAGTCCCACCTAGCACATCTTCTCCCATTTATCCTGGAACAGCTAAGAAAACACATACCTGGGTTAGACACCTGTGTAAAGTAAAGGTCATGGTGTCTGAGTAAGGGCCAGAGGCTCTTCTAATGGCCATAGCGTTTGTCTTTGGACCGTTTGGCACACTTTGTGTAGGTGCCTTTTGTTTCTTGTTCTCCCCATGATCTGAATGGCTTCTGCGGGCCTCTCTTTTCACTAGTCGACAAGATGTAAGAGGAAGAAGTACCACACGGGCTCAGCTCAGGCTGACAGGAGCCCAGGGAAGAGGGTGGGGGAGCCCCTGCTGTGCCCCCACTGCACGGTTATTCTCTTTGTGCTTTGGGTCCAGAACCCGAGTGTGACGGGGTCCTGGGCAACGGCATACATGTGTGCTTGGTGAGAGTCCCAGGGCTCTTTGGGGAAAGTCACGTTTGTGAGGCCCTGTTAGGTGTCAGGCCCACACAGGCCCTCGAGCTGAGGGTGGGAGGGGCACGCTCGTTCTACTGACAGGGCCTCAGGTGGGAGGCCCACGTTCTGGTTCACCTGAGGGGCAGCCCTGTCCCTGATGTCAGAATGTCAGTGGCATCCTTCAGCGGGGGCCGTGCTGACCTCTCCACAGAGGTGCCTTCAGAATTTCCCCTGGCCCCCGGGGTGACCGCTCACTCACCCCTTCTCCAGGACAAAGAAGTCACGGAGATTCTGGCCACAGCCGGGAACGTCATCAACCTGGCCATCATGCCCACTGTGATCTATGCGCACATGGTCAGAAAGTAAGGCTGGTCCCCTCCTGCCCCTCCCCCCTCAGCTCCCCACCTCCCATCCACCCAGGCTTCCTCAAGGCTCCTGCAGAGCCCAGACCAGCCCGCCCTCTGCTCTCCTGCCCTTGCCTCCCTTCACACTAGCCAGTGGCTTCTGGTGATTTGAAGGTCTTAGACTCGGTAGTGAGGCTCCACAAGGCACGCACAGGCTTTGCGGGGATGGGGGAAGGTGCTGCCAGTGTTGGCGACTGTCCTTGTTGCTGTATCTAGGTTGTCCCCAGCCCTGCTCCACCACACCATGGACCACTCCATCCCTGACATCTGAAGCCACGGGAGAGCAGCTCAGCCCTCTGACCCTCCGGCAGGAAAGGGAGAGTCCTCAGGGGACAGACTGTGGAGGCCTCTGCCTGGGGGCGGGGCTGTCTCGAGGCGGGCATGTTCTGGGTGGGGCAACATTGGATCACATGGGCCTGTCCTTTATACACACTGGCCTTCTTGGAGCCTCAGCCTCTTAACTGGGCTAAGGCAGGGGCAGGGCCCACAGGCAGTGATTCTCTGAGCCGATTTAAATGCTGGGCACGTAGGCAGGCCGACTAAACACTTCCTAAAGTTGCAGCTGGGTCCCGTTCAAACTTTTGCCTCTACCAGTAAAACGTTTCTACGGTTTGAGAGAACAAATACATTTTTTTGGGAGAATTGTTTCTTTTTCCTTTAGTTGTTCTTTGTCACAAACTGTATTTAGTTATAACCCGTCACTGTCTTTGAATAAAGATTTGATTTTACATAAAATCCCTTCCTCAAAAGTAACTGAAATTCCAGAATCTTCTGTCTCATGACATGCCAGAGCTGGTTTTCTTTTAAGCAGTGGTGAGACCAAGGCCTTTGCTACATATTGCCTCTGAGAGCAGTGACTGGGCTTTGCCACCGTCACATGCCGCCGGTCCGGGGCATGGATGACTAGAGGGGGACAGTGGGGGGCCCTGGAAGGGGGCCCTGGCTTTTGCGCACCCCCTGCTCAGCGACTGTAGCTGGCTTCCGCATCTGCAGAACGGGCATGAGGACCACTTCAAAGGTGCTGGAGAGGATGGAACACGTGCACTTACAGGGCCCCACGGGTCTGACGGGGGGCGTGGGGTGCGCCAAGTGACCCCCTGGAGGGGAGTCAGAAGCACGCAGCTCTCTGGTTCCCTCAACCTCAGGAAAGATCTGTCTGCTCAGCTTTTCCCAGGATGCGTGTTATGACTCCCACGCAGGTGGGGACAAGTGTGAGCCCCCTTCATCCCCCTCGCCCCCACCCCCAAAAGACACAATATAAAGAAAACAGGCCAAGGATCTTGTTGTGTTTTCATGCTTTAATTCAGAGCTGTCTGCTGTAGGTACAACTCTGTCTGATCAAAAGGACAAAGAAGACAAAAGTGAAGCCCCCTCCCCACCTCCCCCTCCTGTATCCCCTGAACTCTCTGTCAAGGGCATGGCTGAACGCAGCAGTGCACTGTGACTTGTGTGCACTGATTCCTAGGTCAGGGGGGTAATGATTTCCCTGGGCAGAGGCCCCTCTGTAGGCCTTTACCCCAGAACCTTGTCATCTGCCCCCACCCCACCCCCCAAGGTGCTGCCAGATACCCCTGTGCTAGTGGCGACTGGGAAGGGTGTTCAGTGAAAAGCTAAGTTATCCCCTTGGGAGATATTTGGGATAAACTCCATTTGAGGCCAGCTCTCTGAGCAGAGTCCCGGCCCCAGACTGATTTCTGCTTTGAGCCTGGACGAGAGGAGCAGCAAAGCAGCTCTGGCCTGGACCCTATAGCTTAGGAGAAGCCCCTTCTGGAGGTGGGACCCCAAGGGACCAGCAGTTCCAGAAGGTGGTTCCTGAGAACATGGTCCCTTAGGATCTAATCAGCTCTGGCCAGAGGCTGGGGACAGGGGAGACCCCAAAGATCTCTGCTGCAGAAGCGGAGGGCGGGAGGGAAAGGTCACAGCCCAGCAGGAGGTGGTATTAAGCAGGAAGGAAAAGGGGAGCCTTGAAGGATGAGCACTTAGCGGGAGGCCCCCGGCCCCTGGCCTCGCTTCCTGGTCCCACATCCTGTGTCCTGCAGTCAGGGCTTGGAGCCTGAGCCCGTGGGCTGCTGCGCCTCTGCCTCCGCCCCTGGGAGCTGCCCAGGCAGCGCTGCCCCTTTTGCATAGATGCAGGATACCGAGCACACACACGCACACACGCACAAGCCGGGGCCTGGCCGACACGGTCCCAGCGTCTGTCCCAGGCCTGGGCCAGAGAGCTGCCTCCTCCACCGACAAGAGGCAAAGCCCGTCAAGGTCCCACCAGACCCCCCAAAAGAGAGGCACCCCCAACACTGTGGGCTGGAGGCCCTCTGACCAGACAGGCAGGTCTTGAGCCACAGGAGGAGCAGAGGGCGGTGCCAGCTCCGCTCACCTTGTCCACAGTCCTCGGTCCACGCTCTTCACGAGCGGCTCCTCCAGCATCAGGGACAGAGTGGACCACAGCCCCGGCCCTGACCACGTCCATCAAAACACAAGACACAGTAGGAAGGCCACAGACAGCAAGACGCAGGCCGGAGCAGAGCGGCTACGCAGCTCGACTAGATTCCAGTGGTGAAAAATATATAGATTTTATGTTGTCAAATATAATAGTCATACATTTATTTTCTCGGCAAAGCTGTTCACTATTTCTAAGGAGACACCACGCAGCTCCGTGAGGACGCGGCACGGGAGGTGGGGTCCGCAGCCAGTCCTGGCTTGGCTTTGGGTTTGTCCACTGCCGCTCCACGTCACGACCCCCAGGTCCCGTGGGGCAGCCCAGCCCGGCCCCCAGAGTTTGGGTTTGGTTCGACTGGGGTGGAGGGGTGCTCCACAAAGGATGGCAGGTCTGAGGCCCAGAGCGAGGAAGGGGAGCTTTGGAGGCACAAAGCGCGTGGCAGAGGGGCTCTCCCCACGATGGCTGGGCCGGCTGCCCACCCCCAGTGCATGCAGGCATCCCCCCTCAAGTAGGCGGCACAGAGAGGAAGGGCAGAGCCCATGCGTCAGGCAACAGCTGTCGGAGCAGCGGGGGTGGGCAAGCAACCTTGGCAGAACCAGAGTGGCCCCTAGGCCGGAGGGGTGAGTGAGATACAGGGTCCCACCAACACCCTCCCCCCGCCGCAATGTAGGGCCTAACTCTGAAGAGTGGGTGAGATGACGAGATAGGTATAAGCCCTGCAGAGGAAGAGGAATGGGTTTACTCTGTAAAATAATAATGCAAATAACATGTCAGCAGCTTTGCAGAGGGACCTAGATGTGGTCCCGGGGAAGGAGGGGGGCCTTCCCAGGCTGACTGGGCTTGGGCTGGGAGCCCCACTCCACCCCCTACCTGGGAAACATCCCAGGACACCCTGCTTAGGCCTGGACGGACATCATGGCTTCAAAACCTCATCTTGCCATTCATCCCGCTGGAATTCCCCTCAGAGGCAGAAAGGTGTAAGATTTAGGAATCCTCATCCTAGAAAGCAAGCAGCCACCTCACAGGAGACCCTGGGATGCGTGAGAAGCAAGCCCCAAAGTGAACACAGTGCAAAGCAGAAGTTGGTCCCAAGGTCCCCGGATAAACTAGGGCGCGCTCCAGGGCAGTCAGACCTGGAGCAGTCAGCTGGCGGTTGCCGAGTCCAGCCCTGCCTCCCAGGCTGCAGGGCCCTGTCTCAGAAGGCTGGAGGTGCCCCCTTAAGCTGCCAGCCCCCGCCTCCTCCTTTCCTGCTGGCAGCGTCTCCAGACAGGAGCTGGGCTCAGGCTAGCGTTCACACCCCGGCACTCGCCTGTCTGGCTCTCACAAAATTATCTGACACACTCAGAAGCGCCAGGAGGAAAACAGATGTGGGGAAGCTCTGGGACGAACAGACAGACACAGAACCCACACCGCCCTCTGCCCATCACCATCTTTCTTCCAGCCCTTGGCCTTCACCGTGCTCCCAAAGCGGGGAGCAGCCGGAAGGGGATGGAGCTCAGCCCAGGCCAAGTGGTTCCAGACCCGCTCGGAGTCCCGGCCAGTTGCCTGTACTTTGGGTCGCAGCTGCCTCCGTCTGAGGAGGTAATACCGGCCCAGAAGCCTGGGCTGAGGGCAAGGGGTGGCTTGGGAGAGAAGGCTTGGGGTGGGCAGGGAACTGGACAGGACATGGGGGTGGGGGACGGGGAGGCTTGGCACACAAGTTAAGCCCGGCCTCCCCAGATCAGCACACCAGAGACTTCCTGAGCAGGGGCTGCCCTGTGTGAGAGGCCAGGGGGGCAGGGGGGCCAGGTTGGGGGCCTCACCACCTTCTTTCTCTGCAGTGTGTCCCATCCCTGTGCCTCCCTGCCCTTGGTCTCTCTTCCCTTCTCTCCTGTTGCAGTTTTGGGACACCTTCCCCCACCCCCCTGCTCCCAGCCCCTGACACTGTTACCATTCTGAAAACACCACCTCCAAACCCAAAACTAAATAAATAAGATGATGCCCCACGGGAAGGTGCGAGAGGGAGGACGGCACCCCTACAATCGGTAGTCAGGCCTCCGGAGCCCGGCCGGGATGGGGCCTCAGAGCTGCGAGCTGCCGCCTGCAGCAGTGCTGGCGCTTGGGCCCTGCTGGCTCAGCGAGCGACAGCTGATCCTGCGGATGGAGTGCAAGGCCACGGTGCAGCAGCCCCGCAGCAGGGAGCTGATGTTGTAAATGGGCTGGCCCTGGCGCCGCTGGGAGCGGCAGAGCCAGGCCACCGTGGGCACGGCTGGCACCACCACCGCCAGCAGATCCACGATGTAGTGGCGGCTCCAGTAGCTCCTGGGCTCCTTCTCGGCTGCGGCCGCCTCCTCCTCCTCTTCCACGGGGCACGCCACGCCCACCGACGGGCTGGGGTTGGGGTTGGCACCAGGGTGGTGTGGGGTGGGCCCCTGCGTGATGGGCTCCGGGGCCTCGAGCTCGTCACCCACCGTCACCACCACTGCAGAGTTGGGGTCTCTGGGCCCCAGGGGGTGGGGATCCAACTCCGGGCACCTGTCCCCTGACTTGGGGACTGTCCCGGAGACCTGGGCCTTGGTCACTTTCTCCAGGATGGTGTCCAGGTCCGGCTGGTACTGCACGAAGTCCGTCTGGATGGCGCGCTCCTGCATGCAGCTGGCCTGCACGCCGGCCTCCGTGCCGCACAGCAGCTTCTCGTAGGTGTTGCTGGCGGGGAAGCGGGGGCCCAGGCTGAAGGAGCCGTGCAGCGAGGAGCCCTCCTCGGGGCCGCAGTCCACCCCCGAAGATAGCAGGCTGCTGGCCTCCAGTGCATCCGTCCGGCTCAGAGTGTCGTCGGTCGCCGCGAAGCCACTGTCAGCCCCGTCCTCCACAGAGGCGCCTGGGTGGTCACCCGGCAGGCGGTCGCCGCAGACAGCGGGGTCGCTCAGCTTTGTGTAGGTGGAGCTACGGGTAAGGGAGCGGGCGGGGGACCCGCCGGCCGACTCGGCGGCGCCGTCCTCCTTGGCGAAGCCGTTCTGGGCCACCTCCATGCTGTGCAGCAGCGTCTCCAGCTTCTTGTTCTGGATGTTGATGTCCACGAAGTACTTCTGCAGCCCCTTGTCCTTGTCAATCAGGTTGTTCTTGACGGTGTCGATGACCTGCTTGAGCTGCTTGATCTCCTTGCGGGCCTCCTTCAGGGCCAGCTGGGCCTCCACGCGGTGGCACTCCTCCTCGATCCAGTCCTCCTGCATGCGCGACAGCTGCATCTTCAGGTCATCGATCTCCGTGTCCCTGTGAGTAGATGAGACACACATGCTCACCGCCTGGCCTGTCACCATCACCAAGGACAGACAAGGAGGGGGCTGTCCCCAAGGACACAGGGCCTGTGCTGCTGCCCCTCAGAGCTGAAAACAAAGGAACGACTCAGAGTTCCTTCCTCACCCTCTTTATTCCATCGGGGAAGCAGTGGGGACGGGAGAGGGGCCAGGGCTCAGGACACGAGAGACCTCCTCTTCAGGGACGAGAATGAGCCACCATCTCCTTGCCACCCCCTAGAGCCAAAATGCAGACAACTGTCCACATTTATATCCACTACCCAGAGAAGACAGTAGACGATAAAGATTCTCAGTTTAAAGAGCTACTGCTATAAAAACTTAATACATCCATTTAAAAATCTTAACATAAAACAACAAAAACTAAACCTAAAATCTCTACTCTGCAGAAATGGATGTGGCCTCCTACAAAAGCCGGTGGTGGAAATTTTCAATGGAGGCGATTTGGCCAGAGACCCCGGGGAGAGAGTGATGATCCACTTTGTTTTTATGAGAGAAATTACTGCCTTGAATGTAGCTGATAATTTTACATCTTCCCTCAAGTGGAGGGATGAGAAGTGGTGGATGAATCAGAGGAGAATGATGAGAACAGAGTGGCTGTCTTTTATCCATGCTAGATGTTTCCTCTCTGTATCTACTCTAGAGAGGGAAGACCCAAAAGATTGCCGGAAAAGGCACAGAGCTATTCCCGAAAGAAGAGGCAAGAGCAGGCAAACGAGACGGTCAGAGGACTCTTGTCCAGAAACTCGCAGGCTTTTAAAATCCCTGAGGCATAGATGAATCCAGGGGGTGCAGGGGAAGGAGGTGAAGTAGAAAATGATGCCATCAAGTCCAGAGGTATAGCCAGGGTGAGACTGAACAGGATGGACCAAAAGCAGTGAGAAAGGAGGAGACTCCTTCATGGGACTGAACTCCCACCCTGGGTGCTCCTCCTTCGGCAAACGTCTTAGTGATCCGGCCCACACGCAGCCACTCAGCCCAAACCCTACATTCACACAAATAAAATCCAAAAGGCACGACATCACTTTGGATTTTATGAGTCCAGCAGAGTGACCAACCCAGCTCAAGCACCATGCACTTTTCAAAGTCAAATTAGAAATTCAGGAAATGGGCCCAGGAATCTCACTCCACAAAACACTGAAGGGACTGGGCCTGCGGGGCTGCAGCGGCCACAAGGTCAGCAATGGCATCAACTGGAAGGGGAAGGAGGGGAAGGGCTGCCCAACAGGATACAGCTTGGCGATGGACATG
Organism: Tursiops truncatus; assembly: GCF_011762595.2. Taxonomy (NCBI): domain Eukaryota; kingdom Metazoa; phylum Chordata; class Mammalia; order Artiodactyla; family Delphinidae; genus Tursiops; species Tursiops truncatus. The sequence continues at coordinate 58,481,967 of NC_047048.1, forward strand.
GGATGGCAGCAGGGACCTGGAGCTGCTCAAGAGCTACGATAACAGACATCCCCACAGGTGTGGGGATAACGTTCATTCCTCCTGCCTCAGGGTGGGGAGCTCACTCTAGGATAACCCTCCTCACTGACTGTGAGCCCTGGCAGAAAGAGTGAGTTTGAAAGGAGGGACTGGGCATGCTCAGCTCAGCTGGGCCCCACTCCTCCTGGGAGCCAGCAGGACCCCAGAGCTATGGCTTCCCAGCCCTGTCTAGGTCTCAGGGGGCTGCAGGATATTACATTTGAACTGAGTCTTATAGGATGAGTTTTCCAAGGGAGCAAGATGAGAGAAAGGGTATCTTAGAAGTGGGGACACAATATATGAAAGCACAGCGTGTAGAAGCAGAGCTCCTTCTCTGAGGAGGAAGTAGGCTACAGCGGGAATGAGAGGATCAGACTGAATGCTCAGAGCCTGTGAGGAGGCTGACGATACAGCAAGTACAGAATGGCCACAGGTACTACAAGAGTATCAGGTGCAGAGGCCAGGGAGCTGAGGTGCAGGCGTGTCCACTACAGGGCGTCCTGCCCAAATCACACAGGGCAGACTGTCTGCTCTGAGCCACAGGGCAGCCCTGGAAAGGAAGCAGGGAGATGGGCTGTCTGCTTCCCGAGGACATCAGTGTAAATGGCCAAGCAGACGCAGGGCATCAGTGAGAAGACAGTGGGAAATAGAAATAGAAATCCTATCTACAGACAAGGAGGTCCACAGAATGCCACCTCTACCCTCCCCAAGTTCAAAAGCACAACAGATACAAACTGGATCAGCTACCTGGCAGAGCTCTGGTCAAGAGAGACACGGTCACGCTCACTGTGTGCTCCAGTTTACATGGAATATAATAGACAAATCCACAGAGGCAGAAAGATTAGTGGCTGCCAGGGACGGCGTGGCTGGGGAGAGATGGAGCGTGATTGTTACTGGGAACAGGGTTTCTTTCTGGAGTGATGGAACTGTTCTAGAATTAGATACTGTTGATGGTTGCACCGTTCTGTGAATATACTGAAAATCACTGAATTGTTTATTTTAGATAGGTGAACTGGATGGTATGTGAATTACATCTCAATAAAGCAGTTATATTACAAAGAAAGAAAGAAAGAAAAGATGAAGGAAGGCGTGGTAGTGGTGGCCTCCCCACCTGCCCTCCAGCGCCCTGCACGGCACCCTGTCCAGCTCACGGTCGGCTGCGTATCCGAATTGACACAGTCTGGAGAAGACGGGTAGGTGATGAAGAGATCAGAGGGCAGCCCTGAAGCTTCGATTATAAAGATGAAGCCGCCAGCCTGGAAATGGGGAGGCCGGGAGGATCAGGTCTGGAGAATGAGCTCAGACGGGCCCACGGGGGCTCCTGGGAGACCCCTGGGCTGGGTGGGAGCTCCGAGGAAGGTTTCTCACGATCTTACATCATCTACACGTGGATGAGGAGGAAGGCTTCTGGGGCCTGAACTGGTGGGTCACGAGCCCCTGGTGACCCCCTGGGAGGAAGCAAAGGAGGGCTAAGGGGTTGTTTCTCCCCCACAGAGACAGGTCAGCCAGGAAGAGTGCCCTGTGCCGCTCCTCCCCAGGTAGAAAGGAGCCAGGGCACGAGAAGTGTCCAAATGGGGCTGCCAGGCTACAACTGGGAGAGCACTGCCGTGGGTGGGAGGCCCGATAGACCCTCGCAGGGGAAACTGCTCCAGGCCTGGCCCCAAGAAGCTACCTGATGCTTCAAGGAGCAGCTGAGGAGCCCCCAGCCACGCCTTCCTCCCAGAGATACTGCAGGGCCCTGGCCACCCGCTTACCGGTCCTGGAGCCGGTCCTGTGTGTCCTTCAGCCGGGCTTTCAGATGCCGGATGCACACCTCCTTCTGCTGCAGGGGGGTCAGGTACTGCTCCGGGGTGGGAGGCTTGATGCCATGGTTGTCACTGCACAGCGTGTACTTCATGGCGCGCCTGCCGGGGACGCTTGTCAGCAGGGAGGGAGGAAGGGGCCTGGCGAGGCGCTGTGCCTCCAGGAGCTAGGGGCCCCGCCTACCCATTCTGGTCCCCTGGCCACTGAAGCGCTGCAGGCCAGGCCTCCCCCACGGGGCCCCTGTGGGCACGAGAACATGCAGCCCCTTTGGGAGGTGGGTTTCATTAAGGCTCTTTCGAGCACAGCATCAGGGTGGGGAGCTCAGGGCTCCTCTAGCTTGGGCTGGGGAGACACGTCACAGAGCGCGTGCACCAGCCTGGCGCCACCCAGGGTGGCGCCCCCTCCGCCAGCCCAGTCCCGGCGCCGCAGCCCAGAGCTCAGGTGTCCACTCTCCCAACCCAGAGACCAAGGCTGAGGGTGGGAGAGGTCTCCCCCTCCGTGTAATTATCCTGGGGCCTGCATGGTGGGCCAGGATTTATCTATCTGCTGTGTATGTGTATATTATCCTGGGGCCTGCATGGTGGGCCAGGATTTATCTATCTGCTGTGTATGTGTATATTATCCTGGGGCCTGCATGGTGGGCCAGGATCTATCTGCTGTGTATGTGTATGAGTGATTTCGTGTGAAAATCTAGTAACTATGGCAGCCACCGTTTGAGCCGTCTCTGTGTTGTCATCATCACTACCGCCTCAGCATCCAGCGTGTAGAACACTGTGTGCAAGACTGGTACTAAGGTGGCAGCCTGTCCTTACACTGGCATAAGGTGGGTGATAGTTGATATAATATTAATAATGCGTTCGTTTTCTTAGTGTTCTACAACTTTGCTTTCAAAGAATCACATTACCCTACAGTATGCCTTTCTCTCCCAATTGGAGAAAATGCCTATCAGCCTATCATCACAGGTAAGAGGTTTTTAGAAAAATGTAACAATGTTTCTAACACCATATTTTGAATATGACTGTAATACTGTATGCCGTAAAAACTTTATAATGATTCATTCATTAGATAAGCTAGGCAACCATTGCTAGCTTCTCTGTTATCAACGCATGCACACTATACCTGTAAATAAATACGAATTTCTTTTTCACATGAGCTTTTCATTTTTGATGTCTAGTCTTAGTAATACATGTAACAGCTACAGTGTTTTGTATCATGTAAGACAATATTGATGTACTGACAGATGATTCATTTTAAAAACAATGTAAACTTACAGTATCAATAAATACAGTATATTGCTGTAAATGTATTTTCTCTTCCTTATAATTTTCTTAACGTTTTCTTTTCTCTAGTTTACTTTATTGTAAGAATACAGTAAGTCCCCTATATATGAACCTTCAAGTTGCAAACTTTCAAAGATGAACGTGTGTTCCCATGTCCAATCACATAAGTTAGTTCACATGGCTGGTGTACTTTTCCAGGTACTGTACTGTAAGATTAAAAATGTTTTCTTTATTTTTTGTGTTTGTTTGTTTTTCATGTATTATTTGTGTGAAAAGTGTTATAAACCTATTACAGTACAGTACTATATAGCCAATTGTGTTAGTTGGGTACCTAGGCTAATTTTGTGGGACTTATGAACAAATTGGACTTAATGAATGCGCTCTTGGAGCAGAACTCGTTTGTATGTAGGGGGCTTACTGTATAGTTTATAATACATATAACACACCAAATACATGTCAATCAACTCATTACGTAATCAGGAAGGCTTCTGGCCAACAGTAGGATATTAGCAGTTACGTTTTGCGGGAGTAAAAAGTTACACGCGGATTTTCAACTGCACGAGGGATCAGTACCCCAACCCCCTTGTTGGTCCAGGGTCAACTGCTCTAGGACACCAGCCCATGAACACATTCACACAAACGCAGGCAGACCCTTTCCATCTGCATGTGCACGCTCTGGGGGCACACGTGAGCACACACGGGAACACTGGCTGTCTCTGGGCATTGCCCTGTTCACAGCTGTACCCTGCAGCCACAAACACCCTAGCACAGGGTGGCGCAGACGCGCGCATGTGTGTGTGTGTGTGTGTGTGTGTGGTGAGCACGCCCCGGTCCCATCAGGGCCGAGGAGGAGGAATTACCACCCAGTGGATGAGGGAGGGCCGAGGCTTTCACCCAGGGAAGGGGAGCACCCCATGCCACCAGCAGACCACGGCCAGGCCACCTCAACTCACAGCTTCCTGTCGGCTGTTCTGTTTGGGAAGAAACCTCCTTGGATTTTGGCTTAAACACCTGGGCGTGTTCTCACACAATTTGGCAAAGGCCTTGCCGCCATCCAGCTCTGTTCCTTCAGGGGACGGGGAGTCCCAGGTCTAGCAAGAGGCAATCACATTTTATGGATGTAGAAAAGACAGGCCCTGGTGGGGCCCATTTGCTGAAGGAGCCAAGTTGGAGACAGTTTTAAAAGTTTTGGGGAAGCTGTCTAACATTTACCGAGGAAAAAGTATTTGTAAATTGTAAACTGTTGAAGAGAAAGTGTGGACAGAAGTGGAGGGAAAGAGAAACTATTCTCTTCTACTCACTCAGCTCCTGGCCTCTAAGTTTAACTCAAGTCAGGTCACACATTGGCTTGTTTTCTGTGTGGCAAGGGGAAGAGGCGCGGTGTCGGGTGGGACCTTGGGGTCCCCTCTGATGGGCTCTAAGAAATCTCCTTCCAAAAGAGAGGAAGCCAGCAGGGGCCCTGAGCCCCATGTGTTAGGCCAGTAGACATCCTGGTGCCCTGCAAAGGCTATGGCGAGAGGGACCCAGAGCTGTGGTGAGAAAAAGAGGCCTTTTCCCTGTGCCGGGGTAGAGGAACCAGGATTACTTAAACTAGTAAGAGCTGAGGATTATAAAGGAAGTAACTATTTTAACTTTTTTCCATATGCTTTCACTAGTTTTCCTTCTCAATATAACATTTAACACTGATATATTTTTAGTCACTAGCTCTTTGTGGGAAAAAATATTTTTTAATATAGTATATATTTACATATATACTATACGTACCTGAGAAGAGAAGTATACTACAATTCATGTCCCTCAGCTAGTCACACCTTGGAACACCTGGCTACGTATAGTGAGGCTAGAGCCGAGGCACTGCTCACCAGCAACTCTGGTGGTGGCAAGGAGACCCTTGCATGGAAGCAGCTCTCAGCCTCAGGGCTGGGACTGCCCCCATGGGTTTCAGTTATGACATGTGTGGCAAAAATCTGCTACCAATAAAAAAGTATTAAAGTTGCCAATTATACACTTTTCAAAAGGTAAATTAATGCATCATCAATCTCACTCACACACTACTACCACCCCCCACCCCCGTTCTGGGGGCAGCTACAGACAGGATGCTGGGGCATGGGTCCAGCATATGTGTGTCACCCATCATGCGTGTCATGGTGGAAAACTCAGAACTGCCGCCTCAGTGTGATCTGGTCACACAAATGACACTCACTCAAGACAAGCCTTCCCAGGAGGAGCTCTGGCCATGGGAGCTGCAGGCCAGAGTCTCCTGGCCTTCTCTTGCCTACGATTCTCAAGTTGAACCAAAGTCCTAATGAGAGCGGTTACGCGTTACGGGCCAGCAGCAGAGTGTGGTGGGTGCAGATATCAGCTCCCTGAAGCCTCCGGGTCGTAAGCTCCACTTTACAGATGAGGGAGTGGAGACTCAGACCGATTCACATCCTAAGCCCGTGCTCCCCCATCACGCTCCTGGGAAGCAGGATGGGCGCCGCCATCACAGCCTGCACGTCCTGGTCTCTGAGGACCCACTGCTCTCCTTACCCGTCTCCCCAGCCCGATCCTGCCTTTCCTCTTTGCTGAGAGCCCAAAGCACACGCTGCACTTGTAACACACTTCACTTTCTAGAACAACTCCACTCTGCCACCCTCGCAGTGTACCACCCAGAAGAGCAGGCTGGCGGACGCCATGAGCTGCCTCCCAACATCCATTCTTGCCTTTTCTCCAACAGAACTCCCAGTTTGCTTGGGTGGCCCTACACTGGGAACCACTAACTCTCCCTGTAGCCAGTCATGCCTGGCACCAGCCAGCACAGTATAGACAGAATTTCCTGGGCAATGTGTCCTGTCTCAAAAACACGAGTCTCTGGGGGTTCAGGGGCTTTGGCCTTTCTACCTTCTTCCTTCCTGGATGCTGCCCTGATGCCTGGAGGTGTAGGAGCCAGCTGTACACCAAGGATGGTGGAGATGGGGTCCCTGACACTTCGGGGAGCTGCCCGCCTCTGGCCCCTTGTTTTGAAAGCATCACCCCCAGTTTGTCTCAGCTACTGACTTTGGTTACGTGTAGCTGGGTATGATCATACCCATCTTACAGATGGGAACTGAGGCTCAGAGAGAAGTGACCTGCTCAAGGTCACACAGCGGGGAAGTGTGCTAGAGTTGGGGATAGTTAGAACGTCCACCTCCCCCGACCCCCAGGGCACTCAGGGTTCCAGCCAGCTTGGCCAGGCCGGGTGCGAGGGAGTGGCTGGTTACCTGGGCGTGGGGCTGCTGTCACTTCCCTTGCAGGAGCCCGAGTTACTGCTGCTGCTGAGGGAAGAGGTGCCGTGGGCATCCCGCACGCTCACGGGGGGAGAGGTGCGCCTGGAGGCAGGAAGAAGAGGCAGGTGCTCGTTCTGGCTGGTGGGCAGCTGCGGACACTGGACGAACACCGCCAGGCCGCTGCGGCCCAAAGGGCCCCCACTTCAGGGTCACCGCCGGGGAGAGAAGCGTGGCGGGGGGATGCACAGACAGGGGTGACAGAACAGACAGTGCAAATCAAGGTGGAAAACCAGAAGGAGGCCGGTCCTCGGGACTCCCCAGAAGGCTGAGCAGGGCTGCGGGCCAAGGGTGGGGTCCCAGCTACCCCTACCAAGGGTCCTCAACTTCCAGGGTCCCCCAAGCCCAGAGGGAAAGGTCCCTGCACGGACTGAAACAGAGGTGGAGAGGAATGGGGCAGGCAGGAGGAGGGACAGGAGGAGGGGCACACGGGGAGGCCAGGGGAGCCTGGGTGGAAGGCTGCATGCCGTCCCTGCAGTAACTGTGAAGATCGAACAACAGTACTGGTGACGGCAGGGATCCAATGGTTTAAGTCTTCAGAGAACTTTTATACCCACTGTGTCATTTGAGCCCATAAATAGTTCCTGAGGCCAGTGTGAGCAAGCCCATTTTAAAGATGGGAAAACTGGGGCAACAACTTGCTCAAAAACAAGCCGGTGTTGGACTGGAGACAGAGACCCTCCCTGCCCCCACCTTCAGAGGCCAAGGCTCCGGGCATTGGGGAAACTCACCTGCGGGATCCAGCAGAGGCCCGTCTACTGCCTGGCAGGGACATGGCCATGAGGCTGTGGGTCCGGGTGAGGGGCGGGATGGGCGGTGTCCCCGGGGCTGAGGAGAGAGGGTGGGTTGGGGGGGCCGCGGGGGTGGCCGGGCCCGGCCACGTCATCCTCTCGCTGGGGCCGCTGCCCGGCATGGCTTCTCCTCTCACCCTTCAGCAGGACACCCAGGACGAGCTGGGGGCTGGCAGGCCAGGCTCAGGCCACAGCTGCCTCCACCAACAAATTTAGCAGGCTCTCACCCCACCACCCAACTTAGAATCACGATCATCAGAGCCTCAGGGCGGGCAGAAATCATCAGTCCAGCCCCGTGTCCTCCACATGAGTGAATGTGCCCCAGAGAGAACAAAGGCCTCGCCCAAGGTCACTGACACTGGGGCAGGGCCTCCTAATTGGCTCGGCCCAGCACTGAGTCCTCTACGCTACAAGCCAGGCCCCCAGACCCCTGACTCTCGGACCCCCACCCCCACGCTGGTCAATCCTCCCTCGGCGGGGGCTGCAGACTGGAGGCCTCCTGGAGCAGGACCAGGAACCCCAGATTAGGCTGCGCTAGTCTCGATGTCACCTTCTCACAGTGCCTGCTGGTGCGTGGCTCGGGGCTTCCCGTCTACAGGGGAGACAAGACAGACCAACACACCACACACGTGTAGAAAGACATATGGATACACGCAAATATGAAAAGGTACCACGCCCCCTCCATTCCAAGGCATGCCACACGTGGCTCAGTGAACATGCTCAGGGGGCCTGCCCACAACGCAGGACATGCAGCCCTCGCCTGCCCCGCCCCCCCCCCGCCCACATGCTGCACACAGGCATGCCCGCACCCATCCGTGCAAATGCTCATGCTCATTGTGGGGTGCACCAGGAACTCAGGGCACAGGCTCAACGCAAATGAGGAAGGAGACAGATGGGAGATGAGGACTCCTCCCTGCTCCCAGGGGGTGTCTCTGTAGGCTGGACCCAGTAGGAAGTGACCATGCCTGCAGAGATCCATCCTTGGCCCTCTTGACAAATCAGTAGCGAGACTCAGACCTGGCCTCCTGCCCAGGAATCCCAAGGCCCCTTTCCTGGGTAGAGGTTTGGGCTCCAAGGGCAGCCAGCCCTACAGAAGTTTAAGGAGGGGAGAGGCCCCATCCTGGGCTGGTGTTGGCTGCTGTGGAAGGAGGCCTGCACAGGGCATTAGCCCAGAGCTCCTGGAGTCCGAGGTGGAGAGGCCTGGGCTCTTCGCAGCCAATGTGCTAGTGCTGTGCCAGCTCCAGAGACCCTAGTCCCCTCCTTCCACGCTCAGAGCAAGAACTAAGGACAGTAGCCTGGGTTACAGGAGATTCAGCCAAGGACACAGTGTGCTGGACCTTCCCCCATGCGGGGAGAGAAGCAGTGACCAAGCCCTGCTCCACACCAGACCCCGTGCCAACCACATTACGTACATTATGCCATCGACTCCTCCCAACAACCCTATGAGGAAGTGCTGTGATTAGTCCCTTTACAGATGAGGAACCCGAGAGGTAACGGACTGCCCAAGTCCCAGCCCCAGTGTGGCAGGGCCAACACTGAACCAGGCCAACACCAGATGCTGAGGGGCTGGGTCTCAAACCCCAGAGCCCCTGCCCAGGGCACCACCCCTTCCCACGTCAGGGCCTCTGGGGATCCCGGTCATCCCGGCCAGCGGCGGGGCTGCGTCCTGAGTGGACAACGGCGCTACTCAGGTGGCCTGTTTCCTGGCTGTGACACAGACGTGGCGTGTTCCCTGGAGGGCTCGGACATTGCCAGCATTGTCTGCCTAGAGGTGTCAGGTGCCAGGCACAGGAGCCGCCGACACCCCACCTGTCATCTGAGCTGCTCGCCCCAGCTTGGGGATGCATCCCACCCACCATGCCCCAACTGCCCAGGCGGGGCCTCCTGGAACTGCAGGGCCGGCTTCCGGAGGAGGAACAGTGAGACGGGCTGAGGGGACAACAGTGCTACTCCACACTTGCCAGGAAGGCCACCAATGGCTCACCACCTCCTGGGCACAGGAGGGCCTCAATTAGGAGCAGCTTGGGAGGGGCTGATAGTCCTTGCTCGTGGGTGGACGAGGGCGTCAAGGATCATCTGTCACTGATTGAACACTTCTGCGGCCAGGTGACCGTGCTGAGTGCTTTTATGTGCCTTGGTCCATTACTTCAAATAAAAATCCTTCAAGGCAGGATTTTTTATCACATTTGGGTCCAAGGTCACACAGCTGCATGTCCAACAGACCCTGGCTTCTAGCCCCAGCCAGGCTGGCTTCACTGGCCATCCTCCCATCACCACTTCTGGCTTTTGGAAGGATGCTGTGATTTCAGGAGGACTTCTCAGCAGAGGCAGGACTCAGAGCTGAGGCAGGGCCTCGCTCTTCCAAGCCAGCTCTGGTGAGCATTGCTAAGGAGCTCAGAAAGTCCGGGTGGAGCTCTGGGCCCAGGTCCTGGGAGGCGGGAACGATGCCTGCTTTGCCTTGGAGCTGCGTGTGGCCTTGGTACAATGAGGACTTTGTTGTTGCTGTCCCTGCTCCTACCTTGCTTGGCAACCCCACGCCTCCCTCCTCTCTCGCTCCCTCTTCCTTCCTCTCTGGCCAGGGGGGTGGGGGTGGGAAGGGGATGGCATTTGTACCTGGTTGGAGCAGACAGTCTCCTGGGAGGCCAAAGCCAGCCATTCATCTGGGACAGAGGTGGAAGTGGCATTTCCCCTGCTGGGACGGGACCTTGCAGGCTGGGGTCCCTCTGGGAGGGCAGAAGACACCCAGGCCCAAAGGGAGTTGTCTCCCCAGGATCTAGCCCAGAAGTGTCAGTGAGCACCCTGGACTCTCTCAGGTCCTCCCGCCCCTCTGGGCCAGAGAGGAGGCAGATTGCCATGGCGTTTGTCTCCATGCCACCTGTTCGGCCTGGAGTCCCACAGGCCTGTCCCCAGGTCGCCGCTTGGAATGGAAGGTGGAAAGGAAACCCCTAGCCGTGGGGAGCTGGGCTGACAGTTGCTTATCACCTCCACCCCAGGTTAAGCCCAGCCCCATTTCCCCATCCTGCCCACACCATGGCAACCCTGCCGCATCTACCCCTTTGATTAGTGCCTCACACACCGAACAGTGGGGGTTCAGGAGACATAGCAGGATCCAGGGAACAGGAGATGGAAGGAGTCAGAAATAGTCAAAGATATCTGGGCTCAAATCCCAGCTCTGTCACCCTCCAGCTGCAGGCAGTGGGCGAGTCACACCACTTCTCTGAGCCTTAGCTTCCTCATCTGTAAGTGGGGCTGTAACAGAATGCACCTCATGTGGTTACTGTGAGAATAACACAGGATCATGCATGCACAGGGCTTAGCCCAGTGCCCACCACACAATAAACACTCGAAAATGGGAACTCCCAGGATTTTGGCACTAGATAATTGCAATGCCATGTGAGCTTCAAAACAGAAAGACTCAAGGCATAATAGTGGCTTCAGGAGGGTCAGGGAAAGCGTCTCCAAAAGGAAATTTACACTAAGTCTTAAAGGGTGAATAAGAGGTCACCAGGCAGAGAAAGTGAACGGGAGGGATGGAGAAGCGTGGGCAAAAGCCGTGAGTAATGCAATAGCATGGCTGCTCAGGAACTAGGGGGCCTGGTGGAGGCAGAGGCACAGTGGGCCTGAGGCTGTAGAGGAAGGTGGGGCCAGGCCACACCGAGCCACAAAAGCCAGGATCTTGTCCTGTGAGCAACAGGGAGCCATGGAAGGGCCTTAAAAAGGGGACGGACACAATCAGACTTGCGTTTTAGAAAGCCCCTGCGTAGGGGGCCTTTGTGGACTATAGCTGGAAAGGGACAAGAATAGAGGCAGGGAGACCAGTTAGGAGGTTATCAAGAAATTAGAAGGGCCTGGGTCAGGGCGGCAGCAGGAGCAATGGAGAAAGGGGCCTGGAGCCTTCTCAAAATTCATCAGAGGCCCCCGATTAAGTAAAAATTAGGGCAAAACTCTTGATCCTGGCATTCAAGGCCCTCTTGTCTATACCCTTTCCAACCTGCTCTCAGCTGCTTGCTGACCCCAGAGGAAAGCCCTGCTCGTTGCTCCCACATCTTTGCAAAGGCTGTTTGCCCAGCCAACAGCACCTGCCCTGCCCTGCCCTGCCCTGCCCTCATGCACACGTCACACTTTCTGTAAGGCTCTGCCCTACAGGACTTTCCTCTTGGGACTTCACCCGTCACTTACTCTCTTGACCACTTAGCGTGTCATGCCTTAGGTTGAAACTCAGGGAACACCCCCCTCTGGGGAATTTCATAAAAATAAACACAATCAACACACAACCGTTAGAAACGCAATGAGTTAAACAGGCACATTTGATAGACCAAGGGGTTGGATTAGATGGTCTCAAAGACACCTCTGGATCCACCATTCTCTGATTCTAGGGCTGTAAATGAAATAGAGTTCTAATTGATGCTTTCTTCCCTTTCAGTTACTAGGACTCCTGGATTTCAGTTTCTACATCTGTAAAACTAGGAAGCTGCATTCTTCAAAGAGACACTATGGCATTTTGCTCAATCAGCAAGTCGTGGGGGAGAAACCAGGCACTAGGTTAATCTAATATTCTAGCTAAGTGAAAGTCCCTGTATGCACTATAAATTATCTTTTTTTCCCCAAAGAATTAGCCATCAATAAGAGAAGAAAGCTATCCTAAAATCCAAAGGAACAGAACAATCTGTGTCTGATGACTCAAGCCTCTCACAATTGTGGAAAGCAGAGCAATGCAACCAATAGAACAGAACTTGGGAGGAATCTTGTCTCTGCCAAGGCAACGCTAGAATGCAGAACATTCCACCCTCAAACAGCAGAACGCCTGGTGCTCCTAGAATGCTAATGCAGAGGGAAGCGGGAGATGGAAGATGGGCCTGGGAGTGTTCCAGCCGACCTCTCTGGACCTCAGAGGATTAGTGCTATGAGGGCTACTCATGGCTGAGGAGTTTGGTAAACCTTCCATTGGCTTCACGACCTCATCAGCCACTATGCTTCTCTGCACTATCAGCAAAACCAGGACCTTTCTTCCTAGACTTGGGAAGGGGGGCAGTGGTGGCATTTCTCCTGTTTGCTTCCTGTTTCCTACACAAGCTGTCCTCAGAGCTGGAACCATAGATGGGGCCACTGGACTCCTTCTCACTGTGGCAAGCCCAGTACAGTGCAGGGCAGACCCACAGCTTGGCCAAATGTTGCGAGGGCTCCCAAGGCAACCAGGATGGGCGTGAGGGCTGAGGCGTCTGCTATGCAGGTAGTCTCTGGTGGTTCGACTCAGATTCCAGAGCCTGGAGGGCACCAAGAGCCAGTGGTCTTCAAACCACCTGCAGAACTTGCCTCTGGGACTATGAGGGGGTGGGCTCAGGCCTCCTTCCCCATTTCACCTCGAGAGACTCCTCTTGTACCTGTTCTACATATGGAAGGTCTGAAGTAAGACTACATTTTAAAAAGGGTTTTGCAGGTTAAAAATCTATGTAATATATATTTTCCACAACGAGATACTATTTCACATCCACTAGGATGGCTATAATCAAAAAGACAGACAACAACAAGTACAGGCGAGGATGCAGAGAAACTGAAACCCTTGTGTATTGCTGATGGGAATGTAAAATGGTACAGCCACTGTGGAAAACAGTCTGGCAGTTCCTCAAAAAGTAAAACATTGAATTACCAAATGATCTAGCAATTCCACTAGTGGGTATACACCCCCAAAGAATAGAACATAGGTGTTCAAACAAAAACTTGTACAGGGATGTCCATAGCAGCACTATTCACAACAGCCCAGAGGAGGAAATGACCCAAATGTCCATCAACGGATGAATGGACAAACAAAATGTGGCCTATACATACGATGGAATATCATTCAGACGTAAAAAGGAATAAAGTACCAATACACGCTACAACATGGATGAACCTTGACAATATTATGCTAAGTGAAAGAAGCCAGACACAAAAGGCCACATGTCGTGATTCCATTTATACGAAGTGGCCAGAACAGACAAATCCATAGACAGAAAGCAGATTAGCGGTTGCCAAGGGCTGGGCCAAGGAGGAATAGGGGATGACTGTTAATGGGATTGATGAAAGTGTTTTAGAGTTAGATAGTGGTGACAGATACACAACTCTGTGAATATACTAAAACCCTTTGTATTGTACGTTTTAAAAGGGTGGATTTTATAGTATGTGGCTATATATCAATAAAAAACAAAAATAATCTATATAATATATATTTAAAATGAACCATTGTAAAAGGACAGGCATGGTCCAGGAAGGGGAAGGGAATGGCCCAGGATGGCTCAGCAAGTAGTGACAGGACAGGAACTAGAAGCAGCCCTCCTGCCTCTACCTGACTTCAGGCAGCTGGGCCCAGGGCAGGTACTGCCCTGGTCCTCCTGACTCTGGGTCAGCCTGGAGGAGACAGGCGACTAAGACTGACCCTTTGAAGGTCTGGCATAGCCCCAACCTCATCTGATCCTCACAAATTCCCTGTGGAGGGAGGCCAGGTGGAGACTGATGCGTAGGACACATGGGAAACCTGAAGCTGCGGAGCTTTCGAGATCACTCAAGGTCACACCTGGACGTCTAGGTCATGAGTGCCTGCATTTCTACTGCATCATGACTGCCTCATAGTACAAGAGAACTGGGACACACACCGCTATGCTGCATGAAAAAGCAAAAATCTACTCTCCCGGGAGATTCTAAAATACCAGGATGCAGATGCAGGGGTTACATCCCCGCATCCTGGGCTCCTCACGCTTCCATAAAAGCAGAACATCGCATGTGGAGAAAAGGGAACCCTTGTATACTGTTGACGGGAATGTAAAATGGTGCAGCCTCTGAGGAAGACAGTGTGGAGGTTCCTTAATATACCGAAAGTAGAACTACCATATGATCTAGCAATTTCACTCCTAGGTATATATCCAGAAAAAACACTAACTTGAAAAAGTACATGCACCCCAACATTCAACAGAAGCACTATTTACAATAGCCAAGACATGGAAACAACCCAAGTCCCATAAACAGACGATTGGATTAAGAAGGAATGGTATATATACATATACACACACACACACACACACACACACACACACACACACACACAATGAATATTATTCAGCCATAAAAAAGAATGAAATATTGCCATTTGCAACAATGTGGATGGACCTAGAGAATATTATGCTTAGTGAAATAAGTCAGACAGAGAAGGACAAATATATGATATCACTGATATGTGTAATCTAAAAACTAATATAAATGAATCTATATACAAAACAGAAATAGACTCACAGATATAGAAAACAAACATGTGGTTACCAAAGGGGAGAGGGAAGGGGGAGGGACAGATTAGAGGTATGGGATTAACAGCTACGAACTACTATAGATAAAATTGATAAGCAACAAGGATATACTATAAAGCACAGGGAATTATACCCGTTATCTTGTAATAACCTAAAGGAATATAATCTGAAAAAAATACTGAATCACTAAGCTGTACACCTGAAACTAACCCAATATTGTAAATCAACTATACTTCAATAAAAAGACAATAAATAAAATAAAATATTCCTGAAAAAAAGCAAGTGGACCTCACAGAAACAGGAGGTTAGCAGAGCAAGGAAGATTGTTCAAAAAGAAATTCTTCATGTGTCTTCTCCCTAAACAGTGTAAGTCTCTCCATGTCCCTCAAAGAATCAGCCATGTGGGCAAAGGAGAAGCCCTCACCATGAGGACCACTGTGTTCAACTCTTCCAACAGCTGCTGCATCCTGCTCACTAGCCCAGGTGCTGTGCGAGCCCAGCACTGAGAGACCCTCAGCTCCTCAAGCCACATCACATGGTCCCTGTCGGTGACCTTGCACCCTTGACCTGAGTCTCAGCTGCCTCATGCATTCAGTGGGAACCACCCTCCTGACCCTGCCTTATCCAACCAAGGCAATGAATGGAGCAATGGGGGAATTCCAGACAAACAGAGAACAGAACATTTCTTGCCATTACTACTGCTACCACTGCCTCTTATAGGGGATATTTTCTCCTTTTTCAGAAGTATTATTCCTTGCTTTAGTGCAAGTCAGAGCAAGCCCAGGTGGTGACTCTGAAATTACCGGCACCCTCTGCCGAGCCGACTGCCCTGGGGTGGCTCTCCAGGCCAATGCCTGGCAAGCCTCCTACATGGGGAGGGGCAGCAGGGGAGACACTGGTTTCCATCCCTCCACAGCTGTGCCAGGGCTGCCCCTCTGCAGACAACCATGGGGAGGTGTGGGGGACAGAGGGGCCCTGGTGCTAGCCCCAGCTTGGGAGCTGCTTGGCAAGTGGCTCCTGGCAGGTGGAGGTCCTTCAACGACCTTGGCCACAGCATGTGCTTCCCTGGGCTTCCCGGCTGATACAGCTGTCAAGCCGCAGCCTGGCTCCTCTCCTGCCACCGCCTCCTCCTGAGGTTCCAGCTTTAAAGCATGACCCTATGGACTCTCTTTTCTTCAGATCTCTGCTGCAGTTCTTAGGATCCTTGAGTCAGTGTCCACCCCTCCCCTGCATTTACCCCAAGTACCTACAGGAGCTATAACACACTCACAGAGCTCTAGAATGGAAAGAATGTTGGGTAGACCTTGTCACAGCCCACCGTTTTACAGACAGAAACTGAAAGCCAGAGGGAGCACGCCATATGTCTAAAGTTGCTCAGCAAGTGCAGCACAAAGCCTGGGCTGGGAGCTCACCTCCTGACTCTAGTGACAAAGCTTCTGCACTGCAGCCCCACCCCACACCCCTGTTCGAATCCAGGCAGGAGTCTCTGATAAAATAAGAACAGAAGGCGGCTTTTTGAGTAATGAAGTCATGGAAGGAAAGCCAAGGGTAAAACAGAAGTCTCACCAATTTTAAGGCAGCTCACAAATGACACAGTAAAATATACATTGAAACCGAGGCCTGGGGAAGAAGGGAATACCACAGGCTGACCACACATGCAAACGTGGCGGCAATAACGAGGCTCAGTTTCCACTCTGAGCTTCCTGGCCATCAAAGCAAAAAGAGAAATTATGCCCAGTCTTCTTGTTCTTATAGTTAGGGGAGAGCAGGAAGCAGACTAGTTCTTTAGGAGACATAAAGCTCTCCCTAAAATGAACGCTAAAAGAAACATTATTGCATGTGATTTGCTGTAGGGATAGAGGACTGCCTATTGTGAATCTGCAAGGAGGATCCCAAGATAAAGGAAAGATGGTGGCCTCAGAGCTCAGCCAAGTTACCCTGTATGTGCTGTGCTCGGCTGACATGAGATTGAAGGACCCATGGAACACAAGGACCAAAGGGCTAAAGGGATGTTCAGATGTCATCTGATCTGCCTGGGACCACAGCTCCTTTCCATGGAGATAGCCCCCACCCAATCTGAGATCAGAGAGCTCTATCTTCCTGGCAATACAAAGCAGGGAACCACATAAACTCATGCTGTCTCTTGCATTCTCTCTCGCTCTCGCTCTCTCTCCTGGCATTTCATGACAATCTAGTCCAACTGCCACATTTTCTAAGCAGAAACTGATGACTTGCCGAAGGCCACAATGTGAGCTGTAGGAACAGGGGACATGAGACTGAAGGTGGGCCAGCTGATTCCAATCCACCAGCCACTGTGGGCATGCTGCTCCTGTTGGAAGCCAAGTCTCACCTGTCTGCTTGAGGCTCCTGGGGCCTTTGTATGGAGATATAGGCCCAGGTCACCCAACTGTTCCTGTTTAGCCCAGGAGCCATGCTGATCCCAAATCAGCATCCTTCACCTCTCCTCCCAGACCCCCTTTCTTTCTCCAGCTGCCAGCTTCCCTGCCGTCCTCAGCAGCTGATTCCTGTCCAACTGACTTCCAGTGACACTTCCCCCATCAAGCTGAATTATTTTGCCTTCACTAAGATCTGGGGCCTTTGACAGCGCCCAACACGGCTCACACTTGCTGAAAGAGGGTGGGTAATTATAAACCTCTCTCCCCAAAAGACTTCCTACTCTGGAGAAGCTGCTCCACCCCTTAATTTAGCTAAAATGAGCATTTTAAAATGTTTTCAAAGGGAGACTCTGTAAAAATCTATGTCTATATTAAAATCCCTTTGTCTCAGAATGAGTTTTTCCCCTTTGCTGGGAGGCTAATTTAACAAAAAGAAACCATGGCTTTGGGCTCAAATATGCCAGGATTTGAATTCCAAACTGCACTACCCACTTTCTTTATGACAGTGGGAATACCACTTTACTTCTCTAAGCCTCAGTCTCCTCATCTGTAGAATGGAGCTAATTACAGATATTGTGCACAAGTACAGTCACGATTAGCAGTTATACGTGCTAAAGGCCTAGCAAGGATCTGGCATAGGGAAAGCACTCCATAAACAGTATTTATTTATTCACCTAAATAGTCTTGTTCTTAATGTTGTTCATATATGTTACATCTTTATTCCACTCCAAAATCTTCATCTGAAATATGATAATAGTTTGTATTTCAGGGGTCTCTTTCTTTCTCCCCATGCTTTATTTTCTCCACAGTCCTTAGCAACAGCTAATGTACTTTGTTTATTGTCTCTAGAATATAAGCTCTAGGAAGGTAAGAATATTTGCCCATTTATTTCTTAATTTAGTTCCCAGCGCTTAGACCAGTGCCTGGCACCCCACAGGCCCTCAACAAATATTTGCTGGATGAATAAGTGGTTCTGCACTCACTTGGGTTGATATCACTACCCAAGTAAGTGCGGGCTTCTTAGCAAGTAAAAAAAGGGGCAAGAAAAGCTTTGCAGTACTTAGTTTATATTATTATAGTCCTTCTCACACATGGCGTCCTATTTAGGTGGGCTGGTCTCTCCTGCTAGATTTGTAAGCCAGGGATTTATCCATCTCCGAATCCTTAGTATCTAGCAGGGTCTTGAGTACAAAACCCTTAAAAACTGCATCTTAAGGGAAAGCGTGAAAGCACCGTTTGAAAGCTGTCATTTAATCAGCCTCTTGCCAGGCACTGTCCTGGGTGTTCCACATTTATCCTCTCAGTTCACCCTCACGTTAGGGGGTGTGCCCTCCATTTTACCACCAGAGACCAGCGAACTTGCAGGAGGGCACGTAGCAAGTAGGTGGTAATACTGAGAGTGGAACTCAAACGATTCCAGCTGCCCCTCTAAATTACATCTCCGCACTCAGAAAATCCAATTCGTTGTGTCAACAACCCCAAATCCTGACAGCAGCCCTCAGAGAAAAGTGAAAGATACAACATTACAGTGGACCCTCATGGTTTGCAGATTCTGTAGTTGTGAATCATCTACTTGCTAACATTTATTCATAAGCCCCAAATCAATACCCAGTTCCTTCACAGTCCTGGGTGGAATGCACAGAGCGGTGAAAAATTTCAGTTGCCTGATGCCCATGTTCCCAGCTGAGTGGAACAAGGCAACCTCCCGTTTCATTTCTTTTCTTCTTTCTTTTTCTTTTAAATAAAATTGATTTTAAAAAATAGTATTTTAAACTGCACAGTTTCCAGGAGTACACAGTTATCAAAAATGCACACACTTCACTTAGATTGGTTCCTTTCTTATACTATAAACAAGTGTCCTTTTTGTGGTCTCTTTAGAGCTATGTTTTTAACATATTTTGTGCTTTGCTGGTGTGGGGGGGGTAATTTTGCTATTTAAAATGGCCCACAAGCATAGTGCTGAAGCGCTGTCCAGTGTTCCTAAGCTAAGGAAGGCTGTGACGTGCCTTATGGAGAAAATAAATGTCAGATAAGGTTCGTCCAGGTGTGAGTTATAGTGCTGTTGGCACGAATTCAATGTGAATGTACCAACAATGTATATTAAAGGTGTCTTTAAACAGAAACACAAATAAATAAAACAATGTTATGTATTGATCAGTTGATGAAAATGTTGTGACCAGAGGCTCCCAGGAGCCTAATTCTGTATTCTCCCTCAGGAGCAATGGTTTTGTACTAATTCAGGGTTCACAGCTGGTTTATAGAACATCACTATTGCAAATAACAAGGACTGACTGTATTAAGCACAGGTGCCCAGCACCCAGATCTGCACACAACAGGTCCGGTTGTGTCCACGCACAAGTACACGTACAACCACGCTCGGCTGTGTGCTCAGCTCCGTGTACTCAACACTGCCGTCCGCACCAGCACCCGCCGAGCCCTCGGGGGGCCGTGAGGACTAAATGCAGGAGCTCGGTGGGTACAGCCAAACACTCCTGGATTCAAATCCCAGCTCAGTGGGGAGCTGTGTGCCTGCAGGCCTGTCATAATCAGGGCCAGTTTCCTTACGTGTACGTGAGGTTAATCGTTGTCACGATGGTAAAGTGGGGCTGTGCAGGTCAAGCGCAGGGGTAGGGGTGGGGCTTGGGGCAGGCAGCAGGACAGAGCCTTTTCAGCCCTTGTATCTGTACAGGGCATGGATGGGGTCCAGGAGAGCCAAGCTGAGGGCCTCCCCCTCCTTAGCCGACTGGCCTCCCTGCTCTCGCAGGCCTGGGCCTCACTCCACCCAACGTTTCCTCGAGGAGCACCTGGAGGCCAGGAGGCCAGGGACCAGAAGGTCAAAGCCAGAAGGTACTCAGAGACAGGCAACTCCAGGGGTCCCAAACTGGCAGCCCACAGGCTGTATCGTGCCTAAAGACCACTCTCCTTTGGCCTGCATGTACGTGTATTTTCATTTCAGTCAACATTTATAACTTGAGAGACTGCACACTTAAAGAAACCCAGATTTCTAGCTTGTCTTAACCCCAAAGATCCTGCAGCTCCGCGCCTGCATTCCTGCATGGCAGTGATGGGCTGAGGCTGAGGAGTGGCCCCTTTTTGCCAGTTCTTACCTGCACTTGTGCTCTTTACCTGGGCTGTTTCGTTTGTTAGCTGCCTGGCATCAGGGTTTGGAATCTCCAGTCTAGTCCAATCCCATTTTATAGATAGAGGATCTGAGGTCAGGGGGAAGGCGTGGCGCTTGCCCAAGGCCCCAGGCATACTGGTGGAGCTGAGATTTGAACCCTTGCAGCTCTGAGCTCA
The DNA here is from genome assembly GCF_011762595.2 of Tursiops truncatus. Lineage (NCBI taxonomy): Eukaryota > Metazoa > Chordata > Mammalia > Artiodactyla > Delphinidae > Tursiops > Tursiops truncatus. The sequence goes on from NC_047048.1 coordinate 58,502,170, forward strand.
GGGTGCTGGACACGCAGGGAGGCTGGGAACACAGAACGGGGGACTTGGGCTGAGGGGCAAATCCTGTTCAGGAAAAGGCTGCTGGTGCCAAAAGGTAAAGCAGAGACCAGCAGCTCTGGCTGCAGTCAGCAGAAAGCTCTCCTTCCCACCTGCGGGCAAATACCAGCCTCCCCCACCCTGTAAGATAAACTCCTCCCCGGCTCTGTTGACACAGGGCTCTCAGGTGTCCCTCTGCCCTGACATTTCCCCTGAGCAGGCAAAGATCTTCGTAATCGCAGGGGCCCCCGGGAAGGTGTGCAGAGCAGGGGCTTTTCCTAGAGCAGAATCTAGCTGGAAAACCTAGGTCTCAGCAGAGGACTGACCATGGGCTATAGCTTCCTCATCTGCAACATAGGGTTTCAACTGCGAAGATTTAATCAGATAATGCTGTGAAGAGCCCTGGCACACGCTGCCCAATGAGCAGTCATTTCTTTCCCTTATTTTATAAACCAAGGCCCAGAGACAAGTGAATAATTCACCCCAAGAAGGTCACGGAATTAGCTCCAACTGGGTAATTTTTAAATGTTAAATATAGTTCTATTTATGAATGTTGTTATTATAGCTATAAAGTAGCACATATCTTTTTTTTTTTTTTAAAAGCCTCCATTTTTGCTACTCAGAGATAAACCACTGGTTAATTTGTCGGCTGCTCCTCCTAGCTTTTTTCTAAGCATAGAAGAAAAACTATTTTGGAGGCGGGTTTTGTTATTTTTACATAGTTATAAACATGGTAGAGAGGCACCTTTATACCTTTTTAAAAAATTTAACATGGTTTATGAATTGCCCATGATATGGCATATTCTTTATAGGAAGTATTTTATGGGCTGTATAATAGTCCATTTCATGGGTCCATCACTGTTACCTTAACATCCCCCTCTGTTGAACATATAGACTTTTTTACTATCAAAAAGAATGCTACAACAGACATCTTCATGCATTATTATTTTTCTGTAGTTAGAATTATTTCCTTAGGAAGGATCCCCAGTAGTAGGTTTATAGGGTCAAAAAATTTGAATATGCTGCCGAACTGCTTTTCTAAAGGGCTGAGTTGCTAGTTGATTCTCCCCCCATAACATAAGCACAGCAGCTGTGTTTCCCCTTGACAAAACCACAGGCACTTAGCCTTGCCTCCTGAAAGGCAAGGAGTTCGAGCTCAAAACAGGAATTACCAAAGATGGTCTTTCTGTGTCTCTCTGGCCTTGTGACAAGTGTCTTCACCTCACATGGCAAAGAGGGAAACTGAGGCCTCCTGGAGAAACGTAGCTCGAAAGTGGCCTAGCTCCAAGATTGAAAGCAGGTCCCCTCAAGCTTCTCCTCTCTCCTAATCAGAGTACTTCTTACCTGTGTGGCAGCTCTGGCAGGGACATTTCAGTCAATGTTTACCAAGCGTCTATGTGCGCTGGGTTCTCCCCAGTAGTCCCAGTAATCAAAGCGTGTGTCAGGGAGGGGCTGGGCAGAGGACAGAGGGAGCCTCTCTGCAGAACTCAGGAGCAGGCTTCTGCAGGTGGATGCACAGATGTCTGTGGAGGAGCATTCCAGCTTCAGTGCAGGGAAGGGGGGTCAACGTTACAGAAACATGCAGGAGAAGGGGAGATACAAGGGGCTGGGTACACGAGACCAGACAGTGTAGGGACAAAGGGGAGCAGAGGGGAGACCAGGCACTGGGGGAGCACCTTTTGAGCCTACAGAAAAAGTTCTGAGCAGAGGAAGGACGAGGTCAGGTTTAGATTGTGGACGATAACCCTGTACCAGCTCTGCTGAGAATGGGCTGGAAGAGATGAGAAAGGGCACCAGGAAAGCCAAGACGGGAGAAGAGGAAAAGAAGTGAGAGAAGTAAAGATGGCTTCGAGAGAAATTTAGGGAGTAGACAGGGACTAAAAGAGATGGGCCGTGGGAAACCAGGGAGAGGGAAGAACCGTGATGATGCCCAGGCCTCTGGGTACGTGGGGGTGATGCCCACCCAATGTTCATCTCCCCTTCTCCCTTAATAACAGAACCCTATTTTTGTTCAGGGTTGGCAATATACCCAGCTTAAAACACACCAGTATCCAGAGTGGCACTGGCAGTTCTGGCCTGTGTACTGTGAGCATCAGCAGCGGGCCTGAGAGTCTGGCTAGTTGTCATCTAGCATGCGAGGCCGGAAGAGAAGTGGGCATCACGCCTTCAGTGGCTCAGTCTCCCAGGTGCCAGGAGCAGGGCCAGATTCAGAATCAAGGGCTAGCAAACACGAGCTGAAGGAAGTCAGGCAGCCAACCAGGTGATCTGGGACCTGAGAACCCCATGCACAGTCAACCTAGTACCAGGAAAATGGCCTCGAGGCCACCGTCCATCTCCCCTGGGACACAGCCCAGCACAGGAGAAAGAGCACAGAACTGGGAACCCGTACGCTCAGCTCTGCCATTGACTCACAGGCCTGAGGGCACCCTTCTTTTGAGTTGATACCTCAGTGTCCCCGTCTATAAATGGAGACAATGCCCCCACCTCATGGAGCTGTGTGACCACCTGGCCTCTGCCATCACATCTTCCCAAATATCCTCACTGATTCACCTCATGGGTTCACCATGCTTTCACCTATGCAGTGCCCTCTGCCTAGAAAGCCCTTCCAAGCTTCTTCTACCTGCTTCTCTTCCAAGCTCAATTCAAGCATGGATGCTCACGTGTGGCTCCACGGGAGACAGAGTTCACAGCTCTCGCCACGGTGGCCCCATGGCATGTGCTCTTTTGTTATACCAGGAGGACACAGGCTGTTTACACACATCCGCTGTGGATCACTATCTTCCATTTTTTGAGGGTTTCTAAGTCTACATACACAGACACAGAGGCGTTTGGCTTAAGCAGCGATGTGCACTGCTGGCGAGCTGTGAAAGGGCACTGGCAGAAGAGGTAGTGATGCCCTCAACCAGGCTCCACACACCCAGAGCAGAGCAGAGAAGGTTGCCCTGCACTGTTCCAGCCAGTGCATCTCGAGCCTGGCCCAGCGTGGAGCTCAACAAACATTCCTTAATGAATATATGGCTCCTCCTCCTCTGTCTCCCAAATGCCTTTTGTGACAATAGATGGTGCTGACACGCTCCTTGTCCTTGGAGTTGAGATGGTCAGCTACAGAGTTCTGCACCTGCCTCTCACCCACAGAAAGGCAGTGCCGTGCCCATTGTACATACAAGGTGAGGGAGAAAGGTGACCTGCTTCACCAAGTGTCACCGGAATCAAAGGCATCGAGGCACCCAGCATGGGCCCTCTTCCTCTAGAGATCAGAGGTCTGTGTGGGCTCTGACGCTACACCCCATGGTCTCAGGAACTCAGGCCCCCTGTTTGCAAAACAAAGCTGTGGAGATGTGCGAATTTTAAGTACCTCTAGGTGCTGTCCTGTGATTCCACGTGATAGTAGAGAAGGACCGAATTCAGAGGCTGCAATCTCTCAGGAAGCTAGTCTCTTTCTGAGTCTCTCTCTCTCTCACACACACACACACACAAACACACACACATACATACACATGCATGCTGAGTCTGAAACTCCCACAGGGCTCTCTGGGGCAAGACACAGATTGGGAGAAAATAGCTGCAAAATATATATTTGACAAGGAACTTGTATCGAGTATGTATAAATAACCCTTACAACTCAATAATATTAAGACCAACAGCCAAATAGTTAAATATTTAAAAGTTGGCAAAATACTTGAACAAATAATTCACCAAAGATATATGGATGGCAAATAAGCACACAAAAAGATGCTCAACATCGTTAGTCATTAGGAAAATGCAAATTAAAGCCATAAGGAGATACCACTATACACCTATTGGAATGATTAAAATTAAATAGACTGGGGCCTCCCTGGTGGCGCAGTGGTTGAGAGTCCGCCTGCCGATGCAGGGCACATGGGTTCGTGCCCCGGTCCGGGAAGATCCCACATGCCGCGGAGCGGCTGGGCCCGTGAGCCATGGCTGCTGAGCCTGCGCGTCTGGAGCCTGTGCTCCGCAACGGGAGAGGCCACAACACTGAGAGGCCTGCGTACCGCAAAAAAAAAAAACAAAAAATTAAATAGACTGATCATACCAAGTACTCTTGCGGATGCAGAGAAACCAGAACTCTCATACGCTGCTGCTGGGAATGTAAAATGGTACAACCACTCTGGAAACACTTGGGCAGTTTTTTTAAAAGTTAAATATATATTTACCAAATGATCTAGCCGCTCCACTTCACTCCTAGGTATTTACCCTAGAGAACAGGAAGGTATGTCCATACAAAGACTTATACACAATTGTTCACAGCAGCTTCATTTATAATAACAAAAAACTAGAAAAAACCAAATGTCCATCAACAGATGAAGGGCAAAACAAATCATGGTTTACCCTTACATACAATGGTGTACTATGTGTACTCAGAAATAAAAAGGAATAAACTGATGTACACAACAACTTGAATCTCTAAATAATCATGCCGGGTGAAAGAAGCCAGACCCCCACCGCCTCCCAAAAAGTATATTCTGTATGATTCCATTTATACAAAATTCTAGAAAATGCAAAGTAATTGATAGTGACAGAAAGCAGGTCAGTGGTTGCCTGGACAAGGGAGGGGAGAGGGAGGCATGAGAGGAAGGAATTACAGAGGTGCAAGAGGAAACTTTGGGGGTTGATGGATGTGTTCACTATCTTAATTGTGGTGATGGTTTCATGGGTTACATACTATGTCAAAACTTACCAAACTGTACACTTTAAGTATGTGCAGCTTGATGTATGTTGTCTGTACATCAATAAAGCTGGAAGGAGGGGAAGGGGCAGGGGAAAGAGAAGAAGGCAGGGCAGCAGGAAGCAGAAGGAGTCTTTCTGGGAAGCCTGGGACCTGGACACAGACACACGGACGTACATGCACTGAGTATGAACCTGCCACTTGGCCTCCAGGGGAGTCCTAAGAGTCTCTCAACTCAGGATTCCATCTGTGAGAAACACCAAGGCTACTTGCCATTTGCTCGTTATTCGTCCAGAATACTTCCTGTGTGCCTGGCTTGCGCTGGGCACTGGGGATTCAGAGATAAATCAAACACAGGCCTTGCCCTGGGCAGTTCATGCTATTGGCCATGGGGAAGCCTTCCCAAAATTCAGCCTAAACATTTAGCTTCATGCCCCAAATATACCAGGCAGGTTCCCTTCACAGGAGCTATGAGAACTCTTCTTCTTAGACCCGATTTTGTTTCTAGCCTTGCCACCTCTTGGGAGAAAGCTCGTAGCTCCAGCCGGATTCTGTCCTATATCTGTGCTAAGCAGACATCCAAGCTGAACCCCAACTGATTTCTAATAACTGACTAATGAGATCTGAGTCAAAGTCTTCACAGAATTGCAGAAATTCAGGGCAGGAAAAAATCTGAAGGTTTCAAAGCCCAACATCCATCTGATTGAAGCTTCACTTCTCTGAATAACATTCCTGTTCTGCAGTCACCCAGACCCAGTTTGAATACCTCTAGTGAGAGAGGAGCTCACTACCAACTGAAGATGTATCGGATCTTTGGAGAACTAGAGAAGTTATAAAGTTCTTTCCTTCTAACTGTGCATGGAAGGGTACTGGCATTTATTAAGGACCTACTGTGTGCTAAACCCTGTGCTGGGGGCTTTACACATATGGGATTTCTAATCTAGTTTAATTCTCTACCCAGCTTTGCTCCTATGAGGCTGGGATTATGATTATGATGCCCATTTTTACTACTGAGGAAACAAAAGGTCAGAGAAATCAAGTGACTTGCCCATGGTCACAAAGTAAGTCCATGTTCGAGACCAAGCATGTCCAACTGCAAAGTCCATGCTCTCTGTTCTCGACCACTCAGCCTGTCTAGGCTTGGATCCTGGTCTCCTTCATCTGAAGGCTAACCTCTGGGATTCCTTACAATGGCGATCTCCTGCCAGTCCTAACAAACTCTGAAGCCCATCTTCTCCCAGGCACGGGCCCCACCCCCTTCCTTCCAGAAGGAAGCCACAAAACAGAGAGTTGGCTCAAGGTGTCCTACAGCTCCAGGCTGGGCCCTGGGTACTGCCCAGCATGGGCTGCTCTCTGCAGGGCAGGGAATGGGAAGGCATGGAGGGTCAGGTGCTCTCCGTCCTCTGCGAACACAGACCTTGGTCTGGTGACTAGGAGCCTGGGCTCTGGGAAGGAGCTGATGAAGAGGGACCCTTGAAAGATGGCATGTGAGCTGGGCCTTGAGACAAATGGGAACATGGGGAGATAGCAGTAGTGGTGGGAAGAAAATTTCAAGCAGAGGGAACTGGGGTGAGTAAAAGTAATTTAGGTAGAAAGGAAAGGCCCGTGGAAGGTATACTGCTGACCTGGGATAGAATGGGACCAAGGGTCCCTTAGGGACATTTCTGAAGTAACAAAATGCCTTTCTCTAGCTCTTAGGCCGGCTCACTCCAATCAGGCCCAGGGCTGGTAATCTTGCTCATAAGAGCCCAGCTAAGGGCTGAGGAGGGACGAACGGATACTCACAGGCCTGAGAACAGAAATAGGGAGAGAAAGAGGATGAAAAAGCAAAGGGAGAAAAAGGGGTGGAGAGAAGGTGGGCTCTGGAATCAGATATTTGGTAGCTAGGCCGCATATAACAGACAAGTTGCTTAAATTCTCTGTGACTCAATTTCCTCTTCTATAATAATACCTTCCTCACAGAGCGGTAGGAGGATGCACTAAGTCACACATCCCTGCACCTAGTATGTGGTGTCCCTCTTATCATTCACCTGGACAAGGGTTAGGACCCAGTGGGCAGAGAAGCGATTGAGGTCGTGCAGAAGAGGGGCATTTGTGCGGACATCTGCTGTATGCCAGGCCCTTTCAGCAGATCATCACTCTCCTTTCAGGCAGGAATGATCGATCCCTCTTTGGTAGACGAGAACATGGCCCTGGGGGTAAGACAATTTGTCTGAGGTCCCAGGCTAACAAGGAGCAGAACTGGAGATGAGCCAGGCCTGACTCTGAAGCCAGTGCTCACCCTGAGCAGCAAGCAGCTGGTAGGAGGCCCAGGTCGGCTTCAGCTCTGTGCCCGAATGCAAGGAAAGTGGCCCTTGTCAGACGCTGCGGGCTTCGCCTCACGGCAGAGGCCACGTTTGGCACACCTTTCTCCCAGGGAGCTCAATGTCCAAAGTCTGCCACCTCTGAAAGGGAGGGTGGGAGGAGGTGAGTGGTACAATGAAGAGAGGAGGCAGGGATGGCTGGGAGGTAAGAGGGGGATGTGGTGCCAAACCAGCCTCCTAATGAGGAAAGACCCAGGACTCACTGTGTCATTTCCACCATTTAAAAAGCCCCAGAGAACAGGGGAAGACCCTTTGCTGAGAAGCACTAACCCCACAGCCCAGCTAGACTGGCGGGCTCACCTTACCCAGTCCTACTCCTCTCCCTTTTCGCAGCCCTTTAGATGCTGCTCTAGTTCCTCCTCCAGGAAGCTTTCTCAGATAGCTCCAGCCTACAGTTACCCTTTCTCCTGGGGTCGCCAGTGGTACCCACTGCTTGCATCACCTGTGACCAGTCCTATACTAGAACTCCAGATCCTCTAGATTGTAAGACTGCCAAGCACAGCCATTCCAAACCCCATTACATTGCAAGAACTCCTTCTAGAACATTCAGACCTATGTGAGCTGCCCAGAGATGAGGAGCTAGCTCTCAAAACATATTGTTTCATTGCTAGATGTTTTGTTTTTTTGTGTTTTTTTTTTTGCGGTACGCGGGCCTCTCACTGCTGTGGCCTCTCCCGTTGCGGAGCACAGGCTCCTGACGCGCAGGCTCAGCGGCCATGGCTCACAGGCCCAGCCGCTCCGCGGCATGTGGGATCTTCCCGGACCGGGGCACGAACCCGTGTCTCCTGCATCGGCAGGTGGACTCTCAACCACTGTGCCACCAGGGAATCCCTGCTAGATGGTTTTTCAATTTAGAATGTTCTTCCTAGAACTGAGCCAAAATTTTCCTCCCTGGCTGACACTTGTAAGTGCTGGTCTGGGGTCTGCCCTTCAGGGCATATGGAAGCCTGGGCTCTTTCCTGTGACTGAACTTTGAGTATCTGGAGACAACTATCTTTACCCTCAACGGCTACTATTCTGTCCCAGCAGTGTGGGAAGTCATGTCCAGTATGCCTAGATTGGGGTCCCAACCCTACCACTTCCTGGTTATATAACTCTGGCCAGTTCCTTCGTTCCACTAGTCCCAGCTTCCTCAATTATAAAAACTCCTAACCTCACCAGGTGGCACTGCCTCCCCTGCCGAATGTGGTAGTTTTATTGTTCTGTTCATTAACCACTTCTTTAGAGGCAATATGGCTTAGAAGAAAGAACATAGCTTCGATGCCAAACTGACCAGCATTTAAGTGTAGGCTCTGCTACACAGCAGCTGCGTAACTCTGAACAAACTACTTCCTCTCTCTGAGCCTCAGTGTCCTCATCTATAAAATGAGGATAACATATGCTAAGTGGGCCTGAATTGTTTTGCTTCTTGTTTTCTCTGACCCATCTGTGTCTTGGCCTTTCTTCTGGATCTGCCCAGTTTTCCAAGTTAACTATAATGCAGCTACCCTTTTATTGAGCACCAGTGTGTGGCGGGCACAGTGCTGAGTGCTTCAGATGAGGATTCCATTCAATCCCAGTACCCACTCTTTAAAGCAGGTACTATATGGCTAGTATCTTTTACTCAGAAGGCACACAACTGAACAGCAGCTGTTATTAATATTTCTATGAGCCAGGCTCCATGTACCATCCATATATATTTATCAGCCTAAAAAGCTCCCTAAGGGGAGGGACCACATCTTGGGGCCTGCTTACAGAGCAGACACTCTGTACACACTGGCTGAATGAATGGATGGAAATACTTCTTTGCATTCTCCCACAGCGGCCCGGATAAAGCCTGACCACAGTAGGTGCTTGATGAATATTTGATTAACTAGAGCCACAAAAATGTAAACTGTCCTCAGTGGCTTTAGACTGAATCCCAGAATGTCCTGAAAGCATGTCAGCGGGACCCCTCCTGCTAATTAGGAGCTCCTCTGAGGTCCTTCTCTGAGAAGGCTCCAGGCTTCCTCCACACTCAGATCCCAGCTTTTCCTCGGTGGTGGCTGTGTGGCAGAGCTCTCTACAGAGAGACCACTTGCTGTCCAGACCTCATCACAACCCAGGCAGAGGTGGCAGAACCAGCAGGGCTTCCAGAGAACAGGAAGCACCTCTCCCGCTGAGGAGCTGCCAGAGCCTCTCCTCGGGTGTGGCTTCTATGCCAGCTTCACGTGCCATCAGCCAAGTTCCCTCTTCTGAGGCTGCCCACCCGGCTTCCAGAGACCCTGTGGTAGGGAGGCCGACTAGTGTGACAGCTTCAAGGGGGCTCAGAGGTGCCTGGAGGCCTCAGTCTCTAGAGGCTCCATTCTGACAGTGCTGCCAGAACGGAAGGGGCACTCATTAGGCCTTTGAAGCTGGGGGCCCAGAAGCAGAAGATCACAAGTGGCCAAAGTAATATGTTCCCTTGCCTTGCAGATAGGGCATCCCTGGCCCAGGCCTGCACTTCCAGCCTCGTTTCCCTTCTCCGCCCTCATCCTCAGGTGACAACTAGGAGCACTACGCACCTGGCGTCTAACACTGTACATCAGGGGACACAGACTGATGGCCTGACACAGACACACATTAATGGGTGCGTTTTAAAGTGTTTCCTAGTTGGCCACATTAAAAAAATCAAGAGATGTCACAAACATCCAGATTTCTTACAAATGAGAAGATCTGACAACACGAGGCCCAAGTTCTTGCATGGCAGCGGTGGCGAGAGCAGGCTAGCAGCCACCTCTTTCAAGCAACACTCTCTAATTTGCTATCACCCCCAAAGAGCCCAACATAGACAACAGGGTTTGAGGTCCCTTGCTTTTCATGTTTTATCATGGCATGCAGACCTCCTAATGACCTTATGAGGTAGATAGCATCATGTCCCCATTTCACAGATGAGGAAGCAGAGGCTCTGAGAGAAAAAGTAACTTGGCCAGGATTCGAACCCAAGCAGCCTGACTTCAGAGCCAAACACAAGGACACTGGTCTGCAGCAAAAGTATGGACAATGCAGTGAGTTTTTTTTTTTTTTTTCCTTTTTTTTGTGGTACGCAGGCCTCTCACTGTTGTGGCCTCTCCCGTTGCGGAGCACAGGCTCCGGACGCGCAGGCTCAGTGGCCATGGCTCACGGGCCCAGCCGCTCCGCGGCATGAGGGATCTTCCCGGACCGGGGCACGAACCCGTGTCCCCTGCATCGGCAGGTGGACTCTCAACCACTGCGCCACCAGGGAAGCCCCTGCAGTGAGTTTTTAATACAGCAAAATGCATTCAGTTTGAAGGAATACTTTTTTCTGATTTTATATAGCCTTCTTACTTTGGGGCTAAAGGTATTAAAATGTTCTTTCTCTCACTATATGATAGTAATAGTAAACAGAACAAGTGTCATGTGTCTTTGCCTGGCAGATTAAAAAGTTGGCCAACCTAGGATACATTCCCAAATGTACTGATCTTTGAAGTCTAAGTCTGAGGACCATTGCTCTGCTATACAGCCTTCTTGTCACAGAATGATAGCATGTTTCTGCTACTCCTCCTGGTTCAAAAAAACCCCACCTCTATCTACATCTCATCTTATCTTTGAAGAGGTGGCTTTTGAACTGAGCTTTTCCCAAGCCCTCTCCCTCTAGCAAACTGACAGAGCATTTGTTCATTCCTCTTGTTATATTTATCTCATTCTTCCTCAAGTTACAGTTATCTGTATCCTATCCACTCTTGTACCCCCTAAAGTGGTTCTGGAACAGAGGGAAGAGATACTGAATTATTAGCCAGTCAGCACATGAAGAGCCCTTAGAGATCACCACCTCTGACTATCATTTTGCAGGTGTGGAAAAGCAAAGAGTCTCGCCCCAGGCCACCCAGGGAGTCCTGGCAGAGCTAAAGTGAGTCTCCCGGCCCCTCGGTGCTGGCTCTTTCCACTGCACCAGGCTGCTTCCCAGATGCTCCCTTTTGGTTGGCTCAGCACCTCAATTCAGAGGTGCTAGCATGTGACAAACACTTCATAAATATCTCTCCACTAAGCAGTAAAAAGCAGCCTGGGAACACAGGCCTCATCCTCTATAAGGGCCCTCAGCTCAAGCTTCACATCACCTGCATCAAACCTCCCACTCAGTGCAAGCTGCCCATCAAATGAAGAAACAGCCCCTTAGGTCCCTGGTGACCCAGATGTAGAAAGATGCACATATGGCTCAGAAATGCAATTCCATTAGGCCAGAGTTCTGATCCCAGCCTTGCTGAGTAATCTTGGGTAAATGCCTTCATCTCTCCAGGGGTCAGGTGCTCCAGACAGGTGAAAGAATGACATGAGGAAGAAGTTCCCAAGCCTATTGCATTGTTATAGGCACTAGACAGGCTTTCCAAGAGGAGCCTCAGAGTCCTGCCTCTAGAGGCCTCTGATGACAGGGAAGGTTCAGGCCCACCTGCGACAAATGGATGGTTCCTTTGGAACTGTGCCACAGAAGGGAGTCTGGATGGCCCCTCAGACTCTGTGGCCACATTTTGGGTTGCTGGGGTCAAGAGCCAAGAACTGTTTGAAAATGTCCTAAGTTGCGTAGAACATTTATTATTATTATTATTACACACAAATTCAACACAGAAAATGGCATCACCCTCACCTTCCTGACCCACTGAGTAGGAAAGGCCATCCCCCCTCCCTGTCCCATTACACCCACATCAGTATTATCACAGCTCCTAGATGGTTCATCATACCTCCACATTTAGATATTTGTCTCCCTCTGTTAGCCGTGAACTTCTTGAAACTAGGGACCGCCTCTTACTCCTTCCTTTATCCTGTGCACTTGGTCTAGGGCCTGATAAATAAATAATAAACAAAGGCTGATATATGTTTAGCTAGACAAGGAATCCCCTCCACTCCTGTTCTGGGATAAGGCAGCATTTAGGCCCCTTAGAGCCATAGACGCATCCAGCCCATTTGTGACATGCAGAAGGAAACTGGCCGATCCAAAATCACTCCGTCAGTGAGAGGGCTCGGACTAAAAGCAGCCTTTCCAACTCTCAGGACAGTGCATTTCCAGCTAAACTGTCTCGAGTTCTACCACACATTAGCTGTGTAACTCTGGGCGAGATCCTTTGCCTCACTGCCCTGGCTTCCTCACTTGTAAAATGGGTAAAATTGTAGTGCCTACATTATAGGATTGTCTGAGGAGTAAGCGAACCTGTGTAAAACAGAGCACAGGACATAGGAGGAGCTCAAAAAGTGTGCCTGTCATGACTGTCATTCACTCCTGGCTGTTCTCCTTGGTAAAGGGGCACCCACCACCCATCAGCAAAGCAGAGCTCACAGCGCAAGGAAGACTTTCCAGCACTGACTTACACAGTCTTCAACCCAGCAAGTCCCCTGCAACAATCCCTTTGGGGAAATGCCTGATCTTTTGTCACGAATCCTTCACAGCTTTCCCTCCTCCAAAGCCTTACGCACGTGTGCAAGTGTACACACAATTCACAGTGATGACAAGGAGAGGTTGTGAAACCTTTGCAAGAGCTCACCCTTTCAAGTCAGATAGACTGGGTGTCAGATAACAAGTCTGCCACTTAGAGCTGTGCAGTCTTAGGCAAGTCGCTCTCTCTAAGCCTCGGTCTCCTCATCTTTCAAAGTGGTATAATCTGGGCTTCCCTGGTGGCGCAGTGGTTGAGAGTCCGCCTGCCGATGCAGGGGACACGGGTTCGTGCCCCGGTCCGGGAGAATCCCTCATGCCGCGGAGCGGCTGGGCCCTTGAGCCATGGCCGCTGAGCCTGTGCGTCCGGAGCCTGTGCTCCGCAACGGAAGAGGCCACAGCAGTTAGAGGCCCGCGTACCGCAAAAACAAAAACAAAACAAAACAAAGTGGTATAATCTGTTATGAGGATTACCTAAAATATGTAATGGTCTGCTATTCCATAAATGATACTGAAAGTAATAATAGTTGTCTCATTTTTATTTAACAAAATCCACTTGACAAAATGTCAGAACCAGAAGGGGCCTTAGGGATCATGTGGTCCAGTCTTCTCGTTTTATAGCTGGAGACCCAGAGGTCTTGAGTGGAGGCGTGATTGGCCCAAGGTCACACATTGAGGTGGTGGTGGAACAAGACCTGGGACCTGGGTCTCCTGATTTTTTGCTACATGTCCATTTTGGCCCGTTTGATTCTCCTTATCTGCCCCCTCCCCGAAACACAGGAAGTGGCTGGAATCACTCTTTTCCCATCCTCTTCCCTTCATGCTTATCTTTCACCAGCCAGAACCATCTGTTTGTCAACATAATCACACCCCCCAGGCACATCTAGTCCCTTCAAGCCTGACTTGAGGAGAAGGTAAAACAACTGTTGGCCCCTGGCAATAGCAATAATAACAGTAAGAGCAATAAATAACAGTCAACAACTGGCACAGTACCCTATACTTTAAAATGCTTTTCCCTACACTGTCAACACATTCTCACAGTTTCTCCCTAACCTGGTTGGCTTAGGAACATAATTTCCTCCAACTTATTTGATTCAACACTTCCTGAGGACCCACTTTATGCCTAGCCATGGGCTAGAGATTGGAGACACAGAGAGGAAAAAGTCCATGCCTCTGCCGGAAGGAGCTCACAATCTAATGGGGATTGAGGGCAGGTGGGGACATAACAACTTCTTTTGGCCCAAATGGTGCAGCAGTAAAATGCCCTGCCCCACCCTATGGGGAGGCTTCTTTATCATGCTGTCAAGCGGCAGAATGTATCTTTGAAATAAACTGGAGCAAGAAAAGATGAATGAAAGGCTGAACAGGACAGCAGGAGGGAAGGTAGAGAATAGAAAATACAGACACCGAAAACTTGACCTCCTTGTCTCATGGAGATTCTAATGAGAGATTCCTGGAAGGGCAAGGGAGCAGCAGTGGGATCCATGTGAAATCAGAAAGCCACAGTCCCTGCCTCCCTGACAGCACACAAGATTCTGATGCTTCTGTTCCCTTAGGGATTCTGCCCTCGGATGCCAAGATTTTCCAAACCCAGTGCTGGGCTATATATGCCTCCTTGGGACCATCGTTGCTGGAATGACGTCAGTGCCCTTGCAGTGGAAATGTTTGTACCTCCTGATTGCTTCCTAGGCCCCTCAGCCTGGCAGCCCAACACACTCCAGCATTCATTATTCCCTGGCAGGGAACCATCCGCAGGGATGTAAAAGAGACCGGTGGGGTGGGGGAGGTGGGAGAGAACCGGACAAAGAGCAGCCACCCCTCCTCTCTCCTCCAGTCTATCTCCCAACTCCTGTGTCCCTGAGAACCTACTATGTGCCAGGCATAGGCACTATTTTAAGTGCTTTCATATATGTCTCATTCAATCCTTATATCAACCCTCTGAGATACATACCCTTCTTCCCAGATTTACAGATGAGGAAACTGAAGCTTGGGGAAGGGAGGTAACTTGACAAAGGTCATCCCAGTGATGGCGCAGAGATGACAATATAGGACTGTCTGATACCTCCGGTTCCACGAGGCCCACACAGTCAATGTTTCACTTGAGAAGTCTCGAGTTGAAAAAGATCAACTGAGGAAACCCCAATTATTTCATAGACCCAAGTTTAAATTCTGGGTTGCTTTAATAGGGATGTCCCCCTGACATGTAAGAGCTGCTTGAATGGCATATTAAAACTGTACAGACCATCTAATCCAACTCCTGAATTTAACAGATTAACAGACAGACACCCACGCCTACAGAATTTTAAGATGGCTACTTGTGGCCTACGAGCAAACTAAAGGACTAGAACCCCAATCTCTGGCACTTTCCCTACCCGACCATGCCTGCAGAGATCACCTTTTTCTGGGAAGCAACTCCAGCCCATCCCACCTCCAGATGGGCAGAGAAGGCAGAGGAAACAGGCAGTGTGTCGCCAGGCCTCTCCTCAATCTGCTGGGTTGAGTAAGGGTATATGGGCGCTTCCCAGGCTAGGAGGTGTTCCCAACAGCCCAGCTCCCTGCCAAGGAGCAGAAGAAACCATCACAGCCTGTGGAGAATCCATGGAGACTGAGGCTTAGATCTCCTACTCTAGGGGTCATGGACATTTTTTTCTTCTCGGGGGAGAATATGGGAAGGAAGCAGTCATTGGCACTTGACCTTGGGCTGGGTGTGGGGTTCCCTGCTTCCCCCTCCCCCAGGTACTCTTGCTCCTCCTCCAAGAAAGAAAGAGGCTTAAATGTTTGTCAAACAAATAGGAATGGGGTGATCCCCAAAATCCTCCAAATAGCCCACTTTGGGCATCTTCTCTGCTGCCACCAGCATCCTCTAATTAGTGAATTTCTAGGTGGTGGTGGTGGGGCGCTTCGAGGGATGTAGGGGAATGAAGGGATGGTAAGAATGAGTCACAGTTAACCCCTCCTCGGCTGGTGCCCTCTGAGGAATTCTACCGCAGAGAGCAGCCCCCGCCCGCCGGCCGCCGCGGTGCAGCGAAGGCCCCCATCCCTGCTCCGCCGAGGCCTCCTCACCTGAGTCCACTCGCCCTCCGCAGTCCCGCCGGCTCTCACCACTCCGGCCCGGCTTGGCGCAGCGCCTCTGCAGTCGCTGCTGCAGCTGCCTGGCCCAGATCAGCAACCTGCGGCGGTGGGGAAAACAGACAGGGGCGGGTGAGCGCGGGCGGGGACAGCGCGCAGCCGAGTCCCCGACCGCTGACAGCTGGGCCGCCGCGGCCGGAAAGCCTGGAGGGCCGGCTGCCCGCCGGGCGCTCCGGCCGCTCCCCTGCGGGGCCCGCGCCTCCCCTACCCCCACCCCGCACTTGGCACTCTGGGCTGCGGCGGCACAGCTGGGCGGTGGGCCCGGAGGTTCCTGTCATCACCTGCAGAGGCTTCCATAGCTTCGGCTGCCCTGCCCAGGCCGCCGAACTGCTCTCTGGAGTCCCTACTGGAGGCGGCTAGCTGCGTGCTCGCTGGGGCTGGGGCTGCCGGGAGGGAGGGAGGGAGGGAGAGAGGGGAGGGGAGGGTGAGGTGGATGGAGGGGACCAGCCAGTCGGCGGCTCGCCGGCAGCTGCGTAAGCGGCCCGCTTCACTTTCCTTCTTAAAGAGATAGTTAGTGTCTTGCTCCAGAGAGCGCGGAAGACGCCAGCATGCGTGGAGTTAGGGGCCTCTCCTACCTCCACACCGGCCTGTACTTATACCTGGGCGGCGGGGCCTGGAGGAGAGCACGTTGGCCCACTGACAGGTCGTGTGACCCTGGGCAAGCCCCTTCACCTCTATGGGCCTCAGCTTTCCCATCTGTAACATCGGATGATGATCACAGTCTTACTCCCTGTCACACGGTTGGCTTAAATAGTAATTTGATCCGAATTCCTCTGAGAACATTTTTCACTCCTCAAATCAAGTACCTCTGAGTATTTAATGCAAACAGCACTCAGACTACTTAGAAAAATGATAGCAAGAATCTTAAACAAGATGGTGAATCATTGGAAACATATGCAGTCACAACCTAAAGTAAGTGTTTATTATACACCTGTCCCCTCTGTGTCTGTCTTCCACCCACTATCACAGGGGAAGAAGAGGAAAAACAAGTGGGAAAAGTAAAGAAAACTGGACTCTCTGCCTAGCGTTTCCACTTCTAGCCTTGCAACTTTAGATAAGTTAACTCACTCTCTGGGCCTGGTTTCTTATCTGCTCCATGTGTGGGAAGTGGGGCTCAATGGGAAGGGGCTCCCTCCTTCTGAACCAGCCCTAACTATCTGATTTGTCATTCCTCTGCTCAAACCATCTGTCACTTCTTCCAGATCTCTGCTCAAATGTCACTGTCCCAGGGAGGCCTTCCTTGACCACCTAAAATAAAATAATGATTCCCTCCTCCCTCACTTCCTCTGCCCCAGTTTTGCTGTATTTCGCCACCAGATTGTATTTTTACTATTTGTAGTCTTTCATTATTACCCCCACTAGAATGTACACTCCATGAAGGAAGGGACTTTGTTCTGTCTCCTGCCATATCCCCAATGCTTACAATGGTGCCTAACACATATCAGTTGCTCAATAAATATTGCCTAAGTGAATGAGAGAGCAAGCATGCATTGTGCCAGGCCCTAGTCTTCTATAAGAACACAAGGCCAGATGCTATCCTCGTCTCTTAAGACTTTTAAGTCCTAAAGTCTCAGTCTACTTTTGGCAAGGCTGTACCTGGTACCCTCCACCCTAAACTGAATTTTCCAAGAGAAGTATTTGTAAAGTGACTTCACCAACTTCATATCATGACTCTGCAATACTGGCCTGGTGAGAAATAGTTAATATTTACAATGTACATGAAAAAAATAATTATTTTAAATTAACTGTTACTTTTCAAAGTTAAATCTTTTGTGTAGCTCTGATTTGTGGTAAATCCATCACTCTATAACAATACATATAATTTTGCAACAAATGCCTATACGTTTTTTTTGCATTGGTAATATTTTTCCCTCATTCAATTAAACTGAATTCTCCTATCAGATGGCCATCATTATATTATGCTTTGTGGAAAAACATGACAGCAATCGTGGCAGAAATAGGAAATTGTAGTTGAAAAAGCCATGTGAAATAAGGCCTTCTGTCTAAAAACAAACAAACAAAAAACTAACGCTAAATTAGCAAGTTAATTGATGAAATGTTTTATCTGCCCTAAGGACCACCTAAGTTATATAAGTGACTTATTTACACTTAAAGCAAAACCAAAGGAAGCCATGTAATTGTTGTTTGTTTATCAGGAGATAATTCCTGAGATCCTTATTTAAAAAATACGTTTTATTTGTCCTCAGGTTTTTTCCCTTGGTACTTAGAAGACTACATTTCCCAGAAATATCCACAAGGAACTTCACCCCACAAAAAGAGAGAGGACCTCTAACCACATTACTCCCATCTGGGATGGTGTTAAGAATCTCTCCTCAGTAACATAAAGCGTGTGAGAAGAAGAGAACCAATGTTCAGTGACAACATAAATTATAATAAGTGAGGATTTTAAGCATAAAACAAATTATTCTAAAGAAATTAGTAGTTTTTGTTTTGTACACATTGGGAAATACTTCAATTTGTTTAGTTTCAAAAGCAATTTTGGTTCCAATTCTGGGTAAGCACATTCCTCCCACTGAATGCCACAATAAACCTGAACAAAATGTATGTAGCGGCTACTTGAGGACTCCGAAAATACTAGCAGGAAATTGGGGAAGAAGGATAGAATCTGACATACCACTGACTAGTGAATTTACCAGTTTTTCTTCCTCTGGTATCCCCCAGCCTGGTCTGAAGGAAGCCCAAAACCTGGACTTGGGGAATCAACACAGAGAGAGTGCCCATGAATCTCCCTAGTTCTGACTTTAGGGTTAGGAAAGGAGACCCCTAATGCTCAGGGTGAGAGGGGGAAATAATTTTTCTTTTATTTTTTAATCTTTTCTCCATTATCTCATGCCCAAGCTCCCAGGGAATCCTGCAGTGGTGGCTGTGACATCAGGCACCCACAGATCCCTAAAACTCTGAGGGAGGAGAAACTTCTCCAATCAAGTATCTGTAGTCCTAAGAGAGTGTGAGCCTCTGCTGGTTTTTTGTTTTTATTTTTATTTATTTATTTTCTTTTGTCTCTTTCCGTCCTCCCACCATTTGGCTTCAGATGCAGGTGCAATTGTGGGGAGAAGGCAGCAAAACAGAGCAGAGTAAACAAAGCTACAAGCTCCAGCTTTCTGGTGAACCCCAAAGAGGATAAACCAAATAATGATAATAATAGAAAAATAATGATCCCAGTTACTATTGAAGACTAAAAATAAAGAAAAAATCTTGCAAGCAATCAGAGAAAAATGATGTGTTAATTACATAGGAATAAAGATTTGAATAACTGAATTTCTCAACTGAAACCATGAAGGGCAGGAGAAAAATGGAACAAGAATTTTAAATTGCTGACAGAAAAGAGCAGTCAACCAGGATTCTATACCCAGCAAAAATATCCATCAGGAATAAAAGTAAAATAAAGACATTTCTCAGATAAAGGTAAGTTAAGAAAATTCGTTGTCAGCAGACCTGCTCTGAAAGAACTGTTAAAGGAAATTCTTTAGACAGAAGGGAAATTATATTAGAAGGAAACTTAGAACATCAGGGAGGAAAGAAGGACAATAAAAATGGTAAATATTTGGGTAAATTTAATAGACTATCCTCCTCTTGAATTCTTTAAAATATGTTTGACAGTTGAAAGCAAAAATCATAACACTGTGTGATGGGGTTTCAATGTAGGTAGATGTAATACATGACAATTTTGATTACACATAAAGCAGGAAATATAAAGGAACTTATATGGTACAAGGTTTCTACACTCCACTTGAAGTGGTAAAATACTGATTCTAAGTAGACTGTGAAAAGTTAAGTATTTATTTTGTAATCCTTAAAGAAACCATTTAAAAATATCTATAACAAAAGATACAGTAAAACACAACAGATAAATTAAAATGGAATTCTAAAAAAAAAGTTCAAATATTCCAAAAGAGGGCAAGAAAGGAGGAAACAGAGGAATGAAAAATAGAGGAAACAAACAGTAAACAAATAATAAAATGGTAGATCTAAATCCAAACATGTCAATATTTACATTAAATGTATAAACATCAATTAAACAGAGATTTTCAGGATGGATAAAAAATGACTTAATTAGATGCTTTCTACAAGAAACTCACTTTAAATATAATGATATAGGTAAGCTAAAAGTAAAAGATGGGGAAAGATATACCATAATACGAATTAAAGGAGAGCTGGAATGGCTTAATATGAGAAAAAGTAGACTTCAAAGCAAAGAAAATTACCAGAGATAAAGAGAATCATTATATAAAAATAAAAGGGTCATTTCACAAGGAATACATAATAATTGTAAATAATTGTAGAAGAGCTTCAAAATACATGAAGCAAAACTTGTCATAACCGAGAGAATAAATAGATTCACAATTATAGTTGCAGACATGAACACTCCTTTCTCTGTAATCAGTAGAACTAGTAGACAGCAAATAAGCCAGGATATAGAAGAACTGAATAGCACTAACAACGAACTAGGTTCAATTGACATTTCACCTAACAACTGCAGAATATATTCAAGTGTCACCCATCAAGACAGACCCTACACTAGGTCATAAAACAAACCTTAATAAATTTAAAAGAATCAAAATCATTTAAAGTATGTTCTCTGACCATAATGAATTAGACTAGAAATAATTGCAGAAAGGTAACAGGAAACTCTCCCTTGAAAATTAAACAACATACTTCTAAATAATCCACAGGTCAAAGTGGAAGTCTCAAGGGAAATTAGAAAATATTTTGAACTGAACAAAAATGAAAATACAACATGTCAAAATTTGTGCAATGCAGCTAAAGCAGTGCTTGGAGGGAAATATATAGCATTAACTGTTTAAAGAAGGTCTCAAATCAATTAAGCTTCCACCTTAATAAAACTAAAAAATAAGAGCAAAATAAACTCAAAGCAAGCTGCAGGAAGGAAACAATAAATATCACACCAGAAATCAATGAAACTGAAATAGAAAAGCAAAGGAGAAAATCAATGAAACCAAAAGCTGGTTCTTTGAAAGGACTAATAAAATTAATAAGCCTCTAATATGATTTAAAAGAAAAAAAGAGAGAAGATACAAATTAACAATACATGAAATGAAAGAGGAATTATTACTATGGACCCTGCAGACATTAAAAGGATAATTAGGGAACACTCTAAACAACTCTACACACATAATCACCAATTTAGATGAGATGGAACAATTCTTGAAAACCACAAACTACTAAAACTCACCCAAAATGAAATAGATAACTGCATAGCCTTACAACTATTTTAAAAATTGAATTCATAGTTTAAAACATTCCAAAATATAAATCTCCAGATCCAGATGGTTTCATGGGTGAATTCTACCAAACACTTAAAGAAGAAATAGTACCAGCTCTACACAGTCTTTTCACAGAAAAATAAAATAGGAGGAAACACTTTCCAAGTTATTTTTATGAGGTCAGTACTTCCCTGATACCAAGATCAGAAAACGGCAGTACAAGAAAAGACAAATACAGACCAATATCCCTCATGAACACAGATGCAAAAATCCTAAACAAAACACTAGGAAATCTATGTGAAAAGATGATCAACATCATTAGTTATTAGGAAAATGCAAATCAACACCATGAGATATTATTTTATACTCACTAGGATAGCTATAGTCAAAAAAGGGGCAATAGCAAGTGTTGGCAAAGATATAGAGAAATTGGAACTCTCATATATTGTTGGTGGAAATTTAAAATGGCACAGGTACTTTGGAAAACAGCTTGACAATTCCTTAAAAAGTTAAACATAGAATTATCATATGACCCAGCAATTCCACCCCTACATATACATCCAGGAAAGATGAAAACATGTATACACAAAAAATTATAAACTGTTGTTCACAGCAACATTATTCATTATAGTCAAAAAATGGAA
Source organism: Tursiops truncatus (assembly GCF_011762595.2). Lineage (NCBI taxonomy): Eukaryota > Metazoa > Chordata > Mammalia > Artiodactyla > Delphinidae > Tursiops > Tursiops truncatus. Next base: position 58,523,658 of record NC_047048.1, read on the forward strand.
ACGACTCATATGTCTAGCAACAGATGAATGGATAAACAAAATGCATATCCATATAATGGAATATTAATTTGACCATTAAAAGGAATGAGGTACAGATATATTCTACAACATAAATGAACATTATGCTAAGTGAAAAAAAGCCAGAAACAGAAAGCCATATATTATATGAGTGACAGAAAGTGGATTACTTGTTGCCAGGAGCTGTGGGGAAGGAGGGAGTGAAGAGTCATTGCTTATGAGTATGGGGTTGCTATATGAATGATTAAAATGTTCTAAAATGAGATAATGGTATTGGTTGCATAATACTGTGAATATATGAAAAACCATGAATTTAACACTTTATAAAAGGGTTTTTTAACACTTTAAAACTTTTATCATATGTGAATTATATCTCAGTAAAGCTGTTAAACTATATTAGCAAATTGAATCCAATGATACATAAAAGAAATAATATACCATGACCAAGTAGAGTTTATCCTGGATATGTAAAGCTGGTTAAAAATTCAAAACTTGGTTGGTGGGCTTCCCTGGTGGTGCAGTGGTTAAGAATCTGCCTGCCAATGCAGGGGACATGGGTTTGAGCCCTGGACCAGGAAGATCCCACATGCCGCAGAGCAAAAAAGCCCACGCACCACAACTACTGAGCCTGCGCTCTAGGGCCCAAGGGCCACAACTACTGAGCCTGCATACCACAACTACTGAAGCCCCCGCACCTAGAGGCTGTACTCTGCAACACGAGAAGCCAGGACAATTAGAAGTCTGTGCACTGCAACGAAGAGTAGCTCCCACTTGCCACAACTAGAGAAAGCCCACGCACAGCAACGAAGAACCAACACAGCCAAAAAAAAAAAAAAACTTGGTTGGTGTAATATTTAATAGTCTAGAGAAAAAGCTCAGTGTCTAATCAATTCAGAAAAAGCATTTAACAAGTTTCAATATACACTCATTAAAAAAATATATAAAACCAGACTCCCTCTTGCGAGAGCACCAGAATCACAACTAACTGCTGAACAATCATTGACAGGAAGACACTGGAACTCACCAACAAAGATGCCCCATATCCAAAGACAAAGAAGGAGCCACAATGAGATGGTAGGAGGGGTGCAATCACAATAAAATCAATTCCCATAACTGCTGGGTGGGTGACTCGCAAACTGGAGAACACATATACCACAGAAGTTCACCCACTGGAGTGAAGGTTCTGAGCCCCACGTCAGGCTTCCCAACCTGGGGGTCCAGCAACGGGAGGAGGAATTCCTAGAGGATCAGACTTTGAAGCCTAGCGGGATTTGCTTGCAGGACTTCAACAGGACTGGGGGAAACAGACTCCACTCTTGGAGGACACACACAAAGTAGTGTGCATATTGGGACCCAGGGGAAGGAGCAGTAATCCCAAAGGAGGACGAACCAGACCTACCTACTAGTGTTGGAGGGTCTCCTGCAGAGGCAGGGGGTGGCTGTGGCTCACCGTTAGGACAAGGACACTGGCAGCAGAACTTCTGGGAAGTACTCCTTGGCGTGAGCCCTCCCAGAGTCCGCCATCAGCCCCACCAAAGAGCCCAGGTAGGCTTCAGTGTTGGGTCGCCTCAGGCCAAACAACCAACAGGGAGGGAACCCAGCCCCACCCACCAGCAGACAAGCAGATTAAAGTTTTGAGCACTGCCCATCAGAGCAACACCCAGCTTGACCCACAACCAGTCCATCCTATAAGGAAACTTGCACAATCCTCTAGAATGCCTCATCCACCAGAGGGCAGACAGGAGAAGCAAGAAGAGCTACAATCCTGCAGCGTGTGGAACAAAAAACACATTCACAGAAAGGTACACAAGATGAAAAGGCAGAGGGCTATGTACCAGATGAAGGAACAAGATAAAACCCCAGAAAAACAACTAAATGAAGTGGAGATGGGCAACCTTCCAGAAAAATAATTCAGAATAATGATAGTGAAGATGATCCAGGACCTTGGAAAAAGAATGGAGGCAAAGATCGGGAAGATGCAAGAAATGTTTAACAAAGGCCTAGAAGAATTCAAGAACAAACATCTAGTAGAATTAAAGAACAGACAGAGATGAACAATAAAATAACTGAAATGAAAAACAGACTAGAAGGAAGCAACAGCAGAATAACTGAGGCAGAAGAATGGATAAGTGACCTGGAAGAGAGAAAGGTGGAATTCACTGTCGTGGAACACAATAAAGAAAAAAGAATGAAAAGAAATGAGGACAGGCTAAGGGACCTCTGGGACAACATTAGACGCAACAACATTTGCTTTATAGGGGTCCCAGAAGGAGAAGAGAGAGAGAAAGTACCTGAGAAAATATTTGAAGAGATTGTAGTCGAAAACTTCCCTAATGTGAGAAAGGAACTAGCCACCCAAGTCCAGGAAGCTCAGAGAATCCCAGGCAGGATAAACTCAAGGAGAAACACGCCGAGACATATAGTAATCAAATTAGCAAAAATTAAAGACAAAGAAAACTTATTGAAAGCAGCAAGGGAAAAATGACAAATAACGTACAAGGGAACTCCCATAAGGTTAACAGCTGATTTCTCAGCAGAAACTCTACAAGGCAGAAGAGATTGCCATGATATATTTAAAGTGATGAAAGGGAAGAACTACAACCAAAATTACTCTACCTGGCAAGGATCTCATTCAGATTCAAGGGAGAAATCAAAAGCTTTACAGACAAGCAAGAGCTAAGAGAATTCAGCACCAACAAACCAGCTCTACAAAAAAATGCTAAAGGAACTTCACTAAGTGGGAAACACAAGAGAAGAAAAGGACCTACAAAAACAAACCCCTAAAAATTAAGAAAATTGTAATAAGAACATACATATCAATAATTACCTTAAACCAGAATAGATTAAATGCTCCAAACAAAAGACACAGGCTCCCTGAATGGATACAAAAACAAGACCCATATATATACTATCTACAAGAGACCCACTTCAGACCTAGGGACACAAACACACTGAAAGTGAGGAGATGGAAAAAGATATTCCATGAAAATGGAAATCAAAAGAAAGCTGGAGTAGCAATACTCCTACCAGATAAAATAGACTTTAAAATAAAGAATGTTCCAAGAGACAAGGAAGGACACTACATATTGATCAAGGGATCAATCCAAGAAGAAGATATAACAATTATAAATATATATGCACCCAACATAAGAACACCTCAATACATAAGGCAACTGCTAGCAGCTATAAAAGAGTAAATCAACAGTAACACAGTAATAGTGGGGGACTTTAACACCTCACTTACATCAATGGACAGATCATCCAAACAGAAAATAAATAAGGAAACACAAGCTTTAAATGACACAATAGACCAGATAGATTTAATTGATATTTATAGGACATTCCATCCCAAACCAGCAGATTACACTTTCTTCTCAAGTGCACACGGAACATTCTCCAGATTAGATCACGTCTTGGGTCACAAGTCAAGCCTCAGTAAATTTTAAAAAATTGAAATCATATCAAGCATCGTTTCTGACCATAGCACTATGAGATTAGAAATCAATTACAGGGAAAAAACGTAAAAACCGCACAAACACATGGAGGCTAAACACTACGTTACTAAATAACCAAGAGATCACTGAAGAAGTCAAAGAGGAAATCAAAAAATACCTAGAGACAAATTACAAGAAAAACACAATGATCCAAAACCTATGGGATGCAGTAAAAGCAGTTTTAAGAGGGAAGTTTATAGCAATACAAGCCTACCTGAAGAAACAAGAAACATCTCAAATAAACAAACTAACCTTACATCTAAAGGAACAAGAGAATGAAGAACAAACAAAACCCAAATTTAGTAGGAGGAAGAAATCATAAAGATCAGAGCAGAAATAAATGAAATAGAAACAAAGAAAACAGTAGCAAAGATCAATAAAACTAAAAGCTGGCTCTTTGAGAAGATAAACAAAATTGATCAACCATTAGCCAGACTCATCAAGAAAAAGAGGGAGAGGACTCATATCAATAAAATTAGAAATGAAAAAGGAGAAGTTACAACAGACACCACAGAAATACAAAACATCCTAAGAGACTACTGCAAGCAACTCTATGCCAATAAAATGGACAACTTGGAAGAAATGGACAAATTCTTAGAAAGGTATAACCTCCCAAGACTGAACCAGGAAGAAATAGAAAATGTGAACAGACCAATCACAAGTAATGAAATTGAAACTGTGATTAAAAATCTTCCAACAAACAAAGTCCAGCACCAAATGGCTTCACAGGTGAAATCTATCAAACATTTAGAGAAGAGCTAACACCCATCATTCTCAAACTCTTCCAAAAAATTGTGGAGGAAGGAACACTCCCAAACTCATTCTATGAGGCCACCATCACCTGATAGCAAAACCAGACAAAGATACTACAAAAAAAGAAAATTACAGACCAATATCACTGACGAATATAGATGCAAAAATCCTCAACGAAATACTAGCACACAGAATCCAACAACACATTAAAAGGATCAAATACCATGACCAAGTGGGATTTATCCCAGGGATTCAAGGATTCTTCAATACAAGCAAATCAATCAATGTGATACACCATATTAACAAATTGAAGAATAAAAACCATATGATCATTTCAATAGATGCAGAAAAAGCTTTTGATAAAATTCAACACCCATTTATGATTAAAAAATCTCCAGAAACTGGGCATAGAGGGAACCTACCTCAACATAATAAAGGCCATATATGACAAACCCACAGCAAACATCATTCTCAATGGTGAAAAACTGAAAGCATTTCCTCTAAGATGAGGAACAAGACAAGGATGTCCTCTCTCGCCTCTATTATTCAACATAGTATTGGAAGTCCTAGCCACGGCAATCAGAGAAGAAAAAGAAATAAAAGGGATACAAATTGGAAAAGAAAAAGTAAAACTGTCACTGTTTGCAGATGACATGACACTACATAAAGAATCCTAAAGATGCCACCAGAAAACTACTAAAGCTAATGAATGAATTTGGTAAAGGTGCAGTATACAAAATTAATGCACAGAAATCTCTTGCATTCCTATACACTAATGATGAAAAATCTGAAAGAGAAATTAAGGAAACACTCCCACTTACCATTGCAACAAAAAGAATAAACTACCTACGAATAAACTTACCTAAGGAAACAAAAAACCTGTATGGAGAAAACTATAAGACACTGATGAAAGAAATTAAAGATGATGCCAACAGATGGAGGAATATACCATGTTGTTGGATTGGAAGAATCAATATTGTGAAAATGACTATACTACCCAAAGCAATCTACAGATTCAATGCAATCCCTACAAAATTACCAATGACATTTTTTACAGAACTAGAACAAAAAATCTTAAAATTTGTATGGAGACACAAAAGACCCCGAGTAGCCAAAGCAGTCTTGAGGGAAAAAAATGGAGCTGGAAGAATAGACTCCCTGACTTCAGACTATACTACAAAGCTACAGTAATCAAGACAATATGGTACTGGCACCAAAACAGAAATATAGATCAATGGAACAGGATAGAAAGCCCAGAGATAAACCCACACACCTATGGTCAACTACTCTATGACAAAGGAGGCAAGGATATACAGTGGAGAAAAGACAGTCGTTTCAATAAGTGGTGCTGGGAAGACTGGACAGGCACATGTAAAAGAATGAAATTAGAACACTCCCTAACACCATACACAAAAATAAACTCAAAATGGATTCGAGACCTAAATGTAAGACCAGACACTATAAAACTCTTAGCGGAAAACATAGGAAGAACACTCTTTGACATAAATCACAGCAAGATCTTTTTTGATCTACCTCCTAGAGTAATGGAAATAAAAACAAAAATAAACAAATGGGACCTAATGAAACTTAAAAGCTTTTTCAAAGCAAAGGAAACTACAAAGAAGATGAAAAGACAACACTCAGAATGGGAGAAAATATTTGCAAACGAATCAATGGACAAAGGAGTAATCTCCAAAATATATAAACAGCTCATGCAGCTGAATATTAAAAAAATAACAACCCAATCCAAAAATGGGCAGAAGACCTAAATGGACATTTCTCCAAAGAAGACATACAGATGGTCAAGAAGCACATGAAAAGCTGCTCAACATCACTAATTATTAGAGAAATGCAAATCAAAACTACAATGAGGTATCACCTCCCACCAGTTAGAATGGGCATCAGCAGAAAATCTACACGCAACAAATGCTGGAGAGGGTGTGGAGAAATGGGAACCCTCATGCACTGTTGGTGGGAATGTAAATTGACACAGCCACTATGGAGAACAGTATGGAGGTTCCTTAAAAAACTAAAAATAGAATTACCATATGACCCAGCAATCCCAATACTTGGCATATATCCAGAGAAAACCATAATTCGAAAAGACACATGTACCCCAATGTTTATTGCAGCACTATTTACAAAACCAGGTCATGGAAGCAACCTAAATGCCCATCGACAGACAAATGGATAAAAAGATTTGGTACATGTATACAATGGCATATTACTCAGCCATAAAAAGGAACGAAATTGGGTCATTTGTAGAGACGTGGATGGATCTAGAGACTGTCATACAGAGTGAAGTAAGGCAGAAAGAAAAAAACAAATATCATACATTAACGCATATAAGTGGAACCTAGAAAAATGGTACAGATGAATCGGTTTTCAGGGCAGAAATAAAGACACAGATATAGAGAAAAGACGTATGGACACCAAGGGGGGAAAGTGGTGGGGCGGCGTGATGGCGGTGGTGTGATGGATTGGGAGATTGGGATTGACATATATACAGTAATATGTGTAAAATGGGTAACTAATAAGAACTTGCTGTATAAAAAAAGTAATAAAATTCAAAAATTAAAAAAAAACTACAATGAGATATCACCTCACACCAGTCAGAATGGCCACCATCAAAAAATCTACAAATAAATGCTGGAGAGGGTGTGGAGAAAAGGGAACCCGCTTGCACTGTTGGTGGGAATGTAAACTGATACAGCCACTATGGAGAACAGTATGGAGGGTCCTTAAAAAACTAAAAATAAAACTACCATACTACCCAGCAATCCCACTACTGGGCATATACCCTGAGAAAACCATTATTCAAAAAGAGTCATGTACCACAATGTTCACTGAAGCTCTATTTACAATAGCCAGGACATGGAAGCAACCTAAGTGTCCATCAACAGATGAATGGATAAAGAAGATGTGGCACATATATACAATGGAATATTACTCAGCCATACAAAGAAACAAAATTGAGTTGTTTGTAGTGAGGTGGATGGACCTAGAGTCTGTCATACAGAGTGAAGTAAGTCAGAAAGAGAAAAACAAACACCGTATGCTAACACATATATATGGAATCTAAGGCAAAAAAAATTGGTTATGAAGATCCTAGGGGCAGTACAGGAATAAAGATGCAGACGTAGAGAACAGACTTGAGGACACGGGGAGGGGGAAGGGTAAGCTGGGACGAAGTGACAGAGTGGCATGGACTTATATATACTACCGAATGTAAAATAGATAGCTAGTGGGAAGCAGCAGTATAGCACAGGGAGATCAGCTCGGTGCTTTGTGACCACCTAGAGGAGTGCGATAGGGAGGGTGGGAGGGAGACGCAAGAGGGAGGGGATATGGGGATATATGTGTATGTATAGCTGATTCACTTTATTATAAAGCAGAAACTAACACACCATTGTAAAGCAATTATATTCCAATAAAGATGTTAAGAAAACAAACCAACAAAAAAATCTACAAACAATAAATGCTGGAGAGGGTGTGAAGAAAAGGGAACTCTCATGCATTTTTGGTGGAAATGTAAATTGATACAGCCACAATGGAGAACAGTATGGAGGTTCCTTAAAAAACTAAAAATAGAAATATCATATGACCTAGCAATCCCTCTACTGGGCATATACCCAGAGAAAACCATAATTCAAAGACACATGCACCCCAATATTCATTACAGCACTATTTACAATAGGCAGGACATGGAAAACAACCTAAATGTCCACCAACAGAGGAATGGATAAAGAAGATGGAATATTACTCAGCCATAAAAAGGAATGAAATTGGGTCATTTGTAGAGATATGGATGGATCTAGAGACTGTCATACAGAGTGAAGTAAGTCAGAAAGAGAAAAACAAGTATCGTATATTAACACATATATGTGGAATCTGAAAAAATTGGTATAGACGACCTTATTTACAAAGCAGAAATACAGACATGGATGAGAGAACAAACGTATGGATACCAAGGGGGAAGGAGGGAGTGGGATGAATTGGGAGATTGGGATTGACATATATACACTACTGATACTATGTATAAAATAGATGGCTAATGAGAACCTACTGTATAGCATAGAGAACTCTACTCAGTGTTCTGTGGTGACCTAAATGAGAAGGAAATCCAAAAAAGAGGGGATATATGTATACATATAGCTAATTCACTTTGCTGTACAATATAAACTAACACAATATTGTAAAGCAACTATGCTTTAATTATAAAAAACAAAAAACATGCACTTATCATATGACCCAGGCCTAGACATTTATCTTAGAGAAGAAACTTTTATTCACACAAAAACTATACACAGGGCTTCCCTGGTGGCGCAGTGGTTGAGAGTCCGCCTGCTGATGCAGGGGACACGGGTTCGTGCCCCAGTCTGGGAAGATCCCACATGCTGCAGAGCGGCTAGGCCCGTGAGCCATGGCCGCTGAGCCTGCACGTCCGGAGCCTGTGCTCTGCAACGGGAGAGGCCACAACAGTGAGAGGCCCACATACCGCAAAAAAAAAAAAACCAAAAGAACTATACACAGGTATAAGTAGCATCTTTATTTATAATTGTCAAAAGCTGGAAACAACTTAAATGTCCTTCAGGGGGTAAATGGATAAATAAACTGTGGTATATCCAGACAACAGAACACTACTCAGCAATACATAGGATTGAACCACTGATACCTGCTACAATTTGTACTAAGCTCAAAGACACGCCCAGTGAAAGAAGCCAGTCTCAAAAAGGTTACATACTATGTAATTCCATTTGTACGACATTCTTAAAAAGATAAAACTATAGTCATTTAGAAGAGTACTTGCCAAGAGTTAGAATGGGGGAAGGGTGTGACTACTAAGGGATAGTACAACATAGTTTTTTTGTATCCTAGTTCTGGTGGTGGTTACAGGAATCTATACATGTAAAATTCATAGAACTGTGCACCAAAATTAAAAAGTCAATTTTTTCTGTGTGCTGATTAAAAATTAAAGGAAATTTATAAAAAGGCAATTTTGACATTTAAAACTTATAGTTAATACTTTCAAAGGGGTCATTTAGAATTTAGTCTGTAGCATAATTCCAGATACAATAGTATTTTAGACAGTCCCACAGGCTTCATTTTATAGCACACTATGGAGATCACAGAACATTACATGAAAATTGCTTAACTTAAACTTCAACTAAGAAAAAAGAAAAAGAATGGATGTAATATCAAAAATGCTCAGTACTCCCTGACTTCAGACAATACTACAAAGCTGCAGTAATCAAGACAGCATGGTACTGGCACAAAAACAGAAAGATAGATCAATGGAACAGGATAGAAAGCCCAGAGATAAACCCACGCACATATGGTCACCTTATCTTTGATAAAGGAGGCAGGAATGTACAGTGGAGAAAGGACAGCCTCTTCAATACGTGGTGCTGGGAAAACTGGACAGCTGTATATAAAAGTATGAGATTAGATCACTCCCTAACACCATACACAAAAATAAGCTCAAAATGGATTAAAGACCTAAATGTAAGGCCAGAAACTATCAAACTCTTAGAGGAAAACATAGGCAGAACACTCTATGACATAATTCACAGCAAGATCCTTTTTGACCCACCTCCTAGAGAAATGGAAATAAAAATAAACAAATGGGACCTAATGAAACTGCAAAGCTTTTGCACAGCAAAGGAAACCATAAACAAGACCAAAAGACAACCCTCAGAATGGGAGAAAATATTTGCAAATGAAGCAACTGACAAAGGATTAATCTCCAAAATTTACAACCAGCTCATGCAGCTCAATAACAAAAAAACAAACAACCCAATCCAAAAATGGGCAGAAGACCTAAATAGACATTTCTCCAAAGAAGATATACAGACTGCCAACAAACACATGAAAGAATGCTCAACATCACTAATCATTAGAGAAATGCAAATCAAAACTACAATGAGATATCATCTCACACCAGTCAGAATGGCCATCATCAAAAAATCTAGAAACAATAAATGCTGGAGAGGGTGTGGAGAAGAGGGAACCCTCTTGCACTGCTGGTGGGAATGTGAATAGGTACAGCCACTATGGAGACCAGTATGGAGGTTCTTTAAAAAACTACAAATAGAACTACCATATGACCCAGCAATCCCACTACTGGGCACATACCCTGAGAAAAACATAATTCAAAAAGAGTCATGTACCAAAATGTTCATTGCAGCTCTATTTACAATAGCCCAGAGATGGAAACAACCTAAGTGTCCATCATCAGATGAATGCATAAAGAAGATGTGGTACATATATACAATGGAATATTACTCAGCCATAAAAAGAAACGAAATTGAGCTATTTGTAATGAGGTGGATGGACCTAGAGTCTGTCATACAGAGTGAAGTAAGTCAGAAAGAGAAAGACAAATACCCTATGCTAACACATATATATGGAATTTAAGGGAAAAAAATGTCATGAAGAACCTAGGGGTAAGACAGGAATAAAGACACAGACCTACTAGAGAATGGAGTTGAGGATATGGGGAGGGGGAAGGGTAAGCTGTGACAAAGTGAGAGAGTGGCATGGACATATATACACTACCAAACATAAAATAGATAGCTACTGGAAAGCAGCTGCATAGCACAGGGAGATCAGCTCCGTGCTTTGTGACCACCTAGAGGGGTGGGATAGGGAGGGTGGGAGGGAGGGAGTCGCAAGAGGGAAGAGATATGGGAACATATGTATATGTATAACTGATTCACTTTGTTATAAAGCAGAAACTAACACACCATTGTAAAGCAATTATACTCCAATAAAGATGTAAAAAAAAAAAATGCTCAGTAAACACCACATGAAGAACATTTATTTTAGTGACCTTTACTTGAATTGTAGCTGCAGACAACATGCTGAATAAGTATGCGTTATTTTTTTAATGTTAAGAAGCAGTTTTGCTGATACATAAATAATGGTCATAATCATCATTAAATAGTATATAAATAGGTTGAATGATCTATTATTAGACTAAAGCCACTCAGATAATTAAAAGCTAAGGTGAATTTTATAACTCTTCAATTAAGATATTAGATTAAAAGCCAGGGCATAGCAAATCAAGAATGATATGCATTAGGATCAAATAAATTATTGTCTGTGGGGAAATAAGAAAGCATTAATTATTAATTAATCCCATAAAATTTAAGTAAATAATCCAATTTTTAAAAAATCCTTGAATGTTTCTTGAAGGCATAAAGTATTTTAACAATGTATTCTAAATGCAACGTTCAAGTCAGGGAAATGGTAAATGATATGCATTCAAGTCAGCTAAGTTAAAATATTACTTAGTTATAATTAAGTATTGCTGTAAGCATATAGGTTTCCAATTCTAGCTATGATTATTCTGAGCTTACAAAGAGGAAATAGGAGATCAACCTATCTATGAAATGGATTAGACCTTCAGTTGCTTCCAGACAGCTTTGGCATTAAACTGAACAATCTATAAAGAAATTCCAGTGGTGACATAAATCTGCATGTTCTGGATTTCCTTCACATTTTATGGAACATTGGTCCCTCTGTAGCTATAATATCTGCATAGGGAGCACTCTGCCTCAGCTCAATAGCCCGCTGTTTTTTTAGGACAAGAAAGCTATAAAATTTGGCTGCAGCTTGTTTTCGGTCATTATTTCTGCAGAGCTTCATCAGACTAAAGTACTGCATTCCCATCTTGTTGGATTCCTGGGAAAACAATTATAAAAGAAGAAAGGAAAGGGAAACAAGATGATTAGAAATAGAGCAGGCTGTGGATGCATAATGAACAACAAAATATTGATATTTTTGATAAGTGACTGTGAAATTCTTAAATGGAGAAATGCAAATGACTTATTAGGAAACATAAAAAACATCATAGGTCATTGAGCACAGCTTGGTTCATTGAGAAAATACGTGCAAAAGAACTCTAAAGTATTACACAAATTTCTAATGTGTTGTACAAACGTTAGGTCTTAAAAAATTGATGTTAACATAAATGGCTCCTGGAGAAAGTGCAAATTAATTTAGACTTGCAGGCAGAAAAAAGTCCACAGAACCTTGGGAATCTTCAAAATCAATGAAAATTATCAGCCTATCAGGCTTGTTTTCTTTAAAGGTACTGCAGGATGGGGGTGACTAAACAACTCTAGTGGTAAATGTAATGGCAGGGGAATATGACTAAATACATCTCCCAGTTTCTTTGCACAGATTAAAAAGATGTTGGATTCACTATAGAACACCTGTGAATCTACTAGAAAAAACTGAGGTACAATAAAGTATTTAATTAGACTACGTACTTGGAATCAGATTTCTAGAACAGGAGTATTGTTTTTTAGTTAGAAATACTGTGGTGAATACTGGTCAGTATCCCTGTGAGTATTGTACTAATTTGATAGCTGTGAAGCATTTTTTTTTTAAATAACATATACAAGGGTTTTCTGTTCTGTTTTGTTTTGGGTTTTTTTGCCAGTCCATAACACTTAACAAATCAATAAGTTAAATAATTTATCATACTTTATCTCAACCAAAGGAGCAGCCCAGTGTCAGCAACCTTTCAGAGATGGCATGCCAAGCCTTCATTTATCCCCCCCTCTTGAGGAGACAAAATGCAGATCGGGTGGCTTTTTCCCCAGGGAGAGAGCAGGGACAGCCTTCTCAATTCCAAGAATCCTTTTGAAAAACGCCCTGAGAGGATTATTCTGTTTCCTCCAGAAACTCCTCTAAAATGAAAGTAAAGGAATAAAGGAAGGAGAGAAATACAAAGTGGAAGACTATCAGACTTAGAGAAAGCCGAACCCTACATGCCAGCAGAGAGGAAAGCCAGCAAAAAGCAAGCCAACTTGAGATACAGAAATTTGACCCTGTTTGAGGAAAGTCTTTTAGGAACTTATTTGGAGAACAAGGATTTTTGAGGAATGCACTAACCATTCTGCCTCTAGACTGAGTTTCTTGCTGGCTGTTCTAATCTATAGATCCCAGACTTGAACTGCAACATCCAATTGGATTTTCAGCCTCCAGCCAGCCCTGCTCACTTCTGACTGGCCAGACCCTACAATCTGAATTGGCTTGAGCCAATTCCTTAATCTATCTTGTTGCTACTGCTTCTCATGACTAATAGGGATTTTGTACAATTCAGTGGTTTTTGTACACTGAACAAAAAAACTACTTAGTTTGTCTAAAGTCTGAAGTCAAGGGGAGATTCTGTCAGCAGGCAAGGACCTCTCAGTTCAGTCCTGAATGGGCTTTTCCTCTAATTGCAACCCAAAGCTTTACATCTGTCTTCCTGTCCCTATAGAGTTTACTTGTGCCACTAAATGTGTAAATGTATATAGACAGAATGTTACTACCCCCAGATTCTCTAATTATTTAATATATTCTACAACCTCTAATATATCACATCCTTAAGGCCATCCGTCCGTTTATCTTTACATGTCAAAAATCTGGACATAAGGCCAGCATATACTTCTGCTCAGTATTTAATGGTGAAATTTAAGTTAAGTACAATAAAACATGAAAACTGTAAAATAATTAAAAAAAAAAAAAAAGCATTTCCAGCAGTGACAGCCTCCCCATGAGTATGTGCCTCTTGCAAAGGATCTCCTTCAACCCTCTCCAAAAGAGAAGAGGAAACATGAGAAGAAGCACCTGGTCCAGAGCCCCAATTCCTACTCCATGGTTATGAAATACCCAGGATGCCATAAAATCACTACCACCTCTAGCAATGCACAAACAGTAGTTTTGTGTGTTGGTTGCTCCTTGTTCTCGCCAGCCTACAGGAATAAAAGCAAGGCTTACAGAAGGATGCTCCTTCAGACAGAAGCAGCTCTAAAAGCATCCTGAATCAAGATGAGAGGGATACCATCCCTATAAACACACTTGAATAAAACAAAAGACAAAACCCCAAAGTGAAACAAAACCTAGGAAAAACTCAGGAATTGTAGGCAGCAGGATGTCATAAGCTGGAAATGAGGGGTGAAGCTAAAAACATGAGAGTTCCTTAAAAGGTTACTTGGGAACAGTTAGATCCTCAGGTCTACTCCACCACCTCACAGAACCTTAAGACCACTACTCCCATACCTAGCAGGAAGCAGGAAGTTGTCTTTCTGGAGATATCAACCAGTGAGGTTCTAGACTTGGAATAATAGGCACTGTGGATGGTGGAGGAGAAGTGTTACAGACTGGGGGAATATGGGAAATTCTAATGTCTAAGCAGTGAGACTGCAGCCTCTCCCTTACTCCCTTTGGTTCCTGAACCACGGGCATCATGCTTATATCTCCTAGGCAGTAGATCTGAAGATTAAGCTGGGAAAGTGAACATTCCAAGGAAAAAAATCCTATAGATAATGACGTGTGTGTGTGTGTGTATTGGGGGGGCACCACCCAATTATCTCACTATAAAGACCACAAGTCTACAAGCCCCATCCATGCTTATCTAACTTCCAATCAGCTTTTTGGTGTCTCACTCTTAAAAAAAAAAAAGAGATCTAAGAGACATCTGGATAAAATTTCTAACATTCAAGAGCAGAAAAGAATGCATTCAAGAGAATCACTAAGGGGCTTCCCTGGTGGCGCAGTGGTTGAGAGTCCACCTGCCGATGCAGGGGACACGGGTTCGTGCCCCAGTCTGGGAGGATCCCACATGCCACGGAGCGGCTGGGCCCGTGAGCCATGGCCGCTGAGCCTGCGTGTCCGGAGACTGTGCTCCGCAACGGGAGAAGCCGCAACAGTGAGAGGCCCGCGTACCGCAAAAAAAAAAAAAAAAGGAAAGGTGCAATTCAGGAGATCCAACATCTGACGCATAGGTAGTGCAGAAAAGGAGACTAGATTAACAAGGAGGAAATCCAAAACAATTTCCAATGCAAGAACATGAACTCTCAGAATAAAGAATCTATTACATGTTTAGCACAATAAATGAAAAAGACCCATACCAGAGCACATCATCATGAAATTTCAGGCCACTGGGAATAAAGAAAAGATCTAAAAGCTTCCAGAGAGAAAATAAAGGTCACCTACAAAAGACCACCAACCAAGCAGCATCTGACTTTTCAATAACAACACAGATGCTTAGAAATGTTGCAAAGCCTTCAAGATCTGAGAGTTATTATTTTCAAACTATGTTCAGATACACCCAATAAAGTTAAAGGTAAAATAAAGACATTTTCAGACTTGTATGTAGGGTCTCTATCTCTTATGAACTCTTTTTTTAAAAAAATTAATTAATTAATTAATTTTTTATTTATAGCTGTGTTGGGTCTTCGCTGCTGTGCACAGGCTTTCTCTAGTCGCGGTGAGCGGGGTCTACTCTTCGTTGTGGGGCGCAGGCTTCTCACTGTGGTGGCTTCTCTTGTTGCAGAGCACAGGCTCTAGGCGCGTGGGCTTCAGTAGTTGTGGCACGCAGGCTCAGTAGTTGCGGCGCATGGACTTCTTGGCTCCGCGGCGTGTGGGATCTTCCTGGACCAGGGCTCGAACCCGTGTCCCCTGAATTGGCAGGCGGATTCTTAACCACTGCACCACCAGGGAAGCCCTCTTTTTTTTTAAATTTAATTTAATTTGTTTATTTTTTATACAGCAGGTTCTTGTTATCTATTTTATACATATTAGTGTATACATGTCAATCCCAATCTCCCAATTCATACCACCACCCGCCCCCCACCCCCCCGCCACTTTCCCCCCTTGGTGTCCATGTTTGTTCTCTACATCTGTGTCTCTATTCCTGCCCTGCAAACCAGTTCATCTGTACCATTTTTCTAGGTTCCACATATATGCGTTAATATACGATATTTGTTTTTCTCTTTCTCACTTACTTCACTCTGTATGACAGTCTCTAGGCCCATCCACGTCTGTACAAATGACCCAATTTCGTTCCTTTTTGTAGCTGAGTAATATTCCATGGTATGTATGTACCACGTCTTCTTTATCCATTAGTCTGTCGATGGGCATTTAGGTTGCTTCTATGACCTGGCTATTGTAAACAGTGCTGCAGTGAACACTGGGGTGCATGTGTCTTTTTGAATTATGGATTTCTCTGGGTATATGCCCAGTACTGGGATTACTGGGTCATATGGTAATACTATTTTTAGTTTCCATACTGTTCTCCATAGTGGCTGTATCAATTTACATTCCCACCAACAGTGCATGAGGGTTCCCTTTCCTCCACACCCTCTCCAGCATTTGTTGTTTGTAGATTTTCTGATGATGCCCATTATTTTTTTTTTTTTTTTTTTTTTTGTGATACGCGGGCCTCTCACTGTTGTGGCCTCTCCCGTTGCGGAGCACAGGCTCCGGACGCACAGGCTCAGCGGCCATGGCTCATGGGCCCAGCCACTCCACGGCATGTGGAATCTTCCCGGACCAGGGCACGAACCCGTGTCCCCTGCATTGGCAGGCGGACTCTCAACCACTGCGCCACCAGGGAAGCCCTGATGATGCCCATTCTAACCGGTGTGAGGTGATACCTCATTGTAGTTTTTATTTGCATTTCTCTAATAATTAGTGATGTTGAGCAGCTTTTCATGTGCTTCTTGGCCATCTGTATGTCTTCTTTGGAGAAATGTCTACTTAGGTTTTCTACCCATTTTTGGATTGGGTTGTTTGTTTTTTTAATATTGAGCTGTAGGAGCTGTTTATATATTTTGGAGATTAATCCTTTGTCCATTGGTTCATTTGCAAATATTTTCTCCCATTTGGAGGGTTGCCTTTTCCTCTTGTTTATAGTTTCCTTTTCTGTGCAAAAGCTTTGAAGTTTCATTAGGTCCCATTTGTTTATTTTTGTTTTTATTTTCATTACTCTAGGAGGTGGGTCAAAAAAGATCTTGCTGTGATTTATGTCAAAGACTGTTCTTCCTATGTTTTCCTCTAAGAGTTTTATAGCGTCCAGTCTTACATTCAGGTCTTTAATCCATTTGGAGTATATTCTTGTGTATGGTGTTAGGGAGTGTTCTGATCTCATTCTTTTACATGTAGCTGTCCAGTTTTCCCAGCAGCACTTATTGAAGAGACTGTCTTTTCTCCACTGTATATCCTTGCCTCCTTTGTCATAGATTAGTTGACCTCCTATGCACTCTTTGTCTCAGGAAATTATGAGAGGATGTTAACCACCAAAAAAATTCAAGATAAAGATCAAATCATCAAAAATAGAGGGACTAACATAGGAAAGAGACAAAGGAATTCCCATGTTATGGTAAAGGAATGTCCCAAGACAAAAACTGTGGAGCAGACCTAGAGAGCAACTAGTCTAGATTAGAACAAGAGGAGGATGAGCTCTGGGAAGGATATTCTCAAGAAAAAAGAAAGGAACTGATGAATTAATTGATGTATTTGACCATACTAAAAGGGGTTTTATTTTATTGTCAGAGAGTTTTGAAAAAGAATTAAGGATGGGTATATAGATACTAAGCAAATGTGAAAAATGAGGTAAAGATTAACACCAAAATAAAAAACCCATAAAGTTGGCAAGAAATGTAATTATGCTTATGAAGCCTCAATTTAAACTAATTTTTACATAGTGGTGGCAACTGATGGTTGTCCCTTAATATCCATTTTCTTCTTCCTCCATAGTAATAGAATTATTAGCTGGTCCCATGGTTGCCAGATAAGGACTATGTTTCCCAGCTAGACGTGGCAAGGTGATTAAGTGCTGGTCAGTTAAATGTGAAAAGTGATACATACAATTTCCGGGATATACCCTTAAAGGAAACTTTGCTGCTGATTGGAATGCAGACATAGTGGATAGTTAGCCATTTCGGATCCCAAGAATAAAGAAAATGAGATAAAGGGAACCTGGACCTCTGACAACTTTGTGAACATAGCTGCCATACCAGATAGTACTCTACCTGACAGAGAAATAAACTTCTATCTTTTTAAGCCACTGACATTTTGGCTCTGTGTCACAATCAAACCTGCATCGTGACTATTCTAATTATAATATTGTAAGTACTGAATACTGTGCTGAAAATACACTGGGGCGGGGGAGATATAATAACTAAGCTAAATTTTCATTTTCTTCTGAAAGAAGTCAACAGATAAAATATAAAGCTGAAATATTAGGAAAGAGCAGTAAGAACATGTAATTAGAAACATAGATATAAATACTAAAAGAAACAGTTTATATAGTTTCCTCTGGTAAGCAGAACTTAGGCATAAGGAGGAGCGGGACAAAAGACTTCTGTGTTTCCCTTTCAGCCTTAAGCATAGTACTACTGAACTTTCAAAATTATATACATGTATTATTTTGATAAAAATATAAGTTAAATTTTAAAATTATCTGTTTCATTTTTAAACTGTTATAAATTTAGTTTCACATTGAGAATTAGTTAACAGGCTGCTAAACACAAGAATTGGACATAGAATAGATGTCTAGGGACATGAAAATAGGTAAGAATTGATTAGAACATGTAGGCACTAAAAGCAAACTCACATTTAGGCTCGGGTATACAGCTTAAAAATCATTTCACTCTAGTGTAATTTGGCCTCAACAAAAACACAATGAAAATTGTTTTATTTTTATTAATATTTAGAAGGTTGAACTCAACATTTTACTTATTTTTAAAAATAAAAATAGGGTTGACAAACCCTACTAAGTCTTACCCGCAAGCTATTTAACATCTGAAGTATTCTTCGATTCCATCTCTCCGCCTCAATATTTTGTTCATTCCCCAATGACTCCTGTTTGAATAATTGATATAATATTTCATTTAACCAAATTTTACTGAATGTTTACTATTTGCCAACCATAGTGTTAGCTGCCACAAGAAACACAACTGTAACACTGGGTCCTGCCAAATAAGGAGCTTATAATCTGATAATTGAGAGAATATGACTAACATACAAATATAGCTCAGTCTTTACAGGATTATATCTATACTCCCAGGCTATCTTCTGACAAGGGGTTCCAGAGTTGGAGATTCTGCCATCTCTATTGGTGATGCATCCCAGGCATTGTGCACTTACTTTTAAAAGTAAAGATGACCACTTTTGGCTAGGACTGTCCCAGCTCTGGTCAATCTGAACTCAGATGACAGGAGTAAACAAAAAGCTATAGAAGAACTACCTTGTAAAGGCCTTTATATGAATTTATCTGGTGATATAAAAGCTGTAACAATAACTGATGTTTAGTATGTACAATTGGGTTAGGAATCTTACGAATTTCAAGGGTGCCTTGTCCGAAAAAGATCAACCCACTGCCTTTCATGTTATTTGAATAGATTCAATCTTTTCAGTTTTTAGCCACTTTCAGAAACACCTTAATATTTAAAACTTGTAGAGTTGAAATCCCTTCACAGGAACTCATTCTAAGCCCTTACCAACTAACACCTTATAAGCTGAGAACAGAACTGGGCATAGGAAAGGTGCTGATGAGTCTGATAAAAAAGCAAGACTACAAAGGGTTGGGGGAGGCAAGTGGCACAGATCTGACCTACTTTATAATTTTCCCAATGCTATATCTGACCATGAAACCTAACAGCTTCTGTGTCACCCTTATCACAGCTCCACTGTTTGTCAAGTTTTCGTGTATACCTCTGGAGCCCAGACACTTCTTAAAATTGCATTCAATTTCATGAACTCCGAGATGATTTCAGAGAGCTTCAGCATATCCTGTATGATATTTTAAATCTTTTGAGGCTAAGGGGACTGCCAAGTCCCCATTCTTGCCAGCTGTACTGGCTTCCTGGTTCTGCCTATACAGCATCCTTTCTTACATTCCAAAGATAGTGATCTGAAAACATGGTCAATTTTATTCTGAAGAGTTTTCTGAATTCCTCCAGGTAAAATTTATGTTTATTTCTTTCTGGTTTATTCTGGGATAAACTAGTTCACCCAATTACTAATGTTTATTTTATTGTTAAATACACAAATGTATTTTTCAAATGTAAAAAGCAATGGCCCAACTCTTTTTTAAAGATCCATGAGACTGCAGCTTCACCTACATTGTACAACTAAACAAATCAGGCAAAGGCTCAGAAAAAAATAGTCTGTGCATTTTGCTGAAGCCTGTCCACTTGATCTATCTGGACACCCTACAGCTGAGTCCATTGTGTGGAAAGCCCTGTGGATTATTAAAACAGCTGAACTTGTGCTGTGTTGTGGTTTTCTTGACCATGTATGAAAATAACCTGTGTCTAGAAGCAAAGAGAAAGGCGAAAGTGACTCAACTCTCTTCTGGCTCAGTTGTTTGGATGTTTCAGGTAAAAATTTCATGTATTTATTCTGTCCTAGATTATCCAGAGAAGTCAGTCATATGAAAAAAACAATTGAATAGTCTTGGAACTCATTGTAAAGATAATTTATTTAAAAACAAACTAACATTAGGCATTAGTAAGTGTTTTGATATTATTTAAGAAATTTTGTTAAAATTCATTACAATCTTAAAAATGCCTTCAGCACTATGGGACAAGGACTAGAGAAATAAGACAGTAATCTATATGGAGTCAGGTGAGTCACATGTTAGCTCTGGCTTTGCTACTGACTTGTGGTCCTCTGTGCAGACCATTCCCTTTTTCTGATCTCTAGAAGTCTTGAGTCAGACCTTGGTCTATATCAGCCACGGTCTTGGTATAGACCGTGAGTCATTGTTTTGGGAAATAATGCCCATACATTTTTCTTTAAATAAAATGAAATTTCAAATGCCCTAGGACATAGCCATAATACAGCTCTGCTTCTTTACAGTTGTTATAAGAATAACTTAAAACAATGATTCTCAACATTTTAAACCCATGACTACCTGTGATAAGCATAAAAATCCCATACATTTCTTTAAAATTACTTAAAGTTTCAAAATAAATTAAAGAATAAAAGATCAAAGGAATTCTGAATATGTTTTATCAAGCTACTCATACACATCTTTGTTAAGAACACAAATTTAAATTGTAATTTTAGAGAGTAACGTGACAGCTAAAAACAATTTTTAGGTAAATAAGGTGTTAACTATTTAGGAACAAAGTTTTAAATAACATTCTTAAGACTATACATCTATTTACCAATTCAATTGGACAGTTTTCAATTCCTTGTGCTAAGATGGCATTCATTAAAGATGATTCCTCAGCAGCTGAAGATACCATTTCAGCAATATCCTGCTAAAGCAAATTAGGGAAATATAGGTAAGTTATCACAGTAGTAGTAGTCATCACAGGAACAATCTCATTTTATTAAATGCTTTAATCACATGGATGCTCATTTCTAAAAGTAATTTAAAATACTACCTGCATTCTCAAAATATTATTTCTGAAATATCCCAAATAGGCAATCCCTGACTTAAATATTCCTGTTTTCTTTATGCCTCCCGCAATGAAGAACTTGCATGTTCTGCCCTCCTGGCTACGTATCTTTTCCCTTCCTATTTCCCTCAACACTACAGATGTCATATCAAAAGTCTCTGCTGCTGCACAGCTGAGACCACTTTCTTTGAAGCAGTTTGTCTTTGCCCCAGTGCCCTACCTCTATTCTCATGCCAGAACCAGGTGGCAGAGGAAGAAGAACTGTAAGCAGAGGGAATGAGAATGGCGGAAGGGATATTAATATCCCTACCTAGGGCCATGACAGGATTCTTGCCACTGCTGCTGGAGCTGCCACTAGCAAGAGGGAAGAAAAACTGTGTCCTCTGGAAGGGGAGTGAAGACATAAAGGAAGACGGAAAAAGAGAAATTCTCCATTCATCAACACTCTCTTTTCTCATTGCTATGGAAGCTGTTGGCCCCTTTCTCATCTTCAGCCTGTCTCCAAGCTTCATTCCCTAGCTGTTATCTGTGGTTGTGATTAAGTTAGAAGCTTCCCACAACATAGCTTACTTGATTTTTCATTTTAGCTTTTAAAAATTTTCATGAGTATGAGGTTGCATTTTATTCTTTAATATACATGTTTGTGGAGCCCTATCATGTTTTTTCCCTTTTAATTTCTATGAATATTCTACATTTTAGATACTCTCAATTGTGCAGTTATTTTACAAAAAATTGTTTGAATTTTTGAAAGATTTGAAAATGATTATCAGAATCAATATTTTTCTGTCCATTTAAATTGACTGTGCTTCCATTACTGACTATATTTCATATCTGTTCACCATTTTTGGAAGCAGAATAAGAATGAAATTGAAGGTTAAAGCATAAGTATAGGGTAAAGGAGTAAAAGGTTCAAAAGAAGTAGTGCAACAATCTTTCCTTCACTGCAAGCACCAAAATTTTGTCACTATGTTAAAAAATAATAAACTAAACAAATTTACCTAATCATAATTTCAGTAGGTGCATTCTAAGAAATGTCTGAATCCAAATAAGGAAGAGAGTAGTACTGGCAACCCAGTATCTCAATATCCAGTATATGATCAAATTAAAACACATTCTGTTTTAATGTATTACGAAATTGTCTTTCCTTCCAAGGGCATTCAGTTTCAATGTGGATTGACTCTCAATTCCCTGAGTGGTTATCAAAATACAGTGATGATGGAACAAACCAGAAAAGCACTGTTTTCTTTTTATCTGGTGTGGTATAATATTTACACTTGTACAGTCAGTAAAGTGACATTGGGAAAATATTTTACAGCACACTTTTTCCAACTACGTTGTGTTTTTTTTTTTTTTTTTTTGCGGTACGCGGACCTCTCAGTGTTGTGGCCTCTCCCGTTGCGGAGCACAGGCTCCGGACGCGCAGGCTCAGCGGCCATGGCTCACGGGCCCAGCCGCTCCGCGGCATATGGGATCTTCCCAGACCAGGGCACGAACCTGTGTCTCCTGCATTTGCAGGTGGACTCTCAACCACTGCGCCACCAGGGAAGCCCCTACATTTTTTTAATAACTGTTTTTCAAATACAAATTATGTCTTCAAGTAAAAATTAAAAAAAATTTTTTTGGTCATGGATCTTTAGTCTTTCAGGCTAAGATAATTGGTGGGTCTAACATATTATTTTTAGAGTTAGGAAGGGTGAACTTATGATCAGAAGCAAAGCATGGGTGTATTTTCTAGAGTTCTAAAGGATTCCATGACATATTGAATGTGAGACCTCAGCATATAACCAGATTCAGGTATAATAATTTATTCAGTGTACCATGAAAAATACTCTTCCAGTATGAAATTACTAATCTTGTGATTTACTATCCTAAACTTCTAGAAAATACTGTTCTGCAGATGTAAATTATGTTTTACCCTGTAGTACTGCTACATACTAAAGAAGTTATAGAATAACGTAAGACGAAATATAAACTATAAATATAAGACGATATACCAGAGTCTCAATGTTCCTTCACTGTATGTGACAGGAAGATAATAATATTTTTATTACTCTCTTTGGTTAACTTACATCAGAGTTAATATTTTTATTGGTATCCTCACAAGAGCTACACTTAGATCCATCAGTAGCTTCCTTCCAAGTTTTGGATTGACTTAACTCTTGCAGGGAATTTGGCTCTTCCATCATGGAGGTCTCTGAATTATTAAGGAAGTAAAAAAGATTTCACTAACATATCTTTCAAACTTAAAATTGGGATATGGTTGTTACAAAAGAAAACTTCTGACAGACAACTTAAAATCCAAGAATTTAAGCGTGCACAAACTTTCTTATAGCACCCCAAGTCTCACATATTTATCTTCCATTTTCCTTCATCTGCCTCTTTATCACCTCGACTCCCCATGTTCCACCACCTATCTCCTCCACTCTCGTTCCCACACATTTAACTCACAAGACAACATGGATATACCAAGCCCATCTTAGTATATTGTTCAGCAGATTTTAATGCCTTCAGTAAGCAGAGGTTCACTCACCACATAAGTTAGCTTTATTATTCCTTTATAATAGTCACAATAATAATTCATTATTAATATTATTAAAATTTCATGTATCCTCTAGGGGGATAGATATATCTATATCTCAGGTTAACTGTATTGTTTAAATGCTATTCTTATCACTAAGTGATTTTTCATGTTAGTTGTCTTAAAGTGAAACATTATCCTACGAGATATAAAATTTTCTTTGTTGAAGGCTTGTGAGTACTGCCTTTGCAGGTGGGGGAGGTAGGAAAGAGTGAGATTAAGAATAGTCCACATAGTATATATACTTCATCTTTTTAAGGTAGTTTGTTGGACAAAAATTAATCCATAGAGAAGAATGTAAGACTGATCTAACAATTTCTTTTAAGTTCAAGTACTCTTCTAAGAGCATTTATACTTGGGAATATGGACTTGGATCCCATCTTAATTTTGAAATGTAAAATCAAAGTTTTGTTTCTACAACATTCCCCTCAACACCAACAGAATTAGGATGTCTCACCTACTATGTTTTTGCTTCCCATTTCTTCCCTTACTGACTCCTTCTGCATCAATTTTCTTCCAAGTTTAAAGCCAGAGGACACAAAGCATTTTGTAAACAACTGCAAAAATATACATTTTTGTTTCTCGCTTTTGTACAAGTAAAGCAATTCAACAAAATACAAGCATATATGCTAAAACGTTAAAACTATTATTCATGCACACACATCCAGCAAATTAATTCAAAAGGGGGTATTTTTTCACAAGTTTAAATTCCGTTGTATATATGAATATATATATGTATTTATTTATCACCAAACATTGCACCCATGTAAAAGAATAGAAACTATTACCATTTTCAGTTCAGCATGAGTCAGATCCTGGGCAGCAGTTGACAGAAGTGTGTCTGCTCCTCCCCTCTGCTTCCACATCATCAACCTTTGGGTAGGAGGTGCAAGTTCCAAAACCATGAGTGTGTCCGTAAAGGAAGTAAGCTGTCTATGCATGATTTTGCTACTGAGCTCCTTGACTGGATCTATGAGCAGTTTCCTCTTTTTGCCTTTTCTTTTTTCAGCAATGTCTAAATATAATAAATACATACAAATGTGATAGGTTGTACAACTTTGTATAATGATATTCTAGGCATTGCATATCTAAGAAATGTCTACCACAATACAACATACAGAGTTGACTTGGGAAGAAAATCCCCTTCTCTCTACTGAAAATTATGTTTTATACGGTTTTTGCACAGCTAGTGTGTCTCAGCAGCCAAGGGTTAACACATTTTGTAAAGTGCCTAGGAGGCAGGCACCCTGTTGATCTACTAAGTGGACAACTGAGGAATGTGGAGCAGAGAGTATATTGAGAGGGAAGTCACTCAGTTCTAAAGTTCCTTGAGATATCTACCTAACAGGATAACTTTTTAAAACATTAATTTGTATTTGTCCAGTGTATTTTTCCCTCCCCCATTGAAATTCATATACAAATTCCTAGTAGGTAGTTAGGGCCATGGGATTTTGCTCCTTTAACTAATTTGGCCGGGTAGAAAGTAGAAGTCAAGCTTTTCCTTAGTAAATGCAAAAGGGGAGTGGGGGGCAGTCAGATTTTCTGGAATGGGTGGAGATCTGAGATCAGATGGAGCCAAAGGAACTTGCTTGCTGATGTGCCTCAGTAAAATCTTGGGAATAGGACAAGATTCCAAAGGGGCTGGCTGTGTGATGACTCCAGAGGTTATGTAGGCTGGGACACTGGGTATCACACGGTGGTGTGGCTGATGACCAGAGGTTCCCTTCCACCTGCTGTGCCCCTCCCCCAAACTTTGATACTATACATGGCTCAGGGCAGATAGGGGAGGTTTGCAGATTGCATTTCTTGCCAACCAAGTGGGATAGAGGCTCAGAGTTGAATTTCGCAAAGAAAACGTTGAATGCTTTATTCTTTGCATGCCTGAGTTTATAAACTGAAATATCAATTATACTACTTAAAATTAGGATATTCTTAAAAGATCTAGTTATATATTAGATTCATAGTCAGTGCCTCTGTTCCGACCCTTTTACTCTGTCTTATTTTATATTGCATGCTTATTTATCTCCTGATCAGACTGTAAGCTTCTTAAAAGCAGGAACTATGTCTTCATTTCTGTGCCCAGAATAATGGCTTGATAACTATTGGAACTGAACTCTGTTTTACATTTTCCAATTTCCCAAGCTGGATAGATGGTTTGACCAAGACTGAATATAATGAAAGGACCATCCCAAATTTTCTTCACACCTTTCCCTTATTGTATTATGAATGTTATTACTAGATTGACTACCTCCTATAATATTTTAATAATTATTAAAATATCTCAGGGTAAATAAGATAGTAGTGCATCAAAACTAAACATAAAAACATGAATGACTCTGACCTGAAGTATCAATTGGCTCAAGGGTAAATCCTTCCTCTTCATTTGATAATGTGGTTTCATCCATTTTTTCATTTTCAGGTGGACATACACACTCAGGATTATCTGGTTCTACTAATCAACGTTGCCATAAAAGGATTTATTAAAAAAAATAATGGTTATGTTGCAAACTAGAGGACTGTATGAGAATTAAAGTGAAAGATAAACTAACTGTAGATTTATATTGCTAACTGGAGCCACATCTGAATTCTTAGAATCATGTATTTAATAGAGCTGAAGAGACTCAGAGATTATACAGTCTGGGGCCTGCAGTGTTCAGGTGAGTCAAGTAGTATCACCCTCTTTTGCACCTGTCACATCTAAGGCTGGGCTACAGTCACATCAGAAGTGAAAACAGAGATAGGAACCACAATAAGTGATTGACATAAATTTGGCAATATGTCTGCTAAAAAAATTGTGTTCTGTTAATGATTAGTTGACCCATAAAGAACCACACATAACTAAATTTTTATTGCCTCTTTTTACATTTAAAATTTCTACTACTGTGTTAGAAAGCAAATGTAACATCAAAAAGAGTGAAAAATCAAAATGGGGCTAATCATTCTTTTAATTCTTAAGAAAAATCAGACTACAAGACTTCAAATCATCTGAGGTACTTTCACATCAATTTCAAGTAGAAAATATCCCCAAATTTATAATTTCTATCAAATTATATATAGATTGTCAAGCTATATTAATATTAATGTGATATTAATAATTAACAACCATGTTAGTGTCAAACATTAATGATGCTTTTACTATGTAACATATATTATTTTAATGATTCAAAAGCAGGGTATTTTGGCAGAGTATTTAAATGTGCTCTCATAACAAATAAACCCAATCCCGATTAAATACCCATCATTGTACTTTTCCCAGAACTTAGTTTTCTATTCTATATTATCTAAAGTCAGACTAAGAGTTTGAGGGACAACACTCTTTATTATCTTTCACTATACTATACTGCTACTTAAACCCATAAGTTTTGAGGCTTAATTTGAATATTAGTATCTGTTCACATTCTACACAAAAGAAACAACATACCCACTATAGTATCGGGAGGCTCAGGAAGCATGGAAATTTCTCTATTTAAATGCATGTCTTCTAACAGGATATTCTGATCATCTTGCAATAGATTGTCTTGAAAACACAATAAACACTTTGGTTATACAGAGTTGAATCTGTCATTTGTTCACTAAACACTTGACAGTATTGCATGCAAGGAGTTGTGATGGGATACAAAAATGAGTGAACCCTACTTAATTAGATTTGACTGGTTATATAGACTAACACATTTTATGCAGTATGACATAGAATTTTATATATTTAATTTCCTTTCCTTTATTAAAAGTCTATTTATAAACGTTTATTTCAGGAAATATTTACTAAACTACCAAGATAGTAGCCTTGTTACAAAGCCATGTTTAGATTTCAAATTAAGAAGTAAAAGTTTTCAAACTCCTTTGATAGAGATCTAAGGTAGAGCCACTATTTTTCGTAGTTTTCAAATTTCAAAAAGGTTGCCATAACCAGCCTTTTACTGTAAACTAGAGAATTAAAAAAAAAAGATTTGATATATAATAGTCAGTATCTTTAAAATTAAGTGCATTTCGATTTCCAAGTTTTCTCTATCCTATTTCTATGATGACTTTAAAATAATATCATAATATAAATATAAAATAATAATATAAAATGCTGGACAGATCCTTTAGAATAGCTGTCCCACAATTTCTGCTAAAGAAAACACTGTTTTCTAGTATACAATCTAGTATATTTTGTGAGGAATATATTTACCTCACTTCTTCCCCTCTAAAGACTAGAAATTTATAAAAATAAAAACAAGAACTTATATGATAAATGTGTTTAAACAGATAGCTATTTACTTGGAACTAGCCTAAGTTTTTAAATATACCATAGACTTTGAAAACTTGTGTAAAAAACTGTGTTGACCTATATGACACAGAAGCATATCTGAAATTTTAGTTTGATGGAATAAAACTTCCAGTATGTTATGTAATTTGACTGAAACAAATATCCAATTTCTATATGACCAGATAGTATACCAAATATTTCTCCTGCAGCTCCTTCATCTCCAAATCCATCTCCACTGTCACAGAACAGAAACATTTCTCCAATGAGGCTTCCAGAACTATGTTCAACTAAAGGACCACTGGAATTTAGCAATATGTTGTCATCAAAGAAGCTATGTCTTCTGAGAATTTCAGGTTCCTCCTCTAAATAAATACATATAATTAATATTGAGTTAGTCATAGAAACACAGAATTTTAGGGTTAGAAGCTAGAATTTAGATATCATTTTGAATAGCTCCTTTCATTTTACAATGAGAAAAGTGAGAGCTAAACATTTATTTGAATTATTCAAAGACATACAGATGGCCAGTAGGCATATGAAAAGATGCTTAACATCACTAATTACTAGATAAATGCAAATCAAAACTACAATGAGGTACCACCTCACATCGGTCAGAATGGCCATCATTAACAAGTCTACGAATAATGAATGCTGGAGAGAGTGTGGAGAAAAGGGAATCCTCTGGCACTGTTGGTGGGAATGTAAGCTGGTGCAGCCACTATGGAAAACAGTATGGAGGTTCCTCAGAAAACTAAAAACAGAATTACCATATGATCCAGCAATCCCACTCTTGGGCATATACCTGGACAAAACTATAATTCAAAAAGATACATGCACCCCTATGTTCATAGCAGCACTATTCACAATAGCCAAAACATGGAAACAACCTAAATGGCCATCAACAGATGAATAAAGAAGATGTAGTATATATATACACAATGGAATACTACTCAGCCATAAAAAAGAACAAAATAATGCCATTTGCAGCAACATGGATGGACCTAGAGACTATCATACTATGTGAAGTAAGTCAGAGAGAAAAAAACAAATACCATATGATATCACTTATATGTGGAACCTAATTATGGCACAAATGAACCTATCTACAAAGCAGAAACAGACTCAAAGACATAGAGACTTGTGGTTGCCAAGGGAGAGCGGAGGAGGCAGACAGACGGACTGGAAATTCGGGGTTGATAGATAAACAACAAGGTTCTACTGTATAGCACAGGAAACTATATCCAATCTCCTGGGATAAACCATAATGGAAAAGAATATTAAAAAAAGAATGTATATATGTGTAAAACTGAGTCACTTTACTGTACAGTAGAGATCAGCACAACATGGTAAATTATACTTAAATTTAAAAAAGAAAAAAGAAAAAAATATTTGAATTATTCAAGTCATTCTGCTAATCAGTGGAGACTGGATTTCTAGCCTAACACTTTTTCCAATACAATAACAAAAATTTCCAAAATATCAGGATAGAGTTTTTAGTGGTGGTACAGTTTAATACTTCCCAGAAGGTTATTATTGGCAGTCGAATGATTTCTTCTACCTTAGGTGGGTCATATCCCACTTGATTGAGTATTATTTCATGGACAGTTGCTTGAGTTGTTTGTCCATAAGGAGGGATTGGAAAATAAGGAGTATGTCTGCCTTCTAAGTAATGGAAAGGTAGGTAAAATATTAAACAATGGGCTTATAACATTTGTTCAATAGATATTTATTGAATGACTAGGTATTAGGCAATATGCTAGGGGTTGGATACAGCAGTAAAAAAGATAAAACTGGTCAGCTAACATAAACTGAGTGGTTACTATGTGCATTGTATTATGTAGTAGAGGATACTATTATAATCCTCATTGTACAGACAAGGAAACATCCACAGAAAGGTTTCATAACTTGCACATAGTCACACCCTAATAAATGATAGAGCCAGGATCTGAAGGCAGCAAAGATCGTCTTAGTAACGGTGTTAGAATTCTAGCAAAATGGAGACTAATGAGAGAAAACTCCTAAGACACTGACAGCAGCAGATAAAATGAACTCCCTGCTTCAAACTGCCTGCTTCCAGATTGGCTGTCAGTACATGCATATTCTTTCCCTTCCTTGGGTTTGAATCTTTGGGTCCAGAAGTCTGAAACCCCAGGGGTCAGAGTCTAGAAGTCTGAAATCCCAGAGGTCAGAGGTTGGTCCTCTCTTTCCTTCCTCTAGCAACCCACGTCACTGCTAGTCAGTAAAGAAACTCATGAAGTATCACTCACTGGAAATTTTTCTACAGGCCTACATCTTCTAGAAAGAAAGAGCTAAAAAAGGCAACCTTCATTGTATTGGACTAAAGATTTCCTCAATAGAAAAGATTAACTTTTTCAAAAGAACTAAAGATATTGTTCACATCTTCCAGATGCACCTTGATAGCTCCCAAAAGAAAAATCATTCTTGGTCAATAAGATAATAACATTTTGAACAGACAGTATATTCTGAGCACTGAACATCATGAGAACCTGAGAGTACACCAAAAAATTAAAGAAATAATCTTTGCTTTCACTCTTATACTATAATCCAGAATAGGATGGATTAACATTAAATATTTCTTAGAGGACATTAGGTTTGAAATAGTTTTTGAAGGAGAGAAAATCCCTTATTGGTAGAGAGTACTAAAGGAGAGAATAAGGGAAATAACTGTGATGTTGCTAGTAATATCCCGATTTAACATATAGGGCAGTAAGGCTCAGAGAAGCTAGGTGATCTGCCCAATATCACACAGGAAATCAACAGAGGAAGCCCAGATTCAAACCCAGGACTGTCAGTCTACTCAGGACATATTCTCCCCACCTTCTTGAATTGTAGTAGACAGAACTGAGAACAACTAAATTGTATTGGTTGACTGGTAAGACATTTGCTTGACTAGAGCCAAAAGTCTATATTAAGGTAAAACAAAGTTAATAAAGATGGTGATAAATTGGTAGAGGGCCTTGAGGAGAGGCAGGAGTATCTATCAGTAAGTTATAGGGACCCAAGGCACTTAAGAAGAGAAATGTGATGTGGAAAAAAAATGGAATTTAAGGACAATTCCTCTTGCAGAGCTGTATAAAATGTGGGGCCTGGAAGAAACTGTGTAGGAGGGTATACAGCACTTCAGCACTTTAGTACTGGTGAACTAAATATATATATATATTTAGTACTGGTGGCTAGGGAAACAGAAAGAATACCTGAGACATTTCCTTTTTTTTTTTTAATTAGCACTGGTATGAAGCTTATAGAAAGCATAGTTAAAAGTGATCCTAAAGTTGCAGGGCTGAAGAAGAGCAGTAGCATTTACAGGGAAATGTGTAAAGAATATCTTGGGCAGTAGGAAATATGATTAACGTTTTACCAATGTGTTATATTTCAAGGTTTGGGGTAACAGCCAGTAAGAGATGCGTGCTACTCAAAGTAGGGTCTGTGGACAGTGTTGGTCCACAACAGAGTAAATACACAAATTAGAGGTAAATGTTCACAAAGTTTTAATATAACGTCGCAGAGTAATTTTATACATGTTGGATCTAATAACAAAAACTGGAGGCTACATGTTGATTTTTAAGTAAGTTTTTAAATTTTTCTAGTAATTAATTTTTATTATATTTTACAAAAGTGTCATTCCATGACAGATAGGAAATTGACAAAAATTATAAAACTGGTCCTTCACCACAAATCATTTGAGAAACACAGCTATAGATCGTAAGAGTTATGGAAGGAGAGTCAGGATGAGAAGTGGAGGTTACGAGGTAGCTCGAGCATTACTGATGCTTGATCACCCTCCTCCACCTAAGACAAATTTAGGCCAGCCTTCTCCTATGCTCACTGCTTTGGGCACTATAAGAAAGTCAAAGATGAATGTGACACAGATCTTACCCTCATGGAGTTTTCAGAACAAAACAGACCAATACAATAAATATCGTGATACAAATCAGAGAGTGGTAAACGCCATAAAAAAGAACAAATACTATATAGTTAAATTACACCATATAGCTTTAATTCTAAAATACATTCAACAGTTTCTGTTTCCCAATCAATGTGTATTTAGTGTGTATTTCCTCCTCACTCCCAAGCTATTTTAAAATCTGTTATTGATATATATTTAGAGGAAATATATTTTGAAGGCTCTGTATGCAGCACATGTGTAAAACCTTGTGTATCTGTTAACTACAGCAACTGTTTACTTATATGTCTCTCTCCCAGCCTGAAGCTCCTTGAGAGCAGGAAATGCTTCTTTAAACTTTGTATTGCCCATGCCTGTGATAGCACCTGACATATAGTAGATATTTAATAAACGGTTGTACACTGAGAAGGGAAGCATAGGCTAAGCCTGAGTCTTGGCATTGACACCTACAGTAGAAAAAGGCAAGAATAAGCTTATTGGGGGGTTACATTTATACATCAAAAAACTCATTCATTCTAAAGATATTTCTACTGGCATAGAAATAGCTTTGGCATTGTTTTAATACAAAAATGCAAATATAATTGATTATGACTTGTAATTTGAATTTCTCAAATATTCTCACCAAAGCTCCCAGTGTGGAATAGTAGATCATTGCCATAATCTTCTCTAAGTGTGATTTCTTCTGGTTTGCTTTGGTTCTGAGTAAAGTATTCTGAAACATCAATAGCACTATGGAGAAACATAAGATTGAGGAAAGCATGTGAACAGAACACAATGATTTTGCAGTATACTGAAAAACAAACAAACACCCTTAAACAAAAACATGTTTTATTATAAAAACAAAGGAGAATTTTATTTTCTCAATAGTATTCCTTACAAACACTAGTTCATTATACATATGATATAATGAACTATGATCTCCAGGTTGTCAAATCCAATGGGCAATTCTCAGTCCCTATCTTACTTACCATACCCAACAGCATTTGAAATTGATGTTCACTCCCTTC
This sequence comes from Tursiops truncatus, assembly GCF_011762595.2. NCBI lineage: Eukaryota > Metazoa > Chordata > Mammalia > Artiodactyla > Delphinidae > Tursiops > Tursiops truncatus. The sequence continues at coordinate 58,556,874 of NC_047048.1, forward strand.
CTCATGGAACACATTCTCTTCTTGGCCTCTGCAATACTACTGTCTCTTGATTTTCTTCCTACCTCACTGGCTGTTCCTTTTCCATCTCCTTTATTAGTTCTTCCTCATCTCCCAGATTATTAACTATTAGGAATGACCCAACATTCAGTCCTCAGACCTCTCTCTCTCAAATCTACACTCATTCCCTCAGGGATTTCTTATGACTCATGGTTGAAGTTCCATCTACATACTCACAACTCTCAAATTTATATATCCCATCAAACATCTTTCCTGAATTTCAGACCCAGATATTCAACTACCTACCTACTCCCCTTGGATGTGTAACAGTCATCTCAAAACCTATATCCAAAACCTAATTTACTTCCTTTACCTTGCCCTCTTTAAACTTGCCATGCTCTAGTTATCCTAATCTCATTAAACTGGTAACTCCATTCTCATGCCAAAAATCATATAGTCAACCTTCACTTCTCTCTTTCTCTGTCAGCTCTGCCTCCAAAATATATCCATAACTTGACTGCTACCACCTTGATAGAATGAAGACTGAGAACTGATCACAGAGACTATCATCTCTTGTCTGGACTTCTTACTGCAATAATCTTCTCACAGGCTCTCTGCTTCCTTCCTTTCGCCCTTATAGTATGTAGCCAGAGGAAGCATGTTGAAGTCAAGTCAGATCCAGTCACTTTCCTATTCAAAACCCTCCTGTGCTCCCTATCTGACTAAAAGAAAAGTCCTCATTACAGCCTATGACACCCTCCATCATCTGCACCCCAGCTACTTCTCTGACCTCATCTCCTACCACTGGGCCCTTCATTTACTCCACTCCAGTCTCACTTGCCTCCTTGCTGTTCTTTGAATAGGTCCAACATGCTCTGCCTTAGAGCCTTTCCATTTGCTTTACATGGAACATTCTTCCCCACATTACTGAATGATTTGTTCCTTCATTTCCTTTAGATTTCTGTTTGGACCTTATTAGAAAAGCCTTTTCTAATCTCTCTGTTATTTTATTTTCTATTTCTCTTCATAATGCTGATCATCTCCTAGCATACTATATATTTACTTGTTTGTTTATTACCTGTCTCCCCCAACTAAAATATAAGATTCATGCGGCCAGGAGCTATCTCCTCAGTGCCTAGAACAGTGCTTGGCATATGGCAGGCACCCAACAAATATTGAATGAATGAATATACTGTCAATATTGCAAACTACATTCAGCAAATATAATGATACATTTTTGGTTTTCTACTTCGAACTTTCACACTAAATTTAAGTCTTTGTCAACTGCATGTGTATTTCAGTTGTTAACTATGTTCCATCTGCATTCATGAAATCTGAAAATGTAAAACAACAAAATATCAGGAAAATCAAATTGAAGGAAAATAAAATAATTTACTTCATATTTTGGGGATCAAAATCATGAAATTCTTCTGGCAATGTGATCGCATTGTAAGCTGCTTCGAGATCCTCTTTTGGAAGGTCAACCAGTCCTGAAAAGGATAAAATACCACATTCAATAAGCCATGATGCTATATAAAATCAACTTCCAACTAAATCTCTACTTTCTCTCACTGGACTAACTGTTTAGTCTCCTAACTGGTTTCCCTGTATCCACTCCTGCTCCTCTTCAGTCTATTCTCTACAAAACAGCCAGAGTGATATTTTAAATATGCAATTATATCAGATCACCCCCATATGTAAAATGACTCAGGGACTTCCCTAGTGCACTTAAATAAAATCCAAATTTCTAATCAGGGCCCTGTATCCCTACAAAACCTATAGGCATCATCTAACAACACCTTCCCGTACTCACTCTACTCCAACCGTACTGGTCTTTTTGCTCTCTGAATGAGTCAAGCACTTTACCACCTCAAGACCTTTGCTCTTGCAGTTCCCTCTCTCCGGAATGCTATTCCCTCATGGACTTCTTACATGGCTGGATACTTCTCATTCTTCGAGTCTGAGCTTAAATTCTTTCCTCTCAGAAAGGCTTTTCCCAATTAGCCTAACTAAAATACACTTCTCTCTTATTTTCTGTAGTAGTACTCTTTTTATATTCCTTCATAGCACAATCTATAATTATTATAATAATTTTTTTAGAAAATCTTTTTCATTATCTGATTTTCTCACCAGGCTCAAAGGGACCTTATTTGTCTTGTTTGTCCTTGTATCCCAGAGCCTAACATAGTGTTTCACACAAAGTATGAGATCAATAAATATTTATGGAATATATAAGTGAAATAATGAACAAATTTATTTCACTGAACCATATTTGATATAATTATAAATCTACTAAGAGATTCTACAGATATTTTAAATAAAGAAAAAAAAACTTGTCAATCCTGATTCACCCATATTAACTGAGGCAATAGTATGTGCAAGGCACTGAGACAAGCACTATAAGAGATTCAGAAAATAAGTATGACAAAGATGTTGCCTTCAAGGAGTTTGCAGTCTAGTGTGAGAGGCAAGGTCTGTACCTAGATAAACATAATACAAGGTGGAAAATGACTAAAGTCTTAAAACTAAAATAAAAATTTGAAAGCGTTCTATTTATGACATATGTAAATCTCTAACACTTTGGAATGCCTAAAAATTTTCTATAATATTTCATAAATAGCATGCTATTGTACTTAGAGTCTTGAGAATTGTGAAAACAATGACAATTACTGATATCTAGGTTTTGTCAATCACACTATTTCTAATTTATCTCATAAAGGCAAAAACAGATATGGCAAACCAAGTGACCCATTAAAACTGAATATCAGAGTTTCTTACACAAGTGTGGTAGCATTAAGTATATTTCTTGTGTAAATATGCAGGAACATTCCAAGTTTTTGAAAGCATAACCTCTTCCTGCAAACACAGGAAAAGAGCAAGGAAAATAATATAATTTTTTCTTAACCATGGAAACTTAGATTCAGTCAGAAGGAAGTTTACATTCACCATACTCACACTGGAACTACAGAGTGCTGCCAATTACAAGAGCCCACCCAAAATAAAAATGCAAAAGGGAACAAAGATGAGTGAGACAAATCAATATTGCATGTATACCTGGGCGAAATGTCATCTTCATTTTAAGCAATGCTTCACTGCAATCTGCCAAAAGATACTTTGCCTTCCTATTATAGATTCGAACAACTCCCAAAAGAAGGTGTCCTGAAGTTCGAAGTGCAATTTTCACCTTTCAAAAAATTTTTAAAGTATTAGAATATTAAAAATTAGATTCATAAACTCTGTTCTTTGAAAATTATAAAATAATGAGAATGTCTTCTCTTTAAAAAGCAGACATTTTGTATTCTTATTTAAGGTGAATCACTTAACTTTTACCTCACCTTGTAAAATGATTAACTTTTTTAATTCAGTGAAGATAATCTAATGTGGCATTTAAGTGAAGTATGCTATTATTGGTTTTATGGGAAGTATATAACCTTTGCAGTCGGGCAGACTTGGGGTCAAGCCTTGGCTCAGTTGCTGAGGCTGAGTCATTTAACCTTCCTGAACTTCAATTTATTAATAATGGCTACAATTTATTATATACTTATTTTGTGCCAGGCATTGTCCTAAGAGCTTTTCATACACTAATTTATTTAATTTGGACAACAACCTCTATTTACAGAAGCAAAAACTGAGACTCGGACATGATAAGCAGCATGCCCAAAGTAACAAAACTATTAAGTGATAGAGGAGGAATTAAATTTAAATTTGACCAACTCAGAAGTTCATGCTCTTAATTACCACACTTCACTGAGGCTAAAAGAAGCCTATCTCATAGGGTTATTGTGAAGATTAAGTAAACTAATGAACATACATAAAGTCTAGCCCAATGCCTGACACATGGTAAATTTTCAATTATAATTCATCCTTCTCTCAAGAAGAAAACTACTTAACTTATAAAAATATTAAAATGATATTTTAATGCAAATTCTAATAGCTTGTTATGGTATTTTATAATGAACATAGTACCTTGCTTATGAAGTGACTTCATATATATTTTGATTTATACTCAATCCTCCTTTCTTTCTACTCTCCCTATTCATTCACCCATTATTTTTCTAAGAAATACTCATTTGGTACCTACTGTGTATACAATATTTTGTTAGGGAATAAGAAACAATCACAAAATATGTATAAAACATGGCCTCTGTCCTTCAGGATCCAATCAATTTATGATAAACATATAAGAGTTAATTACCAACAGAAATCAATATATGTTTATGTCCAGAAAATAAATGCTATAGGAAATAAAAAAGAGAAGACCATTTAAGAAGTAAAGCTTCCTTGGAAATATATTTCATGATATAATGTATTTTAATTCCTTTCCTCTCCATAAGTCATAGCAAATACATACTATAATTTTAATGAATAACATACCTTAGGTGAAAGAATTTTTTCAATGGTTATTTCTAGATTACATTCAAATACATGGGCCTTTGTGAGTTTCTTCTCCCAGTGAGCTGCAAGCCAGATTTTGGCCAATGGCCCTCGCTTACTCATAAGCACATGTGTGTAGAACATGGTGCCCGTATTCCTTAGTAGTATTTAATGAACTACAGAGAACATTAAAAGACATTTAAATTTCAATACAAAAATCTTTCAGTGCTATTTTACAGCAAGCAAAACCATTTTTCATTAATTATATAAAATAGATTATCTTCTAATTCAATGCATTATTCAATTCAAATTATTTTCTTATAAAAAGAAACTTTTATTTAAAATACAAAACTATATTGGGCTTCCCTGGTGGCGCAGTGGTTAAGAATCCGCCTGCCAATGCAGGGGACACGGGTTCAAGCCCTGGTCCGGGAAGATCCCACATGCCGTGGAGCAACTAAGTCCGTGCGCCACAACTACTGAGGCTGAGCTCTAGAGCCTGTGAGCCACAACTGCTGAGCCCGTGTGCCAGAACTACTGAAGTCCATGAGCCTAGAGCCCGTGCTCTGCAACACGAGAAGCCACTGCAATGAGAAGCCCACGCACTGCAACGAAACGAAGAGTATCCCCCGCTCGCCGCAACTAGAGAAAGCCCGCGCACAGCAATGAAGACCCAACACAACCAAAAAATAAATAATTTTTTTTAAAAAAGAAAAGAAACTATAGGAAAAGAATCAGAGGAAGGAAAGAAAAAAAAGAATCCAATTTAATGTTTTGAAATAAGAATGGTAAAAGAAAACCTTCACTTAAAGACAAAATAATTATGCACATTTCCACAAATTGTACTATTCTCAATAACATCATAAGGCTCCAGTACTAGGCAAAGGAATGTCATAACGCTTTGGCTGACTTCTAGAGAAGAATCAAGTCATTGTTTACATATAGGTAATCTTAAACTGCCACTAGAGAACCATTTTTTAACTTCTTTCCTACTTAAAGTTCTGATAAAAGAGAAAACTGAACAAAAGCGAATACAAAAACAAAATCAGCCACGGAATTAAAAACTTAGATGACCTTTGATCAATGCCCATTTCCACCCCAAGAATCAAATCATTGGGCCCAAAATAAAGGTTATGCAATCTACCGAACCACATTCCTCAATGGGACAGCTAGAGATTTTTTTTTTTTGCGGTATGCGGGCCTCTCACTGTTGTGGCCTCTCCCGTTGCGGAGCACAGGCTCCCTACACGCAGGTTCAGTGGCCATGGCTCACAGGCCCAGCCGCCCCGTGGCATGTGGGATCTTCCCGGACCGGGGCACGAACCCGTGTCCCCTGCATCGGCAGGCGGACTCTCAACCACTGCGCCACCAGAGAAGCCCACAGCTAGAGATTTTAATGTGTGTGGCCTCTGCCTGCCTTGGCTCCACTTTCTTCCTTTCTCCTGTGTCTGGTATTTTAGAATAAATTCCAATTTGTCTTTTTCAATTGCTCCCAGGTGTATGATTACTAGTAAACTTTAAGAAAAAAACAACCCTGTGATTTACTATTCCTGAGACGTTGATTTTCCTGAGACGTTGATTTTCCTACCTCACCCCACAAAAAATCCCCCACAGAAGCCCCATTGTCCTGTGAGTTATTTCTAGGTTGAATTGACTTCATGCAAAGTAAAGCTAAGGATAGTACATGGAACTAGGAGACAGGCAGGAGGCTTAATTCGTGGAAAAGGGTCCCAGTGAGGAGAGTGAGGGCGGGAGGAAGGGTTAGAAAGCGGACCCTGGGGGCGAGTGGCGTCGGGGGTGGAGAGAGCCACAGAGGGCGCTCCTTCCAGGAAGAGAGAAGGGGGGAGGGGCGAGGAATGGAAGGTGCTGGGGTCGGGGAGCGGGGCAGGGGTGTGAGGAGAAGACGGCGAGAGCCAAGGGCTCGGACGCCTAGGGCTCCCTCCACACACGACTCCTCAGAGTTGAAGGCCGGGTACTCAGAGAGGGACACCGAGGCTGAGGAGTGACCGCAAGCGCCCATTGCCTCCCCTCAGGCGGGGTCCCTCAGGGCTCATGCCGGTGAAGAGCCCGGCGGCACACGTGTGGGGATGAGGGTGGCCGCGGCCGCCGTGATCCAGCCCGCCTCCAGCCCCCGGGTCCCGCCCATCGCCCTACTTCCAGCGCAGGGTCTGAAGCGAGGCGTGCCCGAACAGGGGCTGGAGGAGGAGTCGCTAGATCCTCGCGTTAGATCTCTGGCGCTCCACGCCCTGAGCTGCTGTGCGTCTGGGAGTGCGCGGCCGGGCTACAGGGCGGGGAGGGGCGGGGCAGTGGACCGGGGCGGGGCGAGGGGAGGGGCATATGGGGACGGCACGGGGCTATAGGCGGGGCAGTGGGCGGGGAACAGGGCAGGCCTAGGGCGGGGCGGCAGGGTGGGCGGGGCTAAGGGCCAGCGGCATGAGTGGGTGGGGCAAAGGGCGGGGCAGGGAACAGGGACCCGGACCGGGGCGGGGATGGGGGACACTGAGAGCAGTTTCCCGCGTGGTGCTTGCTCTTGGAGCTTATCTGTTCAGCGACCCGGTCACTAGCCACTGCAAAACAATTGTGAGGGGTGGTAATGTCTGACCCCTCTGCTTGGCCTCTGAACATCACCAGGACGATGTCTCATCTTTTGCACTTAGAGCGAGGAGGTCCCTGGAGAGTTATTAAATCTCTTTAACCTTAGTTTTTCTCATCTGTAAAATGGAAATGATGATAATAAAAGTACCTGTGCCATAGGGTATTGTAAGAGATGAGTGAGATGAAGCATGTAAAGAGCCTAGCAATAATAACTGCTCAATAAATATTAGCTATCATTATTGTTGTTGTTAAAAAGATCATTCACGTTGACCAGCACTTTAGGGACAGCAAACATTTTCCTGCCTGGAATATCACAGCTTTCAATAGCTAAAGCCAACTGCTACAACATAAGAAAAATCATACAAAAGCATATGGATCAAAGGCTGTTTTCCTCCCTTGAACTTCATAGTAAATACTGATAAATCTTGGAATAACAATGGCATCCAATATATAGGTTATTGATAAGGTCCCAGGCTCCTTGCTGATGGGTTGTCTTATTTACTCTTCAAACAACCTCACAAGGTAGTTAGTAATTTCCCTCCTTTTGAGATGAGGAAATGGCCTGGAGGGAGAAGCCACCTGTCCAGGGTCACATAGTAGGGGATGTTAGAGACAGAATTCAGCTCGGGTTTAGCTCCCCTTTTCCCACCTCAGGGAATGGTATCACAATGACCACTCAGGCAGACATCTGGGAGATGCCCTTGATGCCAACCTCACCTCTACCTTAATATCACTCCATAAGCAAGCCCATCACTCCACCTTCAAATAGGACTTTATCCACTTCTCACTGCCTCTACCCTCTCTACCCTGGTCTAAGCTACTTCCCTCCTGGAAAAGCTCCAACAGCTTTCTCAGCAATCTCCCTCATGTCACTTGCCTTCCTTGAGCCCATTGTCCACACTGAAGCCAGAAGGGTCTCCCCCCTTTAAAGCCCTCTAAGTCCTCCTGTTGCTCTTAGAATAAAAACAAACTCCCTCCTAACAACTACAGGGTCCTGTATAGTCTCCCCCTTACTTATTATTCTAGCTTCATGTCCTATGGGTGGATTTATCCTGACCACAATGAATCTTCAGTTTCAGGGCCCTTGCTTGCATGGGCCCCTCCAAGGCCCTGGGAGAAACATAGCAGTGTGTTCACCTGGGTGTGTGTTTTTGTAAACATTGCAGAAGTAAGATATTTAATGGTAATCCTTTAAGATCGATGTCTTTCAACTCTCCCTTTATCATACTGTATTGTGGCAATGGAGTACCTGAAGGATGCAGCTAAGGCAGAGTTGAGTTAGGTGTACATTAATTTAGGTTCAGAGGTGTTATGGATTGAATGTTTGTGTCCCTCCAAATTCATATGTTGAAATCCTAATCCCCAATGTGATGGTATTGGGAGATGGGGCCTTTGGGAGGTAATTAGGTCATGAAGGCTCCACCCTGATGGGTTAATAATATGGGATTAGTGCCCTTATAAAGGAGACCTTTCAACCTTTCTGCCTTGTGAAGACACAGCTGTCTGTGAACTAGAAAGCAGGTTCTCACCGGACACCAAATCTGCTGGCAACTTGATCTTGGACTTCCCAGCCTCCAGAACTGTGAGAAACAAATGTTTGTTGTTTAGCCACCCAGTCTATGGTAGTTTGTTATAGCAGCCTGAACAGATTAGGACAAGAAGGATCAATTTATACAGTTCACAGCCCCTTTCATCTTTAGTTGTGTCATTGCTGTCCGTCTCAGTGTAGGAATGGCTTCCAGGAATATCCCTATTGTCCACTGTGCTGACTCACCCTGCACTGTGACAGGAAGGTGCAGGGCCACATGTTGTATCATTGCCCAGCATCAGTGCAAAATGGGTGGAACAAGATTTGGAACATACAGTGCTAGAGCTAATCTACAGAAAATTCTTCTGATCATCAGATGTATTAAACTATATGCAGAGGATTTGGCTCCCCACAAAGGCTGGTTAAAAGCAGAAGTATAGGGGCTTCCCTGGTGGCGCAGTGGTTGAGGGTCCGCCTGCCGATGCAGGAGACGCGGGTTCGTGCCCCGGACCGGGAGGATCCCACATGCCGCGGAGCGGCTGGGCCCGTGGGCCATGGCCGCTGGGCCTGCGCGTCCGGAGCCTGTGCTCCGCAACCGGAGAGGCCACAGCAGTGAGAGGCCCGCCTACCGCAAAAAAAAAAAAAAAAAAAAAAAAAGCAGAAGTATATTTGGCAGTGCAGCCTATACAATTATAAATGCACTGCACATTTTTTCTTCCTTTCTAATAGGAATTGCACAAACTAGAAGACATCAAAGTCCTATGTTTGTAGGGATATGGCGAACTGTAAACAGCGAGTATGTCCATGAGGGAATTTGAGTGTTGTATGATCTCATTGTGTTGGGTCATGCCTTACTTAGCATTTCTGCCCTAGCAATGTCTTACAGAAGAAATGGCCTGTAGATGGTAATAAAAGTAGTATAGTAGGCCCTCCGTATCCACAGGCTCTGCATCCGTGGTTTCAATCAACCTCAGCAAAAATATTTGAAAAAAAATTCCAGAAATTTCCAAAAAGCGAAACTTAAATTTGCCACACAGTGGCAACTATTTACATAGCATTTACACTGTATTAGGTATTATAAGTACATGATTTTATAAATTATATAAATTATATAAATACATAAATCATAAGAGAATGATTTCCAGCAGGAATGAGAAGAAAATTCCTTTTTGTTGATCACCTACTGTGGTAGGTGGAAAAATGACCCCTACATCCTAATCCCTGGAGCTTGTGAATGTTACTTTATGTGGCAAAGGGGGGGGGGGTCCTCCTTTGCAGATGTGATTAAATTAAGGATCTTGAGATGGGGAGATTATCCTGGATTATCAGGTGCACCCTAAATACAATCGCATGTATCCTCAGTAAGAGGAAGACAAAGGGAGATTTTACACAGAGCAGAAGGCATGGGTGTGGCTTCAAATCAGAGTACCAGCAGCCACCAGAAGCTAGACAAGGTCAAGAACAGATTATCCCCTAGAGCTTCCAAAGGGAGTGCAGCCTGGCCCACACCTCGATTTTGGTCCAGTGAAACAGGAGCGGAACTGCGACCATGGGGCAGAGGCAGGGCAGAAACCCCACCTATGAACTGGGTTCAAGATATGCTGGAGGCAGGGAAGGGGGCACGCTACTGGAGACACCCCGACTCTAGACCTACTCACCAACCATGGTGATTCCAGATGGTGTTGTCTAGAGATGTCTTTGAGTTCCTTTCACACATACAGAGACTGTCTTGCCTCAGACTCTGCCAGAAAGAGTGGAGGGGTTGGTAGGGGGGCATGTGAACCCAGCATCTCTGCATCCTCTTTCCCACGGCACCCCTCCCTCCACTGCTGCTGATTGGAAGAGCACCATCATGCTGTGGGTCAGAGGTCTGCTTAGGCAGAAGATAGATCTAAGATTTACTCAGTGTGTTATTTTGGGCCACTTAGCTCCACTAAAGCTCAATTTCTTCATCTGATATCTGTAATATCACCCTTGCAGAGCTGTTGAGTGGGTTCACAGCAACAGTATCTTTACAATGTTTCTTATGGTGCTGGTAGTTAGGGTAGATAATTGGTAATAAAAATGAATAGTTTACATGGCACACACACAGCCCTTATTAGATGGCAGGCTCTGCTGAAAACATTTTGCATGTATTTTTTTAAATGGGACCAGAAAAGAGTTTTATTTGAGCCAAACTGAGGACTATAGCCAAGGAGACAGTCTCTCAGATAGCTCTGAGGCATTGTTCCAAAGAAGCATGGTTTTTAGCACAGTTTTGTATCTTGTCAGAGCAAACAACATCAAACATTACAGGATACATTCCTTCAAAATTTCAAAGAAGACAGATGAGCACGTACACAGCAAATCAGCCTGGCCTTGGCACCTGTGAAGAGAGTCTTATCATCAAAGGAGTATTAGCATTGATGTTCCAGGAAGGGAGGTATTTATCTCTCTCTTCAAAACAGACGTTGTTTACTTCTGGACAATGCACACTTTTCTTTAATGGTTAGAGCAGATGTACAGTGTATGCTTTTTTTTTTGGTGTAAGCATATATATATTAAAAATATATATATATATATTTTTTTTTACTCACATCACTCTGTTATTGGTCAAATCAGTCATACAATCAACTGGGTCATTCCATCACTGGATGACTTGAATAATATATATACATATATATATTTTTTATACAGCAGGTTCTTATTAGTCATCAATTTTATACACATCAGTATATACATGTCAATCCCAATCTCCCAATTCATCACACCACCACCAACAACCCCCCACGGCTTTCCCCCCTTGGTGTCCATGTTTGTTCTCTACATCTGTGTCTCAATTTCTGCTCCACAAACCAGTTCATCTGTACCATTTTTCTAGGTTCCACATATATGTGTTAATATACGATACTTGTTTTTCTCTTTCTCACTTCACTCTGTATGACAGTCTCTAGATCCATCCACGTCTCAACAAATGACCCAATTTCGTTCCTTTTTATGGCTGAATAATATTCCATTGTATATATGTACCACATCTTCTTTATCCATTGGTCTGTCAATGGGCATTTAGGTTGCTTCCATGACCTGGCTATTGTAAACAGTGCTGCAATGAACATTGGAGTGCATGTGCCTTTTTGAATTATGGTTTTCTCTGGATATATGCCCAGAGGGCATTGCTGGGTCATATGGTAGTTCTTTTTTTATCTTTTTAAGGAACCTCCATACTGTTCTCCATAGGGGCTGTATCAATTTACATTCCCACCAACAGTGCAAGAGGGTTCCCTTTCCTCCACACCCTCTCCAGCATTTATTGTTCGTAGATTTTCTGATGATGTCCATTTTAACTGGTGTGAGCTGATACCTCATTGTAGTTTTGATTTGCATTTCTCTAATAATTAGTGATGTTGAGCAGCTTTGCATGTGCTTCTTGGCCATCTATATGATTTCTTTGGAGAAATGTCTATTTAGGTCTTCTGCCCGTTTTTGGATTGGGTTGTTTGTTTTTTTAATATTGAGATGCATGAGCTGTTTATATATTTTGGAGATTACTCCTTTGTCCCTTGATTCGTTTGCAAATATTTTCTCCCAGTCTGAGGGTTGGCTTTTCGTGTTGTTTATGGTTTCCTTTGCTGTGTAAAAGCTTTGAAGTTTCATTAGGTCCCATTTGTTTATTTTTGTTTTTATTTCCATTACTCTAGGAGGTGGATCAAAAAAGATCTTGCTGTGATTTATGTCAAAGAGTGTTCTTCCTATGTTTTCCTCTAAGAGTTTTATAGCGTCCAGTCTTACATTTAGGTCTTTAATCCATTTGGAGTATATTCTTGTGTATGGTGTTAGGGAGTGTTCTAATTTCATTCTTTTACATGTACCTGTCCAGTCTTCCCAGCACCGCTTATTGAAGAGACTGTCTTTTCTCCATTGTATATCCTTGCCTCCTTTGTCATAGATTAGTTGACCATAGATGCATGGGTTTATCTCTGGGCTTGCTATCTTGTTCCATTGATCTATGTTTCTGTTTTGGTGCCAGTACCATATTGTCTCGATTACTGTAGCTTTTTAGTATAGTCTGAAGTCAGGGAGTCTGATTCCTCCAGCTCCATTTTTTTCCCTCAAGACTGCTTTGGCTACTCGGGGTCTTTTGTGTTTCCATACAAATTTTAAGATTTTTTGTTATAGTTCTGTAAAAAATGCCATTGGTAATTTGGTAGGGATTGCATTGAATCTGTAGATTGCTTTGGGTAGTATGGTCATTTTCACAGTACTGATTCTTCCAATCCAACAACATGGTATATCTCTCCATCTGTTGGTATCATCTTTAATTCCTTTCGTCAGTGTCTTATAGTTTTCTGCATACAGGTCTTTTGTCTCCCTAGGTAGGTTTATTCCTAGGAATTTTATTTTTTTTGTTGCAATGGTAAATGGGAGTGTTTCCCTAATTTATCTTTCAGATTTTTCATCATTAGTGTATAGGAATGCAAGAGATTTCTGTGCATTAATTTTGTATACTGCAACTTTACCAAATTCATTGATTAGCTCTAGTAGTTTTCTGGTGGTATCTTTAGGATTCTCTACGTATAGTATCATGGTATCTGCAAATAGTGACTGTTTTAGTTCTTCTTTTCCAATTTGTATTCTTTTTATTTCTTTTTCTTCTATGATTGCTGTGGCTAGGACTTCCAAAACTATATTGAATAATAGTGGCGAGAGTGGACATACTTGTCCACTTGTCCTCTGATTTTAGAGGAAATGCTTTCAGTTTTTCACCATTGAGGATGATGTTTGCTGTGGGTTTGTTGTATATGACCTTCATTATGTTGAGGTAGGTTCCCTCTATGCCCACTTTCTGGAGAGGTTTTATCATAAATGGGTGTTGAATTTTGTCAAAAGATTTTTCTGCATCTATTGAGATGATCATATGGTTTTTCTCCTTCAATTTGTTAATATGGTGTATCACATTGATTGATTTGCATGTATTGAAGAATCCTTGCATCCCTGGGATAAATCCCACTTGATCATGGTGTATGATCCTTTTAATGTGTTGTTGGATTCTGTGTGCTAGTATTTTGTTGAGGATTTTTGCATCTATATTCATCAGTGATATTGGTCTGTAATTTTCTTTTTTTGTAGTATCTTAGTCTGGTTTTGGTATCAGGGTGATGGTGGCCTCATAGAATGAGTTTGGGAGTGTTCCTTCCTCCACAGTTTTTTGGAAGAGTTTCAGAAGGATGGCTGTTAGCTCTTCTCTAAGTGTTTGATAGAATTCACCTGTGAAGCCATCTGGTCCCGGACTTCTGTTTGTTGGAAGATTTTTAATCACAGTTTCAATTTCATTACTTGTGATTCGTCTGTTCATATTATCTATTTCTTCCTGGCTCAGTCTTGGGAGGTTATACCTTTCTAAGAATTTGTCCATTTCTTCCAGGTTGTCCATTTTATTGGCATACAGTTGCTTGTAGTAATCTCTTAGGATGCTTTGTATTTCTGCAGTGTCTGTTGTACCTTCTCCTTTTTCATTTCTAATTTTATTGATTTAAGTACTCTCCCTCTTTTTCTTGATGAGTCTGGCTAATGGTTTATCAATATTGTTTATCTTCTCAAAGAACCAGCTTTTAGTTTTATTGATCTTTGCTATTGTTTCCTTATTTTCTCTTTCATTTATTTCTGCTCTGATCTTTATGATTTCTTTCCTTCTGCTAACTTTGGGTTTTGTTTATTCTTCTTTCTCTAGTTCCTTTAGGTGTAAGGTTAGATTGTTTATTTGAGATTTTTCTTGTTTCTTGAAGTAGGCTTGTATAGCTATAAACTTCCCTCTTAGAACTGCTTTTGCTGCATCCCATAGGTTTTGGATTGTTGTATTTTCATTGTCATTTGTCTCTAGATATTTTTTGATTTCCTCTTTGATTTCTTCAGTGATCTCTTGGTTATTTAGTAATGTAGTGTTTAGCCTCCATGTGTTTGTGTTTTTTACATTTTTTCCCCTGTAATTCATTTCTAATCTCATAGTGTTGTGGTCAGAAAAGATGCTTGATATGATTTCAACTCTTTAAATTTACTGAAGCTTGATTTGTGACACAAGATGTAATCTACCCTGAAGAATGTTCCGGGCGCACTTGAGAAGTGTAATCTGCTGCTTTTGGATGGAATGTCCTATAAATATCAATTAAATCTATCTGGTCTATTGTGTCATTTAAAGCTTTTGTTTCCTTATTTATTTTCATTTTGGATGATCTGTCCATTGGTGTAAGTGAGGTGTTAAAGTCCCGCACTATTATTGCATTACTGTCAATTTCCTCTTTTACAGCTGTTAGCAGTTGCCTTATGTTTTGAGGTGCTCTTATGTTGGGTGCATATATATTTATAATTGTTATATCTTCTTCTTGGATTGATCCCCTGTTCATTATGTAGTGTCCTTCCTTGTCTCTTGTAACATTCTGTATTTTAAAGTCTATTTTATCTGATATGAGTATTGCTACTCCAGCTTTCTTTTAATTTCCATTTGCATGGAATATCTTTTTCCATCCCCTCACTTTCAGTGTGAATGTGTCCCTAGGTCTGAAGTGGGTCTCTTGTAGACAGCATATATATGGATCTTGTTTTTGTATCCATTCAGCAAGCCTGTGTCTTTTGTTTGGAGCATTTAATCCATTCGCTTTTAGGGTAATTATTGATATGTGTGTTCCTATGACCATTTTCTTAATTGTTTTGGGTTTGTTTTTGTAGGTCCTTTCTTCTCTTGTGTTTCCCACTTAGAGAAGTTCCTTTAGTATTTGTTGTAGAGCTGGTTTGGTGGTGCTGAATTCTCTTAGCTTTTGCTTGTCTGTAAAGCTTTTGATTTCTCCATCAAATCTGAATGAGATCCTTGCCAGGTAGAGTAATTTTGGTTGTAGGTTCTTCCCTTTCATCACTTTAAGTATATCATGCCACTCCCTTCTGGCTTGTACAGTTTCTGCTGAGAAATCAGCTGTTAACCTTATGGGAGTTCCCTTGTATGTTATTTGTCATTTTTCCCTTGCTGCTTTTAATAATTTTTCTTTGTCTTCAATTTTGCTAGTTTGATTACTATGTGTCTCAATGTGTTTCTCCTTGGGTTTATCCTGTATGGGACTCTCTGCACTTCCTAGACTTGGGTGGCTATTTCCTTTCCCATGTTAGGGTAGTTTTCGACTATAATCTCTTCAAACATTTTCTCTGGTCCTTTCTCTCTCTCTTCTCCTTCTGGGACCCCTATAATGCGAATGTTGTTGCATTTAATGTTGTCCCAGAGGTCTCTTAGGCTGTCTTCATTTCTTTACATTCCTTTTTCTTTATTTTGTTCTGCAGCAGTGAATTCCACCATTCTGTCTTCCAGGTCACTTATCCGTTCTTCTGCCTCTGTTATTCTGCTATTGATTCCTTCCAGTGTAGTTTTCATTTAGTTATTGTATTGTTCATCTCTGTTTGTTTGTTCTTTAATTCTTCTAGGTCTTTGTTAAACATTTCTTGCATCTTCTCGATCTTTGCCTCCATTCTTTTTCCGAGGTCCTGGATCATCTTCACTATCATTATTCTGAATTCTTTTTCTGGAAGGTTGCCTATCTCCACTTCATTTAGTTGTTTTTCTGGGGGTTTATCTTGGTCCTTCATCTGGTATCTTGTTCCTTCATCTGTCCCTCCCTCTGCCTTTTCATCTTGTCTATCTTTCTGTGAATGTGGTTTTTTTTCCACAGGCTGCAGGGTTGTAGTTCTTCTTGCTTCTGCTGTCTGCCCTCTGGTGGATGAGGCTATCTAAGAGGCTTATGCAAGTTTCCTGATGGGAGGGACTGGTGGTGGGTAGAGCTGACTGTTGCTCTGGTGGGCGGAGCTCAGTAAAACTTTAATCCGCTTGACTGCTGATGGGTGGGGCTGGGTTCCCCACCCAGGTTGTTTGTTTGGTTGTTTGGCCTGAGGCAACCCGACACTGGAGCCTACCTGGACTCTTTGGTGGAGCTAATGGCGACTCCTGGAGGGCTCACGCCAAGGAATACTTCCCAGAAGTTCTGCTGCCAGTGTCCTTGTCCCCACGGTGGGCCACAGCCAGCCCCCTCCTCTGCAGGAGACCCTCCAACACTAGCAGGTAGGTGTGGTTCATTCTCCCCTGGGTCCCAATGTGCACACCACTTTGTGTGTGCCCTCTAAGTGTGGAGTCTCTGTTTCCCCCAGTCCTGTCGAAGTCCTGCAATCAATTCCCACTAGCCTTCAAAGTCTGATTCTCTAGGAATTCATCCTCCTGTTGCTGGACCCCCAGGTTGGGAAGCCTGACGTGGGGCTCAGAACCTTCACTCCAGTGGGTGAACTTCTGTGGTATAAGTGTTCTCCAGTCTGTGAG
Organism: Tursiops truncatus; assembly: GCF_011762595.2. NCBI lineage: Eukaryota > Metazoa > Chordata > Mammalia > Artiodactyla > Delphinidae > Tursiops > Tursiops truncatus. The sequence goes on from NC_047048.1 coordinate 58,573,691, forward strand.
TCACCAACCCAACAGTTATGGGACTTGATTTTACTGTGGTTGTGCCCCTCCTACTGTCTCACTGTGGTTTCTCCTTTGTCCTTGGACGTGGGGTATCGTTTTTGGTGAGTTCCAGTGTCTTCCTGTTGATGATTGTCCAGCATCTAGTTGTGATCCTGGTGCTCTTGCAAGAGGGAGCGAGAACACGTCCTTCTACTCCACCATCTTGGTTCCAATCACGTTTTGCATGTATTAACTCATTGTTCTTCACATCATCCTCAGGAGGTAGGTACATTATTATTCCCATTCTATAGATGGTGAAACTGAGGCACAGAGAGTTTAATGACTTGCCCAAGCCCACACAATGAGTAAATGGTAGAGCTAGGATTCAAAGACTGGCAGTGAGGCTACAGGCTGTACTTACAGCCACTACACTATCCTGAGCTTTAAAATGGTAGCTGTTATTATTAATTATAATAGCTAAGATTGATGTGCCAGGACCATGTTGACTCACTGCATTTGCTCAATAGCTGTATGAGGTAATTTCTGTGGTATCCCTGCTTTATGGAGGAGCAAAGAGAGGCAAGAAAATTTATGTTATTTGCTTAACGTCACAGAGCTAATAAGTAGCAGAACTGGGATTCAAACCCAGACAGCCTGGTGTCAAGGCCCTCACTCTTAATCATTACATTGTATTACCTGTGTATTGACGATGATGATGAAGGAGAAGAGGTAGAAGAAGAGGAGGGGGAGGAGAAAACAAACCTACCTTATACCAACCACCTATGATGTGTTCAGATGTCAAAGGCTGAGCTGATCCATCAGATTCCCTCTCTCTAAACTTTTTTTTTGAATTTTATTTTATTTATTTTTTATACAGCAGGTTCTTATTAGTCATCAATTTTATACACATCAGTGTTTACATGTCAATCCCAATTGCCCAATTCATCACACCACCACAACCACCACCCCGCCGCTTACCCCTCTTGGTGTCCATACATTTGTTCTCTACATCTGTGTCTCTATTTCTGCCCTGCAAACCAGTTCATCTGTACCATTTTTCTAGGTTCCATATATATGTGTTCCATATATATATATATATATATATATATGGAACATATATCTAGGTTCCACACATATATGATATTTGTTTTTCTCTTTCTAACTTACTTCACTCTGTATGAGTCTATAGATTCATCCACATCTCTACAAATGACCCATTTTCATTCCTTTTTATGGCTGAGTAATATTCCATTGTATTTACGTACCACATCTTCCTTATCCATTCATCTGTCAATGGGCATTTAGGTTGCTTCCATAACCTGGCTATTGTAAATAGTGCTGCAGTGAAATTTGGGGTTCATGTGTCTTTTTGAATTATGGTTTTCTCTGGGTATATGCCCAGTAGTGGGATTGCTGGATCATATGGTAATTCTATTTTTAGTTTTGTAAGGAACCTCCATACTGTTCTCCATAGTGGCTGTATCAATTTACATTCCCACCAACAGTGCAAGAGGGTTCCCTTTCCTCCACACCCTCTCCAGCATTTGTTGTTTTTAGACCTCTCTCTAGACTTTGACAGAGAGAAATAACAGGAGAGTGCTATCTTTAGCAGTGGGAGTGGACAATGAAAATATGCAGAAAGAAGACAAAGTAAAGCCCAGACATAGTTAAAGGAAACTGAAGCTAGGAGCTAGGACAGATGGCAGAACAGCCCCCAGCCCCGGTTCTCAGACTTCCCTTGGGGGAGTGGGGGCTGTGGAAACTCAATCCCCCGACCCCAATTCAGAGGCTCTGGTTCAGCAGGCATGGGTGGGCCTGGGGGTCCGCACTCGTAGTGCGCACAGTGGTGGAGACTGATGAGGACCCACTCTGACACGCTGAGGAAGCTGGTCTGTTGAGAGAGAATGGAGGATGTGTCTGACATGGAGGTGTTCACCAGACTCTCCATCCACTCCTCACATTTCCCAGCCCCCACGCTGGGACAGACCACGTGACTAACTCTAGCCAATGGGCTGTGGGCAGAAGGGACACATTTCACTGCCTGGCTAAAGTGTGGAAGAGACAGTGTGTGACTCTCCTTATGTATCTTCCCTGCTGTAGCATCTGGTGACAGCACAGATGGTGGCTGGGTCCCTGAGCAGGAGCCCCCCCCCCCCCCATAATAGAGCCATAGGACATGTAGTGTGAGCCAGGAATGGACCTTGGTCGTGTTGAGGCCTTGAGTTCGTTTGTCACAGCAGCAGAGCTGAGCCCACCTCTCAGTAGCACACTGAAACACAGTGATGCTGGAGTGATGGAGTGAACTCTTGTAGATCCAGACCTACCCTTCACCTCCTGGAGTTCCTGCCCGTGGATTTTGATGAGATTCTGTCTTATCACTCTGCCTGAGGTTACAAAGTGTCGATGCCTATTCCTTGCAGCTGATGTGCCACACTGGAAACCCATCCAGTCTTACATGGTGTGGTGGCTTTAAAACATGTCTACAAGTTCTTTGATGCTCCTCCCATCAAGAGGTGGTCTAATTCTCTTCCCCGTGAATGTGAGCTGGCCTTGGTGCCTGGCTTCTGCTGCATAAGATGCAATGGATGTGACACTGTGACCTCCAAGACTGAGTCATAAAGCCTATACAGCTTCCTCTTGGCTCTCTTCAGATGCTTGTTCTTGGCACCAGCCACTATGCTATGAGGTAGCCTAGGTCACAGGGAGGAGTCATGGGTAGGTGTTTCAGGTGACAGCATCAGCTAAGGTCCCAGGTAACAGCCAGCGTCCACTGCCAGACATGTGAATAAGCCTTTGAGATGAATCAAGCTGGACACCATCTGACTGCAGCCACTTGAGAGACCAAAAGCAAGAACCACCCAGCTGAACCCAGTCAGTCCCCAGAACCGTGGGAAGTGTGATTTTACTGCAATGATGAATGGTTGTTGCAATAATGAAGTGACTGTTTTTGTTTTAAGTTTGGGAGCATTTTGTTACACACCTGCCAGAACACTTGGGCACTGTAAGGCATCAAGCCTGGCCCAGGGCTGGACGCTGGCCCCAGGTAAAAGTGAGCCTCTGATCCTTTCTGGTTAGTCACAGGGTGAGTCCTGAACTGCCGGCCCTGACAATAGGTATCACATCTTGAACTGTTCTTCTTCTGCTCCTAATTTTTTAGCTTCTGACCCCCATCCGTCCTTTCCCCACCTGTGTCCCCTTCTCTCCTCACCCTTGGATGGGAGGCTTGGGTGTACAGTCCTGTTTTTGCTGCCTCAGCAGAGAAAACCCCAGATTTTCCTTTGTGACCATGATCCACAGGCTCCCTCTAGTGCTCACTTGCTCTCGTGGATGAACATGATCTATAACCCAGCCCTCGAGGAACCGACACTGAGGATGTCATTGCCACTCCAACCCCCTTGTCCCCCAGCATCTGGGCTCAGACTGAGCTTGTTCTGACCTGGGATCAGGAACTGAACATTGGTTCCAGAGGTGGGGTCTGGAGAACAACACATACCCAAGCAGAGGGTCAGGTTTATCTTTGCAGATTGGTAGAGGGGGGACTGGCAGATGTTTTTGGTCTGGGGGCCCAGCTGTGGGAAGCTGGGAGAGGCAGAGGGTGCAGGTTGTTGGCATTGGGCATGGAAAACCAATGTCATTGTTACTTTGCATGGCCAGGCAGATATCTCTCCTAATGATGGTTGCTAGCAAGCTTGTCTACTTGTAATAGTCATAGTTTCAGAAATCATTATATTTGTGATTACACAGCAATAATAACAAGCTGTCATTTATTAGCCTTTACAATGCTCAGTGCTGTGTAAAGTGAGTTATATGCATTCTCCTATACAATATAAATAATAATCCTATGAGGTAGATATTATTATCCCTTCTTTTACAGATGAGGCTCAGAGAGGTTGAGTAATTCATCTAAGATCAAAAAGTAAGTAAATGGTGGAGGTGGAATTAAAACTCAGGTTAACCACCACATTTGTAGGAATATGCAAGTTAAGATCACAGTGTAATACCATTTTGCACTCATTATATTGGCAAAAATTAAGAAGACTGATAATACCAAGTGTTGGCGAGAATGTTGAGCAACAGGAACTCTTGGACACGGCTTGTGGGAGTTTAAGTGAATACCCCACTTTGGAAAACACGCTTCTTGTAAACTTGAGTATTCACACACGTACTTCCAGTTCAACTCTTTGCTCTACAGGTATCCGTTGTTTTTCGAAAGCTCACTTTATGCCACTTTGCTTTCATGAAAGAGCTACATTAGTACCTGTTTTCAGGAACTGAAAGAAAGCCAAAGATGATTTTCACTTTTACAAAAACAGGTGAAAAGTGAAAATGGTGTTCAGCGTTTGATCTGGGGTGGGCCGTTACAGAGGCAGCAAACACCCTGGGGGGGAGTGGCGCCACCAAGCTACTTCCCCAGGAACGGCACTCAGCATTTCTGCACGAAGCCACCATAGCTTTGACCTGGCTTTGACCTGTGTCTATGAGCATCTGTGCTTTATCTCAATTTATTTTGGGCCTCTTTTAGCAAGATGTGTCCTAAGGTAATTGCTTCTTCACTATACCCAATTTGGGCTTGTGAAAGGTTCCATAGGAATGCTTTACTTTCAGTTAGTGGGAGAAAACCTGTATATCCTAGGGGCACTGGGCTTGTGCACCGGGGCACGTGAACAAAAGTGATCACAGAAGCATTGGTAATTATAGCCAAAAACTGATTATTTTAACAGAGAGAATTTAATATAAAGAATTGCTAACTAGGTATAAAGTTGTTAACTGGATGACCGAAAGGTTATAAAAAGAACTCTTAGAATGAAGGTAGCACTTGCAGGAAGCATCTACCACTCCCAGGGCTGAGGGAGCAAAGAGAGGAGACTGAAATTATTAAAGCTTTCAGCCTTGCAGAGCTCCACTTCAGGCATCTGAGAAGGGAGCTCTGCTCAGCTGGGCTCAAGTCTCAGAGAGCAGAGAGGAGCCAGGGAGGACAGTAACTGAGACTTCAGGGGAGGGGATGCTGGCCATCTGGAGCTGGTGTCTCTGAGGTTGGCGGAAGGGCCCCCCAGGGCTGGCGCCTACAGCCTTGAGAAGGGGGTTCTGGCTGGTGCCACAGGGAGGAATTGCTGCTTTGAGGTGAAGGAGCATTGCTGGGTGATGTTCATGAGAGTAGGAAGGCCACAGGAAGCTACAAAGAACAAAGATGAAGAAGCAAGTCTTTTCTCGCTCCTCCAGCCCTGTGGTGTCCCTCTAGCCCCACCCTGCTTATTGGCAAAGTCTAACCTGGAGCAGCTAGTAATGCAGAAATAGGGTTTGTGGGACTCCAGCCCTAGCATCACAGAGCAGGTAATTTAAAATTTTAAAGTATTTATTTTTAATTGTGGTAAAATATAACATATGATAAATATTACCATTTTAACCATTTTAAAGTACATAGTGCATCAAGTACATTCACGTTACTATACTACCATCACCACCATCCATCCACAGAACTTTTGCCATCTTGCAACACTGAAACTCTGCACCCCTTAAATGACCCCCCAACCCCCTGCCCCCAAACTCCTGACAACCAGAACTACTTTCTGTCTCCATGAATTTGACTCCTCTAAGTATCTCGTATGAGTGGAATCATATTTGTCCTTTTGTGACTGGCTTACTCCACTTAGCACAATGTGTTCAAAGTCCACCCGTCTTGTGGCATGTGCCGGGATTAACTTCCTTTTCAAGGCTGAATGATATTCCATTTCATGTATATATCACATTTTGTTTCTCCATTCAGCCATTGATGGAGAACTATTTTTTTGTATTATCAAATATTATATAGAAACCCCAGATTAGTCTGACCATAACCATAGTACATATAATGCAGCCCTCCCACCCTTTGCCTCTGTATGCAATGGATTTACTTTTTCAAGGCCATTAAAAGCAATATCCTAGCAACATGCAAGAAGATTTTCAAAAATAAAAAGGCCTGACGATAATCGGACCATGTTAACACCAGGACTTTATTTTTACCTGTTCCATTTATATCTTTCTTATAGGAAGATATAATTTTTCAAAGTTATGACTCCTGCACCCCAAAGAATTGAGGGTTCTGCCACAACATACACCTTGTTGCCTGCCTGCCAAACTCGGTTGTCAGAAATGCCATTTTTTTTCATGATTTCTCTTCTTTGCTTCTTTGACCATCCGGACTATTTTGGTTGCAAATAAGGGAAACCTTATTCAAATCAGCTTAAGCAAAAACAAACTGGTGTGTGCTTTTGTGGGTGGTGGTGGTAGAATCTACTGGCTTCTGCTCTGGAAAGACAGCAGGAGTAACTCACAGAATTAGCGTCTGAAACCAGGGACTAAAAAGAGCCAGCACCCTTCCTCTCTGCCCATCTCTTGTGTGGTCCTCTCTCTGCTTCTCTTTGAAGATTAGCCTCTTTCTTTCCTACTGCCAGCAGGTCTCCCTCACCTGACAGGAGTCATGGCCACTGGCAGCCCCAGGTTTGCGACCGCAGTAGAACAAGAATCAAGAGGGCAATCCCAGAGAAGGGCTGTGATTGGCTCTGTTTGAGCCACATGCCCACTCATTGGGCCAATCATGTTGTTAGGATGACCATGAATTGTAATTGGCCAGGCCTGGTTACATGCCCATCCTTATGGCCAGGCTGGTTGTAGGGCCTGTTTCTTTCAGATAAAGGGGAATAAGTAGGCCTGCCGGGAAGACAGAAAACAACCATCAAGTCACTGCACGGGGTTCTGTATTTTTGCCATGGCAGCACTAGATAAACATCCGGGCACATTGAGCTCTTTCTTTGTTTTAACAATCACCTTGAGGGAAATTCCTAAGAATAGGATTACCACCGTGGTGCTTGCCAGAAGCCATGTAACATGTTTGCGTTTTCCAAATGTGTTCACATCTGATACTTCATTTGTGCAAAAACCCTGAGAAGTGACAGGAGAGGAAAGAGTGACACAGAGAAGCTGGGTGACAGGTCCAGGGACACACAGTGAATGAGGGCAGGGGTGAACCCAGAGACCGGCCTTCCTGACTCCCATTCCAGTGCTCTCTCTCATCACAATCAAAGTTTAGACTAGTGGGGGGAGGGTTTAAAGTCAGGGTCATCTCTGGCCTGTTAAGGGAGGGAGCTTCGTCTGCTGTCTGCCCCTTGGAGGAGCTGGGCCAGGCCCCTGGAGGAAAAGGGCTGGTGGCCCCTGCCTTCAGAGCCCGCCCGAGGTCTGATGGGGGAGGCTCCGCCACTGGATCTGGCATCCTCCCAGTGGGCACTCTCCGCACGCAGCTCCTGCAGGACACTGTGAAGATGCTTCAGCGTGAGCAGAAGTCTCTGGTCTTGGACCTGCATCTCAGCCTAGGAGAAAGAAGGAGTCTGTGAGGGGGCGGCCAGAGTGCTGGATGTTCCCCCAGAAAGCCTGCTCCTATCATTGTCTCATTGGAGACAAGCCCACAGCCTCATAGAAGCCATGTCCACCGAAGCCTCAGTTTCTTCATTTGCAAACTAGAAAGCAAATTACTTGCCTTTCAAGGCTCTCTCCCTGTTTTAGATCCCACCAGGACTTTGAGGGCTTATATAATCCCAGGAAAGGAGGGAGAGCACCAGACTTTCATCAGTGCTCATCAGTGGTAGCTGCTGGGGTTACTGACTTGTTCCTTCTGCTGCATAAAGTGACTGACATACTTCACTGATGGTCAAGGGGGGCTTCTTGGCTGGGCTCCACAGGGGAGCCCTTGTGATGTCATGTAAATTCCCTGTGATGGAGGTTAAAAACACACTTGACTGAGAAATTTGCGAGTCAGGGACCAGCAAGTGGAGACTCAGGGCTCATCTCTTGTCATATGTGGAGGCAGAGGACATTTGGCCCCGGGAGGCTGTGCCCTGGGTAGGCTTCCCCCCACCCCTACCTGTTCTCCCTCCTCATGGGTAGGAGAGAAGAGAGGTACTTTATCAAGTGGAAGCTGGCACTTTGGGTTCAGGTACTAAGCAGTCCCAGCATAGTGCCTAGTGTTTAGGGGGAGCACGGGGTGGGACTGCCACCCAGCCTCTAGATCCCTGAGGACTGTAAGTGGCTGCAGTTCCTGCTGCTGGAGTCCCCCGGGCCCATGAGAAGCCCTACTGGGTCAGCCCCTCCCACCGAGGTGAGGACAGGGTTGGTTCCCAGCTCGTCCGTTGCCTGGCAACCCAGACAGGTCATTTTTGGACAATCCTCTCTGTCCCTCCCCAGAAGAAGCTGGCGTTATTGGAATACAAACTTTGGGTGCCTTCTGTGGTTCCCCAGACCACCTCCTTCTCTCTCTGGGCTGGTGTCCCCACATACTTTGGGGCTCCCTTCTGTTTTTGGACTTGGAGAAAACATCACAAGGAGAGACATAAGGCCTGGCTTCCTGAGCGGCCACTGAGGGGCCAAGTGACACAGCTCATAAGTTCAGGTGAGTTAGTGCCCCATGGGGTGGAGCCTTACAGACAGGAAATGGGAGACAGGAGTGAGCTGGGCAGATAAACTTCCTCTTCTTCTCTCCCCCAGGGTGCAGATCCTCCTTCAACCCCTGCAGAGAATCCTGCAGCCAGGTAAACCGGCTGCTGAGAGGGCCTCTGGGCCTCCTTAGGGCTCCTTTCTAAGTGGCAGCCAGCTTGGTAACGCAAGGCATCTCCTCAAATAGCATCGGCCTTTGCCTCCACTCCCTATTTCCCTCACTCTCACCACTCTGGGCTTGTACCTCCAAATAAACGGTTAATACCCCAACCCTTGCAAGCCTCTGCTTTCTAGAAGACCCAGGCTAAGACAGCTGATGTACTCCATATCCAGCTGGGTCAGGATTGTAACAGCCAACGCAGGCGCTAAGTGAATTACACCATCTCCTCACCAAATTCTTACAATAACCCTTGTGGTGCTGGTACTATGGTTATCCCCATTTTACAATAAGGAGACTGAAGTTCAAAGAGGTAAAGCCACTTGCTAGAGGTCACACAGCTGCAGAGCTGGGCACATACCAGGACTCAGTGTAATTCTAAAACCAGTCAGGCAAGTACTGTACCCAGAGCCTCCTATGTAGGCCACGACCTACTTATCCCAGCACCTGAGGTGGTGATTGTGCACTGTGTGGCTGGTCCCAGAGGGGTGCCTGCAGGGCCTATACCCCAGCCTGAAGCTCTTCCCCAGCCTAGGGGGCACCTGGGAGTGGGGAACCAGGGAGCCTTGGAATATATGGTGTGAAAGCACCAGGTAAAAAGAAATGTAAAGACTTACCAGCTCCTTTCTCAGCCACTCCAGGGTCTGCCCAAGACTTGAGGTTGGCTCTTCTGCTGTTTTCATCTCAGCGTCCTTGGGAGAGACCTTGATGCTGACCTGGTGACGGGCCTGAGGGACCTTTGATTTGGACAGTCTGCTCTCTGCTTCAGGCCAGGAGCAGAGTCTGGCTAAGTCACTGAGGATGGAGTTAATGAGAGCAGGAAGTAGCTGACATTGGAAAATGTAGTGTGTGTTTTTTTTTTAAAGGGCTTCAGTACTCTGAATAGAACAAGGGGCGGGGGGAGGGAGATCACTGGGGTATGGGTGCCTCAGAGCCTGTGGGCTCCAGAATCCCAATCTGATGCCAACAGGATCACAGAGACTATAAAGCTTTAAATGATAAAATTAATAATTATTATGGAAATAGGTGTCCGCTTTCTGAGGGCTTGTTCTGCTCTCAATGCTTTGTTATACACACACACACACAGAGATAAAAGCTCATCTGGGGCAGATGGCACAGCTTTGTCCCCAGTCCTCTCCCTCCCTCCCTCACCTACCTATGGAGTCTATAGCTAAGGGAAATGCTCACTTTCCAAGTCCCCTTTCTTCTGGATGCCCATGCGCCCCATTTCTAGCTAATGAGACCAAAGCAGAAATTTGCTGTTAGACTTCTAGGAAAATGTTACCTACACGGTAAGGAAAAATGTCGGGGGTGCTTCCCCTTTACTCTTACTTTCTTCTACTTCCTTCTGCCTTGAATGTGGATGTGATGCCTGGAGCTACAGTAACCATCTTGCAACCCTAAGACAAAGGCCAAGAAAATTGCAGAGTCATTGAAATCACTCAGTCACAGAACCCCCAACATCATCTGCCTGTTATATGAGACAAGAAACCCAATTTTTAATTGGGCAAACACAGTTCTAACTGACACCCCATTTATTCTTCACAACACACTGTGAAGTGGGCATCCTTTAATTCTCTCTTTCAACAAATACTTTTGAGTGCCTACGGTGTTTAAAATTCTGCTGTAGGCAGATAGAGGGGTAGAGCCCAAAATCAGAGAGACAAAGGCTGGAGCTGACATCCTAGTGGGTGGAAACAAACTATAATCAAGTTAATATTATGACGCCAAAAGATAGGATCTAGTCTCATGCGGGCTTTAAAAAAATGTATTCTATCCACTTGAACTAGGAACCCCAAACTAAGAATTAACATAGTGATCCCAGGTAAGGAGCTGAGGTGACCAGCAAAGCAAACGTAACCTGTTTTGGAGGTACTTGCCCTCAACTGGGCTACACAAGCTGTCCACAGATAAGGGTCCACTGAAGGTGAACGCTTAGCCCCAAATTACAAACTATACAAGGAAACCATCCACTATAAGTGAGAGTCAGCAGACACCAGCAATAGCAGGATTAGACCCACTTCCCCTAAGAACTTCAGATGAGATTAAAAAAAAAAAAAGTACTTTGAAAAGAATTAAAGTCATACAAAAGAATTCAAAAACATAAGAAAAAAGACACTATTTAAAAAGGCAGATATGAAAAATAACTAAATAGAACTTATAGAAGTAAAATTTATAGTAAATGTTTATAAATCAAAGACAAAAGAGTGTACATTTAAGTGTAGTGCCAGAAGACAGAGTTAGGGCAGGTGATACAGGACATAGGGAGGCAGATTACGACTCAGTAGGAGGAAAGTGTTGCTTAGAATTCTTCCAGGCAGTGGGCACTCAGCCAGTGGAGTGGGGAAGCACGGCCCAGACGATCAGGGAGGCTGGAGAAGGGGCTCCACTGGCTCAGAGATGGCACCTGCAGCATCCTTGCAAGTGTGAGACTGACTGCACAGGGAAGGGGGCCAGGACACTGTATAGGAAGCCAGGACAACTGGGTTCTAAGCCGGTTGTACCAAATTTTCTAAGTGAGCTTGAGCCTCATCCTTTCCATCTTAAGCATAATGAGGCTCAAAATAGCTACAGAAATGAGTTGTAAGAAAAATCACATTTCTTATATCCTGGATTTTACAGCTTAAGTTGCATCCTGACTGCCACATGCAGAGAAAATTTTATGTGCAATTTCTCCTAGTTAGCTGTTACTCTTTAGAACCAAAGAGGATCCAAGAATCTCCTGCTTACCACACTCACACCGCTTCTGAACACAGGGGCCAGAAATGATTGCTTCCAGGCAGGTCACCAGGCTTTGTGTCACTTGACCATGTAATTATGGGACAACTGCTTGGATCAGAAATGGGTGTCCCAGCCCAAGGCAGCCACCTGCAGACTGGACAGGAGGGAGACCCTCGGCTCGTGGGTGATGGTGTGAAAGCAGCTATGTTCTGGGTGGTGAGCAAATGATCCAATCAGACCTTCTCTCAGAGAATTTGAATTTGCCACAGTCAGAGGGGTTGGATTGTCCCAAGACTACTGTGTAATGAAACTCTCCAAAACTCCATACCTTCAAACAACAACTGTTTATTTTTGCTCTTGAGTTTGTGGTTTGGCTAAGGTGGTCTGCAGCGGTCTTCAGGTCTGCAGATTTGTGCCTTCGCCATGGGTCTCTTGTCCTCCTCCTAGAATCACTGGGCTACTGGGGCAAGTTCTTCTCTTGGCAATGGCAGAGGATAGAGAGCAAGTGGAACCATGTGAGGCCTCTTTTTTTTGCGGTACGCGGGCCTCTCACTGTTGTGGCCTCTCCTGTTGCGGAGCACAGGCTCCGGATGCGCAGGCTCAGGGGCCATGGCTCACCGGCCCAGCCCCTCGGCGGCATGTGGGATCTTCCAGGACCGGGGCACGAACCCGTGTCCCCTGCATCAGCAGGCGGACTCTCAACCACTGCGCCACCAGGGAAGCCCCAAGCTGTCACTTTTGCCATGTAAGCAAAGTGAGTCACACAGCCAAGCCCCAAATTAAGAGGCCAGAATGTATACTCCACCTATGAAGAGATTGTGCCACGTGTGGAGTTAGGGAGGAATGAAGAAGGGGGGCTGGCGATTCTATACTAGAAGGAAGTTAGTTCAGAAGCAGGGCCACAGACCCCGAGGGGTCCAGACGGAAGGCGGCAAGCAGAAACCATGAGATGGCAGGAGCTGGAGTCAGGAAGAGTTGCTGGGTGGCAGCGGCAGGAGACACAGAAAGGACTAGAGAGACTGGAGGATGATTTAGGACAATTAACATTTACTGCTCTCTGACTCCAGACCAGGCATCGTGATAAGCCCTTGACAACACAACCTCATCTCATCCTCAAAACCTTGTGACTGCAGTTCCCAAACTGAGCGCCAAGGCACCCAGAGGCACTTCAGAAAACTCACAGGGGCACTGCAAAATATTTTCAAAATTTGAGGGAAATACAATAATATCTGTTGAATACTGTACAAACTACCATTAAGTTGTTTGAACCTAATTTAACAAACAACTGTTAGACATTTCTTCGGGCCTGGTGCACTGTGAAAAAATTACAGAGATGATAAGGATGCCATGAACTGAGAACATTTGGGAACGTCTGCCTACGAGGTAGGCACCATTGTTATCTGCATGTTATAGCTGATGAAGAGCCTATTATTAACCCTTTTTTACAGGTGAGGAAACTGAGGCTCAAAGAGGCATAGATTTTCCTAGGATCACCCCAGCAGGTAAGCAACAGGGTTGGAATTAGAACCTGTTCTCCCTGACCTGTGTGGGAGGGTCTTGCCTGTTGTCTTGCAGGGGTGGAGGGTCAAGCGGGGGCTCAGGCTAGGCCATCTGCTGCCATCCTGGGCAGCCCAGCAGGTTCTCTGCCCAACAGAGGAGTGGTGTTGATAGGAGTGCTTGGCTATTAGAGTCTGATGCTCTGTCCTTGGCCTCCAGTGCCAACATTGAATTATCCTGGGAAGACATTTCTTGTGGTTAACTTGTTTTGACACACTTTCATTTATTTTTAATCCTACTCTCACGATCCTGGCTCAGAGAACGTTTTATTTCATAGGCTTGGAAAGCCTTGGCACATGGGGAGAAGGGGAGGTGGAACCAGGAGGCCTAGGAAAGGAAAGAACTTAAACTCCTCAGCGAGGAAAAATGTCCTCACCAATTATCAAAGCCAGAATGGCCATCCATGCCTCATCCATGGGCAGCTGGCCTCCATGTGCCAGACGAGACTCTGCCCTGGATGCCAGAGGTATGGCGCTGAGTAAAAAGACCTCACACCTGACCTCACAGGGCTTATGGTCCAGCTAGTAGGAGAATTCGTTAGCCATCAAGTGGTTCAAAAATCATACTTTATATCACAAACCCGGAATATATATATGAATGCATGAATATATGAATGAATGGATGAATGAATAAATGTGCAAATGAAGAAACCATGGCTCAGATGGTGATGTGAGTTGCCCAAACAAGTCAGCAGCTGTGGCAAAAATTGCAGGTTGTTCCTCAATATCCCTTCTCCCATTCACACATGGCAAAAGACTATCCCTAGACTCCCCGGCAGGGAAGTGTGGTCAGATGATTAAATCCTGGTCAGTGGGATATGAATGGATGTGATGTGTGCAATTTCTGGGCTGTGCCTTTAAAAGGAGGGAGGAGGATTCCTGCACCTCCCCCTGCTTCTCCTTCTGTTGACTGGAATATACTCATAAGGGCTGGAGGTGGAGCAGCCATCTTGGGCCACCAGGTGGAGGATGGCAGAGCAACAAGATAGAAAGAACTGAGGTCTCATGCGACTTGTGAAGCCACCGTATCAGCCTTAACTGCTGTGTGTGCTTTTACACGAAAGAGAAATGAATTCTGTTTTATTACAGGCACTATCATTTTGGGCCTCTTTATTACAGGAGTCAAACCAATATCCTAAAACTATAGCAGCAGAGCTAGAGGGAGAAGCCAGGTTCCTTGACTGCCCCCACTCAGGCCCTTCCATAATCCCCCCACCTATATATTTTATTCTCTTCCAAGTGTCTTCTTGTTTGAGACCTGATCTGCTCCTCACAACAGCTCTGTGAAGTCCATAGCAGGGAGAGGACTTCCGTGATGCTCACTGGACAGACAGGGAACCCGAGGCGTAAGAGTAGTAGGCGACCTGCCCTGAGACACATGGGCAGAGTTATTTCCATCTCTTGGATGCAGCAGGTGGGCTCAGTGATCTCACTGCCTCCGTGTCTGACTCCTAATCTAGGGCCCTACCCAGCCTTGAGGGCGGTCCCTCTTTTATCCTGGGCACCTTCGGCCTCATCCCCACTTTGTAAAATCCAAATAAGGTGGAAGTTTAGCAGAAAGAAGCTTCCACATTGTGAGAGCCCTTAAGCCCACCTTTCTTACCACGCAAGCTCGTGCCATCACAGCAGCCAGCTGGAGCACACGGATGGAGGACCAGTTGACTTGGGGGTCCCAACACTGCCTCTTCTTCTGTGCTATTTCCCCCCTCCCAGCAGGCCCTCGCTTCACCCCAGACAGCAAGGCTGGTAATCTGATCATTTGTCTTCTGCCTGTGCTCTTTATCTGTGTACTCATGGGCCCTGAACACGCCCTGCACCTCTGTGTCCTGTAGCAAATGCTTCCAGAGCTCCACCCACATCCCCCTGACATTCCCCTTCTCCATGTGTGCCCAGGGCTTCCTACTGCAAAGTACATCTGACTCTCTGCTTAAGGAACGTGCTTGACCTGTGCAGAGGACAGGCTGGACGTGCTGGCAAAAAGGAGTTGGTAGATAAATACCTCCCTTCCCTCAGCTCTCTGGTGGGACAATACTCAGTCCAGCAGGACTGAGTCCCAGTTGCCTGCAGCAGCCATGGGCTTGCCCACTGGTACATCGGAAGCCTTCCCTTCCGTTCCGTGTCGAACTTCCCCACTCCTCTGCAGTGCTTCCTGGAACCACCTCCCAGATAAACCACTTGCCCTCAAATTCTTGTCTCGGGTTTGCTTCTGGGGGAACTCAACCTATGACACATCCTATCCCTGTGTGCCCTGTACACATGAGTCCCGTGCACCTCTTCTGTGCATGAGTGTCCTGTATACGGGTATTCTAGCCCTTCTGCTCTGTACACAGGCACCCTGTGTACGTGTATCCTATACACACCTGTCCCATGCCCAGGTACCCAGTACACAACCCTATGTCCTTATGTCAGGGAAGCACAGCCTCTGACCCTGACGAGGTGGTGGAGACTCTGGAAGCAGAGTGGAACTGTGGGAAAAGTGTTTCTTGGCCACAACTAGCCTTGGGTGTGACTCTGAGGCAAGCTGCCCAGTTGATGTGAGTCCCAATTCCCTCGCCAGGTGAATGAGTGGGAGATAAAACTGAATGGGGTAGGGAGAGTAGGCATGCGGCCAATCAGCCCTGGTCTATCTGAGGTTCCCCAATCCATCTGGAAGTCCAGGCCCTCGGTTCTGGTTGTACTTCTACTACCCCTCAGTGTGGCTACAGAGCGATCTCCTCTCTTTGGCATTCAATTTTCCTAAATGTAAGAAAGGGGATTAGGAATTCCCTGGTGGTCCACTGGTTAAGACTCGGCGCTTTCACTGCGGTGGCCTGGGTTCATTCCCTGGTTGGGGAACTAAGATCCTGCAAGCCTTGTGGCTCGGCCAAAAAAAAAAAAAGTGGGGGGGAGTGGAGAGAATAACATTAACAGCTCAGGAAGTTTGCACATGCTTTGAAAATTATGATGGAACTCAGCATAGTGGCTATCAGCACTTAGTTGGGGTCTGGATTTGAATCCCAGAAATGTCGTAAACCGGCTGTGTGACCTTGGGCAAGTTATTAACCACTCTTGCCTCCACTTCCTCATCTTAAAATGGAGATAATCATAGCACCTGCATGACAGGTGGTACGATAATTAAGTGAGCTAATGTTTGTACAGCACTTAGAATATTGCCTGGCATTTGGAGAGGGCTACATAAGTGTTTGTCAATTAAAATAAACACACAAGTAATTCATTACTATTACCTCATCCTTGAGCCTGTTAAGAGTTATTCCCTCCTCCAGTAATACTTTTCCTTTCTCCCCCTTTCTTCCCCTAGTGAAACTTTAAGTTTGCCTGGGTTATTCTTTCATATGACCCTTTTGGACACACTGAAGGCTGTATTCAGAGTTTTCTCACCTGGAACACAGGAGGTCAGATTGGATCTGTATTTTTCAAACTTCAGCTACTCACATACCTCCTTCTTGGTTTTGCCTACCACCTCTACTTTGACTTACTTGTATTTGTCTTTAAACCGATCATATTAGATAGGAAAACTCTTCTGAGTGACAGAAAATTCCAGGTAATAATAGCTTATACAAGAGTTTATTTCTCTAACAAATAAAAGTGTGGGAAGGGCTTCCCTGGTGGCGCGGTGGTTGGGGGTCCACCTGCCGATGCAGGGGACATGGGTTCGTGCCCCGGTCTGGGGGGATCCCACATGCCGCGGAGGGGCTGGGCCCGTGAGCCATGGCCGCTGAGCCTGTGCGTCCAGAGCCTGTGCTCCGCAACGGGAGAGGCCGCAGCAGTGAGAGGCCCGCGTACCGCAAAAAAAAAAAAAAAGTGTGGGAAACTATCCCAGGCTGGTGTTTCCATGGTCATCTGGGATCTAGATTCCTTCAATTTTTTTGCTCCCCCATCCTAACGTGCTTCCAGCTCATGGTCCAAGACTACTGCTCCAGCTCCAGCCATCAGGTCTGCATCCTGGCTGCAGGAATGACAAAAGGGGAGAAGGAGGGCATATCCCCTTCCTTTAAGAACACTTAATACATTTTGCCCACACCTTCTCCTCTGATGATGAATAATGGCTCATTGCCTACTTGTTCATACATAACTGCAAGGGAGGCTGGGAAATGGAATCCTTATTCTGATTGCACTGTGCTAGCTATCGGTCAACAAGTCTATCCCAGTGGAAGAAAAGGAGAGTGTATAGTGGGGGAAACCAGCAGAATATGTTGCTCCAACTTCATATAGACGCATATATTTTTCTGTCCTCATTCTAAGCAATATTATCCATGATATCTTTAGTTTCCTGAGCTAGTTATCTATTTTCTAAAACACATTAGAATAAAATAAATACCTAGCCATTAAAATGAATACATATACATATGGGGGTGTGTGTATACAGATACAGGATAGATGGTGGGAGACTGTTACTGCCTCCAGTGATCCATGCCTCTCAGTATTCATACACTTATGTAGACCCCTCCCCTTGACTCTGGGCTGGCCTGTGACATTCACTAAAGCGATAGAATGCAGCAGAAGTGACATTGTGACTGTTCCCTCAGCTTTAGGAAGCTCCAACAGCTTCTGCTTTTGTACTCTGGGAAAGTTGAGTGCCATAAAAACTCTGACTACCTTGAGACCACCACTGTATAAGGAAGCCCACGCTAGCCACCTGGAGAGTGTGGCAGATAATGGAAGAACCCACAGCCAGTTCCCAGCTGTTTGTATCACCCTAGCTGACACCATGTAGAGAAGAATTGAGCTGTCCCCACCAAATCCAGCCCAAACTGCAAAACTGAGCAAATAAATAATTTTCTTTTAAGCTGATAAATTTTGGGGTGCAGCCATAGATAACCAAACACATTTATCTATATAACACCAAGAAATCATGTCATGTACCATACCCTTTGGAAAATTCTGGATTAAGTGATATTCTAATATTCTACAAGAACATTCTCTCACAGACCCACACGTCTCATAGATACCTAACTGCAGTGAATTGATTGAGGACTTATCACATGCCAACATGACCACAATAACCTCCTGATCGTCTCTGCTTTCTCTCTTGTCCCCTTGCACCTGGGAGCAGCCAGAGGGAGAAGGTTTGCAAAATGCAAATCTGATCACGTCATTCTCCTGCTTACCACCCACTGCAATGTCCACAAGGAGTCTTCTTAGGTTCAACTACACACTCAGACTCAACAGATGACCACAAGCCATACTTGGCATTGACATACTCTGATGGATGGAAGACAGGAACCTCAGCTTGCTAGAATGGCACTCAATGTCAGCACCAGCACTCCACTCTCCCTCTCAGCGGGGGAGTCCTTGCTGCATGTGTACCAGAGCAGTACAGCACAGGTTCGAGGAAATGAATCCCCATCTGGTGGGTGCAGGAGTCATCGTGGCTTAAAAGCTTCATGTCCCCTGGGAGCCAATACCTTTGTACCTGCCCAGTTACAGGAGTCACCATGCTCATGAAGCCCAAAATATGATTTCCCACCAGGTATTTATAGTTCCTCTCATCCCAGATGCAATTTACCAATCAGGGGTCTTTAAGAAAAAAAAAAAACCCTTTAGTTTTTAGAACAGTTTTAGATTTACAGAAAAATTGGGAAGATAGCACAAAGAGTTCCCATACCCAATTTCTTCTATTATTAACACCTTATATTAGTATGATAAATTTGTTATAATTAATGAACCAATATTGATCCATTATTATTAGCTAAAGTCCACACTTTGTTCAGATTTCCTTAGTATTTACCTAATGTCCTTTTTTCCTATTCCAGGATCTCATCCAGGACACCACAGTACATTTAGCCGTCATGCATCTTTAAGGCTCCTCTTGGCTGTGACAGTTTCTCAGACTTTCCTTGTTTCAACAGTTCTGAGGTCAGGTATTTTGTAAAATGTTCCTCAGCTGGGATTTGTGTGATGTTTATCTCCTGGTTAGACTGGGGTTATGGGTTTTGTGAGAGAGATCCCAGAGGTAAAGTGCCAGTCCCATCACACCATATCAAGGATACATACTATTAACATAATTGGACTGTTGATGTTGACTTTGATCCCCTGGCTGAGGTAATCAGGTTTGTCAGTTTCTCCACTATAAAATTATCTCCACCCCCACTTCCATACTGTACTCTCTGAAAGGCACTATGCTCCGCCCACACTTAAGAATTGGGGAGTTATGCACAAATAATAGAGAATAAACTAGTGGTTACCAGTGGGGAGAGGGGAGGGACGATACAGAGGTGGAGGGGTGGGAGGTACAAACTATTGTGTGTAAGATAGGCTACAAGAATGTATTGTACAACCCGGGGGAATATAGCCAATATTTTGTAATAACTGTAAATGGAATGTAACATTTAAAAATTGTATAAAAAATCTCTACACAGGAGTCTAAAAAAAAAAAGAATTGGGGTGTTACGTTGCTTCCTTGAGGATGGAATATTTGGAATTCAGCATCAGAGATTTCTCTTTTCCCCCCATTTTTTCATTTATCATATTTTAGGTTACAATCCAATATTTTTTTTTGATCAAATTTTTCTAACTTTGGCTATTAGGAGCTCTTTTAGTCAGCCCCTATGTCCTTTGACATACCCCCATCATTGTGTGTGTGTGCGTGTGCGTGTGTGTGTGTGTGCGTGTGGTTTGTTCCTTCCTTACTTTCTGGCACTATCAGATGCTCCAGGCTTGTCTTGTACATTTCCTGCTCCAGTCCTAGAATCAGCCATTTCTCCCTGGTTCCTTTTATTGGAGAGTGGTATTAGAAACCAAGATATGGGAACCAGGTGCGCTTGTTGCTATGCAGTGTCATGCAGCTAGGTTCTCTCAGCTGACAGAGAAAGGAAATATAGTGTATACTGACTTGTGTATATATACATTTATAGTTATCTATCACATGTATCATAAATACGTACTCATCTACATCAATATTATGTTAAACATGAGTTCATACTGATATCTCCAATTCTAATCCATTACCACATGGATCATTCTAGGCTCCTCCTTGGGGTCATTTTTATCATAGCAATGTTGCCTAGTAACAGAGTGATATATGTTTATCTGTTTCCAAGGAAACAGAGCTAGACAGTTAACCAAAGGTCAAATTCTCATGCAGAAGAGGAAAAGTTTGTTAACTCTTTACTCACTGGTCAATGACTCCCCACTGCTCTGGGGATAAAGAACCAACTGCTTGGCTTACAAGGATTCTCAGTGACCTGGCTCACTGACAGTCCAGCCTCATCTCCAACGTTCCTTATTGAGCCCTTCAGGGCAACCACCCTGGTGTCCGTCAAGCCTCACACTCACCATACTCTCTTCTACCCCAGGGCCCTTGCCCATGCCAGTCCCTCTGCTGGGCCTCTCTTCCTGCTGTCTTTACCTAGTTGCCTCCTATTCATCCTTTCAATCTCGGCTCAGTCCTCACTTCTGCAGTGGAGCCAGGAGCCATCCCCATCTCCCAGACTAGGTCAGCAACTTGCTGAAAGCTTGAACAGCACTATGTACCTCTGCTCTGTGGCAGTGTTACATTTACTTATCCTTTTCTCCCACTGGAATACAAACTTCTAAAGGGTAGGGATGAAGTCTACCTAATTAATCAGTATATAATAGGAGCTCAATAAATATTTGCTCATTTTCTCCATTCTTTATTCAATAAATATTTATCAAGGGCCTCCTATGTGTTGGCTCCTTTTCTAGTGTCTGGGGATACAGGAGGGAGGGAAACAGGCAAAGCTTCTGCCTCTTGACACATATTTTAGTGGTCGTGACAATAAAGAAAGAAATAAGCAACTGTCAGGAGTTGATAAATGCTATGGAGAAAAATTCAGAGTTAAGGAGTAAAGGGTGCTGGGGCACTGCTAGTTTTAAAAGGATGATGTAGGAAGGTGTCTCTGAGAAGGTGACATTTGAGCAAAGACGTGAAGGAAGTGAGGGCGAGCTCTGGGGGTCTCAGGAAGAAGAGTGTCCCAGGCAGAAGGAACAGCAAAGGCAAAGGCTCTGAGGCAGGGCTGAGGGAGGGAACTGTGCACGCTTTACAGAGAGTATCTCATCTAATCCCTATAACCCTTACTAAGTCCATTAAACAGATGAGGAAACTGAGCTCTGAGAGGGGACGAGGCCACACACCCATGAATGGTGGAGCTGGGATTCTCTCGGGAGTCTGGTGCCACAGCCAGCTCCTTTTGAGGTCCCTGACAATAGGCTTCTGGAAGGCAGGAGGAGACTGAAGCCCTCCCATCCCCGGAGGTCCTGCCCAGGTCTCTGTCACACTGGCCTCAAAGGCCTGGCCTCCAGGGTGGCCTCCACTGTCCTGCTTGTCAAGGACAGCACAGGCCTTTGGAGCAGGACATGTCAGGTTTTCACATGTCAGGTTTTCACATCTGTCCTTCCAGATGGCTGACCTCTGCTGACACTTCCAAAGCTCCTGGAGTCTGCATTTTCATGATTCCATTGGCAGAGGCGAATACTGAGGCTCAGAGAGGCGGGAGGACTTACCAGAGGCCACGAGAGTGAGCTGGCCACGGAGACTTCCGGAAACCCCATGATCTTCACACGGACCTCCTCTCTGGGCTTCACTTGGGCCCCCAAAGAGGGAGAGTCTCCTTAACTTTTGTGCTCTAGGCATCTCACTGATTCACCCTAATCTGAGCCCTTTAATGGAGAGAAATAGTGGAATCTGCCCTACTCACCACCTGCTAACCCAAACCCACCAATGGGCTCTGGGGGGATCAGACAGGGGCCCTGTTCTCCAGGAGGTGCCAGTCTGATGAGGGATGCTGGCACTCACTGAAAGTCACAACTCTCAGAAATAAGGACAATAACGCAGGCAAAGAGCACAGCTGTAGGGGCCCCTGGGGCGAGGGAGTGTGTGGGGCAGCGAGCTAGGCTTCCCAGGGGAGGGGGCACTACAGCTGGGCCTTGGAGGAAGAAGGTGTGTGTGGCCATTGGTAATCCTCCAAGATAACACCCGTCTTGGGCTGTGTACCTCAGTGTCCCACAAAAAAAGAAGAGCAGGGGAAAAGGAGGAGTGCGCGCGCGCGCGCTCGTGTGTGTGTGTGTTTGGGGGTGAGGGGTGGTCTTCAGAGGCTTCTTTTCAGCCTTCAGGTGGCGCCCTTGAGCCACGGAGTCACAAACGCCAGAGAAGACTATCCCGACCTAAGGACCTCGGAGAGGACCCTGGGTCCTACCTGAGGGCTGTGTGTGTGTGAGGGGGTGAGGAGAGGAGGAAGAGTGGGGGCTTGGCGCAGTAGGGGCTCCCCAGCCGAGGGGCGAGGCCGGCGGCCGAGGGAGGGGTCTCTTTCAGCACTCACCCCCGCGCCTCGCCGCTGCGCCCAGGCACCACGAGATGAAGGCTCCAGTTCCCTAAGCCCAGGTGCTGGCGAAACAGACCTGCCCCAAGGGGTGGGGAGGGCAGGAGGATGGATCCGTGTCCCCCCACTCTCACCCTAGTCCGTTACCCTCCTCCCAGTGCCTCCCCGCGCTAACTCTCCCGGCGCCCTCGCCGGCCGCGGGCGGAGCCCGATCCGCTGCGCTCGGCGATCCCCGGCTCCCGCCCCTTCCCCGTCCTCCCTCCCCGGAGCCCTCAGAGGCCGTGGCCGCCTCGGTACAGCCCCGCGCGGAGCGAGCAGGTAAGTGCGCCGCGGCAGCGTCTCCCGGCCGGGCCCGGCCGGGAAGGGGGCGGGAGCCGGGGAGGGCGAGGAGGAGGCGGCGGCCAGGCCCGCTTTCTCCCGGGCTGCGCCGCAGCACAGACACCGGCGGGCGGGCACCGGCTGCGGGGAGGCGCACTGGGAGGACGCGCCCTCGCCGTTGCCCGGCGCCCTCGCCTCCCGCGTGGGGAGGCAGTGAGGGAGGCCCGGCACAGGTACGCACGCGAAAAGGGGACTGCGAGGGGCGGCGGGAGACCGAGGGCCCGAGGCGGGGAGGGGCGGCCAAGGAGAGCTAGCCTGACCTCGCGGCCCGGCCGAAGGACACGAGGCGAGGGGACCCGGGCGCACGCCTGTCCTCGCAGATCCTGGCCTTCGTGGGTCGCCTGGCCGCCTGGCAACCGGCGCCGCTCTTCCCGGTCCGGCCTGGCCCGGCCCAGTGGCGTTTGTGGTCAAGGGCAGGAGCAGGGGGTGTGAGCTGCGGGCTGGCGGGCGCGCGGGTGCGGCGGGCAGTCGGGGTGCTGGGGCTTTCTGCGCGGAACTTTGGGTATAACAGCGTGGACATATCTGAGAGCCCGAGGCTTTGTGTACAACTCGTGCGTGTGTCTATCGATTGGGTTTTGTGAAGCTTACCCACTCCCGCTGTGCGTCTGTCTCCCCGCGTGTTAGTGCACACCAGTGGGTGGGGTGCTGGGCCTGGGGCGATCTTGGTGGGTCTTAGCAGTCCTGAGGGTAGTAAACTCTGTGTGTGTGTGTGTGTGTGTGTGTGTGTGTGTGTGTGTGTGTGTGTGTGTAACCAGCTCTGTCCCTTGCTGGGGTGTGGGTACCAATGTGGTCTATGGATCCGTGGCTCACACTGCGTGGCTTCCCATGTCTGTTGCATGTGGAAAAGGCCCCTGGGGGTATGAGTGTGGAACTGGGGTGTGCTTTTCAGGTCCTGTTGGACTGCATGTGAAACTGGAGTGTTACTGGTACAGTTGTGGGGTGTGAGCAGTGGACACCAGCATCATTGTCAGCTTGTCTGTTTCTGCTTATGTTTTGGATAATTTACTGGGCATGTCCTTGTAAGTGGTGGGCATCTCTGAACCTGTGTGTCAGATACATAGCAGCTCTAGGTAAGAGGGAACCTCCTTTTCCTCCACCCTCTTCCTAACTCTGCTGGCATCCTAAGGAAAAAGTTTTGGGTTCCTGCCAAGTGAAAGAGCCCTGCTCCAAGAATTTGGGTGTCCTGGGTTTTTTCTGGGATATGGAAGCATCAATGTGTTGGTCTGGGAAGGGGGTTCCTGGGCCACTCCAGGGGCTGAGTTCTGTGGAGGATGCTTAAGACATGGGTGGGGGACCACATCTGGACACCAACTGGGCAGGAGTGGTCACTGCCAGTCCCTGTTACTGGCTGGGCACTCAGGAAAATGCTTTTGGTGCCAAAAGTAAAAAAAGCCAATGAACACACCTCTCCTCTTGGTTTACTGGAAAGTGGGAGCAGTCTGGGCAGAGCCTGGCCCTGAGTAGGCACTCCCCACCCTGTGTGTGGGAAGGATTGTCTGCCTGGGCAGGTTGCCAAACCATTCCTGAGGGCTGGCTGTGTTCCAAGCCCTGTGCAGGGGGCCGCGGACCCAGACATATCCCTGCCCTCAAGCTGCTCGTGGTTGATGTTAAACAGTGGGATAAAGTAGAGAATCTACAAATGAGGCCTGGAAGACCAGGGAAGGAGGGCGGAATGATGCCACTGGTACAAGAGTGTGTGGGTTTGCAGGCTTTTAAGTGATAACAATTCTTGGGGAACCTGCTTTCAACTCCTGGCCCCCACATGCGTGCCATGGGATCTTGGCCACATTTTGTAAAATGGAGATAGTAATAACTGCTCGTGGGGCTCGTGGGGGTTCTACACAATACTCCTGAGCGAAGTGCCCGCAGTAGGGCCCAGCAGGGAGTGTAGGTGCTCAGTAAACATTTATTAAATTGGAACTCAGGAAAAAGGGACATGGTCATAGAGATGGGTTGTAAGTGGAAACAGGCTTTGTACTCACATGAAAGGCCCTGTGTGTGCTAAGAGGAGGTGTCTGATGCAGGCCCATGTTGGAAGGAAGATCAGAAAGATCGAGCCTTCCTGCCCTGAGGCTCTTTAAATTTCATTCATTCCATTCATTTTCACTTCATTCATTTGCTTATATCCTCTCTCTCTCTCTCTCTCTCTCTCTCTCTCTCTCTCTCTCATACACACACACACACACACACACACACACACACACACACACTGAAGCACAGAGAACTGGAGAATAAATTCAGGCACACGAATGCAGAGAAAGGTCTAGAATCCTGTGTACATGTGTGTAGACACACTAGGGCATATGAGCCACTCTGCACCTGGGGGTCTCTGTGCAGTGTGGGGACTTGGGTCTGTGGTGTATGTACCCACAGTACATCAGTGTGCAGGGCGAATGGGGTAGTTCTGCTGTGGGATCAGGAGTTCTATGTGCCAGTTGGGGCGTGTCGGGGGAGCACCAGATCTGCCTGAGGGAGGACTCCATCATCAGCTCCAGCTGAGTGTGGCTGTGAGGGAATGGGGGCTAGGGTGGTGAGATTCTTTCCTTTTGCAAGAGAAGCCAGGCATCCAAGGTTTGAAGTGTAAAATGTTCACTGCAGCACTATTTACAATAGCCAGGATATGGGACCAACCTAAATGTCCATTGACAGATGAATGGATAAAGATGTGGCTCATATATACAATGGAATATTACTCAGCCATAAAAAGAAATGAAATTGAGTTACTTGTAGTGAGGTGCATGGACCTAGAGTCTGTCATACAGAGTGAAGTAAATCAGAAATACTGTATGCTAACGCATATATATGGAATCTAAAAAAAGAAAAAGGGTGGTGGGCTTTCCTGGTGGTGCAGTGGTTAAGAATCCGCCTGCCAATGCAGGGGACATGGGTTCGAGCCCTGGTCCAGGAAGATCCCACATGCCGCGGAGCAACTAAGCCCATGCGCCACAACTACTGAGCCTGTACTCTAGAGCCCGTGCTCTGCAACGAGACGCCACTGCAATGAGCAGCCTGCGCACCACAACAAAGAGTAGCCCCTGCTCACAGCAACTAGAGAAAGCCCACACACAGCAGTGAAGTCTCAACGCAGCCAAAAATAAATAAATTTATAAAAAAAAAAAGGGGGGGGGTACTGATGAACCTAGTTGCGGGGCAGGAATAAAGAGGTAGACATAGAGAATGGACTTGAGGACATGGGGTGGGAGGGCGAAGCTGGGGCGAAGTGAGAGTAGCATCGACATACATACACTAAATGTAAAATAGTTGGCTGGTGGGAAGCAGCAGCATAGCACAGGGAGATCAGGTCGGTGCTTTGCGATGACCTACAGAGGTAGCATAGGGAGGATGGGAGGGAGGCTCAAGACGGAGGGGATATGGGGCATGGGTAGGCATATGGCTGATTCGCTTTGTGGTGCAACAGAAACTAACACAGTATAGTAAAGCAATTATACTCCAATAAAGATCTATTTAAAAAAATAAATTAAAAAATAAAGTGTAAAATCTTTTGCTTTTTATATATTGGCAACTGCTTCACCAAAAACCAGATGAACAGACCAGAAACAAAAAAAAGCAAAACTTCTATGAGCCAAATATGGCCCATGGGCTGTAAGCTGGTATCCTTTGGCACATGTGCTGTCTGTCTGTGTGGGTGTGTATTCAGGTACTTGGGTAGGGTGTCTCCTCTTTACCCCCTTACCTGCTCCTCTCCCAGCTCCCCTTCTGTGGTCTGCATCCAGGTCCTCCCATCTTCTATTTACATAAAGGCATTTGGCCTTGACCTCAGTCATGGCTCTCAGATATGCTCCTTTCTCTTTGCCCTCTCAGCTTCCATGTCTCCCCTGACCACAATGGGTTCCTCCCTGGACCCCTGGCCTCCACTCTCCTCCTTCCCCATCCTGTCTGTCCTCCATGCAGCAGCCAGAGAGAGCTTTCCAAAACCTAGGCGATGTTAGCCCTCCCATCCCCAACGCCTCGCCTCCCTGGCTCCTTGGCCTGGTTTTCAGAGTCCCTAGCGAGCTGGTCCCAGCTGACCTCAAGGCACCCCTTCTCCCTCTCCAGAATGCCCTTGTTCCCTCTCAGTGCTGGGGGATTTCCCACTCATCCTCCGAGGTTTGGCTCAAATGCCACCAACTCCTAGAAGCTTCCCTAACTTTCTCCTTTTGTTCTTAGGACCACCTTCATCTCTACCCCTTCCCTTGCCCCCAGTCATTCTCACTTCATCACAACAGTGTCCATTAATTGAACTGGCAGGGGGCTTTAAATGCCTTATTTTATGAAATCCTCACATCATCCCTATGAGGGAGACATTTGGCTTATTCACATTTAACAGATGAGAAAATTGAGTCTGGAAAGGTCACCTCACTTGCCAAAGCTCAAGTGGTGACGCTGGAATTAGAACCTATCTACTGTATTTAAATTCCCTCCATCATAATAGCTCATTCTGATACTTACTGAGTCCTTACTATTCTGAGCACTTTATATGGATTAACTCAATCCCTATATCAGCCCTGTTAAATACGGAGTGGTAGTATTACTGTCATTTAATATAGAGGGAAACAGGCCCAGAGACGATACGGGAATTGCCCAAAGCCACATGCCCGCCAGTGGTGAAGCAGGATCCTAGCGCGGATTGGGTCTTACTGCTCTGTCATTATCTTATCCCCTGCCTCCCCCTCTGGCTGGCGGGCTCCCCCTCCTCCCCGGTGGAAACTCGGCCTGACTCACCTTCACATCTCTCGGGGCCTTCTGTGATGTCTGGCACCAGCAGGCTCTCAGTAGAGGTTCGCTAAATTCCACTGACTTTCTGTTTTCTCTTCTAGCTGCCCAGCGGCCAAGGGATGAGCTGGGGCCCGCCTTCCCAATGGCATCTCCCCCTGGTCTGGAACTGAAGACACTGAGCAATGGTCCCCAGGCCCCAAGGAGACCAGCTTCTCTGGGTCCAGCGGCCCCACGCAGGGAGGGTGTGGAGAATGCCTGCTTCTTTGCGGAGGAGCACGAGACTCATTTCCAGAACCCTAGGGATGCCAGACTGGGCAGCTCCCCCAGCCCCCCTGAGGGCGTCCCCTCATGGCCCCGATCCCAGAGGGACGACCTGTCCCTGCGTTCAGAAGAGGGGCCAGGCCTGGAGCCTGTGAGCCGCCCGGTGGATTACGGCTTCGTTTCCGCTCTGGTTTTCCTGGTGAGCGGGATCCTCCTGGTGGTGACTGCATACACCATCCCCCGAGAGGCCCGTGTCAACCCGGACACAGTGTCAGCACGGGAGATGGAACGACTAGAAATGTACTATGCGCGCCTGGGCTCACACCTGGACAAGTGCATCATTGCAGGCCTGGGGCTGCTCACAGTGGGCGGCATGCTCTTGTCCGTGCTGCTGATGGTCTCCCTGTGCAAGGGAGAGCTGTACCGCCGGCCGAACTTCGTCCCTGGCAGGGGCTCCAGGAAGACCTACGGCTCCATTAACCTGCGCATGAGACAGCTCAGTGGGGATGGGAGCCAGGCCCTGGTGGAGAACGAAGTCGTCCAGGTCTCGGAGACCAGCCGCACCCTCCAGGGGTCTTAAGTAAGAGCCCACCCTATCTGGCTGCTTCAGCTTCAGGGCTACAAGGCCTCCGAGTCTGGGGTTTTGGACTGAGCTCCACATGGGGCCCCGTGGAAGGAGTCCCGGGTGCTGGAGGGGGAGCTTGGGGCCTGGCCCAGGCTTCGCTTGGGAGAGCTGCCCCCGATCTGTTTTGTAGCTTGAGGTTTTGCATAAGGTTTTGTTTGAAGGATGGCTTCTGCTGCTAAAAATACAGAAGTTTGGAAACTGCTGCCCTTGGAGGATGAGTTTCTTGGCCTGCCCGAGGGTCGAGAGCTGTCTGAAAGGCTGCCCATCCTGTTCCCCATGTCTTGGGGAATTCCGGGTTCTCTGCTGTCCTCATCAGCCATGGATGGGTGTTGGGCAAACTTGGCTTTGAGCCCTGACTGTCTAAGGTGGGAGGTGGCTTCATGATGAGGGGAGAAGTCAGCCCTGGGACGACCTCCCCACTCCAGGCCTCAGTCCCCCTGACTGTGAGGTGAGAGGGATGGCCCCTCCAGTTCTGCCCTAGGAATTCCTATATGGAATGGGAGCCCAGTTTCTGCATCTGGCCGTTCCTTCAGGGGACGAGAGTGTCTGGCAGGTGCTGACCATTCTCTGTGCCATTTTCTGACCCAGTGTTGGTGGCCACCACTGTCACACAGCCAGCATCTCACTCGGTCCTGTTAAAGGACCCCCTAAGCCCTCAGGTTAGACTGGGCTAAATCCAGAGTTTGCTACAGCCTGGTCTTGGTCTTGGGATTGAATTACCTGCTGTGACTAGATCTTAGCACACATTTTACAAAGTCACGTGCACAGTTTTCACTAACTCCCTGGACAAGGGCGGGGGGATCTTTTAAACAGGAAAGGGTAGGGGCTTTGTTGTATTTCTGTGGACACAGTGTGGGCCTTCATTACCTCCCCTTCCTCAATAATATGTCTCTTAGGCCTGACCTTATCCTGGTAACAGAAAAAAATTTTTTTTTTAATGCTGAATTTGTAACTTCCTTCCCCAACTCCCGTAGCTGTAAAGTGCAGCCCCAATTTATTGGGAGAGAATCAGGCACATTCTGGTGGCCTGAAAATTCTAGCCACATTGATCACATTTGTTCTGTTTCTCTTGTCGAGTGTTTCCAGGCTCTGTCCAGATTCTCTTTAAGCTACTGACAAAGAGGGCTTCCCTGGTGGCGCAGTGGTTGAGAGTCCGCCTGCCGATGCAGGGGACACGGGTTCGTGCCCCAGTCCGGGAAGATCCCACATGCCGCGGAGCGGCTGGGCCCGTGAGCCATGGCCGCTGAGCCTGTGCGTCCGGAGCCTGTGCTCCGCAACGGGAGAGGCCACAACAGTGAGAGGCCCGTGTACCGTAAAAAAAAAAACAACTACTGACAAAGAAAGGAAGTGGGCCCTAGCGGGCAAGGAGATAAAGGTGTTTGAGGACTGGGGGAGGGCATCGTCCATTCTGAAAGGCCCTAGAGGGCTTTGAGAGTACGTGCCTTCTAGGCCACTGGTGTGAAGACTCTAAAGGGGTCATTTCTGTGAGCCTCCGACCCACGCAGGTCCTACATACTCCATCTCAGTTGGCCATGTGGGACATTGATCCTAACTGACTCTTCAGGGTGGGAGGATAGGGTGGGCATGGGGTCTGTAGGCTAGAGCAGCCCTGATTACCTGTAACCTGAGCCTTCAGTCCGGTGAGTTGAACATCTGGGCAGTGTAACATCATAGCTTCTATGACGGATCAAATATCTGCTCCTGCTGGCAGGTTTTGCCAGGAGTAGGGGGCTGGGGGAGGGCTGGAGGGGACAAAGCCTATTCAGCTTGGCCTGTCAGGTTCTGTTCCTGGTGTTTAAGAGGTGTGGTTTGAAAAGGACAAAGCCTCAAGATGGTGAAAGACTCACAAGTCAAGGCTCCACGCGAGGAGTGGAGGCAGAAAGTGGCATGAGCCATTCTAGGTAGTAGAATTGAACATCCCAGATGATGGGCCTTTCATATCCATAATGATAATAATAAAAATATCAGTCCAAGCCATTGGATTATTGTGAGCTATTGTCAGTTTAAATGCAATGGATTGTTTTTAGGGGCTAAATCTGTTAGAAGATTAAATCTAGATTAAACCAGGAATCCCAGGTTTTCTCTAAGTCAGAGAAGCCAGCTTTGCATCCTAATACAGAAACTCCTTTAGGAAATGTGTAAAATGGAGGGAGGCAGTCATTACTTGGTCAATGTGTTAAGAAAACTTGAGCGAGGCCGAAAACATTTCCCCGAGATTGCAGCTGAGACCTCCCAGCCGGTGGATCAGAAACAGCGTCAGGAGGGAGCATGGCGTAGGGTGCCGAGAGCTTTCTTTGAAGGCTTTTTGGGGGTAGGTGTGAAGTGGTCCGAGGGACCCTGTGGTAGCTGAATTGTGCCTCATCTGCAGGAACTCCCTCTGCCACCCGACAGTCTACTAGGGTCGCCAAACCTTGCTTTTCCTGGTGTATGAGAACAGATAACTGATTTTGGAGCTGGTAGAACCTGGGTTTGAGTCCAGGGTCTGCCATTTATTGGCTGTGTGGCCTTGGGCAAGGTGCTCTATCTCTCTGAGTATCCTGAGTATTGTTTTCTTTGTGAAGTGGGAGGAATGAGACTTCGGCCTCAGCCTCCTTGCGGGGAGAGGGGGGTTGGTGAAAATCATAGAGAAGTTAGAGGCCTGAGTGTATGAGGTCCAGTTACCATGATGACGCTTCTTCCCCGCCCCAGTTGGAGATAACTGGATTAGGCCTAAAACCTCAGGGTCAACCCTTCTGACTTCTCTCGAGCCTCCCATTCTACCCATCAGAAGATCTTGTTGGTTCCACCTTTGGAATCTGACCCCTGCCCGCCCCTCAGCCATAACCACCTGGTTCAGGTTGCTCATTAGTGTCCTAATTCCTCTACTCTGCCCCAGTTCATGTTCCACTTGGCAGCCAGGCAGATCCTATTCAAAGGTTAATTCGGTCAGGCAGCTCCTCTGCTCGAAACTGTCCTATGGCTCCCTCTCATTCCAGGCAAAAGCCACCTTTCTCACCAGTCAAGGGTAGATTTACCATCCAGGCCCCTCACTTGCCCAGGCTCCTTCCAAGGCCCTGAGTCAAACTTTTATTTGTAATTTTGATATTTTAAAAAAGGACAGCACCTTAAATTGCATAAGCTTCAGGTCCGTCCCTCACAGTGGCCTATAAAAGGCCTACACAATCTGGGCCCTGTGCCTCTCTGAACTTATCCCCCACCCTAGCCTCTGCTCACTCCATGGCAGCCATGCTTGCCTCCTTGCAGGCACACTCAACATGCCAGGCACACTCCCACCTCAGGGCCTTTGCACTTGCTGCTCCTGGAAGGCACCCCTTCGCTGTGGGCCTTTGGGCAAACTATTCTACCTCTCTGGTCTTCCAGAGTGAGACTAGAAACCTTCCCACTCTGCCTTCTCTAGGGACTGAGGGGATCAGGAAACACAAGAAGAGGGCTTTCCTAAGTTAAGACCATGGTACCATGTCTGGAGAGCTTTGGAAGGGCAAGAGGAGAGGGAGGAAATAAGGCATTATGAAGAAGCCACAGGAGGCAGAGTTCTAAGTGTTCTGTCTGGAAGGAAAGGGGAGGATCAGTGGCACTGACAAGAGTCAGGGAGGTGCCCTCCAGTTGGGTCCGTTGGTTTCTCCCGAGAGAGTGGGCTCCTCTTGATGTCCCCAAGGAGGTGAGTTTCAGCTAAGGGAAGGAGAAGCTTGCTGAGGTCTTGCCTGGGTTGGGGTGATAGGGAGGTCCTTGTCAGTGGAGGTACGTTAGCATTTACTGGTCAGATGTTGGGTGTCTTCAGGGAGAAGGCATAGTGGAGTTGGGTAGGATTTAGTCACGAGGTTCCCCAGGGTCCCAACCTCCCTCCTTAGAGGAGAGCCTGTGCCCCAATGGCCAGAGCCTGGCTAAAGACAGTAGCAACCCTGGCCCTCGGTATCTTCTTTTCTTTGGCCCCAACACCCTCTTCCCAAGATCAAGCCTCTTCCTGGGTCGGGTTGTCCTTGAGCAAATGGGCAGGCCCAGGGGATCTGAATGGTGCAGAGGGCGGCAGGATTACTGCCTTCCTCCTCCAAGGGGACCAAGCGCTTCTGAGCTTTCTCCCTACTCCAGTCTCAGAGGGGTTGGGGGCAGAGCCCCTTACGGAGAGAGTCCAGTGAGGAGCGCCCACACGTAATAGTATAAGGGTACTGGCTCTGGGGTCAGATTGCCTGGATGCTTGGTGGATGTCCAATTCCTCTGAGCTGCTGTTTCTTCATCTGGTGAATGATAGCACCTTCCCCATAAGGCATAGTGAGCAGTAAATGAAATACCTGTAAAGCACTTAGCATAGTGCCTGGCACTTCATAATTCACTCAATAATGTTAACTATTCATTTGTTCGTTCATTCACACCTATCTGTATTCTTCCCTGGGTGGGGCACTACAGGGACACATGGGCCCTGCCCCTGGGGAAACAGGACAGTGCCCAGAGGACTGTGTATGTGTGGCCAGGTTGGGGGGTGTTGGCACAGAGGGGTATCTGATTAAGTTGGGGTCCGAAAAGGCTTTCCTGGAAGGGGTGATGTCTAATAGGATTCTTAAACAATGAGGCAGTATCCAATGTGGGGTGAGAATGGGGAGCAGGAAAGGTATTCCGGGCAGAGAAGAAGAGCATGAGCAGAGGCTCAGAGGCATAAAACAGCCTGGTGTGTACTGGGGAGGGGCAGGGGTGGGCGGGAGGTCTGCAGGTTCTGGGCTGGAGTGTTGGGATGAGGCATGCTAAAGAGCAGGGGCGTCATAGTGGGGGCTTGCCTTTCATCATCTACAGACTGGCGGCAACCACAGCCCTTAACTCACAGGGTTGTTATGAGGACTCGGAGTTCACACTGGTATAGCGCATACCTAGGGGCCTGGTACATGGGGAGAACTCACTGTCAGCCATATGATTGCTTACAGATGTGTGTGGCAGGAAGACTCTTCTTTTTTTTTTAATTTATTTATTTTATTTATTTTTGGCTGCGTTGGGTCTTCGTTGCTGCGTGCGGGCTTCCTCTAGTTGCGGTGAGCAGGGGCTACTCTTTGTTGCGGTGAGAGGGCTTCTCACTGCGGTGGCTTCTCTTGTTGCGGAGCACGGGCTCTAGGCGCCTGGGCTTCAGTAGTTGTGGCACATGGGCTCAGTAGTTGTGGCTCGCGGGCTCTAGAGTGCAGGCTCAGTAGTTGCAGCGCATGGGCTTAGTTACTCCACGGCATGTGGGATCTTCCTGGACCAGGGCTCGAATCTGTGTCCCCTGCATTGGCAGGCGGATTCTTAACTACTGCACCACCAGGGAAGCCCCAGGAAGGCTCTTCTGAGGGCAGGTGCATTGTAGGGGTGATGCTGGCATTGGGGAGGCCAGTCCATGGGACTGTCCAACTGCAGCCAGAGGACATAACCTTGAACTCCAGGCCTCCATCTCTGCAGCCTGTCCCTTCTCAGCCTCTGAGCTGCCAAGGTCGAGGTGGAGGCTGCTGTTCTCCTGGGCCTGGGGGAAGGTTAGTGAGTGGAAGGATCTTCTGGCAGGAAAGCTGGCCCCAGGGGAGCAGGGAGGACAGCGGAACAAGGCAGATGCCATGCCAACCTTTTCCCGGGTGGCAGGGCATCGGAGCCAACAATGACTTAGGGTAAAGGGCATTCAGAAAAGGCCATCTCTCTCCCTCTCCTAATTCTTCCCTTCAACCAGTCTCTCCCTAACCTCTTTTTTATTTCTCTGTGTCTGCATCTCCTTTCACTAAAGCCACTCCTGGGGGTTAGGCACCCACAGGTGAGTTGCTACTATTGCTGACTCACCTGCCAGCCACCTGGTTCTCCTCCTGCGAGTCTCCACCCTCCCCCGCCAAAGGTGAAAGAAGGGGCCCAAATGCAAATGCCTGTACAGCTTGGCAGGTGACATTCCTGAGTGAAGCAGGTGGCGGTGAACAGCAGTGGCAGGATTAAAGGGGTGCTGCTTCAGCTGGCTGGCTGTTGCCCTGGTGGACAGGCTCAGGGTTGCCAGAGCTCCTGATTTTTCAAGAGCAGCTGGACATCTGGACCTTTGTGTGGGTAAAAGGATGCTGAAAGGGATTGTCCTACTGCCTGAGAGTTGCGACAGGCCAGAACTGAGGACAAGGGAGTGTCCAATGTGATGCCACCTGCTGGGGCCAGACATCCACCCCCTCCCTGGCCCAGGGCTTACTGAGTCACTCATAGAGATGGGGGCATCCTCAAGAAGTGGACTAGACTGCCTCCCAGCTGGAGGCTCACTGAGCTACAAGTGTCACTTGAGTGTTTCCCATCCAAGATCCTTCATTCTTTCAACAAAGACTTAAGCACCATTCTGTGCTAGGTTTTGAGGTATAGCACCAAACAGATGAAAAAGGTTAGGGAAGTATTCTTTTTTGTTTGTTTGGTTTGTTTCTTCTTTTTTTTTTTTGATCGGAAGCTAAGTTTGCCATCAGCTTTATTTTCTTTTCCCCATCTTTGGCTTGATTGTGTCTTTTGGCTGGATACCCACCAAGAGGCAAACCCAGTTTACAGGTGACAAAATTAATTTCATATATATTTTTTTACTGTTATAATGTGGCTACTAGAGAAAATTTAATTATATATGTGGTTGTCATTGTATGCCTGTTGGACAGCACCGCTGTGTATGTTTCAGCCAAGTATTATATGTATATACATGTGTGTGCACATAATATATCTATAATATGGCTTATAATACATCATCGTTCCATAGCATCTATCACCCTCTTATTACCAAACACTTAGAGAGAACTGTTCAATGTCAAAATGAGTGCCAGCCTTTCAGCGTCAGCTGAAAGGGCTGCCTCCATCATCTGAAGTATCCACTTCCAAAGCAGAGAGTACCTGTTGACTCAGTCTGACTCATCTGCCTGACTGACCTTAGTCTGATGTTGCAGAGCCTTGGCAGAGACGACAAACCTCTTGGGAATGTTTTTATTTTTTTCTCTTAACCTTATTAGTTCAGAAAGGATTATAACCATCCTGCCGACGGGTATGCACTCCCAATGGCCACACATCCTGGATTAGGCAGGAAATGACTAGGAAAGTATTCTTGAGAGGCCTTGACAGGTATCTTCTGGAGCTCGTGAATTAGTGTGAACATGGAGATGAGGTCTATTTCTGACCTGGAGAATTTCTGACGTGGGAGGCCCGTGCAAACAGCCCACACTGGCTTGAAGGGATGACGGTGCTGGGAATCAGGGAGGAATAAGGGCAGTCCTGCATCCCCTCCCAGTGTTCTGAGGCCCTTGAAGGTAGGTGGAGGACCCCGGTGTTCCAGGGCTCCGAGTGTTGATGTAGGCAGGTGAGGGGAGGCTGGAGCTGTGGGGTGGCACAGGTGGCTATGCAGCCCAGCATACTACTTCAAGAAGCAGAGGGGCTAAGAACCTCTTATGGACTGACACAGACCCTCACTACTCTCTGAGAGTCCAGGATAAAGCTCTCAACACCGCGCCCCCCAATTTGGCATGTTGTCTACTGAAGACTCCAGCATCAAAAGCAAACAAAACCCCAGCATGAGTTAGAGTAAGAGCACCTCCCCCGGCCCATCATCACAGCTAGTGAAGAGACACTTCATTTTTCTCCCTTCTTCCTCCCCATCCCACCACAGTGGAGGAGCAAGGGTTCAAAAGGGGTCAGAGGAGACCTCTTGGAACTGGATATAAGTTGGAAAGTTTTAAACTGGACTGGACTGAATTTGAAAATCAAAGTGACCAGTTAGTTATTGGTTGGGCCCTAGATGCTGAGATGAGAAAGGGGGATTTGATAGAGGTTAGTTGGATAAAAGAAAACACTTCATGTTTCTACATTTCAATGAACCCGTTATGCATTATACACATTAGACCAAATATAGTGCTCTTTCTGTGCCAGGCAATCTTCTAAGTCTTTACATCTACTAGCTCAGTTAAACCTCACAACCATCTCGGAGAGTGGGTGCTCTCATTACTTCCATTTTACAGATGAGGAAGCTGAGGCACAGTCAGGCTACATGACTTTCCCAAGGTCACACAGCTGGTAAATAGCAGAGGCAAGACTCAAATTTCATAGCATGCAGGCCAGTCAGAGCATGTTTGTGGATCT
Organism: Tursiops truncatus; assembly: GCF_011762595.2. Classification (NCBI taxonomy): domain Eukaryota; kingdom Metazoa; phylum Chordata; class Mammalia; order Artiodactyla; family Delphinidae; genus Tursiops; species Tursiops truncatus. Next base: position 58,609,901 of record NC_047048.1, read on the forward strand.
GGGCTGTGGGCTGCCACTTTGAGTCTCGTGGTTTAGACATGAATTGGGAAGCTCTGTAGGGGGGAGGAGAGGACAGTTGGGGGAGCACTGAACTCGAGCAGGCCCATGGCCTACTTAAATCATGGAAGCAGGAGCCGGATCTTGGAGGCAGTCAAGCCCACCTTTATCCCCATTTTACTACTGGGGAAAACCAAAAAGGGGGGTGGAACTTGCCCAGGGGCCCCATGGCTCAGGCCGCCTCTCTTCTTCCTAGGCTTCTCATGTGAATTTATATCCTAGGAATCAAGAAGCCTACAGGATGAAACTGTGCTCCTGTGGCTCTAATTTGAAGGAGAGAGGGAAGGCGGGGCTCTGTCTTGGAGGCAGAATACCTAGGTTCAGGTCTCCTTCTCTTAGGGATGCCTGCCTGTCCCCAGGGGAGGGCCATCCTGGATTGGGGAGCAGCAGACACAAGCTTATCCTGGCCCAAAGGCCACCTCTTGCAGCTGTGCATAGTTGGGTGCTGACCAGGGTGCTGAATCTGTATGGCCCCTTCCTCTTACAGCCTCGCTGAGGGGAGAAAAGGGAGAGAGAGGGAAGGGGATTCTCACATTTTTGTCCCTCAGAGACCAACATGACTGTTTTGGGTAGTGTTTAGTAGGAAAGCCTTGGGCTAGGATTTCTGTGGTCTTTGTGGCATAGGGAAGGTCACTCAACTGCTCTGGACCTGCTTTTTAATATGTTCAATGGGGAGAGTAGCTCCCATCCTACCAAACTCAGAAGGCTGGGGCGAGCATCACTTGCGGTCAGAGCACAGAGTCCGAGGCCATTTCTGGGGCCCAGTGAAGCCTCTCAGGAGGTCACCCTTCCAGAGAGGCTTTGTGGGCCTGTTTCTTCCTCTGTGGGATAGGGGTTGGGCTGGGTGTTTTCAGATGCCCCTAACCTGGGTGCTTGGGTGCTGTGGCTGTAGGTGGAAGTGCTCAGAAACATGAGATACACTTTGCAAACAGGACTGACTTAGGACTCTTAGACCATCTTGGGAATTATGCAGCATCGTTCCTTTTTCATATAAGACCTGACTTGTTTTCCAGCTTCAGGAGTGGGTTTTGCCCATACTCCTCGTCTGGACAAGATGTGAGGTCTAGGTACAGCAGTTTTACTAAAAAGAGCACTGGTTTTAGAACCAGCTGACTCAGGTCCCCATCATGGTTCTGCCACCCCTAAAAGAGCAAACCCAGCACCACTTCAACTAATGCTGCTAACAGTGTTTACTTTGGGAGTAGCCAGGTGTACTACATGAGACAAGGAAAAGCCTAGCACACTGGGGGCACCAGATACAAGCTTGTTTTCTTTGTTGGATAGCAGCCTAAGACAGTCTTATCTACCCATGTGGCTTCAGTAATGATAGCTGGTAGCCACTGAGTTCCTGCTATCTAATTTATAAGACACATTATTTGGCTGGACCCTGCAACAATCCTGAAGGTAGACGTGACGCTCATTTTGCAGATAAAGCCACGTATCAGCAAAGGGAGGGCTGGAAGTCGCACCCACTCCTGCTTGATTCTGAGAGCCCTGCTTGGCTTTGAGCAAATTACTAGACCTTTCCAAACCCTCTTTTTCTGGCCTAGAAAATGGGCATAGTATTTCATTACAGTTGTTATGATTTGAAGATATAATGTATGCTATTTTACAAGGGTACATGCATATTTTAAAACATATATGAAACACATCTGAGTGATATGGGAGAAAAGAATAGAGAGGTTACAGGGGGTAAAACGGAAAAGACTTAAAATGAGGAGGTTCTTGCGTCAGTCATAGTATGCCATGAATCGAGAAGACTGACTTCATTCTTTTCACCTGATATCCAGGTAAAGGAAAAAGATATAAGGTTTGTACACTAGAGAGTTTCAAACTTTAAAGTGCACACGAATCATCTGGGCAACTTGTTAAAATGCAGATTCTCATTTAATAAGCCTGGGTGGGGCCTGAGATTCCACATTTCTAGCAAGTTTGTAGGTGATACTGTTGGTGCTGCTGGTTTGTGTAGCAAGGATGTAGCCTTCCCTTCTCAGGAATTCTCAAACTGGTCTCGTCACATGAATCACCTGAAGAACTTGTAAAAAATGGACTTAAAGGCCCTTGCCTAGTGATTTGGATCCAGGTCTGGGTTGGGGTCCAGGATGTACTGTGTCCTTCAAGCAAGCATCTTAGGAGACGGGTAGGCCTGGGCAAGCTGGAGAAGCATGGCTGTGGTGCTCATCTCTATCAAGGCCCATGTTGTAGACAGAAATGAGAGACTGGCTCATCAGACCTCTGTTCCAAATGTGCCTTCCTGAAGGGACAGGGAGGAAAAGGAAACAAGAACATTTTCCCAGGCTCCCTTGCAGCTATGGTTTGAGAGGTGATTTCGGTTCCAACTATCAGATGCATGCAGTTGAGCCTTGCACTTGGAACTGAGCTGAGAGTGAGGGCGGTCAAGGTGGCAGTATGAGGGGATTTACTTTCGGGCACAGATCTAGGCAGTTGCTGTGAGGCTCTGGAGTTTCCTGATCCCCAGATCAAGGCAATGATGATGTGATCTTGCTGATGTCTGCATCCGAATCTTCTTGTTTAAAAAAGCTAAAGTAGTTTGTCTCCTGCAGCCCTCCCACTGTCTCCTCTCTCAGAACCCGTCATACTCACAACACTCACCTTATGTGGCTAATAGGCAACACGGCCTATCCAATCTCCTCTATTAGACTGCCCTATCAGCCTAAGCAGAGACAGGCCCTGCCACAAGTGAGGTGTTCCAACCTCGTGTCATTGCTGCTCTCTGCACTCTAGGCTCTATCTTTAGTCACCTGGGTCTTGCCACTCCTCTCTGGCCACCACACTCACCGCCTGCCACTTCTACTTGTGACACACCCTCTGGGTCAGGTTCAGGGTCCAGCACAGCTGGAGTGACTTAGTGTGTGCCCTGTGGTATCCCAAGGACAAACAAGAGCTGGGGGCTTGGATGCCTGCCTTTGCATCTCTCTTTTGGTGCAAAACATCAATAGTGGTCCATAAGCATGTTAAGTTTTATAAAAGACAAAGCTGAGGATATGCATGTGAGGGGTCTTTCCTCTCCTTGGTGGTGGGACCTGTCTCATTGGAACTGCCCAAAGTAGACAAGATTAGAAGGTGACAGATATTCACTGCTCCACAGATTCTAATTTTTCTTCTGTGAAGAGGCATGGATCAGTAACAGAATGTCATTAATGAGAGTAGAGGGAGGCCATGAAGGAAGCTGGATTCCAAAGAATGAGGTGGTTACAGGGCTTGCTACCCACTTTCTAACTACATGTCAACAGGTACTGACCATCCAGCACAGGAATATAAAATCTGTTTTGAACATAACGCATTCTTAGTCAGGGTCTTGAGACCAATGATTTCACCATGGAGGCTGGCAGAAGCTCATGACTAAGTAGATAGATGCAACGCAATGAAAAACACAGCCAGCTCTAACAATCAGGAAAGAGACAAGGCAAGGAAGAGAAGGTGGGAGGGTAGGGGCTGCCAGAGATGGTACACGTGGTCTATGGCACTTCACTGAAAGACAAAGATTTAGAACCAGACCTTTATTTTACTTGTAAGCCACTGGATCAACAAAGAAATTTCAAACCAAGCAAAAGTGATGCCATGAATCACGCTAGACCCAGAAAGGTCATGGCAACTTCCCTACAGACAGGACCTTTTCTGTATCACATCCAGCCCTGAAAGTTCCCCAAAAGTCAAACCCAAACTCCTCTGTGGCTCACCAGCCGTGGTCATCCCAAGGCTATTACCAAAGCCATAGTCTGCTCCCCAGGGGTGACTGTCTCTGGTCTCTGTTTTGCGTGATCTAGGTCAAAATTCTTTGTTTAAAAAAGCTGAAGTAGTTTCTGTGGAGAAACCAGAACCCTCACACTCTGCTGGTGGGAATGTAAAATGGTACAGTCACTTTGGGAAACAGTCTGGCAGTTCCTCAAAACAATTAGTTATCATATGATCCGGCAACTCCACTCCTAGGTGATATACCCAAGAGAACCAAAAACATATGACCACACAAAAACTTGTACATAAATGTTCATAGAAGCCTTATTCATAATAGCCAAAAAGCGGGAACCACCTTAACTGTCCATCAGCTGATAAATGGATAAAGAAAATGTGGAATATTATTTAGCCATTAAAAGGAATGAATTACTGATACATGCTGCAACATGGATGAACCCTGAAAACATTAAGTGAAAGAAGCCAGACATGAACGACCACATATTGTGTGATTTCCACGTGTAAGAACTGTCCAAAATAGGCACATGTTTAGAGACAGAATGTAGACTAGTGGTTAGCTGGGGCTGGGAGGAGGGAATGGGGGGTGACTGTTAATGGGTGGGTTTTCTCTTTGGGGTGATGAAAATGTTCAGGAATCAGATATGGTGATGGATGCACAACACTGTGAATATACTAAAAACACTGAATTGCACACTTTAAAAAACGTGAACTTTATGGGTATGTGAATTATATCTCAATAAAGCTGTATTTTTAAAAAAGAGGAACAGGTTATTAAGTGCTGATATTTATTGCTAAGGCTCCAACCTTTTGGGTTCCACAAAACATATACCTGAACCATTCCCTTTGGCTGCTTGGCTGGAAGGAGGGAAGTGGCCCAGACATACAACACATACCGACAGCCTGACTTGGAAGTTCCTGAAGGCGCCATTCACCTTCCCCCACATAACTAAGACATAGTCTGTGTTCCTCACTGTCCCTGATGCAAGGAGACCCACTCAAAAAACCTGCTGATTCTGCAGGTGGATCACTAAAGTTTCTACTTTCAGAAAACAGAATTATATTTATGGCTATCCTTTCCACTTTTGCTATTAGAAAATCTAAGTGGCAAATTTATTGTTTCAATCTTGTCCTTTCCTTGAATCAGGGTCCTAAAAGTTATCTACCTCTCCCACTTGTCTGATGTTCCTTTAAATGCTTCGTTTTATAATAAAAGATGCTTTTATGAGCAAATTGCCCCAAGTCCTTCTGGTTGAAGGTATGATCCAGTTTCAAAACAAAAACGTTCCACCCATTAGCTGGCTCTTGAGGAAGACGACTATTAATGACTGCATTTGTAGCTCTGCCTGACCTCTGGGTCTTTCTCCAGAGCAGAGCTGTTCTAAAAGCTTCAAGGTGGTCTTTTACTAAATCAGTGCTTGAAATGGGGTCTGCCAGAAATGCCCAGGAAGCCAGCTCATGCGAGCCTCCCCTAGTCCCAGCCTCCATCTTGGATTGCCCCCGGGCACATATGCCTGTTTAGTTTACTCCTAACCCACTCTCAGACACAACAGACAGGCAATTCAGGCTACAGCATATTAGCAGATGCCTCAGGAAGGCTCTGGTGGCCCTCTGCCCACAGATAAATAATACATCCTAATTTAGGGGAAGGAATCCAAGGAGCTGAAAAGTTTAAGGACCCACCCGTGGCTGAAATGCTAGTTAGGGAGTGAAAGTGACTAGTGCCTTGATCTCTTGCCTCAGAGTCTGGTGCTCTAGAGTGCTCTTTCCACTCCAGCACAGGGGTTCATCCCTGACCACATCTGTCAGGCCTCAGGCTGAAAAGACTTCCTGGGTTGTTTCTTGCATCACTAGCTCCTTCATTCACCCCTATCACACACTCCTCCCAACCCACCCCCTGCCACTGGCTTTCAGAGACCAGGCTCCCTGCTTGTCCTGAAGTTCAGCACCACGCTGCTATGCTTGTGTCTGAGCCGCAAGAGGGGTGAGAGGCACACAGTTGCGGACTCTGTAGGTAAGTACCATACAAAGCCTTGAACCTTTATTCTTTCCCTTTTGCCCCAGTTCCCAGGGGTCATCAGACATAGAAGCAGACACCAGAATGTTTTAGAGCAAGAAAGGCACACCTCAGATTTCATAGGTAGACACGATGGCCCTGGGAGGAAGGGACCTGCTTAGGGTCACTCAGTAAGTTAGTGGCAAAAAGAGATTAGCCTTCAGGTCTGTTCTGTTTATTCCTCTGTTCATAGGCTGCCATTGCCCAGGCACAGAGGGACCCAGAGGACTGGCTCAGACAAGCAGAACTGGAAGATTTTGCCCTTTTCAGAATGATGCAATCTTTCCACAATCTGCCTGTCCTTGAGAAAGGCATCCTTGTGGCCTATGGGGTTTCCAGTCACTCATTTTCATCCATGAAGCCAGACTGGGACCCATTCTTAGTGGTGTCAGGAGCAAGAGCAATTTATGAAAGGAAGGTGCCTGAGAAGCAAGAACAGGCCCTGGGTAGGAAAAAAGAGTCATTTAGCCCCTCAAACATTCAAACTCTCAAGTCTCATAAATGGAAGGAACTGAGCAGCAAAGAAGAGTGGGATACTGGCAACATGATTTTTGTATTGACATTTGGTTCTTAATAATAACATCCAAAATGTGTTCTGTTCTTACAGTGCTGCAACTGGGACTGCATCGGGTCGAGGGTATATGTTGCCGGAGTCTTCCCTGGGAAGTGGGGAGGAGCTGGTGGTGAGAGACACTGATTTCTCTTTGGGACCTATATGCAGCCAGGTGGACAGCTACAGCAGGTACCTTGGCCCTGGCAGGGGGTGGGGAGGCAATCCCAGCTGGCCTGCAAACACATGGGCAGAGTCCCTTGCCCCCAGCCCACAAGAAAACGGTTGCTGATGGGGCTAGCAGTGGCAGCTCCAGGAGAGTAGAGGGAAGGATGGTATGTTACATTCTTGAGGCCTTCACAGGTACATGTCATCGTAGCCCGGCGGGCGGAGATGGTCTGGGTTAGGTCTGGAATGGAAAGAGGGGCTGGTGAGTTGGGGCGATGGAGAGCCAGCGGCGCACAGGCACACAGGGTCCTGAATGGAGAGAGCCTGCCTCAGAATGATGTGGTGGTTTGTGCAGTTCAAGAGCATGCACTCTAGAGTTGGGTCTGAATTCTTATTCTCCCACCTTGGATAAGTTACTCCACCTTTCAAGGCCTTGATTTCTGCATCTGTGAAATGTGGACAGTAATATCTACCCACAAGTGTTGACATAAGGATCCAGTGAGTTCCTGACACATACAAAAAGTCCATTAAGTGTGAGTAGCAACCCCTCCTCTGAGTCCTCCGTGACGGGAGCTGGGGAAGGGAGGCACTGAGGAATGGGAAGCTCCTGGAAGGCTCCAGGGAGGCATCAGGCAGGTGCCTGGAGGAGGCTCCACTCTCTTGGCAGCAGGGGACAGAGGTAGTGATGACTCTGCGCCTGGCGTCAGACGCCTTCATCCCTGCAATGCTGAGCTAAGCTGCCATCACGTCCTACTTCTCAGCATACCTGAGTGAATACCTACCCAGGTGGGCTGGTCCCAATGGGTCCAAAGGGGTCAAAGCGTGCTCCTGGGGGCACAGCGCCTGGAGGAAGCCGGTTTGGGAGGCCCGATGATGGGTCAATAAGTGCTCTTGGGAAGCCGGATCTCAGGGGATCCACGATCATGCCACCCCTCCGACACCTGAGGCAAGAAGGAACGATGGGTAAGCAAATGTGGCAAGCAGCTGTTGGAGAAGGAGTGAAGGTGGTGAGAATGGACTAAAAATGACTGGGACATCAACGCTGGATGGTTCAAGCAGACACACACGGATGGCTGCCTGAGTGCCAGCAGGAAGTGGGCAAGAGCAACAACACACAGAGCACACCTTCTCTGGCCATCATGGCTTGTACTTTCAGCTCTACAGGCTCCCTGAACCCACAAAATTGAGGTCCCTGCCATCTCCTGCACCCAAGGGGGAACAATTCGATAAAGAACGTGTGCCAGAACTTGTCAAGGTCAATGCAGAACCATCACAAGGCTCTGCAGGCTACTACTTTAGGTCTAAGGACTAATGAATTGAGATAATTCATGATGCTAGCTTTTTTGCTGGTCTCAGGGCAATCCATAATTTGGCTGTCCAAGTCTGGCTCTTGACAGCATCTGTCCCTCATTGAATTCCATGGATCCGACCTCATGGCTCAAACTAGGATGAATAAGCTGATGTTCCCCAAACTTTGAAGTCACTGTTCAAGCTTAACTGCAGACTTATATGATTTCCCCATGGTCTAAAGGTGAGACACTCAAGCTGGGGACACTTTGCAGCAGAGGTTAAAATCTAAAAGCATTCAGAGAAGACAGTGCCTAGCTGAGGCTGAAATAACTTTGTTGGGGACTTGACAAGAACCACACCAGAGTCTAATGGGGATCAGAGACTCCCCTTACCAAGTGAGGTGACCTCTGAATAGCCCTGAACTGCCCTCAGGTCTGTAGCCCACTGTGTGCTCTTCAGTCTGCACCTGATAGATCCCCATGGTATCCTTCCATCCAAGGGACAGCTGCTGTCTTCCACCAAAACAAGCAGGGCCAGAAAACAACAGAGGAGCTGCCCACCGGGCTTGCTCAGCCACTCCCCAACACTCAGAGCCCTCCTGCACTGCTCCAGGTACGGCAGAGCAGAGCAGCGGCAATGCTTTCTCAGCCACTCAGCAACAACTGCTTCCTTCACCCCAAAGGAAGACTGATGAAAAGCTCTAAAATTAGAAGATGAGCTTGGGCTGAAAGGCCATAAGAGCAAGTCGTGTTGCTGTCACCTCCCCAGCAGTACTCACCCAAAGGGGTCTAGGTCCTCTCCCCCGACAGCAAATGGGCCCAGGGGATCACACCTGAAACAAACAAGGGACAATTACTGAAAGTCCCAGAGCAGCCTGGGCTCCCAGAGGTCCAAACCTGATGCCTTTGGGGACACAAATGTACTCCCAGGCATGGGGGACAGGGGAAGCCCCTGCGTGAGACCAGAACACAAGGGATATTTCAAAGTGATCCTCGGCACAGACTAACACTGAAATTATTACAATGGCAATTACGCGAAAAGAGCTGAACATAAAACTAGAAACATGGAGGATCCCAATAATGTAGAAAGATAAAAATATGAACAGTGGCAACCAGATAAATTTTATTTTATTCATACCTTTCCCAGGCTCCTAAAGTTTGTACAAAGAACCAAGAACATTTAGATCAGAAAAATACTATTCTAAAACCCCAAACCAAAAGCTCAGATTTAACAGCTTCGAAGGGTGGAGTGAGATGGGTGCTCATATACAACTAGAACTGTGCTTCTCAACCTTTTTCTCATTATGGCCCCTGCATGAAATGCTAATATCACAGATACTGCACTGGATAGCCACAAACCATTGTAATTTCTAAGATTTTTTTCACCCCCCAATCAAGAACCAATTTTTGCCCACACTGAGACTGCAGGAGCCAGGAGAATAAATCAGTGTGTGCTTTGTGGAGACCAAGTCTATACTAATATATATATACACGCAAAATATATCTGTCTCTCAAAAGCCTTCTGTATCTTTACATTCTGTGATCTGATACTTTTATGCCTAGGTATCCATCTTAAAAAAATAATACATAATTCAAATGAAAATATCATCATAAAGACTTTAACCAAAGGAACTGGATTGGCTGTAAATGGGGACCAGTTAGGCAGATCATGGTAATGCAGCCATGGAAACAATGTTCTTAGAATGTTTTAAAATGATGTGGAAAAATGTTTATGCTCCAGTGTTAACTGTGGGAGAAAAGGGGATTATCAATAGCCTAGGAAATCAACTATGAAAAATGTGTGTGTGTGTGTGTGTGTATAAATAAAACTAGAAAGAAGCATAACTGAAAATATAAACAGTGACAGTTAAACCTGGGAGAAGTTTCTTCTTTATACTTTCCTATTTTTTCTATATAGGATATGGCTATGGATATAATAAAACAAAGAAGATTTGGTATTTGAAAAAGTGTGCTTTGGAATCTGCTTAGAGCCCCAGTGAGCAATACAAACCCGACAGTTCTGGGGCATGGGAGACCTCAGAAAAGCCTGGTAAATAGCAGCTAATCAAAGCTTACAGGTAAGAAGCCATTAATTAAGCAACTAGGAAAATAATCCAAAAGTAGGTGCTTCTCCAGGTAGTTCTACCTTATAAGCTGGAAAGGACACCATGATTTAGATGGACATGGCTTCCAAGGGAAGCAATTTTTCCCGACCTAGGTTATTGTTTCCAAGCCATGGTTCACGGAGCTGGCAGTTCAAACTTTCTGGTGGCCTCCCAACAACTGCCTCACTGGACAGACCAAGTGGTGCAGAGGGCAGCAAGCATTTTACACTTGCCTCCACAAACTGCCCCCTACAGAGCAGCAAGCAGGAGGAGCTTCTAGTGGCTATAAAAATGACTTGGAAAACAGAGCCCTGATGGCTCCTGAAACATGGAGCCATCTCTGTTTTTCTCTCCTAGGCCACAGAGCGTGGGGAGGAAAGAAGAGATAAAGAACAATGGAGGCTAGAAAGGCAGCTGCCAGGCCCACCCCAACAATCTGCTTTCTTGCAATTGTCACGGCATATCCTTTAGGCTCACACTCAACATAGTCTAACTGCAACACATGCATGCTTCTGTGAGCTCATTATATACACGCCCAGATCCGATTATAAAACAGTCTCAGTACTGGATATGCTGAATGAGGCTCTCGGGATTAAAAAAAAAAAAGAAGCTAATTTTTGTAAATGGTCTCTAGAATCAAGCCCCTAAAACTTCATCTAGTAATCAGCTGAAAGAGAGTGCTGTACACTAAATGCTGTAGGCGCAACTGCCTAGCTGGGCCCACTGGACAGTAAGGCCTAGCTTTAAAACGGGCCCTTTGGGATTGGGGCCCTTTGAAGGCCCTTTGGGATTTGGGGGTGATCCTGACCGCACACAATTCCTCCTTATGTGCTCTCCTCTCCTCTTAGATAAAAACAACACGCCTCTCTTGGGCACACAAATCCTGTTGACGCCATTCTTATGGCTGAGGTGGTCTGGTGAACAGGAAAAACCTCAGGACTCTGGGTGGGGGACTGTCTGGCTGGTTGGCAGGGGTCTGGCTGGTTTGCACCTCAGTCTTCTATGATGGAAAATCTAAGTAGTAACACTCAGAGTCTGCTGTCATGGTGAAACATAGTATTGGACATGAACAGATTTGTTGACAGGAAAGGCCTGGAAGAATGGAATAATAGCAGCTGCCGATACTTACTGACAGCTTGCTTTGTGTCAGGCACCATGCTAAATTTAGTTTTTAAAATTTAATTTTCTGAATAGGTAATGCCTTCACCAGTTTCAAAATTCAATACACAGATTGAATTCAAAATTCAAAGGATACACAGATCCATAATCTTAGGCTGGATGTGTTTTGGAATTCACTATTTTTCATGTTTCAGAAAGGTCAGATGAATATACCTAACATATTATTGTGTAGTACCCTATAACCAATACCTTAATATTTCTGCAAAATGAATGAGAATTGACACAAAATGAACATATAAGGAGCTTAATGCCACTTCAGTTCAGGTTCTGCTACCAAACAAGGTGTGGCATCAATCTTATGAAAAAAACAAAACAAAACAAAACAAAAAAATCAACAACACCGGGTTTTCAGAGCTCTTCTGATTTCAGAGTTGTAAGATAAGAGATTGTGGACCCCTACAAGTAAAAAAAATCTCCCTCTTAGCCCTGTCCTCCAGGCTACCCACAGACAACTAATGACATCAGTTTCATGTATGTTCTTCCAAAGATACTCTGCATATATGAGCAAATATGCATTTCCCCTACTTTTTAAACAGACGGATATGCTGAGCTCCTTACAAATATTACCTTATTTTATATTTGCAATAGCCCTCTAAGGAAGTACAATTTTTTTCCTATTTTACAAGTGAGGAAACTGAGGCTCAGAAAAGCAAGTGTTCTTACACAAGGCCAGATGGGTAGTAAGTGGCCAAGAATGAATTCACACTAGGTTTACCCAACTTCAAAAGCCATGACCTTTTAATTGGTGTGTTGAGACCATTTACATTTAATGTGATATGTTTAGATTTAGATCTGCCATTTTACTATTGCTTTTCCAATTGTTCTTTTTCTTTCCTCTATTTTCTCTCTTTTTAATTCAACTTCAGAGTTTTTGACTAGATCTCTTTGTAGTTTTTTCAGTGGTTGCTTGAGGGATTACAATAAACAGATGTAACTTTTCACAGTCTACTGAGAAATAGTATATTACCCTTTCAAGTAGAAGGTAAAAACCTTATCAGCATAAGTAAGTCCTTTCATTCACCTTCCTTGTCTTATATAACATACAATATTGTCATATTATGTGACATATATAACTACAATGAATTTGTTCTAATTTTTGCTTTCAATTATAAAACATGTTTTAGAGAATTCAAGAGAACAGTCTATTATGTTTATCTAGATATTTACCATTCTTATTGCTCTTCCTTTATTCCTGATGTTCCAAGTGTCTATCTGGTATCCCTTCCCTTCTGTCTGAGAACTTTCGTTAGCAATTCCTTCTGAGAAGATCTGTTGACTATGAATTCTCTTCGTATCCTTTTACTAAGAATATCTTAAAATCCTTCAGAAATAAAGATGATGTATTTGCTGGACATAGAATTCTGGGTCTGACAATCCTTTTTTCTCCATACTTTAAGAATGGTGGTCTACTTATTTCTGGTTTCCATGTATTCTGATGAGAAATCCATAATCATTCAAATTCTTATTCCTCTATAAGCAATGTGTTTTTTTCTCTAGTTGCTTTCATGACTTTCATTTTTAGCAATTTGATTATGTTTGAGCATGGACTTCTTTGGGTTTATCCTACTTAGGATTTGCTGAGCTTTTTAAATCTGTAGGTTTATGTCTTTTGCCAAATCTGAGAAGTTTTCAGCCATTATCTTCTTCAAATAATTTTTCTGTACTTCCCTCTTTCTCCTCTCCTCCTAAGACTTTCATGACTGCAATGTCAGCTCTTTTATAATTGTCCCACAGGTTCCTGAAACTTTATTTTAAAATATTTTTTCTCTCTATTGTTCAGATGATTTCTACTGATTTATTTCAAGCATTTAATCTCTCCTCTGTTATCTCTGTTCTGCTACTGATTCATCCAGTGAAATTATTTTGATTACTGCATTATTACTTTTCAGTTTTAAAATTTCCATTGGGTTCTTTTTTGTACCTTGTTTCTTTGCTGAGATTTTCTATCATTCCATTTGTTTCTAGACTGCCCTCACTTCTCTAAGCATTTTTGTAATAGCTGCTTTATATCTCTGTCACATAATTATTCCAACATTTGCATCACATTGGCATATTGGCATCTGTTGATTGTCTTTTTGTGAGCTGAAATTTTCTTGATTCTTTGTATGCCCAATAATTTTGAACATTTTGTCATGAGGTTTGGGGAGAATCCTGGTATTTTTGTCTTAGCAGGCAATCGACCCAGCTGGGTTTGGGATCCAAGTTCAGGTTTCAATGTCAGTTCTGTTTGGAAAGCCTTTGCAGTGCTATCCAGTTGTGTACCACGTATGTGCTAACCAGTGGTCAGTCTGAGACCTGGCAGTGGGCTATCCTGTAGTTCTGTTCTCAAAGTCTTTGGTGTGCTATTTACAATCAGATCCACTTATGTACAGTTTGCAGGTAAGGCCTGGAGTCCATAAGTTTATGGAGTTGCTTTCTGAACTCTTCCGTTTCTGTGATCTATCTCCTTGATACCTTCCAGTTCCCTGGGGCTCCTCTTTTGGTCCTCTGGCCAGAAAGCTGGGACATTGCTTACCTTGCTCTGCCATGTACTTCCCCTGACAGTGCCTGTGTCCACATGCCTGTATCAAATGGAGGGAGAACAAAGAAAGAAAAAAAAGCAACAGTGGTTCACTCCATACTCTTGACACAAGTCTTATTGGAAAGGAAGGGTCTTCTCCCTCAGTTTTAAGTTTGTGGACTGTCACATGCTGGGGTATAAAACAATGGAGAAAAGGAAGAAGAAACACGGGAGATTTTCCTCATTCTCTCTTGAGCACTAGACCCCATTCCCACTCCTTTAGCCAGAATGGAGGGCTGTCCTGGAGTGCTCTCTTTCCATGCCAATATCTAATTCCTTGTTTTGGGCTTCCTTGAGTTCATACTGGAGGCCAGTATGGTGGTATTTCAACCTCTGGTCTTCTTTCCCAATCTATCTGCTACTACTTTTCAGCATCCTCAAATAATTGCTCTGTGCATTCTATATAGCTGCAGTCAATGGGAAAGTCAGGAAGGAGTGTGCTTATTCCAGAACCAGAGTCTTCCAAACCTAGGCTCTTAGCTGGTACAGAACATCAATATGGCTGCTTTCAACACAGCTGCTGGTCTGCACCCACTGGTGATCACCAGGCATGAACGCAAAGCTCTCCATATGCACATCAGAATTCTTTAGGAGTGCCGGCTGTGCTTTCACAGTGCATCCAGCAGCAATTACCTGAAGATTTCTAGACCCTGATCCCTGAGTCAGTTTTCATGGCATTGTTTGAACCACCTAGGCCAGTTCTGTTCAAGTTGTAATGTGCACATGAATCAGTGGGAGAATCTTGCTAAAATGTAGGTTTTAATTCAGAAGATCAGGGATGGGACCTGAGATCCTTCATTTTCTGAAAGCTCCCACATGATCTGGCATTGCTCGTCTGGAGACCACCAATGGCTAGGCTGCATCCCAGCGAGGGTACAAGCTGGGGAATTTTTGTGGTCTGGGTTTATTTGCTTTGTCCTGCCAAGTGTGGAAACTTAGGACTGGGAAAATGGAAATGCTGATAGCTATAGACAACAGTGTGTGCACATAAACAAGGAGAGCACCAGTTATGTGCTCTGAGCAAGCAGGGCACTACACCTTTCCTTTTCCCCACCCCTCGATGAACTCATAGGATAGGATATCCTATGAGTTCAAAGGTGAACTGGGGACTGAGAATGGTTGGAAAATACTACATTTAGGCTAACTGAACAAAGATTTTCAAAAGAGAAAGAAAATATATGCATATACTAAAAAATTATAAGAAAAATGTCACCCATCATCTGACTCTAACACCATGACTATTTTTGCTATTCTTTCCTAGTCTTTTTAGAAGCATATTTTTAGACAATTATAATAAATATAATTTTAGATCTCACTGTTTTCCTCCACTTGTGTCCTATATTTCTCATGTTGTTTTTCTTTGCTATTAACATTTTTAATGGCCAAATAATAGTCACTCAAGTGAAGCAAATTTTTTAAATTTACTTAATTTTCTACTGTAGGTATTGGGGTATTGCTTCTGGTGTGTGTTAACTATAAATAATGCTGTAATGAATAACTTTCATGCTCATATTTTTTTCCAGGTTAGAAATCAATAACTGTTATTCTTTGCCCATCCGACCACTGTATGATGGGAACAGACAACCTATTTCTCTGGTCAAGAGACAGAAAGCAGTTGTACTCAGGAGCTTCAACTGTACCTGATTTAGATGATTTACAAGGTTAGATTTAGGTCCTTTAAGCTGATGAGATTTAGATAAGATTTTAGGCTGAGCTGATACAGTAACGGCAAAAGCCTCCTCAGAACGCTGGGGGAGGGGAAATGTATTTTGCCTTTGGTAGAAATGTCCCCCTCTCAAGATTCCACACCCTTTAATCCCCAGAATCTGTGAGTGTGATGAGAAATCACTCCTGCATTTATGTTTTATGGCACAGTTGACCTCAAAAAGGGGGGATTGGGCTTCCTTGGTGGCGCAGTGGTTGAGAATCCGCCTGCCGATGCAGGGGACATGGGTTCGTGCCCCGGTCTGGGAAGATCCCACATGCCGCGGAGCGGCTAGGCCCGTGAGCCATGGCCGCTGAGCCTGCGCGTCCAGAGCCTGTGCTCCACAACGGGAGAGGCCACAACAGTGACAGGCCCGCGTACCGGGGGAAAAAAAAAAAAAGGGGGGGGGGTTATCTGGGTGAGCTAATCTAATCATATGGACCTTTAAAAGCAGAGAACTTTCTCTAGCTGATGGCAGAAGTAAAGGTGGAAGGGAAGATTTGAAGCATGAGAAGAACCTGACACACTGCTGTTGGCTTTAAATATGGAGGCAGCCACGTGAGAAGAAATGCAAGAGGTTTAAGGAGGTGAGAGAGAGGCCTCCAGCCAATAGCCAGTGAGGAATGGGGTAACAAGAAACTGAATTTGGGTTCAGTTAGCTTACAAATGTTATGTGGATGATGCCTTTCTAAATAATTTGAAAGAAAAAGACTAACTCCAGCAGTGAAAAGGATGTGGAAATGACACCAAAATATAGGGGGAATGCGAATTAATACTACTGTTTAGGGAGGCAACTGGGCAATACGTATCAAAATCTTTAAAAAGAGGCTTAGTCCTTGATATATTAATTCTACTGTCAGGAATGCATGCTAAGGAAATATTCAGATGTGTTCTAAGTTGCACGAAAAGTATGTTCCCTGAAGCATTACCTATGGTAGCCCCAAATTAGAAATGACTTGGGCTAAAAAAAAAAAAAAAACTCCTTGCATCATCCTTGCTTTTTCTTCCCATCATCAGGCCAACCCATAAGCAAGTCCTGTATAGTATACTTCCAAATATATCCCAGATCATCTACATATCTGCCACCACCTACCACCTACCACCTACCATCATTATTTCTTGCCTGGATGCCTGTGTCAGCCCCTTATCTGGTCTTTCTGTTTCTACTCTTGTCCCTCTCTAATCCATTCTCTACAAAGGAGCCAGAAGAATTTTAAAAAAAAAAAAAGGTAAATAATATCAAGTCCCTCTCTTGCTAAATACACCTAGTGGCTTCCCTGCT
The DNA here is from genome assembly GCF_011762595.2 of Tursiops truncatus. NCBI lineage: Eukaryota > Metazoa > Chordata > Mammalia > Artiodactyla > Delphinidae > Tursiops > Tursiops truncatus. The sequence continues at coordinate 58,626,563 of NC_047048.1, forward strand.
CCTGACAATGACCCAGGCTCTACACAAACTGTCCTTTGCTTACCCCTACAGTGTCATCTCCCATCACTCTTCTGCACCATGCTCCAACCATACTAGCTTTCTCTTTGTTCTTGGAATAATCCAAGCCAAGACAGTTTCTTTTGAAGCAACTGCTGATATAGGTGCCAAAAGGAGAAAATATCCCTTTGAATCCCACACCAATGTTTGAGCTGTGTTTCTCTGGGCAAGTTGATTAACCTCTCTGTATCTCAGTTTTCTTTTCTATAAAATGGGGATAACACTAGCACCTATCTCTCATTCTCTTGTTAATAAAGGTTAAAAGAGATTATACTTTATACTTAACGTAATAGCTCAGCACACAGTAAAGGCTCAATAAATATTACCTATGCTAGTTGCCAGAATCTAAGTGGGATCCCTTAAAAAAAAAAAAAAGTCAATGGTTAAAGGGGTCCCAAATGGATCACTTGCTAACCAAAACATTTTGATGGCTTCCATTACCCCAGGATCAAACCCAGCTCCTTAGCACATAAGGCCCCTTGTGATGTGGCCCCCATGTTTACCTATTCTCCCTTCACATGCCAGCACAAGTAATATATAACCCCCTGATCCCTCCCCTGCCTACAAACACACACACACACACACACACACACACACACACACACACGATAAGATGATTTCATAGCCCCATTTGTCCCCACTGTTCCCTTGGCCACAAATGCCAATTACTCCCAATACTACAGATTTTTTATTAGTCCTTTAAAATTTAGTTCATCATACATTATCTCAGTGAAGCCCTTCCTTCTATATCCTATCTCAACTCAGTCCTTCATAATAATCAACCTCTTCTGAGCAGAAGACCTCAGACATACTTCTTTCACGATTTTAAAAAGAATTAACGGTCTGGAATAAAAGGGGCAATCAGCCCTAATCGACTGTGAACTCCTTGAAAGTTAGGTCCATACCTCATCATGTATTCCCAGTGCCTAGCACAGTATCTGACACATAATTGACACTTAGACCCACTTGGGGCTAAGAAATTGTGTAAAGGATAAAAGCAAAGGTTTCAGAGTTTGACCCAAGTTCAAATTCTGGCTTCACCATTTAACAGCTGTCTGACCTAGGGCAAATCATGAAATCTCTAAGCCTTAGTTTTCTCCCCTGTAAAATACAGACAATAGTATCTATTTCTCAGGGTTGTTATAAGGATTAAATGAGAATGTTTATAAAAGCTTAGCACCTGGTATACAATAAAGAGTTTAATAAGCAGTATCCAATATTCTATTATTATAACACAACTTCTGCTCCTTAATGGTTGTGGTCAAGTTACTTACACATGAACCTCAGTTTCATGTAAACTGTAAAAGGGGGATAGCCCTTACTGATCTCATGGGGTTGAGAGGATTAAATAAAAGCATGAGGATGAAATGACTAGTATGTTGTCTGCAATAGTTGGCATTCAATAAAATGTAGCCATATTAAATATTACTGAACTAGCTTTGCCATCCATGGGAAAAAGATCAAAGGGATAAAAATTTCGTCCATTCTAAGGAAAAGAATGAGGGCAACTATTATTGTTTCACAAGTAATGAAAAATGAAAATTATTAAGGTGGCATAGGTAGAGGATAATTCTTTTCAAAATTTGGTGCTAGATCAAAGCTAAAATATGAATCTATCTCACAACACATAAAAATTAATTTCAAACGGATTATCTTAATATAAAAGGTGAAACAACAAAGCTTCTAGAAAATATGAGAAATTCTACATGACCTTGGGGTAGGGCAAAAATTTCTCAAACAGATCAAAAAAGCATCACATATAAAGGGAAAGTATTGATAAGCCAAACTACATAAAATATTAAGAATGTTTTAATTTAAAAAACACCATTAACAGAGTGAAAAGACAAACTACAAGAGGGAAAAAAAAAAAGATTCAAAATGTGGTCCATGGACCCCTGGGGGGTTCCTGAGACTCTCATTTCAGGGGGGGTCCATGAGGTCAAAACTATTTCATCTTAGAAGCTATCTGCTTTTTCACCGTGTTGATATTTGCACTGATGGTGCAAAAGCAATGGTGGGTAAAACAGTTGATGACTTAGCATGAATCAAAGCAGAAGCATTCAACTAGCAGTCACTGTAACCTCCCTCACCAGCCACTCCCACTCCCACCCCCATCCAGTTTTCCTTCAGAATGTCCTTAAAGAATCATTGAAAATTACCAAGTATTCTAAACTCTCAATCTTTGAGTACACCTCTTTTTAATAGTCTGTGTGATGAAATGGGAAATATGCATAAAGTACTTCTGTGCATGTAGAAATACAACGGTTGTCTCAAAGAGAAGTACTCGTGCAGTTGTTTAAGTTACTAGCTGAAGTAGCCGTTTTTTCCATGGAAAACCATTTTTATACAAAACAATGACAGACAAACAAAACATGGTTATTCAGACTGGGCTACACAGTTGATACTTTCTTGAAAACCATGTGAACCTGTTACTACAAGGAAAATAACTTACAGTATATGTTGCCAATGATAAAATTCAAGCTTTCAAGTGAAAATTAGCAATTTGGAAATTTGTATTCACCACTAGCTTGACGGCTCTCCCATACTGATGCTGATCAGATCAGTAATATTGATGAATCTGATTTTTAAAATATTGTGTAATAAATGTGTCAACGTTTAGCAAATCTGCACATCTCAGTGGACCAACAGTTTCCAAATAACCAATTCATGATCTCCCAATAGCATGCACTGGTAAAAGATCCATTAAAAGGGCATGATAGAGCAATGGATTTTAATGTAATAATGTACAAAAAGTTCACTGATATAGATTCGGATTCTACATTGCAACTAACCCTTTGTGAAAATTAATAAAGGGAAACTAACTAAAATGGAATCAAGAGGCCAGAAGGGAGAGCAGAGCCTTCATGCACGAATCACTTGACATCAACACAGACCCCAGAAGGAAAAGAGTACCTTGCATCTCCCACAGGAAGTACTACTACTTTACTACTGCCAGGAAGAGGAAGAAAGATTTTCTCCTTGTCCGGCAACAGCTCAGCCAATGAAAGAATCTCACAACTCAGCCAATGAAAAGCCATTATACTGCAAACTCCCAGTTTTCTCCAATGGACTTTAGGTTTATAACAGCCCCTCCCAACTTCCCCTTATTCTCTATAAAAGAACTTCTCCTTTGCTTTACCAGACTTGCATGTGGTGAACCACAGCTGCATGCTCCAAACTGCAATTCTTTGCTGCTCCTGGATAAACCTGTTTTGTTGGTAATAACTGGCTATTTTATTGTTTTACCTTAACACCTTAAAGAAACTATCACTTATAAAGTTTTGGTGTAATGCAAAGAATATCCACAATTACTACTACTCTCTTTTCCAACAACCTATGTTAAGGCTTAAACAAAAACATTATCACCTACAGACTAAATGCAGAAGCAGAAATGAGAATCTAGCTGTCTTCTATGCCAGTATTAAAGATATCTGCAACAATGAAAACAATGTCACTCTTCTCATTAAGTTTTTGATTTGGAAAATAGTTATTTTCATAAAATTTGTTATTTAGGTTAACACACAACAGGTTTATTATTATGTTTAAATGAATGAATAAATGTATATTTAAATTTAAAATTTAATTTTTTAATTAAAAATTTCAGCTATAATTTATAATATGGTAAATATTGATAGATGCAACTCAAACAAACAAGAGCTCTTTTGGGGTCCTAAATAATTTGGGGGAATGCAAAAGAGTTCCTGAGACAAAAAAGCCTGAGATCTGCCAGCACAGAAAATATAACTCCAGGAAACAAAAGAAAAAATTTAAATACAGATGTTCACAGTGTACTGTTTAAAATGAAAAATTGGACATTCTTGAAATTCCCTGTGGAGGTTAGGCAAACTACAGCATATATTAGTAGAATAAAATATCAGATACTAAAAAATATATGTTAAAGGAACATGTATATGTACAACTGATTCACTTTGTTATAAAGCAGAAACTAACACACCATTGTAAAGCAATTATACTCCAATAAAGATGTAAAAAAAAAATTATCAGGCGGACAAAGAAGCAGACAATATGACATGATTATAATAATAATAAAAATATATATATATATATGTTTACCACCTTAGTAAACAAAATACAAAATTTTAAAAAGAAAATGTGGAGGACTTCTGGGAAGATGGCGGAAGAGTAAGACGCGGAGATCACCTTCCTCCCCACACATACACCAGAAATACATCTACACGTGGAACAACTCCTACAGAACACCTACTGAACTCTGGCAGAAGACCTCAGACCTCCCAAAAGGCAAGAAACCCCCCACGTACCTGGTTAGGGCAAAAGAAAAAAAAAAACAGAGACAAAAGGATAGGGACGGGTCCTGCACCAGCGGGAGGGAGCTGTGAAGGAGGAAAAGTATCCACACACTAGGAAGCCCCTTCGCGGGCGGAGACTGCGGGTGGCGTAGTGGGGGAGCTTCGGAGCCGCGGAGGAGAGCACAGCAACAGGGGTGCGGGGGGCAAAGCAGAGAGATTCCTGCACAGAGGATCAGGACCGAATGGCACTCCCACCGGGGTGGGCGGGGCTGGGAGCTGAGGCTCCGGCCTCAGTCGGAGCGCTGGGAGAGGACTGGGGTTGGCGGTGTGAACACAGCCTGCAGGGCGTTAGTGCACCGCGGCTAGACGGGAGGGAGTCCGGGGAAAAGTCTGGACCTGCCGAAGAGGCAAGAGACTTTTTCTTCCCTCTTTATTTCCTGGTGCGCGAGGAGACGGGATTAAGAACGCTGCTTAAAGGAGCTCCAGAGACGGGCGCGAGCCACGGCTAAAAGTGCGGACCCCAGAGACAGACATGAGACACTAAGGCCGCTGCTGCCGCCACCAAGAAGCCTGTGTGCGAACACAGGTCACTATCCACACCCCCCCTTCCGGGGAGCCTGTGCAGCCAGCCACTGCCAGGGTCCCGGGATCCAGGGACAACTCCCCTGGGAGAACGCACGGCGCACCTCAGGCTGGCAACGTCACGCCGGCCTCTGCCGTCGCAGGCCCACCCCGCACGCAGTGCCCCTCCCTACCACCACCACCCCCCACCCCCCGGCCTGAGTGAGCCAGAGCCTCCGAATCAGCGGCTCCTTTAACCCCGTCCTGTCTGAGCAAAGAACAGACGCCCTCCGGGGACCTACACGCACAGGCGGGGCCAAATCCAAAGCTGAGCCCCTGGGAGCTGTGAGAACAAAGAAGAGAAAGGGAAATCTCTCCCAGCAGCCTCAGAAGCAGTGGATTAAAGCTCCACAATCAACTTGATGTACCCTGCATCTGTGGAATACATGAATAGACAACAATCATCCCAAATTAAGGAGCCGTGTGGATGAAAGGCTCTTGGTTCTCCAGCCAGGAGTTAGTGCTGTGCCTCTGAGGTGGGAAAGCCAACTTCAGGACACTGGTCCACAAGAGGCCTCCCAGCTGCACATAGTATCAAACGGCGAAAATCTCCCAGAGATCTCCATCTCAACGCCAGCACCTAGCTTCACTCAACGACCAGCAAGCTACAGTGCTGGACACCCTACACCAAACAACTAGCAAGACAGGAACACAACCCACCCATTAGCAGAGAGGCTGCCCCAAATCATAATAAGTCTACAGACACCCCAAAACACACCACCAGACGTGGACCTGCCCACCAGAAAGACAAGATCCAGCCTCATCCACCAGAACACAGGCACTAGTACCCTCCACCAGGAGGCCTACACAACCCACTGAACCAACCTTAGCCACTGGGGACAGACACTAAAAACAACAGGAACTACGAACCTTCAGCCTGCAAAAAGGAGACCCCAAACACGGTAAGATAAGCAAAATGAAAAGACAGAAAAACACACAGCAGATGAAGGAGCAAGATAAAAACCCACCAGACCTAACAAATGAAGAGGAAATAGGCAGTCTACCTGAAAAATAATTCAGAATAATGATAGTAAAGATGATTCAAAATCTTGGAAATAGAATAGACAAAATGCAAGAAACATTTAACAAGGACCTAGAAGAACTAAAGATGAAACAAACAATGATGAACAACACAATAAATGAAATGAAAAATACTCTAGATGGGATCAATAGCAGAATAACTGAGGCAGAAGAACGGATAAGTGACCTGGAAGATAAAATAGTGGAAATAACTACTGCAGAGCAGAATAAAGAAAAAAGAATGAAAAGAACTGAGGACAGTCTCAGAGACCTCTGGGACAACATTAAACGCACCAACATTCGAATTATAGGGGTTCCAGAAGAAGAAGAGAAAAAGAAAGGGACTGAGAAAATATTTGAAGAGATGATAGTTGAAAACTTCCCTAATATGGGAAAGGAAATAGTTAATCAAGTCCAGGAAGCACAGAGAGTCCCATACAGGATAAATCCAAGGAGAAATACGCCAAAACACATATTAATCAAACTGTCAAAAATTAAATACAAATAAAGCATATTAAAAGCAGCAAGGGAAAAACAACAAATAACACACAAGGGAATCCCCATAAGGTTAACAGCCGATCTTTCAGCAGAAACTCTGCAAGCCAGAAGGGAGTGGCAGGACATATTGAAAGTGATGAAGGAGAAAAACCTGCAACCAAGATTACTCTACCCAGCAAGGATCTCATTCAGATTTGATGGAGAAATTAAAACCTTTACAGACAAGCAAAAGCTGAGAAAGTTCAGCACCACCAAACCAGCTCTACAACAACTGCTAAAGGAACTTCTCTAGGGAAGAAACACAAAAGAAGGAAAAGACCTACAATAACGAACCCAAAACAATTAAGAAAATGGGAATGGGAACATACATATCGATAATTACCTTAAATGTAAATGGACTAAATACTCCCACCAAAAGACACAGATTGGCTGAATGGATACAAAAACAAGACGCATATAATTTGCTGTCTACAAGAGACCCACTTCAGACCTAGAGACACATACAGACTGAAAGTAAGGGGATGGAAAAAGGTATTTCATGCAAATGGAAACCAAAAGAAAGCTGGAGTAGCAATTCTCATATCAGACAAAATAGACTTTAAAATAAAGACTATTAGAAGAGACAAAGAAGGCCACTACATAATGATCAAGGGATCGATCCAAGAAGAAGATATAACAATTGTAAATATTTATGCACCCAACATAGGAGCACCTCAATACATAAGGCAAATACTAACAGCCATAAAAGGGGAAATCGACAGTAACACATTCATAGTAGGGGACTTTAACATCCCACTTTCACCAATGGACAGATCATCCAAAATGAAAATAAATAAGGAAACACAAGCTTTAAATGATACATTAAACAAGATGGACTTAATTGATATTTATAGGACATTCCATCCAAAAACAACAGAATACACATTTTTCTCAAGTGCTCAGGGAACATTCTCCAGGATAGATCATATCTTGGGTCACAAATCAAGCCTTGGTAAATTTAAGAAAATTGAAATTGTATCAAGTATCTTTTCCGACCACAATGCTATGAGACTAGATATCAATTACAGGAAAAGATCTGTAAAAATACAAACACATGGAGGCTAAACAATACACTACTTAATAACGAAGTGATCACTGAAGAAATCAAAGAGGAAATCAAAAACTACCTAGAAACAAATGACAATGAAGACACGACGACTCAAAATCTATGGAATGCAGCAAAAGCAGTTCTAAGAGGGAAGTTTATAGCAATACAATCCTACCTTAAGAAACAGGAAACATCTCGAATAAACAACCTAACCTTGCACCTAAAGCAATTAGAGAAAGAAGAACCAAAAAACCCCAAAGTTAGCAGAAGGAAAGAAATCATAAAAATCAGATCAGAAATAAATGAAAAAGAAATGAAGGAAACAATAGCAAAGATCAATAAAACTAAAAGCTGGTTCTTTGAAAGGATAAACAAAATTTATAAACCATTAGCCAGACTCATGAAGAAAAAAAGGGAGAAGACTGAAATTAATAGAATTAGAAATGAAAAAGGAGAAGTAACAACTGACACTGCAGAAATACAAAAGATCATGAGAGATTACTACAAGCAACTCTATGCCAATAAAATGGACAGCCTGTATGAAATGGACAAATTCTTAGAAAGGTATAACCTCCCAAGACTGAGCCAGGAAGAAATAGAAAATATGAACAGACCAATCACAAGCACTGAAATTGAAACTGTGATTAAAAATCTTCCAACAAGCAAAAGCCCAGGACCAGATGGCTTCACAGGTGAATTCTATCAAACATTTAGAGAAGAGGTAACACCTATCCTTCTCAAACTCTTCCAAAATATAGCAGAGGGAGGAATACTCCCCAACTCACTCTACGAAGCCACCATCACCCTGATACCAAAACCAGACAAGGATGTCACAAAGAAAGAAAACTACAGGCCAATATCACTGATGAACATAGATGCAAAAATCCTCAACAAAATACTAGCAAACAGAATCCAACAGCACATTAAACGGATCATACACCATGATCAAGTGGGGTTTATTCCAGGAATGCAAGGATTCTTCAATATACGCAAATCAATCAACGTGATACACCATATTAACAAATTGAAGGAGAAAAACCATATGATCATCTCAATAGATGCAGAGAAAGCTTTTGACAAAATTCAACACCCATTTATGATTAAAAAACCCTGCAGAAAGTAGGCATAGAGGGAACTTTCCTCAACATAATAAAGGCCATATATGACAAACCCACAGCCAATATCTTCCTCAATGGTGAAAAACTGAAAGCATTTCCACTAAGATCAGGAACAAGACAAGGTTGCCCACTCTCACCACTCTTATTCAACATAGTTTTGGAAGTTTTAGCCACAGCAATCAGAGAAGAAAAGGAAATAAAAGGAATCCAAATTGGAAAAGAAGAAGTAAAGCTGTCACTCTTTGCAGATGACATGATACTATACATAGAGAATCCTAAAGATGCTACCAGAAAACTACTAGAGCTAATCAATGAATTTGATAAAGTAGCAGGATACAAAATTAATGCACAGAAATCTCTGGCATTCCTATACACTAAGGATGAAAAATCTGAAAGTGAAATCAAGAAAACACTCCCATTTACCACTGCAACAAAAAGAATAAAATATCTAGGAAGAAACCTACCTAAGGAGACAAAAGACCTGTATGCAGAAAATTATAAGACACTGATGAAAGAAATTAAAGATGATACAAATAGATGGAGAGATATACCATGTTCTTGGATTAGAAGAATCAACATTGTGAAAATGATTCTACTACCCAAAGCAATCTACAGATTCAATGCAATCCCTATCAAACTACCACTGGCATTTTTCACAGAACTAGAACAAAAAATTTCACAATTTGTATGGAAACAAAAAAGACCCCGAATAGCCAAAGCAATCTTGAGAATAAAAAACGGAGCTGGAGGAATCAGGCTTCCTGACTTCAGACTATACTACAAAGCTACAGTAATCAAGACAGTATGGTACTGGCACAAAAACAGAAAGATAGATCAATGGAACAGGATAGAAAGCCCAGAGATAAACCCACGCACGTATGGTCACCTTATCTTTGATAAAGGAGGCAAGAATGTACAGTGGAGAAAGGACAGCCTCTTCAATAAGTGGTGCTGGGAAAACTGGACAGCTATATGTAAAAGTATGAGATTAGATCACTCCCTAACACCATACACAAAAATAAGCTCAAAATGGATTAAAGACCTAAATGTAAGGCCAGACACTATAATACTCTTAGAGGAAATATAGGCAGAACACTCTATGACATAAATCACAGCAAGGTCCTTTTTGACCCACCTCCTAGAGAAATGGAAATAAAAACAAAAATAAACAAATGGGACCTAATGAAACTTAAAGGCTTTTGCGCAGCAAGGGAAACCATAAACAAGACCAAAAGACAACCCTCAGAATGGGAGAAAATATTTGCAAATGAAGCAACTGACAAAGGATTAATCTCCAAAATTTATAAGCAGCTCATGCAGCTTAATAACAAAAAAACAAACAACCCAATCCAAAAATGGGCAGAAGACCTAAATAGACATTTCTCCAAAGAAGATATACAGACTGCCAACAAACACATGAAAGAATGCTCAACATCACTAATCATTAGAGAAATGCAAATCAAAACTACAATGAGATATCATCTCACACCAGTCAGAATGGCCATCATCAAAAAATCTAGAAACAATAAATGCTGGAGAGGGTGTGGAGAAAAGGGAACCCTCTTACACTGTTGGTGGCAATGTAAATTGATACAGCCACTGTGGAGAACAGTATGGAGGTTCCTTAAAAAACTACAAATAGAACCACCATATGACCCAGCAATCCCACTACTGGGCATATACCCTGAGAAAACCATAATTCAAAAAGAGTCATGTACCAAAATGTTCATTGCAGCTCTATTTACAATAGCCCAGAGATGGAAACAACCTAAGTGTCCATCATCGGATGAATGGATAAAGAAGATGTGGCACATATATACAATGGAATATTACTCAGCCATAAAAAGAAACGAAATTGAGCTATTTGTAATGAGGTGGATAGACCTAGAGTCTGTCATACAGAGTGAAGTAAGTCAGAAAGAGAGAGACAAATACCGTATGCTAACACATATATATGGAATTTAAGAAAAAAAAATGTCATGAAAAACCTAGGGGTGAAACAGGAATAAAGACACAGACTTACTACAGAATGGACTTGAGGCTATGGGGAGGGGGAAGGGTAAACTGTGACAAAGCGAGAGAGAGGCATGGACATATATACACTACCAAACGTAAGGTAGATAGCTAGTGGGAAGCAGCTGCACAGCACGGGGAGATCAGCTCGGTGCTTTGTGACCGCCTAGAGGGGTGGGATAGGGAGGGTGGGAGGGAGGGAGATGCAAGCGGGAAGAGATATGGGAACATATGTATATACATAACTGATTCATTTTGTTGTGAAGCTGAAACTAACATACCATTGTAAAGCAATTATACTCCAATAAAGATGTTAAAATGAAAAAAAAGAAAGAAAAAGAAAATGTGGAACACAAATATTGGGAACATTTAGAAAATATGTAAAGATAAAGAGTGAATGGGATTAAAAATAAATTCTGAATGACATAAATAAGAGCTTTATATTTAAGGATTAGTTTTAGCAAAGCTGGTTAAGCATAGGAAATTTTGATTTTTCAAAACAAAGAACAAGATTTGGGGCATACAGTCTCCTGACTGAGGACAGATGGAGCAAAGGGAAATGGGTTAGAATTGTAATGACAACAACAACAAAAAGTTAGGCTTAGATGAAAAAAACTTCCCTTAGAGATGGCTTGTTTTCAGTATTTCTTCCCTAGAGATCTCAGGAGTAGAACAGACCTAATTTTCACCCTCAATTCTCTATCACAATGGAATATCCTCTCCATCTATACCAGCATCACACCAGTAGCCTCTGACAAGGTCTGGACACACATCACCACACACTTAGTGAAGCAAGACATCCCAACTTCAGTTAGCATCTGGAGGTTTCCAGGTGTGGGATAGGCAATATGGTGTGGAAAGTGAGGGGTGAGACACAGAACTGTATCCTATGGGAAGGGGCAGAGGCTGTTGTTTCCTACTCAGAATATAAACTAAGGCTGTTCAGTGATAGGGTAATTAACAACCTGCAGCAGCCAGATGGGCCCTCTGCTCTCCTTTCCCTTCTTCCTGCCCTAAGGCCCCACCCTTAAATCTGGCATTTGTGGGAAAAACAAAAAGGTGAAAGTATGAGTGGCTGGTTGCCCAGCAACATGGTAGTGATGGGGCTCTCACAAAGAAGTCGTCATTATAGGCATCTGTGCTGACAGAGGAAGGAGGCTGCAATGGGTGGGGGTGGAGAGTGAAGGGGACTGCAGAGGCAAGACCTGTCAATTTGCCAGTGGCTGACAAAAAGCCTCCTAAACATTCCGCCTCATCTTCTAGTTCAGTGTTCCAGTCCCGGGAGATAAGCTTGCCTAAGAAAGATCAAACTGAGGGGGGTTAGGGGATGGATTTTTCTCCATCATCAGTGTGCACTCACTACACTGAACTTGTACACAAATTGATTACATGAACTAACACTGAAGGGTGCAATGGGGAAAGCATAAGCTTCTGAGTCCCATGTAGGGGCAAACCCCAGTCTTCACCCCCTCAGTTAGATAATTCTGGGAAGTTATGCTACCTCCCTTATCCACTGTATACCCCTCTGTAAAAGTAGGGATGCTGCTGATTTCCGTGTAGGACCGCCTGGAAGATGAGCAACCGTAAATGGAAACACTTGGTATGGTGGTCAACACATAGTGGACAGCCAAGAAATGGCAGTTTCTCCTATCCTCGATAAGTGGTGGCCAACGTGATGACAGAGGAAACAATGTCCATAAAGGTCCTGGGCCTAAATGTAGTTGCCCAGCACACCCTCTGGGTCGATACTCTCACATCTAAGTGGTTCCACAGCATCAAATCCTTTTCTAGGAGGAACAGACTATGTATTTTAAAAAATAAAAGAGGTTCTCTCTTTCGGGAAACCCTCTAGTCATTATACCTTCAGTCTTGTTCTCATCTCTGCTTGCTACCTGAATAGGATCCATGGAGTATTTCTTAAGCATCTACTATATTTTGAGCCATGAGCTCAATACGTGACATCATCATATTCCATGCGAAGAAACCTGAGACAGGTATAATAATTCCCAAGGTGCAGATGAGAAAACCAAGGCTAACTGTGCTCACTGAGAGACAGGCAAAGCTACAAGGCCAGGGTTTGAACCCAGCTGATCAACCTCCAAAGCCTGTGCTGCTAACTGCCATATAATACTCTCTTCTTGACATGGGAGGTGGGTGAGGTAGCAGAAAGAAGGGAACAAGTCCCATCTGCTAAGAGTGGTATACAGGAGTGATGAGGCTTGGCCCTCTGCCTCACTCCCTCCAATCCACCAGGATCCTGAGCCAAAGACACTAACACTCTCTCTCATCAGCATCCTTCAATGGTTTCCAACTGCCCATGGGGGAAGATTCATGTACCTTCACAGCTGTTATATCCTAGGATTCTGACATGAATTCTTTCTCTAGACAAAATTCAGGGACAGTCCCACGCTTTCAGACCTTGATGCCTCTGGCCTGCTGGTCTCAACCTGGAACAACCTCCCCACGAAAGGAATCTTAGGAAATAATTCAGACACATGAAAAGGAAAAAAGAAAAGGAGCTTAAGGAATAGTTCTCCTCTTCCCCGTGAAGACACAGCTCAGGCAGCACCTCCCCCAAGAAGCCTTTCCTAGGTTACCTATGAAGGATCTCTGTGCTAACCTCTGCAATGGCACTCTTATTTACTCACCTGTCTCCCACGTCAGAGGGAGAGCACATGCCTCAAGAGTAGGAGCCCAGGCCCAGGGATCGCTGAACCCAGAGGCGAACAGTTGCTGAACACAGAATTCACCAAAAATGTGCAAGGCATAGGTCCGGGTGATGCAGATACAAAGAGGTGAAAAAGTAGAGCAAAGGGGATATGCACTTGGAAAAAGCCAATAATCTTGCAATTAGACAAAAAATAACTGAGTGGTAGTATTGTCAAAGATGGGATGAATGCCAGGGCTAGGGGGCCAGGAGTTTTAGCCAACCAAAGGAACACCACCACTGTACCCCTGCCCGGCTCTAACCACACCACCTGTCCTTCCAGGGCTCTGCACAGGACAGGCTTTCAGGCTGGAGCACCCATTCTACCCTACTCTTTGCCTGGCTAACATCTCCTCCTGCTTGGAGGTGAGTCCCTTCTTAGGGAAGCCTTCCCTGAACACCAAGTGTGGTTCAGGTTCCTCTTCCTACGCGCTCCCAAGTATCCTGTTCATCCCCATGAGATGAGGTAAGAGCAGGAGCATGAATGGCATCATTGGCCTTTGTGAAGCACCCAGCGGGAGATCTAGTGCCCCGCATATAGTGAGCTCAGTAAATACGGTGGACTTAAGAACCTACGTGACTCCTCAGCATCTAAACTTTAAAATAAACTTTTTTACCTTGAAATAGAAGTTGGAAAAGTAGTACAGAGAAATCCTGTGTACCCTCACCCAGTTTTCCCCAATAGTTACACCACCACAAAGATCTCCCTCATGCTATCCCCTTATTAACACACCCACAGCCCTGTCCCATCCATAACCTCTGGTAACACTAGTCTGTTTAGTACCTCTATAATTTTGTTATTGCAAAAAATATTATATAAATGGAATCATACAGTGCGTGACCTTTTGGAATTGGCTTTTTTCACTCAGCCTGATGACCTTGAGATCCATGTAACTGTTTTGTGTATCAACAATTCATCCCTTTATATTGTTGAGTAGTATTCCATGGAATGGATGTGTGTTTAATCATTCACCAATTGAAGGACATCCAGGTTGTTTCCAGTTTTTGACTATTACAAATAAAGCTATTTATGAACATTTGTGGATAGGTTTTTGTGTGGCATAATTTTCATATCTGATAAATGCCCAGGAGTGTGATTCCTGGGTCTTACCATTAAGTGTATGTTTAGTTTAAAAAACTGCCAAACAATTTTCCAGGGTAGCTGTACCATTTTATGTTCCACCAGCAATGTGTGAGAGATCCCAGTTCTCTGCACCCTCTCCAGCATTTGGTATCATTACTTTCATTTCAGCTTTTCTAATAGGTGTGAAGTATCTCACTGTGGTTTAATTTGCATTTCCCCAATGGCCAGTAATGCTGAACACATTTTCCTGTGCTTATTTGCCATCTGTATATCCTTTTCAGCGTAACATCTCTTCATATCCTTTGCTCATTTTCTAATTGGATTGTTCATTTTTTTAACCTGTTGAGTTTTAAGATTATCTTTCTAGATACAATTCCTTTGCCAGATATGTGGTTTGCAAACATTCTTTCCCAATCTGTAGGTTATGTTTTTATTCTAACAGGGTCTTTCACAGAACAAAAGTTTTTAATTTTGATGAAGTCCAATTTATTGATTTTTTTTCTGTTATAGTTTGTGCTTTTATAGTCATAGCTAAGAACTCTTCACCAAGCCTTGGATCCTTAAGATTTTCTCCTTTGAGTTCTTCTAAAAGTGTTGTAATATTAAGTTTTACATTTAAATCTATGATCCAATTTGAGTTAAACTGGATTTAAGGTGTGAGGTTTAGGTCAAGGCTCTTATTTTTGCTTGTGACTATCCAATTGCTCCATTGATTTGCTTGTGCACCCCAGTCAAAAGTCAACTGGCTATATGTCTGTAGGCCTATTTCTGGGTTCTCTATTCTGTTCTATTGATCTATGAGTCCATCCATCTAATGTAGCTATATAATAAGCCTGAACATTGGGTAGAGTGATTTCTCCCTCTTTATTCATTTTCAAAATTGTTTTAGCTACTCCAAATCCCTTTGCCTTTCCAGATAACTTCTGGAATAATCTTGCTCTATCTACAGAAATTTTTGTTGGGTTTTTTATAGGAATTCAATTAAACTAGTAAGCTAATTTGTGGAGTATTTGACATCTTTACTATGTTGAGTCTTCCGTCCTTGAACATCTTATGTCTCTCCACTTATTTAGGTCTTCTTTGATTACAGTTTTCAGCATAAAGTCTTAAACATGTTTTGTTAGATTTATACCCAAGTATTTTTTTCAGTGATTGTAAACGGTATTGTATCTTAAATGTCTGTTTCCACGTGTTTACTGAAATATAGTGAAATATAATTGACTTCTGAATGTTGAACTGGCATCCTGCAACTTTGCTATTATTTTTTGGGGTAGATTCCTTGAGATTTTCCATATAGAGCATTATGTCATCTGTGAATATAAACTTTTACTTTTTCCTTTCTTACCTATATGCCTTTTCATTTTCTTGCCTTAAGAAAGACAAATGCAAAACTTTCAGTACTATGCTTAATAAGACTGGTGAGAGTGGATATCCTTGCCTTGTTTCTTAGGGGGCAAGAATCCTTTTGCTAGTATAATGTTGGTCCCATAAAATATTTTTTAGGTATTACCAAACCACCCTCTAGTTGAAGGAAAAATACAAAAGTCTCAATCATGGGCGATTATTATCAGTTCTCTTATAGTTTGATCCTGAGAGCCTCATTTCTATTGTTATATATTCACATTTCCAATTAAGCCAAGGTTAGGACCTTTCAATTTTTTTTTTACATCTTTATTGGGATATTTCATGTATCATAAAATTCAGCCACTTAACAATGGTTTTTAGATGTTCACAGTGTTCTAATGTTCTAACTTTAGAACATTTTCTGCACCCTAAAAAAACACCTTGTACCCATTAGTCATTCCCCATTCATGCTCGCTAATCCTTCCACCTCAGCTCCTGGCAACCACTAATCTACTTTCTGTTTCTATGGATCTGCCTATTCTGGACATTTCACATAAATGGCTTTTTTCACTTAGCATAATGTTTCCAAGGTTCACACATGTTGTGACGTGTATCAGTATCAGTACTTCATCCTTTTTTATTGCTGAAATATTCCATCGTATGCATATATCACATTTCTTTATCCATTCATCAGCTGATGGACATTTAGGTTGTTTCCACTTTTCGGCTATTATGAATAATGCTGCTATGAACATTCATGTACAAAAGTTGTACATGAATATGTGCACAAACAAGTAGTATATCATTGTAGTTTGGATTTCCACTTCCTTAATGATTAATGATGAACATCTTTTCACATGTTTATGGGCCACCTGTACATATTAGTTGGAGAAATGTCTATTCAAATCCTTTAACCTTTTTAAAATTGGGTTGTCTTTTCATTACTGAGATGCAAGAGTTCTCTATGTATTCTGGATACAAGTCTCTTGTCAGATATATGATTTGTAAATGCTTGCTCCTATTCTGTGGGCCGTCTTTTCACTTTCTTGATACTGTTCTTTGATGCAACAAAAGGTTTTATTTTTGTTGAAGTCCAATTCATCTATATTTTCTTTTGTAGCTTGTGCTTTTGGTGTTGTATCTAAGAAACCACCTCTAATACAAGGTCATGAAGATTTATTCTTAAGTTTTCTTCTAGGAGTTTTATAGTCCTATCTAGCTCTTACACTTAGGTCTATGATCCATTTTGAGTCAATTTTTGTGTATAGTTTGAAGAATGGGTCCAACTTCATTCTTTTTCATGTGGATATCCAGTGTCCCAGCACCATTTGAAAAGACTACTGTTTCCCCTATGAACTGTCTTGGCACCCTTGTTGAAATCAATTGCCCATGAATGTACGGGTTATTTCTGGACTCTCAATTCTACTCCCTTGCTTTACATATCCTTAGGCCAATAGCACACTGTCTTAATTACTGTAGCTTTGTAATAAGTTTTGAAGTTGGGAACTGTGAGTCCTCCAACTTTGCTTTTTTAAGATTGTTTTAGTTATTTTGGTTCCCTTGCATTTCCATATGAATTTTGGGATCAGCCTGCCAATTTCTACCAGAAAAACCCACACGCACAAGCCTCCTCCAACCCCCCTACCCCATACCAAACAAAAAAACTCTGGGATTTTGATTGGGATTGCACTGAGTATGCAGATCAATTTGGGGAGTATTGCCAAATACTGTTTCCCTATCTATGAAACACTGGGTATCTTTTTCTTTAAATCTTCCTACTTCTTTCAGCAACATTTTGTAGTTTTCAGTATATAAGTCTTGTACTTCTTTTGTTAAGTTTATTCTTAAGTGTTTTATACCTTTGGGGGTTATTACAAATGAGATTATTTCCTTAATTTCATTTTCAGATTGTTCACTACTGGTGTATAGAAAATGCAATTGATTTTTGTTTACTGATCTTACATCATGTCATGCTGCTGAACTCATTCATTAGCTCTAGAAGGTTTTTAAAAAGGATTCCTTAGGATTTTCTATATACAGGATCCCATGTCATTGGCAAATAAAGATTGCTTTCCTTCTAACTTTCTAATCAGGATACCTTTAATTTCTTTTTCTTGAGTGATTATGCTGGCTAGAATTTCAAGTACCATGTTGTAGAAAAGTAGCAATAGCAGATATCCTTATCCTGTTCCTGACCTTACGGGGAAAGAATTCCATCTTTCTCCATTAAGTAGGATGTTAGCTGTGTGCTTTGGGAGTTGAGAAAGTCTCCTTCTATTGTTGAATGCTTTTATTATGAAAGGGTGTTGGATTTTGTCAAATGCTTTTTCTCTATTGAGATGAACATGTGTTTTTTGTCTACTGTTATATTAATACGGTATATTACACTGATGTATTTTAAGATGTTAAACCAAACATTCCTGGAATAAGTTTCATTTGGTCATGGTGTATAACCCTTTTTATATGTTGCTGGATTTCTTTTGCTAGTATTTTGTTGAGGATTTTTACATTTATATTCATAAGGGCTACTTGTTTGTACTTTTCTTGTGATGTCTTTGGTTTTGGTATCAGGGTAATACTGGCCTCACAGAATGAGTTGGGAAGTGTTCCTCCCTCTTCTTTTTTTTTTCTTTTTTTTTTTTTTCGATATGCGGGCCTCTCACTGTTGGGGCCTCTCCTGTTGTGGAGCATAGGCTCCGGACACGCAGGCTCAGCGGCCATGGCTCACGGGCCTAGCCGCTCCACAGCATGTGGGATCTTCCCGGACCGGGGCATGAACCCGTGTCCCCTGCATCGGCAGGCGGACTCTCAACCACCGCGCCACCAGAGAAGCCCCCTCTTCTATTTTTTGGAAGAATTTTTGAAGGATTGGTATCAACAAAAGACTCATTATTAAGGACATTTTCAAAGGGACCAAAAAATAGTACAAAGTCTAATTTATGAACACCAATGTACCTTTCCAATCAGTTTCAATAATTATCAGTATTCTACCATTCTGGGCTTCCCTGGTGGCACAGTGGTTAAGAATCCACCTGCCAATGCAGGGGACACAGGTTCGAGCCCTGGCCCAGGAAGATCCCACGTGCTGTGAAGCAACTAAGTCCATGCGCCACAACTACTGAGCCTGTGCTCCAGAGCCCGCGAGCCACAACTACTGAGCCCACGAGCCACAATTACTGAGCCTGTGTGCCAGAACTACTGAAGCCCACGTGCCTAGAGACTGTACTCCGCAACAACAGAAGCCACCATGATGAGAAGCCCATGCACCGCACCAAAGAGTAGCCCCCGCTCGCTGCAACTAGAGAAAGCTACGCACAGCAAAGAAGAACCAAAGCAGCCAAAAATAAATAAATAAAATAAATAAATTAAAAAACAAAATATTCTACCATTCTTATTTCCCCTACACTCATTTCCCAATGTCTCACTCTTTTAGGGGGTGAAATTATTTTAAAGCAAATCCCAGACACATCATTTCACCCTTAAATATTTCAGTTAATAAAATTATATATATACAATAGACAAAGACTTCTTTTTTTTTTTAACATAACCAGAATTTAATTATGTCACCTAAGAAAATTAGCAGTAACATTATCAAATACCTGGTCCCTGTTCAAATTTCCCCAAATATCTCAAAAATAATTTTAGAATTAGTTTATTTGAATCAAGATCAATACAAAGTCCAACACTGGATTTAGTTGATAAGACTCTAATTAACAAGCCCCCTCTCCCTTTTCTCCCCATGCCATTATTTGATGAAAAAAAACAAGATCAATTAATCCTGTAAAAATTTTTCATGTTCCATACATTGGCTGGAACCCATGTATCCTCATGTGTCTTTTTAACTCATTCTTCTACCTCTCATGCTTCTTTTAAACTGGGAGTTCAATCTAGATTCATGTTGTTGTGAACCTACTATTGCATTATATTAGAATTCACAAAGTCTGGCTGTCCCACTTTTAGTGTTAAGATTGACCTATGGGTTCAGGTGCTATCAGTCTGATTCATCCATTATAAAGTTGCTCATCAACCTTTTACCTAATGGTTTTAGCAACCACTGACAATTTGTGCCTAGTCACTACATTATTTCAGTAGAAGCTGCAATATGGTGATTTTCTCATTCTTTCTGTTCTTCCAAGGCTAGGATTTCTTACCTTCATAATTCCAGATTCAGGTCTGTGATTCCCAATTAGGATGGCAGAGTCTCCAGGTGCCCTGGAGGTGTTTTTGTGTAAGCCCCGGGGGTGTTTTTGT
The DNA here is from genome assembly GCF_011762595.2 of Tursiops truncatus. Classification (NCBI taxonomy): domain Eukaryota; kingdom Metazoa; phylum Chordata; class Mammalia; order Artiodactyla; family Delphinidae; genus Tursiops; species Tursiops truncatus. The sequence goes on from NC_047048.1 coordinate 58,646,631, forward strand.
TTGTCACAGTGATTGGAGAGTGCTTATAGCATTTATAGGCAAAGACCAAAGATGCTTCATGCTCTATAATCCACAGTAGAGCTCCACATAATGAATAATCTACATCCTACACAACTTGCCAAAGTCTTGTTAGACATTCATAGAGATGTAAAGCCTACATAAAATTACCTACCATAAGTTAGTCTAAGGCCATTTTATATGTGAACACAAAGTATTTTTATACGTTTCAATAAAAATTTTTCCAGAAATGTAACTATAACATAGCACGTGCCTGCTTTTGTTACTGTCGAATTCAAAATAATTCCATATACAAGTGCAAATGCCTATCTTTTCCAGTGTAATCATGCTCAGGCATCTACACAATGAAACACACATTATCTTATTAATTACTCACTTTTTATTTCTCATTTATATTATAGTCAGGACTTTCTACTGATCCTTTTTGAAACTGTCCATTTGGTACAGTTTCATAGATCATCTATGAATTCCATTTTGAGACAGTGAAGGAGACTTCAGAGAATATTTGTTTTGAAATAGGAAGTGAATCTGAGAGACCTGAGAATTACTATCTACTTAAGGTCTAAAAGTCTCCCCCAATTTGATTGCTGTCCAGGGCTTACCCTTAAATCTTCCCACCATATTCTGGTTGCATCACAACAGAGCACTGTGCTGGAGTGAGGACACCTGGACCCCCAGCCCTGGCTCTGTCTCTTTATTAGTGGCTAGTGACCTTAGGCAGGTCATCTTAAATAAAGAGGTTAAATCAGACAAGCTGTTCCCAACCTTTCAACCACTTTTTATTATCCTCCACTCTCCCCACAGAACCCAATATTTCCAAAGGTTGCCAGAGACTTGCCAATTATTACTTATTATAGTAATTAAACAAATTTCCTATTTATTTAATTAACCAAAGGTATATAATTGCAAAACAGAGTCATTTTTAACAATGGCAGCTAACCCTTATTGAGTGCTTACTATGGCCGCACAGTGAGCCCTCCCCCACAACCCCACCATTACTACCACACTGTGGACTCCAAACTGGAACATGCCATCTCAACCAGAGACTAAGGTGTCCCTGGTCCTTGTCTTCTCCCTCAGAGCAGAAGTCTCCAGTCCTAAGTGCTGCCATCCTAATCTGCAAAGACCTTGTATATGACCTGCTCATACCTCATGCTGTTTTGGCAAAGTTTTCAAGTTGTAAAAGAGATCAGGGGACTATAATGAAGTGAAAGGCAAAGAAAGGGAACATTGGGAACATATTCCCTCCAGGAACTTCCAGTATTTCTACATTTTCCCCAAAAGCCTGGTCCAGGGTCCTGCACATACAAAGAGCTCTGGAATAAAAAACTGAACTACCTGGGCAGCAACTCTGGAGGACTGCACACACGCCTCAGAGGCGCTGACCCTTGGGCAGACTCAGAGGCTGTGTGTGGCCTCTAGAAAGGAGGCAGGCAGCCTTAGGATGCTGGGTTATTGGGGTGACTAGTAGCAGTACAAGAACTCACTGCTCCACTTACATCTCCACTTTCTATCTCCATATACCAAGACTCTGACAATTCTGTTGAAGACACATGGGGGCCAGAGGGGGGTCAAGTGGCAAGATGGTCATGGCTGGACTCCTTCTTCAGAGGCATGGGCTGCCACTGTGGGCTCTGTACTCACCAGGGAGGCTGCCGGCTGGTATGTGGGTGGTGTGGGTGAATCCGGAGTGGGTCAATCTCTCTGGCAGTGGCAGGGGGAAACTCCTGTTGGGGACTTTCGCTAGCCTTGACCCAATGTTCATGGATAGGTGTGATGATCCCAGACACAAGACGAGACCGAAGTTCCTCACTCTTCTTGTAGACCCTGCAGGAAGGACACGAGGTGTCAACTGCTTGCAGCTGGTTGGCAACCCTGCGTATAGTATTTCGGCGGCGGCGGCGGCGCTGATAGCTCTTGGCGTCACGCTTGGACTGTTTGCAAGGGTGGGAACGGGCTGCCCGGCGGACCTGGGTGATGGGAGTAACAGCCTGGCGTTGTCTCCGAGATTTGGGCCTAAGCTTCTTAGGCATCTGAGTTGCCCCTTCTCGTTTACCACCCCATTAGAAAGCGGTGAGGGTGTAGGGGCACAGGGCCTAGACTGGCTACTCCTCTGTACCCTGCCCACCCCACCCCACCCCACCCTCAGCCTCATTGTGTGTTCATCACATGTCATGGGAGGGGTCATGGAAGGCAAGTCTCCATGGGGATGATGAACCAGGTTCCTAGTCCAAGCAGGCAGGGCTCTCAGGGCTTAATGTCCAATTCTGTCACTAACTCAGGGGCCCTTGGAAGGCTGCTCTAGGCCTTTTTTCTCTGCTGGTGAGAGACAAGCAATGTGAGCTATAGCTGAAGTGTTGAGGCAGACTGAGGTAACAGGGAGTGGGCAGGACTCCACAGAGTTCCTAAAAACCTGGTGTTTTAAAATGAGCCATATCCGGGGTCAAAAAACAAACCGTATAAATCAGGGACATAGATTGGTGGTTGCCAAGGGGGAGGGGGGGTGGGAGAGGGTTGGATTGGGAGTTTGGATTAACAGATGCAAACTAGTATATATAAAATGAATAAACAAGGTCCTACTGTATAGCACAGGGAACTACGTTCAATATCCTGTGATAAACCATAATGGAAAAGAATATGACAAAGAATGTATATACATGTATAACTGAATCACTTTACTGTACAGCAGTAATTAACACAACATTGTAATTCAACTATATTTCAATAAAAAATAAGTTAAAAAAAGCAAACCTCATAAATGTCAAAAAAAAACTGAAATCATACAGAGTATGTTCCTCGACCACATGGAATCATACTAAGCATCAAAACTGGAAGGAAGTCTCTAAATACATGGTGTTAAGCAATACAATTCTAGATAATCCATGGATCAAAGAGGAAGTCTTGAAAAAAATACAAAGTACTGAATAATAATAAAAGTACAACATATTAAATTATGTGAGATTATAGCTAAATGAGATTATAGCTAAACAGTGTTGAGAGGAAACTTTATAGCACTAAATGTTTACATTGGAAAAGAGGAAAGAAATCAACAATTTAAATTCTAACCTCAAGAACCTAGAAAAAGAAGAGCAAATTAAACCAAAAGCAAGCAGAAATAAGGAAATAATAAAGAATAAAAATAAATAAATGAGAAAACAGAAAAACAAGAGAAGATTAAAAAGACAAAAAACTGGTTCTTCCAAAAAATGAACAAAACTGATAAACTTCCAGCAAGAGCAGCAAACATAAAAAGAGAGAAGACACAAATCACCAATATCAAGAATGCAATGGGATATTATAACAAATTTGTTGCCACTGATAGGATAAGAGAATACTAATAACAACATAATTGAACAACTTAGAATAGACTAATTCTTCAAAAACCACGAACTGTAACAACTTAGGCAAAATGAAATAGATAATCTGAATAGTTCTATTAAAGTAACACAATTCCTACTTAAGCACCCCCCAAAAGAAATATCCAGGTCCACATGATTTCAGTGGAGAAGCCTACCAAACATTTAAAGAATTAACACCAATTTACAGTCACTTCCAGAAAATACAAGAGAAGGGAACATTTCCCAATTCATTTTTATGAGGCCAGTATTATGCTGATATCAAATCCAGACAAAGACAGTACAAAAAAAAGAAAACTACAGGGCTTCCCTGGTAGCGCAGTGGTTGAGAATCTGCCTGCCAATGCAGGGGACACGGGTTCGAGCCCTGGTCTGGGAAGATTCCACATGCCGCGGAGCAACTAGGCCCGTGAGCCACGACTACTGAGCCTGCGCGCCTGGAGCTTGTGCTCCGCAACAAGAGAGGCCACGACAGTGAGAGGCCCGTGCACCGCAAAGAAGAGTGGCCCCCGCTTGCCCCAACTAGAGAAAGCCCACGCACAGAAATGAAGACCCAACACAGCCAAAAATGAATAAATAAATAAAATTAAAAAAAAAAAACAAACAAAAAACTACAGACCACTATTTCTCATGAACTTGGATGCAAAAATGCTCAACAAAATATTAACAAATTAAATTCAAAAATATATAAAAGACTTAATACCATAGGATTTATTGTATGTACGCAAGGCTGGTTCAATAGTTACAAATCCCTACATATCAATAAGCTAAGAAAAATGATATGGTTATATCAATTGATACAGAAAAGGTATTTGACAAAATCCAACACGATAAATCCATTCATGATAAAAACTCTCAACAAACCAGGAATAGAAGAGAACTTCCTCAACATGATACAGAGCATCTACAAAAAAACTACAGCTAACAATATACTTAGTAATGAAAGACTGAGTACTTTGTCTTTAAGACTGGGAACAAGGTAAGGATGTTCTCTCTAACCACTCTTATTTAACATAATACTGGAAGTTCCAGCCACTTCAGTAAGGCAAGACAAAGAAAATGCACACAGATTAGAAAACAAGGAATGAAACTGCTCCTATTTGCAGATGACATGCCAGTCTACCTTGAAATTCCCAAGGAATTTACCAAAAAAACCCCTCCAAGAACACTACGAATTCAGCAAGGTGACAGGATAAAAGATCAACACACAAAAATAAACTGCATTTCTATATACTAACAGTGGACATTTGAAAATCAAAACCAAGGACAGAACACCATTTATAATCACCTCTCACACCCGAAAAGAACAAAACACATGTCCAGGACCTATATGCTAAAAATTATAAAATGATGATGAAAGAAACAGAGCAAGACCTAAATAAATGGAGAGACATACCACATTCATAGTAAAAATGTCAACTTTTTCCATTTTAGGTTTAATGATCTGTAAGTTTAATGCAAATCCTATCAAAATCCCAGCAAGGCTTTTTATGGACAAAGAGAAGTTTACTCTAAAGTTTATACAGAAAGGCACAGACTCAAGAATAGTGAAAACTATCTTGACAAAGAAGAATTGGGCGATCTTGAATGGCTCTACTCAATATTCAGGTATACTACTGATACACAGTTACAATAATAGATACTGTGTGACACTGGCAGAAGAACAGACACAAAGATCAATGGAAAAAAAAAGAGAACCCAGAAATAAACCAACACAAGTACAGACAACTGATTTTTGACACAGTTGCAAAAGCAATTCAATGACAAATGGTGTTGGAGCAACTGGATATCCCACAGGCAAGAAAATGAACCTCACAACTTATACAAAAATTACTTTAAAATAGACCACAGGCTTAAATGTAAAACATAAAACTATAAAATGTTTAGAAAAAGAAAACAGGAGAATAGCTTTGAGATCTAAAACAAGGCAAAGAGTTCTTACACTTGACGCCAAAAGCTTGATCCATAAAAGCAAAAATTTATCAAATAGCTATTATCAATTAAAAACTTATGCTTTGCAAAAGACCTTGTTAAGTGAATGAAAAAACAAACTACAGGCTGGGAGAAAACATTTATAAACCAACATCCAACAAAGGAATTGCATCTGAAATATACAAGGAACTGTCATTAGCTATCAGGGAAATGCAAATTTGAAACCACAATGCAATACTACTATACATCAGAATAACTAAAATGAAAAATAGCGATAACACCAGAAACTGGTGAAGATACAGAGAAACTAGCACTCATACACTGGTGGTGGATACGTAAAATGGTACAGACACTATGGAAAACTGTTTGGCAGTTTCTTAAAAAACTAAACATGCAATTACCTTTGAACTCTTGGCATTTATTGTAGAGAAATAAATATGTCCACACAAAAGCCTGTACATGTATGTTCATAGCACTTTTATTCGTAATAGCAAAAAATGAAACAACTCAGATGTCCTTCAACTAGTGAATGGTTAAACAAACTGTGAAATGCCATGCCTACCATACCATGAAATACTACTCAGCAAGACAAAGGGACAAACTATTGATGCATGCAACAACTCAGATGGATCACAAGGGTATTATGCTGAGTGAGAAAGGCCAATCCCGAAAGTTACATACTGTATGATTCCATTTATATAACATTTTTGAACACTCCCTAACACCATACATGAAAACAAACTCAAAATGGAATAAAGACCTAAATGTAAGGCCGGATACTATAAAACGCTTAGAGGAAAACACAGGCAGAACACATTCTGACATAAATTGCAGCAAGATCTTTTTTGATCCGTCTCCTAGTGTAATAAAAATAAAAACAAAAATAAACAAGTAGGACCTAATTAAACTTAAAAGCTTTTCCACAGCAAAGGAATCATAAACAAAACAAAAAGACAACCCTCAGAATGGGAGAAAATATTTGCAAATGACTAGACGACCAAGGGTTTAATCTCCAAAGTATACAAACAGCTCATGCAGTTCAATATCAAAAAAAACCTCAATCAAAAAACGGGTGGAAGATCTAAACAGACATTTCTTCAAAGAAGACATACAGATGGCTAAAAAGCACATGAAGAGATGCTCAACATCACTAATCATTACAGAAACAAAAATCAAAAGTACAATGAGGTTATCACCTCACACGGGTCAGAATGGCCATTATCAAAAAATCTACGAACAATAAATGCTGGAAAGGGTGTGGAGAAAAGGGAACCCTCCTACGCTGTTGGTGGGAATGTAAATTGGTTTAGCCACTATGGAGAACAGTATGGAACTTCCTTAAAAAACTAAAAATAGAGCTACCATATGATCCAGCAATCCCTCTGTGGGTATCTATCCAGAGAAAACCATAACTCAAAAAGATACATGCTCCCCTATGTTCACTGCAGCCCTATTTACAATAGCCAGGACATGGCAGCAACCTAAATGTCCATCGACAGAGGAATGGATAAAGAAGATGTGGCACACATATACAATAGAATATTACTCAGCTGTAAAAAAGAACGAAATAATGCCATTTGCAGCAACATGGATGGACCTAGAGATTGTCATACTGAGTGAAGTAAGTCAGACAAAGACAAATATCATATGATATCACTTAGATGTGGAATCTAAAAAAATGGTACAAATGAACTTATCTACAAAACAGAAGTAGAGTCACACATGTAGAAAACAAACATGGTTATCGGCGGGGTGAGGGATAAATTGGGAGACTGGGATTGACGTACACACACTACTACATATAAAATAGATAACTAATAAGGACCTAATATATATAGCACAGGGAACTCTACTCAATACTCTGTAATGACCTATATGGAAAAGAATCTAAAAAAGAGTGGTGTATATATATATATATATATATGTATAACTGATTCACTTTGCTGTACACTTAAAACTAAAACAACACTGTAAATCAACTATACTCCAATAAAAATTAAAAAAAAAAAAGACAAAATTTTAGAAATGGAGAATAAATGATGGTTGCCAGGGGGTGAAGGGTGGGGAGGGGGAGTGGGTGTGGCTATAAAAAAGCATCAGGAAGGATACTTGTGGTGATGGAAATACTTACTGTCAGTGTATCAATGTCAATATCCTTACTATTAATATTTAAGGTAGTTTTATACAATGTTATAATTGAGGTGAAATGTATAAAGGTAAAATGTATAAAGGATACAAGTCTCTCTGTATTATACCTTACAACTTACAACTGCATGTAAGTCTACAGTTATCTCAAAATAAAAAGTTTAATTAAAAAATCACTTATTACATAACCATAAAATCACTGAGATTAGACTAGATCAGTGGTTTCAGGGCTTCTCTGGCATGGAAGGGGGCCCAGGAAGGGCAATGGAGAAAGCCAAGTGGATAGGGCACAAGGACCTCCATTTGCTGTCCCTACTCTTTCCTCCAGAATCCTAAAGAACATGAAGAGATAATTGTACACCCATGTTCAAAGAAGCATTATTCAAAGTAGCCAAAAGGTGGAAGCAATGTAAGTGGCCATGAATACCTAGGACAGATGAACGGATAAACAAAATATGGTCAATACAGACAATGGAATATTATGCGTGCTTGAATAAAGAGTTCCATGACTAAAAAGTGTAATACCTGCAATGGTTTAGAAGTTCTAAGGGCCTGTGGTCCATACATCCCTACAAAGATCAGGTTCCTACTTAGAACACAGAACTTTGTACACCATGCTGCTTCCCTGACCAAGTTGGGTAGCGGGGATATATCTAAGTCCTCTTTCCTTTCAGTCAGATGAACTGTGTGTGATACAGGTGGAAGCCCTCTGATCTCCCTATGCAAAAGGTTTACCTGTAGAACTCAGGTCTGATTAAAAAACTACTAAGTCCTGAAGGAGAAGTTCTCGCATGATTTCTAAGCCTTAGGAGAACTGCCATTTTGGTAGTAGCAAAAGACAGCCTGTCATCCTAACATAGTAGAGGCATGACAGAAAGGAACAGGTTTATACTCCTTAGCAAATCAGTTTGCTCAACTAGGGGCACAGATTTCTACCTAGAACAGACATGACATGCCATGACGACCTAACAAGGAGGGCCAGATGGTAGAAGGGGGCCAGAAGCAGGCAGCTCAGTGCTGCTGCCAGAAAGGCAGAGGAGAGGGAGGGCCTTATGATCAGGAGAGAGATCTATACCCCAGCTCTCTGAGCCTCAGTTTCCACGGAGATGATTCCTTGTGATCAGATTTCTTTCCGTTTGCATATTCATGAAGGGCTGGGCCCAGCACTAAGCACTCTGTGCTGACATTTCATCTCATTCTCATAGTCCTACTATGTCATTTTACAGCAATCAAAACACACCCCCCCAAGCACACACAAAACAACAAATGTTAATTAAAAAAAAAAAAACGGTTATCACCGTTTCTCTCTCAGTATTGCTGAGGGGACTAAATGCTCTCAGGAGCATGACCAGCCTGGTGTACAGGCCTGGGTTTTTCCAGAGGTTTTGTCAATTGCTCTCCCAATGGAATTCCAGAATGAAAAAGTCAAGAGAGAGACCACACTCTCAGTGTCCTTCCCTTTACCCTCTGAAGGGGTGAGGTAGGGTCATGGTGTGGACAGCACCCAGAAAAGCAGCTCTGCCAAGGCCAGGCCTGGCCTCACTTCACTCCTTCATTCCTTTGTCTACTGTGTGAAAAAGACCCAGATCCTGCCCTCAAGGAGATCACAGGCTAGTAGGCAGTTAATCATAAAATACCCACTTATTAAATGCTTAAAAGGTTCAAACATGGGGGGAGCAGGGGAGGCTTCTCTGAGGAGCTGATGTTTAAATGGAAACTGAAGGAAGAAGAGTAGTTGGCTGTGGGAAGAGGCTGGGGAGAGCACTCTCGGCCAAGGGGAGAGCGCTGAAGAGGGAGGAGGCACACGCACCACAGCTGAGACACCGGAACTAAGTGGGAAGTGGCAAACGATGAGGTTAGAGGGGCTGGGCCCTAGGCTTTAGGCCTCATCAAGGATTTTGTTCTTCATCCCTGGAGAAATGAACACTCACTGAAGGGTTTGGGGTTTCTTTTTTAGATTTAATTTGTAAGAAACTTACCAACTCTGTAACCAGTTTAAGTGTGCGGTTCAGTAGTATTAAGTATATTCACGTTGTTGTGCTATCACCACCACCACCTATCTTCAAAACACTTCCTCTTACAAAACTGAAACTCTGTACCCATTCAACAATAATTCCCTGTTCTCCCCTCTTCCAGTCCCTGGCAACCACTATTTCACTTTCTGTCTCTATGAGTCTGACTATTCTAGGTACTTCATATACATATTACCATATAGAATTTGTCTTGTGATTGGCTTATTTTGTTTAGCACAATGTTCTCAAGGTTTATCCATGCTGAAGCATTTGTTAGCATTTCCTTCCTTTTTAAAGCTGAGTAATATTCCATTGTCTGTATATACCACATTTTGTTTATCCGTTCATCTGTCCTAGGTATTCATGGGCACTTACACTGCTTCCACCTTTTGGCTACTATGAAAAACGCTTCTATGAACGTGGGTGCACAATTATCTCTTTGAGACCCTGCTTTCAGTTCTATTGGGTTTATGTCTAGAAGCGGAATTGCTGGATCATATGGTAATTAATTTTCTGAGAAACCACCACACCATTTTTCATAGTTGCTGTACCATTTTACATTTTCACCAACAGTGTACAAGGGTTCCAATTTCTCCACATCCTTACTAATTGTTATTTTGTTTTTTTGATAGTAGCCTTCCTAACATGTGTGAGGTGGTATCACTGAGGGATTTCAAGCAAGACTTTTGTTTTGTTTTGTTTTGTTTTTTTGCGGTACGCGGGCCTCTCACTGTTGTGGCCTCTCCCGTTGCGGAGCACAGGCTCCGGACGCGCAGGCTCAGTGGCCATGGCTCACAGGCCCAGCCGCTCCGCAGCATGTGGGATCCTCCCGGACCGGGGCACAAACCCGCGTCCCCTGCATCGGCAGGCGGACTCTCAACCACTGCGCCACCAGGGAAGCCCCCAAGCAAGACTTTTAATCATAACCTGATCTGTGTTTTAAAAACGCTGGTCCAACTGCTGTGTGGGAAACTGACTGGAGGGTGATGACCAGGAGTGGAAGTTGGGATCTCCTCACACAGAGGATGCATGAAAGAAGGATGGAGACAAAGAGGGGTGGCCAGAATGATGCGGGCAGGTTGTCCGAAGTCTGAGAGAAGTGGAGCGGGTTAAAGATGGTTATCGCTGATTAGTGCAATTAAATCCAACAGGGTTTCCAGGCAGTTCTCACAACTGAATTTATAGTGATGCCAGGCTTCCTCCAAAACCCTGAAGAGGTCAATGAGGATGGGGATAAAGTCCCCAAAATGGAATAAAGTGGAAACAAATGGGCCCAACTAGCTATCAAACAGATAATTTCATTACACTGATGGACCAACAAGCATTAAATCTAAATGCATTTTGAACACAATACTCTGACAATATATATGCTCAGTGGGACACAGTCAAAGGACAAAAAGAACTGGAAAGAAATTGTATTTGTGACTTTACTTAGTAGATCTGTTCTTGGTCGGCACTGATGTAGCAGTTCAAAAACTATCTGTGTGTATTTTAGAATCAAACAAATGAGTTAAGTATTTTGAGGCTGTTGGGCATCAGGGTTCTCAACACAGAAGGGAGTTACAAGTACAGAATAAGAGAATACAAATTCTGCAGTGTTAGATTAAAAATAAAAGTATCAGTTTGAAATGTTAAGGAAAAAAAAAAAAAACTCCAGGAAAGTTTCCTAGCTCTGTTCTCTGAAAAAGCCTGAAAGCAATGACATCCTTCATATTAATGAGCACACTCAGGGCCCAGATTTTGGAAACTATTACCCACCAACAGAAATCATGTTTCCTTAGAAAAATCCCTGGTTTCAAGGCAGGGGCAAGTAAAGTACAAGGTGAGGGCAGAACACCTTATTGTGCCAGGAAGTGTGAAAACGCTCTGACATGGTGACATGTCAAAAAGACAGGTGAGGTAGCTTGAGGGAATTCCTACTGGTCAACTCTGGAACAAGCTGAGCATTCAAAGAATGACAGAAATGGAATGTAACTTTGAATAAAAAATAACCCAGGAGTCTATTTTGATATTTTAAAAATTAAAAATAGGGACTTCCCCAGTGGCGCAGTGGTTAAGAATCCACCTGCCAATGCAAGTGACGTGGGTTCGAGCTTGGTCCGGGAAGATCCCACATGCCGCGGAGCAGCTAAGCCCGTGCGCCACAACTACAGAAGCCCGCGTGCCTAGAGCCTGTGCTCTGCAACAAGAGAAGCCACCACAATGAGAAGCCTGCACACCGCAACGAAGAGTAGCCCCTGCTCGCCTCAACTAGAGAAAGCTCACGTGCAGCAATGAAGACCCAACGCAGCCAAAAATCAATTTAAAAATTTAAAAAATTAAAAATAAGGGGGACAGAGAATAGAAAGCTTTTAATTAAAAAATCTAACTAATAAATGTAGAAAGAATTATAAACATAGAAAATTACTGTTTTATAATCATCACAGTAATAGCTGATTCATGCAAGAATCATCAACAGATGCTAAAACCACTGGGTAAAAGACTGTTGGGAGGCAGAAAATTCAGTCTGCTAATATAATACCACAGATCACTTATTAAACACAAAGGAAAACAGATGCCTTTACTGGAGAGAAAGGTGGCAGACACTGTCATAACCAAATGATCAAACTGAACAAAATCAACAATAAGACAGATGTCACGTGCCTGATGTAAAACACTTAGGAGAACACAGCTTCCCTTACATAGTGTTCTTGTTGAAAATGTTCAACCTGAATCAAATGATGAGGAAACAATCTGAATGTTCTACACAACAACTGACCTCAAGTCTTCAAAAATACCAATGCTAAGAACAACAAAAGTCTAGGAAACTGTTCTAGATGAAAGGTAATTGAAAAGACGTGAAAATAAATGCAATGTGTGGTATTTGGTTGGATAAGAAAAAAAATACCTCAAACCTAAAACCAAAAGCCTAGCTAAAAAGGACACTGCTGGGATGACTACAGAAATCTGAACATGGACTGTGTATTAAATGACATTAATGCATCAATCCTACATTTCCTAATTGTGGTAACAGGAGGATGTCTGTGTAAGAACAAGGAGATACATGATGAAATATTTAGGGGTTAAGGTTTATAAAGTCTGGAAATAATTCTCAGATGGTTCAAGAACAAAAAAGCATACAGAAAAACTAAGCAAAAGTGGCAAAATGTTAAAAATTGGTGAACCTAGGTGATGGGTATATGGGTGTTCATTGTAATATTTTTGCCAACCCTCTTTTCTGTGGGGTTGCAAATTTCAAAATAAAAAGTCAAGACAAGTCAGACTCGAAGAAAATACTTGCAAAACACATATATGATTAATGACTGTTACCCAAAATATACAAAGAACTCCTGAAACTCAACCATAAGAAAACTCGATTAAAAAATGGGCCAAACACCTGGACACCTCACCAAAGAAGATACATAGATGGCAAATAAGCATATGAAAAGATGCTCAACATCATATGTCATCAGGGAACTGCAAATTAAAACAAAAATGAGATACCACTACACACCTATTAGAATGGCCAAAATCTGAAACACTGACAAGGATGTGGAGCAACAGGGAATTCTCATTCACTGCCGGTGGGAAGGCAAAATGGTACAGCCACTTTGGAAGACAGTTTGGCAGTTTCTTACAAAAGTAAACACATTCCAACACCACCAAGAATGGAATCTGGGTGATAATGTGTGCCAGCGTAGGTTCATCAACTGTAACAAATGCACTATTCTGGGCAGGACTGTGAGAGTGCGGGGCAGGGGGGAGGTTCAAGGAAACTCTCTGCACTTACCACTCAATTTTGCTGTGAACCTAAAACTGCTGTAAAAAATGAAGTCTATTTTAAAAATTGGGGGATGGAGTGTACCAGATTAGGTACACTTTTTCCTCCTAGGAACTCACTCCGACTGACTCCACTGGCTAGGCCCCATCTCTACCCTGTAGACTTGTGGACTCTTGACTGCATCATTTTATTTCAAGTGGCATTTCCCACGTGAATCTTCTCTTCAAATAAACAGAAAAGAGAAATGAGAAGTGACTGTGCCCAAGAGAGAAAGATCCTTCTGTTAACCCTCCTCCATTCTCTGACACCTCAAGTCCATTCCTTATATCTGACCACTGGTTCTCTCTTCTTTTTCCCAGGGAAAGGCCAACCCTTAGAAATACCTGTGGAAGTCAACCAGGTGATCTGAATCGATATAATCATTCAAGTTCAGGGTCAAGTCTGACACTTGCTGTGAGCCATGTTCCTAGAAAAATGAAAATAGAAAATGAGAGACTGGGGTATTTCTGGTCTAATGAGTAAGTGGCGGGGCGGTGGGGGGAGAGGAACAATTTAATACTCAACCTAAAGAAATACAAAGAGACATATATAAGGACTGTTCGTAATAGATGAAGTGCATGTCTCATGCTTGGGGACTTCTCTGATCTAGGAATAATGCCTTTCTGAGGCAGAGCCCAGAAAAACCTACTTCCCAGGCTCTTTTGCAGCTTGGACACAGGCATGTAACTGAGGTGCCAAATGGATGCACAACTTCAACTTGGAGGTGAGCACCATGGATAAACAGGCTGAGTAAGGGGCAGACGTCTTGCTATCAAGAGTAGCAGCAGAGGCAGCAGGGGTCACAACATCAGTGGCTCCTGAGAAGGGGCACCTGGGTTGGCAGTCAGCCAGTACCTAATGCCCTGGGGTGGTGGCAGCAGCAGTGGTTTCCATGGCATGGTTTGGAGCAATGCCCTGGAAGCCCAGCCTTGAAACTGTTTCTCCAGCCCTCCCAACAATTCAGTGAGTTATCCCAGTTCTTTTAATAAACCTGACTGTTTAAACAAACCTGAGGGGATTCTGTCGTTTATAACTAAGAACGCTGTGTGATACAAAATCTAAACGTTCATCAAAAGGGAGACGGATAAACAAATTATGGTATTATGGAATACTACATAGTGGCTAAAATGAATAAGATATAGCTATATGCATTCCCATGTAAAGACCTCCAAAACATACTGAGGGGAAAAAAAGCAAAGTGCAGCACAATACAGACTGCATGATACTTTTGTACAAATACAGACAACCAGGCCAAACTTAAAAAAAGGGTCACTGCGCTCAGGGTGCTTATAGTCTATATTACATAGACTACAGAATATTCTGCTATAGTGGTAGAATACAAATATTACACCAAAGCATAAATAAGCACACTAATTACAAACTGTGTTAAGTACCAGGCAGGAAAATAAAATGATGAAGCAGAGGCATAATTTAGATTTTTCTGGCAGGTGAGAGTAAGTAGTCAGGACTGAACTTCTTGAGTAAGTGAAAAACAAGAGGGAGTCAGTCAGGCTAAAGGAAGGGTGGAGGGTGTGTATCTGTGTGAGGCGGCAATGGTACAGAGGAAGAGCTTTCCAGCATAGGAAACATGAAGTATACAGGCTCCAAGGCGGCAGAAAGCTAAGCTTATCTAAAGAACTAAAAGTAGCCCCCGAGGCTACAATAAGCTTTTTTCTCCCAAGCTGTCCCTGAATGGATTTACCTTAATTTACTTAACTATTCCTCTGTGAAGGAAAGTCCCTCCTCTTACAGTAATAGGCAGGGAACATCTCTGAACACAAAGCATTTCTACATTTAGGGTCCTGGCCTCAGAATAAAGTTCTGGAAGTAGGATCACTGAGTAAAGTCTTCACGAACATTGAGGGTTCTTAAGTGGGTTTCAAAAAGGCGATCCCAAGATCTACTCCCATCAGCAGAGGCCTCTGTGTCCTAGGGACTCACCAGTACATTGATGATCATGCTGTTCTCCACAGTGACAGCCTTCACAAGGAGCTTTCTGGACCCATCCTTTGACTCATACCGGAGGACATACAGGTCTTTATTGTTGTTCCATTCCACTGGCAGCAGTTCTGATTTCTTATCATTGGGACCTGGCTGAGAAGACACCAGAGATGAGAGGTGAAAGATCATGACCTCAGATCTAAAAAGGACCTTACAGATAATCTAATCCCACTCCCTCACTTCACTGATGAAGACACGGAGGTCAGGAGAAGTAAAATGTCCAAGGTCCTACAGCAAGTCAGAGGTCTGGGGTCTCTGGACTCCTGCTCTAGTGATCCTCCCTCATATCTGACTGCCTTTGTGACAGAGCACTGGAACCTGTCAAGAATCTGTAGCCTTGGTTTAACAATCTCTTCTCTATCCCCCTGTCAAGAATAAGGCCAGTCACCTAAAGGGATACTGTGAAATTCTAAGACAGTGTTTCTCGAAGTTTGGAATTCAGGCCATCTGCAAAGGGATCACAAAAGTGTTGAGTAAAACTACAGATTCTAATGTACACCTCACCAGACTACTGTAGTGCCTTAATAAAAATTATGAACAACTTTCATACAAAATATAGCACACGTACAAGATAAAAAAAAGAATTATAAAATGGACACCTAAGTACGTATCTACAGCCAGCTTAAGAAACAGAACGTGGCCAATCCTGTTCAAGCCTTGAGTAGCCTATTCCCAATGAATCTCCCTCCTCCTTCCTCATGGGTAATCACTAAGCTGTTTTAAAAATTTCTTTACTTTTCCTTATAGTTGTGTTACTATACACAAACCCTAAAAATATACTGTTTCAAATGTTTTTGAATTTTATATAAACAGCATCACTTTTGTCTGCCGTTTTCAATCAATATTGTTTTGAGATTCATCCATGTCAATGCACTTAACTATAGCTGACTCACTGTACAGTTTTTGCTATATAGTTCACAGCCATATAGCCCATCATTGCATGAATATGCTGCAAGTTACAAACTCACTTGTTGATGGATATCTGGAGTGCTTCCAGTTTATTTGTTTTGCTATTATAAAAATGCTGCTATGAACATTCTTGTACACATCTTCTAGTACACATATGGATGAACTCCTACAGAGTATCTCTAGGGGAAGAACTTTTAATTTATAAGATAAAGTCAAATTGTTTTCAAAAGAAGTACGGATTTACACTCCCATGAGCAATGTATGTATGAGAATTCTTGTTCCACGAGGTCAGCAACATTGCTGTTGTCCAATTTAAAAATTTTTGCCAACCTAATGGGAGTAAAAATGCATCACTGTGAGTTGTGATGGCCTCATCTCTTTAAAAAAAAAATCCTAGGACTTTCTTTTTACATACTAACGTTTGAGAAATAGTTCTGAAACTACCTTGATAGTAAAAACTAATACAGTGTTTCCAGGTGGGGAAAGATTTCTTAAATGAGTCCACAAAAAAAAAAGTGCTGTCTTTGACGCTGCTCGTAATTTAAAGCTCCAGATCAACAACAGATACTACAGACAAAGTTAACAGGCAGTCACGGGCTAGGATGAGCTATGTCCTAGCCTAGCTGGCACAACACAAATTAATAACTAGTACAAAAAGGGAATGCCTGGAAAACGAACAATAAAAATTGGGAACCCACTTGAAAAAGGTATGAACAAGCAAAAGATAAGAGCAGCTAACAGTGTATAAAGGATCATTCAACTTTACTAGCACTCAGACACACATAGGCTAAAATATGAGATACCAGGATCCACCCATCAGACTGCTGTTATCTATTTTTCTATTTTTTTGCCAGCGTTTGTGTGGGTGTGGGGAGAATGGTAACCTCCAGGCACTGCTGGTGGCCGTTCACACTCTTACAACCCTTTTGGAGAGCAATCTGGTAATATTCAGTGCAATTAGGTAAGCTGACACCCCGTGACCCAAAACCTTCACTCCTGGAAGAAATTCTGTGCACAGAGGCACAGGGAATATGACAAGGGATCTTCATCACAACCCTGTTGGAGGAACCAAATGGGAGTTAAAATGCAAAATATGTTCACAGTGGAATACTGTATAGCAGTTAGAAGGAACAAACTAGATCTAACTGCAGTATTATAGATAAAAGTAAACAATGTCACAAAGAAAAATTTTTTAAAAATGAGATTTATAGCCAGGTACCATTTATGTAAAAAATTTTAAAACACACAAAAAATCTATATATTGTTTTCATAGAAGCATAGTTCTACAGCTAAACACGCAGCAAGTGGACTGGGAAGATCTGTATTCGTGAGACTACAGCGGGAGGGAGTGCGACCAAAGATGAAAAACAACAACAAAAGACAAAGATCCAGCAACACAGACCTCACATCTCACCAAGGACAACAGAAGGCCAAGAACAGAGATCGTGGGCCGCTTTGGTCACCTCTGGGGCTCAGGAATCAAACTGGGAAAGTGGTCCCAAATAAAATTCAAGACATTGCAACTGGCATGGTTTCAAACCTGGCTAAATGACAAGGAAACTCAGGCCTGAAGCAGAGAAATGAGAGTGACAGAAAACAAAAGTGAAACTAATCAGCCCACTCTGCTAAAAGAAAGAGAAACTATCCCCTCACCCTCAACTGGGTAAATTTCCTATAACCATGTTTAGTGTCCTGGATTTAAGGTTTACTTTGGAAGCCAAGAATTTGATGACATGCCTTGTCTTTGTTCTATCAAAGGCCTTTGAATTTATATTTATACCCTCCATTACAGCATTCAACCCACCAGAATTTCTTCTTGGAGTATAAATAATTCAGCCTGCTCACTCTCCCATAACCTCAGGCTTCCAGAGCAAGAGAGAATCCTAGGGCCTAGTGAGACTGATACCTCTCACTGCAGTGGAACCAATGTTCCCCAGCTCAAGGGCTGCCCTGATATGGGAAAACAGGTGGGATTGAAAGAGACTGGCCTTGGTGATATCAAGCCAAACATGGCATTCAACTGCCCTCTAGAGCGGGACATCAAATATCAGACCTCCCAAAGAGCTACGATTGGAAAGCAGCCAAAGTACATGGTTGTGCTGTTTAACTGGTTCGGATGAAAAAAAATCTAAGGGGGGCTGAAAACTGCCTAAGGTCATGGTAAGTCAAGTGCAGAGCTCAGTTTGGCATTCAGAGCTCCTGATTGCCCACGCTATGGCTGGAGATCTTCCCAGCCAAGTCCCCCAGATGGGCCTCCCAAAAGTAAAGATAGTTGTCCCCTTAGGCAAAATCCTGGGGCTGGAAGCATTCTTTAATGGCCATGAGTTCATTCCAGTGTCCCTGGGCTAACATGCACCCAAAGAAGATCATTTGGGGCATCTTCTCTCTTTTGTCATAATCTTTAGATTCCTACAACAGAAAACAATATTCTCAAAATTAAGTCTACGGCCATCTCTATTCCCTTGCTACTTAAACCACCTGACACAGCTGTAAAGCTCTTATGAGGAGTGGTGCTGACTTCAAGAAAGAAATCGAAATTCAAATATTGAATTTTTTATTGAAGCTGTATTGCTCTTCTAATCAAGTTTTATGTACACAATTCCCCTGTACCAGAGGACACAAAACCAAAGAGAAAAGCAGACAATTTAGCTTTCTATTTAACTGTCAACATATTAAATGATCAAGTACACAATTTCAGGACCTTCCTCTCTCTCTTATCACCCCCAGAAGGGTGGGAAGCAGGAGGTGGCGGGAGAGGCAACATAAACATCCTCTGAACTTGGCAAATACTACTGGTCTCAGCTGAGACTGCTGGCCCCACACTGGAAAACTAAAACCTCTCTTAAATAAACTAATAGGAAAGATGCGCCTCCAAAAGGTTTCTACTCTGAGTGAAAGTAAACTCAGCAGAAGTGAGAGGAGGACAAGTGCAACCTGAAGTCCAGTGGCACTTAAGGGGCAGAGAGAAGCAAAAACACACCATGCTCTAGTGCGCAGAACAAATGCCCATCCCCCACCATGGGGGAACATGCTTGATTCAGCACTGGGGTGGACAGATGGACAGTGGGCAATGCCTTCTAAACCACCATCCGCACTCCCCCGGGCCTCCCCTAGGACGTCTGGAGCCAGAATCTTTTTCTGGCTTGCATGAACTCGACATGTGGCATCATAAACAGAGTGGAATTAGATGGACCTTTGGGATTCAGTTAAGGATCTCTTATTCATTTTTTTAGACCAGTATTGAAATGAGACTGTGTTCTTTCTGAAAATTTGGAAGCCTGGAGTACATGGCAAGGGGATGGTGCCAGTTAGGAGGAGGCAATGACCTACATGAACTGATGTCCCTAAGCTGTCAAAGTGACTCAGACAGAGTTGCTGACAGGATTTGTGAGGGGACGAGTGGTGGGAGCAGATCTGCAGTGCTGAAGGGGAAGAAGAGAAGGGAGTCACACAGGCTCTCTGTAACAAGTTCCTGTTCCTGGGGGGAGAGATTCTAACAGTGTGTCAGGGCAGCAGTAGCTAGCTGAGAGTAAAATACAGAGAGTGAGGTATATGAGGAGGGGAGAAAGCAGGGCAAACCTGTTAGATCTGAAGGACAGGGCAAGACGCAGGGAGGGGTGGGGGGGCAGCGCTGAGAGTCGAAAGGGGAGCCCGAAGGTCAGGAACAAGTCTTACCCCCTCTCCAATTCCACTGTCCCCTGCACCATCCTACACATCAGCTTTCTGGGAGAATGTCCCAGGAAAAGGTGAAATGAAATGCCTGGGGCAAGTGAAAGAGCTGATAAAGATTAGAAAGCTGGAATGAGGCAAGCGAGGAGACATAAGGTTTCTTTTGGGGTGATTACATACTGAAAGTGGAAACCTGACACTCAGGATTCTGGGCCCTGCCTCTACCTGATCCCAAGGTCTGAAATGTTGAAAGGCAAGGTAAGTGGAAGGAAGTAAAAGGTGAACAGAAAGGCCAGGAACAAAGGCATCTGGGAGGGAGAATGGTTCCTGCTTCCAGGGTGTGTGGGTGGGTGAGTGTGTGTGTCTGTGTGTCTGTGTGTAAGGCTGGTCCTTCTTTTCCCGTAAGCCTGGAGGTGGTGGTGGAGAAGTTTACTGTGTGTATCTGGGGTCCCACTGAGACACTTGAGGTCGGAGGGGGGGGAAAAAAAGAGCCAGAAATCCATGACAGTTCTTGTGTTTCTTATTCCTGTTGGTGAGGGTAAAGCATGAGGGGGTGTGATAGTCTTGGTCACGAGTTTTAAGGGACAGAGAAATGGAGCAGTGGGGGTGGGGGGGGGCGAACCTGGCTCTAGGAGCCCAGGATGTGTAAACTCTGTCTGAGGAGGGATCCCTAAAGCTCTGTGACAGAAGAGGAAAGATTAAGACGCTGGATGTATATCTGAGAAACTAAAAAAGGATTAGGGTATCTGAGAACTAAAGCAGTTAGAAATGAGAGTGAGGTTAAAATCTCACTGTACGACGAAAGGAGTGAAGCGCCCTGCTCCCCAGAGCTGGTCTCGGTTCTGAGAGCGAGAAGAGAGTGACAGCGAGGGGCAGGCAGTGAGTCCTGAGCGTGTGTATGGGAGGATATTTCCTCGGATGGAGCAGAAGGGAAATGAAGGGGCTGTAAGGGGCCCAGGCCCCGTTCTCACAGGAAGCTGGTGTGTACAATGACGTACAGGGGGACAGTCACAGGGAAGCGGCAGGGAAGATGGGAGCATGCTACGGCAAAGAATCAGTGAGGTCGGCCGGGCCCACCAGTCCTGGGGCTCTGTGGGGATGATCACAGGGCCCCCTGCTCTAAGAGGCAGAGCCTGAGGATGGGACAGCTGTTGGGGAGGAAACTTACTTGGCCCTACACCCAGGGTGCATGTCTGTACGTGTGTGGGAGGTGGCTGTTCCCCCGGAGCCTGAGTGAAGACCGTAACGGTGAGTGGGCTGCACCAGGCCCTTCAGTAAAGCGTGAAGGGCTGTCTGAGCTCTAAGGGCCCTTGACTGGAGCTGAGTCGGCCCAACCTCCCCCCATACCTGTGCCTGGATCCAGATGTCTGGTGGGCGCTCGACTACAGTATGAGGAGGGTAGTACTGGGTCCAGCCCCACCCCACCCAGCAGCGTGGGAAGGAGCTTGGCGGCGTTCGGGTAGGTGAGGAGTACTCAGGAGAGGAACCCCTGTCTCGCAGCCAGACCCGCACAG
This sequence comes from Tursiops truncatus, assembly GCF_011762595.2. Lineage (NCBI taxonomy): Eukaryota > Metazoa > Chordata > Mammalia > Artiodactyla > Delphinidae > Tursiops > Tursiops truncatus. The sequence continues at coordinate 58,667,986 of NC_047048.1, forward strand.
TCCCGGCCTCGGAGGCTGCCAGCCTGCGCTGCAGCGAGTTTCGTCCTTGGGTTTTCAAATCGTGTTGTGCCAGCTAGGCTAGGACAACAGAGCGCCTCCCCGACCCGTAGACTACAGGTACCCACGGTGTCATGACTCCTAGGACCCAGACCTGGGAGGAGGGAAGGTCAGGCACTTTGGACCGAGCCTCCGGTCCTCTGGGTTTGGGCAGAAGACACCTTACCCCCTCCACACTGGCCCCGGGGCGGCTCCGTGGCGTACCTGGTCGCCGGCACCCAAGCCGTAGTAGCCATGCGTGACCACCTCCCAGTGCAGGAAGCAGACGAGCGCGTCCTGCGCGCAGGTGATGGCCGGCGCCGCCGACGCGAACAGTACCTCCAAGCCCGCCATGAGAGCCCCCGGCTTCTGCGGGTGGAGGAAGAAAGGGAGAAAGTGCGGTGAGCCGATTCGGCCCTCACAGTACTGCTGACTCCACTCCCCTACTCCGCAGGTTCTCGTCGAGCCTCCACCTGCGCGGCCAAAATGGAGACGCTCTGCGTTGGGGTGTGGCCGCCGGAAGTAGCGTCCCGCTCCGGCGCTGCTGCGCCAGCGCGCCCGGCTGGAAACAGAAGGGAGATGCTAAAGGGTTCCAACAGGCAGCGCGCGGGCGGGACAGGACCCTTGGGGACAAGGTCCCTCAAAGCTGGAATCTCCGTCTTCCCCGCAGCGGGCAGATCCGCTACACGTAGGTTGTGGCATCGTTTGAAGAGAGGTTACCTTGTTCTGAGCCACAGACCTCCCATCTGCACAATGGGGTGGACGTATGCTGGTGGGAGAAGAGGTAATGAAATAGGGCTATAATATATTCAGAATAATAATTGACACATGCGGTGCTTGCTCCATGGAACATTATTCTAAATGCTTTACTTGTATTCATTTATTTAATCCTCACCACCCAACCCCATAAAGTTGGTATTTGATAGCTCCATTTTACTGATGGGTAAACAGACACACAGAGGGGTAAACGTCACAAAGATGAGTGAGTGGCAGAGATGGTACTGCAATCTAGCAGTCTGGCTCCTTGGACAGCATTTATTAAATGTTTCCTGTGTGCTAGATCCTGTGTCAAAACATTCACATCACCCTATCAAAAACTCTATGAGGTATGTTCCATTATCATTCCCATTTTGCAGATTTGTCACCAGCTTGGAGAATGGAAGCCGCTTCCCCCAAGAAGACGCAGCTGCTGACTGGAGAGCTGGCGCTCCTGATCCACTACCAAATGTCAGTCATTTATTTGTCTGTCTCCTTCATGATTTTTACCACTTACTGTTTTTACTCAGATAAATTTAGTTTTCCCATCCCAGTCAGCACCCTGCAAGCCATCATCATCTCTCGCTTGGATGTCTGCACCAGCCTCTAAACTGCCATACTCCATCTCTGTCTCCCTAAAGTCTGTTCTACACTCTGCAACTAGAGATGCTGTTAGAACACATGCCAGATCACATCGCTTCTCTACTCAAAACCCTCCCAGGGCTTCCATCACACTCAAAAGAAAAGTAAGTCCTTCCCATGGTCTGCAGGAACCTTCCTGTGGTCTGTGCTCCCCACCCCAATGTCTCTCTCTAACATTACTCCCTCCAATTTCCCTGCACTCTTGACTGCAATAACCTTGACTCCCCTCTTCTTTCACACCCACATCTGATCCAACAGCAAAGCTAGTCAACTTAACCCTCAAAATATATTCTGAATCGGACCACTTCCACCCACCTCCACTGCCTCCACCCTGGTCTGAGCCTCCGGCATCTCATACTTGGACTATTGCAGAAGCTTCCTAACCAGTCTCCCTCTTCCACATGTTCTATTCTCTAGGCCTTTGCATATACTCCCTCTGCCTGGATTGCTCTTTCCCCAAACATCTGCATGGTTTGCTCTTTCATTTTAAATGACTCCTTCCCTCACCTCCTATCAGTCTCAGCAGAGGGCTTCCCTGTCATCCCATCTAAAATAACCTTCTATTCTTAACCCCTTACCTTGCTTTCTTTCTTGCAAAGCATTACTCATAAGCTGACACTATATTAGATATTTATTTGCTTAATTATTTAATGACTGTCTTCCCACTAAACTGTGACAAGGGAGAAGGGACCATGTCTGTCTTGTGCACAGGTATATACCTGAATGCCTTCCTGGCTCAATATATACTTATTGAATGAATGAATGCTGAATGAATGAATTATTGGCCTGGGCTCAGGCCAACTGGGCCAGTCTCACCGCTTTGCAGTCCACCACTCACTTTGTTAGCTGGCCCTGTACTTTTCCAAATTTTGTGTTCTTGGGGTTCCCCTGGGATGCCCAAATTCTTGAACCCCATCTGCAGAGATTCTGGCTGAGCAGTTCTGAGGTGGAGTGCAGGTATGTTGACGACACTCTGGGTGATGCTAAAGCTGGTGGCTATGGAACTCCTGAGATGTACTGCCTGTGACATAAAGCTATTTGCCCTTTCCACTAAGAAGCTTTGCACTTACAAGCTTCCTACTTTTGCTTACTCTGTCTCTTCCGCTTGCAATGTCTTTCCCCACTTATTGGAAGTTCTCACCAATTCATTCATTCATTCATTCACTAATTCACTAAACCTCCATAGGCCGGGTTGCCATGGATAGTGATGCAGGCTGTGCACTGCACAAAAGTACCCACCCAGTGGCAGCCCCATTCCTAAGTGTCTACTATGAGCAAGTCCCAGATGACCAAGCCGTAGTTCCTGCCTCTATGGAGCTCACTGTCTAGTGGTTAAAAAAAATTACAGATAGAGGTAACCTAGTGAAAACTGCCATGGCAGAGGGGCACTTGGAGGACTGTACCAAGCAGCTGGTACTGGGTGATTAGAAGGTCACTGCTACAAACTGAGGCCTTCCCCCTTCTCCTCTGCCCACAGTGACTCCTCAGTGCAGCTGGCCTCAGTGGAGTGCCAAGGAGCAGGCATGGGACAGTGAGATCTATCAGCTTCAGTGGGGAGGGGAATTTTATCACTGAAGTTGGTTAGAATGACTGGTTCATGGTGATAATAAAAAGTAGACTGGCTGTTGGTCCATGTTATTACTGCTTTTAAGTTTTTAAAGACAATGTCCCCCCTACCACTATTGCCTGCCCTGGGCAGACAGCTCCCTTTGGTTCAGCCACTGCTTTGCGTGCAATCGGTTAGAGCTCGCATCTCACAGAACTTTGGTTCCTTGTTATACATCATCCCTGTTAGCTTGGGTTCCCTCAGAAGCTAATTTGAGATGAGGATTTGAGTGGTTTATTGGGGAGCTGATTCCAGGAGATAGCAATAAGGGAGTAGAGAAGTGACACGGGATGAAAGGCAGCCAATGTATGTTATGTGCTCAAGCCAGGAGCTCTGGGCACCTGGAGCTCAGTCCTGCCAGGCAACTCTGGCAAACAGTGTAGGACATGCCTCAGAGTTGTTTCAATTGAAGGCAAGGGAACTGGTGTGTTTTGTTCACTGACTCCCATCTGCCACAGGTCAAGGGCTGCTTCTGGGGGCATGAAAAGCCCTCAGGCAGAGAATTGCGAAGTTTAAAGAAAGAAGCCTGTGGTTCTTAGCGGTGCCTGCTGAGGAGTGAGTGGGGCACCATGGAGTCTGCTTTGTGCCTCATCCCCCGCACCCTAGTCTGTGGGTCAGCAGCCAGCATGGAGTAGGCACTAGCATCTGGGTACTGAAAGAATGAAGTGAGCTCTGTCTCTTGCACTAGGCTGTGAGTCCCTTGAGATCAGGACTGTGTTCCATCCACACTGGACCCCAGGATCCTCCATGGATGGAAGCAAATGGGAGAATCCTGTGGGGCTGGAGGTTGTCTGTGTCCTGACCCCAGTCCATCTAGCATTTTCTGTGGACTTACCTCCATCAACAAGAGTCTCAGTTGTCCCTGTGAGGCCTGTGAGTGGCTGAGAGGAAAGCAGGTGGAAGGTGCCTCCCTAGCTGGGCCCCCAGTGCCTGGGCTGTACAGAGCCCATGCCGGAGATGAGGGCCCAGGATGATGGAAAGAACGTGGCAGGTTGCTGCAGCTACCAGTTCTTGGTTGCCAAGTGACAGCAACATGGGTATTCCAAGTTCTCTGGAAACTGTCTCCATGGAAACTGTGAAGCAGTGAGCTGAGAAGCAGGATCCAGATGAACACTGAGGTGGAATCATTCACCAGTGGAATCCTGCCCCTTTGGCCTAGCATCAGCCCAACCACTACACCTCCTCCGAGAAGCCCTCCATGATTAATACTGTTCAATAGTATCTGAACTTCCCATTCCCCTTGTCGATGGGGTGCCCAGCATATTTGACACCTGGAGGAGATAACTCTTTAAAAAAATTATATATATGTATATATATAATTTTAATATAACTTAGTTTTTTGAAAGTCTTTTATTGTGGTAAAATACACATGACACAATTTAACTATCTTAATTATTTAGAAGTGTACAGTTCAGTGATATTAAGTACATACATATTGTTGTGCAGTCTCGAACATTCATCTTCAGAACTCATTTTATCTTGCAAAACTGAAACTTTGTATCCATTAAACCTTAACTCCCCATTCCTGTCTCTTCCCAATCCCTGACGATCATCACTCTGCTTTCTGTAGAATCATGTCTCTAAAGATCTGACTACTCTAGATCCCTCATTTAAGTGGAATCATACAGTATTGTCTTTTTGTAACTGGCTTATTTCACAGCTTAATGTCTTCAAGTTTCATCCATGTTGTAGCGTGTCTCAGAATTTCTTTCCTTTTTAAGGCTGAATAATATTCCATGTATATATCTGTATCATAGATATATATTTATATATATATTTATATATCTATCTATCTAATGGAATATCTATACCTATCACATTTTGCTTATCCACTCATCGGTTGGTGGACACTTAGGTTGCTTCCATCTTTTGGCTATTAATGAATAATGCTTCTGTGAACATGTGTGTACAAATATTTCTTTAAGACTTTGATTTCAGGCGTTTTGAATATATACCTAGGAGTAGAATTGCTGAACCAATGGTAATTCTATTTTTAATTTTATGAGGAATTGCCATACTGTTTTCCACTGAGGCTATAACATTTTACATTCCCAACAGTGCACAACGGTTCACATTTCTCTACATCATTGCCAGCGCTTGTTGTTTTTGGTTTTATTTTTTGATAGTGGCCATCCTAATGGGTATGAGGCGGTATCTCATTGTGGTTTTGATTTGCATTTCCCTAATGATTAGTGACGTTGAGCATCTATCCACGTGCTTATGGGCCATTTGTATATCTTCTTTGAAGAACTGTCTGTGCAAGTCCTTTGCCCATTTTTGAATTAGGTTGTTTTCAAATAGGCATTATTTTTAGAGCAGTTTCATATTCACAGCAAAAACTGGGAGGAAGGACAGAGATTTCCCACATACCCTCTCCCCCAACACATGCGCAGCCTCTCCCTTTATCAATATCCCCCACAGAGTACTACATTTTTTATAATTGGTGAACTTACATTGACACATCATTATTACCACAGTTCATAGTTTACATTAGGGTTCACTCTAGGTGTTGTACATTCTATGGGTTTGGACGAATGTATAATGACATGTTTCCACCATTATACTTTCATACAGAGAAATTTAATTTCACTGCCCTAAAAATCCTCTGCTCTCCACCTATTCATCTCTTCCTTCCTCTTAATCCTTGGTAAGCACCGTTCTTTTTAATCTTCATAGTTTTGCCTTTTCCAAATTATCATAGAGCTGGAATCATACAGTATGTAGTCTTTTCAGACTGGCTTCTTTCACTTAGTAATATGCATTTACAATTCTTCCATATGTTTCATGGCTTGATAGCTTTTTTTTTTTTGGTCTGTTTTTTTGTTTTTAAGCATTGCATAACATTCCACTATCTGGATGTACCACAGTTTACCCATTCACCTACTGAAGGACATCTTGGTTGTTTCCAAGTTTTAGCAATTATAAGTAAAGCTGTCATAAACATACATGGGCAGGCGTTCGTGTGAATATAAGTTTTCAGTTCCTTTGGGTAAATACCAAGGAACATAATTCCTGAATAGTATGGTAAGAGTATGTTTAGTTTTGTAAGAAACTGCTTCCAAAGTTGCTGTACCATTTTGCATTCCCACAAGCAATGAGGTCCTGTTGCTTCATATTCTCACCAGCATTTCATGTTGTCAGTGTTCAGAAGTTTGGCCATTCTAATAGGTGTATAGTAGTATCTCATTGCTTTCATTTGCATTTCCCTGATGATATATGATGTGGGGCATCTTTTCGTATGCTTATTTGCCATCTGTGTATCTTCTTTGATGATGTGTCTGTTCAGGTCTTTGGCCCAATTTTTAATCAGGTTATTTTCTTATTGTTGAACAACTCTTATTGTTGTTAAGAATTCTTTGTACATTTTGGATTAAAGTCCTTTATCAGATATGACTTTTGCAAATATTTTCTCCGAGTCTGTGGCTTGTGTTTTATGCTCTTGACAGTGTCTTTAGCAGAGGAGACTTTTTAAATTTTAATGGAATCCAGCTTATTGATTCTTTCTTTCATGAATTGTGCCTTTGGTATTGTATCTAAAAAGTTATTGCCAGACTGTAGGTCATCTAGATCAGGGGTTCCCAACCCCCAGGCCACAAACCGGTACCGGTCCGTGGCCTGCTAGGAACAGGCCCACACAGAAGGAGGTGAGCGGCGGGTGAGCCAGCAAAGCTTCATCTGTATTTACAGCCGCTCCCCATCGCTCGCATTACTTCCCGAGCTCTGCCTCCTGTCAGATCAGCAGCAGCATTAGATTCTCATAGGAGCGCGAACTCTACTGTGAACTGCTCATGCGAGGGATCTGGGTTGCGTGTTCCTTGGGAGAATCTAATGCCTGATGATCTGAGGTGGAGCTGAGGCGGTGATGCTAGTGCTGGGGAGCGGCTGCAAATACAGATTATCATTAGCAGAGAGGTGTGACTGCACAGAAACCATAATAAATCAGTTGCTTGCAGACTCATATCAAAACCCTATCAGTAAGTGACAAGCTGCATCTGGTGGCAGGCTTTAAAGTTGATGTACTTCAATCATACAGCTGCATCTGGTGGCAGGTTTTAAGACAGAATCCGACACTTATTTTAGTCTGCATGTGACCCCCCGCCCATTATTTTATTTACCACTTCTGTCCGTGCCTCTTTCCCGCACTGCGTACTTGTCTCAGTCACAGTTTTGGTAAGCCCACAAGCTAACTCTAGCCAAAATGAGTAAAACACAAGCATCGCGGGAGAGCTTCTTTGAAAAGGAAGAAAGACCCAATGATGAGACAGCAGAAGACTCTAAGACTGCCAACAAAAAGAAAGCTGCATTTAAAAGAAAATACCAAGAGTCCTACTTAAATTATGGGTTCATTGCAACAGGTGATTCACATTCTCCAAGCCCGCTTTGTATAATATGTGGAGACCAGCTATCCAACGAAGCCATGAAACCTTCAGAACTGCTTCACTACATGGAGACCAAGCACCCTGCGTTAAAAGACAAGCCTTTGGAGTTTTTCAAAAGAAAAAATGTGGACACGAGGAACAGAAGCAATTATTGAAGGCCACTACTTCATCAGATGCGTCTGCATGAGAGCATCATTCTTAGTGGCTAACTGCATTGCTCAAGCTAAGAAGCCCTTTACTATCGGTGAAGAGTTGATCCTGCCTGCTGCTAAGGACATTTGTCGTGACCTATTAGGAGAGGCTGCTGTTCAATAGTGGCACGTGTTCCTCTTTCGGCTACCACCATAACTAGATGAATTGTAATAGCAGAGGATATTGAGGACAATTGTTAGAGAGGATTAATGAGTCACCGTGGTATGCAATCCAGGTTGATGAGTCTACTGATGTTGACAACAAGGCAACAATGCTTGTTTTTGTGAGATACATTTTTCAGGAGGATATGCATGAGGCTATGTTATGTGCACTTTTGTTGCCAGGGAACACCACAGTTGCATAATTATTCAAGTATTTGAATGATTACATATCAGGAAAACGGAATTGGTCATTTTGTGCTGGTATATGTGTGACGGAGCAGCTGCCACGACTGCACGGTTTTCTGGTTTCACTACTCGGGTCAAAGAGGTCGCTTCTGAAAGTGAGTCTATGCACTGTGTCATCCAAAGAGAAATGCTGGCTAGCTGGAAAATGTCACCTGAACTTAACGTTTTGCAGGATGTGATTAAAATTATCACCCACGTTAAAGTACATGCCCTTAACTCACGTCTGTTCGCACAGCTCTGTGAGGAGATGGACCCAGAGCACACGTCTTCTCTTACACACAGAAGTGAAATGGCTTTCTAAAGGTAGATCACTGACGAGAGTTTTTGAGTTAACGAGAGCCGCTCCAGAAATTTCTTTTAGAAAAACAGTCACCACTGGCAGCACATTTCAGTGACACAGAATAGGTCGCAAAACTTGCTTACTTGTGTGACACATTCAACCTGCTCAACGAACTCAGTCTGCCACTTCAGGGGGTAACGACAGCTGTGTTCAAGTCGGCAGATAAAGTGGCTGCATTCAAAGCCAAACTGGAATTATGGGAGCGATGAGTGAGCATTGGGACTTTGGACATGTTTCAAACATTAGCAGAGATTTTGAAAGAGACTGAGCCAGGGCCTTCTTTCTCCCAGCTGGTGCACGATCACCCATCCCAGCTTTCAAAAGACTTTGAGCATTACTTCCCAACCACAAAGACCCCCGAAGTGGGAAGGAATGGATCCGCGACCCATTTGTGAATAAGCCAGGTGAATCAGTTGAAAGTTTTGTCTGTGCTAGAAGAGGATCAACTGCTCGAGATCTCAAATGACCGTCCTTAAAAGTATGCTTGAGACAACTTCAAATCTCCGTATGTTCTGGATTAAAGGCAAGGCAGAATATCCTGAGATTGCCACAAAAGCGCTGAAAAGCCTGCTTCCATTTCCAGCATCCTATCTTTGTGAAGCAGGGTTTTCTGCAGCGACAGCCACCAAAATGAGAATACAGAGTAGACTGGACATAAGCAACACACTTCGGGTGTCACTGTCTCCCATCACCCCGAGATGGGACCGTCTAGTTGCAGGAAAACAAGCTCAGGGCTCCCACTGCTTCTGCATTATGGTGAGTTGTATAATTATTTCATTATATATTACAATGTAATAATAATAGAAATAAAGTGCACAATCAATTTAATGCATTTGAATCATCCCCAAACCATCCCCCCCACCCCCAGTCCGTGGAAAGATTTTCTTCCACGAAACTGGTCCCTGGTGCTAAAAATAGGTTGGGGACCGCTGATCTAGATAACATCTCCTATGTTATCTTCTAGGAGTTTTATAGTTTTGCATTTTAGATTTAGGTCTGTGATTCATTTTGAGTTAATTTTTGTGAAGGATGTAAGGTCAGTGTCCAGATTCTTTTGTTTGTTTGCATGTAGATGTCCAGCTGTTCCAGGACCATTTGTTGAAAAGGCTATCATTTTTCCATTATATTGCCTTTACTCCTTTGTGAAAGATCGGTTGACTATACCTATTTGGGTCTATTTCTAAGCTCTCTGTTATGTTCCACTGATCTATTTATTTGTCTGTTCTTTCACCAATACCACACTGTCTTGATTACTGTAGCTTTATAGTAAGTCTTGAAGTCGGGTAATTGTTCTCCTTCAATATAGTGTTTGCTATGCTGGGATTTTTGCCTCTCTACATAAACTTTAGAAGAAGTTGATATCCACAAAGTAGCTTGTTGGGGTTTTGATTGGGACTGCATTGAATCTATAGATAAAGTTTTAAAGACCTGACGTCTTAATAATATTGAGTCTTCCTATCTGTGAACATGGAATATCTATTTAGTTCTTCTTTGATTTGTTTCATCAGAGTTGTTTGTAGTTTCCCTGATATAGATCTTGAATTGGGATTTTGTGTGTGTGGGGGGGGGTAGAATTTTAAAAACTCTTTATATATTCTGGATATTATCCCTTATCAGATATATAATTTGCAAATGTCTTTCATTCTGTGGGTTGCTTTTTACTCTGTTGAGAGTGTCTTTGAATATACAAAAGTTTGAAATTTTCATGAAGTCCAGTTTGCTTATTTTTGTTGTTGTTGCCTGTGTTTTTGGTATCAGATCCAGGAAATCATTGCCAAATCCAATATCATGAAGCTTTTACCCTATTCTCTTCTAAGAGTTTTATAGTCTTAGGTCCTTCATTTAGGACTTTGATCCATTTTGAGTTAATTTTTGTGTATAGTGTGAGGTAGGGATTCATCTTCATTCTTTTGCATATGGATATCCAGTTTTCCTAGCACCATTTGTTAGAAAGACTGTTCTTCCCCTGTGAATGGTCTTGGCACCCTTGTCAAAAATCATGTGACCATATACGCAAGGGTTTATTTCTGGGCTCTCTATTCTGTTCCATTGGGCTATATGTCTGTCTTTATGCCTGTACTAGACTCTTGATTACTGTAGATTTGTACTAATTTTTGAAATCAGGAAGTGTGATTCCTCCAATGGAGCATCCCCCACCCCATACATATCATCACTTGAGATAATCAGTAAAAATTATTTTCCTGATTCGTTCTTTTTTTCATGAAAGTATAACTCATACATAATACAAATCCTCCTTTTTAGTGTACAAGTCTCTGTTTTGACAAGTGTGCACAGTCCTATAACTACCACGCACACTCTAGATATTTCTCGAAAGCAGAGATTTAAAAAAAAAATCCTTATTGAAGTATAATTTGTATACAGTAAAATCACTGATTTAATTGTACACTTCAATGAGTTTTGACAAATGTATACACCAGTGTATCCACCATGATAATCAAGATATACAACATTTACATTACTCCAAAACGTTTCCTCATGCCCCTCTGCAGTCCGTCTCTCCAACCTCTGGCTCAGGCAACTACCGATCTGCTTTCTGTCTCTACAGATTAATTTGGCCCCTCTTAAAATTTCATAAAAAAGAATGTCAGTTTGGGGTCCTGGGAAGCAGATGTCAGAATGGAGTTAGCGGTTCTAGAGATTTACTGCAGATAGCGCTTGTGAAAGAAAAAGGAGAACAGGGGCTTCCCTGGTGGCGCAGTGGTTGGGAGTCCGCCTGCCGATGCAGGGGACACGGGTTCGTGCCCTGGTCCGGGAAGATCCCACATGCTGCGGAGCAGCTGGGCCCGTGAGCCATGGCCGCTGAGCCTGCGCGTCCGGAGCCTGTGCTCCGCAACGGAAGAGGCCACAGCAGTTAGAGGCCCGCGTACCGCAAAAAAAAAAAAAAAGAAAAAGAAAAAGAACAGGAAGGATTTTCATACTACGATGCAGGTCTAACACCTGTGAAAGAAGAGGGGGAAGAAATGAAAACTGGAGAGGAGGAGCCTCAGGCTTCGGTGCAGTTCTTAGAAAATCTCAACCAGCCCAGAACGAAGATTCCCATAGAGTCCCACGTTGGGCTGAAACAGCCGGGCATCCCTCCGTACTCCCTCTGTGACCTGTCACTGGGTGAGCTGCCATGACGAGCGTGGCCTCAGCATTATCAAAGTTGCTACAGCTGTGGGCTATTGGAGACCTTCACTCCTCACAGCTGATTGGCAGTTTCTTTCTTGAAGAGAGACTGGCACACGTCCATGGCTGACACATAAAATATACACTCTTTTGTGCCTGGCTTTTCTTCACTCGTCATGTCTGAGGTTCATCCATGTTGTTCTATGTATCAGTTCCTTCCTTTTTATTTCTGAATAATATTCTGCTCTATGGCTGTACCACAGTTTATCTTATTGGTGGATGTTTTGATTATTTCCATGTTGGAGTAATTATGAATAATGCTACTATTAACATTCACGCACAGGTCTTGGTGTGGACATATGTTTTCATTAGTCTTGGGTATATTCCTAGAGTGGGATTGCTGGGTCATGTGGTAGTAGTGTATGTTATAAGAAACCGTCAAATGGATTTCCACGGTGGGTGTGCCATGCTGTACCTCCAGAACAATGAGTGAGAGCCCTAGTTGCTCTGCATCCAGCAGGAATGGATTTAATATGAAAAACTGGGAGCTTACAAAACCATTAGATGGCTTAAAATATAAAGATTAGGCTGGAGACAGCTTTCAAAGAGTCTGGAAGTTGTAGGAACTGCAGGAAACCACTGACAATGATCACAGCTGCCTCCTATCCTGAGGCTGTGTTCAGGGAAAAGCCTGCGGAGGTGTCTGTAAAACTGAATCCCGAAACTAGAGATTCTCCTACTGCTGTTGGAGAAGCAATAATGTGCCTTTGCTGCCTCCCATTGGCTGAATCTAACCTGGAACTCTGATGGCAAGTCAGGCTTCAGGCCCTGCAATATAGGGGAGAGGCACAGCATTTGTGTGTGTGTGTGTGTGTGTGTGTGTGTGTGTGTGTGTGTGTGTGTGTGTAGAACAGGAATGGTACTGTGGCTTTAACAGATAAATTGGCCAATGAGTATTATCGCATTTAATTCTCATAGCTCTTTAAGGTAGAAACTATTATGATCTTCATTTTTAAAATGAGAAAAGTAAGGCCCAGCAAGGCTGTACAATTGCTCCTAAGTGACGGATACAGTCAGGATTTGAACCAAATGGTGTGCCTATGTGCTACACTACCACATGGCTGTGCCTGCTGATAGCATCAAAGGGCTTGCAGGCGCCCAATTTTGTGTTCCAAGGTCTACGCAGTAAAAGATGACAAAACTGAGTAAGTTTTTCAGGCCTCAGCTGGAGGCAGGAAAAGCTGGGAATAGGGGAAAAGGTCCAGGCTGGAAACAGAGAAATGGTCTAGGCACAGGCAGCCCCTCCAAACACAGGGACACATGCAGGGTCCATGCATAGACAAGGGAAGCCACAAGAGGGCGCCTGGGCCCACCCAAATATCCACCGAAGGCAGCCGTGCCGAGTGAGGTGTATGTATCACCTTCATCCTGATTCTTTCTACCTGGAGGTTCGGGGAGCCCTAGATTGGGGGCCCCAAAGCAGGCTCTGTCCACAGTGTAGTCAGAGTCTTCATGCATGGAAATACCTGCTTTTAGCTTTGGACATTGTTGACCTCAGAGAAAAAACAGTCCTCAGGGAATCCAAGTCCCAGGGGCACTGAGGTTCTGCTCTGTTGTTTCTGAGGCCATTCCCCACTTCTCTCAGCAGACAGCTTTGTATTCATCTTTTCATAGTTTTGGTCCTGATCCTTTCCCCTGCCCACTACCCTAGCCATGTCCAGCTCCAACTCCAATGTCCCATCAGGTACTTGCCCCGCCTTGGTCAAGCAGGTGGGATGGGTGACCAGCCTCACCTTGAAAGGCCAGAAGCTTTTCTTGATGCTCCTGTAACTAGAACGTCGGTTTCATGAGCACAGGGATTTGTGTCTGTTTGGTTCACTGCTGTATCTCTACCTCCTAGAACGGTGCCTTGCATACATAGTAGATGCCCAATAAATACTTGTTGAATCAAATGAATTAATGAATGCATAGAGTGGAAAAGTGTCTAGGTCTTGGAGTCAGGCAACCTGGTTTATATCGCAACCTTATTGCTTACTCTCTGTGTAACTTCGGGAAAATGGCATCAAATTGTCAAATAGGGATCACCATAGTCTCTCCTCAAGGGTTGTTGGGACGATTCCTGGAGATGATGTCATCAAAGCACCTCCCACAGTGCCTGGCAGATGGCAGGGGTCCTAAGTGGTGGCTCATTATTTGAGATAATGAGGCCTTGGGAAATAGCACTATTTATTGAGGATTTACCATGTTTCTGGCACTTGGCTTACATGATCTAATTCAATTATCTTAACTACTTCATGAGAGGTTAAGTAGCTCAGAGAGGTTAAATAACTTGCCCAGGGTCACACACTGTTGAGAAGAAAAACCTTGGACTTAAGTCCAGGTCTTAAAGACTGCAGCATGCAAGGTTGGACTTCCTGGGTTCAAGTCTAGGCTCCAACATTTACAAACTGTTTGACCTTGGGCAACCTTCTCAGTGGGGAGATATAGGAAGGGACAGAGGGGGCCACCGCATAGGCCTGGACTATCCTTCAGGATTTGGAGGGGTCAAAGGCACGGCCAACTGTAACACTGCAGCCTCACTCCCTTGAGACTGAGTGACCTGCCAAGGCCTCTGGAAGCTGCTATTTAACGGTATCCCCTGACCCCCATCACACACCACACCATTTCCAAATGTATTCTTTGGACTCCACCTGGAGCTGGATTCACAATCTAGTCAAGGAGGCAGGACACACACGCACACACGCATACACACACACCCACACACACACACAGAGCTCCAGAAGGAGAAATTGCTGGCTTTAGCTGTGTAACCTTGGCTAAGTTGCTTTGCCTCTCTGAGCCCTAATTTCCTCATTTGTAAACTGAAGGGTGATAAGTAGCATCCTATATGAGGATTATCTAGAAAATACACATGAAAGGGCTGAGTCTGGAGCACTGGAGGTGAGCAAGGGAGGACAGGAGAGTTGATTTCCAGGACTGTTGCCATAAGGATCAGGCCCTGATTTCTTAGGCCTTGTTAAAAGATAACCTTCAGAAAAAGGTAAAATCATGACTCTCATATAAATCTAAAAATGATGTGTTGAAGGTTCTATTTTACTTGTTAAACAGTAAGAGAACCAGATAAATGTTATAACTGGCCCAAAGGAAAAGTCAAAAAAGCACAAACTTATATGGAGTAAAGGAATTGAGTTATAAATAGAGGCAATGCTAGTTTTTCCACAAAGGGGAGGGAAGTCAATTCTACCAGACAAGACAGAGTTTGCACATTCATCAGTTACCTACGGTTTACAAAGGTGCAAAATAGCTCAAAGACAATGAACACGGCTAGAATCAGACAGCAAGGGTGTGCTGTGGTTTCCAAGATGGGGTACATCTTGGCAGGAACAATCCAGGCTTCTCATCCTGGGGAAGTGTAGCACATCTCAACTTTTTGGGGTTTCAGTTTCCTCATCTGTAAAATGGGGTTACTAATTGTATTACGTCCCAGGACTGTTGTGAGGGTGAAATGAGCTGGTGGAGTAGTGCATTTAGGATGGGGCCTCCTCTTTTTGGGGCTCCAGAGCTATTCTTAGGGGGAGTCACCACCTGCTGATGGACTGTGGGGGTCAGGTCCCTGCTGTTTGTGTAGATGCCTCATTTCATCCTGCTCACAACCCAATACAAGAGAGACTGTTCTGACCTTTGATTAGGGAACCGAGGCTCACAAAGGTGGTGGAACTTGCCCAAAGCCACTCTGAAATTAAGCGAAGACTGGGTTAAAACCCAGGTTGGTCTGGTCTCACAAGCCCTGGGCTTTTGTTGAACGTCTGTGTGACCCTGGGCGGGTCTCCTCCCCTCACTGGCCTCAGTCTGCCCATCTCTCCAGGAGGGTTGCATCAGCTGGCTTCTGAATGACATCTCACATTCCCTCCACTCTCTGGGGCACTTCACAGCTGCTGAGCTGGCCAGGCCAGAGCAACTCTGGGAATGGCCTGGTGGGTAGGTGGCGTGGGTGTGCAGGGTCAGGGAGACTGGTTGTCAGGGACATGGCAGGGATCAGGTCCAGCCTCTAGCCACAAACCTCAGCCTGCCCAGAAGCACCATAGTTTCAACCTTGCTCACAAGGCCCGGTGGAAAGGGCTGGCCCTGGCTGGCCCTTAACAAGGAAAAAAGAAAAGGTATTTCCCAATCACTGGGTTAAACCCTAGGTTGGCAAGGATGGGAAAGATGGGGCACAGGCCAGCTCCATCTGAATGAATGTGTTTCCTCTGCCTTATCCATGGCCCAGCTGTCATCCTACACACATCTGTTATCTTAGAGCATCCTTGTGCCAACTGCAGCCACAAGGCAGGTTGTCCTGCTTTGGGTCATGGCCTCTGATGTACCCGACTCTATGCCAAGTGCTTTGGTGAGGCTAAGGGAGGGGCCCTTTTCTTTGGAGGGGTCAGCTATCAAGTCTTCATCAAGGGCTGTAATGTTTAGGAATGCCTGGTTTGCACAGGAAGGAAAATTCAAATTAGTTGGGACAAAACCCACAATTTTTTGGCTTATGTAACAAAACTGTCCGTCCCAAGGAAAAAATGAAATGGGGACGGGAAAGGGTGGATAAGAGTAAGGAGGGCATATTTTAACTAGAGAGGACAGGAAAGGGTCTCACTGACAAGGGACATTTGAGCACAGACCTGAAGGAGGTGGAAATCCTAGACAGATAGAACAGCAAGTACAAAGACCCTGAGATCTTTGTGTCTGAGGCATGTGTGTCCAGAGCCCAGGGAGGGAGGGAGAGGTGGGATATGAGGTCAGAGGCATCACCTAAAGCCAAATATTAGGAAAAGACTTGGAAAATTTTTTTTGAAAAGCAAGTTCTTTATTCCATGGCCTAACAGAAGAGTCAGGTTCCTGTAGGCTTTGGTGGAGAGGGTAGTTGACATAGGGAGAAGTGGGGGGAGAATAAGATGAAGCAAGTACCACCCCTTCCAAGCTTGGCCCTCCTTGGTCTTCGGAGGACCAGACCAGGTACCAGAAGGGGAATCAGTGGCACAGCTGATAAGGGACCCTGTCATTAGTGACAGCCCCATCAGGCAAAAACTTCCCCTAGAGTCACCTAAAGCCTCTGGACAACTAGGCTGGGCCAGAGAAGTCTGTGACAGCTGCCACCAACTCTCTATAGCAGGAGCATCCAGGCCTGCCCCCCATCTGTGGGTCATAACTTCATCTGAGTGTCTGGTGGGCACTCCAGGCTTGGGGAAAATCCAAAATCTTGGGGGAGAATAGGAGATAATCAGCCAACCACTTCATTTTATCCATGGAGAAACTAAGACACACAGAGAGAAACTGGTGCATCCAGGGTCACACAATAGAATAGAAGCAAACTTAGGACTCGAATTCAGACTTCCTGACTCCAGAGCCAGTGCTCCTTTCTCAATCCTGGGGAGACAAAAGAGCCTAGTGAGGGCATATACTCTGAGAAAACCATAATTTTTTTCCCTCCCCCCACCTCTCTTTCTCTTCCTTCCTTCCTTCCTTCCTTTCCTTCTTTCTTTCTTTCTTTCTTTCTTTCTTTCTTTTTCTTTCTTTCTTTCTTTTTCACACACACACACACACACACACACACACACACACACACACTGTATTTTATTTTTACAAGAGATAAATAAACTGACACCAAGCATTGTAAATGGATGACCACAACCAAAGCAACAATGATTGCAATTACCAAACACGAAACACACTCATACTATGTCATAATATTGACATTCAGTCCAGGAATCCTCCACTGTAACAGCTCCTTTACTTTGCAGTGAACATCGATTTGTATATTTTTTACCTCTGAGTCCTTGTGGCATTTTTTTTTATTCAAACAGAAAGTCACAAAAATTATAATCATCCTCATCAGTTCAAAAAGAGACATGTACCGCAATGTTCGTTGCAGCACTATTTCCAATAGGCAGGACATGGAAGCAATCTAAGTGTCCATTGACAGATAAATGGATAAAGAATATGTGGTACATATATACTATGGAATATTACTCAGCCATGAAAAGAAACGAAATTGAGTTATTTGTAGTGAGGTGGATGGACCTAGAGTCTGTCATACAGAGTGAAGTAAGTGAGAAAGAGAGAAACAAGTACCGTATGCTAACACATATATATGGAATCTAAAAAAAAAAAGGTTTTGGCAAACCTAGGGGCAGGACAGGAATAAAGATGCAGAAGTAGAGAATGGACTTGAGGACACGGGGAGGGAGAAGGGTAAGCTGAGACGAAGTGAGAGAGTGGCCTTGACATATATACACTACCAAATGTAAAATAGATAGCTAGTGGGAAGCAGCTGCATAGTACAGGGAGATCACCTCGGTGCTTTGTGACCACCTAGAGGTGTGGGAGGGAGACGCAAGAGGGAGGGGATATGGGGATATATGTATATGTATAGCTGATTCACTTTGTTATACAGCAGAAACTAACACACCATTGTAAAGCAATTATACTCCAATAAAGATGTTAAAAAAAATAAAAAGAGCCTAGTGAGGTTGCCAGCCCTAGAGTTAACCTCTGCATTTGAATCCTGGCTCCAGCAGTTGTTGTCTGTGTGGCCTGGGGC
Source organism: Tursiops truncatus (assembly GCF_011762595.2). Lineage (NCBI taxonomy): Eukaryota > Metazoa > Chordata > Mammalia > Artiodactyla > Delphinidae > Tursiops > Tursiops truncatus. The sequence goes on from NC_047048.1 coordinate 58,686,053, forward strand.
TGTTCACTTTACCTCTCTGCCTCAGATTCCTCATTTGTTAAATAGAGGTAATGACAATAACAATACCTACCTCATAGAGTTGTGACAAAAAATAAGGTGATATCTGTAAAACGTTTAGAAAAGTGAAAATGGTGGAGTGGGGCTTTCAAAAATTCTTTCTTCTATAAAAGCAATGACAAAATGGGCAAAAATTGTCAGAATCAATGGTTTTCAGAACTCTTGAAACTAAAGGCTTGCAGTAATCAGAGAAGTATTTATTTTACAAAGGGTTAAATCTTGGTAAGAACACTGACATTTGTGGCATTTTAACTTGCCCTATTCCCATCTTCCCACCCCCCAATTCCGTGGTAGACTTGAAATGCAGCAGCCTAGCAGCCACCAAAGGTGACAGAATAGGGGTGAACCTCTTTCAAAGCCTCATTCCCAGACTATTGTCATTAGTTGGCCTGTCTGGTGGTTCCCTGGAAGACCCCACTTGTAAGACTGTTTTTATTTGAACTGACTAGGAGCTTACCCAGCACAAAAAGCCTTTTCCCTGAGGGCATTTTTCAAAAATACTTAGAGGCAATTGTTTAACTTTGGGGATGCCTAGGCAGTGGATAATATTTGGGGAAAACAATCAGCTAACCAAAAGGCTTTAAAGGAAAAGCTGGAGAATGAGATGTCCATAGGGGCTGTGGAAAGCTCTGACATATTCCTGGGAATCTAGAAGGCCATGTGCAAGTGTAGGACTGTGTGTATGCCCAGAGCTGTGCAGGTGCACAGGAAAGATCTGAGAAGATCCTGAGCTTTTACCTCTGGCTAACCTTAAGGCTCTGCACAAGTAGGAAGTGAAGGCTAAGACAGAGTTATCAGCTGCCTGGCTGAGTGTTGAGAGTGCGACCCATCTTGCACAGAGAGCACCTCAGCAAAGACTGGGAGACCTACTAGTTCTAGGAATGTAAGGAAATCTCTGCCCAACCATTTGCTGACCAGAAAGGTAACTGAACAGAGATTTCAGTGCCACACACACAAAAAAGAGTACAAACTTTACAGAATTAGTTCAGAATCATTACTAAAACAAATAACAACAACAAACAGCAATAACAACAAACCCTGGAGATAAGGGAGAATCTGATTTACAGAGTCACTACATTATATTATGTAAAATGTCCACTTTTCAACAACAAAAATTATGAGACATGAAAAGAAGTAAGAAACTATAGTCCCTGCACAAGAGAAAAGCAATCAATAGAAACTGTTCCTGAGGAAGTCCAGACATTAGACCCAGTAGAAAAAGACTTTAAATATTTTATTTTAAATACATTCAAAGAACTAAAGGAAACCATGTCTAAAGAAGTAAAGGAAAGTGAGAATGATGTCTCACCAAATAGAGAATTACAGTAGAGACAGAAATTACATAAAAAGAACCAAATGGAAATTTCAAAGATGAAGAGTACAACTAAAATGAAAAATTCACTAGAGGGACTCAGCAAATTGCAGCAAGCTGATAAAGAATCAGTGAACTTGAAGTTAGGTCAAAGGCTTGTGGGACGTCATCAAGCATAACACTGTTTACGTAATGAGAGCCCAAGAAAGAAAAGAGAAAATCAGAACATTTGAAGAAATGATTTGATGAAAAACTTCAATCTACACATCCAAGCAGCCAAATGGACTCTAGACAAAGAGTTCATTTGGCTGCTTGGATCCATACCTAGACACACCATAATCAAACTGTTGAAAGTCAAAGACAAAGAAAGAATCCTGAAAACAGCAAGAGAGAAGTGACTCCTTGAATGCAAGTGATCCTCAGATTAATAGCTGATTTCTCACTAGAAACCATGAGGCCGGAAGGCAGTGAGATGACATAGTCAAAGCTCATAAAGAAAAAGACTGTCATTGAAAGAGTCTACATTCCACAAAACTATCTTTAAGAATGAAAGAGAGGGCTTCCCTGGTGGCGCAGTGGTTGAGAGTCCTCCTGCCCATGCGGGGGACGCGGGTTCGTGCCCCGGTCCGGGAAGATCCCACATGCCGCGGAGCGGCTGGGCCCGTGAGCCACGGCCACTGAGCCTGCGCGTCTGGAGCCTGTGCTCCGCGACGGGAGAGGCCACAGCAGTGAGAGGCCCGCGTACTGCAAAAAAAAAAAAAAAAAAAGAGAGAGAAACTAAGACATTCTCAGACAAATAAAAACTGACATAATTTGTTGTTAGCAAACCTGCCCTTCAAGAAATATTTGTACACTGAAAACTATAAGACTTCATTGAAAGAAATTTAAAAAGATCTAAGTAAATGGAAGGACATCCTGTGTTCATATATAAGACATAATATTAGCAATACTGATCAAATTGATCTACAGATTAATTGTAATCCCTATCAAAATTCCAGCTGATGATTTTGAAGATATTGATAAGCTGATCCTAAATTTCATATGGAAATGCCAGGGACCCAAAATAATCCTAAAAAGAAGGACAATATTGGATGACCCACACTTTCCTATTTCAAAATCTACTACAATGCTACAACAATCAAGACTGTGGTACTAGCATAGGATAGATGTATAGATCATTGGAATAGAAAGTCCAGAAATAAATCCATGCATTTATGGACAATTGATTTTTTTTTTTTTTTTTTGGCCACACTGTGCAGCCTAAGCATGGAGTCCTAACCACTGAACTGCCGGGGAATTACCATGGACAATTGATTTTTGACAAAGGTGCCAAGATAACTCAATGAGGGAAGGAATAGTCTTTTCAACAAATGGTTCTGGGACAATTGAATATCCACATGCAAAAGAATGAAGGTAGACCTCTATCTCAATATATATACATAAATTAACTAAAAATGAAAGACATATCTGAGAGCTAGCTTAGAATAAAACTTAGAAATAGTTGGATTAGGCAATGATTTCTTAGATATGACACCTAAAGCACAAGCAACCAAAGAAAAAAAATTAAAACTTCTGTAATTCGAAGAACAGTCAAGAAAGTGAAGAAAACTCACAAAATAGGCGAAATATTTGCAAATCATTTATCTAGTAAGGGTATAGTATCCAGAACATATACAAGACTCTGACAATTCAACAATAAACAATAAAAAAATAGCCCAATTTTAAAATGGGCAAAGGATTTAAACATTTTTCAGAAGAAGATATACAAATGGCCAATAAAAACATGAAAATATTCCTAATATCATTAATCATCAAGGCATTGCAAATCAACACCACAATTAAGTGCTAACTTAACATCCACTAGAATGGGTAAAATAAAAAAAGATGTACGATAACAACTATTGGCAAGAATGTGGAGAAACTGGAACTCTCCTATGTTGCTGGTGGAAATGTAAAGTGATGCCGCTCCTTTGGAAAATGATTTGGCAGTTTTTCAAAAAGTTAAATTTAGAGTTACCATATAACACATGAATTCCTATCCTGGGTATGTTCTCAAAAGAACCAAACATATATTCGATTGAAAACTTGTACATGAATGTCCATAGCAACTGATAAATGGCTAAATAAACGTGTGATGTCTATACAATAGAATATTATTCAATCATCGCAGAATGAAGTGCTGATACATGCTGCAACATGGATGAACCTTGAAAACATTGAGCTAAGTGAAAGAAGCCAGTTTGAAAAAGCCACATACTGTGTGATTCTACTTATAAGAAATACCCAAAATAGTCAAAGCCTTAGAAACAGAAAGCAGGTTAGTGATTGCCAGGGGCTGAGAAGAGAGGGACTGGGGAATGACTGCTAATGAGTATGGAGTGTCTTTCTTTTTCCTTTTTTGAAATAGACTGTATTTTTAGAGCAGTTTTAGGTTCACAGCAAAATTGAACAGAAGGTACAGAGATTTCCCATATACCACATGCCCCCACATACACACAGCCTTGCTCACCATCAAAATCCCACACTAGACTGGTACACGTGTTACAATTAAAGAACCTACACTGACACATCATCATCACCCAAAGGCCATAGCTTACGTCAGGGTTCACCCTTGGTGGAGGGTTTCTTTTTAGGGTGATTTTCTGTAATTAGATAGTGGCAATAGTTGTATAAACCACAGAACTGTACACTTTAAAAAGGGTGAATTTTATGATATGTGAATTATCTGTTAATTAAAAAGTTTTAGAACAGTGCCAGACACAAGGTAAGCTCATTAAATATTAGCTGTAATTATTTTAAAAAAATGTACTAGGCTTAGTTGGATGGGGGAATAAATTAACTATAATTTGTCCTATATTGACTTCTACTTATTAGAGAAGAAAAAGCAGGGGGAAAGAAGCAGAATAAAAATGACTCTCAAGTGTGTGCAGCCCTTTTACAAAGTATTCCCAAATCTTTTTCCAAAGAGGCTGTCCCACCCACCACAAGGCAGTCATGACCCTTGGCCATTACTGTGATTATTTATTCATCATCTCTTTATTTTTGTCTCTTTCCCTCTCTAGGTGAGCAGATACTTTGTCTAGTTCATCTGGTACTTACTGTCACACTCAGTACCTGTTTGTTTTGTGAATGGATGAATGAATGAATGAATGAATGAAAGAATACCCCCAGGATCTCACTTGAAATGGAAACCAACACTGTAAAGTTAGTCTAGGTTTATTAGCTCCACAGAGTTAGGAAACTGAGGCTCCGTGAGGGCAGGTGATGAGTCTAAAGCACTTCTGCTCTGCCGAGGTATAGGGACATGAAAAGTTCCTCTCCCTCCGCCCTCAGTGGTACTTCCTCTGGCCAAGGACATTTCTCTTCCCAAACTGACAGAGTGTAAGACTCCTTTTGCCTAGTTCTCAGCCTCTCCAGTGATCCCCAAGGAGTTAGTCCTGACAGTGTGTCCCCTCAGGTGTTTGTGATCCTCCTGTTTCAGAGATGACTGGGTCACACCTCTCCATTCCGGACCTGAAATTGCATTTTCTCACCTCTAAAATAGGTATAATACATGTTCATTGCAATGATATCAATTCTCCCTGATTTGATCTACAAATTCGATGTAATCTCAATAAAAATTCCAGGAAAATTTTCTTTCTTTCTTCCTTCCATTCTCTCTCTCTCTCCCCTCCCCTTTCATTTGTGAAAAAAGTCAAGCTGATTCTAAAATTTACATGAAAATCCAAAACAGCTGAGTTACCACTAAAATCTTGAAGAAAGTTAGGAAAATTTACCCTAGCAAATATCAGGATGTATTATTAAACCAGTAATTAAGATGATGTAGTATTAGCAAAAGACACAAATGGAATGGACAGAGAGGCTGGAATCAGACCCAAATGTTTGTGATACTTGATTTAGGACAGAATTGACAATGTAGTACAGTGAGGACAGGATACAGTTTTCCATAAATGGTGGTAGGACAATTGGATATCCAGTTGGGGGAAAAAAAATGAATCTTAATTCCCTACCTCACACACACAAAGAAAAAAATCCAAGTGGTTTGTGAAATTAAATTTGAAATTTAAATGTGAGAATTAAATGTGAAAATTAAAACTAAATACTAAAACAATAGGTAAATATCTTCATGGCCTTGGGTTAAGCAAAGATTCCTTAAACAGTTCAGCAAAACATTAACTATAAAGGAAAAGATTGATAAATTGAATTTACTAAAATTAGTAATGTCTGTTCATCCAAAGACACTACTCAGATAGTTAAAAGGTAAGCCACAGAGGAAGAGAAAATATCTGCTGTATGAAAAACCAATAAAGGACTTGTTAACCAGAACATATAAAGAGCACCTCCACTCATTAAGAAAAATACAAATCAACTTAAAAAAAAGGAAAACACACACAGACAAGCATTTCACAAGAGAATATTCAAATGGTGAATAAGGCACATGCTCAAGCTCACTGGTTACCAGGGAAATGAAATTTTCAGCCTAAATGAGATACCTCTACACACTCATCAGAATGGCTAAAAAGAAGAAGTTTGACACTACCAAATGTAGACAAGGATGTGGAGCAAACTCAAACTTTTTCATATCTTGGTTTAAAATCGGTACAGCCACTTTCGAAAACTGATGGTGTCTAGTAAGCCAAATATATGCACACCCTATGGCCAGCAGTTTCACTCTCAGGTTTATACCCAATAGAAATTAGTCCAAATGAGCACCGGAAGATATACAAAAAGGGTTTGTAGAATTATCTGTAATAGCCCCAAACTGGGAACAATTCGAATGTCCATTGCCAGGGGAATGAATAAATAAATTATGGTATATTTATACAGTAGAAAACTAAAGAGCTATAGAAATGAATAGTTTTTACTTCATGTGACAAGATGGATGAATCTCACGGTCATAATTTTGAGTGAAAGAAGACAGACACAATAGACACATACTTCACTATTCCATGTACAAGTTCAAAACCAGGCAAAACCAGTCCATGTTGTCAGAAGTTATGAAGGGGGATACTCTTTGGAGCAGAGCAGGGGGAATGACTGAGACGGAGCATGAGGATGACAGTTAAACGGTATGTTCACTTTGTATGTGTCATACAAAGTATGTAAGTATGTAAGTATATAAGTTATACTTGAGTAAAATTGCTTATGTTCAGAAATGATTATAATGATAGTACCTGATATTATGGGGAATAAATGGTAATAATAAATTGGCTAAGGCTATTGAGCTCTATTTAAGTCAGGTGCTGAGTAAATGCCTCACGGAAGTATAATGAGGCTTAAAATATTTCCATGTACTTTTCTCCTTTCCCTTTCCTTGCACCTCACCTTCCCAGAGGCAGCCAGAGGCATCCATTTGCCTTCAGGAGGTCAGGATTGTTACAGCAGAAGCTCAAGGGAAAAAGTTGATATTCAGCTTTGGACTCTCAAAATAGGATTTCTGAGTCCCTCTCAAGGAAATAGTCTGGAAAGCCTGAATTATTCAGAGAGAAACAAGTTTTCTCAATTCCTAGGGTTTCATCAATACGTGAAAAGCCTGACCTTGACCTGATGGGCAGGAAGATGGACCTTGACCATAAACCACAGGTAGGAAAATATCTAAGTTGTTTAGGGATGTCCCTTCTGCCTAGGAAGGAAGACCAGGGACTAGAGAGAGAAGTCAGGGAAAAAGAAGTAGAGAGAGGAGGAAGCAAGATTCCTGGGAGCTCCTTTGATTCACACACACACACACAGTGCAACGCAAGGTGGGCTGCTATCAAACATCCAGAGTGGCAAAGAGATCAGAGAAAGCAAAGACTCCATCATTTGTGCGCATCTGCTTGCCATGGTAATGTCTAACCACACACAGACATGCTCTTGTGTCATCCTCATATCTAGCTGGTGAGGTAGACACTATTATCGCCCCATTGATCACATGTGGACACTGAGATAGAGAGAGTGATGTGCTTGCTTGAGGCCATAGCTGGACTGCAGAATTTTGTTCTTTTCTCTGATGCTACACTATTCCTGAAGCACGGAATGTAGCACCTAGTATGTCAAAAGGTATTACTGTTACTATCTTCCCAGTCCTTCTTCCCAAATAAATTGTAGAGGATGCTACAATTAGAAATCAGAGGATTTGAGTTCTAGAAAAACCTAATTTAGCCACCAGTTAATTATAAGCCCTTGAGTAAAGGGACAACTGTTTTGCTGATCATCCAGCACTTCCTCCCCAGTCTCCTGTCTGCTGCTTGCAGGGGACCTTCGGATATGAAGGGTTGGGAGGTGTCAACACCATCCTGCCTTGTAGAAAAGGAAACTGAGGCACTCAAGTTGCTTGCCACAGGCTACTTAGCCGGTCAGTAAGAAGGTTTGTGATATAGTCGCCACTCCTCCCTGAGGCTCAGTGTCTCCATCTGTAAAGAAATGACAGAAAGTCACTTAGATTGGACAATTTTGAAAATCTTACACCTGGCTTGAAGTTTCTGGAATGCAAGAGAAAAAGAGAAAGAGAAAGGGGAAAAGAAAGGGAGAGGAATAAAGGAAGAGGAGATACAGAGTGTTAAAGGCATGGCTTAGATTTCAGCTTGTATTTTTTTAGGTCATAAGGAGAAAAGATTCAAACTAGATGCTGTCCTGGTGACTTCCAGTAGCCGAGAGTGAAGCTGTGCTGTGATGACACCACATTAGCTTGAAGCAGTTGGCATTTGCAGGGACCATGTCCCCACACTGGAGTTCAGTGTGTGGAAGAGCCTCAGACCCCAACTGGGTGTCTAAACTCTTCCAGGAAGGGCCCGCTCTTCCTAGGTTGTCCAGCCCGTGTCTCCCACTCACACCTCTGGGGAGAGCCTCACTCATAGGGCAAGGCTGGGACCCCAGCCGCTCACTTGGCAGCACATTTGAGGCAGGCTGGGGACACAGGGGCAGCGCAGGAGAGCCAGGCTCTGCGGGGGCCGATGGAGCATGGCCCAACAGCTCACGGGATCACAGGCCCCATTGTTCTCACTTTTTAATTAAAATGGCGTCTTTCCCCCTTATTACAAAAGCCATGTCTGTTTATTTTAGCAAAATTAGACAAGCCAGACCAGGAAAAAGAAAAACTTAAAAATGACCCATGACCCAGAGAGAGCCATTGTTAATGCCCTGGTGTATTCAGGGGTCACAAAATAAATGCACAGGGGGGCCAGGCAGTTAATGTAAATGTGAATTGGATGGTATTAAAATTAATAAATATGTGTGAATCAAGTGGTATTAAAATTAGTATAAATGTGTGAGGGTGAATTGATTTATATGAAAATTAATATAAATATGTGAATTGTGATATTAAAAATGTCAGGATGTTTGAATTTTGGAGTAATTGAGAGTCTGTGGCTAGTATGGGGACATTCAAAAGTCAAAGAGATTTTAAATACTGACTGAGGCACCAGAGGTCACGAGTTTGAAACTCCTGCTGTGTATCTCTCTAGATCTCTCTCGCTCTCTCTCAAATATATATATATGTATAAATATGTAGATAGGAGCAGAGAATCAAGATGGCAGAGTCTTCGGACGTGGAACTCGCCTCCTTTCATGAATAAACATGTAGATATATGAAGATATACAATGTATACACATACACACATATATACAGAAAAACACACATACGTCCACATACATCCAGTGGAATTTCATGTGGATGCTCAAGATAATATTCAGACAAAAGTGGAAATGATTGGGTTGAAGGATGATTGGGGACTAGTACTTCCACCCTTCTCCCCACCTTCTCACCCTAACAGAAGCCCCTAAATAACTCTGGGCAACATAGGAATCTGGTTTGAAAACCAGTCATCTATTCCAGTGGTTCCTAGTCTTCAGCATTTCATGAACTAGTAAATTTCACCTTCAAAAAATTAGGGGAGACTGATCTCACGTTGCCAACTTTCTCTCCATCAAGTGTGGCAGGCATGGCTAGCTGCGCTCTCGATAGCCATTTCCTACCACCCTACCCCTTTCTTTCTTGGTTTTGTTTAAGGGGGCTGTGTACCCTGTCCTGGCAATTAATCATCAGTAGTAAACCCAACATGGAAATTCCATTTTCTTTTGCCAGATTCTTGATTTCCTAGACTCCCTTGCAGCTGAGGGTAGCCCTGTGACCTAATTTAGCCAATGAAACGTAAGAGGAAGTCTGCTGGAGACTTCTAGGAAAGCTTTTGCTTTCCTGTAAAAGGGAAAACGTCATGACACCATCTCATCCCCACTCTTCCTACCTTGAATATACCTTGCCAAGAGCAGTGGCAGCCTTCTTGGGACCATGAGGGAAAGGGTAAGAGAATCACAGAGACCCCTACTTGCCCAGCGTTGGTAAGCACTGAAACTTCCCCAGTGGTTGCTACTTCCAGACTGCTCTTAATGTGAAAAAAATATGCCCCTACATGTTTATGCCTCTGTTAATTGGATTTTTTATTATGTGCAGCCTAGAAAGAAGAAAAAAGTTAACAACTCTTCTCATCATTAAGCCAAAGAAGTAGAATGGAGATAATGTTACACACACAGAAAAAGTTTTATGAACATTTTGTTGTCTCTATTTTTCTGATTTTTGCCATAGACTAGTAACAACTTTTTCACAGAGCAGCCTTGGCCCACGGACAAATGTCTGGTAATCGTTGATCTTTACCACAGCAGCAAGTCGAATGACTAAAGAAGAGTCCACCATCAGATTTCTAGTCATTAGACCAGCCTCCTGTTTTTGGATATTCAGTTCGTCTCCAGTTATTTCCTATATAAAGAGTGTGGCAATGAACATCCTTGAAGCTCAATCTTTTCTCTCACCTTTGCTGATTTTCTTAGGATAAATTCCTAGACGTTGAACTTCTAGGTTGAAGAATATGCATGTTTTAGGCTTTAGCTCATTTTGCCCAGCTGTCTTCCAGAAAGAAAACACCAAGTTTCATGGTTATCTCCCCACAGATGTTTCGCAAAACTTGAATTGCTAACACAAGTCACCCCAGGATCCTTCCTGAACTGCTCTTTTGGTCAAGGGGTTTGAGTTGGCAACCTTTTGCCCCCTACAACCTGTGCCACCTCCATCCCTCCCAAGATCAAAGTCACCTGCATATTTACAAGTGGTCACTGCCCGTCTTACATCCTCCCATGCCCTCCCTCAGTCCCCCCGAGCTAGAGAAATAAAGTCAGGGCTCTGGTCAGCTTCAGACATGAGGCTGTACCATCAGGGCCTGCTGACACCCCCAGCCTCAGTGCTTACCTTTCTCTGGCACATCCAGCATACGAAACTATTTACTGTTCTACAACCACATTGTGAGCTGTTGTACTTCTGTGCTTTTGTATATGATGTCCCATCATTGGGAAGGCCTTTTCTCTCCTTCTAGCTAACTTGTGCTCATCTTTAAAAATTCAGCTCAAACATCACTGCTCCTAGGAAGCCTCCTTGACCTCCTCCAGCTGGACAAAGGCCTGTGCCTGGGCCCCCACCCCCCTCTATAATGCTTTCTCCTATAAGGTCCTGGTCACACTCTGTAGCAACAGCTGGTCCCCCTGTCTTATTCTCCCACCAGATGGTTAGGTCCTCAGAGGAAGGGAGAGCCAGAGAGAGAGAACTCCCTTTGGGGGAAGCCCAGTCCTCCTCCCTGCCCTCCGTGCGTAGAAACTCTGCCCACCCTGCAAGCCCTTGCTCAAAGACCGTGACACCCCCTGCAACAATAAATCTTCCCGGCTGGCCTCAGATCCCACCGGCTCCCTTGGTTCCTGGCTCATTTGGCCTTGCCCCTGAGGAGAGAGTTGCCAGAGAGCAAGACCCAGAATCATGCCTGGGTTTTGTCACTGTCTCAGTCCACTTGGGCTCCTGTAACAAAACACCATAGACTGGGTGGCTTACAAACAAACATTTTATTTCTCACAGCTCTGGAAGCTGGGAAATCCAAAATCAAGGTACTGGCAGATTTGCTGTCTGCTGAGGGCCCTCTTCTTGGTTTGCAGATGGCTACCTTCTTGCTGTACCCTCACATGGCAGGGAGGTTGGTGCCTCTGGTCTCTTCCTCTTCCTACATGAGCACTATTCCCATTATAGGGGTCCACCATCATGACCTCATCTAAACCTAACTACCACCCAAAGGCCCCACCTCCAAATACCATCACAATGGGAATTAGGGCTTCAACATATGAATTTTGGAGGGACACAAACCTTCAATGCAGAGCACCACTGACAAGCTGTGTGACCACAGGCACATCCTTCTCCTCTTGGAGTTTGATCTCCCCTTTTGTACAAGGAAGGGATTGGAAAGGAAATTTTCAATCAGCCAGTAAACTCTAAAGGAGGCATTTATGGTTTCCTGCCCTAACCCTAAACATTCCCCTTTCTTCTAGTAAACGCCCTGGTTTTCTCTTCTTCCAGTCCAGGAGGGATGGGTTGGAGCAGTGGACCCAAGCCAATCTGACTTAGGCATTCTCTGGACACAGTGATTGGTTATAGCATGCGGGCATGTGACCTGAGAGTCAACTAGAGTGTATCCCCAAAACTGCTGCTGGGATTGCTACTGTCACTTCTTTGTGCAGCTCTAGAATCCAAAAGCTGGAGCTACCTAGGTTGCTGGAGAATGGGATTCACACAGATGGATCAAGAGAGAGGCAAGATTCTGGCGACATTGTTTGAACCCTGTATCCAGCCTCTTCTGGATGATTTGATTCTCTCTTCCTGGCCCTTTCCTCCTTTTTCTCCTCCCCTTTTTATTTCTCTGCACCCTGTCTCTCTTCCTCCACCTCCCCAGCTCCTGAGCACCTTGCTCCCGCTGCGACCTCACCCACCACATATGCGGACATTTGTGTTTCAGGCTCAGGTCTGTCCCAGGTTGTGCTCTGGCCCAGCCGTAGCCTTGACCCCAGCAGGAGTGGGAACTGGGTCCTCAGAGGGGCTGTTAGGAACAGGCTGCAGAGGGCACATGGAAGGAGCAGAGACTGGGCAAGAGGCAGTGTTCCTAGAACCCTCCACAGGGAGTTTCTTTGTTCTGGGCTCAAGGCTTAAGGCTCAGCCTTGTTACCAGCTTAGGAGCTTGCCCCTTGCTGGCTCTGTGTACTCTTCACAGCACTAGGGGAGGGAGAAGGCTTCCTCCTTATCTGTCCCATTTGCTCATTCTAGAGACAGTTCACGGTCAGCACCAGACTGTACAGGGAGAATTAGAAGAAATGGTCTCCATTATGGCAGTAAAATCATTCTTGTGATGTTGATTGGTAAGAAGAACAAAAGGCATCTATGTCATCACCTGGGTCCATACATCTCTTTGCCCAAGCCTGGGCTCATTGTCTCTTCCTGGGATCATCGTCCCTCGATGCTTGTAGTGCCAGCAGCATCTGGTACGGCCTCCAAATCACCAACAGTGTGCTCTGTCGGAAATGTGAGGTATTCAGGTCACTCCACAAATTCAGGGACTGGGTTAGTTATATAATGCTACATAACAAATCACAAAACAAAGTGGCTTAAAGTAGAGATTTGCAAACTGGTCCCCAGGCCAAATCTGGCCCACCACTTGTTGTCAGTAAATAAAGTTTTATTGGTACACAGCCATACCCATTCATTTATGTATGGTCTATGGCTACGTTGATTTCAGAGTTGAATACTTTTAACATAGACTATATGGTCCACACAGACTGAAATATTTACTACCGGGCCCTTTATAGAAAAAGTTTGTCACCCTTGGATTGACACAACAGTAATCGTCTATTATCCCTCATAGTTTCTATGGGTCAGGAATTTGGGAGCAGTTCAGCCAGGCAGTTCTGGCTTAGGGTCTTTCATGAGGTTCCAGTTAGGTATTGGCAGGGACTGCACTTACCTGAAGGCTTGACTGGGGCTGAAGGATTCTTATCCAAGAAGATTTACTCACATGGCTGTTCAGTTGATGGAGGCCTCAGTTCCTCTTCACATGGGTCTCAACACAGGATGGCTTGACTGTCCTCATGGCATGGCTGCTGTCCCCAGAGTGAGTGATTCAAGAGAACAAGGTAGAATCTCAATGCCTTTGTGAGCTAGATTCAGAAGCCACGCACTGTCACTTCTGCCATATTCTATTGATCACACAGGCTGGCCCTGACTCAGTGTAGGAAAGGATGCCACAAGAGAATAAATACCAGGAGGTGGAATCATTGGGGCCATCTTAGAGGCTATCTATCATATGGAAGATGCAAACTCACGCTCCCATGAGTATTTTGATCTATAGATGTATTTTCTTAGACTTTCACCATGCTTTAAGTCATTATTTTTAAATTTGGAGATTTCACAAAATATCTAAAGTATCTAAAAATGTCCCACATTTCCACATGTAACAATAGGGTGGCAGTGACCAACAGCTGCCCTTTTTGCATGGGACATGATTCTTTCTAGTTTGCCACATTTGCCGCAGTTCTTTATTGATCCCTGACAGGGAAACTGAATTTTAGTGATCATTAATAATTATTCTTGGGCTGTGTCCTTACTTGAAAGAAATACTTCTCTTCAACCTCATCTATGTTAAAAGATGGCAAAGGAAAGATGCATAAAGAAGGCCTCCCAGTTTAAGAAGAATTAGAGGGACCACATTTCTTTTAGGAGAGGAGAATATCCCTGTATATGTAATATGCACATAAAGTATATGTATTTTAAACAACTACAACCACTACAGCTTGTAAATGTTACTGTCTGGCCTGTGGAGGCCAATATCCTTAGTTTGGCAGTGAGGATCTTTTGTAATCTGGCCCTTCCCTATCTTAAAGACAATGTGGCATAGAGATTTAGAGATCAGACATTGGGATCAGACCACATGGGTTCATATATCAGCCCCACCCCTCATCAGGTGTGCCCTCAATTTTCTCATCTCAAAAATGGAGATAATAATGGTACCCATCACATAGGGTTTTGTGACTACATTTCCAGCTCTATTTCCTGTCCTACCAGCACTCTAACTACCTGAACGTTCCAGACTGTTTTAGGCCTCCATGCCTTTGCACATTCTTCTCCCTCTGTCTGCAATTTACATGTCCTGCTTCTCTGTTGCAAGGCTCAGTTCACAGTCACCCGCTAAGGTTGTCCTTAACGCTGTTCACCAAACACATCTTGTTCTCCTGGGTGTGTTGTGGGGTAGTACTTCTTGGTCCCCTCGTGGTTGGGTTGGGACCTTGTGACGAGATCTGGCCAATGAGTTGTGGTTACAAATAACACATATCTCTTCCAGGCTGGAGCACTGAAGAGCAGGACCAAGCCTCTCTAGAATTCTCTCTTCCTTCTGCCAGAGCAACTGGGTCCTGGACTGAGGATGATGGTGTGAGCAGGGCCACAGCCATGCCACGCTCGATGTGTTGAGCAAAAAACCCACCTTTGTGGTTTAAGATTCCAGGGTTTTTTACAACAGCATTACCTAGCCTGTGTTGACTCCTTTTCTAAGAAAGCATCCTTAAGCTTTCCTCAAACAGAGCTGATCATGACCCATGGGTTTCCATGGCAACCAGTACAACCCTCCATCAATCCCTTATCCCCTACAGCCCTGTTTTAAATAACTGGCTTATATATATCATGGTGCCTCCTGGTGCCTCCTGGTACCGTTCTCTCCTCAGAGTGGCCTTCCCTAACTCCCCATTGTAAAGACGCTCCTTCGTTCTTCGCTGAAGGAACATTATTTAGTTCTTGGTACTTTATTCTCAAAGCAATTATTTTTATTTATTTACCTGTTTATTGTGTGCCTGCTCCACTAAACAACAAGCTTAGGGCTGTGGGGCCTAGCTTGGTGTCTGACACAGAGATATTAAAAATGAATGAGTGATCAATGAAAACTGCACATCAATGAAAACTGCTTAGCATGGTGCCTGGCACAGAGCATGAGCCTGAATGAATAAAGAGCTCCTCAACAACTCATCCACCCTTGACCACGTTCGCAAGCGTCCTCTCTCAGGCCACAGCGCAACTTGACAGGCAGCAGAAGGCCCAGTGGAAGCAGCTCTTGCTGCTGCCTTTCTGTTTTCCCCCTTGCTGCAAAATCTCCTGTGACCATTTAAAGACAGGAAGCAAAATCAAGGGGCCCTGGATTCAAAGGACACTAATTACCTTTCAAAGAGTTCCCGTTGGCTTTAGCCACACGATTCCCGTCAGAGGCCGTAGGAGTTCATGGTTCCTGTGCTGGGCTTTGAAACTTGGAGGGATTAATGGAGCTTGATTAAACCACAAATGTCAGGAAATGCGGAGGGTAGCTCAGAATGCCGGCCACCTCCGTCCTGGGAGGGGGAGAGTCACTGACCTCCCCTCCCCCCACTAGGCTTGAGCTGCTGATAAAGGGGCTAAGGGGGTTGGCATCTTCTTCCCCCTACATTCAAGGGTACCACTTTCATGCTTAGGATGACACTCATTTACACAGAAATGACTGATGTGCTAATAAGAATTTCGTTCTGTATTTCATTAAGGCTATACTCAAAGGAGGTATAATAAGAATCCTGCCCACTAATTTTCCGTGGCCTGATGTCTAAACAGCAACATCTTCAACTCCACCATAGCAGGATTGTGCTAAAATAATTGATAATAGTGACAATAGATACCAGCTCACTGGGCGCTTACCTTAGTACTAGGCACAGAGCTCGTTGCTTTATGTAGCTGATCTCATTTTATCCTCATACCTCCCTGAGGAGAGACAGGGGCTCTCATTAGCTCCATTTCACAGATGAAGAAACTGACACTCAGAGAGGTGGAGCCACTTGCCCAAAGTCACACAGCATGGAAGTGACAGACCAGAAGTTAGCCCTGGGTCTCTCCCACCTCAGATCCTGAACTGCTCTACCCTATCCACATCTTTTGGTAAATTCTGAGGGCCCATTCCTCTGATATTCCAGGAGGAATGCTTATGTGGAAAACAGACAGTAAGATAGGAGAAGCAGAAAGGCATGTTGGAGAAATCTGTACCTACTGTGGTGGAGCATCATTAGTTTGCACACCGACCCTGGGCCTGACTTCTGCACCATTTTACTGATCCCTCCACCTACGGGTACCACTTCCTGTCAGGAACCTTTTCAGCTGTGAGTAGCTAGACCTTAACTCAGCGAGGAAGACACTGTGGATTTGCTCACCCCACATCATTCCCAACCCTTCTTTGCCTGCCTTCATTATAGAGGTTGGAAAACCCAAATACCCACTTAACCAGTCTCCCTTGCTGCCAGAGGTGCCCCCATGGCCAATTCTGGCCAGTGAGACATACATGGAAGTCTCCTGGGGGCTTCTGGGAAGCCTCTACTTTCCCCTATAAGAGGGACAGGCGTGGCTTGCAGCAGCCTTCCTCACTCATTCCCTCTGCCTAGAATATGATGTTGCACTTGATCTGTGGCAGCCATTCTGTGTTCAGAGGGAAAAGCCAAGAGAATCACAGATATTGCTGAACCATCAAGCCAACACTAGCCCCTGCTTAGCTCCAGATTTTTTGAAAGTGAGAAGAATAAAACCCCTATTCATTTAAGCTCCTGTTAGCTGGATTTTCTACGGTTTGAAACAAAAGGATCTTAATGAGTAGAATCTTTCATTCTATTTCTCTTATTAAGAATGAGGAAATTTCCCATAAGCCCCCTCCCTACAGACTCATCTCACATGTCCAGAATTTTGTCCAATGTCTCCTACACTAACTGCTGGTCGGGGGAAAGGAGCCAAAGTTGTCGGCTTAGACTGGTGGTTCTCAAACTTGAAGTACATTGATATCTTACCAGGAGGACTTGTTAAAACCCAGACGGCGGGGCCCTATCCCTGGAGTTTTTTTGTTTTTTTTGTTTTTTGTGGTATGCGGGCCTCTCACTGTTGTGGCCTCTCCCGTTGTGGAGCACAGGCTTCGGACGCGCAGGCTCAGTGGCCATGGCTCACGGGCCCAGCCGCTCCGCAGCATGTGGGATCTTCCCGGACCGGGGCACGAACCCGTGTCCCCTGCATCGGTAGGCGGACTCTCAACCACTGCGTCACCAGGGAAGCCCTCCCTGGAGTTTTTGATTCAGTAGGTCTAAGGGGGTGTCTGAGAATTTACATCTCAGGGAAATGTTCTGATCCACTATCTATTTGTATAAAGTCAGAGAGAGTTCACTGTGGAGAGAAGTAGTCACAGAAGGCTTCTTGGAGGAGGGGTCATGAACTAAGCCTCAAAGAAGGCTTAAGGATGGAGAAGAAGTGTAAGGATGGTAGCAGGAAGGAAGCCCTGAGTGAGAAGGGGATGGTCACGAAGGTGGTGTGAGGAGCCTGAGGAGGTGTGGTCAGGAGTAAATTGGAGAGGACTGGATTCAGTGGATACTGCAGCATCAACCATTAGCTCCAGAGCCGGGAGGCGATTTTGGAGGCAAGAGGAAGTTAGATGGGTTAAGAGCTCAGTCTTTGTTTCCAGACCTGGATTCAAGCCCTGCCTCCGCCATTTTTTTTTTTTTTTTTTTTTTTTTTTTTGGTGTGGTTTATCTGAGCAAGCCATTTGTCTCTCTAAGCCTTCATTTCCTCAGCTGTAAAATAGGAATAGTGTTGCCTCTCTCAAAGAGGTTGTTATAGGGACTTCCCTGGTGGTCCAGTGGTAAATAATCCGCCTTACAATGCAGGGGACGCGGGTTCGATCCCTGGTCAGGAAACTAAGATCCCACATGCCTCGGAGCTACTAAGTCCGCGTGCCGCAACTACTGAGCTTGTGTGTCTCAACGAGAAAGCTCGCATGCCACAAACTACAGAGCCCACACGCCCTGGAGCCTGCGCACCACAACTAGAGAAGAGAAAACCCGCACGCCACAACTAGAGAGAAGGCTGCGTGCCACAACGAGAAGACCCGATGCAGCCAAAAATAAATAAAACTAAAATAAGAGGTTGTTATAATATTTAAATGATATAATACATGTAAAGCACCTAGTGCTTACCACCTAATAGCAAAGGAAAAAAATCATTTTGAGAAAAACCTGTGTCCCAAACTCTCATGATACATTAAATGGCAGATTCTGTCACCAGGTGATTTTGGGAAACACTGAGTTAATGAAGTTTTCCTTATTGCAGGACTTTGCAGTCTTTAATATCCTAAAATGAAGGATGGATTTCATTGTGGAAGACAGTGGCATTTCCTCAAACTTGTTTAAAAATATAAATCCTTGTAAATATTTGGGGGGAATGCTTCTGTTTATTAGAACGACCAGAAACCAATGTAAAGTATCAATGTACTACTTATAAAAGGTTGCCATTTATACTCTAACAAAGAACAAAACTTTTATCAATTCATTGGTTGTATTTCTGTATCAGTCAGCTTCTCTAAGTTATGCAGAGGTAACAAATGTCAAATCTCACTGGTTTAAAACAACAAATGTTTATTTCTTGCTCACCCTACACCAGGATTGGCTGCAGCTCTCTCCAAAGAATCTTCCTTCTAGGACCCAGCTGGTTCCTTCTGGGACCCAGTGACCCTATTTGGGATACGCTGCTCTGGTGGAAGGGGGGAAAAATCATGTTAGAATGTGATGGTTCTTAAAACGTCTGCTCAGAAGTGGCATTACATCATTCAACCTCATAGATCTTTGGCCAAAGTAAGTCACGTGGCCAGACCTGATGTCAATGTCACAGAAAGTATAATCCTCTTACAGGAGAGAGAGCTCTGTGAATAAAAAATACTGTCCATTCTGTCATTTTGAAAGTAACCGCACTGTTTTAAAATACTTCCTAATTTAGATTGTTAACTAATCCAAAAAGGCATTCCTTAACAGTGGGACATAACAAATCTGTATTTTGTATTTCATGGTTTCATCACTACAACCTTAGAGTGAGTGGATTTTGATGTCTTATAGGATAAGTCCTCCTTTTTTAGGGTTTGTATTTCTGATCATTTATTCTCCAACATAAATTTTAGGATTCAAATGTTCAAGTTCAATGAAAAACCCTATTGGGACTTTGACAAATATTGTATTATATCTGTAAAGTAAATTGGGGGAACACCTGCCATATTTAAAATATTGGGCCTTCCCATCTGTGAATTTGGCGTATTCCACCATTTATTTAGGCCCTCTTTCATGTCCTTCAATGTAGACTTACAGGTTTCTCCATAGAGGTTTTGCACATCTCCTGTTAGATTTATTCCTGGGAATCTTATAGATTTTGTGGCTAGAGTGAATGAGTTGTTTTAAAAAATTATATTTTAAAATTTGTCATTGCTGGAATATAGAAACACTATTAGATTCTGAATTTGGATTATCGAGTTCTATTATAATGTCTGCAGGTTAAAATTTCTTTGAGGATAATTATATTACTTGCAAATGGCAGTAACTTTTATTCATTCCTATTATACTTTTCCCTTATGCCTTTCTCTCCTTCTGTTTTCTTTTCTTTTCTTTTCTTTTTGTAACCTGATAGTTTATGGAGTATATTTAATTCTCCAGGAAGTCTGTTTGCTTGATTATTCCTATTTTACAGATGGAGAAAATGAGGTTCAGAGAGAACCCAAGTCTGTCTTACCCCTAAATCTGTGTGTCAGGGCTGCTTCAGGTACAAGTGAAAGAAAAGCAGTCAGAGTAGCTCTGACAGTTGAGAGGCCAGGCATGGCTGAACCTGGGGGCTCTCACTGGTGTCACTGGGGCCGTCTCCAGCCCTCTACCTCTTAGCCCAGCTGTCCTCTCTGCTGTCTTCCTTCTCAAGCAGGCATTCCCTAGATGACAGTAAAGACAGTTGCCAGAGACTCCTGACTTTTGTGATCCTTACTGTTGCCAGCCCTAGAGAAAACACTGAGACTATCCCTCCCTTAGCATCTATGCTAATCCTTGGGAAGGATTCTGATTGGTCATCCTGGCCTTGTGCCCACCCACTATAGGACCACACGATTGACAGCCCCACTAGAATCACTTGGAGTGAGAGGTGGAAGGGACAGATTCCAAAAGGGAAGGAGGGGCTAGGGGGAAGTGATGCTAGGTGGCCAGAATGGCAGATGTTCCACAGTACAACGCAGTTCCCACTGCCCCTCACTGACTAGGGTATGGAGACAGGAGACCTACGTTCTGGTTTTGGCTTTGCCACTAGCACTTTTGGCATATTATAGTTTCTAGGACTCTTACTTTGCTTATATGGCAAATGGGGAGCCCAACCACATGGGTGGGAATCAAATGAGGAAATGCACAGAAACAAGATCTGCAAAATAAAACACTTTGTAAGGAATTGCTTGCGTCATCACTGGCCTTAATTAGTAGAGTCACCCCTCAGCTCAAGAACTGTGAATGGTTCCCTGCTGCCTGATTCATCAAGTTGAGGATTCTTTGTGGGGCTTACAAGGCTCTTCATAGTCTGGTCCCACCTGGCCTACCTAACCCACCTCCTCCCTTCTAAATAGGCTGGTCTTCTCTTGTCCTGCATTCCTGTGCTTCAGAGTCAATCCCATGGTTCCAACTGGTATGAACCCACCCACTTGCCTAGGTGACCCTGGGAAAGTTATGTACTTTCTGTGAAACTTGGTTTGCTCATCTCTTAAATGGGAACAATTGCTTCACAAGGTCATTGTGAGTATTACAAGAAAGAACGGGTGTAAAGAGGCCGTAAAAAGGTGAAGAGGTGTAAAGTGCTTGGCAGAAAGTCCATGCTCACTCCTCCCTTGCACACCTACTTCCGTGCATTCCTCTGGGGATCGCCTTTGAGAGGATGGTAATGAAGGCATTTCCCCTTGGGAGAACTTGGGCCCACAGCAAGCACTTAAGTCAGATTGCTCAGGAAAAGGGTAGGATCAGTTTTTAATGTCCAAGGGCTTAAAGAAAGATTCTCCTAGAGAGGAAGAGGAAGGGGAAGGGTTTGGGGTTCTGGGTCCATGAGGAAGTGGATGCCTTGGCCATGCCGAGGGTGCATTCTGGGGTCAGGCAGTGGCTAGAGATCAGCCCAAGTCTGTGGACAGGGGAAAGGGTGGCCGTAAGCAGACACTATGATGGTGCATGGATTGGGGTCTGGACCAGAGGTCTCAGGTGGCTGTGCTTTGCAGGGGAAGCCCACCCAGGCAGGCACCCGTCTGCTCTTGACTCCACGCTCATATCTGTGCTCTGGGATGTCACTGCTGGTCTTCACCTCACTGTATGAGCTGGATCTTTTATTCACTTCTGCCCTTTGGCTGCCCAAACCCAGCCTGCAGACCCATTTGGCAAGACCACAGGTGTATGGTGTTTTTATAAATGGCTGCAAATTCTTTGATACTCCTTCCCTCAAGAGGTAGGGTCTGTATACCCCTTCCCTTGAATCCAGGTGGGTCTGTGGCTGCTTTGACCAGTAGCATATCTTGGAATAACACTATGGGACCAGAGGCTAAATCATACAAGGTCATGCAGCTTCCACCTGGCTCTCTTGCAGTGCTCACTCTCTGGATACTCTGTCTTGGAACCCAACCACATGCTGTGAGAAGGCCAGGCCACATGGAGAAGCCACATGTAGGCACTCGCTCCAATGAACAGTCCCAGCCTTTGAGTCATCCCAGCCCAGGCACCAGCAGAGAAGCCTCCAGATGATTCTAGCCCCAACCATTTGAATCTTCCTAGCTGAAACCCCAGACACTGTGGAGCAAAGTCAAGTTGTCCCCACAGTGCCCTGTCCAGACTTTTGACACAAAGGATACATGGACGTAATGAAATGGTTGCTTTACGTCACTGAATTTGGAGTTACTTGTTAGGTGGAAATATTAACTAGAAAATCGTGCTTTTAAAATTTTTGATTCTGTTACCAACATTTAAAATTGGGAGATTCCATGTACAAAATTGGGTTTTTGGCTTTTAAAGAGAAATCAGAAAATCTGGCCACACTGGCATGCCTGATTGGTAAAAATTAGTCAGAGTTGCCCTCTTGAGAAGTGATACAGATGTCCTGTCTACCTTGGCCTCCATCTGGCTGTCTTTGCTTGTTTAGGTCACCTGCCTTGTCTCAGTGGGCATGTGGGAGTGCTGGCCCTGGGACTGAGCCATCCTATTGCCTTGTGGCGTGCCCATTGTCTCAGGACCTTTTCCTTTCCCATGATGGCTGGGACATCCCTGATGTCTGTGGGCATCCTCTTTTTGTCCCATAAACCCACCAAATCATGCAGGGTTCTACCCTTTTGTCTGCTCAGAAAATCATTTATGTGAAATTAAAACCAGGCAGGGGCTGGAGGTGGTGATGGCTGTGTCTGGAGTTTGCTTGTCCTGTAAACAATTTCCTGGTGATAATCTTTCCAATTATCCCTCCAAGCTGGAAATGCTATGTGAAATCAAGCTGGGTGCCCTTGGCTTATCCTGTACATCTTGGAGTCATTAAGATACGGCTCTATATTTCAGGGTGAGCTGTCCGGAGCCACTGGGGCCAGGATTTCCAAGATCCTTGACAGAGACACAGAGAATCACAGTATTATAGAAACTCAGAAACAAAAACAGGGCAGATTATAGAATCTTATACCCAACAAGACTCTTAAAAGTCAATCTATCTTAGTACCAAGCATAGACGGGCCAGGTACAAATTCCAGGAACTATAACTTTATTTTTCCTTGCACAAACTGAATTTATTAGCTTCCATTCACACAGGTAGGAGACACTTAATTAATTTATTCAACAAGTGTTCATCAAAGGCCTCTATGTACTAGGTATTTTCCTTTTATTAGGGAGTAGGAATATTACCATGATATGTCGGATAAAAACTTCTGCCACCATTAAGTTTAATTTGCATTCCAGTGGAAGAGATGGATTAAAAACAAAAAAAAACAAATATATGATAGAATGTCATAAGTGGTGATAAGTGCTCTGATGAAAAATGCAGCAGAGGGAAGGGATAGGTAGTGATGGAGAAGGAGTGTTATTTTATAGAGGGTGATCACAGAAAGTGTCCTGATGAGATAACCTTCATTCAGAGACCTAGAAGATGTGAGGGAGTGAGGCCCATGAAGACTCAGATGGAAGGGTCCATCTGAGTGAGGGAATGGGAAGTCCAAAGGCCCTGAGGCTGGGCTGGAGTGTGCTTGGCCTGTCCTGGGAGAAACAGTAGGGAGACCTGGATGGCTGGGCAGAGATGGGAGAAGGGAGGAGGAGCAGAGACTGAGGTTGAAATCTCAGTTTAATATTCTTCTTCCCTGCTGGGTTATGTTTAAATCTAGAGGGCATCACACAATCCCAAGATGTAGGGAGCATCTAGTCGTATATCTCACATATCTAGTCCTGCAGCCACACTGGCTGCTCCTGCTATGCCCTCCTCATTTTGATTTTCAGCTGAGACTGTTGGCTTTTGATGTCTCACCTGTGCCAGCGTCAGGTGTCTGTCTCACCTTGATTCTCTGACCTGCAGAAATCTGCAGGAGGCTACTCAGAGCTGTCTGCCTAGGCACCTCCTGAAGAATTTTTCAGTTCCCGAACTGGGCCAAGAAGGAGGAATCTAGCTGGGACTCAGCCAGTGCCTTTTGTTCACCTTGACATCTCCTTGAAGGGATCGAGGGCAAAGGTGGAGGGTGGAAGCAGGACAGTATCTAGTTTTTGTGAAGTCTAAAGTTTATACCATCTTGGATGACCCTCTTTAAGAAAAATAAAAGAAAATTATGAATATAAATTTAGGCATAAATGTGAATATTTATTTAGAATGAGAGAAGAAAATGAAAATAAACCACAAATTTTTAAAAGCTGACAAATACCATAAGCAATACAAGATCCAGAAAAATAAAACACTATTTTTATTAACTGACACCCCCTATAATACTTTTCCCCTACATTTTGGCTGAAGATTTGACAGCAGAAGCCATGAAGATGAGAAGGACGTGGGGTAACATATTTAAAATGCTGAAAGAAAAGAACTGTCAACTCAGAATTCTGTATGTAGCAAAAATACACTTCAGGAATGAAGGTGAAATAAAGTCAGTCTCAAGTGAAAGAAAACTAAGAGGACTCGTAGCCAGCAAACCTGTTCTAAGAGAATTGCTAAAGGACATTCTCCAAATAGAAGGAAACAGAAGGGAACTTGGAAGATCAGAAATGAAGAAAGAGCAACATAAATTGTAATAATGGGTCATAAAATGATAAATATCTGAGTAAAAAATAATGGACTATTCTTTTTCTCTTGCATTCTTTAAAATATATTTGAAAGCTATAAGTGAAAATTTGTCTGAACATTATCTATATGATGGAAATTTTAATGTATGTAGATGTAATACATAAGACAACTGTAACATAAAGAGAGGAGGGTGAACAGACATATCTGATGGTAAGATGTCTACATTCCACTTGAGGTCATAAAATATTAACTCTAAATGACTGTGACAAGTATGTACATCTATTGCAATCAATGGAGCAGCCTCTAAGCATAACTATATAAAGAGATATAGTAAAAAACACAATAGATAAATTAAAGTGGAATACTAAAACATGTTCAAATAACCCCCAAAAATAGTCAGGAAAGGAAGAACAATGGAATGAAAAATAGAGTGAACAAACAGAAAACAAGTAATAAAATGGTAGACTTAAATCCAAACATATCGATAATAAGTACATTAAATGTAAATGGTCTAAACATACTAATCAAAAGTTATAGACAGCCTAAATGGATTTTTTTAAATGACCCAACTATATGTTGTCTATAAGAAATTCAGTTTAAATATGATTATATAGGCAGGTTAAAATTGAAAGGATGAAAATTATATACTGTGCTAGCACTAGTTGCAAGAAAGCCAGAGTGACTACATTAATATCAAAGTGAATTTCAGAGCCAAGAGATTACTAGGGGTAAAATGAAACATTAAATAATGATAAGTGGATCTATTCACTAAGAAGACAAAACAATCCTAAAGTGTGTGTGCATGCATCCCCCAAAAAGCTTTAAAATACAGGAAGCAAATAGAACTAAAAGGTGAAATAGACAAATCCACAATTATTGTTGAAGACTTCAATACAGCTCTCTCAGTAATCAATAGAATTACTAAACATAAAATCAGCAAGAATATAGGATGAACAATACCATTAAACAACTATATTTAACTGGCATTTATAGACTACCTAAAAACAGCAGAATTCTTTTCAAGTGCACATGGAACTTTCACTAAAACAGACTTTATCCTGCATGAGGAAACAGGACAAAAGACATTTAAAAATGCAAGGGAAAACACTTCAGTTAATATTTTAAGTTGTGCTAGCACATAAAGTCTTTGAATCTTAGAAGAAAATCAGAGAATCCTAAAAATACATACACAGACTCTCTGGAAATGAAGTTTCATTGCCTAGTTTTTGAGTCCTGGAAGTATATAACAGAAAAATACTAGATTCTTGAATATTTTAAAAGCAAAGAATCATAGAATAATTGCTTAATAGTTTTGTAGAATCTTGGAATAAATGGAATGTTAGATATGTAAAGGGAATCTAATCTAGTGTTTTCAAAATTGAGGTCCCAGAAGACAGTACTATTTCAAAAACCTAAAAGATATTGCACCTTTATAAATGCAGTTTACTTAAGACATATAAACATTTCAGAATTTGGACCTGTGGAGAAGAAATTTTAAAATGCCCTCAGGGTGAAAAGGCTGAAATGCTGATAACTATAGTATGATGTCATTATCTTACAAGTGGCAAAATTGGTAAAAATAATGCAAACAATTGCATTATTGTGGGAAGTTGTATCATTGGCCCCAGTTCTTTACCTCTCTCTGTATCTATGCCATTTGCAGTTCCTCCTACAAAAGAGGTGACTCTACACTAAGCCATGTAAATTGTTTTGGCCAATAAGATGAAGCAGAAATGAGAGTGTGCCTAGGTCTTACAAAGCCTCTCATGTTTTCACCTGCTGCCTTGTGTTTTTGCCATCACTATGAGAAGAATGTGTCTGGGCTCCCACAGGACAAAAGTGAGAAACACTGAGCAGAGCTGCCCTAGCCAAGCAGCTGGCCAAGTCCAGCCTTGAGCAAACTCCCAACCAATCCACAGTCACATGATCAAGCCCAGTCAAAATGAACAGAGTTCCAGCTGACCCACAAATGCATGAGCTACAGTAATAAATGATTCAAGCAACTGAGCTTTGGGGTGGTTGTCATACTCCAACTGCTGATTGATATAGGGAAGAGAGTTAATGGCACCAATGAATTCTTCCTCCAGTTCTTTCTCCACTGTGTCAGCTCCCATTCAAGTGTGGATGGAGCACCATGGGTGTACCCAAGGGGACCTAGGCAGGACTCTGAAAAGTACTGAATTACACTGAGGGAGTGTTATTCCATTTCTAAGTCTTCATTAGTCCTCCTGATATCTTTAAAAAGAAAGTCTCAGGAGGTAGTATGTCTTCAGCACCTCTCTGACACTAATCATTTTTTAAACAGAGAACATTCCTCAGGTTCAAATTTTTCAGGTAGGCAAGAGTATCTAGCGAGAATTTAATAACACTATTTACTTGTTAGATACCTTCTAGTCATAACAAGAGATAGATGTTGCTTTTCCATTTATAGTTGTGATGTGATTTTTCAAAATTTAAGTATATCTTCTTAAATGTATTTTAAAATATTTATTTACATACAGAAAAAAGGAATCTAAAAAATATGGAGTCAATGAAAATGCAGTTTTTGGTGGATCTGGCCAAAACCATACCATGGTGATACAGTACCTCAGAATTGTGTCCAACTGTGGCAGAGGGCACATCTGGGCAGTTCAGCTGGATGATGAACTTGGGGAAGTAGGGATTGTTTGAAACAAACATCATCAAGGTCACAGATCTGTCTAGGATGGCCCTGCCAAAGCTCTCTTCTAGAATTCATACTTTGAGGCTGATTCGTGTTATGTGATGACTCTGGAGTGTGTGGATCCAGGGGGGTCCATCTCCCCTCATTGCTCTCTGTGACCCTGGCTGGATCCCTTGCCCTTTCTGGGTTTGATTCAATGGGCTATTCCCTATATGTAAGAAAAGTAAGTGACGTGAGACTAATTTCAGTGTGGGCTCAGACTTCACTGGAAAAGAAAGCTGCTCATATCAGCCTGCTCTCTCTCCCTTACCAGTTTCATTTGGAGATTTCTCCCCATTTGGTTTTGACGCAGGCTGATTAGGGGCCCTCAAAACAGTCTTGGAGAAACACAGATAGTGTCTAACCACTCTCAATGGGAACCTGTTCCCCTGCAAATACTCAGAGAGACGTGGGCTTGGATTTGAATTTTTCTGGGGCCTCTAGGGACCTTGGGGCCCATGGATTTTTCTCCCAAAGAGAAACTGTAGAAACCCAGTATTGTGGGTTGAACTGTGTCCCCCCCGCTCTCCGCCACTCCAAACTCACATTTTGAAGTCTTAACCCTAAGTACTTCAGAATATGACCTTATTTGGGTGAGATTATACTAGAGTAGGGTGGGCCCCTATCCAATATGTAAGTGTTCTTACAAAAATGGCAATTTGGACAAAGGTAGAACATGCACACAGGTAGAACACCATGTGAAGACTGGAGTTTGCTGCCACAAGCCAAGGAACTGCCAGAACCTAGGAGGAAGACTAGAACAGGTTTTTCCCTAGCACCTTCAAAGGGAGCATGACTGCTGACACCTTGCTTTCAGACCTCTGGTCTCCAGAATGTGAGACAATAAACTTCTGTTGTTCTAAGCCACACAGTTTGTAGTACTTTGTTACAAGCAGCTGTAAGAAATGAATACACCCAGAGTCCCCATAGTACAGAGGTTGTAAACTCAAAAGCCTATGGGGCCAAACACATAACATAAGTAAGTGAAGCAAGCTGGAATGGGGCTGCAGCAAGCTGGAGAGCACACGTACCCTCTGAATGGGGTCAGCATTGTGCCGTCCAGTCCAGTTGAACTGTATTGAACTGTAGGCCCACTGTATCCAGAACTTCGGTTTTTCTAGAGAAGTCAGAAATCTGAACGTGTAGTTGAAATCTTGCCATTGTTAAATGTTGACAACTTGAAAACATTTAAAATTCTATATTTAAAAACAATAGCAACAACAGCAGCAATAGCAAACACCACCACCACCACCTCCTCCACCTCCTGTTTTTTGTGCTTACCTTACAGCCTAGTGAATTCGATCCAATCTAAATTGAAAGTTTCTTGGAAAATTCTGGGAAGATGGCAGTAATGATAGAAGCACAGTTCATCTTTGGATCTTCCTAAACTCCCACATGAAAATAGAGCAGATAGATAGCAAGCCAAAACCCATGGACAACATTTATAGCAAAACTAAGTAACAAAGTGTTCCCTTTAACTCTAAGTACACTGTGGGGAAACCATCAACAGTCACAAAATTTATGGATATCAAGTCTGTGCCAGAGGAAGCCAAGTTAGGCAGCCTGTGTCTGACAGACCTGAAAAGGGGATAAGCCCCAGAGCCAACAGGTATTCAAAATTGAGCAGGACAGAGATGATTGAGAAGAAGGAAAAAGCAGGCCCTGACTAAAGTAGGAAAGAGCAATAGAGCCAGAATATCTCAGAAAGCAACCATGTTTCTAGACATTAAAAACAACAAAAAAGGGAGCTCTAAGAATTTAGAAAAGTGCCCCTGAACTGTGAGTATATTCTAAATGGCCTCCTTCCAAATGTTCAGGTAAACTAATTTAACATAAAAATGAGCCTCAGAAAACTATCAAGGTCAAGGTCAAATCCCATAGAAAATTATTGTTTAGAAAAAAAAAATAATAAACTTTTTAAAATGAAAAGGAATATGGACAATAACATCCCTACAGTTAATGAAAGCATTCCAGAGAAACATATTTATACAGTAGACTAGAAATGCAATGTACTATTTCCAAATGACCTAAAAAAATTAGGAAAAACTCAGAAATTATATTTAGAAATAAAAGAAACACCATTAAAAAATAAAGTCTTAACCAGAAGGAATAGAGTGAATCAACACAATATATAATACCTTGAGAGAAGGGAGAAAGTTCCTAAACAATCAAAAAGATATGAAAGCCTGGAGATGGAAACAACCTAAGTGCCCATCATTGGATGAATGGATAAAGAAGCTGTGGCACATATATACAATGGAATATTACTCAGCCATAAAAAGAAACGAAATTGAGCTATTTGTAATGAGGTGGATAGACCTAGAGTCTGTCATACAGAGTGAAGTAAGTCAGAAAGAAAAAGACAAATACCGTATGCTAACACATATATATGGAATTTAAGAAAAAAAAATGTCATGAAGAACCTAGGGGTAAGGCAGGAATAAAGACGCAGACCTCCTAGAGAACGGACTTGAGGTTATGGGGAGGGGGAAGGGTGAGCTGTGACAGGGCGAGAGAGAGTCATGGACATATACACACTAACAAACGTAGTAAGGTAGATAGCTAGTTGGAAGCAGCCGCATGGCACAGGGATATTGGCTTGGTGCTTTGTGACAGCCTGGAGGGGTGGGATAGGGAGGGTGGGAGGGAGGGAGACGCAAGAGGGAAGAAATATGGGAACATATGTATATGTATAACTGATTCACTTTGTTATAAAGCAGAAACTAACACACCATTGTAAAGCAATTATACCCCAATAAAGATGTTAAAAAAAAAAAAGATATGAAGAAAAGCATAAAACATTTCAAGAGAAAATGACATATATTGGTAGGCAAAGAAGATACATCATATGGATAACAGAAGTATCTAAAAGAGAAAATCAAGTGGAAAAAAAAAAAACCTAAAGAGAATAAATACTAAAAACTACAATTCAAGAAAACTTTCTTGAAGCAAAAAAATGTTTTTTTGAAATTATATATTGAAAGAGAACATTACATACTTGACAATATTGACCTCAACTGACCAAGACATGTTGCAGTAAAATTCCTAGACTTTAAAGAAAAATAAAGAAAAATTGGGTATCAGGCAAAAAGAGTCCTTACATAAAGAAAAAATATAAGGTTGTCATCATATTTTTTTTTGAAAGCACTACTTTATGGTCAAAGGAAATAGAGCAACATATTTAAAATACTGGAGGAAAGAAAGTGATAACCAAGGATTTTGTATCCGTCAAAACTGACTTTCAAATGCAAAGGACACAAACTATTATCCACACACAGGAACTTAGAGAATATTGTTTCCATGAGTCTTTCCAGAAGAATCTATTAGAAAATGAGCTTCAGACAACAAAAATGAACATGGTATATCTTTGTATGCCTAAAGGCCCCTTCCCCTTTGATTCCGGAGGGAGAATTGCTGAGTCAAGAGGTATGCAAGTTCAAATACA
The DNA here is from genome assembly GCF_011762595.2 of Tursiops truncatus. Classification (NCBI taxonomy): domain Eukaryota; kingdom Metazoa; phylum Chordata; class Mammalia; order Artiodactyla; family Delphinidae; genus Tursiops; species Tursiops truncatus. Next base: position 58,716,498 of record NC_047048.1, read on the forward strand.
CTAATAATGTATTGCCACATTTTTCTTCAGAGATGCTGTAATAATTTTCATTCCTATTAACAAGTTATGAAACTGCCCATTTTCTACACCATTGCCAGACTTAGATGGTTAACCATTTCTGAAATGATTATTTAAGTTTTCTTTTCAACTTTTATTGGTAGCCAATTTCCCTAAGGCCTTGTCTTTGCAATCCTGGTTTTCTTTTTTTAAACAAAGGAAACTTTAATATGGAAAAAAAAAAGAACATGGTGGAGAGATGTCAAAATAAAGACTGGCGGTGAACATTAATATATACTTACTTATAGAACCAAGATAGGTGATGGTTGAAAAGAAGAGAACATAGTATTAAAACATTTATTATCTAATAATGTAAAGTTAAAAATGGGGACGGGAATGGGATCACCTATGCAAAAATTTTAAATCTCTTCTCAGTAATTATAATTAATGGTAATAGTGTTAGTATTATTAATCTAAGATTGTTGTGTGTATAGCATGGGATCAAGAAAATGACTAATTACGGACTATTGCTATCATCCTCTGTGACATTAAGAACTAGAATTCTCAGTCCATAAGAAAAAAGATACAAATATAAAGAAGTTGAATAAACAACCTGAGTTCTAAGTTAGAATTGAAAGTACCAGTATGAACTCATGAGCTATTACAGCTCTGTCCACTGACAAGGTCTAGAAATAATGACAAGCCCAGTAGCAATGAACATTCCCAGCATTCAGATTGTGGTCTTGAACTACCATTTCCCATTGAAAGAAACCAGGACTCCTTGGAGAAATGGCTGTTCTGGGTCTGAGGTAAGAAGTGAGGACAACAAAAGCCTGGAATATTTTGTCATTCTACATAGATGTTTTACTACATATAAAACCAATGGAGATATGTCAAAAGGACTCAGGAGCCAAGAGGTTCCTACTGGCCAAAGATGAGACAATTTGAGGGTCAATTAAGATTAAAATGCAATGGATTGAAAAGCATAAACCATACTTAAATCCATGATTTAAGTATAAATCATAAATGCAAAGGCCCTGTGGCAGGAGCATATTTAGCATACTGTATCTTGAGCCCCAGTGACTCATTTGGTTCCAATTTTGAGGATTTCTAGCACCCGGTGCTGGGACAGGGCTGCCTCTGGAGTTGTTAACACCTTGTAAATCTGTCCCTTTTAAGCAGCACCATGTGCATATGCTTTAGCACAGCTATAATTGTGGTTTTGGTTTTAATTAGAGGAAGCCCCCTGGGGGATTAACTATGTGCTAGCAAGGGCAGTTAGACATCTTCCTGCAGAGTGCTCATAACTAAGGATATGCTCCAGCTGCTGGGAGAGGCCAGTCCACTGGGGTCACCTAGGAAGGGCAGGGCTGCAGGTGTAGCCAGGGCAGCTGAGAATCCCCATCAGCTGGAAGTAACTGCCAGTCCTTTCTTTCAGGATGAATTTCTAAGGTTGGCAGCAGTCCTGTGGAAGTGGATATCAGAACTGCTTGCCTCATTTAATGGGGAAACCAAGACAAGACTATCTTAGAGTTCCTTCAGGTAAAAGCCATTCAAATCATTCATGGAACATGTATTGAACACCCACTCAAGGTCAGGGTCTGTGCACACACCAGCACACCAGTGAAAAGAGTAAACAAACTGTGGTCACTGCTTTCAAAGAACTTACAGGCATTTACACATTTCGCTTCTGCTACCTATATATTCTGTTTCTCTAGTAAAAGCAGTTCTGAGCTACCAAGTTGGAGATTTGAGATCTAATCTCTGATCTGAACCATCTCTTGGGTGGAAGCAAGGGAGGGGTAGTGGGTAGTTCATGTGCTCTGAGAATTGCCAGACCTTCCTTTCTCCTTCCCCCCATTTCTCTCTCTCTCTCTCCCCTCCCTTTTTTCCCCTCCCTTCCTCCCTCTCCAAATATTTTTTGAGCACCCACTAAGTCTCATTCCCTCTTCTGGGTACTGAGGCTCTAGCCTTGAACAAGACAGACATGGTTCCTGCCCTCAAGGAGCTCATAGTCTAGTCGGAAAGACAATGAACAAGTAAATTTACAAAACAAATAATTGCAGACTCTTAGGGGCTGAGAAGGATATAAAGTGTGATGATAAAGAATAACAGGTGGCCAAGATGGTGGAGTAGGAAGAAGCTGAGCTCACCTCCTCCAACAGGTGCTCCAATATTACAACTGTTTACAGACCAACTATTGATGAGAATGACCCGAAGACTAACAGAAAAGATTTTCCACAACTAAAGACATAAAGAAGGAACCACAACAAGACAGGTAAGAGAGGCAGAGATGTGGTATATATAGTAAATACCCACAATTCTGGGTAGGCAACTCAAAACTGGGAGGATAATCACAACTGTAGGGGTTTTCCTGAGGAGCAAGCGGTCCAAGCCGCTCATTGGGCTCCCCAGCCTGGGGATCCTATACTGGGAAGGTGAGCCCCCCATAATGTCTTGATTTGAATGCCAGCAGGGATTGTGTACAGGAAAGCCAGAGGGTTGTAGGAAACAGAGACTCCATCCTTAGAGTGTGCATGCAAAATCTCACTTGCTCTGAGACCCAGTGCAGAGGCAAGTAATTTGAAAGGAGCCTAGGTCAGACCCACTAGCTGATCTTGGAGAGCCTCCTGGAGAGGCAGGAGGCATCTTAGACTCCCCTGGGGACATAGACACTGGTGGCAGTCATTTTGGGGAGCCCATTCTACCATGAGGACACTGGTGCTTAGAAGCACCATTTTGGAGTCCTCCCTCTAGCTGATTAGTACCAGCGGCTTACCGCCCCCCCCCCCCCCCCCCGCAGAGTGACCATCCAGCCATTCAGGAGCACTGACCTGCTCATAAGCACCTGGCAACAGCCCCAAGGCCCCCATGGGTAACCCAGCCAGCTACCCCGGGACTTGGCCCTGCCCACCAGTAAGCCAGTAGCCTCCACATGAGGCAGGAACTGGCAGCCAACCAGGCCAATGGATAGCCCCACCTACCAGCATGACCACAGTAGTTGGCCCTGCCACAATAGAAGGGCCCACACAGCCCACATAGGGGGGCACCTCTAGAGCATATAACTCTGGTGAGCAGGGGAAGAATGCTGCTGGGTCCCACAGGATATCTCCCAAATAAGGCCACTTCTCCAAGATTGGGAAATGTAACCAACCTACCTAATGCATAGCAATAAAACCAGAGAATAAGGCAAAATGAGGCAACAGAAGAATATGTTCCAAATGAAGGAACAAGATAAAACATCAGAAGAAGAGCTAAGTGAAGAGTACCTAAGCAATCTACCTGATAAAGAGTTCAAGCTAATGATCATAAAGATGCTTAATGAACTCAGGAGAAGAATGGATGAACACAGTGAGAAGTTTAACAAAGAGCTAGAAAATATAAAGAATCAACAGAGCTGAAGAATACAATATCTGAAATTTAAAAATGCACTAGAAGTAATCAACAGTAGATTAGATGACACAGAGGAACAGATCAGCAAACTGGAAGACAGAGTAGTGGAAACAGCCAAGCTGAAAAGAAAAAAGGGAAAAGAATTTTTAAAAATGAGATTAGTTTAAGAGAGCTCTGAGGCAATATCAAGCATACTAACATTTGCATTATAGGGGCCCTAGAAGGAGAAGAGAAAGAGGAAGGTGCAGAGAATTTATTTGAAGAAATAATAGCAGAAAACCTCCCTAACCTGGAAAGGAAACAGACGTCCAAGTCCAGGAAGCTCAAGATGAACCCAAAAAGATCCACGCCAAGACACATTGTAATTAAAACGGCAAAAGTTAAAGAGAGAATCTAAAAGCAACAAGGGGAAAGAAATTATTTACATACATGGAAACTCCCATAAGACTATCAGGGAGTTTTTAGCAGAAATTTTGCATGCCAGAAAGGGGGGCATAATATATTTTAAGTGGTGAAAGGAAAAAACCTACAACCAAGAATACTCTACCTGGCAAGGCTATCATTCAGATTTGAAGGAGAGATAAAGAGTTTTACAGATAAACAAAAGCTAGAAGAGTTCAGCACCAATAGCCAGCTTTACAAGTAATGTTAAAGGGACTCTCTAAGTGGAAAAGAAAAGACCAAAACTAGAAATATGAAAATTATGAAAAGAAAAATCTAATTGGCAAAGGCAAATATATAGTAAAGGTAGTAGATCAATGACTTATAAAGCTCGTAGGAAGGTTAAAAGACAAAAGTAGTAAAATCATCTTATCCACAACAAGCAGTTAAGGGATACACAAAACCAAAAGATGTAACATATGATCTCAAAAACACTAAATGTTGGGGGAAGGAGTAAAAATGAAGGGTTGTTAGAATGTGTTCATACTTAAGAGGTCATCAACTTAACAGAATCCCATATATACAGGTTGCTATATATGAACCTCGTGGTAAGCACAAATCAAACATCTATAACACACACACACACACACACACACACACACACACACACATCCCAAAGAGAAAGGAATCCAAACATAACAGCAAGATAGTCATCAAGTCACAAGGGAAAAGAGCAAAAGAAGAAAAAGGAACAAAGAAGAAATATAAAAACAACCAGAAAACAATGAACAAAATGGCAATAAGTACATGTCTATTGATAATTACTTTAAATATAAATGGACTAAGTGCTCCAATCAAAAGACAGAGTGGCTGAATGGATAAAAACAAGATGCATATACATGCTGCATTCAGACTTAAAGACATACACAAACTGAAAGTGGGGGGATGGAAAAAGATATTCTACGCAAATGGAAGTGAAAAGAAAGCTAGGGTAGCATACTTACACAAGACAAAATAGACTTTCAAACAAAGACTGTAACAAGAGACAAAGAAAGACATTACATAATGATAAAGGGATTGATCCAACAAGAAGATATAACAATTGTAAATATATATGCACCCAACACAGGAGCACCTAAATACATAAAGTAAATACTATCAAACATGAAGGGAGAAATTGACAGTAACACAATAAAAGTAGGAAACTTTAACACTTCACTGACATCAATGGACAGATCATACAGACAGAAAATCAATAAGGAAACACTGGCCTTAAATGACATATTAGGTCAAATGGACTTAATAGATATCTATAGAACATTCCATCCAAAGCCAGCAGAATACACATTCTTTTCAAGTGCACATGGAACATTCTCCAGGGCAGATCACATGTTAGACCGAAAAACAAGTCTCAACGAATTTAAGAAGATTGAAATCATATCAAGATCTTTTCTGACCAGAGTGGTATGAGACTATAAATCAACTGTGAGAAAAAAATTGCAGAACACACAAACATGTGATGGCTAAACAATATGCTACTAAACAACCAGTGAGTCACTGAATAAATCAAAGAGGAAATTAAAAAATACCTGGAGACAGATGAAAATTAAAACACAACAATCCAAAACCTATAGGATGCAGCAAAAGCAGTTGTAAGAGGAAAGTTTATAGCAATACAAGCCTTCCTCAAGAAAAAAGAAAACTCGAAACTAAGAGCTGATTCTTTGAAAAGATTAAAAAATTTGATAAATCTTGAGCCAGGCTCATCATGAAAAAAAGAGAGAGGACCCAAATTAATAAAATCAGAAATGAAGGAGGAGAAGTTACAACTGACACCATAGAAATATCATAGAAGAATCATAAGAGATTACTATGAACATTTAAATGCTAATAAAATGGATAGCCTAGAAGAAATGGACAAATTTCTAGAAATGTATAATCTCACAAGATTGAATCAGAAAGAAAGAGAAAATATGAATAGACCAATTAACAGTAATGAAATTGAATCAGTAATTAAAAAAAAAACTCCCAACAAACAAAAGTCCAGGACTAGATGGCTTCACAGGTGAACACCACCAAACCTTTAAAGAAGAGTTAATACCTATCCTTCTCAAACTATTCCAAAAAACTGCAAAATGAGGAATGTTTCCAAACTCATTCTATGAGGCCAGCATTACTCTGATACCAAAACCTGACAAAGATACCACAAAAAAGAAAATGAACAACAAAAAATATCAACATCAGGGATGAGCATAGATGCAAAAATCCTCAACAAAATATTAGCAAACCAAATTCAAGAATACAATAAAAGGATCATACACCATGACCAAGTGGGATTTATCTCAGGGATGTAAGGAAGTTTCAATATCCACAAATCAATCAATGTGATACACCACATTAACAAACTGAAGAATAAAAATTATATGATCACCTCGATAGATGCAGAAAAAGCTTTTGACAATATTCAACATCGATTTATGCTTAAAAAAAACTCTCAATAAAGTGGTTATAGAGGGAACATGCCTCGATGTAATAAAGGCCATGTATGGCAAGCCCATACATACTCAACAGTGAAAAACTGAAAGCATTTCCTCTAAGATCAGGAACAAGACAAGGATGTCCACTGTTGCCAATTTTATTCAACATAGTATTGGAAGTCTCAGCCACAACAATTAGACAAGAAAAAGAAATAAAAGGAATCCAAATTGCAAAGGAAGGAGTAAAACTGTCACTGTCTGCAGAGGACATAATACTATATATAGAAAATTCTAAAGACACCACCAAAAACCTATTAGAATTAATAAATGAATTCAGTAAAGTTGCAGGATACAAAGTTAATATACAGAAACCTGTTTTGTTTCTATACACTAACAACATACTACCAGAAAGAGAAATTGAGAAACCAATTTCATTTATGATTGCATCAAAAAGAATAAAATACCTAGGAATAAATATAACTAAGGAGGTAAAAGACCTGTACTTGGAAAACTGTAAGATATTGATGAAAGAAAACCAAAACACTAATTCAAAAAGATATATGCACCCCTATGTTCATTGCAGCATTATTTGCAATAGCCAAAATATGGAAGCAACATAAGTGTCCATCAACAGATGAATGGATAAAAATGTGCTATATATACACAATGCAATACTGCTCAGCCATAAAAAATAATGAAATCTTGCCATATGCAACAAAATAGATGGACCTTGAGGGCATCATGCTAACTGAAATAAGTCAGACGGAGAAAGACAAATACTGTATGATTTCACTTATACGTGGAATCTAAAAAACAGAACAAATGAACAAACACAAAAAAACAGAAATAGACTCATAGAGGACAAATGGGGTTGCCAGAGGGGAGTAGGGAGGGAGGATTAAAAGGCGGAAAAAGGTAATTACGTGAGGTAATGAATGCCAATTAGCTTGATTGCGGTGATCATGTCACAGTATATATTTATATGAAATCATCACATTGTGCACCTTAAATATATACAATTTTTGTCATTTATACCTCAATAAAGCTAAAAAAAGACTTTAAAAAGAAAAAGAATAACAGATGGATCAGGGTTATTCTTTCCACAGATGTGATGCTTAGACCTGAATGATGAGAAGAAGCTGGCCAAGCAGAGACCCAGGGAAATAGAAGTCCAGGTGAACGGAACAGCAAATACAAATGGAACAGCAAATGCAAGAAATGACTGCATGTGTTTAAGGAACAGAAGGGAGGCCAGTACGGTTGGAGCCTGTAAGCCAGGGAAAGAGTGGAATAAATCAGTTTGAGAGGGGGACAAGAGCTTATATTTTATGTCAAGGGGAAGAAGTTTTGTAGGACTTTAAATAGAGGGTATGTCATGGTCTGGTTTATGATTTTCAGAGATCATTCTGATTGCTATGTGGAGGATGCATTGGCGAGGGAGTGAAGAGAGGAAGTAGGGGTATGGTCAGGATGCTGCAAAGACAACCCAAGGAAGAGCTGATAGTATCCTGACCCAGGTGTTTGCAGTGCAGGTGAAGGAAGAGGAGAACTGGAGGATATGCTGTGGAGGTGAAACCAGCAGGGAATGCTGAAAGATTGCACTTTGGGACCTAAAGGGGTGAGATAAATCAAGGATAACTCCAAGATTTTTAGCCTGAGCAATAAGAGGGATGTAATTGCTGTCTGCAGAGATGGAGAAGATAGAGAAGTAGCATGTTTGGAAGTAAAGATTCAGACTTCCACTTTGGATGTGTTAATGCTGAGACATTTGTGAGTCATCCAAGTGGAGATTTTGCGTGAGTAATTGGGTATGCTGGGCTGAAACTCAAGGACAAGTCTGGGAAGCAGAAATAAAGCTGGGAGTCATCAGCATTTACGTAGTATCCAAACCAGTGGTTCTCAACTTTGGCTGCACAGGGGGTGCACAGTGGGATCACCAAAGGAGGTTTATAAGCTCCAGGTGCTCAAGGTATAACACAGTCTATTAAAATCAGAATCTCTGTGGGGTTGGGACCCAGGCACCAGTATTTTCAGGCTCCCCAGGTGATTCCAATATGTAGCCAAGGCTGAGAACCATGGCTCTGAATCCTGGCTGAGATAGTGAGTGGTTCTCCAGGTGGAGTCCCAGGACCAGCATCATCACCATCACCTGGAACTGGTTAGAAATACAAATGTTCGGGTTTCACCACAGGCCTATGGAATCAGACACTGCGGGGGTGACACGCAGTGCCCTGTGTGTTAACAAGCCCTCCAGGTGAGGCTGATCCAAGCTAGGATCTGAGAAGCCCTGGGATAGATGGAGTGGAGGTGGGGGGGTAAGAGGAGAAGAGCGCACAGGTGAGTCCTGAGTCAGTCTGAATTGAGAAACCTGGTGAAGGAGGAGCAGCCAGGCCTATGAGACTACAGAAGCCCAAATAGGATCATGTATCAAGGGGAGAGCAATTAACTGGTCGATGAAATAACATGAATGCTTAGGGGGATTCAAATAAATGTAACAGCAGGAAGATGAGCACAGGATTTGGCAGCATGGAGACCCTGGGTGGCTCAGCAGAGGCTGTTTCAGCCCGATTGAAGAGGTCACTGGGGGAGGAAATGGGTTTGCAGGTCAGGCACTCAGCATGGTCTTGGGGACCTGGGCTGTGCCTCGTCAGTAATAGCTTTTCTCTCCACCTTTGTAAAGTCTGTTGTTGAACAAATGCAAAGTATTATGTTTCTCTTCCAATATTGATTTCTCTTAATAGGTCGTGAATAACAATAAAAGTAGACTGTGCCCTTCAGAGTGCTACCAGCAAACCCAAGTTTTCACAAAAACTCTGAGGTAGAAAGATAGACTCTGTGGATTGACTGCAGGAGCCAGTTCTTACCTTCTCTTCCTTTGCTGCCTCCCACTTGGGAGGCTGAAGATAAAAGCCTAATCCTGGCATTCCCACTTTCCTTACCTACTAGAGTGGCCATGTGGCCCATGTCTGCCCAGTGGGTTGTTAGGGTAAGCTGCTGGGTGGGTTCTGGGAAAGATATTTTCTTTCCTGATAAAAGAAACAGGCATGTGAGCAGAATTCATAGACGCCACCCCTCCTTTCCAAGCTTCCTTCTAGATGCTTGGCGCTGTGGCAGACATCCTGCAACCATGAGGCAACAGCTTGCAGATGAAAGGCAATGGTTGATAGACGGCAGAGTGCAAATAGAATGGAAAGAGTGAGAAGGGGAGGGAAGAGGGGAGACAGTATGAGTGAGCGCTTGGGTCCTTAATCACATCTCTGTGCGGGTAAACCAGCCCTGGAGCTTCCTGCTGCTGGGCTTCTTTTTTTGTTTGTTTGTTTGTTTTTGTTTTTGTTTCTTGCGGTACGCGGGCCTCTCACTGTTGTGGCCTCTCCCGTTGCGGAGCACAGGCTCCGGACGCGCAGGCTCAGCGGCCATGGTTCACGGGCCCAGCCGCTCCGTGGCATGTGGGATCTTCCCAGACCGGGGCACGAACCCGTGTCCCCTGCATCGGCAGGCGGACTCTCAACCACTGTGCCACCAGGGAAGCCCTACTGGGCTTCTTGTTTGTCAGATATTGTTTAAGCAACTATTACTTGGGGTTTCTGCTATTTGCAACTGAGATCCTTCTTACCTGATACAGGAATGTATTCTTGTCCACTTTCAGCAGAAGGGAAAATGGAGGTACAGAAAGGAGACGAGGCTTTCCCAGGGTTTCACGGCCATGAGAGGTGGGGCTCGGGTTAGATTTGGACTTCTGGGCTCACCCATTCAGGCCTGTTTCTGGGATTACCACCTCCCCGAGGCAAAGCTGGTGTCCATGCAAATCTCTTGGCACAGACCCCAGGACGCTTTAAGGAAGCGACGTTTCAGCTGAGATCTGGATGGGGAGGCGGGGAGGAAGGAGTATTTTAGGCAAAAGGTACAGTGTGTTCAAAAGACAGAAAGGGGCTTCCCTGGTGGTGCAGTGGTTGAGAGTCCGCCTGCCGATGCAGGGGACACGGGTTCGTGCCCCGGTCCGGGAAGATCCCACATGCCGCGGAGCGGCTAGGCCCGTGAGCCATGGCCGCTGAGCCTGCGCGTCCGGAGCCTGTGCTCTGCAACGGGAGAGGCCACAACAGTGAGAGGCCCGCGTACCGCAAAAAAAAAAAAAAAAAAAAAAAAAAAAAAAAAAGACAGAAAAGCTGCAAAGGACTGAAGGTTAGAGGAATTGACCTTGAGCATGGTGGGCCAGTGAGGTTAGTAAGGGTCATGAAGGGATGAAGTTGGAGGGGTTGTCATTCACCAGAAATGCCATGGTAGATTATATTATTCTTCCAAATTTCTCACCTTTTCCAGCATTCATGCCCTTTGCCATGAGACCAAAACATGTCGGAACCTTTCACATCAGCACACGTAGTTCCTCCTCATTCTTTTTGACTGCGGTGAGGCATCAGCAGTCATTACGTGCACCCCCTCTGCTTTCCTTGTCTATGAAGTTTTCTATCAAAGGTCTCTCGGGCAGCCTCAAACTTAAAGATTTAGCTTCATGCTTCAAAAAGCTAACCGTGCAAAACAACTGGTTTTTTTTCAGGGGGTCCTTCCCTTTAGACCTTAACTTGGGCCACCCCGACTCCCCCCCCACTCGTTAATGGTAGTCACTGAGGCTAATCCTGAAGGACTACTGAAGGCAGAGTGCCTCAGTGTCAGCCCCATCAGGGTGTCTGCTTGGATGGAGGTCGTGCCTTCCTGGGGCAGCCTGCATCTGATGAATGAGAGCGACAGGGGTAAAGGTCCAGAAACCTAATCCTCGTCTGAGACAGTTTGAAGGGCTATTCTTTCTCCCAGCTTCCTCTCCATGTTGCCCAAAGCTCTACTAGACCTGCTGCTCAGCCCTGCTTCCTCCCCTTTCCTTCCATAGATGTTGATTCCTTAAAAAATCACTTTCCATTCCAACTCTTAGCCTCTGCCTGCATAGACCTCATCTCCTGCAGCCCTAGTTCTGATTCCCAGAGTTCAGGCGTTGTCTCCTCCACCTCTTCTTCGCATAAGAGCCAGGTCTCTTTACACAAGCAGGTCCCCCAGGCATGAGCTTGGCAAACCTGGGATTGAGGTGAAGCGTCCCCTCGGTCAGGCCACGAAGGCATCCACTGCACCAACCCCTGGAAATGGTGCCAACTTGCCTGGCATCTTCACAGCCAGTGCTGTCTAAGGCATCTCATTGTTTCTTCCTAGTCAGAGTGACGGAGAGTGGCTTCTGTGACCTCATAATACATTTTACTTATTTGTTCTGAGTCTGCTTGTCCCACTAGCTAAGGAGTTCCTGCTTTCTCTGAGGATAAGGATATCTTACCTCTGTAAGCTGGGAACTGGCTTGGAGAAGGCTCTAAAAAAATGTGTATTGAATGAATGCCTATGAGTCTTGTTTCTTCCCCTGGTCTGTGAAATCCTTGAGGATGGGAATCATGTCTTATTCTTTCTTGGTACCCCAAGGCCTGGGGATGGCCACAGAAAAGTGCTAGTTAATGATGGGTGGGTAGGTGGTTCATGCCATGAAGACTGGCTACTCAAGAGCACAGGTAGACTATATATACTTCCTGGGCACCACCAAAGGAGAAGGATAAACTTCAGCTGGTCTCTGGGGAGAGCTTCCAGTGGAGGAAGATGTGAGCTGCACTAGGATGAGTGTGTAGGGCTGGGGATGCGGGCAGAGATGCTTCATGCAGAAGAGACAGTGTGAGTGTGGAGTCCAGCTGTAATTTCTACCTTCCCAGCATTCAGGATCCCTCTGGGAAATACTTTCCTGGTCCTCTTCTGAGGAGAGGCCCCCACTCTCAGTCCAGGTGGAGTTGGCCCCTTTGTACCCCTAAGCCACAAGCCTCCCACATGATTGGTTTGGGGATGGGCTCTTGGCCTACAGGCCCATCAATGCCCGTGAGTCTTGCTTCTTCCCCTGGACTGTGAAATCCTTGAGGATGGAATCATGTCTTATTCTTTCTTGGTACCCCAAGGCCTGGGGATGGCCACAGAAAAGTGCTAGTTAATGTTGGGTGGATAGGTGCTTCACGCCATGAAGATTGGCCACTCAAGAGCGTGGGTAGACTATATATACTTCCTGGGCACATTGCTAGAACGGTACATTGGTACCGTTGCTAGAACGTTTAGGAAAAAGAACAAAATCTGTTAGGATGCCTTCAGCTGCAATTACAAATACCAATAAAACAGCTGAACAGGCTTAAAAAGAGAAAATGCATTATTTCACATAATGAGAAGTTTATGGTCAGGGCGCCTTCAGGAATGGTTACTTTAGCTATTCAACAATATGATCAGTGGCTTAGGGTCTATCTCCTATTTGGCCATCAACCTTATCCTTACAGTCACAGGATGGCTGCTGCAGATCCAGGTATCACATCCAGCCATGATAAAGACCAAAGGTGGAAAAGGGACTGTTTCCTCCTTTGTGGTTCTCCCATCTATCATCTACGTTGGTCTCACCAGCCCATGTTCTAACGAATCACAGGCCAGAGAAATTGCCTCTGTTGATGCATTCTCAATAAGGGCAATATCTCCCCCGAGGAGACAAAAATTTGTTTAGTGGAGGGTGATGGGAAAAAAATCTTAGATATTACAACGATCTGTGGCTCTCCAAAGGGCCATAGCATATAAACAGGTATATATCTGTGGCATTAAAATTTCATGGGGGCACAATTAGGAGAAAGAATGTCTTAAAAGGCTCCTTAGGAAGATGATAATGGGAAAAAAAGGTTGAGAAACACTGCCTTAGACCAAGGTTCACCTCCTGAGCCTGGAGACTGCGTCCTCTGAAACATATGCATCTGGGGAGGGAGCTGAAGACAGGAAAAAACCCGGCCCTATCATCAAGGAGGTGGGCAAAGACTGTGGTCCTGGCAGTCACCTGCTGCCACTCTGCAGGAGCTCTCCTTACCCTGCAGTTGCTAGAGGTGGGAGGCTGCGAGTGAGGAATTGCGAAGATGGAGAGAGTGGCATTTAATTAGCAGCGGCCGCTAATGAACATCCAAATCTACACTCTATCCTTTGTTTAAACCAGCTTGAGTTAGGCACGTGCCACTTATCATTAAACAATGAAGGGCTTATGCAATAATCAGAAGCTGTTAAGTCCTCTTGCGTGACAAGTGGTCTGGAGGTTTCTTGTGGGGAGTTAGAGGCAACCTAGGCCTCCAGCACCAGGGAATAGGCAGGTAAAGCATGGAGGATGCCCGTTGTGATAGACTACTCAGGAGTTAGAAATGGTGGTTGCGCATTCACACAGAGCCTAGATCTTAAAACAGTGTTGAGTGAAAAGGTAAGAAACGATATTAATAGCATTTACGTAAATTAAAAGCATGCACACAGAAAACAACATTGTACATTTTCCAAGGGCATGTTCATGTTTAAAGACATATACCAGATGTGTTTGAGGGGATGATGAAGTGGAGGAAGGATGGGAGCCGGGCGGGTGGGTGAAAGGGACAAATAATAAAACAAGGAAGGGTTTCCTTCGACTAGTAACAAAGTGTGGCTGGAGCCACGGCATGTGATTAACTTAACTCTCTGCACCTGACTTCCAATTAGGAGGGAAAGGAAGTGGAAGTACCCAGAGACTCCTTAATAAAGAACAGGGGACACTCCCTTAGGGAGAAAGGGAAGAAACAGCTCCAGGCGGACAGAGCAGGGAGGAGGAGAAGGGCTGGGGCTGAGGGTGAGAAAGACCCTTGGGCTGAAGGAGGAGATTGCTTCTTATACCACTTAAGCAGGACGGTCCTAGTGACCCGCCTCGGGGACCTCAGACTCCTCATCTGTAAGACGGAGACAAAGTGGAGGAGGAGGTTTGTTTCCAACACAGTTCCCAGCATCTTCCCGGTCAACTTAAAACCCAGACCCCCAGGGCCCAGCCCAGAGATGCTGGGTTATTAGGACCTGGGCCACCCTGGGTACCGTATTTACTTTCAAGTGCCCCATGTCATTCAGGTGTGTGCAGCAGGGTTAAACTGATGTTCCAGGGTTCTAGAAAGCGATGAAACTTTCATTGTATGCTCTTCTTTTTTTAAAAAATAAATTTTATCTAATACAAATGAACTTATTTGCAAAGCAGAAACGGGCTCACAGACATAGAAAACAAACCTATGGTTACCAAAGGAAAAGGTGGGGGGAGGGATAAATTAGGAGTATGGGATTAACAGTTACACGGTACTGTATATAAAATAAACAAGGATTTACTGTACAGCACAGGGAACTATATTCCTTATCTTGTAATAACCTATAATGGAAAAGAATCTGAAAAAGAATATATATGTGTGTACTTATTTATTCTGAATCACTTTGCTGCACACCTGAAACTAACACAATATTGTAAATCAACTATGCCTCAATAATAAATAAATAAAGTAAAAATCAAAAATGAATAAATAAATAAATCTCATTCTCCCCTGCAGACCACCACCGTGATTGCTTGATTACAAACATATTTCCTTGACTCTAAGACACCTTCCCCCATAGATTTTAACTTTTCTAAAATTGGGAGAAGTCTTACAATAACATATGGTCAGATTTCCTTTTTTCCTCTGAAAAAATGCTGTTAAGTTGGTGGTACATCTCACAGTTTACAATGTCATAGAATTAGGGAAACATGGTGTAATAGTCTTCAAGCTGAGAGTTTGGGGGGAAAAATCACAAAGATGACAACAAAATCACCCATAATCTCATTCCCAAAGGGATCTATTGCCAGCATCTTGTAATATTTCTAGTCCCTTGTTTTTGTTGTTCTAAGTCTTCCTTTCACTATCAATGAGTAATTCTCAAGCACCTATTCTACACACCCCACTTACGGACTTAGAAGAAAAGTAAGAATTCTAGCTACTCTGGGCTAGCTCTTTAGGTACATGATTGCTCATTCCATACAATAGCCCTAAAAGGTGAGGGATAGTATTTCTACTGAACACAGGAGGAATATAGAAGCTGAGGAGGTAAAGGACTTGTCCCCTTGGTCATGGTCAGTAAGAGGCTGAGCTGGGATTCGAGCCCAGGCAGCTGGACTTGATGCTGCCTCTCAGGGCAGAGGCCAGTCTGGTCTAAGGAGGGAGGTTCGTGGACTATGGGTCAGGGCTGTGGGAAGGGGTTGTTTCTTGGTGGCGCCAGGGGCTTCCTGGAGAATCATGTGGAGGCCCTGTTAACACAAACGTGGCTCTGCAGCAGGAACTTGGGTTCAAATCCAGCTCACGGTTCTTACAGATCATTTAACCACTTTGAGCCTCAATTTCCTCATCTTTAAAATGGAGATAAATGATACCACCCTCAAAGGGCTGTAGGAAGGATGAGAAATTATTGTATAAGGAAAGTGCATGGCTCACAAAGAATACTTAACATAGAGAACTAAAACCACTGGGGTTTGGATCAAGGGTGTAGAGGAAGTATTAGAAGTCTCTATGACATATCAATATCAGTATAAATATTCTAAGAAGGGGTGGCTATTTTAGCCAAGCTCTATTCGGGAAATTCTAGGAGATATATTGGGGGCTTCTATTATGAACTGACTCACTTTTTTGGTAAAGAAAAAAATTCATTTGCAAAAAAAGTCAATTAAGCAAAAACAAAAATAGTCTTCAAGTTTGAGGTCTAGAAAAATAATGTATCTCCTTCTGGCTTGGGACTTCACATTCCGTTCAAATTCAGTCCAGAACCTCTGTTTCTTCAACCCCAGGGATGGAACACAGGTGCCCCAGGTGACTCTGATGAGCAACCAGAGTGGAGCTGGGACCGCCTGAGTCAGCCATGCATGGGCCACAGGCCCCTTCCTACCTCCTCATGCCCACAGCCTAGCAATGAGGGGGTGGGGGTAGTGGGGGCAGACACAGAAGAGCTGCCAATTCCTGGTGCCCAGGTTCAAGGCCAAGAGAGAAGGAAAGACCAAGGTGAAGCCTGAGTGGGAGGGAGGCCAGCACCAGGATGGGTCCTGAAGATGTGGAGGCTGGGGTCAGGAAACCTAGGTTAGAATCCAACTCCTCTACCTCCCTGCTGCTTGTCCTCAGGGGAGATTCCCAATCTCTTAGGCCCTCTGTTCTCTGTAAAGCTGGTGTAGTGTAGATTAAATGAGAGGATGAAGGTAGGGGCCTGGCTCAGTGCCTGGCATGCAGCAGGGCGCACTGGATGTCGTTCATGGTGCTCCTGACACCTCATCACAGCACTGAGAAGTTGGTGCTATTGTTTCTGCCATTTTACAGTTGAGGAAACTGAGGCTCAGAGAGGTTAAGTGACTGGCCCAAGATTGCACAGCTGGTAAATGACAGAACTGGAGTTTGAATTCAGATTTGTTTGCTCTAGAATTCGTACCTTTTCCTTTTCTGGGTCTGGGCTAGACAAAATAGACAAAGGAAAAATGTGAGTGATGATGATGGGATTTGAACCATTATCAGCCCAGGTCTGAGCTCTGTGCTTGCTGGGGACGTAAGAGAACCTCCACCCTTTACTTCTGACTCAGGCCACACCAGCCAGACGGAACCCCGAGGAGACAGGGCTGTGGAGCCTCCAAGACTGAGGGTTTTTGACAACTGGGGTTTTTTTTTGGTGTTAGTTATTTTGGAAAAGCAGACGGGAGCACAGGAGGAATGGTCTCACTCCCAGGCATATGGGAGCCGGCTGTCAGCTACTATGGAAAATGATAAGACAGCTTAATTTTTAAAATTTTTTATATATACTAGTAATGAAGTGGGAGGAATTTGGAGGAGGAGGTCTACGAGGAGAAGGGAAAGTATTACAGATGTTGGAGTCATGCATGGGGGATGGCTATGGCCCACCTGGGACTGCAGTTCCTGCAGCCAGGAGGGGTGGCAGAGGGGAGGGCCTGGTGGCATCTGACCATGGGGCCCTCAGCAATGTGGAAAATCTCTGTGGTCTGTCCGGGGACAGGAGTGTGTCTGGGCTGGGATTAGAGGTGGACAGGGAAGTAGGGGTTTCTCTCTGGGCTGGTTCTGGTCCCCAAGTCCTGGCATGACACACATGCCAGGCAGGAGGGCTGGGGAAACAAGATGAGTGTTTGCTCAACAGGAAGATGAAGCATATGCGAGGTGGGCTCAGGTGGTCAGTGGGGAACTTGGCCTGGGGCGGCTAAGACCCTAGGGCCACAGGGTGATCGGTGGGTGCTGCAAAGCCCAGGAGGGTTTCCTGGAGCAGGTTGAAATGGGGCTGGCAGGATGGAGAAGGTGGTAGGGGTGAGGAGGATCAGCATTTATTGAGTACTTGCTAAGCATGGAACTAAAAACCAGAATAGAAATGCATTCATTTAACAAATATTTATTGAGTACCTACTATGTACTAGCCATTGTTCTGGCCTCTGGGGATGAAGCAGAGAATAAAAGAGAATCCCTGCCCTCATGGTGCTCACATGCTGGTGGAGGACAGGGACAACAATCCAGTAAGCAGATAAATACCATGCTGGGTGGTGATCCATGATACAGAGTAAGAGAAATCGAAGAAAGGTCCCTTCGGTTTACTGAGTACCTACCATGTGCCAAGCCCATGCACTGGTGGAGGACTCTGCAGCTGTTGATACCACTTTATAACTAGCTCACCTTACCTGGCATTGTTCTAAGTGCTTAAATGGATTAATTTATGATCCTGACAAAACAATTGGAGGGAGGTACTATTACAGTCATCCTCATTTTACGGATGAAGAAATGAGGTGAAAGAACTGCTTGAGGGTCATGGATTTGAACCCAGTTAGACTCCAGGACCTGCACACTTAACCTTGCTGGGCTGTCAGCCTGATCATCTATATCTGACTTCTCCTTGGGGCCTGGGCTTCCTTACAACGTGGAAACTGGGTTCCAAGGGTGTGTCCCAAGACAGAGCCAGAGTGAAGCTCTATCATCTTTGCTATCCCAGCCTTGAAAGCTCCACAGTGTCACCTCTGCTGCATTGTGTTCAATGTCAGTCCCAAGTTCTGCCCAGGACCAGGGTAGATGAAATAGACTCCCCTCTTGATGAAAGAGAGTGCCAAGGTTCTTGAAGAGCATGGGAATTAAAATGTGGCCATTTTTGGAAAGCACAATCTACCCCACTCAGCCACCTGACAGATGGGGAAGTCACACATGGACAGACCCCAGTGGTCAGGCCTCCCAGCCTGGGGCACAGGGTCTAGCCCACCTCATCTGTCCTCTGCCCTGGGAGACCCACTCCTGCCCTGCCATCCAGGGCTCTGCAAAGGTGAGCCTCTCCTTGCTTGGCTGGTGGCGATTCCAGCTGTGGTTGAGCGGGATTGACTCCATTTGCAGCTACAAGCTTCCTCTCCTAAGGGGTGGGTGAATGACCCTGGGAGGATTCATTCTTCCTCTGCTTCTAGGCCCATCTCCTTGGGGTCTCTATCAAGGAGAGAGCCCTGGACCTGGTCCCATTCCCACTTCAGCCTCACCTCTGACAGCCAGGATGATCTGATTGGCTGAGCCCCAATCAGGAGCCCATTCCTGGTCCATTCAGCAACAGGGGACGGCCCAGGTTGTGAGCTAAGCAGTTTCCATTGGTGGGAGGTTCTCAGGGGAAGCAGTTATGAGCTGGAAAGATACCCCCAAACTGTCTATTAATATGTATTGGCTCCTGCATTAGACTTTGTTTGACTCATTTAGTTTCTCCTGCCCTCCACAAACAACCCGTCAGCAAGTCCTCCAAAATATACCCTGAATCGATTCACTTTACTCCCTATTACCCTCTAGCCTCACCCAGGCCACCATCACCTCCTGCCAGGATGACTGCACCAGCTCTTCATGGTCCCACATCCACTCCCACCTCCTCCAGCTCATCTCTGCACAGCAGCTGGAGGGACCTTTACAAAATGTGAATCAGTCTATATTTTTTCCCCTGCTTGTGGCCCAACCCACAGTGGCCTCCCCTAAAGTCTGTACTCCAGATTGAGGCTCTGTCTGTGTGTCTCACCTTTTGTGCCATTCATTCTGGCCACACTGGTATCCTTTCTGTTCCTCTGATATGCCGCTGTTCCTCAGTCCTGCCTTGAGGCCTTTTCACTTTCCATTTCCTCTGTCTGCGATGCCCTAACCCAGCTCATCACATGTCTTTCAGGTCTCAGTTCAAACATCATGGTATGCCTCAACTCTGCTAAAGCGCTGAAACAAAAAGGCCCTGGAATGTGCAATGGCTCAAACACAGCAGAAGTGTGTCTCTCACTCATGTAATGGATGTGCCGATGCAGTAGGTGGCTCTCCTCCACGTGGTGATACAGGGATCCAGGATCTTCCATCCTTGCTGTCACTTGCACTCCACCAGGGGAAAAGAAAGAACATGCAGGAAGCTCACCCACTTCTGAAAGCCTAGCTTTAGAAGTGGCACTCCCACCCCATTGGCAAGAGCTGGTCACATGGCCACACCTGGATGCTCAGAGAGGGCTGGGAAACATTGCCCCTGCTTGGGAAGCACTTGTCAGCTCCAGCCATATACCCACAAAGGGGAGCATGGATCTGATGGACAATTGACTACCTTGGCCACGGTCACCTTCTCAGAGAGGCACTCCCACCCCAATCATCCCACCCAAAGAATGTCCCTTTACCATACATGATAGGTATGGTAATGTCCCATTACCATACAAATCATATCGCTATTTGATTTTCTTCATAGTACATTTTATTTACCTGCTAGTTTATTGTTTCTATCCCCTTCTAGAGGGTAAGCTCTAGGGTGAAAATCTTGTTTAGCTAGTTAATGCCATATTCTTAGCACCTCAATCAGTGCTTTGTCCATAGTAGACATTTAGTAAATAGGTGTTGAATCAACGAAAGGACAAATAATTTCCATTTTACCAGTAGGGACGCGAGGAAACCAGTGACTTCAAGGACAGAAAATACTTGTCCCCAGGGCTCGGCCTATGTAGGGGCCCCGTTCATGTTAATTCTTTTCTTTCTCCAATGTCGATCTTGAGGCTGTAGATTTCAAGGAAAGGCTAGGCTGTGGTCTGTGAGTCAAGAGGCTTGGGTTTGAGTCTGAGTCTGTGCTGACTTCTGTGTGTGTCCTTCTTCTCTCCTGTCTGGGCCTTGGTCTCCCAGCCTGCAAGATTGGGGTGGAGCAAGTTGGGTCAGGCAAACTTCCACATTCCTCAGGGCTTGAGAGTAGACGACCACCCCCAGAGTCCATCTGTACCTTCTTTTTCCAACAGCTGACCTTTGGGAGGAAGGTCTCCTCCCCTTCTTCCTCCCCGTCTACAGGCTTAATAAGGCTTAATGAGGGGCCTGGCTGGGCCCAGACACTCAGTGGCCACCAGCTCATGCTTTCACCCAAGGGCAGGGTAGGGGAGCGTGGCTAATGACAGGGTCCTGGTAGGCGGTGAGCTTTCAGCCTCAGCTGGCCTTTCTGGGCCTCTATTAACAGACCACACAGGGAAATGTCTTCTCAGGGCCCATGATTTTCAATTTTCCACTGGAAAAGTCAGCCAGGAAGAGGTAATCAGGAGGCCAGAGACACTCACCTGTGCTTT
Organism: Tursiops truncatus; assembly: GCF_011762595.2. Taxonomy (NCBI): domain Eukaryota; kingdom Metazoa; phylum Chordata; class Mammalia; order Artiodactyla; family Delphinidae; genus Tursiops; species Tursiops truncatus. The sequence goes on from NC_047048.1 coordinate 58,737,195, forward strand.
TGTCAGGATTATTCTATTTGTCTTCCCATCTAGCTACCTACTTGGCCTTCCACCTTTCCTTCCACTTACCCATTCATTTACCCACCCAGGAATTCAAGTATCTGCCCACCTATTCACATGTCCATCCTTCCACCTAACCACCTACCAAGTTACTCTTCCACCCAGCCAATAATCCAGCATGCATGCAACCTTCCACCTTTTCTATCCATCCTTCTACCTACCACTCATCTACTCCCCATCCATTCAATCCTCTGTCTATCCCTTCATCCATCTACACACACACACATCTATCTGTCCTTCCAAGGCAGGGTGATCCAAGATCTAACTGGCATTAATTTTGTGCCTTCGACTAAAATAGAGATGAGCAAATCATTCATTCCATTCCCTCCAGCCTTTATGTCACATGATGAAAAGTACATAGTGAAAAGTCTTACTTTGTTGGCTATCAGACTTGGGATTGGATCTGAGCTCTGCTTTTACAGACTTAGTGACCTTAGACAATTTCATGCCAACGTTATTTTTGAGCAACTGCTATATGTAGGCCTCATGCTCAACACTTTACAAATGTTGGCCCATTCAATTCTCTCAGCAGCTCTTTGAGGCAGCCCCCTACTTACTTTATAGACACAGACATCTTGCTGGGCTGCCACATAAGGCTGTGAAGGTCGCACACTGCACAGCTCTTGGAGGCATCTTTTACACCACAGTCTATGGAAACAGTATCAGAATTGGATTCAGATCTGGCTGGCTCCAAAGTCAGCAATCTTTCTAGAATAATTCTGTTCTTTGGCACCTAACTGGACTTTCCCCCTGGTGACTGGGGTGCATTCTCACAAGTCTAAGTGCAGAATGACCCTTGTCCAAACTCTGCCCTTTGAGTGGAGAGAGGGCAGGAGAGAAAGGGAATAGACATACTGGTTCCATGATGTGGTAGAAACTCAGTCCTTGAGAGGTGGCGAGAGCTGCAGATGGGGAAACTGAGTCCTAGAGAAACCCACAGGATCCAAGATTTAAAGATCCTCTGATATAACGATAAACAGTGGCACCTACTGAGCACTTCCTCCAAGCTGAGGCCACATGGTGACTCAGTTTCCATAATTCACCAATGGGAATTAATAACAGCACCAACTTCACAGAGTTGCTGAAAAGATTATAGAAGTTAAGACACGTAAAGGATCTAGAATTGTGCCTGCCATGAAAAAAAAGTGCTCAAAAAATGTTACTTACCATTATTCAGAATAACCCCACAGAACCCTGTGAGGATGGAGCCTTCTCTTCCTCTAAGCCTGGTGAGGCCAAGGTCATACACACAGGCTGTGGCTGCTGCCTCCCAGCTCTCCTATCCCCCCAGATAGTCCCAGACGGGTTTGCTCTGAGTGTGGTTTTAACGAAAGCCCATACTGTCAGGTGTCAGGCTGTCTGAGAGGGGGTCCAGGAAGGCCTCCTGGGAGTGTCATCGTCCTCCTCATCACCCTGCACCAAGCCCGAGTTCTGGCAGATGTCGCCTAGCAACAGGATGCTGGAGTCCTTAAGAGTTCAGGCTCTGGTGCCAGATGGAAGCCTGCCATTGGCCCTTCTGAACTGTGAACGTGGCTTCGTCTCTCTGAGGCTGTTTCCTCATCTATAGGTAGCAAAGCAAACGACAGCTACCTAGTGTATAGTATAGGTCCTTATGGTAAACGTTGGTTACTTACCTCCCCAGAGTCCGTTCCCTCTTCTTCTGATTTCTGTTTAGGGAACCCCTTACTGCTCTTTGGTCAGTGTAATGTGGGGCATCCCCCAAACCTTGGCCAATCAGAGTGTTGCACTCTTTGGCCACAGCTATTGGTTCAGGGTGTATGACCAAACCGGTCCAAGCAGACACTCCTAATGCCATTATGCCTCCACAGGGACCTGGGCATGAAGTCAACTCTAAAGGATGCTGAGCAAAAAAATGGAAACTCACCCTGATGACATCATTGGAACTGTTAGACCCTTCCCACCTGGAGCTCATGCCTGGGCTTTCCAGTCCCGTAGATCCCCTTTTGAGTGAGCCAGTTTGCCGGCAACCAAAGGAGTCAACTAAAACAGATACAGACATGAGGGTCCCTCACATGGGCAACATGCCTCTTCTTCCTCAGGCTTCATTTGGTTTTGTGCTGCACACTCGGACAGGCCTGGTTCCCTGGACTAAGGGCTCTGATTGGATCCAAATTCTTTTACTTTGGAGAGTTTTTGCTCTCATGGCACCTTTTAATTAAGGGCTCTTGCAAAGCCCCTCTGCGAAGAGCTGTGCTTTTTGCTCCATGAGAATTTAGGGACCGTCCCCAGAGATGGTCCTCTTTTCAATGATCCAAATTCCAAGCTCTGACTTCTGCCTTCAGATGCTGCCTCTAGAGGGCTAATGAGCAGGTGATACGGGGGCAGAGAGATCCCACCGTGCTGGGTATGTGGCGCCACACTCCTCCCATTCCACCCCTGCCCAGGGGCATTCAGTAGTTCCTTACTGGCGTGGCATTCAAGTGATGCAGGGTTGGGATTTGAACACAGGCCTCTGCAAATGGAAGGTTAAACTGTGAGGGGAATGGGAAGTGTCGCCACAGGGTGAGTGAGGGAGAGCTGCAGTGTCGGGAAGCCTTCCCAGAGGAAGCAGAGCTGGGACAGCTGGGGAAAATGGGCAACACCTGGCGATGCAGAGAGAAAAGGAAAGGAATCAGCACAGTGCAGGGCATGGAGATGGGAACACGGGGTGGGGTTTTGAGTGATGGTGCAGATAGAGGCTCTAGGGCACAGAATCCTGTAGGGTCCACCTCCTATCTCTCTTATTGCCCATCCCCATATTCCTTGCAGGGTTAGGTCCCACTCTCTCGCACTTGGACAGTTGCTCTAGATGCCTCACTGGTCTCCCTGCCTCCTGTCTGATCTTCCAGTTCACGCTCTACCAGCAGCCATCCATTCATCCATCTGACCATTCATGCATTTGTTCACTCAGCAAATATTCCCGAGGGGCAGAGACTATGTCATGTAGCGCCCTGTGGCTGGAGCCTCTCCACCTGGCTGACCTTGCTTCTCTTCCCTGGCTTCCTGGGCAGGATGCCTCCATCCCCCACCCTCAGATTGCATCTCATCACAACATTTATTACAAGACATCAGTTGTCTGGACTATAAGCTCCTTGAAGGCAGAAACTTTGATTCCAGAGACCCAGTGCTGAGTTGGATTAAAGGAAGGAGTTCTTATAAGGGACAAAAGTAGGACCCTGAGGTCCCACAGCTTGCGGTAGAATCCCAGCTGCAGCATTCTGCAGTCATATAACTCCGAGCAAGCTCTTCGTCTCATTGAGCTTCAGTGAACACATCTGTAAAGTGGGAGATAATAGCGTCCGCTTCAAGGATGAAATGAGGGAATCCACGTGACACATGTAGGGAGGCTCCTGAGAGGTAGACAGTGCCTGGTCAGCGGGAGCCTCCATATCACAATCATGGTTACATAACAACGGGCAGGTGGAGTGGTCGCTGGGGTCTCTGCCCGTATCCCCTCAGCCACCCATTCTGGCTGATGGGAATATCGGCTACTGATGGCTCCCAGCTGGTAACTGCCCTGCCCAAGGACACATCCTTTCTGGGGGGCAACCCCTGGTGACATGTAATACAAATCACCAAATTTGTGTTTGGTGATTTGTATTATAAATATTCGACTACACCCCTCAGCTGGGGGCAACCCTGAAGGGCCATCTCAACTCCAGAACTCCTTGTGGGATCAGTTGAGATTTCTGTCACAGCTCCACCATGTGTCAGCTCTTCTGTCCCCGCAGTCCTGTCTTCCCCACCGTCTCACAGGTAGTCCTGAGAGCTCTCGTGGATAAACTCCTGAACACTGACCTCCATCTCGGGAACCAGTGGAAGAGGTGGTGTGGCAGGAGTTCCAGGGCAGGAACCCGGGAGGGTGGAGATGGAAAGGAAGGCCAGAAGAAGAGGGTGGGGCCCTGGCCCAGAAAAGCCAGGTGGCCCCGTTCTGGGTCTCTGGAACATTCCAACCTTCCTCCTGCCCTTGTCTTCACGGCCCGCCTTGTTCCTTGCTGACTGATCACAGTGGTTGGGGGTACTGGCTTTGGGGCCCTCTCTTGAGTTTGAGTTTGAGTCCCAATTCTGTTTCTGACCCTCTGTGGAACTTTGGGCAAGTCCTTTCACTTCTTCAGGCCTCAGTGGTGCCAAGTGTATAATGGGTCTGGGGAGAATCAACAAGGGGCACACAGAGCTCTTAGCACAGTGCCTGGGGGGCAGAGAGCATAAGTGCTACCTCCTATGCAATCCCTCTGAAGGTAGTTTACAAATCAACCTGCCTGGGCAGGGTCACCATTTTCCCATTTCCCCCCTAAGCCTTTCTTCTCTGAAGGCTCCATAACTGACCAAGTTGCCTAAGGCTTTCCAGAAATCACAGAAGGTCTGTCCATTTGGAAAGTTTCATTCTATGTCCTTTTGTTCCATAATAGCTGATAAAATATCAAATGAGAATAGCTCGCTGGAACTGAGGTGTTACTGTGTGCCAGGCAGGGGTCTAAGAGCTCTGCAGGAATTGAACTTTCACAGTAACCTTGTGATATGGGTATTATATTAAAAGATAAAGAAACTGAGGCTCAGAGAGGTTAGGCAATATGATCACACAACAAGCAAGTGGAGTAAGGCCATGCTGGGTAATGGCTAAGATGCAAGGCAGGCCGGACTGGAGTAGAATCCGTGGTCTCTGGCTCCACCTTTATTAGTGGTGTGTTCTTGGGTAAATTAGTCTTTAACTTTAACTTTGCTGTGCCCCAGTTTCTTTATTTATAAAATGGGGATAATAATAACCCCTATTTCACTGACCATTGAGATTAAATAAGATAATACATGTATAATGCCTGGTGCATACTTGTATTTACCCTACACCATACTCTGAGTACCTACCACGGGCTAGGTACTATTCTAGGTGCTGGGGGCAGAGAAGTGAATAAACAGACACAGTTCCTGCCCCCATGGGACAGACGTCCTGGAAGGAAAGGCTAACTAGAATAACAGCTAACTGAATTTTAGCAGATATTCTTAGCTAGAATTTGAACCCACATCTATTTGAGCCCCCAGAGAGGCCTCCCTCATCCCCTTGCCCTGCAATATTTTCACCATAGCTCTTATCACTCCCCATATAATAGGGATCTGTTTATTTTGCCTCAGATGAGTCTCTTCCATGGAATGTAAATGCTTCTTGGGCCTTTACTTGTCTCTAAAATGGGACAATGGGGAAGAGATATGGGAATATATGTATATATATAACTGATTAATTTTGTTGTGAAGCTGAAACTAACATACCATTGTAAAGCAATTATACTCCAATAAAGATGTTAAAAAAAAAATAAAAAAATAAAATAAAATGGGACAATGACATCTAGGCTGTCTGGACATTTCTATTAGCTAATGTTTTCAAATCAGTGCAATAAACAAGGTTTGTTGTCCTAATAAAAGAATACTCAGAGCAAGGAGTGATTCGTTCTGACCCAAGGAGAGTCAGAGGAGGGATTTAGGAGGCAGGGCTGTTTGAGCTGAGCCCTGACAGTGAATAGAATATGAATCATCAGAGAAAGATAGGAAGGCATTCCAGACAGGGGCAACTGCCTTAGCAAAGGCCTAGAGGTTAGTATTCAGGCCCCAACTCATCCAAGTTCTAGCTTATTTCTCCAGGCAGGCTGATCTCTCTCTCCTCCCACTTGTTTAATGCTGAGGGGCAAACACTTTAACACACACCATTCAGCATTGGTTACTGACGTTTCCAGCAATCTGTGTTGACTTGGGCTTCCTGGTAAGTGTCAGGGCATCAGCAGGCCACTGTTTTCACCACTTACTTATTTAATTTGTTCATTTGTTGTTTCATAATGAATTTGTTTATTTGCTCAACAAATATTTCTCAAGGGCCTCCTCCATGCCAGGTCAGATGCTGGTACCCAACATCAGGACACGCTTCCTGCACTGGAGGAGCTCATGGTCTCATGGGAAGAACAGATGAGAACAATCCATGCTGACAATAAAATAGATGGTGTGACATCTGTGAAGAGAGCAAACAAGAGGGTGAGAGATGATGTTAGAGGAATCCTGATTTCTTTGGGGTAATCAGGGAAGGCTCCCTAGAGGAAGTGACCATCAAGCTGAAGAAGAAGAAGGAATGGCTGTGAGGAAGAGTGAAGAGAAGGGTGTTCCAGGCAGAGGGAACATTATGTGCAAAGCCTTGAGGTGGGAAAGGATTTGACATGTCTGGAACTGGAAAGAGGCCAGTGTGGTGACAGTGGAGCCAGCTATGGGTTAAGAGTGGGAGATGGGGTCAGGGCACACAGGGCCTTGCAGGCCATAGTCAAGAGTTTGGTTTTCACTTTGAGCATGATGGGAAACTATTGGGAAGTGTCAAGTGGGAAAATGAGAAGATCCTTTGCCTGCCAGGGGCCATGGGGTAGCCAGAGGGGCAGCTGCCCTAGGCATCTGGACAAGAGATGCTGGACATTTGTCTCCTTTCCCCACACCTGATGTTTTAATCACTTTGTTTGCACACACCTTGTACTGGAAACTCAGTACCTTGGAACATAATCCCTTTCATTGTCGGGTGGTTTGAGCTGAAGGAACATGGTCCCTTTGATCAGTGATTCTCAAACGTTTTTGTCTTGAGCTCCCTTTATACCCTTAAAAGTTGAAGACCCCAAAGAGCTTCTGTTCATGTGGATTATATCTAGAGCCAGGACCATGGGGAGTTAAATAAGCATAAAATTTAAAGGGTGCCAAAAATCTCAATTATCACGATCATTTTTTTTTTTTTTTTTTTTGCGGTATGTGGGCCTCTCACTGTTGTGGCCTCTCCCGTTGTGGAGCACAGGCTCCGGACGCGCAGGCTCAGCGGCCATAGCTCACAGGCCCAGACGCTCCGCAGCATGTGGGATCTTCCCGGACCGGGGCACGAACCCGTGTCCCCTGCATCAGCAGGCGGACTCTCAACCACTGCACCACCAGGGAAGCCCACATGATAAATATTTTAATGCAATATTTTGAAAAATCCATATTGGAGCCTGAGGTGAAAGCAAAAGAAAAAATCAGTAATACTGATCTTTATTGAAAATGATATTTTGTTCATGAAATTTTTTTTGCATTAATTTTTTTCATTGTTTTTGAAGCAATAGTGCTATCATGTGTCACATCAACTTTGGAAAATTCCACTAAGAGTGATAAGGGCAAATGATGTCTCAGTGTTGTAAAAATAATTTTGACGTTATGGACCCCCTGGAATGGTCTCAGGACCCCAGAGATTGCAGACTGTACTTTGGGAACCATTGCTTTTGATGGAACCAAAATATCCGGATGGTTTCTACCCTTTGGTGTTAGGTCTGCCCCGGAGAACTCCACCTGTCTCTCCTCTGCCTTCAAGGAGGCAGCACCTGGGAGGCTAAGCTTTAGAATTCAGGACATGGCTCCAGGCTAAAGACCTCCCAGTGCATGGGCTTCCCACTCACCTCTCCCCATCCCTCCACTGGACGAGCCCCATTTGGTTGATGTCACTGAAAGATCAAGGGCCTCTAGTTAGGAGCTGCTTTCCCAGGTGTGGCCTGAGCAGCATGGAGCCTGTGAAGGCCTATCACCCCCTGCCTTGGGACACTCCCTCTCTCTTCCTGCCCTGGGGTCTTTCCATGTCCCCTATCACCTGTCCCATGGTTCCTGCCCCTCCTCTATCCTGGGCTGCTGATTTGAGTGTTCAAAATCTCTATGGGCTCCCTCTGGGCTTCTGGAGAGCAGGCATCTCACCAAGAAACAGCATACAGGCAAAGAAAACCTCCAACGCTTCTAGGAGGCCAACTTCTGAAAATTCAATTTGTCAGCAGTATAAACAGGGTATTGAGGCTGGTGAAGGCAGGCTCCGAGGAAAACATCTGACGGGGAAGAAAGGAGGCAGCAACCTGCAGGGTAGTGGTACCGTGGGCACATTCCTCCGCAGCATTAAAACCCACAGCTAATCACAGGCAGATCCCTGCCCACCCAGGGCCTTGCTTTGTTCACTCAGATTTCTCTCTCTAAACAGCAACACCCAGTCCGCCAGACTCTGCCTCTCTTGGACACCTCTCTTCCCCTCTGTGGTCCTCAGTATCCCTGTCTGCCATGGGAGAGGGCCTGTAACCCAAGTTCCTTTCTGTCGATCTAATACACCAGAATCCAAACCTCGCTAACTCAAAGCCCCCAAGAGCCTAGAATTCCAGGATTATAAAATGCCCAGATTTTCTGACTGCAGAATTTGACAAGTCAACAATGGTAGTTCTAAAACGCTACGATTTTAAATTTCAGTGGCTCTAAGTCCCTGCCATGAAAATTTCTATGATTCTAAAAACCTGAGATTCTGAGTCTCAATGATTTTAAGTACCTGAGGCAGTGCAGGTACTTTTTTTTTTTTTTTTTGCGCATACCGCAAAAAAAAAAAAAAAAAATTCAGTGATGCACTGATTCTGGAGGCTGGCTGTGGGCATACGTGTTTTGATGTCCCTGCCCTGGGATCAGGATCTACCAGGGCAAGCTGAGGAGCCTGGCTGATTGGCTTGATCCTGGCACTCCCAGCCACCAACCCAAAGAGAATGACAAGCCTGGGATCTGCAAACTCTGAGGAGTGTCCTCTTCTGCCCTCAACACACACATGGCCCCGGAGATAACTTGACCTTCTGGCCAAAGGTTCACTGACCTTGACTATTTCCTGAAATCCATGGGACACAGGAAGACAGTTACCCACCCCCTCTCCATAACTTGGAACTTCTTCTCTCAAAAACCTGCTATAGCTCCCCAGTGTCTTTCAAACCAAGTTCTGTAACTCAGCCTGGCTTTTGGAGCCCCTCTCTACCTTGTCCAGTTCATGGTAAGTTGAGGTCATCTGCAATGGGGACAGGAGATTTGAGACGGTTCTTTTGGAAGTTACTTCTAGGTCCACATGCATTCATTTGTTCACTCCACAAATATTTATTAAGCATTTACCATATGCTAAACTCTGTTCTAGGCCCTGGGGACACAAAGTGAATAAAACAGATAAGGTCTCTGCTCTTGGGAGATCATGAAACTCACTTCTGGCCCCACTCGTTGTAGAGCATTATGCTCAGGGGGTAAGAGCATAGGCCACTTCCTGACTGCAGAACTGTGGATCAGCAGTCTGTGCCACATTTGTAAAATGGGCCAATAACACCACCTACCATGTAAGATTGCTGTAAAGATTAAACAAAGATAGTGATGGTGGAAACTCAGCTCGGTGTCTGGCACTGAGCAAGTCCAAAATCCATTGAAGCTGCTGCTGTTGTTGTTGTTTGATTTCTACCCCCTGCTCCCTTCAGAGCGCTTAATTTGTGGGTAAAACCAGGCAGGCCTGGGCTCAAGTCCTGGGATGTGAAAACAGGTAATCATACTGCCTGCTTCCCAGGACTAGCTGCCTGGTATGTTGGGCATAGCCAGCCGGGGCACAGATTGTAACAGGGATGTATTCTCACTTCCCTCCAGCTCTCTCTGAGAAGTCATCCCAACCAACTTCACTACCTGCTGCAGCTCTCACATGCACACACCTGACAACTTTCCCTTCTGGGTTCCATGTCCTCCACGTAGGGCCTAAGGAAAATCAGCTCTAAGAATAGGCTGAGACATTTGGACATGATACAAAAGGCAATAGGGAGCCAAGGCTGGCTATGGAAAGAGGGAGTCTCCAGATGAAGGGTGTCCCCTATCTTCCAGTGGCTCCTCTGTACCCTTTGCGTCTTGTCCTCACAGCTGCCAGGGGCTCCCGCCAACTGCCATGAGTCCCTGCTCTGTTTGGGGGTTAGGTTATTTTTTCATTAAGTTTGCAGTTATTACAAAAGTGCAAGTCAAATTGTGACGTGCTGAGCTGAGCAGGCAGGAGGTTAAAGCATTTTCCCTGCCTGCAGCCCGCCGGGCCCCCACCCTGTTCTGTGTAAAGGGGAACATTTTCAGGAAAATAAACAAGGACGCCTTGATCCTTTGGGGAGTTTTTGAACCTGCCCTTACCCCCACTCCATACCCCACCCCATTAGCAGGCTTGGTCTCTCTCCCTGTTAATTAAAGAGAGAACTATTTTCCAGGGCAATTTCAGCTCTGGCTCAGCCTGTGCCCACATCCTTGAGAGGGAGGCCATGGTGATGGGCTGGCTGGGCGGCTGGTGGCCTCGGAGGTAACAATTTGTCTCGAGATGGAATCCACTCCCTTGAATAAAGGGACTTTGTGTTCTTTCTCATAGCCCCCTGGCTTCCAAGGAGGGAGATACTAGAGAGGAAGCAGCTGTGGCTTCCCAAGAGCAGGGGCCACCATGGTAGGCAGCTCAAGCCTCACTGCTTGGGCCACAAGCCTCTCTCATTGCCGCTTGGCCTCTGTCTGTGTCCTCGGAGCTTCAGCCTTCTCATAGAAACCTGGAACTCATGCAGCCACTCATTCATTGGTTCATTCAACAGCTCTTTATTGAGCATCTACTAATATACCAGGCCCTGTGCTAGGCACTGGGCCTACAGAAGTGCAGACAACTCCTGCCATCATGGAGCTCACATTCTAGTGGGTTAGAGAGACAGTAAAGATGAATAAGTCAATATTTAATCCATTGCCAGGCAGTCAAGTGAGGACAAATAAAGCAGAGGTAGTAGGTAAAAATGGTGGTGGGCAGAAGTTCCCTTTGAGGGGATGTCTAAGCAGAGACCTGCAGGGAGGAAGGAGTGGGCTGTGGGAACAGTGGCACTTCTGCCATAGCAGGGACAGACTGGCCTCGTACCTCGACCCCTCTTTTCTACCTCTGGGCTTTTGCCAAGGCTTCTGTGGACTGCTACCGGCTGTTAGGAGTCAGGCCGCACAGCAGGAAGTGAGTGGCGGGCAAGCGAGCAAAGCTTCATCTGATGCTCCCCATCGCTCCCCATAGCTCGCGTTACTGCCTGACCCATCCCCACTTCTTCCGTGGAAAAACTGTCTTCCACGAAACCAATCCCTGGTGCCAAACATGTTGCAGACTGCTGCATCAAGAAATAGCTATACATTTGTGAGATTCAGAAATGTGGAAGTCAATACCAGCAGACACAACTAAAGATACTGAGATGCATTTTGGATCAGGTGAGGTAATGGTTACATCCCTGCAAAGTGGGAGGTAAATTTAGAATTTCACCACATCACACAAGGGCAATAAAGACGCTAGGCTCCTGGTTGTGCCACTGTGTGTAGCACTCATACTTTTCAAGCCACCCGAAGGGCATGTGCTAGAGTGTCACTGACACCCCGGCCAGTGGAGTTAGGGGGAACCCCTGTGCTCCCAATGGCCCCCCACATGGGTTTTCTGGAGGACAGTCACATCCTCATCACTATATTTTGGGGTCCATCTAAATTGAATCTAGTCTGCCCCTCAATTTTACACAAAGGGACTGGAACTCTGAGAAGAGATTTGATCAAGGGGACAGTGAGGTCTTAGTGTCAGGACAGTTGACAGAGAGGAGTACTGGGCCCACCAAGTTTGATTCCAGTCCCTGCTTTGTTGCTTACATGGCTGTGTGGCCTGGATCCCCTGATCTCTTTGAGGCTCAGTTTCTTCATCTGTAACATGGGGTAATACAGGTGGTCCTTGTGGGTATTGTGAGGTTTAAATGTCATCAGGTGACCCAATGGGTCTTCGAAGGTCTTGGTTTCTCATCCACCCTAGTATATTTTATTTATTTATAAAGTGAAAACATGTATCACTGTCCCAATATATCATTACTTTATTATATGATATACACAATAATGAAAAAAAATTTTAATGACATAAAAATATGCAGATAGAATTACTAATCATTTTCCTGCAACCCACTAGGTTGTATCCTGCAGTGGTTGACCTCCACTTTGGAAACCGCTGAACTTGGACACAGCAGGTGCTTATTAATGGAAGTAGTTTTAATGCTATTACTTTAAAAATACATAATTATTATTGTTAGAGAAAATCCTTGCTCTAAGAGAAAATCTTACACTAGACTATAAGCTCAGTGGAAGTAGAGACCAGAGAAGGTTTCCCTGAAGTGTACACAATAGGAGCTTAATAAATGCTTGTTGATGGATGTGCCCAGGGGTGAGAGAAAAGTAGAAGAAAGAACAGTGGGTTTGGAATGAAATAATCTTGGGCCCAAATTTCAGACTGACCAGCTCACTGTATGATTTTGGGCAGGTCCATTTTCTGGACCTCAGTTTTCTGGACCTCAGTTTCCACATATGTAAAATGGGATTAATAAACTCTCCCTGGTAAGATTGAGGTGAGGATGATGGGCATTGGATGTGAATGTGCTCTGTGCTCTATTCCCCGTAAGAAAGCTCTGCATGGCCATTATCATCACTCACCCAACAAACATCTTCTGAGCCTCCAGGGTGTGTTAAAGAAATGTGTTACTTGGAGTGCTTTTGGCTGCAAGTAACAGAATACCTGATTTAAAGTGACTTAAACCATAAATGTTATTATTTTTAACTTTTTAGATTGGTGTATTGCATAAATAAAGTGCCTAAATCTTGAGCCATACAGTTCAGTGATTTTTGCAGATGTATCCACCACCCAGATCAAGCTATAGAACATTATTGGAACCCCATAATGAGGAAGCCAACCTCATTTCCCTTTCACAGCTAATTCTCCCTCCATCTGCCACCTCTGCAAAGGGTAGCCACTAACATGACTTCTAACAGCATAGATTAGTTTTGCCAGTTCTTGAACTTCATAGAAATGGAATCATACAGTATGTACTTTTTAATGTCTAGTTTCTTTTGCTCAACGTAATGATTTTAAGATTCATCCCTGTTACTGCATATATCAGTAGTTTATTCTTTTTTACTGCTATGTAATATTCCATTATGTATGGAATAGTATGGATATATCACAACTTATTTGTCTAGTCTCTTGTTGATGGACATTGGTGGTGTTTCTTGTGTTCTGCTATTATGAATAAAGCTACATGGACACAATCATTTGGTGGACATGTGTTCATTTCTCTTGGGTAAATACCAAGAAATGAAGTTACCTGGTCACTGGGTAAGTTTGTATTCAGTTTTAGTAACTACTGGTCAACACTTTTCAAAGTGATCATACAAATTTACACTCCTACCACCAGAATATGAGAGTTCCAGTTATTCCATGTCCTCACCAATACTTTGTATTGTCAGTCTTTTCAATTTTAGCCATTCTGGTGGGTATGAGGTTATATCACGTTGTAGTTTTAATTTGCATTTCCCTGATGAATAATGAAGTTAAGCACATTTTTATGTGCTTATTGGATATTTGGATCTCTTCTTTTGTGGGGTTCTTATTCACGTTTTGCCCCACTTTTTAAAAATTGGGTTGTTCATCTATCATTGATATATTATACAGATGAGTTCTTTGTTGGAAAGATATTTCAAATATCTTCTCCAAGCACATGGGTTGTCTTTTTGTTCTCTTAATGATTATTCTGATAAACAAAATTCTTAATTTTAGTGTAGTCCAATTTGTCAATTTTCTTGTGATCATGCTTTTTGTGTTCTGTGTAAGGTATATGACAATTGCCAAGATTATTAAAATATTTTTATAATATGTTTTCTTCTAAAAAACGTTCATTAGACCAAAAGGGATTTATTATTATCACACATGGTAAGAAATCTCTGATCCCAGGGTTGATTCATCATCAAAGTCTTGGGCTCCTTTGATCCTTCTGTATATTGTGTGGATGTTCCCTCATGGCCACAAGATGGCTGCCACAGCTCTAGGCAACACATTCTTACATGACAATAACCAAAAGCAGGAAGAAGGGGAGTGGGGGAGATAAGTATAGATAGAGGGAAGAAACCCTTTCCCAGAAGCTCTCAGCTGACTCTTTCTTTTGCCTTATTGGCCACTGGGTCACATGACCAACCCTCACTACAAGGGAGGCTAGGAAAGTATCTGGCATTTTTGGCCTCTACCATGAGAGGTGGGCTCTGCCAGCATGGGAGAAGAAGAGAACTTCTGATTCTGATCTCTCTGATTGCTCTCTAATATCTAATCAGTGAGCAAATACAATATCTGCCACAGAGATTCAGTGGCAAACGGGGCCCAGATCCTTAACTCAAAGTAGGGTGACCAAAGGCCCTGGTTTGCCTGAGAAATGAGACTTTTAGAACTAAAACTGAGAAAGTCCTGGGCAAACCAGGACATGTCAGTCACCCTATGCCAAGGAGCTTTCACTTGGCCTGAAGTCAGGGGTAGACTAGACGTTGTCTCTAACCTGGATGCAGAAAGTCATCCAGAGAAGTTGCTAGGAAGGAAGTGTCAACTTGCCTGCTTTAAATTTCCACCAACCTTAGACTCCAGCCCCCGATATTCCACCATTAACTGTACTCTAGCCAGTCACTCTGACTAAAAACATTTATGAGTACCTACTATGCACCAGGCTCTGTGCTAAGTGCTGGAAATTCTGAAATGAATCAGATGCAGATCTTACCCAGAGAAACTCCCAGGCCAGTAGGGGAGACTGTCAGGTAAACAGTCATAAGTTAGGGTGGTGATGGAGGAGCCATGATGGGAGGACAGTGCAGCCTGGCAGGGCTTTCTCGGGGAGATACTGCCCCTCAGAGAGCTGCAGGAGCCTGCCAGGTGGAGGAGGAGTGCAGCGGTCAGGAATGAGCCAGGAATAAGCACTGTCCTGTTTGCCACTTCTTTTAAAGATGCTGGGCAGCTCATTCTTCAGAATTTTATTTTTCCTTGAATAAAAGTATATTTCCCTCTTAATAAGAATGTTTCCCCTGTGTGTGCAGAGCTCCCTGCGAAGCCCTTTCACATCCACCCTTGTCTGAACTTCACGTTGGCATTATGCGGGTGCAGAGCTGCAAGGATGATTATCCTCATTTTATTGAGGAGGAAACTCAGGATGACCCAGAGAGGAGGAGTCACCTGCCCAAGGTCACAGGGCTACAAAGTGCCAGAGTGGGCATGTCAACTCAGCTCCATTCCCTCCAGCTGCCCGCCTGCAGCCAGGGCCGAGGTTGCCCTAGTGCTTGGGAGAAGAGGTCAGATCTCCTTGTGACAGGGCCCTCCCAGAGCTGTGTAGTGTTCCCGGCAGGAGCACCCCTACAGGTGATGGGAGCCGATGTCCAGACGTGGTCCCAGGACCTTCCCATTAAACACCAGCCGGACACAAGGAAGGCCTCCCCCATCCTCACCCCTGGAGTCCAGGTTAGCCCCCTTAAAAACAGGGTGTCTGGGCTTCCCTGGTGGCGCAGTGGTTGAGAGTCCGCCTGCCGATGCAGGGGACACGGTTCGTGCCCCGGTCCGGGAAGATCCCACATGCTGCGGAGCGGCTGGGCCCGTGAGCCATGGCCTCTGAGCCTGCGCGTCCGGAGCCTGTGCTCCGCAGCGGGAGAGACCACAACAGTGAGAGGCCCGCGTACCGCAAAAAAAACAAAAAAAACAAAAAAAAAAAAACAGGGCGTCCTCCTCTCCCTCTCAGAGATATGGTGGAGAGAGGGCACTGCAGTCCCATGGGGTCTGGCAGAGTCACTGATGTGATTGGTCACTTTGCCAGACAGCATCGAAATAAACACCCCCCAGGGAAGGATGAGGTGGCTTCAGGGTGTCCACAGTCTCGTGGGAGTGGCTCCCCACATCAGTGGGGTATGAGAAGTGGGGACAAAGGGCAGCCTCTCTCCCTCCAGATCCAATCACTGAAAACACTCTGTAATCACCGCGCAAATGAGGCGTCACACCCCTCAGACCTCACAAGGAACTAGCACGGATTCACTCACTCATTCATTTACTCATTCATTCATTCCCTCATCTATCCAACAGCTATTTTTTGAGCACCTTACCTCAAGGAGCTTCTTAATTTAATGTAGCCCAATGTATCAATCTTTTCTTTTATGATAGGGCCCTATTCTTGGAGCTGGGGAGATGATGGTGGCAGGCTGCCTCACAGAGCTAACAGTCGAAGGGGAGAGAACTTAGTCCCATCAATAACATGCGAAGTGAGGATAACACTAAAGGGAACAGTGTAGAGACCGACAAAACCAGATTTATTTGGCAGGGGGGAGGTGTGAGAGGGTGACTCACTATGGGCCCCTGACATCCTTTATTTTTAAATCAAATTGAATCAAATATTCTAAAATGTACCTACACTAAATATATTTTTAGCCATACATAACTTGAAAGAGTTTAAATCTTTTACCTTTTACTGGCTATGAATAATTTATTTCATTAGCAGTTGTCTAAACTCTATGGCAGTTGGCATGCACCCCTGGGAATGCTTGCAAAGTGAAAAAAATTAGAACCTACAAAGGATTTTCAACTCCAACTTGAGATGTTGAATGAGCTGGAGTTTTGAGTAGGATTTTATGTGAGCAGAGATCTGTGGCTAAAATGCCTTGGAAACGTTCCTCTCCTGGGGCCACTCCTGGGCTTTCTCCCGGGTGGGAAAGGTGGTATGGGACAGTCTGGAGTAGTAGGGGCAGTACTGGGAGCCTGAGGCCAGCACAACATTGGTGGTGGTGGCGGGGGGCACCATTCTGGAGCAAAGTTCAGCATCCAGAGGATGCAATGGGTAGAGGGACTTTCCCTGGACTGGGGTGATAACCATTTCCCCGGGGCATGGTTAGGGGGTGATAACTGTAGGGCTAGGGCTGGCTCTCAGGGCAGGCTGTAATCTTGGCCGGGGCCACCTCTGACCTACAGCCTATGACAGCTGCAGTCCCTGGGAACAGCAGGAGGCATTTCTCTGCCCCTTCCTGCAGCAAAGATTGCCTCTGGCTGTCATCAGGAAGGGCGAGGCATGCCAGGCCCATCCCTCGACCTGAGACCCAGATGACTTTTGGAAAGCAATCCTACTTGCATGTGCTAGAGAAATAAGGATTTTAAAAAAATTATTAGTATCATCGTGGATCAAGAGCTATAGGGCTAAGCTCAAACCATGCAGGTTTTTAAAAATAAATAGAATAAATAAAGTAAAATTTAAATTAAATAAAATCTAAATTTAAGAAAAGAAAATCATTATCAAAATTTAATAAAAAGGAAACCCAGTGTTTCCTAAATACAGGAGCAAATGCTCCCCATCACTCCCAATGAAGAAATTTACATTTAAAATGTACAATGGGTTTGACAAGGACAGCTATTTAATAAAGATATTAAAGTACATCCCTAAACGTTAATTACAAAAGGAAAAGTAATACCTTTATGGTGGAGAAAGGACACCACCTTCACCCAGTGATCAAAGTTAACACTAATAAGGGGACAAATTGACACCATGTGTTTGCTGATGTAATACACGGGAAAGGATACACCACCACTTCTAAGGCATTCTGCCAAAAAGGCATAACCTGAGTCTGATCATGAGGAACAGTGCACAAACCCAAAGTGAGGGATGTGACATTCTATAAAACAACATATTTATATTCTTCAAAATTGTCAAAGTCATAAAACACAAAGAAAGGTCAGAAACTGTTCCAGATTAAAGAAGACTAAAGAGGCACAACAACTAATACAAATGGGTAACGACTGCACCTTGCACCGGAAAAAAAAAAAATGTATAAGGGACATAATCGGAACAGTTGACAAAGTTGGAATACAGACTGCAGATTAGATGAAAAGTACTGGGTGACAGACTGGCCAGTGGGGAACAGGAATTCTGCTACACTGGTTGGAGTGTCAGGCCATTTGGCAACATTTAGCAGGTTACAAACACATCTCCGCACTGATTCCAGTTCTAGGAGTTTATTCTGCACGTACTCATATTTGCAAAATGATGTCTGCGTAAGGACAGGCGTTGCAGCCTTTGCAATAACAAAAGACAAGAAACAACTTAAACATTCATCCAATTAAATAAGTGATGGCACATCTAAACCATGGAATTCATGCAGCTGTGAAAAAGAAAAAAGGCGGATCTCTAAGTACCGCTGGCCAGGGAGTGTCGCAGCAAATGAAGTGCAAAACACTGAAAAGTAAGGTACCATTTGGTAAAGAAAAAAGGGGAGGAGGGAATGTATGTGCATATGCTCACAAGTGCATAAACCACTTCTGAGTGGAAACACAAGAAAGAAGCTGAAAACAGTTGCCACTTAAATCTTAATTTACAGACAAAAGGAACTGGTGCTCAGAGAGGTGAAGTGGCTCACCCAAGATCACACAGCCAGTGAGCGACTCACAGAGCTCGAATCTGACTTGTCCAACGGTCCTGTCCCCTTCCCACCCATTCCCTAATAAATACACCCCCATTATTAAGTGATGACTCACATTACAGAAACGTCTTCTAATTAAATTTGAAAATAGGAAAAGCATTTGGAATGTACTCTGAGGAGGCTAGCCTTAGCAGAATTACTTCCATACCAAGAATTTGTTCCCCCGCTATGTAGCAGCTGGATTTTTTTTTTTATTCCTTGATGAGTGGAATGTAAGAAGCACAGAAGATGACCAGTTTCCACTCTTGGCTTTCTTCCTAAGCTGCCTCGAACCCTTTGTACAATAAGGACGTAGAAATCAATTGATCAATCAATTAAGAAACCTATTGATGAATTAATTCCCATGTTTACCAGATGTGCTTATTTGGGAGAGTTATTGACCCAGTATGGACACAGCAAAGTCCTAGGCTCTATTCCCCAAAACACAATGACAATCAGGGGGGAAAGCTGGTTCGTTTTACAGCCAACAGTCTGAGAACACATCTGTTGTCAAGCTCCAAGTCAAGTTACTAAAATTGTGGAGGAAAATATGGGCTCTTTCCCTTTCCTACCATGCAGAGATGTAGTAAAATAAGCTGAATGTTACTAGCCCAGCTCCCTCCTCTGTATGCTGTGTGACCTGCAGGATGTACCTTCACAGAGCCTCTTGTTTCCCCATCAAGGGAATAGTGGATTTTGCCGGGTGGTTGTGGAGTTCGCCTCCAGAATTGGCCATAAGCCTACAAGTGTCTCTCACGCTAAGTCCAGCACCCAGTAAGAACTCAAACTAATTTTTTGAAAGATTTAACTGAGTAGAGTTGAAAAGGTAGAATGTGGGCGAGTTTGGTGCCACCTCCTGGCCATGTGACCTCATGCAAGCTCATGACCTCTCCGAGCCTCGACTTGCTCTTCTGTAAAATGGATTCGATGATGCCAGCTTCGGAAAGTGGTGAAGATGGAACAGGTTAAGGGATGTGAACAGTGCTTAGGAATGGTTGGCCCCTCCCCTTCATTACCCAGTGAAGGACAGACTCGTCTCCTGTGGAAGCTGATGCACAGGTCTCAGCCTCGTAGGCCCCCATCTCTGGCACCAGCTCCAGTGGCAGCTGTGAAAAGCACTGGCTGGTTGCTTGAGGGAGATATCAGGAAGTAATGATGCCCACAGCTCTGTGGCCCCTTCCCTGGCAGATGAGGAATCACTCTGCTATTGGGGAGACTCTGTTGGCTAACTCACCTCAAATAAAATGTATTCACCGGCATCCCCCTCTTTTCGAAAGCTTGCTTTACGCTACTCTGCTTTTATGAAACATCTATATTAGTACCTGTTATCACTAACCAAAAGAAATTTGAAGAGGATTTACACTTTTATAAAAAAAAAAAAAGGTGAAAAGCAAAGACAGAAAATAGCATTCAGCGTTTGCTTTGCAGCGAGCCCTTAGAGAGGCAGCGCACCCCCTGAGCAGTGAGAATGGCCCCATCCAGCTCGTCCCCCCCCCCAACCGCCGCCCAGAACTACACTCAGCATCTCAGCATCAAGCTGCCCTAGCTTTGAACTGTGGCTGTGGGCATCTGTGCTTCATCTCAATTTATTTCATGCATATCCATTAGCAAGATGTGTCCTAAAGCAATCGTTTTTTCACCCTACACCATTTTGGCTTACAAAAGTTTTCATAGGAACCCTCTACTTTCAGATAGCAGAGGAAACCTGTGTTCACAGTGACCAACAAGGGCTGATGTCATCTAGCCCAACCTGCCTCTTCACCTTCTCTCTCTCCGTCCCTTGTTCTGCTTCATCCACACCAGCCTCACTGATCTTCAGGCCCATCAAACTTGTTCCCACCTCAGGGGCTTTGCCCCATTGTTCCCTCCACTTGGAATGCTCTTCTCCAAAGTTGTCACAAGGTCTCAGAGAGGACTTCCCTGACCTCCATCTTGCCTTAGTTACTCCCAACATTGCTCCCCGGCTTTACGTTTCTTTGCAGCACTTATGCCTCATGTACAGTGTGTATTGATTTGTTTTTTGTCTGCTTCCCACAACCAGAGTATGAGCTCCAAGGGGGCAGGACTTTGTCTAGCTCCAAGTCAACCTCAGACCCTACAACAGTGATTGCGGGATGGTAGGCTCTCAGTAACTATCGAATAAATAGGGATTATTGGGTGGATTGGTGGATGGGAGGATGGATGGATGAGAGAATGGTAGTGTAGGAAGATGGGTGATTATAGTTTGGTGGATGGGAGGATGGGTTGATTGTTTGATTGATAGGTGGATGGGGAAATGGATGGATGAGAGGATGGGAGGGTGGGTTGATGAGCTGATGGGTCAATAAGTAGATTGGAAAGAGCACTGGGTTTGGAATAAGACAGACCTGGGTTTTTGTTCCAATCCTCTGCCCACTCCTTATGTTACCTTAGCTGAGTTACTCATGCTCGCTGACCCTCTATTTCCGTATCTGCAAAATACGCAGAATGAATCCTGCCTTATGGGGTCATCCTTTGGACCTCTATCTTCTAAGAGAATGGGCAGAGGCAGAGCTGAGGGTGGATCGGGTGGGTAAAAGCAAGGAACATCGGCAGCAAGTATTGCCTCTTCTGACTTTGTCTCCATGTGGGAGACCAGATGACCCACGATAAAAATGAAGTTGTGGGGCTGGAAAAGAGGAGAAGTATATGGCAAAAATATTGGGAAGGAAGGATGGGTAGGACCAGCGATTCACTTAACAGAGGGTCTGATAAAGGGTGGAGCCCACAGCGGAGCTGGAAACTGGAGGGAGAGTGGGACCATGCTCCCAGCAAGGGGAGATCTAAACCAAACCAAAATGCTCCTGGACCCCCAGCCACGGATTCTTTGTTGGAACTTTGTGATGATTCAGAGAGGCAGCCCAGTAGTTAGGAGTAGCACTTTGGAGCCAGAGGGACCTGAAGCTGAGTCCTAGCTCTGTCCCTGACTTGAGCAAGTTGCTTCCTCTCTCTGAACTCTGGTTTCCTCATCTGAGAAATGTATATAATAATCATTTCTGGCCCTTAAGGATGTTGTGGGGATTAAATGAGACTGTGTGTAAAGTGCTTAGCATGGAACCCTTCACTGGGGAAATCAGCCACCATGTAGTGAGGAGACTCAAGCAGCCGTGCAGAGGGGCCCCCGTGGAGAGGAACCAAGACACCCAGCCGACAGCCAGCACCAGCTTGCTGGCCATGTGAGTGAGCCACCTTGGAGGCAGACCCTCTGGTCCCAGCCAAATCTTCAGGTGAGTGCTGTCCCAGCTGACATCTGGACAACAACCTCCTGAGAGACCCTGAGCCAGAACCACCCAGCCAAGTCATTTGCAAGTTCCTGGCCCTTAGGAACTGTGTGAAATAATAAATAATTATTGGTGTTTTAAGCCAGGGGTCAGTGAACTTTTTCCGTAAAAGTCCAGATAGTAAATATTTTAGTCTTTGTGGGCCACGTGGTCACTGTCATAACTACTCTGTCATTCGAGAGCAAAATCAGCCGTAGATAAATGTGGTTGTTTTCCAATAAAACTTTATTTCTAATAAAAAGTAGTGGGTCAGTTTCAGTCTCTGATCCATAGTTTGCCAACCCCTGCTTTAAGCCACTAAAATAAATGATTCATGCATTTCTCACGGTGTATAAAAATGGTCCCTTTCTTCTTAGAGTTGATGGTCTTACCTGGAATGCCATCTCCTGTACATCCTCTCCACTGGATTGCTCAGACCTCAAGGGAGGGTCTGTGCTGATTCACTTCCATGTCTTGGCTCTCTCAGCTCTCAGAGAAAGTGTTAACCTAACTATTTTCCGGAGAAACAAACCACGTAAAACTCAAGACACTATTTGTGTCACAAGTAGGAAGCAGACACTTAGGGCTGTGGGAACTCTCCAAGGATTAATGTAGTATGCAAGGCTTCCTGGAGGAGGTGATTTGAGCTGAATCTTGAGGGTAGGTTCAACTCATTAAGCAAAGGACAATCATTTCAGACCAGAGGGAACAGCATGAGTCCAGTGTGGAAGGGCAGACACGTGTGGTGGGGTCAGTGCATTGAGGGCCTTAAAGGCCAGGCTTGGATGTCATCCTGGAGACCAGGGCTTCTCAAATAGGGGCTCCACAGATGGGCTCTGGGGAGAGATGCTGTCACTTTCATAAAATTCTGTGACCCAGAGACAATGGGTCCACTGGGGTAAGCCACTGACGCCACTGAAGATTTGTGTTTTATTTTTAAACAGAAGAGGGAGTTGTTTGGGGTTCCCCATGAAGCAGACACAGAGATGAGGAACCAAGCAAATGGTTAATTTGGGAGGTGACTCCAGGAAGCACTGTGAAGAGAGGGAAGTGAGGCCTGGAAGGAAAGGCAACCAAAATAATCCAGCAGGTTGCTGATGTGGGCTATGAGAGCTCAACCCCAACAGGACCTCAGCCGGGGACCTCTGGGAGACAGTGAGAGACACAACAAAGAGGCATCCCAACTGAGGGCTGGGAGCTGCGTATCTACCCATCAAATCCTGTTAGTCATTGGCCAAAGGTGCTGGGGGACCCTTGATTCCCCAGCACCTCTGGCCTCGGGCAGAGAGTTGCAGATGTTTTGGGAAGGCTCCTTGGGCATGGAAAGGCGAGCACCAAGGGCACACTGACACCAAAGGGACAACGACAGCTTGTGATATAGGTGGGGTGACACACGCACAGTAGTGTGTTAGAAAGAATAACTGAGCAGCTGTGGAAGGCAGGCGGGCACTGACGGGAGGAAGTCAGAGGCTGAGGCCCGGGGAAGTGGTCGCAGCAGACACTGCAGCCCAGCCCTGCTGGGGCTGGGGATGGAGGAGGGGCTACCAAGGACCAGGCCTGGCCCCACAGACCCAGTGAAGAGGTGGATCGGCCCTTCCCAGGGTCGGAAGCCAGGAGGGCAGGAGGCTGAGTCAGGTTCCAGATGCCCCAAGTTTGACATGCCCACAGGGCTTCAAGTGGAGAGGACCAGCCAGGCAGATGGAGCCTCATGTCACAGCTGGGGACGGGGTTGGGGAGCCCCCCGGAGGCGGAGATAGGAGAACGGAGCTGAAAACTGACTCAGGAATGTAGCTAGGTGAGGGAAGAGCAAGAGGAGTTAGAAAAGAAGGAGAAAAGAGCACAGAAGGGCCATGGGAAGGGCAGCGTGTCTGAGCTGATGCGTGGGAAGAGCTTGGTCCCTGAGTAAACAGGGAGTGGAGAGGCCAGACCTCCAGGGAGGGTGGAGAGAGAAGAGGATGAGAAAGCAGCCCACACACAGGTGGGCAGAACTTCTAAGATGTTTCATGACAAGAGGGAGAAGTGAAGTGAAGATCAGAGCAAAGGGGACAGAGAGGACAGAGACCAGAGACAGGCAGATGGAGGCGGGGGAGGGGGAGGGCCCAGCTGGAATCGCTGAGAAAGGACCAAGGGAAGGAGGGAACTAGCAGAGGGGGTGGGATCCCAGAGGTGGGATTCAGGCTCGTTCAGGACCACGAGCAGCCACCTTTCCCTCCTCCTCACACAAAGAAGGACCAAGAGACAGACATGCAGAAAACAGGCAAGCCGGGGCTGGTGGCTTCCTGCTGGTGCCTGAGGCAAGGACCGCCAGGCAGCCCCCATACCCAATCTCCCTTTGTCTTGGAGAATAATATTTCCCCTGATTTTTAGCTGAGCGCATGGCTGCCCTGCGTGATACCACATTTGCCAGCCTCCCTTGTGGCTGGACATAGCCATGTGGTCGTGGGCTGACCTGTCCCACCCGCTGGAGGATAGATGTGTTGGGGGCTATCTCGGACAGCCCCCGGGGAGCCGCGCACCATGCAGCCGCGCGGGGAGCCGCGCACCAGGGACACCAGGCTGCGCTGCTCACATCCAGGCTGCTGTGGGAAGAGTTACACTTGCACCTTATTTAAATCATTCTTATCCCAGCTCTCTGTTCTTACACAGGATCTAGGCACCCACTGCTCCCCCAGCTGTCTACTTTCTCTCTCCAAGTTCTCTTCCTCTGTGGCATTTTCCACAACAGGTGCATCATCTGCCTTCCTCCCCCCAGCCCCTGTCCAACCAGATTATCAACTCCAGGAGGGCAGGGACATCACCAAACCCACAGCTAAACAAGGAAGCTGGCCAAGGGCCTGGGGCAAGAAGCCCAATGTGTGCAGACAAGGTCCCTGCTTTGGGGGCACAGTCAGCAAGACAACAAATCAACAAGATCGGTTCAGATGGCGGGAAAGGCATAAAGGGAACGAAGCAGCCTAAGGGATGGAGCGTGGTGACGAGGGACCGGGTGTATTTGACTGCGTGGTCAGGGAAGGCCTCCCTGGCGAGGTGGCATTCAAGATGAGCCCAGGAGGACCAGAACGAGCTCACCATTGGAGATCTGGGGAGTGTTCCAGGCAGAGGGGACAGCAAGAGCAAAGGCCCTGAGATAGTAATGAACAGATGTGCTTAAAGAGCGGGAAGGCAACCAGTGTGGCCTGGGGCAGAGAGACAGAGAAGCGGCCAGCGGGGCTGGATCCTGTGGGCCTTGTGGGCCGTGATAAGGGGAGAACCAGGGGCAGCCATGGCAGGTGTTAAGCAGGAGAGGATGACCTGGTTCTCTTTATATCAGATCCCTTTGGCTTCCTGGGGCCGGGTGGGAGTGGGGGTGGGGGTAGAGGGCAGGGGTAAAAGCAGAAGACCACCTGGGAGGCCTTTACGTGTGTGCAGTCAGGGGTGCCGGATGCCTGGACTAAGCAGTCACAGAGGTGATGGACAGAAAGGGCTGGTGTGAGAGCTATTTCACAGGCAAATCTGACGAGTCACGGTCATTGTCTTAGCAGACCTGGAAATTAGAATTCAAGTGCACATTGGTTACTTGGGAGTGGACCCCAGAAAGCAAGGAAGTGAAGGAAGACAGGGAAGGAAAGGAAGTGAATGGAAGGAGTGAAGATCAAGTCGGGCAACCCGGCTTCAATCCCACTGGGAAGTCTGGAGACAGAGTCATCCCACCCAAGGGGCGAGGAAGCTGCGGGCTTATCCACAACTCCCAGTATCATCCTGGGACGGGGCGAGGAGGAGGTGTGTTAACTTACCAGCACTCCCAGCCTGCCCGGTGGGTGGCTGGAGCCCTGGGTTCTGCACAGCAAGTACCTGAATGATGAACACCAAATGGTATGGGCAGGGCACCCACTGACAGAGCCGGAGAAATGGCAGGACGGAGAGACTTGGGACTGGATGCCTTTGCCAAGAATTCTCAGGAGCTGAACTGGTCAGAAGTCACGAGCGATTGGTGGGGGACCATTGAGGCCCAGGTAGGGACTGGGATTAAGGGGCTGAGGAAGATCAGAAGGTTGGTGCCTATCGTTTCCTCCTCAGCCCAGTTTTGGCGGAGCTGGCTGAGAAGGAGGTGGCTGAGGACTCTGTAGGCTGGGGGAGGCTGGGGGTCCCGAGGATCCTTAGGGCTGGGAGTCAGACACCAGAGAAGACAGTGGGGAACTCTGGGAACCAGGGCTCGGAAGCTAGAGGCAGCCAGATCTGTGTTCTCTCCGTGTGACTCTCTGGGGCCTCCATTTCCCCACCTGTGAAATGGGTCGTTATGGGAACTAAGGACAGAGTGTGGAAGGACCCAGAACTCTAGCCTTTCTAAGGCCGGTGTCTGATCTTGTCCCTCCCCAGTCCTCCTCAAGGGCGGCAGCTCCTACTTCCTCTCTTCCCACCCACCCCCAGCCACCCGCCCCCTCCCCATCTCCTTGGGAATACACTCAGACAAGGCCACGCCTGCCCCAATCCCACCACCCTTGCCACTGCTCCGCTCCCCTTCCTGCACACCCCCTTGCTCCCTCCATCCTAGCCACTCTACCTCCCTTCACTGCCTTGACCCCAAGTTCATTCCCACCTCCGACCCTTTGCATCTGCTGTTCCCTCTGCCTGGAATGCTCTCCCCAGATCTCCACACAACTCGCTCCCTCACTTCATTCAGGTCTCCGGCCAGTGTCACCTCTCAGAGAAGCTCTCCCTGACTACCCCTTGTCGCTCTCTGCCTCCTCACGCCACTCATTTTCTTCATAGCACTCGCCCTCTCCCCTGCTGGACTGTAAGCCCCAGGAGGGCGGGATCTGGACCTGTCATGTTGTTGGTTGAGTCCTCAGCGTGTGGACCAGTGCTCAGTAAATATTTGTTGAATAAATGAATGTTTAACTTCTGGGAGTTGTTTAAGACTCAGTTCAGATATCAGCTCTTGCAGGCCTCCTTCCAGCACCTTCCTGGGGTCTCCACCACCCCTGCAACATGCCTGCACTTTAGAATTTATCCAATTTTGTTGTAATTGCCTGCTTTCCCTCTCTGCTCCCCACCAGGCCATGAAGACCTTGTGTCTTTAACCCTCACCGCTCCCTGGCACACAGTTGGTGTTAGGTAATGAATGAATGAATCAATCAATCAATTATCCAACTACTAAAGGTTGGAATCAAGACAGGGGATATGGGTCAAGAAAACTTGGGGGCCCAGTGTCCCTCACTGCACTTCATGTGAAGTAATTTTTCTATCCCTAAAAGCGGCACATAATAGGGCTGCATGAAATATTTTTTGAACAAATAGTAATAGCTAACACTTATTAGGCACTTACGATGTGCCAGGCACAGTTCTAAGTGCTTTGCAGGTATTAACTCATTTAATCCTCACAATAACTTGATTACCATCCCCACTTTACAGATGAGGAAACTGAGGCACAGAGGAGTTCAGCAACTTGCCCAAGGTTACATGAGTAGTAAGTAATAGAATCAGGACTTGAACCCAGGCAGTTGGATGCCAGCCTCCATGTGTCACCAAGCTCTACCGCCTCTCAGCTGACAAACAATGGATATAAATAATAATGGTGGCATCACCTGCTATAATTTG
This sequence comes from Tursiops truncatus, assembly GCF_011762595.2. NCBI lineage: Eukaryota > Metazoa > Chordata > Mammalia > Artiodactyla > Delphinidae > Tursiops > Tursiops truncatus. Next base: position 58,764,209 of record NC_047048.1, read on the forward strand.
CACCTTCCCAGGGTCAGCACTTGTCTGCGTGCTCTGCAGTTATCTGTTGATCTCCAGAGTCCTCCTTGGGCATGTATTATCTCCATTTCATAGATGAGAAAAGTGAGGCTCAGACTTAAGGGTGCACAGAAAGTAAGAGGCTCTGGCTCTCAGCTCCTCCCAGAGTGGGAAGTTCAGAGGCCTGAACCTTGGCTTTTTCCTCCACCTTTCTACACTCAGTTCTCCCTCATCTTCCCAGAGCCAAGGCTGGTCCCAGCACCCCTGCCCCCAGCCCACCAGAGACCTGCTGCCCCCAACTATGCAAAACTTCTCTTTGTCCTTCCCTTCTCTCCCCCAGCCAATTACTGAGAGATCAACTTGATTGTGAACATGTTTTAGAAATATTTTCACTATTGTTTGAAACATTTTCCCTTTATTTGAAAACGTGTTACAACTTCAACCGCAGGAACAAGAAAAACCCTGTCCTAGCAGACAATGGCTGTGAGTGTAAAACCAGGAACGACTGTATTAAATAATCAGAACTGAAAACTACCCAAACAATAGAACTCCTCAGAGTTCTGGCATCAGGAGGACTTGGGTCTTTGAGGCTGCCCCCAGGTGGGGTTTACAGGGTTTGCAAACACAGGAGAGGATATGGGGATCTTGCCTCCAGTAATAGGTTGTAAATCCTGCTCTGATGCCTGCACCTTCTCCAAAGGGTGCTGAGAGCAGTTTTCTTTTCCACCCTTTTCTGGGAGATGGACTGAAGCCTGGGGAAGATGGGAAATTGGATTCATACAGCAGATCCAGGATGAGGCTAGATCTGGAGTCCCAGGTTAGAGACCCCACTGGGGGCTCCGTCTGGGGCCAAAGCAGGGGGTCAGTGTGAAACCAAGATCATAAGTCAGTATGGGGCCCGGGGTATGACTCAGTCTACAAGAAGGATCAGGGCTCAGCGTGTCACAGGATCAGGCTCAGTCGGAGGCTGGAAACTGTGAAACAACATTCAAGGTTCTGACCAAATCCAAGATGGTAGCTTAGTCTGGGACTCAGTCCATAATCAAGAATGGGGTCAGGGCTTCCCTGGTGGCACACTGGTTAAGAATCCACCTGTCAATGCAGGGGACACGGGTTCAAGCCCTGATCCGGGAAGATCCCACATGCCACGGAGCAACTAAGCCCGTGCGCCACAGCTACTGAGCCTGCACTCTAGAGCCCACGAACCACAACTACTGAGCCTGCGAGCCACAACTACTGAAGCCCGTGTGCCTAGAGCCCGTGCTCCTCAACAAGAGAAACCACTGCAATGAGAAGCCCGCGCACCACAACGAGGAGTAGCCCCCGCTCGCCACAACTAGAGAAGAGCGCGTGCGCAGCATTGAAGACCCAATGCAGCCAAAAATAAACAAATAAAATAAATAAATTTATTTAAAAAAAAATAAAGAATGGGGTCAAAGCCCCACCTGGGACGAGGATTATGATTCAGTCTAAGATCAGGGTCAAGTATCGGTGTGTGATGAAGGACCAAGGCTCAGTCTATGATGAGAGAATCAGGGTTCAATGTTACGACCAGGATCAGGATTCATCTTGGGTCCCTGAATGACCAAATAGGAGTCTATCACTTCCTGAGACCTTGGGTGAGTCAGTCCACCTACGAGGCCTCACTTTCCTCTTCTGTAACCTGGGCTAACCATAACCTGTGTTCTGAATCCTTCCATAGTTAAATGTCAGGCCAGATGAAATAGTAGATGTCAGCAAGCTTTGCAAACTGTAGGGCACTGGGCAGATGTTTATATAAACACCCCAGAGGAAACCCCAAACAAGGCTTATTGTGGAAAAATCTAAATGTCACTAAGCCTCCTACTCCATCTTCTATCCCACTTTCTCTTCTGTCTGTAAAACTAATAATAGCTAACAGTTACACAGCATGGCCTTGTGCCAGGCACTGTTTTAAGAGCTTCATGTATATTTAATCTAATCCTCAAACAACCCTAAGAAGTAGGTATTAATATCATCCCTATTTTCAGAGGAGGAAACTGAGGCAGAAATAAGTAATTTGCTTAAAGTCACACTTAATACACAGGAAATCTCTGGTTCAAACGCAGGCAGTTTGGCTCCCAAGTCTATGCTGTGTATAGGAACTAGGGTGGGGGATGAGTCTGGGGGATTCTTCATGGAACAGACAGACAGGGGTAAGAGATGCAGGTCAGCAAAAGGCCTAAGGATGACCCATGGCCCCCAGCAGCATGCCTGTGCCCAGGAGGCTGAGTCTCTCAGCAGACCCCACTCCTACACAGGGACCTAAAAGGCTGGGGGGAGGAGTTGGTGGGTGGCATTAAGGCATCTCTTTAAACTTGTTTGTTTATGGAAAGAAATTTCGGGCCAGCTGCTGAAAACCTGTATTTTATGGGTAATTTTTCAATTTATTTCACACTGGTATTAAAAACAACAACCCAACCTACCACAGAGGCTGTGATTCCACTGGGGTTGGTGAGGGAGGGGTGGATGACTTGAAGTAGCTCCTTTGTTTGCCTGAGCATCCCAGGGCCAAGGCTGCTTGCCTTCCCTTGGGAAAAACCAAAGTGAAGAATGAAGACAGGGGTTGCAGAGGTTGTGATTTAAGAGGAGAACAAGACGAAGTCCGGTGGAGGAAGGTGGGGGGTTCAATGCCTCTCTTTTACAGATGATGAAACTGAGGTATAGACAATGGAAATTATTAGTGAAGATTTACTCTGGATTAGGCATTGCTTTTACCTGCACTACCTCAGAAGCAGTCAGGACAGAATTAGTAAAATACTGTCTTGGTTTGGGGTGGCTGAGAAGCAGACCCTGAGACACAGATTGGAGTTCAGGAAGTTTATCTGGGAATTGATCTTGAGAAACACAAGAATGAGAATAAGGAGTGAAACAGGACCGAAAGGCAGCCCATGAAGGATGGCTCATCAAGACAGTTACCACTGGGCACAATTTGAGCTCAACCGTGCTGGAGAGTTCTGGGAGACAGCATAGAACGTGCCTCAGGCTCTCTCACTTACTGAAGCAGGGAGTGGGGGTATTTGTCCATCACTGGGTATCTCCACTCTGCTAGTGAGTCTATTAGCAAAGTTTTTGTTTCAATTATTGTATTTTTCAGTTTTATAATTTCTTTTGGGTTCTTTTTTGTAACTTCTATTTCTTTGTTGAGATTTCCTTCTTCCATTTTTTTCAAAAGACTGTATAATTTCTTCTCAAAGGATTTTTTTTTTGATGGCTGCTTTAAAATCCTTGTCAGATAATTCCAACATTGGAATCATCATGGTTTAGCACTGGCTGATTGTCTTTTCTCATTCAAACTATGGTTTTCTGGTTCTTGGTATGACAGGTAATTTTCTGTATATCCTGGACATTTGGGCTATTATGTTGGAAAACTCCAGGTCCTATTTAAATCTTTCATTTTAGCATGCAGTCTCACGGTTTAGGTATAGCATATAATTTCTCACCTACTTTGGGGGCTGTAGTTGCAATGACCATTTGGTTTCCACAGCCCTTGCAATTCTCTTCTGACCTGCTTTGTTCTTCTGGTGTTACTGGGGTAGTATTATCCTAATACCGAAACCAGACAAAGACAGTAGACAAAAATATATAGAGATCGATATCCTTCATGAATATAGCTGCAATAATCCTTAATAAAATATTGTCCAGTAGAATTCAGTAATATATAAAAAGAATCATAAACCATGGCCAAGTGGGGTTTATTCCAGGGTGGAAAGGCTGATTCAACATTCAAAAATCAATGAATGTACCATATCAACAGGCTAAAGAAAAATCACATGATTATATCAATAGATGCAAAGAAAGCATTTGACAAAATCCAACACCAATTCATGATAAAAACTCTCAGAAAAAAATAGCAATAGCAATAGCAGTAATAGAGAGGAACTTCCTCAACTTGATAAAAAGCGTCTACAGAAAATCTACAGCTAACATCATACTTAATGGTGAAAGACTGAATGCTTTCCCACTAAGACTGGGAACAAAGCAAGGATCACTCTTGTTCAGACAGTGCTGGAAGTTCTAGCCAATGCAATAAGGCAGGAAAAGGAAATAAAAGGAACATAAATCAGAAAGAAAGAAATAATAACTTTTATTTTATTTGCAAGTGACATGATTGTCTATTTTGAAAAGCCCTAAACATCTTTTTAAAAGTACTCCTAGAATTAATAAGTGAGTTCAGCAATGTGGCAGGATAAAAGAGCAACACATAAAAATCAGTTGTATTAACCCAATCAAAGATGGGCAGAAGACCTAAACAGACATTTCTCCAGAGAAGACATACAGATGGCCAAGAGGCACATGAAAAGCTGCTCAACATCCCTAATTATCAGAGACATGCAAATCAAAACTACAATGAGGTATCACCTCACACCAGTCAGAATGGCCATCATTAAAAAGTCTACAAACAATAAATGCTGGAGAGAGTGTGGAGAAAAGAGAACCCTCCTACACTGTTAGTGGGAATGTAAGTTGGTGCAGCCACTATGGAAAACAGTATGGAGGTTCCTTTAAAAACTGAAAATAGAGTTACCATATGACCCAGCAGTTCCACTCCTGGGCATATGTCCAGAGAAAACTCTAATTCGAAAAGATACATGCACCCCAATGTTCATAGCAGCACTATTTACAATATCCAAGACATGGAAACAACCTAAATGTCCATCAACAGATGAATGGATAAAGAAAATGTGATATATATATATCTGAATTTGCCATAAAAAAGAATGAAATAATGCTATTTGCAGCAAACATGGATGGACCTAGATTTTATCATACTAAGTGAAGTAAGTCAGACAGAGAAAGAGAAATATCATATGATATCACTTATATGCGAAATCTAAAATATGATACAAATGAACTTACTTACAAAACATAAACAGACTCACAGACATAGAAAACAAAACTTATGGTTACCAAAGGGGAAATGGGGGTGGGAGGGATAAATTAGGAGTTTGGGATTAGCAGATACAAACTACTATATATAAAACAGATAAGCAGCAAGGTCCTACTGTATAGCACAGGGAACTAAATTCAATATCTTATAATAACCTATAATAAAAAAGAATATGAAAAAGAATACATATATATAACTGAATCACTTTGCTGTACATCAGAAATTAACACAACATTGTAAGTCAACTATACTTCAGTTTTTTAAAAATCAGTTGCATTTCTATATACTAGGAATGAACACGTGAGGCAGCAAAACTAAAAATACAGTACCATTCACAATTGCTTTTTAAAAAAGGAAAAGAAATACTTAGGTGTAAATCTAATAAAACATATGCATATGCTGAAAATGACCAAACATTGATTTTTTTAAAAATCAAAGAAGATCTTAATAAACGGAGAGACATATCATGTTCATGGATTGGAAGATGCAACATAGTCAAGATGTCAATTCTCCCCAAATAGATATACATACTTAATGCAATTCTGATCAAATTCCCAACAAGATTTTTTGAAGACATAGACAAAATTACTACAGAATTTATATTGAAAGGCAAAGGAACTAGAATAGCTAAAACAGTTTTGAAAAAGAACAAAATGGGTAGGATCAGTCTACCCAATTTCAAGATTTCTTATGAAACTACCATAATCAAGACAATGTGGTACTGGCAGCCAGAACAACGCAGAGTTCATGCAATAAAATGGATAACCTAGAAATAGATCCATACAAATATACCCAGTTAATTTTTGACAGAAGAGCAAAAGCAATTCAATGGAGGTAATACAGCCTTTTCAACAAATAATACTGGACTAACTGGACATCCACAGGCAAAAAAAGAACCTGACTTACACCTCACCCTTTATACAAAAATTAATTTGAAATAGATCATCGACTTAAATGTAAAACAATATAACTTCTAGAAAAAAATAGGAGAAAATATTTGAGACTTGGGACCAGGCAAATGTTCTTAGATTTAACACCAAAATCATGATCCATAAAAGGAAAAATTGATAAAGTGGACCTCATCAAAAGTAAAACCTCTGCTCTATGAAAGACACTGGTTAGAGAATGAAAGGACAAATTATGGACTAGGAGAAAATATTAGCAAATAACATATAGAATAAAGAAGTCTTAAAATGCAACAATAAAAAAATCTAATTAAAAATGTGCAGAAAGACATGCACAGACGTTTTTGCCAAAGAGGATACACAGAAACTTGTGTACAAACGTCCACAGTTGCTTTAGATTTAATAACCAAAAACTTGAAATTATTCAAATGCCTTTTGGTGGATGAATGGTTAAACAAACTATAATACATCCATATCATGGAATACCACTCCGCAATAAAAAGCAACTATTAATACATGCAATAACTTGGACACATCTCAAGGAAATTATGCTAAGTGAAGAAAGACAGTCTCAAAAGGACACATACTGCATGATTCTATTATATAACATAAGTGTAACAACATAATTATAGAAATGGAGAACAGATTAGTGGCTGTTAGGGGTTAGGGTGGAGGGGAGGGAGTGGGTGGGGTCCTAAAGGAAAGCACAAGAGCGCGAGTCTTGTCATGGTCCAGTTAGGCATCTTGATGTGGTAGTGGCTACATGAAACTATACACGAGATAAAATTGCATCCCAGGAAACTCTTCAATCCCTGGCAAACCAGGAGAGTTGGTCACTCTAGCAGAGGCCATCCAGCAGCCCCTGTAGCTCCGAGGAGGAGTTTGGGCTTCACCTGGAAGAAAAGCCCGGTCCTCTGGCTGCTTAGGAAGAAGAGCTTGTAGGGGCCAGAACTGCCACAGCCAGGAGCTACTACATCAATGGGGCCAGAGTGGCAGACCGGCCAGATGTTCACCAAATGTTTGTTTTCCCCCTGAGCACATGGCTAGACTATATTTCCCAGCCACCTTTGCAGACAGATGTGGCACGTGACTGAGTTCTGGCCAGTGAGATGTGGGGGGACATGATCTTCGCCTCCAATATGTGGTCCTCCATGCCCTGCCCCTTCCTCAGTGAGCTTTAAGCCATGTACCAGAGAGCAGAGCACAAGCTGGAAGGAACCTCGGTCCTGGCTATCCCACAGAGAAGGATCTGCTGGTCAGGAACACGCACTGTGAACATAACGCATTGCAGCCATTATACCCATCTTCATTTATTTGTGACGGTGTCCAGTGGTTCCTTAACTGATGGCCCCTGGCGTGTACACCTCCTATTCTGCCATCGGCACCACTGGTCTTGATGTCCTCCCTGTGTACCTATGTTGGGGGAAGGCGACTGGATGGCAGGCTGGGATTCCCAGACAGCCCTCTACAGCTACAGAGAACCCAAGACCCTCTGAGCAGCTCAAGGTTTGGTGGGGGCCTGAGTTCTGGCTCTTAGAACCCTGGAAATACCAAATTCTGAAAGGATTGGAAGGGCCCCTGGAGAACACAAAATCCCATCCATACCAATGAATGAATGGGGAAACTGAGGCCCTGAGAGAGAATAGGAGGTAGCTGACGTCCCACAATGAATGAAGGGATGAGTGAACATTCATTCATTCTTTTATTCATTCCACAGATATTTATTTAGCACTTTATGTGTCAGGCACAAGGATAAAACAGAAGATTCCTGCCCTCATGGAATTCACAAACAGGCAAATTACAAACAGGAACAGGCCTGGTGGTGCTCGGTACTATGGACAATAAAGCAGGACCAGGGGATAAAGGGCCCAGGCATCTATTTTGTCTGGAGTGATCAGGGAGGGCCCCTCAGAGGAGGTGACCTTGAGTGGAGACAGGCCCTAAGGATATGTGAGGAAGAATTTTCCAAGCAGAGGTAACAGCAAAAAGCCCTGCTGGGGACACATGGCAGAGTTTGAGAAGCAGAAGGCCGGGGGCGGGGGCGGGGGGGGGCGGTGTAGGTGGAGCAGAGGGAGTCAGGGGGAGAAGAGGCGAGAGGCTACAGGCTGCGGAGCTCTGTGGCTACTAAGTGGCCCCAGCCTCTGCCTGATTCCCATGCACCCTGCCCTGCCCCAGCCCTGCTCACCTGGGGGATGGCCTGCTCTGGACTCTGGAGACTTCAGGACCGGTGGTGGCTGGGTAGGGGCTGACTTTCAAACTTCTTAAAGTTTGAACTTCTAGGGTCATCTCATTTCTCCAAGTACCCAAATTCCATGTATAAGCTGGGAGACTCCTGCATCTGGAGAACTCATTCATTCATTCATTCTACAAACATGTTGCATACCTGCTCTGTGTCCAGCACGAGCTAGGCTCCAGGCATCCCAATATGACCTCATCTCTGGCCTTAAAGAGTTGACAGTTCAGAGGAAGGGACAGACAAATCCATAGTTACCACCTGCTGTGATACAAGCTGTAATAAAGAGATTGTGGGAGCCCAGAGGAGACACTGGACCTGGCCTGAGAATCAGGTAAGGCTTTCTGGATGAGGGGCTATTCAGGACTGGGTCCTGAATGAGTCAGTGGGGATGGGGATGGCATGTAGACCAACATCCCATGGAGAGGCCACTAATGAAAGGCTCAGAGGTGTGAGAGGTGTCTGTGAAATACTGCAAGGAGTTGAGATCTGGGATTAAGGGGGTGAAAGGTGGAGTAGAGGGAAAGACAGAGATCAAAGAAGTAAGAACAAGAGGGCTTTGTAGGGTCTGGTGGATGGGGACCATGCTGGGACACCTGGGTGCCCATCCCACCTCTGCCTTAGACTTGCTGGGCTGCCTGAGCTAGGCACCTCCAATCCCGAGGTCTCAGTAGCCCCATCTGTGGAATAGAGCCATTTTGGGGGGGTGGCTCTGACATTCCACCAAGACCCCTAGGATGTTGTTTGTCAGTATTCGTGGAGCCCTACAGAAGAAGAACAGCCAGGGCAGAGTTGCCTCACTCTCTGTGTTTCCCTCCCCCGACATGCCCTCAAATGTCTTCATTATACTGGGGGCCTTACTAAGGATGAGGACAAGGGGCTGGAGAAGGAGATGCCGGCATTTACCTTCCTTTTTTTTTTTTTTTAATCAAACTACACACACAGGATAAAGGAAGGATAATTGGTCAGCAAGAGACTGTCAAGAGTAAGTTCCTCTGTGCCCCAAGCAGTGGCTAAAAGGGTGGACACTGGACCCAGACAAACCACTGATCTGCTGTGTGGCCTTAGGCAAGTCACTTGGCCTCTCTGAGCTTCCCTTTGCTCCCCTGTAAAGTGGAGCTAATCAGAATAGAACCTCGCTGGGTTGTTTTGAAGATTATATCATGTGTAAAGTGCTTAGAACACCACCAAGCACGTAGGCCTCAAAGTGATAGGCAGTATTATTCTTACTCTTACTGTTTTTAGTGGGCAAGGTGGCCGGAGGCAGGAGTGCACCGTTTGTTGGGGAGAAGGAGGGATTTGGCTCTGAAAGCGTTAAAATTGTACCAGCTGCTCCCATCCTGTAGACAAGGCTGGAGGAAACACAGTTCAGGTCCTGGGCCCCTTCACTGGCTAATTTATCAGGTGCTGGTCACTTCGGGGCTTAGGAGAAAGAGGAAACAGAGAAAGCGGAAAAAGAAAATCCGAGGCGGAGAGTGGGGTGGAGGGAGATGCTGAGAGGAGGGGGTCACCTGGCGTCCGCGCGTCTGTACCTCTGTGTGTGGCGTGGAGGGCCGTACCTGTGTATGCCACGGGACAGTGCCGGGCGCGGGAACGACGCCAGAGCGCGCACGGCGTTACAGACCGACCTGGCCGGGCGACCCCCTCCAACCCCACCGCGCGCCTTCCCCAAGCTGGTTAATGCACCGCCCCCGCCTCGCTGGCTCCTCCCCGCCCGCCCCTCCCAGCCCCGCCGACGCCCTCTCTAGACCTGGAGGTCGGCCCCTGGGCTGACTGCAGGTCCCTGGCGGCGGGACCGACCCCGCACTCGCGGATGCTCCCGGCGCGCCCCGAGCAGCCCCCGCGCCCTCTGTGCCGCCGCCGCCGGTAGCCGCTGGGCCGTCGGGCCTCCCAGGGAGCCCCGCGCCCCCGCCCAGACCAGGCTGCCCAGATGCGGGCGCCACTCTGCCTGTTGCTGCTCGTCGCCCACGCCGTGGACATGCTCCCCCTGAACCGAAGGAAGAAGCAAGGTACGAGGGGCAGCCGGCAGGGTGGCCGGGAAGACGCCGCGGGATAGTCAGGGGGGTCGCCCTTGGGGCATCTGCCTGCTGCCCGACGCCCGGGGCTGTTAACTCTTCCAGACTGCTGTCAATCTCACTTTACAGATGGGGAAACTGAGGCCCCAGGGCACCCGTGGGGCAAGCTGGACCCAGAGGCTCTGCAGGGAGGGAAGGAGCTGCCAGGGCTCTCTCATTGCCCCCGCTCCCTATAATCACAGCATTGCTGGGCGAGGGGCGGGGGAGTGACTTTTGCAGAGACAGGAAGCCTCAGGTGGCAGGCTAGAGGTCGCAGGGCCTAGGGGACAGAGTTAGTGGCTCAGAAATCATCCCAAGCATGCATACTGAGCCAGGAGTGACATAAAGAGCCCTGAGCTGGGAGTCCAGATGCCCCCGTCTCAGCCCCATTACAGACCCTGATCCCCCACATCACTTTCAAGAAGCCAGTAATCTTTGGTGGGTTCCCCTCTGGTGAGGGCATGAGCTGCATGAGCTCAGAGAGACCTGAGTTTGAAGACATTTATTCTGGGATGACCTGGAAGACGTCCAGCCCCTCTAAGAGCCTCAGTTTTTCCATCTTGACCTCCTAGGGCCACTAGGAGGATGTACCAAGGTTCAGACCATAAATGTACCTGGGGCACAAAGCCAGGGGCCCCTTGCACTCTCACCTCGGGGGTCCTGTGCCACAGCCCCTCCCTGAAGGAGTCAAAACATCCTCAGGAGGTGGGTTTGAGGCTGTCCCTGCAGAGCCAGGGTTGGCAGAGCCTGGGGGACCGAGGAAGGTGATCAAGTTCCATACCTGAGCCGGCCGCCCTTTGGCCTCCGGATGGCAGTCTGAGAATCAACAGCCAGCCACTGTGCCCAGGGTTTTCTGCTCACGGAGGGAATCCCCACTACATCCTCATGACATAGGGCTTACCCCATTCTAAAATCCAGGTGCCAAGGCTCAGACAGGCTAAGTAACTTTGCCAAGTTGACCAGCAGGTGAATGAAGACCCTGTGTCTTCTTTCCTTGCAGTTCTGGTGTGAAGTCTGAGCTTGGCTACATGGGAAAGAGAATGAGAGTCTTCCCTCTGGGGGATTCTAGTCCACCTGAGTGAAAAAGCCCTAAATAGACACAGTTACTCCTGGAGTGAAACAGGAGGCAGAGAGAGGCTGTGGGAGAATTGGGGGTGGGATCGGGTGGGACAGAGAGACTGTGGCCTGAAGGACTTCAGCTCCAGGTGTGACTGGATGGAGGGATCCAGGGAGAGGAGAGGTGGGTGGGCTTCACATGAGCTGGGGGCCTTCTGGGACCTCATGGGGACACTGCTCTGTGAATGGCCCTTGTATAGTAGTTCCAGTCATGGGCTCTGGAGTCAGTCTGCCTTGTTCAAATCCCTGCTTCCCCAGTTACCAGCTGAGTGACCTTGGGGAAGTCACTTTGCCTCTCTGAGCCTCAGTTTACCCATCTGACGGTCTTTTAGAAGCTCTCTATGATCTTTCTCAGTTCTTAAAAAGACCAAAAAAATAGATTAAATAAAAACTATCTCCTCAGCGACTCCTCTTTAAAATAGGAATAATAATCTTCAGTATCCAACTCACAGGGCAGATGTGGGTAAGACTGAATGAGTTAGTGTGTATGTTACACGAGTAGCCAAGTACAAGTCATTCTCCTTTTCTGTCCATTGCGTCCTTTGCCTCTCATAACAGCCTAGTGGGGCTGGGGGGATGCTTATTTCCTAGACAAGGAAACTGAGATTCAGAGAGGAAAATTGATTTGTCCAGCGTTGCACAGAGGGTTAGTAGCAAAGCAGGCTTGAATCTCAATCCATCTGACATGACGCTGAGAAGATATCTCCTGAGCTGTGTTGGTCTTCTCTTCTCAGAGCCTCACTTTCCCCATCTGAAGAGGAGCCGGTTTAGAAGATCTTTAAGATGCTTTAAGATCTAAAGATGCTAAAGATCTTTAAGATCTTTAAGATGCTTCTCAGTCAGTTCTGAAAGACACACACACACAAAGAATAAAGAAAAAGAAAACTTTCAGTCCCTCCCCCCATCCCCAGTTGCTCAGTGAGGTCGGGCATGGCTGCGCCTTACATAGCCACCATTTGGTGAGGGGGCTATTGGCACCCCTTCCCACGGTAGGTGATCTCTTGCATCTGGGACACATGCATGTCCAGCGCAGCGTCTTCAGAAAGAGGCTTGTGGCTCCATTTATCAGTCAGGTGCAATGGAGATAGCCTTGGATTTCAGTCCAACCGCCAACCCCTTTGGGTAAGTGGATTCCGCACCACCACCTGCCCGCTGCCCACAGCCTTGGTTTCCCCATTGGCACTGGGGTGGAGGTGGAGGGGTAGCAGAAGGCTTCCTGTAGCATCTTCTGCAAGGTGGTCATAGGAGTCCTGGCCAAATAGGTATGAGAGATGCTGGCTTTAGCAGATTTCTTAACTGTGGGACTTATCAGAGGATTCATAGTGAAGAGGCTGAGGATAGAGAGTGGGACCTTTCCCAAACCAGTTACAGATTAGAGACCATTTTTCGTAAGACAGCTGCTTGGAAAATTGCACATGAGATCCCTGAGGGTCTTACCAGATTTGACATTCTGGTCTAACTTTGGCAGGAGAATGTGTTCTGAAGGCACCTAGGTATTGGCAGTGTCTTTTCTTTCCTTTCCTTTCCTTTTCTTTTCTTTTTTCTCCCTCCCTTCCCCCTTCCTTCCTTCCTTCCTTCCTTCCTTCCTTCCTTCCTCCCTTCCTTTCTCTCCCTCTCTTCCCCTTGTTCATTCAACAAGCATTACAGGGCAGACCGTGCGCCAGGCTCTGTGCTGGGAACTTTGGGAGTGCCAAGGTGAACAGACCTGGGGCCTGTCCTTGAGGAGCTGCCAGTGTGGAGGGATGCCCTTCCTTGGCCCTCTCCTACCTCCCCTGCGTGCCCGAGTTCTTGGCCCAGCCTTTGGCCTACTCTGCAAGGTCAAGAGGAACACTCGCTGGGCCCAGCAGCCACCCAGGCTGAGCTGTCACCCTCGGGGCCTGGTTCCCACAGACCCATGCTTCCTCAAGTTCCAGCATCACTGTTTTTTGATGAAACCTAATTTTTCTGTTTCCAAGACAAGAAAGACTAAAAGAAAAGGCTTGAGAACGGTTCTTGGATCTCAAGTGACTCTTACAAAACAACATGTTGATTAATTAAGTATAAATGAATCAGAACCAGATGAGTACGTTTCTCTTGAAACATGCTGGGGTGTCCCCGCAATAGGACAGTCGGGCAGGGTGAGGGGGCCCTGGTCTGTACTCCTACCTCAATACGGAGCTTCATTTAGGCAATGAGGAGAGGACAGGCCGTGACTGACTTTCCCAGCGTCCAGGGCCTTCTGGGGAGGGGGCTTGGTGGAAGCAACTGTCACCCACATTCACATGGTGCCTTTAGATCCTTCTAGACCTGAGGCAGCAAAGGGCAGAGGGAGGAGCTCTGAAATTCAGGGCCCTCTCCTTCCCCGGATGTGTGATTTGGGGCAGTCCACGTACCTTCTGCATTGGTTCCACGTCTGTGAAATGGGAACAGTTGTACCTACCTCTTTGGTGTTTGGGACGATTCACCACAGTCCCGGAGGGAAGGTGTCCAAAGGCATAGAGTAGGTGCTTCCTGAGGACTCAGCCACTTCCCCCTCCCATTTTACAGCAGAGCCGGATGCTCCCTGGGCTGGGGGAGGGGAGTTTCATGCAGGTTGAATCTCACCTCTGCCCTTCTCCCCTCTCTGAGCCTCTTTTTCTTTATCTGTAAAAGGACTGTGGCAGCGCCCACTCCAGAGTCCTGTTAGGGGGACTGAATATAATAATTCTCTGTAAACTGAAAAGCCCTATGCGGATGGCCAGGCCAGCAGCACCGTCCCCTGTACACAGACAGAGAAGCTGAGACACAGCAAGCAAGTACCTGAGGCAGGGGTGGCGATCGGGGACGACCCAGGTTTCTAGTCTCCAGGTCAGGGCCATGGCTGGGCCCAGAACAAGGTGTATCCCACAGACCACCCCACCCCTGCCCAGCCACCAGAGGAGACCCTTGAGGCCACTTGGGGCCAGCCACGTGCCGGGAGCTCTGCATGTGGGTTTCGACATCTGACTGACTATGGCGCTACCTGTGTTACACCTGTTTCCTAGACAAGGGGTCTGAGGCCCCAAAAGGGGCAGGGACCTGCCCAGGAACTCCCAGAAGCCGAGCTGGTACGTGGACCCAGAGTTTTGGAGGCTCCAAAGCCTGTGCATAGAAAAATAAATGAATTCTGCTAGAGACTTGCCAGCGGCTGCAAGGAGGAGGCATCTGAGAAGAGCCTATCAGAGGGCTGCAGAGGTGGCAGCAGCATAGGAGCTGGGGACTCTGGCAGGAGGAGGGGAGGGTCTGGCCGGATGGGAAGGGCCGAAGGGGCTGTGTGGCAGAGGGGGTGGAGGTCCGATGGCAGACAGGCCAGAGCCCAGCATCTCCTAGGGATGTCGGGAATGGATCCATCAGAAAAACTGACATGGACAGGATCCCTCAGTGCAGCCCAGAGAGGCTGGTCGGCGGCAGTCCTGGGCTCAGCTGAGGAATCTGACACTCAGAGGTGGGACGTTACTGGCTGAGGTGTCACAGGATAAGGGGACCTTCTTCCCTTTGTTCCCCTGCCTCCTCTAGTCCATCTGTCAGTCCACTGTCTCTTCAGCCATCTTTCCATCCTTTCATCTAGTGAAAAAACTGAAGCTCACGTCGATGCAGAGTTTTTCCATCAGCAGATGAGGGAGATGAATTTAGTAAGTGCAGCTAGCGTTTAGAATGCCGAAATGGAGTAGAATGGATAAAACAGAACAGAATGGTATAGAGTAGAATAAAATAGAGTGGGGTCGGCAAACTGTTTTTGCAAGAGGCCAGATAGTTACTCTTCTAGACTTCATGGGACATATTCTTCCTGTTTTGTTTTGTTTTTTCACAAGCCTTTAAAAATATTAAACCATTCTTAACCTACAGGCCATACAAAAAGAGGCCATAGCCCAAAGTTAGCCCATGGACCATGGTTTGCCAGCCCCCTTTTTAGAAGATATCAGAGTGCATTGCAAGTGTTAAGATTAATTATCATTTTGAGAAATGGGTTTCGGCTTACATATGTATGTGAATGTATGAGTGGATGCATGTGTGTGCATATGGATGTGGGTGTGTGTGAGTGTGTGAATGAGTGTGTGTGTACTCTGTGTACTGTGTGTGAACTGATGTAAAAATGTAATTTTTACCATTCCCCCAAAAGTGCGGAACTTTTGCCGAGCCCAATGCAGTGCTCCTGACAGCTCCGAGAGGCGGGTTCTAGGGGATCCCAGTATTGCAGATGGGGAGACGAAGGCCCCATGGGTCACACAGCCATAGGCGTGTGAACCCAGAGAGTCTGGCTCTGGAGCCCCAAACAGGACACCGAATTGCCTTTATAAGTGGCAACTGCCCTCGACACATTTTGCAAACCTCTGTTTCTTATGCTTGTTTCTAACGGCCCAGGACCTGGCAGCCACATCCTTCCCAAGGTGTTTTCTTTTCCCAAGGTAGATTTTAGCCCTAGGACCCATTGGGGGCCTAAATATCCCTCCTGCATTAGACACCCTCAAGCAGCCAGTGAGCGCCGGACATTGCATGTTCCTTTCTCATCGACCCTCCCCCAACACTGCCAGGTGGATGTGGTTGCCCCTCTTCCTTTACAGAAGAAGCAGGCTTGTCCAAGGTCACATAGCCAGTGTTCCTGATTCCAGAACCACAGGAGCAAATCCCGCCTACTATAGACTGCTCCAGAAAGTCCACCTAATGCTGCCATTCACCACCCGGTCATTTATATAGCACTTTATTGTTTGCAGAGCAGTTCAACTTTCATTTTCTCTCTGGAGTTCTGGAGAAGGTAGAATAATGGAATGTTAGGACTGAAAAGGCCAGTTGAGACCTTTGAGACCCACGCTTGTAAAAATGGAGCCGCAAGTGAGGAGGTACCTCACCCAGCATCCCCCAGCCAGGAGTGGAGGTGAGGATGCAGGAAAGCGAACGGGGGAGGTGAGGGTGGCCTTGGATAGGCAGAGGAAGGCAGCTTACTCCGGGGCCTGGAATCTGGTTTAGAGCTTCTCAGAGCCTCGGTTTCCCCTGTGTGACTTGGCCATACTCAGTCTGCTTTGCCTTTCTCCCAGGCCTAGAAGAAATGCTAGATGAGAGGATGGACCAAGAGGGCTTTCACAGCTTGAAGGCTGTCTGCAGAGGTTTCTTAATAACCAGAGGCCAGCCTGTGGTCCAGGAGCCTCGTAAGGGCCTCCAGAGTTACCTGAGTGCCACATGGGGTCTGTGGCCTGCCTGTGTGGTTCCATAAGAGGGACCTGGTGGAGGCCTGGGCCCCACACAGAATCACCATGGCCTGGAGGGCAGTCCTTCCATCAGAGCCTCAGGCTGTGGACACTGTCAGGACGTAGATCAGCCCCAGACCCTGTGGACACCCAGGAGCACACGCCTCACATATATATCCACACGCATATATGTTCCTAAAAACATTTATTTGTTTTTTTTAAAGTACTTAATTTTCACTGGCACCAAAGGTTTAGAAAAGTCTCTTTCTGATTTGGTTTTATGGTTGAGCATTTACTCTATGCCAGATGTTACCTGTGTTGTTTTATTTTATTTGTCAATGTCAGGTACTATGCATATAAACTGACTAAATTCTCCTAATAAACCTGTGATGTGGGTACTATTATCATCCCTGTTTTACATATGAGAAAACCGAGGCACAGAGGGGTTAAGTGACTTTCCCCAGGACACACAGCCAAGTTCAAATCCTTCCTAGTCCCAGAGCCAAGCTCCAACTACTGAGCTCAGTTGCCTCCCACCCTTATTTAGTCCTCACGTCAACTTGCGAAGGGACTGTTATTATCCACATTTTACAGAAGAGGAAACTGAATTAAGAAGAGAGGAGCATTAGTTGAAGTATGTGAAACTGCCATTTCTGTAGGTTGAAAACAGCCAGATATTAGCGATTTCATATGTTCCCAATAGCTTGGCAAGTAAGTTTGGCAAAGCCAGGATTTAAACCCAGACAATTGATTCCAAAGGTTGGGTGCATAGCCGTCCTGCCTGGCCTCCTCCCAATTCATCCAGGTGATAGCCCACGAGGTGATTTGATCCTTTTATTCTCCAGAGGCCCTCCAAGCATAGAGAGGGCAATCGACTTGCCAGGGTCACACAGCCAGGATGGGGAGAGGTTGGAATGTGCCCCCCAGGTCTCCATAGCCAGAACCTCCTTTTCTCAGCCCTGTGCAGTAGTCAGCGGCACTCGGGACACATGAGCCCTCAGCCCCACCCCTGGGGATTCCTCCAGGATCCCGAAGGGAATGGCTTGTTCCCATTGCCTGGGTGAAGCTCACTCATCTTGAGCACTGCTGCCTCAGGCTAGGCCACTACTGCCTGCCCCTGGGATGGTTTCTTGTAATGCCGTGTGACTCATAGAGCCCCTGCTCTGTGTCCCGTGGTGGGGACTCCTCTGTGCTGCTGTGGGTGGGGGGTTCTGTTTCAGCAGCTCAGAAGAAAGGCATTCTCAAGCCCGGGGGACCCAGACTACATAGGGAAACCACTCCCTTTCCCTGCAGCCTGACTGCAGTACCCACATCCGCAGGGGTGGAGACACCCAGAAAGGAATGTCACAACTGCCCTTCTGCAGCCTGCTCTGGTGTTGGCAGGCAGGCACAGCTGTCTCTAGCAAGTGCCAGATGAGCAGTGGGAGGCTGGCTGGCTGTCACGAAGGCCACGGCCTCTACTGCTCACCAGCTGAGTGACCTTGAGCAGGTCACCTCTCCCCTCTGGGCCTCAGTTGGCTAATTTGCAAAATGGGGCATGAAACGCATCCCTAGCACATAGTGAGTGCTCAGTTAGTGACTATGAAGAGTGTCCAGTGCCAGGCAGTGGGTGTGGGATTTGGGCTGTGACAAGCCTGGGCTCAGCTCCCAGCTCTGCTACTGCCGTGATTGGGTGAAAATATTTCCCTCCTGAATCTCATTGTTGTCTATCAATACAATGGGGACGATAATAGCATCTACATCATAGGATTGCCTTGAAGGTCAAAATTGTGCGTATAACCCACCTGGGAGACAGTAGATGCTAATGAATGGTGATCACAGTAATGCGTCATGGGAAGGTTGGCTCCTTCTAGCATCCAGGACATTCCAGCCTGATGTCAGACATGCCCCCGCCTGTGTCTGAAAGTCCTCTGTAGACCTAACTCTCCAAAAGAAGGTTATTTTGGGGAGCCCGGATTCAGAGGATAGGGAGGTCCTAGGTGCTCTGTGTCTATGGCACAGTGACTCACCCTCTCTGAGCCTCTGTTCACTCCTCTGTGAAAGGGAACCTCAGAGAACAGCAGTGAAGATGGAAGGATGTGTGTGTGTGCGTGTGTTGCTGGCACATTATAAATGTATAAATGATGTGATGGCTGTTTGCGGATGAGGCCATGATGGGGCCTGACATCCTGCCCTCTGCGCATATGGCAGGCTGGAAAAACCCGGTCAAATGCTGTCTTTCAGACCCGGTTTTCCTTCCTCCTCCCCTCTTGCCCCGCTTCTGACAGGCATCTGAGTCAATCAGACTTAATTCATAGCACATTATCAGCATTAGCCGAGCTGATAGTACTCTTGTATTATTTTATTTCTCTTTCCTTATTTTTTAAATGGTTACACATTGACAATTTTTAATTTTACTCAAAATTTATTTCACTTATTTAAAATTTTTTCATTTTTATTTTATTTAAACATTTTAATTTTATTTTTAAAGTTTTAATTTTTATTAATTTTAATGTAGTTTATTTAAATTTACTTTAAAATGTATTTTTATTTTATTCTTACATTTTATTTTTCTAAGTTTTTTATTTTATCATTTAGTTTTAATACGCCATTTTATTTTAAATTTTTTATTAATTTTAGTTTTGCTTGTTTGTTTGCGGTACGCGGGCCTCTCACTGTTGTGGCCTCTTCCGTTGCGGAGCACAGGCCCCGGACGCGCAGGCTCAGCGGCCATGGCTCACGGGCCCAGCCGCTCCGCGGCATGTGGGATCTTCCCGGACCGGGGCACGAACCCGTGTCCCCTGCATCGACAGGCGGACTCTCAACCACTGCGCCACCAGGGAAGCCCAATTTCAGTTATTTTTTATTTTAAATCTTTTAATTTTACTTTTTGGGTTTTTTTTATTTTAAAATTTTTATTGTATTTTTATGTGCCCACTTTTTTAATTGGGTTTCCTGGATTTTTCTTGTCAGTTTATAGGACTTCTTTGTATTACCTACATATTAGTCCGCTGTTGGTTTTGACATGGAAGATACGTTTCTTCAATCTGATACCCAGCTGCTAACTTTGTATGTCCTTTGGAGAACAGAAATTGTTACTTATAATACTGTTCATGTGATCAATCCCTTGAAGGTTTTTTAGGTAGGAGGGCATTGTTTCTGCCGTATGTTCTGAGCTTTTTGATTTTACAGAAAATCCTCATAAGATGGTCTCATGAGAAGGGTGTGAGCCCCCGATTCTGTATCCCTGAGCGGATCACCCTTCCCGCAAGTGATTCTTCCCTGACAAGTGTTGACAGTCCTGATGCAGTAGCCCTCAGCCCTTCCTGAGTACATTCCTGGAACTCAAATTCAAGTGACGCTTCTCTGTCCACCCTCATTCCTGGATGTCCCCTGAGTCATCGCATTTCAGCCAGCACATGTCTGCTGAACACTTGCTGTCAGCTGGCCCCTGTCCTTGGGAGCCCCAGACTGATGAAGGTGGCAGTCCCAATAGAGTGAATAGCAGAGGTGTCAGCTGGAGACCCCCGCCCCTGGGACAGGGGACGTTGGCTTGACGTCCTCCCTGAGAGCAGAGCATCCTCGCAGTGGCTGCCGTTCTCCCAGGGCTGCTTTGGCTGAATAGCTTCAGTTTGTAGACCATCTTATTCCCCTGCATCAATAACCCTCCCTCCAACCACCTCCCCCATTAAAAGAAAAAGAAAAAACAGAGCACTCAGGACATTTCTGGGTAACAGACTTTATTAAAGGTCTGGGGATGCTGCTAAGGGCTCCATGGTTTCAGACTTAAGACCACTGGGTTGTTCCTGCAGCCTCCCCTCTTCTCCTGTCTGATCCTGCGCACAGCTCGGGGCCCCTCTTTGGCCCTGGAGACGTATGACTTTCAGTGGCACCTCTCTGCCTTTGGAGAGCCACTGGGCATTAGGCAGCAGGGAGCGGCTGAGAGGCCATCAGGGAGGCATGGCTCCCAGCAGTTAGGAGCTAGGACTCTGGTTTGCATCCCGCCTGACTCTTCACTGTGGGTTCCTGGGTCAACCACTAACCCTAACCTTAACATCTCTGAGCCTTAGTTTTCTCATCCATGAAAATGTGCAAATGTAGCCCAGCTTTTCAGGGCTGCGATGGGTTTGCAGTGATTTAACACAGGACCTGGTAGCTCAGGATCCTGCATGCTGCAGACGGCATCAGCCTGGCTCTGCCCATCTGCAGACCTGGTCCCTCAGAGGATCTACAGGAGCTCACAGAGACCAGCACCTCTGGCTGTGGCTGCTCACCTTGGTTCCAGCCCTTAATCCTGGTTTAACTGGCAAGAAGGATTATGGTTCCCATTTTGCACAAGAGGAAACTGGGATCCACTGACAGTGGTTGTAGAATTTCCAGGCCCTGCAAGCCTAGGTCCCTCCAGCTGGCTGGGTTTCGGTGTGGTGGAGACAGTGCCCCAGGACCACGAGAGGTTTCCAAGGTAGAACCCCACCACATACTGTGCCTGTGTCCCCTTCTTCCATTCAGCTCCTCCCTACTGGCATCACACCATTTCTGGAGCACCTACTATGTGCCGGGTGATTTTTGTGTGCATTAGTTACCCACAACCTTCGAAGATAGGACCCGTTTTACAGAAGAGGAAAGTAGAATCCAGGTAGGTGAAGCCACTTGCCCAGGTTTCCACAGCCCCCATCCAGTCTGGGTTGGAAGCCAAGCTGGGGCTCCGAAATCAGAGCTGTTTTTCACTGTGCTGGGAATTGGTGAGCAGAACCCAGGGCAGAGCATAAGGACAAAGTTGGCTCCCATTTGATGTCCTTGGCATATGAGCTGGGCACAGAGCCAGGGGCTCTGCAGGTTATTACCTCCCTTTATCCTCCGGGCACCCCTTCGATAGCATCACTCTCATTTTGCAGCTGAAGTGTGAGGCTCAGAGAGGTGAAAGGGACTTCCCAGAGTCAAGGTGGCAGAGCTGGGATTCATACCCAAATGTGTGTGACCTGGACTCCCGCCTGCGCAGCACTGCCTCCCTCCCATCTCCCATTTCCTGGGCAGTTGGTCTGGGGACCTGGCCCGGGCAGATGCCACTGTGACTCACCACTTATTCTCACCTTCGAGAATGACTTAGGGAACCATCCAGACAGGGCCTCGGGTTTCAGTCCAGCTTGGGGGCGGCGGTATACAGCTGGTTTAGGGAGCCACTGAACAGCAAGGCGGCTTAAAGCAACCAGAGGGAACCTTGAATGAGACCTTGTTCTGGTGGCCTGCGAAAGTCGAGAGGCCACAGCAGGTCAAAGAGGCACAACCCGAGCCAGTGGCAGGGAGGAGCAGAAGTGATTCAGGCATCTCTGGAGGAGCTGCGGGGCAGACACAGTCATGGGATTCTTGGGTTAGGTCCCCTGATTGCTGAGGACGGGTAGCTGAGGTCTGCTCACACCAGCTACCTGCTGCACCATGGGCTAGGCCACTTACCTTTTAATTCTCATAATATCCCACAAGCAAGACTTGTCCATCTGCTGCTCACAGCCAGCAGCCTGGTCCAGACCCCCTAGGTGGTCACAGGCCTCTGCCCTGGGCTCCCAGCTCCTGCCCCCTACTGTTCATTGTGCTCAGCCCCAGAGGGAGCTTTCAAGATGGCAGACACTCCTTGGCCTGCACCACGCAGGGCCTTCCCATCTTGCTTCCAGGAAAACCCAGCGCCGTCCACACTCCTTCTGAGCCTACCACCCAGGTCTGGGCTGATCTGCCTTTCCGACCAGTCCCTGTGCTCTGGCCTCACTGCTCTCTTGCATGCTAAACCCCTGGACCTTTGTACCTGCTGGTCCCTCTGCCGAGAACGCTTTCCTCATATGTCTCAGCGAGTCCTGTCTTGTGGCCGGGACCCTCCTCTCCTCTCCTCACTCTGTTTACTGTCATTCACTCACTGTCACTATCTCAAATGACCTCTCTCTCTCCTTTAGGATGCAAACTCCCTGAGGGGAAGGGCTGTCTTGTCCACTGATGTATCCCCAATGCCTACAACAGTTCTTGGCACATAGTAGGCCCTCGAGCACATTTGTGAAAGGAACAAGCTTTCCAGTGAGTGGATGATTGCCTCTATCTTACATATGAGCAAACCGAGGTTCAATAACGGGCCCAGGGAGTGAAGTGCGGAGCTGGGATTTGAAGGTGGGGTTGTCTGATCCCAAGCCTTAGGTTCCCACCTCCACTCTTTATGCCTCACTGCTGAGCAAGACTGACTGGGAGCCTCATCTGTTGTGGGGAAGGGGTGATGATAATGTGTCACCTGGAACAGCAAGAGCCCAGCCATCCTCAGTCCCAAAGCAGGTGCAGCAGTGGGTATAGCAGGCCTGGCCACCCCAGTCAGAGGCCAGGGACCAGGCTGTTCACAAGGCCAGACAGGGAGAGCCAGCTGGCTGGAGATAAAAAGCCAAAGGCACCCATCCAGAGACCGGGGTTCCAGCCCTGCCTTCCAGTGACGCACTGTGTGGCTCTGAACAAGTGCCTGCCCCTCTCTGAGCCTCAGGGCACCATTTGTAAAATACTACTACTATCCGTATACTACAGAGTTCAAACTTTAATAGACACTGCCCAAATCCTTTATGAAAGTGAGCACTGGATGTTGTCAGTCTTTTAGTTTGCCTTTCTGGTAGGTCACAAGTAATATTTTGTTCTTATTCTAAACATCATTTTGAAAATTATTAGTGCAATATAATAGCTCTTCCTGAGGTTACTGGTCCATTTGTCTTTCTTTTTTGAATTACTTGTAATATTTTTGCCCATTTCACAACCTTGTGTTGTTGCTGTTTTTCTTCTTCTTGATTTCTAAGAGCTCTTTGTATATTAAGGATGGTAATCCTTGGCCTTCTTTTGTGAGGCATAATGATCAGAGTGGACATGTAACAGAGGATCACAAACATGACATTTGCTTTTTTTCTCTCTCTCTCTAATTCTGTTATATCTCTAAAACCCAATCCTTAATAACTTTGGGTAGATCTCAGAGTTTCTGGTATTAAAAAGCTCAGTTTGGTGCTAAATTTTTAAAAACACAGGTCTAATTCAACGCTGTCTCCTTCCCCATCAGTGACTTGGCTCCTGACTCCACTGATCTGCCCTGTGGGGAGATGTGTCGTCCTCCCTCCGTTCTTCCCCTGTGTGCTGGGGAGCAGAAGAGGGATGGGGACAGGGACAGCTGTGTCTTACTTCTCTGGTGCTGCTGTGGCCTCACAAGTCCCAGCAGTGAGAAAACTCAGGGCCGCATCACCAGTGAGCACAAGGAAGCGGTTGTGTCTAAAGGTTCCTATGCCGCCTCCCTCCACACCCTCCGTGTGTGGCAGGTGCCCTACCTGTGGCACGGCTGTGACTTATTAGGGGAGGAGCATGGCCTCGACCTCTTCGCATATTCCCAGCTCCCTCACTACCCCATGGTACCCCTACAGCACCTTTGGGTTAGAAATTTTGGATCAAGTTCAACAGCCTCCTTCAGTGTCCACGTGATCTGGACAGAGAATTGGCCAAATGGTGGCAGCGCAGGCTTCTGAGAGACTGACCCCTCCCCTTCTGCATCTCTCATTCACTCTCCCCCCTCCCCCAATAGACGTGGGAAGGATCAGCAAGTGTGTGTTCAGTCAGGGGATGAAATGCCCATTTCCATGTCTTATCGGGTTCCCTCCAAACTGTGAGTGCTTCTCTTGCCACCCCACCTGGGTTTAGGGAATTGGGGAAATGCCGTGCCCCGCCGCAGCCCCTGCTAGACAATCCTTCCTGGATCCTCTTCAGACATCGGTTTACACCAGCTGGTAGGCAGTGGAGGGGGAGAGGATGGAGGGTGCAGAGATATCTGGCCTCCCCCTTGCTAAGTTCTGAAGGGGGTGTCTGTCTCCAATTCCATACTCACGAGGCAGCTTTCTTTAGAACACAGTGGTAAGGGGAGGGGAGGACTCAGACTTTGTTTCCACCCTTAGTCACAGGTTTTGGAGCAGCAAGATACATCTTGTTCCTTCGTTCACCCAATGGACATTTACAGAGCACCCAGTGTACCCCGGCACTGTGCATGGCACTGGGAGGCGTGGGTGAACGAGACAAGGTGCCTGGGAAATTTCCCTTCCTGATCTAGTATCGTTTTGCTCATCTTTCTAAAAAGTTTCCACAGGTCTGTGATTTGTCTTTTAACTTTGTCCAATAAATCAAATAAAAGAAAAAAGTTTTTGTTTCTTGTTTTCACTGGAGTCTAGACAAGGGCCTGGTATATTGTAGGCATTCAAGAAACACCTACTGAATGGATGGATGGATGGGTGGATGGATGGCTATTGGGCCCTTAGAAACGCTGAGTTTAACCATCCACTTGACAGATGGAGAAACTGAGGCCCAAAGACAGGGAGGGACTTGGCTAAGGACCCACAGAACTGGGATAAGAGTCCATATCTTGTGCTCTCTCCCTTCTACAAGGTTTTGAGAGGGGGAGGGAGCCTGTGGGGAGAGACCAGACCCAGAATAGGGTCCCTAAAGATGTTCACCCCATGTCTGGAGGTCCAAACTGGATTCCCAACTCTTTGTCACCGCTCGGAACCTCCAGTTACCCCGGGTGCTGGATGACAGGGGCTGGGGCTGTCCCTGGAACACCGAGAGGGTCCAGTGCTGAGGCCCAGCCCCATTCCCTGATACTCACTGGCGGCAGAGCCCCAGGTTTTCTCTGCACTGGGAGCTGATGGTATATCCAAAGCTTCCTTAGGGCTTAATTGTAAGAGGCAATGAGGGTGTTTTCATGGGACATATTCTAGGGGCTAGGTTCTCCGCAGTACTTAATAATATCTACCAGTTACTAAGACTCCCTGGCTTTAAATCCCAGCTTGCCACTATGTGATCCTTAGCAAATTACTTACCTTCTCTGTGCCTTAACTTCCTTGTCTGTAAGAGGAGATAATAATACCTCGTAGGGTTGTTGCAACAGAGTCTGGCCTTGTAAGAGCTCCACACTGCTCACAGCCACCCCATTGTCGTGCACCTACCATCTGCCAAACCCTGTTCTGAGCATGTCAGACACACCAACATACTGAACCTTCTCAGCAATGCATGAGGACAATGATTATGCCCATTTTACAGATGGGAAAACTGAGGCTTACTTTGTGATTTAGACCCAGGCTGTCTGCTTGCAGAGGCTGACTTAACTGCTACACCATGCTGTACTGCCTCTCCTGCCATTGGTGCTGAGGGACTTCGGGGTCTGAAAGTCTTTAGAGATTATCCATGCCCTTAGGGGATGCCCCCTGAAGTGAGCAGACGAAACCAAGAGGACTGGCTTGAGATCCTCCCCCTCACCCTATGCAAGCCTCAGCCAAAGCAGCTCAACTCTTAGCTGCCCTATTAATCGAGCTCCCAGATCACATCCTATCTTGGGAAAAAGAAAGCTTCCTTGGCTGAAAAAAGTTGGAAAGTCCTCTGTCAAGACCAATCCCTTGTTTTTCTGCTGGGGAAACTGAGGCTGCCAAGGTCACACAGTGAGCCTGGGTCCCAGCTGAGACAGGAAGCACAGTCCTGGCTCCTAGCCCCGAGCTCTGTTCATTGCGGGTCTTCAGCATGGTGGGGTGAGGGGGTCATTTGTGGAGCAAACTGCGAGACCTGGTACCTCTCAGTCGCGTGCATGTTAGGAATCATGTGCTCTCAGTTCCTCTTAGGAAGTTCCCCCACCTTCCCTGGAATCCTGGCACTCATCCTCCCCACGGCTCGTGGGGGGCTCCTGGACTGGATTAGTGGGCACCATCCCCCCTACCCCCGGCCTGTGGCATCAGGTCTCCAGATTGGCTGGACATGTCCCACCAGGTCCTGACTGCTGCAGCATCCTCCCACGCAGCCGAAGCTGAAGCTTTCACAGCCTCCCAAAGAGCCACAGGAGGCCTCCACAGCCACAAAGCGCCCGGGAACCGTGAACTCCCCACAGAGGGAAAGGGAATTAGCAGCTAGTGTTTCCTGTCCCCAGTACTGCCAGGTGCTTTATACACAGCTCTTGGGGCACTTTACAGCACCCAAGGCAGGTTCAGAGAGAATCAGAGAAGCAAGAGACCTGTCCAACGCCACACGGCCAGACAGCCCCACCATAGGCAAAGCCAAAACCTGTCTGAGTCCACTCCCCAGCCCACAAGTTCTCACTGAGCACCCACTGTGTACCAGGTACCAGTGCTACAGACATGAACAAGTCAGAAACACCTGCCTCAGAGAGATTTCGTGTGTGTGTGTGTGTGTGTGTGTGTGTGTGTGTGTGGTGTAGCAGGGTCTCTTGAGCACCTACTGTGTGCCAGGCACTGTTTTGAGCATAATGCATTTTTTCTGCAAAATAGCCCTGTAAAAGTCACTAGAAGAAGAAACTGAGGCACAGAGTATTTCTGCAACTTGTTCAAGGTCACTCACACAGCAAACCTATTCTTCTAACACAAAAAGAAAAGGAACTGTCCTCTCCGTATTTTTTCAGAAGAATAGCAACTGCACGTACCCAACACTTCATGACAGTTTTACATGTAGGACAATTGCAAGACAATTCCTTATGCAATTTCACATACCTGACACTTTCACACGCAAGAGAGTTTTGTGACAATTCCACAGACAGATGGATTTTGCGACAGGTTCGCACTCCGGGCAGATTCGTGACAATTCTGTTCATGGATAATGGCGTGCCGAGCTCTGGGGGCGTGGATGCCGGGGAAGCCAGCTGGGGGGTGTGACTGCCTCCCCTGGTCCTGGTCTCAGCCGCTGCTCCTACCCGCCCCTTCACCCACCATGGAGCTTGCCGAATGATGAGGAATCCAGTAACAGTTCTTTTTTTTTTTTTTGAATTTTATTTTATTTATTTTTTTATACAGCAGGTTTTTATTAGTCACCAATTTTATACACATCAGTGTATACATGTCACTCCCAATCGCCCAGTTCATCACACCACCACCACCAACCCCCCGCGGCTTTCCCCCCTTGGTATTCATACGTTTGTTCTCTACATCCGTGTCTCAATTTCTGCTCTGCAAACCGGTTCATCTGTACCATTTTTATAGGTTCCACATACATGCGTTAATATACGGTACTTGTTTTTCTCTTTCTGACTTACTTCACTCTGTATGGCAGTCTCTAGATCCATCCACATCTCAACAAATGACCCAATTTCGTTCCTTTTTATGGCTGAGTAATATTCCACTCTATATATGTACCACATCTTCTTTATCCATTCGTCTGTTGATGGGCATTTAGGTTGCTTCCATGACGTGGCTATTGTAAATGGTGCTGCAATGAACATTGGGGTGCATGTGTCTTTTTGAATTGTGGTTTTCTCTGGGTATATGCCCAGTAGTGGGATTGCTAGGTCATATGGTAGTTCTACTTTTAGTTTTTTAAGGAACCTCC
This sequence comes from Tursiops truncatus, assembly GCF_011762595.2. Classification (NCBI taxonomy): domain Eukaryota; kingdom Metazoa; phylum Chordata; class Mammalia; order Artiodactyla; family Delphinidae; genus Tursiops; species Tursiops truncatus. Next base: position 58,791,946 of record NC_047048.1, read on the forward strand.
ATACTGTTCTCCATAGTGGCTGTATCAGTTTACATTCTCACCAACAGTGCAAGAGGGCTCCCTTTTCTCCACACCCTCTCCAGCGTTTGTTGTTTGTAGATTTTCTGATGAAGCCCATTCTAACTGGTGTGATGTGGTACCTCATTGTAGTTTTGATTTGCATTTTTCTACTAATTAGTGTTGTTGAGCAGCTTTTCATGTGCTTCTTAGCCATCTGTATGTCTTCTTTGGAGAAATGTCTACTTAGGTCTTCTGCCCATTTTTGGATTGGGTTGTTTGTTTTTTTAATATTGAGCTGCATGAGCTGTTTATATTTTGGAGATTAATCCTTTGTCTGTTGATTCGTTTGCAAATATTTTCTCCCATTCTGAGGGTTGTCTTTTCGTCTTGTTTATGGTTTCCTTTGCTATGCAAAAGCTTTGAAGTTTCATTAGGTCCCATTTGTTTATTTTTGTTTTTATTTCCATTACTCTAGGAGGTGGATCAAAAAAGATCTTGCTGTGATTTATGTCAAAGAGTGTTCTTCCTATGTTTTCCTCTAAGAGTTTTATAGTGTCCGGTCTTACATTTAGGTCTCGAATCCATTTTGAGCTTATTTTTGTGCATGGTGTTAGGGAGTGTTCTAATTTCATTCTTTTACATGTACCTGTCCAGTTTTCCCAGCACCACTTGTTGAAGAGACTGTCTTTTCTCCATTGTATATCTTTGCCTCCTTTGTCATAGATTAGTTGACCATAGGTGCGTGGGTTTACCTCTGGGCTTTCTATCTTGTTCCATTGATCTATATTTCTGTTTTTGTGCTAGTACCATATTGCCTTGATTACTGTAGCTTTGTAGTGTAGTCTGAAGTCAGGGAGTCTGATTCCTCCAGCTCCGATTTTTTTGCTCAAGACTGCTTTGGCTTTTCAGGATCTTTTGTGTCTCCATACAAATTTTAAGATGATTTGTTCTAGTTCTTTAAAAACTGCCATTGGTAATTTGATAGGGGTTGCATTGAATCTGTAGATTGCTTTGGGTACTATAGTCATTCTCACAATATTGATTCTTCCAATCCAAGAACATGGTATATCTCTCTATCTGTTGGTATCATCTTTAATTTCTTTCGTCAGTGTCTTATAGTTTTCTGCAAACAGGTCTTTCGTCTCCCTAGTTAGATTTATTCCTAGGTAGTTTATTCTTTTTGTTGCAATGGTAAATGGGAGTGTTTCTTTAATTTCTCTTTCAGATTTTTCATCATTAGTGTATAGGAATGCCAGAGATTTCTGTGCATTAACTTTGTATCCTGCAACTTTACCAAATTCATTGATTAGCTCCAGTAGTTTTCTGGTGGCATCTTTAGGATTCTCTATGTATAGTATCATGTAATCTGCAAACAGTGACAGTTTTACTTGTTCTTTTCCAACTTGTATTCCTTTTATTTCTTTTTCTTCTCTGATTGCTGTGGCTAGGACTTCCAAAACTATGTTGAATAATAGCAGTGAGAGTGGATATCCTTGTCTTGCTCCTGATCTTAGAGGAAATGCTTTCTTCAGCTTTTCACAATTGAGAATGATGTTTTCTGTGGGTTTGTCATATATGGCCTTTGTTATGTTGAGGTAGGTTCCCTCTGTGCCCACTTTCTGCAGAGTTTTTATCATAAATGGGTGTTGAATTTTGTCAAAAGCTTTTTCTGCATCTATTGAGATGATCACATGGTTTTTATTCTTCAATTTGTTAATATGGTGTATCACATTGATTGATTTGCGTACATTGAAGAATCCTTGCATCCCTGGGATAAATCCCACTTGATCATGGTGTATGATCCTTTTCATGTGTTGTTGGATTCTGTGTGCTAGTATTTTGTTGAGGATTTTTGCATCTATATTCATCAGTGATATTGGTCTGTAATTTTCTTTTTTTGTAGTATCTTAGTCTGGTTTTGGTATCAGGGTGATGGTGACCTCATAGAATGAGTTTGGGAGTGTTCCTTCCTCCACAATTTTTTGGAAGAGTTTGAGAAGGATGGGTGTTAGCTCTTCTCTAAATGTTTTATAGAATTTACCTGTGAAGCCATCTGGTCCTGGACTTTTGTTTGTTGGAAGATTTTTATTCACAGTTTCAATTTCATTACTTGTGATTGGTATGTTCATATTTTCTATTTCTTCTTGGTTCAGTTTTGGAAGGTTATACCTTTCTAAGAATTTGTCCATTTCTTCCAGGTTGTCCGTTTTATTGGCATAGAGTTGCTGGTAGTAGTCTCTTAGGATGCTTTGTATTTCTGCGGTGTCTGTTTTACCTTCTCCTTTTTCATTTCTAATTTTATTGATTTGAGTCCTCTCCCTCTTTTTCTTGATGAGTCTTGCTAATGGTTTATCGATTTTGTGTATCTTCTCAAAGAACCAGCTTTTAGTTTTATTGATCTTTGATATTTTCTCTTTTTCTATTTCATTTATTTCTGCTCTGATCTTTATGATTTCTTTCCTTCTGCTAACTTTGGGTTTTGTTTGTTCTTCTTCCTCTAGTTCCTTTAGGTGTAAGGTGAGATTGTTTATTTGGGATTTTTCTTGTTTCTTGATGTAGGCTTGTATAGCTATAAACTTCCCTCTTAGAACTGCTTTTGCTGCGTCCCATAGGTTTTGGATTGTCGTGTTTTCATTGTCATTTTTCTCTAGGTATTTTTTGATTTCCTCTTTGATTTCTTCAGTGATCTCTTGGTTATTTACTAACGTAGTGTTTAGCCTCCATGTGTTTCTGTTTTTTACATTTTTTCCCCTGAAATTCATTTCTAATCTCATAGTGTTGTGGTCAGAAAAGATGCTTGATATGATTTCAATTTTCTTAAATTTACTGAGGCTTGATTTGTGACCCAAGATGTGATCTATCCTGGAGAATGTTCCCTGCGCACTTGAGAAGAAAGTGTAATCTGCTGTTTTTGGATGGAATGTCCTATAAATATCAATTAAATCTATCTGGTCTATTGTGTCATTTAAAGCTCTGTTTCCTTATTTATTTTCATTTTGGATGATATGTCCATTGGTGTAAGTGAGGTGTTAAAAGTCCCCCACTATTGTTGTGTTACTGTTGATTTCCTCTTTTACAGCTGTTAGCAGTTGCCTTATGTATTGAGGTGCTCCTATGTTGGGTGCGTATATATTTTAATTGTTATATCTTCTTCTTGGATTGATCCTTTGATCATTATATAGTGTCCTTCCTTGTTTCTTGTAACATTCTTTAATTTAAAGTCTATTTTATCTGATATGAGTATTGCTACTCTAGCTTTCTTTTGATTTCCATTTACATGGAATATCTTTTTCCATTCCCTCACTTTCAGTCTGTATGTGTCCCTAGGTCTGAAGTGGGTCTCTTGTAGACAGCATATATATGGGTCTTGTTTTTGCATCCATTCAGCTAGCCTGTGTCTTTTGGTTGGAGCATTTACTCCATTCATGTTTAAGGTAATTATCGATATGTATGTTCCTATGACCATTTTCTTAATTGTTTTGGGTTTGTTTTTGTAGGTCCTTTTCTTCTGTTGAGTTTCCCACTTAGAGAAGTTCCTTTAGCATTTGTGTAGAGCTGGTTTGGTGGTGCTGAATTCTCTTAGGTTTTGCTTGTCTGTAAAGCTTTTGATTTCTCCATCAAATCTGAATGAGATCCTTGCTGGGTAGAATAATCTTGGTTGTAGGTTCTTCCCTTTCATCACTTTAAGTATATCGTGCCACTCCCTTCTGGCTTGTAGAGTCTCTGCTGAGAAATCAGCTGTTAACCTTATGGGAGTTCCCTTGTATGTTATTTGTCGTTTTTCCCTTGCTGCTTCCAATAATTTTTCTTCTTCTTTAATTTTGCCAATTTGATTACTATGTGTCTCGGTGTGTTTCTCCTTGGGTTTATCCTGTATGGGACTCGCTGCGCTTCCTGGACTTGGGTGGCTATTTCCTTTCCCATGTTAGGGAAGTTTTCGACTATAATCTCTTCAAACATTTTCTCTGGTCCTTTCTCTCTCTCTTCTCCTTCTGGGACCCCTATAATGTGAATGTGTTGCATTTAATGTTTTCCCAGAGGTCTCTTAGGCTGTCTTCATTTCTTTACATTCTTTTTTCTTTATTTTGTTCTGCAGCAGTGAATTCCACCATTCTGTCTTCCAGGTCACTTATCCGTTCTTCTGCCTCAGTTATTCTACTATTGATTCCTTCCAGTGTAGTTTTCATTTCAGTTATTGTATTGTTCATCTCTGTTTGTTCTTTAATTCTTCTAGGTCTTTGTTAAACATTTCTTGCATCTTCTCGATCTTTGCCTCCATTCTTTTTCCGAGGTCCTGGATCATCTTCACTATCATTATTCTGAATTCTTTTTCTGGAAGGTTGCCTATTTCCACTTCATTTAGTTGTTTTTCTGGGGCTTTATCTTGTTCCTTCATCTGGTACGTAGCCCTCTGCCTTTTCATCTTGTCTGTCTTTCTGTGAATGTGGTTTTTGTTCCACAGGCTGCAGGATTGTAGTTCTTCTTGCTTCTGCTGTCTGCCAACAATTCTTTTTTTTAAGCAGCGGTGATTTTCTGAAGGTCTCTGGCAGCTGCTCTGGGCTGCTCAGGGCCCCCAGTGCTCCCATCAGGAACACAAGCGTGACCTCCCTTAATGAATAGCTAATGAAGGCAGACCATATCTTGTGGATCCAGGGTGGGTCGTTAAGGGTTAAGGAAGCAGATATTTGGGTTGATGCGGGGAGGTATTCCAGGCACAAGCAGCCCGCTCTGGACTGTCCACCCTCCCCCGCCTAGCAGGAGGGCTGGGCAGCGGTAGCACAGCCAAGGCCTTCTCCATGCTTCAACCTCCAGGCACTAGAATCCTTTTGGCATGGGTCTCATCTGTCCGCACACACCTGCCACTGTCTCAGAGACACACACATGCTCAGGGCACACGAACCCAGCCCCTCTTCTTCTTGCCATGCTGGGCTTGGCAGGGACTGTCCTCAACTTGGGCCACTTGGGAAAATGCCCCTCCTATGAGTGGTAAGAGGGGCCAAGTTGCCCCTTCCAAATATCAGCCCAACCTCTCATCCATCGTCACGCCAGCAGGGACAGGCACTGTGACACAGTAGAGTCTGGGGGCTCGGTCTAACTCTGTGACTTATAGTTGTTGGCCTTTGAGCCTTAGTTTGCTCCTCAGTAAAGTAAGAAGTAATAACAGCACCTGCCGTCTTGCTTCTTTTTTTTGTGGGGGGGGTGGGCGGTACGCGGGCCTCTCACTGCTGTGGCCCCTCCTGTTGCGGAGCACAGGCTCCGGACACGCAGGCTCAGCGGCCATGTCTCACAGCATGTGGGATCTTCCCGGACCGAGGCACGAACCCGTATCCCCTGCATCCGCAGGTGGACTCTCAACCACTGCGCCACCAGGGAAGCCCCGTCTTGCTTCTTAAAATGAGGTCTGGAGACCAGCACGATCAGCATCCCCCAGGAGCATCGTACAAAAGCAGAATCTCAGGCCCCAGCCCAGACCTTTAGCATCAAAATCTACACTTGAACCCAAGGTCCCTGGGCACTCTGTGTGCTCCTTAGAGTTTGGGACGCCCTGGCTGACCTCACAAAGTGGTTTCTGAAAATCACGCGAGTTCATACATATATGACCCCAGGCACACCAGTGTACACGTTAAACCAACAGCATATATCGAGGGATGGAGGTGTCTCTGCTTTTAATAAGCAGCCCCAAGTGATTCTGATGTGGATTTAAATCTCAGGATCACCACTGGCTGGGAAACAGCAGATGTGGGTATGAGCCCTGGCTCCACTTCCAGCCTCCATCTCCCCACCTCCCCAGCCCATGGAAGCCGATGTCTGAAAGTGATTCTATGTGGACCTCAAGCAGGGGCTGGGGCAGGGCACTTCCCCACCTCCCCAGGCCTAGGTGGGTGGCAAGAGAATCACTTGTAGAGAGCTTAGAGGGGACCTGAAGGACGGGGAAATAGGCATGTCACCCCTGATTGAACACGCAGGTACTGATCTGCCCCACATCATGGAAATGAGGGGAGATGAGTACGGGATGAGGGGAAAATGAATGAGAGATGCAGAAGAGGCAGGGTCTGTCCTGCGAACACGTGTACTGCCACTGTTTGGCTAATTTCCTGTCTCAGTCAAGGTCAAATGGACATTGAAGGAGGCAGTAGCCTTAGCACAGCACTGGGAACCTAGCAAGGCCTTAGCAAGGGGACCTGTTATTCTGCGTGGAGGATTAAAGGAGGTGCTGGGATACACTGGCAGCTGGGAGGCCGTGTGGCCTCGAGATGAAGCCTTCAGGTTCTGCAGCCACACTGCTTGGGTCTTCTTACTAAGTGACCTCAGGCAAGCAGCAGCCCTGCCCTGGGCCTCAGTTTCCTCCTCTCTGAAATAGATATAATAAGTATACCTAAATTAATTTTGCAGCATCTCTATATGGAATGGTAAGCAGCTATAAAAAAGCATGAGTCAGTGATGTGCAACATTCGCCAGGATAATTTAAGTGAGCAAAGCATGGTGCTAAAGAGTCTGTGGAGTGTGCTGTGGTTTACCCCTGCCCTCCTGGAGCTCACCTTTCAGTGGTGGGAAAGAGACACCAAAAATTCAAACGAACACATCACACATCAGGTGGGGATAAATGCCAAAGAAAAACAAAGCAGGGTGAGACAAGGATGCAGGGATGGGTGCTACTTCAGGCGAGGTGGTCAGGGAGGTCTCACGGAGGAGGGGACGTTCCAGCAGAGACCTGAAGTGGAGTAAGCCCTGAGGATGTATGTGGGGAGGGCATTCCAGGCAAAGGGAGGGGCAAGTGCAAAGGCCCTGAGGAGGGAGTGGTCTTGGCATATTTGAGGAACGGCAAGGATGAGGCCAGCATGACTGGAGCAGGGCAAGCGATGATTGGGAGGGAGGGGGGAAAACGTGTTGGTGCAGACCAATTTCTGATAGATTCCATGTGGGACAGGAAGGAAAGAAAAGAGGCAGGGGGACTCCAAGAGTTCTGACCATGAGTGGAGTAGCCATTCACCCAGATGGACAGGAGAGGCAGGTTTGCGGGGAAGGAGGGGAAAGGATTACAAGTTTCCATTTTGGATGTGTGCCTATTGTTACTATATGCTGAGGGTCCTACGCATTAACCCCTTGGTGTCAGGCACAGACATCGTAGCAGGGATTCACTGTCTGCTCCTTGCCCGAGCTCCCTCCCTGCCACCAACTTATATACTGTCATGTACTCACCTCTCTTAAAAACCTTTCTTTCTCCCACACAGACTAGCCCTGCTCTCGTCCCCACATCTGCCTCTCCAGAAAACCATCCCTGATGACTGCAGTCTGTGCCCAGCCCCTGGCTCTGAGCTCTGCTGGGCAGACATCACCAGCTTTCTTTGCAATGTATGATCCTAGTTCTCCCAACTAGACTGCAGCCTCCCTGAGAACAGCTTTTGAGAACTTTTATTAAGCCATCATTCATTCATTCATGCATTATTCTTTCTTTTAAGAAATAGTGGGCACCTACAATGTGCAAGACTGTGGAAATCTGAAGGAGAATGAGCCAGGCTGGGCCCCAGCCCTCAAGTGAGCACCTCAGGGTGCCTCTCATGTATCTCCCATGAAGCAAGGAATAAAATAATGCTCATTCATCAGCCATGAGCTGAGCTGGATGAGCTCACAAGTGCCTGGGAGGTGATTGCTACTACCATTGTCCCCATTTTGCAGAAGAGGAGACTGAGGTTTAGAATAGTGAAGCCACTTCCCTAAGATCACCCAGCCAGAAAATGGTGTTTTGTCATGCTGCAGAGCTGAGATCATCTCAATGTCCCCACACCTGCAGGAGTCTCCAAACCTGGAGTCATCTCTAGGGCCCGTGCCTTGCTGAGGATGGTGCAATCTGCCCCCGATGCAGGAATGCGCCTGGGGCCCTCTGAGCCAGCCTCCAGTGGCAGTGAGTGCCTCCCATATGCGGCGGTCTGAGCAGGCGGACGGGAGCCCAGATGTTGTTTATTTCCTCTGGTTATCGGCGACATGCATCCCACACTGCCAGGCAGGGATCCGAGAAGGCACTGCCCATCACTCTCTGCATGGGGCCTCCCTACATGGTTCTGGATCCTTCTCAAGGACATAGCAGGGCCCAGGGCAGGGCCTGGCCCTCCTCAGGTTGCACTGCCTTGGGGCAGGGAGGAGCGGTCTCTTTTTCTTCTTCCCCATCTTCCTCACCCACAGGGAGTCCTTCGGGACAGCTGTGTCAAATCCTTTAGTCCACCATGACACACAATGTTCTCATGCAACACACACTTCCCTGGGCACATCCCAATTATGAAGAAACTCTACCCCAAAAATGCTGACATCAAATTAAAAGTTCTGCACTGATTGCCAAAGCAAGTCCAAGATCACAAACACCAATGGAGGTGTGGCAGGTGGCGACAGTAACATTACTGAGACCCTCATTAAGTGTCAAGCCTGCTCAGGTCCTCAAGGTTCTGTAAGGTTGGCCGGTGTGATTTCTATTTTACAGATGGGAAAACTGAAGCACAGAGAGATTAAGGCACTAGTTCAGGGTCACATGGCAAGGATAAAGGGTAGAGCTGGGATTTGAACTCGAGCAGTCTGTCTCTTAACCCAACTCCACTTTAAAGTGGGAACCTGTTAGCAGTGCAGATTCTCAGCCTCCCCCCCGCCCAACCCCAGACTTACTGGATCAGCAGCTCTGGGGGAAGGCCCAGCAATCTGTGTTTTTAACAAGCCCTCTAGGTGAATGTGATGCGTGCCCAAGTTGGGACCCCCTGTTCTACATTGCCTTCTAATGTGAACGAATGAAGCAGGTACAAGATAAACAGCAGCTCGAGGGGGATAACACGTGGCAGCTGACCTTTGCCCTCAGTGTCAGGGGTAGCAATGGGGGGGCGGGGACTGACAAACTGGAGAGCACATGCCCCATCTATGGAACTCCAACTAAACGTTGCCCTGCAGGAATGCAGGCCCAGTGTTAGCAGGTATTCATACCTTTTCCAGAGAAGTCCAAATTCCAGCTTCTTATGTGAAATCTGATTTTTTTAAATGTTGGCAAATTTTTTTGGTTTTTTTTAAGTGTGTGGCTGGAGTTCTTGGCTTTTGGGTATTGAGGATTTTTCATTGACAGACTCACTGTGGGCTGCTGAGGAGATGAGCCTGTCTGGGGAAAACAGGTAATTTTCAGGGTCCAAGATGTCTCCCTGTGCCTTTTGACCCCCTCAAGGAAAGCACTGCAGAGTGAAGGTGGGGGGGAGGCATGATAATGCAGAGATGACCCTGAATCCACTCAAATCCCTAAATGAAAACATATAGAGATCACTTGCAAACACTGAACCATTGACTCCTATCAAAACAAGGGGCTTGGAGGGCTTCCCTGGTGGCGCAGTGGTTGAGAGTCCGCCTGCCGATGCAGGGGACGCAGGTTCGTGCCCCGGTCCGGGAAGATCCCACATGCCGTGGAGCGGCTGGGCCCGTGAGCCATGGCCGCTGAGCCTGCGCGTCCGGAGCCTGTGCTCCGCAACGGGAGAGGCCACAGCAGTGAGAGGCCCGCGTACCGCAAACAAACAAAAGCAACAAGGGGCTTGGGCTCATTCTCAGGATGTGGATGACTCTGAGGTTGGGAACCCTTGTTTCAAACAGCACAGGTCATTCCCTGATCCCAACAGAAAGAAAAACCTGCCCTTCACCCAAGACCAAATCTGCCTCCTCTGTCTCTTCCCTGAGCCCTTCACCATCCTGAGGATGAAAGACCATCTCCCTGGAGATGGTGGTTGGTGGCTGTCCTCCACCAATGCCTCTGGCCTCCGTTCTCTCACCAGTGAAAGGGGAGGAGGGTCCAAATGTGGGCTGACAATCCCACCATGTATCGTGTCAGTGAGGGAACAGGAAAGGAATTTATATTTATGGAGAAGGACCTACGACATGCCAGGTACTTGCTGCTTGCACACACCTCATAACAAAATGTGTGGGAGTAGGGGTTGTTGCCACAGTTTTTCAGGTGGAGAAACTGAGGCCCACATTGATGAAGGTACTTATCCAAGGTCAGTCAGCGGGTGGTGGAGCCAGGATTTGAACCTGGGCACCTGGACCATACTACATGTCCTTAGGTATTTGAAGGCAGAAAACAATATAATAACAAGATATCCAATTTATCAGAAGTCTGCTGCCAGGCCTTAAGTTAAGAGTTTTCCATGTACCATCTCCTTTCATCACAACAGCACTGCAAGTTAAGCATTATCCCCCCTTTTACAGCTAGAATAACTGAGGCCCAGAGAGTTAAAAGTACTTTGCCCGTGATCACACAGCTGCTGCCACATTTCATAACCATTGAGCCCCCAGCACTGGACCTCACAGAAAGCAGGGGCTCAGTAACTGTTGAATGAATGGATGGATGGATCACTCAGCCTTGGGCTAATGCACGTACAGAGTTGTTATAAGCCTGCATCCCTTTGTAAATTGCCAACCCCACTGTCATTCTCCATAACATGGACATCCAAGTCTCAGCTTGTCCCCTGGGTGCTTGGGGAAGGACAGTAGGACTCAGATGTCATTCCAAGCCCCTCCAGCTGCTGGAGCAGCACAAGGCCATCCTTTTTGGTACAACTGACACTTTGACCAGGGGAGGATGGTCTTGATTATGGGAGATACTGATTAAGGGAAATCACAGGGGGTGCCTTCCCCTCTGATGCCCCAAGAAAGCTCGGGGAACTTGCAGATCAGAGCTCAAATACTTCATTTAGAAACGTGTATCAGAGCTGCTAGAGGGCAGCAAAGAAGGCCAGCATGCAGTTGAGGTGTAGAAGGAGCCAGGGGTTTTCAAACTGTGCTCCCTACAATCCCAGGGTCCCTTGGCGTGCCATGGTCAGGCTGGGCGGGCAGTGCTTCAGGTCCCTTGGCCTTGAAGCAGAGCTGCTCCACCATGATCTGTTGGGCTCCACCTATCTGGTGAGATACATCTTTTTTTTTTTTTTTTTTTTTTTTGCGGTATGTGGGCCTCTCACTGTTGTGACCTCTCCCGTTGCGGAGCACAGGCTCCGGACGCGCAGGTTCAGGGGCCATGGCTCACGGGCCCAGCCGCTCCGCGGCATGCGGGATCTTCCCAGACTGGGTCACGAACCCGTGTCCCCTGCATCGGCAGGCGGACTCTCAACCGCTGCGCCACCAGGGAAGCCCGAGATACATCATTTTGATTGCAATTTGACAGGAGGAGAGCTAGCTCAAGTGAACTAGTGACTTTCTTTGGAGCTATGGGGTTAGCCAAGCCTTGGGGGACTGGAACCTGGGCTTGGAAGATGGTCAGAAACTCTGTCTGACCATCTAGGGCCCATGAAGTTTCTGGTTGCTTTTTTTTCTCTCCCTGCATCTGATTTATTTTCTCTCTCTCTCTCTCTCTGCTTCTGTGTGGTCAGGAGTCTTTGGCTGCACGTGACAGAAAACCCTACTCAAAATGGCTTTAGAAAAGAAGAGACTTTATGGACCCTCCTAGGGGTGGATCCAGGTGCACAGACAATCTCTTGTGTGGCCTCCATTCTCGGGACACTCACCCCTCATGCGTTGCCCACCAGCTCTGGCCTACATCTTCTCAAATCCAAACAGAGTGCAAACACACACACACACACACACACACACACACATACACGCAATCCTAAGACTAGCTCTAGTTGAAACATGTGCCTGTGTCTGAACCAATCACTGCAGTCAAGGGGACCTGGTTCTCTGGTTGCCGAATCCCAGGTTAAATGCATCTGGACAGAGATGGTTCCACATGAACCTGAAAGTCAAAGACGGGGCCTCTGTTAGCAAAGAAAGGGGCCACAGATGCCAGTGCTCACCAGAGCTTCTCGCACAGGCCACCTTGCCCTCCTACAAACGTCCTTAGGTCAAGAGGCCATCCTAGACCATTGTCTGTTGGCCCACAGTCAAAATTCTCAAGAGAGATGGTCTAATTGTCCCAGCCTGGATGAACTGTCAGGCCCTGGTACAGCCTGTCCACCACTGGCCAGGGGACAGGGTCATGCAGTACAAGAATATTTGCCACGTCTCGTTCTCAGGGAAAGGAGATTGTGAGCAGGGAAGACACTTCCACAATGCCAATTACATCTATTTTGGTCTTGTTTAAATGCACATCCCTGGGCCTATATACTTTACAACCTCCCTGGGGATTCTTATGCACAGTCAAGTTTAAGAACCATCAAGTTTGGCTCTTTCTAAAGCAGCATTGTACAAACTCTAGTTGTCGTCACTTATTATTCATAAAAATTAGCATTCAGGTCTCTATACCCGTGATCTTGGGGAAGTGGGAGGAACAGTACTGCTCTTTCTAGTGAGTTAGAGATATGATGACAAGCCTGAGTGAGGCCATTAGAATCAAAAAGTCAGAGGTGCCATTACAACATAGAGGCACTAGAGGGCACCCTACCAACTGCCGGGACCAAGGATGCAGCAGGAGGCAGAGACAACTCTCTACAATACCCCGGTGATGAATGATGCTAGTTGAGACTCATCACCTGTGCGCGTGCGCACACACACACACACACACACACACACACACACACACTCACACACTCACACACCCCGCACCCTCTGAGGTCAGGGGAGGGTCCTTGTTGGGTTCTTTTTTCTGCAGCATGTTGAAATATCACTCTACAGATAGTGCTGTAGCTCTAATTGGAATTGCTTTGCTGTTTGGCTACCTGACCTTGGGGAAGCCTGCACCTCCTCTGGCTTCAGCGTCCCCAGTGATGTGGCATGGGTTGTGCTGAGTGACCCCTAAGCTCTTCCAAGAGACAGTGGTTAGTAAGAGTTTTGCTTTGTCACCATCTGCGTTGCTATTACAGTCGCTTCTGTGGGCTTCAGCCCTACTACCAGGCATATCTGATTGGTCAGGTTTTGGTCAATGCCCACTCACTGTCGACTTGAAGGGCCAGGCCTCTATGGATTCTGTTTCTGGGGGCAGGCACCAGGATTTGCCCTTCTCCAGGGCCCCTCACAACAGGGAATTCCTCTGAAAGGAAGATGGGGCACCAATAGGAAGGGGGTGGGGGTGAGGCTGGAGAGTCAAGAATGTCCCCTGCTAGGTGGCCATGGGCTCGGGTGGGCCAAAGTGTATAAGTAGTTTATTAAACAGGCTGACCTTGATGGAGTATTAACATACATGAAACAGCTTCATGTTTCCCTAATCGCTGTGTCTAAGAAGCTGCCTGGTCCTCTTCTGTCCCTTAATGACACCTGGTCACTTTCTGACTCTCCCCAAATACCATCTTCCCCCGATGGTCTGCCCTGCTGCCTCCTGCTGGGGCACCCGCCAGCAACCAGCCTTCTTGGGGAGGCAGCAGCAGCGGCACTTGAGCCTGGCTACTCCTAGGGGGCCCTCGCTGCTGAGAACCCCCTTGCTTGCCATGAAGGATGTGCAGGTTCTTCTGCTGCCTCCCCCTCCCAACTTGGCCCTTCTCTCTCCTGGTCTCTTTTCTCTGCTCAAAGAGATGTTGGACGGGGCAGACCTGCAGGGCTGCCACACAGGTTCATGTCCAACCAAGGCATGAGGTGCTGGTCACCCCTTTTTGCAGGCATCCGTCTCTGTGAGGGGTACCCTTGCCTCTCCTCCCTCTTGGTTTGGGGGTTGGGAACAGCGGGAAAGCCACAGCGTTCCCCCTTCCCCAGGCTGACAGCTCCTAAGTCCCCTGAGTCCCCCTCTCTAGGGGGTCAGCTTGATCAGGTGGTGGTCAGACAGCAGAGACTCCCTATAAGCCTTGGAGAAGCTCTCTTTCCAGGGTATTTTCCGCCTCTTTCTTCGCAGTTTTGAGCCCTGGTTGCCAATTCTGGAACAACAAAAAGTTCCTTTCCTCCACTTGCTATACTTGATGATTTGGGGAGCCTTTGATAATGGTGGCAGTGAGGAATGGGGTATTGTTCAGAAAGGCAGCAGGAGGGTGAGGGGCTCCTCCACAGGCATGTGCACCCCACACCCAGTCAAACATACACACTATGTTAGTGAAGATCAAGTTTGTCTGTGAGTGACAGAGGACTCCAAATAACGGTGGTATGAACAAAATAGATACTGATTTTTCTCTCATGTAACAGTCTGCACAGGCAGAAGAGGGCTGATGCAGCATGTCTACCTTCCTCGAGGACCCAGGATCTTTTTATCTTATTTCTCCAGTATCCTTAACACATGGTCTCTGTCTCATGATCCAAAATAGATGCTCATGCTCCAGCCATCGTGTTCACATTCCACCCACCAGGAAGGATGAGGGGATGACAAAGGGTATGCCCCTGCCCTCTAAGCTCTCTAGAAGTTGCACACACTGCTTTACCTTATAACACACTAGATTTTGGTCGCTGACCACATCTAGTTGCGTGGGCAATGTAGTCATCTGGGTGGCCACGTGCTCAATTGCTATACCAGTGAGACAGTCTGAGCTGCTCACGCATATGGTTTGACTATCTCTCTCTTCCTTTCCCCACCCTCCACCCTGGTCTGGCTGGCAGTGGGCACTGGTCTGGGGGGCAACTGCACAGGCTGTGTCATCTGCTCAGAGGAGAATGGCTGCTCCACCTGCCAGCAGAGGCTCTTCCTGTTCATCCGCCGGGAAGGTATCCGCCAGTACGGCAAGTGTGTGCATGACTGTCCCCCCGGCTACTTCGGCGTCCGCGGCCAGGAGGTCAACAGGTGCAGAAGTACGTGGCCCCTCCCTTGTCCTGTGCTAGCGCTGTCCCCCTGAGCATCCCTGGCCCACATCCTGCCTCCAGCCCAACGCAGCCCCCGGGGAAGTACTATACGCCTGAGCCCGGACTCTGAGATACTTGCTGGCTTTCAGGCTGGCTGTGAAGCCCTTAGCAAGTCAGTGCCCTCTCTGGGCTCAACACTAATGGGACAGGGGACCTTCGCTTCTACCCTAGTTTGGCTTTGTGGCCTTTGGCAGGCTACTCACTCTCTCTGGGCCTAGCTCAATGGGAAAAGGAGCCCTAACTCCTAACTCTAATTTTCACTGTGACCTGGACAAATCATGACCATCTCTGAGATTTGATGGAAATGGAGTAGGGAGTCCTCACTCCCAGTCCAGATTTACTGTGTGACTTGAGGCAACTTACTTGCCCTCTCTGAGCCTCAGCTAAAATGAGAAAGGAAATCAAAATAACCATGTTACCTTGGACATGTCACCTGCCCCCACTGAGCCTCAATTCAAATGAGAACAAGAGTTCTTGAATGCGGCTCAGTTTGACCCTGGACAAGTCTGGGCTTCAGAGGACACACTGAATCCAGACCCCAGTGCTACAGAGCTTGGGCTACTCAGAGGCCCTCCCCAGTCCCAGGCAGTCCCAGAGGGTCCCCTCCCTGGGCAGCCACCCTCACCAAGGGTGGCCCTGCTGTATTACAGAATGTGGGGCCACATGTGAGAGCTGCTTCAGCCAGGACTTCTGCATCCAGTGCAAGAGGCGGTTTTACCTGCACAAGGGAAAGTGTCTGCCCACCTGCCCGCCGGGCACCGCAGCCCAGCAGAGCACACGGGAGTGCCAGGGTGAGTGGGGGCATCCCCACCCTGCCCTGTCCCCTCCCTCCCTGGAGCAGGGGCTGGTGAGGGGTGTCAGGAGACCTGGAAGAAATCATAGGAGTATGTCACGTGGTGATGGGAAGCCCAACACCGTGTCAGGTACACCTATGAACCCTTCAATACACTAGACCCATCATAAGCACCATTATGATTACTATTACTACCAACATCTACATCAGTATGATTGCCAAGAGAGGCCACAGAGCACAGAAGAAGAGCATTGATTTTGGAATAAGGCCTGGGTTCAAATGCTAGCTCTAAAATTCACCATCAGTGACCTTGAGCAAGTCAGTTAAGCTCTCTGTCCCTCAGTTTCTCCAAATGTTAAAAAAATTACAGTAGAACATAGAACCTACTTCATGGGGGGGGGTTGTCGTAAGGGGTAAATTAATACAATTTAAAGTACTTAATACAGTAACTAACACAGCAAATGCTCAATGCATGTCATTATTATTACACATCATATTAGCTGTCATTACTGTTCTGTTTTCCCATCACTCCTTTTCAGACTCCTGTGTGAGCCCCTCCTCTGTGATCTGTCCTTACACAAGGGTATTCTCCAGTGTTCTCACCTAAATCACATATCTCTGCCTATACATTCTCTCTGGGCACATGTTCACCGTCATTCCAAAAGCTGATGGCTCCTAACTCACTGTCCTCAACTGCATTTCTCCATGGGCAGCAGACTCACATCCTCACCTGCCCTATGGATGCCTCCTTCCCTCCCTCCCCATCCCCAGCCTGGGGCTTCCTCTGGGCTTCCTCCATCAATAACCAGCTCCGGGCATCACTGTGGGCTCTTCTCTCTCATCCTACATCCAATCCAATCTCGTTCTTTCACTCAGGAAATATTTACTAGAGCATCTTCTACGCTCCAGGCACTTTCAAAGTTGCTGGGGACACATCAGTGAACAAAACAGACAAAGCTTCTGCCCTTATAGACGTGACATTTTAGTGGGGAGACGGAAGACACACAAAAATAAATACAGATGTTAGGTGGTAAAAAGAACTCTGGGGGAAATGAAGCAGAATAAAGCTCCCAAACCTGCCGCACCCCTCCTTCCCCCTTTTCCCCACCCCATCCCCACACATCCCTTTCTCCCCACCCTCTGCCCATTGCTGGGACCTTGGCCGCAGCCTCTTGCCTACCTGCCTGCCTCTGGTCTCACTGCCTCTAGCCCAGCTGGCTCATTTCAGAAGCAAGAGTGATTATTTCAAAATGACAATCTGATCAGGCTTCTCTTCTGCTCAAGGCCCTTCAGTGGCTCCCATTGTCCTCAGGTAGAGCCCCCAGGCTATGGGCAGTCTGGTCCCCATCTGCCACCTCTCCACCCCTATCATTTTTTTCCTTCCCCATTTGAGTCCGTGCTCCAACTTCCCCATGAGGGCAGAGTCATCCTGGGGATTTTGCTAGGGTTATTCCTTTCACCTGGAGCACTTCTCCTTCCTGCCCCTCCCTGAGCCTGGCTGACCTCCCCAGCCCTACTTCAAGACACAGATCAGGAGTCTCCTCCTCCAGGAAGCCTTCCAGGTCACCCAGGCTGGGACCCTCTGGTCTCCCACAGCTGCCTGTTTTTCCCCATCACTGTCAGAGCACCCTGCCTTCCAGCCTGACCGCTCTAGACAGTGAACTCTGGGAGGCAGACCCAAGACCAGCAGACAGACCGGCAGGGTCTGTCTTGTTCCTGCTGCACCTCGGCACCCAGCACGGCAGGTGGCACACAGTAGGTGCTCAGTTTTTGCTTCCCAAATGAATGCATCTGTGAAGGACCATCATTCAAAGGTTTGGAGAGCTGGAGTCTGGGCCCAACTGGATCTTAAACACTTGCAGTTCTGTTTTGTGAGCTCCTTCTCTGTTCCCTTAGCAAGCCCCTCACCTGCTCTAGACCTCAGTGTCCTAATCTGAAAAATGGGGTATTAATAGCTGCCCGATTCTCTGCCTACCTTTCAGGGACTCTTAAAAGAATCAAATGTGAAAGAATACTATATATGGTCATATATTTTGAAAATTTCTCCCTACTAAGACCTTTCATGTCCGTGACTTCATTTTTCCTCACAACAGCCCAGTGTAGCTCCCACCTCCTACAGCTGATCAAAGGCACACGATCAAGTTCAAAATCCAGGTCCTGGCCCCGAGGGCCTCCCAGCTGACCTTGAACCTTCACTCCACCCCCACTGTAGCTTCCTTGTCCCTGACACAGCGTGGCCAGTCCCCCAGGCTGTACACAGCTGCCCCGCATGCACTTCCTTCCATCACCACCTGATGAAGAAGTCCTCTCTCCCTTTAGCTCCTTTGTCACCTCCTCAGGGAAGCCTTCCCCTTTAAAGCCACACAACGGGTCCCTCAGGCGTCTGGCCCGCAGCAGCCTGTGCTTGCTCTAGTACAGCTCTCATCCCAGGCTCTTACAAATAGCTGTTTAAACGTCCCCCTCTGCTGCTTGTAATAGCCTGTGACTCCTTTGCATGAGGAGATGGTGTCTTCAGGGAACTGAACCGCTCAGACCCTGCCCTTGAGCTGAGGAACACTCGCTGCCGGCTGACCCCATCTGTCTGTCTGTCTCTCCACCTCACAGAGGAGTGTGAGCTGGGCCCCTGGGGCAGCTGGAGCCCCTGCACACACAACGGGAAGACCTGCGGCTCAGCCTGGGGCCTGGAGACCCGCGTGCGGGAGGCCGGCCGGGCCGGGCGGGAGGAGGCAGCCACCTGCCAGGTGCTATCTGAGTCAAGGCAATGTCCCATTCGGAGGCCCTGCCCGGGAGGTGAGCACCAGGCCGGGCACGGGGGGCAGCAGCAGGCAGGGCCCAGGGTGGCTCTGAGTGGCCTTGGGACACAGCCCCCACAACGAGTCCCTGTAAGGCTGCCTGAAAGCCCCCCTCTAGCCACACCTTTCTGTGTCTTGAGCATTGCCCCCTCTGGTGTCCTCCTACTGGGGTCAGTCCCAGACCCCTTGGGAAGATCAAGCTTGCCCTTTCCAGCGGGAGTTTGTGACCCTTTCAGACTGACACCTCCTGTCAAAGGACTTGGGACGCCCTCTTTACACTCTGAAACAAAGTCATGGATAATGTGACCCACTGGCACTGGTCATTTTTTAAAAGATTCAGTATAGTGCTTAACTATAAAAGAGAAATAAAAGAAATTTCAATGGCAGCGCTTGGGTCCCAGGCACCAGAGAGTACTGACCGAAGTCAAATCACAGTGAAAGTGGTAGCCGTCCACGGTCAGGGCCTTATGCACGGCTGTGTTGCCGTCAGAGATGCAAATTCCCAAATGGCGACCAGCTCTTAGTAAAGTCCAACAAAACTGTCTGACTTCTCGATTGACACCACGCTGGCAGCCCTAGAATATTCAGTAATGGACAAGTGTTCCCAAACACTTGGCATTCACACAAGAGACAGAGTTCAACTCTCAGCTCCCTACGTGAGGCTGGAGCAGCCGTTAGAGAACTGGCTGGGATGGGGTCTTCTTCCTGGGGGACTGTCCCACGCAGCAACCCCCATCCCTTCCACTGAATGGCCCAGGGAACCCCTTCATTGTAACAACCGAGATCACCACGGAGTTCCAGAATATCCCACTGGCTATGAAGAACCACTGATTTAAATAGAAGAGAGGCCGCAGAGCGTGTGGGTAAGATGTAAACAGCGAGTAGTAAGAATGTGGCATTAGCTAATGTTAACTGTGCACCTACTATGCACAGGGCACTGTGATAATCCTCTACATTCATTAAGTCATTTAATCTGCACAATGACACTATGAGGTGGGTATTGTTATTCTAGTTTTACCGATGAGGAGATTAAGGACCAGAGAGGTTAAGCCACTTGCTCAACGGTCACACAGCTAGGGAAAGGTGGACCTGGAATTCAAACATAGGTCTGTGTGCAAAGAAGAATCTACAGCCATGGTAAGGGTGAGGGCCCTGGAGCTAGGTGACCTGGGGCTCACTGGGTCGGGGTGGAGTCAGGACTTAAACCCAGGGGCACCCCTGGTTTCAGAAGGGCTTGTGGTGTCTGGGTTGGGAGTGCAGGTAACAGACATGGAGGCACCTCAGGGCCATAGTGGGCAGTTGGGGACAGAGGATGAGTTTGAGATGGGACCAGAGAAACTAAGAGACCCCAGACCTGAGGAAGCACCCACACAGACGGACAGGTGTCCGTAGCTCTATGGCCACATCTCTGATGGCATCTGAGAGCTAGTGGCTGATTGGCTGTGGAGGGATTGAGAGAGGAGAGCTGTCCCCCCAGGTAATAACAATGAGAATAATAACAACAATAGCAACAGCAGCGAACATCCAGAAGCGCTGACCACATGCCGGCACTGTGCTAAGTGCTTTGTAAATATGATGCCTTTGATCCTCACAACAGCCCTGCTGTGGGCTCCCTGCGGCATCTGCTCAAATGTCCCTCCTCAGAGAGCCTTCCATGAGCGTCCCCCAACCAAGAGTCACTTTCCATCATATCACGTCGCAAGCTCTTAAATCTTCCTGAAATGATCATGCACATTCTTTGCTTGTTTAATGTCTGTCTTCCTCGATAGAGTGGGACCTCCAGTGAAAGCAAGCTCTTTGCTTTATTTCCAGCTCCCTCTCTAGCACCTAGAACAGGGCCTGGCACATAGTAGGTGCTCAGTCAACACTTGTGGATGGCAGGTGTGGGTGGGTAGGTAGGCCTAGGGAAGAGGTGGGGACCCAAAGCCTCTCACCCCATTTCCCACCTTCACAGCTGGCAAGGGCCCCTCAGGCAGCCCCCCACCCCATCCCCCAGATGCTGTCCTTCCCTGAGGGCTGACACAGTCAGCGGGGGCTTAGAGGGGCACCTGGCTTCAGCACCCCTGAAGGGCCCAGGAGTGGGTGTAGGGGGCCCCAGAAGCGGGCAGCTAGGTCTCAGGGGATGACCCTGAGAAGGGAGGAGCCCTGACTCCAGAGGAGGCGGGCACACAGCTGATACTCAGGTAATAAAATTGCCCTCCCCTTGCCACTCCCAGCTCTCTAAGTGCCTGACCTGTGACCTTGGGAAGTGGTTCCCTGAGCCTCGGTTCCTTCATGTTCGAGGGGGCACACAGCTCCTGTGGGAGAAGGGGATGGGGCCAACGATGGGTGAAAACGGCCTGGATGTGGAGACACTTTTAAAACAGAAATTTAGGGCTGGCCCTGCTCCCAGCCATGCCTCAGTCTTCTCACCTGTTGATAATAATAATGACAAAAAACAATGGGAAGAGCATTCCAGGCGGAGGGCAAAGCCACTGCAAAGGTGTGGAGGTGGCATGAACCTGCCAGCGGCCAGGACGGTGTGAGCAAGGGGGCTGGGGCGGGGGCGGGGAGGCCACGGAGACAACATGATCTTTTCCTCCAAGTGAGTGAGGAGTCACTTGAAAGTGATGCCCAGAACTCCAGCCCAGGCTGTGCCACTGAGTTAAGTGAGGCCCCACCTGGGCCTCAGTCACCTCACCTGAGAAATGGGACTTGATAAGATGTTTGTGTTAGAAACTCACCCCAGCTCCACGGGGCATGGGGAGTGGGGCACAATGGGGTCAGGATCCCGAGGCAGGTCTGGGGTTTGCATCCACTCCCCACGGTGGGAAGTGGGTGAGGCACAGACCCCGGTGACGGCGTCAGATGGGGCAGTGGGCCTGCGCCTGCTTCCCAGCTGTTGTGAGGGTGGCATACTCAGTGGGAGCCTCAGCTAAGTGCTGACGTTACTGTTGTCGTTTTGAGGGCAGAGCTGGGCCCAAGCTGAGTGGGAAGGTTGGTGCCGGGACCGAGGTGAAAGGTGTTGAGTCTCCAGGGAAGAGCCCCGTAAACCTCACAGTGAGTGCACGTGGGAGTGCCATGGGCGCCCCCTCGAGGCCACCCTAAGTCCCAACTGGGGTCCCAACAGTGGACCTCCAGGCCTGGCGGGGCAGATGCCCAGCATGGGTGGTGCTCAGCAGGTCAGCGCCCTCCCCACCCCCCGCCGAGGAACTGAGGGGAGTGTCCGGTTTGGGGTAAGTGATGCTGCCGTCCCAACTCCAAAAAGGAGTGATTGTCAGGTCAGCACCCCCATGTCATTCCGACCCTGCTACGGGGAGTGGGGGGCACCCTCGTCTGTCAGGATGGCCTCAGCAACAACGCCCCGCGATCTCGTTGCAGAAAGTAACCCCAACCAGAAGAAGAGCGGGAAAGATCGGCGCCCGCGCAAGGACCGGAAGCTGGACGGCAGGGGGGAAGGGAGGCCCCGCCCAGCGCCCGCCTAGGCACGCCCCCCGCAGCCAGGCCGCCGGCAGCTCCAAGCTTTCTCTCGCGCGCTCCTCGCTTTCTTGCCGCTGCTTTCTCTTCCTTCTCTCTTCTCTTTCTCACCTACCTCTCCTCTCTTTTTTCTCTTTTATTTCCTGCATTTCTAACCCTTCTGTTTTCCCCTTCTCCCTCCCCTCCTTTCTCTTCTTTCTCTCTTTCCTTTTATCTTTTTCTTTCCTCCTGTTTTTCTTCTGTTCTTCACTGCGTCCCCCACCACCCGCCCCCCGACACACACACACTAAGACAGACACCAGCTCCTGTGCACTCCATCCCTCACCCCCTCGCTCTCTGTCTCCTCCTTAAAGAAAGCAAACATCTTTTTCTAGGCCTTTCCCGGACTGTCCCTGACCCCTTTGCAGAGAAGGTGTTTCTAAGGGCAGGGCCCAGGCCACAGCCCAGGCAGGCTTCCTGAGTCCTGAGAGACCCGCTTCTGCTCCAGAGGAGACCCCAGAACCCGGAGCTGTGGGTGCCTCCAGCTCTGGCCAATCCCTGGAGGCATTTCCACAGCCCTCAGCCACCAGCTCCCCTGGGAACCCCCTGGAAGAGTCTCAGGGCTTCTTGCTGCCCCAGCTGGCCACGGAGGAACCACGACGGGGCCTCTGGCTGGTCAACCAGCCCGTGCCCTCCTGTGTCGCAATCACCCTCCTGGGAGCTGCCTGCTGCACTCATCAGTGCTCCCTCAGCACCCTTCCTCTCGCGGTTCCCTGGCCCCTGCGTCCTGAGCCCATGGTACACCCATGTCCTGCATCAGGTGGGGCTGTCACCCCTGGAGGAACCACCAGCCCATCCTAGAAGAGGCCATGGAGGCTGAAAGGAACGTTGAGATCATCCAGGCCACTCTGTCCCCCCGGGTCCTCCTGCCTGTTGTACCGCTGGGGAAACAGGCCTGAGAAGGGACTTTCCCAAGGTCACACAGGGAACCCAGGGGCTGTGCCTTCCACCTGTTGGTTGCCCTGCTCAGCACACCCACGGCTGAGAGGGAACTTCGGGAGCCCTTGGGGAGGTGAGGAAAGAAGTTGTTGGATCAGGGGAAGATTCCCCCACTCACCCACAGCACCCCGACACCCCAGCCTGCGACCCCCGCACACCAGCCGGAAGAGCAGGAGGCATCTCCTTACTGCCTGTTGTCCCGCCGTCAAGTGCCTCCTTCTTCCTTTGCTCCCCTGACTCCCCAGGAAGCAGTGCTCCCAATTCACATTGGCATTTCCAGCAGCCAAGAGCAGGGAGAGCGTGAGACCCCAGGGGCCCAGGGTGGCCTGGGAATTGGGGCTGTCAGCTGGCTGGAGGAGAGGCCAAAGGTGATGAAGTGGCACATCCCCACCCGAGACAGCGCCCACCCCCAGGCCTCCCTCCACCTGGTGCATGGGGATCCCCTAGCACTGCCTCCAACAGATTCGGAGGAACTGCCCCTTCCCAGGCCTCAGTCCCCCTCTCACCTCCCTGAGGTCAGCAAGAGCCCCTTGCCTGGCCAGGCCACCAGCTTCTCTTCTGCAAAAGTTTGTGCCTCTGAAATGCTCTGTTGTTGTTGTTGTTTCAATACCCCACTATTTTTTTTTTTTTTTTTTTAATAAAGGGAAAAGAAAGAAACTCGCAAATGCTTCTTGGGCATCAAGCAGGTGTTATGAAATCATGACGCTGATGAGTTTGGAGTAGCGGAATCTAAATGATGTGGGGTGGTTTTCTCTGGAATGCCCGGGGCCAAGAGGGCCAGGGTGTGCCAGGGACTGGGTGGGGGGCGTGGGGGGAGAGGAGAATTGGGCCCTCAGCCCCTCCAGGCCTCCTGTAAGAAGGGGGCTCGGCCGGAGGCAGAAGAGAGCAACCCTGTGCCTTTCAGCCCCAAGATTACAGGAGAGACCCCAGGAACCTATCTGTGTGCTATATGACATGTCTGAGGGGTCAGGGACACCTAGGAGGTGTGACAATTGCACAGAGCCACCTAAACTTCCTGGGCTGCTGGTGAGAGGGGCCTCAGCACTGGGAGGCACAGGTCCAAGTCCCAGCCTGTCATCGGCCATCTGTGGGGCCAAGGCCAAATCATTTCCTCCTTCTGGGCCTCGGTGCCCCCGTTTGATGGAGGAAGACGAGGCATAACTGGATTAAATCCATTGCGCAGCCTGGGTGGCCCAACAGCATCCTCTGGGTGCTTCCTAAAAATTCAGATTTCAGGGCCCCGCCCAGACTTACTAATTGTGAACAAATTTCGGAACAGACAGTGAGCGCAAACGTTCATTCCAAGACGAGATCGGGGGAGAGGGCAGCTCTCAGATGACTTCCAGTCCCAGATCACTGGGTCTAAATTTGAGGGGGCTGCACTTTTGATTCTGACCTCGAGGCTCACTAATCTGATTCTACAAAGTTTATATTCTACATGGAGTTTTCTGGTAAGATTCAAATTCTAGGATGCTGAATGTTCTAAATTCCACAATTCTGAGACACAAAGATAGGATGAGAAAATTCCAGTCCTGCAATCCCCTGGCCATGTGCTTTCCCTCAGGGGGCCTGGTCCTCTGCCCCAACTGGGGGCTGTGGACAAGATTTTTTCTAAACGTTTTCAAATTAGGAGATAAAGTTTCTTCAGGGCCTAAGCCCCTCCTCTAACCTTTGGATCGCAGATGTTTCCCTGCCCCCCAGCTCCTAAC
Source organism: Tursiops truncatus (assembly GCF_011762595.2). NCBI lineage: Eukaryota > Metazoa > Chordata > Mammalia > Artiodactyla > Delphinidae > Tursiops > Tursiops truncatus. Next base: position 58,816,371 of record NC_047048.1, read on the forward strand.
CCTCACCAATCCCAGCCTCTCCCACATTCTCCCGGGGATTTAGGCCCCTTACTGGGAACCACGTCTTAGAGGCCAAACCTACCAGGTAACCACGTCTTAGAGGCCAAACTCAGAGAGAAGCTCGGAAACTGATGGGGCCACCCAGCAAGAGAGGACTGTCAGGCAGAGTACGGGGGAGGTTCCGGCTTCTGGCCCCTCCGGATGCTACCCCAGTGGCAGAGAATTAACAGCTTAGCCCAGGTTTAGGAGCTCCCGCCTGACCCCTCCGGCGGCCCACTCCAGCTAAGCCCGCTACGGCCCTCTCGCCCCGGCTCTGCATCCGCCTGGGCTCACTCCGCACCTGCCTGTCGGGGCACCACGGTGCCCGTCCTACCCACTTTCTGTCACTAGAGGGCGTCACCCAACCGGGAACAGGCTCATAACCGAGCAACACCGCTTGCGATGGTGGCTTCGGATGACTGGCGTTCGCAGCAGCGCGGAGAGGGTCAGACTTCAGAGGTCCAGGGCCCAGGCCATTTCTTGCACAGAGGGGAAACCGACTCAGCGGAGAACCCCCGCCCAGCATCCCATAGCCAGTCTCCATGATGGCGGCAATTATGGGCCTCCTGCCAAGACACACGGCGCCCCCGCCCCCAACTCGTGGAGCTTCATGTATCTCCATTTCCACGTATATGAAAACCATCCTATGTGGTCCTTCTGGCTCAGGAGATGTGCATTCTTATAATAACAAAAATAATAGTAATAATGATAATGGTGACTAATAATGCCAGACACTGCTAAGTGCTTTAGGGACAGTACCTCATTTTCCTCGCTTTTCTCTCCGCAGTATACTAACGCCCACTTCTCTGACTGCTGCCTATGCACATACATTTTCACATCCTTTATTTCCTGCCACCCTCACAGCATCCCTGAAAGCCAGCTTATAGAAGAGGAAATTGAGGCTCCAGTTAAAGTCATTCGAAAGTCATTGATCTCATCTCTTCATCCACTCAATAAATATGTATAAAGTGCCTGGGACTGTGCTGGGTGCTGGTGATAAGGACCCAGACCTTGTCCCTGGAGCTGTCACTCTGTGGACAAGTCCATACAATGGTGTGATAAGGCCCCGCACAGGGAACGGGATCTAGGAGGAGGGACAGCAAATCTGCCTACAGCCTATGGGGATCAGGGAGCTCCACCCCCAGCACCAGAGAGCCAAGCTGGGAACTGAAGAATGAGCGAGTGTGAATGAGATGGGTGGGGAGGGTCCCAGCTTGAGGAAACAGCAGGTGCAGAGGGGCCTAGACTTTCTAAGCCTCTTAGGCTGTCAGACCCTGGAATACGGGGACACAGCCTTGGGGTCTGCTGGCTCCCTACCCTGCAGTCCATGACTCCCAGCCTCACCTGTAGAAGTGCTTTTTCATTCAACCTGCCACCCACAAGGCAGAATAGATCATCCAGCCAGACCTGCCGGTAAAGAAGCCATCTCCGGAGCGGGTCTGCCAGCCCTGGCCTTTCGAGCCCCAGCTGTAGAATCCTCCTAGCCAAGGCCCCAGCAGAGATAAGCCGGGCCCGCTCTGCCCTGTCTGGACTCTGATCCTCAGAACTCATGAGCACAATAAAATGGTTGTTGCTTTCCGCCTCTAAAGTTGGGAGGTTTTGTAGCAATAGACAACAGGAGCAGGGGTTGACAGTGGGACCTTTCTCCTAGGGTGGAGGGGCAGATGGCAAGGCCACAAATCCCATCTCCATCTCTGACCTTCAGGCAAGTTATGAGCCTTCAGGCAAGACCCTGTACTCTCTGTGCCTCAGTTTCCTCATCTGTAAAAGGGGAAAATAAGAGTATCCCTCCTGTTGTCACTGTGAGGTTTAAATAAGTTAATATATGAGCAAGGGTTTATATACATAGTAAGTACTCAATAAATTTTTTCTTATGACATATATTTTGTTTATTCACTCAACTAACATTTCTTATGCACTAAGTCTGAGCCAGGAACTGTGCCAGGCACTTAACATTAAAAACTTAAATTCATCCTAGGTTCCTAGAGCCCTCTGAAGTAGATTTTATTATTATTCCTATTCTTTACAGACAAGGAATCTGAGGCTCAGAAAGTAAGTAGTGGAATGGGAAACTTTTGCCCTCCACCAGGAGGCCACTTCATTCATGCACAGACACCCACGGAGGCATGGCCCACTCATCATTGCTCCCTTACGGCAAAAACATTCATCCAGAATAGGAATTCCAAATGGCTCTTACCTACACACTGGAAAAGACGGTCTACCTCACTCAAATTAAATGACAATAAAATTACACAGAGCTACTATTTTTCACCTGATTGGTCAAGAGCTAGAATTTCAAACCACAGGGCCTCAGCCAGGCTGTGGGCAAGCCTCTGGAGATCTCTCCTACCTTCCTCAGGGGAGGACATGGCCCAGCCTCTGCAGAAGAGAGTTGACGACCTCTATCAAAATTACAACCCAGCAATCCACTTCTAGTGATTTATCCTCTAATCAGCCTCGTTCACATGCAAAGTGACAAGTGTACATGGTACACGGCTGTTCCCTGCAGCCTGTGTGTGATCACAAAAATCTGAAAACATCCTGAACACCTCTAGGAGATCTGTTTACCATATAATCGCAGAGTTTGTGATGGAATGCCACGCAGCCGAGAAGCCTGAGGAAGCGGGTGGTGTGCTGGCCTGGAGCAATCCCAAGATACATTGTCACCCAGGAAAGGCCAGTTGCACAACAGGGTGCAGTGTGCAAGGGCTGGGGTTGAAGGGCATGGAAAGGAGACTTGCTTTTCTCTTTTGTTCCTTTTGACTTTTAAGATATGGGAATATATTATCAAGTCCAAAAAATAAAAATGAAATACTTTGGAGACATTTTGCAAACTGGTCATTAAGTACTCCTAATAAAAATTCAAATGGCTTTGACATAAATTCTGAAATGAAGCATTTTTCAGACGGTGTCTTGGAGACACGTCGTTGAGTTCAGAGAGTGAGGCCCCACCTTTCATCCACAAGTGTGGGCGCCCCAGCTGCCTGCCAAAGAGCGAGAGCCAGCTTCCGGGGCGAACCCCTGCACACCAGCCCACAACGAGCTTCCCCCTGTCTCTGAGGGTTCCATTTCCATTACTTGTGCAAACCTGGTGTGAAAGTCTGCTAAGGAGTTTTTCAGATACCAAGATTCAGGAGTGAATTATGCCTGGGCTCACTGAGTTCTCTGATCCACCCCAAAGTGGGGATAATTGAACATACCAGCAAGTTACACAGACCTGGGTGTGGATCCCAGCTCTGTGCCCAGCAGGCTGCAGGACCCTGGGTGTGTCACGTTGCCCCCTGAGTCTCCCTTTCCACAGCTGCAAATGAAGCCAAAAGCAGTAACACCCACTGCCAGGGTGGTAGAGGATAAAATGATACCAGGTGTGTAAAGTCCTGACACACAGAAGGGCTTAGTGATGGTAGCTTTTGATAATATAACTCCATACAATCTTTCATTTGCTCATCAATATCCCAGACTCCAAATAGTATCTCTCCTTCAGCATACATGCTCCTCCTCCAGGAAGCCTCACTTGATCCATCCTTCCCCAATTGGAAGTCCCCTGCCTCTTGTGACGCCCTCCTCCTTCGCTCTTTCCACACCCTTTGTCTGTCTGATACCCTGGGAGTGGCCTGAGTCCTATAACTGTTTTGGCCACGAGAGGGCAGCACTGCCCAGGAAGACAGAGGAGCAAGGCCCCGACGACTAGGGCCAGTGGCTGGAAAGCTCACACCTATGAAGCTTGACTGTGCCAGCACCGCGCTGAGTACCCTGCCCGCTTTATCTCGTTGCAGGAAGGTGTTGCTATGGCCATCCTTCCATCATGCCCACTTTATCTTGTTTTTCATTGTTTTTTACAGTGTGGGTGCCAAGGAAGTTGCATTGATCGTTCTCCATTCCTGCAAACCCCTCTCTTTCTTTTTAATTTCCCTCTTGCCGCTCCTGCCCTTCCTCTTCCCCTCCCACACAGGCACCCGCTCTCATGAGTCCGGTCTGTGTCCTTGAATACTCACGAATCCTTGTGAACCACATGGGGGTGTTTTGTGGTTTTTCATTTACAGAAATGGCCTCGTGCTACAGATTTCTATCTTCTTTTCTCCCCCTCATCCACCTGGTGTTTCGTAGCTGCATCCCTGCACCTCACTTACCCTGCCATCAGACGTAGGTTATCGTTGACTGCCCCCTTCCTCACGGCTCAGCACAGGAGAGAGACCCATCGCCTCTTAGTGTCCCCTCCTAGGCCTGCGGGAGAATCTCTTTGGGCTTTACACGCAGGAGACGGGTGGCTGGGTCCCTCCTGCTTACTGTCCCTAGGTACTGCGCCAGTCCAAATGCCAGCAGAACATGAAACTCCCATCTCCCACACCCTCACTAACTTGGGAGTTCCTGACTTCCTAATTTTTGCCAGTCGGGTAGGTACAGGCAGAGGGGATGTGCCTCTTTACCATTTAACCTGCATTTCTGTGATTACTACTGAGATTTACAAGCATTTATTCACACACTTGTTTGCTACATTCTCCCCCATTTTACAGGTCATACAATTGAGGCTCAGGCGCCCAGGAAGTAGAAAGTGGAGCCCTCCCTTGGGCCACCTCTCTAACAATGGCAACAATGCATTCATCGCCCACTCAGTCAATGAATGTTTGGTGGTTCCTTGATGATCTTGGGGTACTGTGGTCAGGGGTGATGGCTGTGTAAACTCAACAACAGGCAAGAGGATCGAGGAGCCTATGAAAAGGGGGTTCGGGGAGGGTGGGCCTCATTGCTGGATGAGCGGGGCGGGTGGAGGGGCACCGGAGGGATCTGGGGACGGCCAACGTGTCCATTGACGTTGACAAGAACAGAGGAGGAGGCAAGAGACCAGGAGCCAACCAGGAACAAGGATCCGGAGGGCCCCTTGCGCTATGTCAGGGCTGGTACAAACAAGCTCACGGTGGCCGCAAGGCCCAACCTATCGGCCCCCGTGGCCCCTCTGACCTTGTCTCCTACCCTCTTGTGCTTGCCCACTTAAACCACACTGGCTTCCTTTGTTCCTTAAACACACCAATCTCATTCTGGCCTCAGGGACTTTGCACTTGCTAACCTCTCTGCCTGGAATGCTCTCTAGATCTCCACGTGGCTGGCTCCTTCTCTTCCTCTAAGTCTCTCAGTTCAAAAGGCACCTCTTCAAAGAGGCCTTCCCTGATAATCTTGTCTAAATACCATGCCCCTCCCCACAAGTCATTCTCTACTTAGTACCTTTGAAATTTTTCTTCATAACCTTTATGGTGATTTAAAGGATCTTGTTTATCTAATTCTCGACCTCTTTACATCTTCCCCCTCACCTGGATTCTGACCCAGTTTCAAAAGGCTGCCACCAGACTTCCCCCTTCTCCCCCTCCTCCAGGCGCCCATCACTGTTGCAGACCTAAGTGTACATCAGTCACTTTACACATATTCTCTTGAATCATCTTGCCCACTTTCGGAGGCTGGGTAACGGCCCCATTCTCCAAATGAGGAACCTGACCGCAAGGGAGAGCAGGCAGCCGGTGGCTGCAGAACTTTCCAACCAGGCCCTGAAAGGCCCCACCCCGATCTTACCCCTCACCTCCTTCACACAGCTGTGCTCTCTGCCCGCAGCCCCCTTCCCCCTCCTCTTCACCTAGCTAAAGCCATCATCCTAGAGGTTTCAGCTCTGACTCTGCCTCCTCCTGGAAGCCTTCCTGAGAGCCCCCCAGGCAGGCCAGGTGCCTCTCCCGTCAGCTCTGCTCCGACTTCCCTGTGAGGTTCTTTGCTCTATGTGTCTGTCTCGCCCCTAGACTGGGAGCCCCCTGAGGGTAAGGCCTGGGTCTGACTCAGCTCTGAGTCAGCAGCCACTGCCTGTGCCATCCATGGGTTGCAGCAGATCAGCAGATCAGCGTCCAGCCACGGCCCTAAAGCCCCAGAACACAGCCTCATCCGGTCAGTGAACCCCCGCTTCCCAACCCCTACTGCCCTTTAGAGCCCTGCCCTCACTCACACTGGGAGGGTAAGCAAACCAGTACGACCTCTATCTCTGTGGGGCATTTGGAAGTATTTATTAAGTTTACAAACACATGTATGGTCTCCTTAAATATTTTTCAATACTAAAATATTCAATATTGAATTTATTACTGTTTTGTTGGAATATAACTTATTCCAGTAAATAAAACTCATCCCTTTGAGATGTAAAGTTTATTGCGTTTTAACAAGCAGATAGTCATGTAACCACCACATCAGGATCTAGAACTGTTTCATCACCCCATAAAGTTCTTTCCTGCCCCTTTTCAGTTGATCTCCTCCCCCCTCCCCCACCCACCCCGGGCAAACACTAATTGGACTGTTCTCTGGCCATTTGGTTTGCCTTTTCCAGAAGGTCATGGAAGTGAAATCATGCAGTCCATAGCTTTTTAAGTCTGGTTTCTTTCACCCCACATCTTGCCTTTGAGACTCCTCTGTATTTTTGCTTGTATCAACGGTTCATTTTTCTTGCCAAGTAGTATTCCATTTTTTTATCCATTCACCGGTTGGAGGACCATTGTTTCCAGTTTGGGGTGATTATGAGAAAAGCTGCTATAACTATTTGTGTATGACTTTTTCACAACTTTAATTTCTCTTGGGTAGATATCAAGTTTGGGTAGTACTGCTGGGTCCTATGGTAATTGTAGGTTTAATTTTATAAGGAACTGCCACATTGTTTTCCCAAGTTCCAGTTGCTGTGTACCCTCATCAGCCCTTGGCTTTGGTGGTATCTTTAATTTTAGCCGCGCTAACAGGTGTGTAGTGGTATCTCACTGTGACTTTCGTTTGCATTTCACCAATGACTGATGATATTGAGTGTCTTTTCATGGGCTTATTTGCCACCAATATCTATATTTTGGTGAAGTATCTTCTTAAATCTTTTGCTCATTTTTACTGGATTATTTGTTTTCTCATTATCCAGTTGTGCACGCTCTTTATATATATTCTGGATACAAGTCTTTTATCCGATATTACTTTTGCAAATATTTTCTCCCAATCCGTGGCTTGTATTTTCATTTTCTTAACAGTGCCATTAGAAGAGAAGTTTTTGATTTTGATTAAGTCAAACTTTTTTTTTTTTTCCCGGATTCGTGCTTTTTGTGTCTTGTCTAAAAAATCCTTGTCTAACCCAAGTCCACAAAGATTTTCTCCTACTTTTTGTCTGGATATTTTATGGGTTTAAGTTTGACATTTAGATCTATGGCCCATTTCAAGTTAATTCTTGCGTATGGTGTGAGGTATAGGTTAAAATAATTTTTTTTACATATGGATGCAGAATGCAAATGTATAAAATGGATATTCAATGCAATTGCAACCTTGATTGGAAAAGTAAAATATTGGAAACAGCCTAAGTGCCCATCGCTTGAAGACTGGTTGAGTACGTGTTGACACACTCATGCAATGAAAACACTAGCAGACTCAGAGCTGGCACTAGCCACCAACACCGTACAGGTGTAGGGGCTGTGCGCTGCTGGACTCCATTCCGATTTGTCAATGTCCATGCTAAATAGTTGTATGATACTTTGACTATCACCTTGGTCAGGCGTCAAAAGGAAGGGGGGCCTCTTCATGAAGCGTGTAGAAAGACCTCTAGAGGGAGCTTTAGATAACAAAAGGACAGTGCAGAGTAGTGTGTGAAGTCTGCCATCACTGGGTAAAAAAAAAGAACCCCGTGTATTTCCTTACAAATGCATAAAATATCTCTGGGCAGATTCACAAGAAATAGGTGACAAGGTTGCCTTGGGGAAGGAGAGCCTGGGTGTCTGGAGGACGGGAGTGGGAGAGAGATTCACTTTCCACTATGTCCCCTTCCTTTTGTACCTTTGAGATTTTGTACTATGGATACGAATTATACATTCAGAAAATAAGTATGAATAGAAAATAAAAGCCAAACTCAAAGTCCTTACTTTTCCAGGGGTGCTCGGTCTGGAAGATTCTGCCCCAGGTGCACAGCCCTTCACAGTTTAGGAAACGCTCTCATACTCCTCCTCAGGTTTCCCAGCACAGGACATCCCTGCCAGGCCGGCGTGATGGAGAATGATTGCTGAGGGAGAATGCCTGCTTCTCAGAAGGAGAAACTGAGGCTCTGACCAGGGCCAACATTCCTGAGGTCACCTGGTCCAAACCAAGGTACACTGTCAGGTATCTACCAGGACCAGAGGGGCTAAGAGCCAGGGAGGAGGATGGCAGTCTTGCCCCGCAGGGACCCAGACCGAGTCACTTAAGGTACTGCTCGGAGCGGAGCCCATCTGGAAGCCATTACCACCGCCCACCCCGGGCTGCAGCGGAGTGTGGGCGGGGCCCGGACTCTGTGTGCATCTGTTCCTCATCAAGGCTCAAGCTCTGGACTGGGCTCCAGCCCTGGAAATCCCATTTTCCAGCCAGGCCAGGCCACCCTCACACCAGCCACCCTCCCCACCAGGACCTGAACAAGGGTCCTGAGAGCTGCAGGAGATGGGTTTCCAGCTCCAGGTTGCATGTCCCATTACCTCTCAGAGCTTTGGGTTCCTGTCGCCGTAAGCCAGTTCATACAGAGCACTCGGCACATCAGCGTTCAATAAACAGTAACTGTCCTTGTCTCCTGATACCCCTCCACGTTTCATTCCTGTACTGTAGGTGCTCAAATATCAACAGCTAACGTGCCCAGCACTGTTGTGAGCACCGTGTATGTACTAACTCTTCACAACAACCATCAGAGCTAGATGCTCCTACTAACTTGGCTTTTCTGATGACCCCGCTGAAGCTCAGAGATGTTGAATAACTTGCCCAAAGTCACACAGCCAGCGATGGGCATAGCCAGGATTTGAACCCCAGGCCACCGGGCTCCAGAATCCCCACTCCAAAGCGCTCCCTGCACCACTTCTATGGACCCAAACCTCTTCTCCACTGATCTCTGATCCCTGTGGGTGCCTGTGACAGTGTCACCTGAGATGGAGATGAACACTGATCTCAGCCCATGATGGCTGACTGAGAGACGAGCATCGACAGCACAGCCAAGAGAGGTTGCTGGACCTCCAGTCACCTTGAAGGAGAAGGAGAAAGCCAGAGAGGCAGGGAGGCTGGGGCCTTCCGGGGTGGAGGGGCGGGGGCGACAGTCACCCTCACACACAGGCTGGGCGAGTGAGCGTGCTAGTCTAGAGCAGCCTGCTGGGGAGGTGGGATTTGACGGTACCCGCACGCGTTAAGAGCACGTCAGCCTGGCGTCCAGGGATCTGCCTTAGAGAAACGGCGCCGTGTGGATAAAGAGGCACGAATGAGGGCTGACCCCGCAGCCCTTTCACAAGTGTAAGGATCTGGGCTGCAGCCCAGAGGTCCACCAGGGGCACTGGCCCCACTGACCGCGGCCCAACCACACTGCGGCAAACGACACCGTGGTGGAAAAGCCTGACACAGGGGTCCTGCGCTGCCGGGACTCCGTCCCAGCCCTGCTGTGCGCTGGTCAAAGGGGCTTCGGGGCAGCGTGCGCCGGGGACAGCGGAGGGGTGGGGTCTGTGCGCGCAGAGTTGGTGGGGGCGGGAAGGGGGCCGTGAGCGGACCGACTGACAGGATTTTAACTCTGCTTTACACCCTTCTAGAACTTCCTTCACTGAATCAGTCATTGTTTTCTCAGAATAAGAGAAAGAGAGAGCAGGCAGCACTGTGCCTAATACACAGAGGGGGCTCAACTGAACCGGGCGGAGGCGTTCTGATCCCCTGGCGGCTGTGAGCTGGGAGAGCTGGGAAGAGGGCCGGCCCTCGGCAGCCCCTCCCTGCGCTGTGGCCCCAAGTGCCTGATTGAGAGCTGGGTCTATGGAGGTGGCGAAATGGCCAAGATGAGGGGACAGCAGGAGTCTGAGGGCTGAAGCCTTATGGAGGATTCACCGACGCTGGCAGTGGGTCAGGTAAGGTTCTAAGCATGAAATCTTACATTATCATCCCCATTCTGCAGATGGAGAAACTGAAGCCCGGGAGTGACCCATGGGCTGCCCACCTCACCCTCCACTCACACCCTCTGCTCACAGCCCTCCATTCACAGCCTCCATTCCCACCCAGCCTGAGCACTGAGCCAGGAGTCTGAAGCCTGGCTGTGATCAACTCAGGCCTCTGCTCCCTTGTCGGTAAGCCCCTTCCAGAGCTGGGTGAGGGCAGCCAGAAGCCGGTGGCCAGTCAGCCAAGAAGACTGGAAGCCATTAGGGTCTAGTCTCATTTTTAGACAGAGGTGCCTTCTGCATTTTAATCAAGCGGGACATCGAGAGACCAGCCCGAGTTTCTGCTCTCCAGTGGGGCTGAGGCAAGACCCAGGGGAGAGAAGGAGCATCCCTTCAGGAAAGGGGAGGGAAGGATGGGAGGACGGGACTGCAGCCAGGGTGGGGTAGGGAAGCTCAGAGAATGTGGGGAACCTGGTCCCCTGGGCCCTGACTAGGACCTCCCAGAGGCAAAGCTGGGCTTGGGGCTCATCTTCACTTCCCCCCGCTGCTCCCTCCAGGCTCTCAAGAAATTGGCCTGAATAGTCCTTCAGGCCTCAGGGATGATTTTTGGTCCTGACTGCTCCTCGTGGTGGAAACAATCTTAGGTCCCCGCAGAAGGGAGTTGGGCAAGGAGAGTGGCAAGGCTGGAGAAGGAAGGGAGGGACTGGGTCCCTCTCGTGGAGAGGAGGTCAAGCCCCATTCCCCAGAGCATCAGTGAGGTAGGTGAACACTGCCCCTTGATACTGACTGAGGTGTGGAGGTATAGGCAACAACCAGGTCAGTCTGAAAGCTGGAAGGGGCCTCAGAAAGGATCTGCATTGGTATTAATGCAACAGTAACAATAACAATAGAATGGTAAAATGTAGTAATAATAGTTGTTCCTAGCAGTTACGGAGCACCAGTCGTGCACATTTAATCCTCATCATAACCCTGGGGACTGGGCCGTCCGCATTGCACAGATGAGGAGACTGAGGCACAGGGCGTTAAATAGCTTGCCCAAGGACAGACTGCTGGAAAAGTGTGGAGCCAGACCAGCCCCCTCCTCAAACAGAGGAGAAAAGGGAGGCCCAGAGACAGGCAGAGACAAGCCCCAGGTCACACAGCAAGCTAGAGGCAGGGCAGAGGCTATGAGGGCTTGACTCGCAGGGCTGTCTGTCCCTGTCCTCTGCTCTGTGTCAAGATCTCCAGGAGGGCAGGAGGGAGGCCCTGTCATTCCAAGGGCCTGTAGATTCAAGCCCGGGCCTCGTTTTCCCAAGGGATCCAGCCTCCACATGTGACAAGAAAAAGAGAGCAAGAGAGAGAAGTCAAGTGGAGCAGAAGAGATAAATTTGGGCTGAGATCCTGTCTTCTCTCTTCCTTTGGATACCCCCTCCCTGCAACCCCAGAGCTGACACCCAGATGAGCCCTTCCACGGGAGTCCTCTACCCTACCCCACCACTGCCCACCCAAACCCATCCTTTGTCCCATCCCAGCCCCCTCCACAACCTCATCAACCCCTCCCTCTCCTGCTGACTCCACTCCAGCTGCACTGCCTTTCTTTCTGTTCCCTGAAGGTGACAAGCTCATTCCAGCCTCAGGGCCTTTGCACTTGCATTTTGCATGTGCTGTTCCCTCTGCCAGGACACCCTTCCCAGGTCTTCAGGGGGCTCACTCCTTTCGCTCTCAGCTCAACGTCAGGAAGGCTTCCACTGACATTGAAATTCAGGGCACTACCTCCTCCCCTCACCCACCCACATCTTCCTGACTTACCGTCTTCCTGTCACTCATCCTTATCTGAACTCATCATTTATCTATTTGCCTACGTGTTTATTGCTTGTTTTCCCCATTAGGGTACCGGCTCCATGGGGTCTGGGATTTCCCCCTATTTTGTTGACTGCTGTGTCCTCAGCTCCATAAATATTGCCTCTCATATAATGAGTGAAGGCACAAGCTCCAAGGAAAGGCCGTGCTGTGGGAAGGAAGTTTGTCTCAGAAAGATGCTGCACTCCAAAGATGCTGCCCTTTGCAAAGTGTCCTGGAAAGTCCAGTGAGCTTCCATTTTCTCATCTGTAAAATGGGGCAGTGCCTTCCTTGCTGGGCCATCATCATGAGGATGAAATGAGATCAGGCTTATGAAGCAATGAGTCCAGCGCCTGGCAAGCGGCAGACGCTCTTGAACACTGGCAGCAACTCTCATTATTGTGGTTATTAGTCTCTCACCCCGACTCCAGGCTTGACGTCATGGGCTGCTGTCTGGCAGTCAAGGGAGGAGGACCCAAGGAGATTCTGGTCTCAGCACAAACCATGTGGTCACCGCTGGCTCCTTGGGCCTCCTCACCTGCCCCACCGACTTTGCTGGTGCCCACATGGTGTTCCTTCCATGGCTGGCCGTCCATCTCCTACCCCACAAGACTTTACAGGACCCCCGGGCAGTGGATGAGTGAGGGCAACACTAGTAAGCCCAAGAGACAGAACGCACCAACACCATAGAGGTTTATTTCTCACTCACCCAAAGTCCACCGTGGGTGCTCCCAACGAGTGAGCGGCTCTCACCAGCAATGATTCCAGGACCCAAGCTCCTTCCATCTCGTGAGCCACCATTTCCACCACGAGGTCTCCAGACCTGCGTGCATCAAGCCCACGGAAGGGGAAGGCGTGTGGTAGAGCGGAACTCAGTGACACGCCCACTGCTACCTGCAAAGGAGGCTGGGGAATATGGCCTCACCACCTGACTGGGTTTGCTTACCGCCGGGGGGTTCCTGCCTCTGGTGGGAGCAGATTTTCTACCTGGGGTTCTAGGGTTGTTGGGGAAGGCTTTGCAGAGAAAGCACCCTGGCTGTTGCTGCTGGCACAGGGCCACTGGGGCCAGCCGCTGTCTCTCATGCCGTCCTCCACCGGATGGCCATTCTGTCCCCCATGCTGGAGATGCAGGTGCTTTGAGGTGAGGCCCAGGGCCTGACTGGCTCAGAAGTCTTACAGGGAAAGCGGAGAGGACTGAGGAGGGAAAGGACTGTCTTCCTCTGCTTTCAGGGTCGCAAGGATTGCCATGTGAGAGGATGAACTCAGGAAGGTCACAGCCTGGTCCTGTACCCGCTTTACGGCTTGTCCTTTACTCCCAGGAAGATGCCCTATCTGGACAGTTCCCCTGCGTTATCCTCCCTCCACCTCCCCAATAAAACATCTGCAGGGTAAACGAGCTGTTATCTCCCTCATTGTCCCAGGAAATGATGGACGGAAACTCAGACCAAGAACAAGGGGTCTGTTGTCTCCCTGGATCCTGGGGTGTAGGGAGAGCAGCCACCATTTCCATCCTCTGCTGACAGCCCCCCACCCACCCACGGGGGAGCCATTGCTGCCCACTCTCAGCCTGTGTGGTGAAGGTGGCCTCCAGGGTGGTTAGCTGGCGTATCCCATCCCTGCGGCCACCACGGTTGGTCCAGCAGTAGGAACAGGACCCCATTGGAGCCAATGTGATGCCTTCCCAGAGATTTTATGGGGACTTGACAGAGAGGTGCAGCAGTCAGGAATGCTTTCTGCTGCAAGTAACGGGGAATTTAATGCAGTGGCTTAAACCATAGAGGGCTTATCTTTCTCTTTAGGAAGAAGTCTGAAGGTAGGAATTCAGCTGATCAACAATGTCAGAGCTAATGTCATGATAATTTTTTTGGCCTTTCCCTCGAGGTTGCAAGATGGTCCAGGCTCCAAGCATCAGGCTTGTTTTCATTGACCTGAAGTAAACAGACAGCTAGATATTTCTCCCGCAAAGATGGGTTTATTCAGAATCGGCAGAGAATTGCAATTTGGGGTCGGCAACCACGGTGAGCCACATGCAGCTCCCTGCACGGCAAGGAAAGGAAGACACTTTTATAGAGAGGAGAAGGAATTGGGAGGGCTGTAGTCAACAAAATGTCCGTGGTTTTTCATTGGCTGAGTCCTTGCCAGGAGAGAAGAGGAGTCTTTCTTCTTCCTGTTGCTCTGCTGCCATCACAGGCTGTGAGGGCTCCCCGTTCTGGTCTCTCGACTCCCTTTAATCGAGGTTTCTGTTAATTAATTTTTTTATATGTACAATGCAAGACAAAGTGAGGAAAGGCAGCTCCAGCCACTGCTGCCCTTGTTATTAGAGTAGCAAAAACTCTCTTCCTGCCAGCTGGCTTTGGCTTATGTCATATTGACCAGCAGTATGTCATGTGTCCCCACAGCTGTAGAAGAGACTGAACAGGGGGATATTTGGCTACACAGCCTCTGTAGTGGAAGGAAGCCGATGGGAATGGGCACTTGATTAGCCAAGCCCAAGGACTGCGATTAGACATTCTTCTTCCCTCAACACTTGGTTCTTTGGGGAGGGGAGGAAGGAATGGGAGGGCTGGCATTGCAGGCAGCCATCTTGCTACTATGACATGAGAGGCCATCTGAGAATGGAGCCAATTTTGATGGTGTTGTTTGAGACCTTAGATCCAGCCATGCCTGAAGGCTACCCCTCATGGATATATTTATTACATGAGCAAAAATTAATAATAACAATGAAATATTATATTTATTTTTTAAATTTTATTAAAATTTAAAATATAAAAATATATCTTATAAAGTATTTTATTTTATTTTTTGCAATATGCATGCCTCTCACTGTTGTGGCCTCTCCCGTTGCGGAGCACAGGCTCCGGACGCGCAGGCTCCGGACGCGCAGGCTCAGCGGCCATGGCTCACGGGCCCAGCCGCTCCGCGGCATGTGGGATCTTCCCAGACCGGGGCACGAACCCGTGTCCCCTGCATCAGCAGGCGGACTCTCAACCACTGCGCCACCAGGGAAGCCCTATAATTTATCTTATATAAAACAGTATATATATTGTTTTTTGCCTGCCCCCTTAGGCTGGACTTAACTTTATTCTCTTCCATAAGAAAGGCCTCATGGTAGAAGAAACAGTACTCAGAGTTTAGAATCAGGCCACCCAGTTTCCAATTGTGGCTCTGCCTTGAGTCTAATTTTCGCCAAGTCATTTCACCTTTCTGAATTCCCAATGCTTACTCTGTGAAGGAGGCTATCGTGTGAATTGACCCAAATGTGGTGTGTGAGAGGTCCTCTCCCAGGTGCGCCTCAGCACACAGTAACTGCCTTCCTCCCTCCTTCCATTCAGTTTGCAGAAACTGGAGATGAATTTCCCAGCTATGTTTTGCTATGGCATCTGTCCAACTTCCTCTTTTTCCTTTAGACCAAGTGCTCCTTGAGGCCAAGGACTATGTCTGATTTATTTTCGTATCCACAGCCCATAGGCTTTCAATGATACTCAGGAAACGTTTGAATTGGAGACTACAACGCTTCACTTATCCACTTAACAAATATTTACTGAGCACCTACTGTGTGCCAGGTACCCAATGGGGAGACGAAAGTAAATGCCTTAGACATAGTCCATGCTCTGGGGGCCTCACAATCTAATGAAGGAGACAGACAGAAAATAGATAAATAAAACCCGATGTCAGATAGTAAGAGCGCCATGAAGAAACCACAGAGGGGAAAGGGATAAAGAGTTTGTTTGATTGGGTGCCCAGGGACGACCTCTTCGAGGGCAGATACTGGAACCTAGCTAGAATGATAAGATATCCACTGGGCGAACAGTGATCCAGGCAGAGGGAACAGCAAACACAAAGATGCCCCGGTTGGTCCTAGGTGACCCACACGTAGGAAATGTCTAAATGAATGAATGAACCTACGTACAGCACACCCCCAGGCCAAATACTCCTCTCACCCCAATGTGGAATGAAAAATGATGCACTTAAGAAAAGAGGCCAGTTTGAGAATGTCTGTCACTGATGGAAGTTCATCTAGGCTGCCAACTTTCAGAGAATCATTTCTGCCGAGGAGGTGATATCTGTGAGGGAATATGCTTGTCCTCCAGGATTTCCAGGTCTTGGGCTCAGCCTTCACATCCACTCACTCACGTAATCCTCCCACAACCCCTGTGAGGTAAGGAAAATTATCTCACCTTCCACAGGCAGACCCCCCACCCTGCGCCCACCCCCCCAGTTCAAGAAGGTCACGTGGCTCGCCCAGGATCACTCAGTGAGAAGGAGGGATGAGCCCAAAATGTCCCAGGCCAGAAGCCAGTGAGACCGGTGCCCACCTGAGGCCGGTGTGTGCAGCACTGTGGACTGAGACAGCCCCCCACGCTCAGGGGCTCAGAGTCTGCTCCGTCAGGGCCCAGGCCTTGCTGTCACCCTCCTCTCTGATGCACTGCTGGCTATGCATGCCCCAGCGTTGTATCTTGGGCAATGATAATGAAATAACGTCAACAACAACAATACCAGCTATCGTTCATGCAGAGGCTCACTGATGGGATGTGCCAGGCACGTGGCTCTCACTAGCTCCTTCACTCTTCCCTGCATTGCTGAGAGGTGATATCTGTAACACAGCACTTTCTGGAGCGTATGCTGTGCCAACCTCTGTCCTGACTGTTTCATGTGTATTCATTCATTTCGTCTTCTCAAGACCTCCATGAGGTAGAAACTACAGCACTTGGAGTGGTTTGGCTTAATCAACAGAGAAGTTTGTTTCTATCTCAGTTACCAGCCAGGGGAAGACAGTCAGGTCTGGAACCCAGGCTCCTTCTATCTGCTGCTCTGCCATATGTGGCCTCAATTCCCACGTTCAGCTCATGGTCCAGGATGGGTGCTGCAGCTCCAGCCATCACATCTGCATTCTAGACAGCAAGAAGGAGAAAAAGGGCAGGAGAAGAAAAGAGCCCCATCCCTACCCCAGACGTTATACAAACCTTGGCTTAGATCTCATTGGCCAGAATTTAATCACAAGGGAGGCTGGGAAATTCCATCTTTAGCCCAGCTAAAATTCACAGTTTGTATAATTGATGAAGAAGAGGGATATAGATGTTGGGAACAACTCCTGGTCTCTAACTTTATCTTACAGAGGCACAGAGAGGTGAAGGATCTTGGCTAAGGTCACACAGCTGGTCAGCAAGGCAGATGTGATGAGATCACAGGCCTATGCTCTGCTGCCTCTCTGTGCTGGCCAAGGAGATAGTATTACTAACTTCTCTGTTTTTCTATTATTCTCTTCTTCAGAGGAGGAATTGGAGGCTCAGAGACATGAAATGACTTTCGCACTGTCTCATAATTATAGTGGAAGAGATGGAACTCGAACCCAGCTCTGTCTGTAAAGCTGAGCTCAAAACCATGGCATCATGCCACACTCCCTCCTCTCCTGCAGACACACTTCCTCCCTACCCGGGGCATCCCAGGCCTGGCGGGGTCCTGCCACCAGCTCTCCCATTCCCGTGCCAGCCTATGTACCTGGTCCAGATTTGAGCCCAACCCGTAGCCCTATCGGGCCTCCCTGAGGTCCCCAGCACCTTCCTGGCTCTGACTCCCCCTGCTCCTGTGGTAGGTGGGGGTGGGGTGGGGAGGTTACTGGACAGAAAGATGGAGAGCAGCCACCCTGCCCGCCCGGCCAGATCCCAGCCCTGCAGGGGGATGAAGTGACCGAGGGGCCATTCCATTCTCATTTGGAGCCCAGATCTTCCTGACACACATACGAGGGAGGTCTCCCTTCTTCACGCCTTCTTCCCTGTGTCAGACCTTTGCCCCTGCCGTGCCTTCTGCCGGAAGGAGCCTCCCGACCCCATGCCTGAGCAACTCTTCACCACCCTCTAGCCCGACTCAACTGTGCCTTTGCAAGGCTGCATTTCCCGACCCTGACTAGGTTGAGACCCTGTTACACTGGCCCGGGGTTCCCTGGAGCCTCCTTCCCAGCGTTCGTCACAAAAGGATTCATTTTCTGTCTATTTTTGGCTTGGCATCACTTTCTTGCACTAAAATATAAACCAACAACGATAGCATTTCTCCTTGTTTGTTCCTGAATCCACAGGGCCAAGCGTAGTTCTAGGCAGGTAGCAAGTGCTCAATAGATATGTATTAGATGGACGAGTGGATGGATGGATGAATGGACAGATGGGGGCATGGGTGGAGGCATGGATGGATGAATGGACAGATGGGGGCATGGGTGGAGGCATGGATGGATGAATGGACAGATGGAGGCATGGGTGGAGGCATGGATGGCTGAATTCTTAGTAGATGGGGGGAGGATGCTTAAGCTCCTTAAGGAAACTCACCCATCCTTATGTTTATTAGAGGTAACAATCTTCACCATCACTTACTATGGTCTTTGGGGCTCTTTTCCTGCATCATTTCCAATCCTCACGAGGGATCACACAATGAGGCAGGTGGTGATTCCCATTTACTGATGAGGTACAGTGCCTTGCACTTTGTTTCAGAGGCAGGCAGTGTTCCAGCACCTTGGTGATCACTAAGAGTCAAGCGTCTTCCTACTGACACGACCTGTTATCATTTTAATCAGCTTCATTAAGGTATAATTTGCATACAATAAAATTCACGCATCTATGTTTATAGTTTGTTGTGTTTTAACAAATTTGTACACCTGGGTAGCTACCACTCCGATCCAGAATAGAGCACCTCCATCACCCTAAAATGTTCCTTTGTGACGTTCCTTCCCAGTCAATCTCTACCTTTCAGGCCCCAGCCCAGGCAACCACTCATCTGCCTTCTGTAGCTATAGGTTAGATTTGTCTTTGCTAGAGCTCCATATGAATGGACTCACTATGAATTCTTTTGTGGTTTTGACTTCTTTCACTTGGAATAATGCTTCTGAGATTCATCTGTGTTGTTCTACGTAATTCATTCCTTTTCGTTGCTAAGTAGTACTCCACTGTTTGCATGTACTACAATTTGTTTATCCATTCACAAATTGTGACATTCGGTTGTTTTCATTTGGGGGTAATTTTTAATTACGAATAATGTTATTCATAGGAATATTTGAATACATATGTGTAGGCATATGTTTTCATTTCCTTTGGATAAACACCTAAGCAGAGAATTGCTGAGTTGCATGGTAAGTATATGTTTAACTTTATGAGAAACTGCCGGCTTGTCTTCCAAAGTTTGCATTCCCACCAGCAATGAATGGGAGTTCCAATTGCTCTGCACCTTCACCAGCACCTGTTGTCAGTCGTTTTGATTGTAGTCGTTTGGTGACTGTGTAGTGGCATCTCACTGTGGCTTTAATTTGCGTTTCCCTAATGACTTTTCATGTGCTTATTTGCCATTTGTATCTCTTTCTTCATTGAGGGTTTTTGTTCAAAACTTTAGCCCATATATTTGGGGGGTTGTTTGTTTTTTTATTCTTGAGTTTTGAGATTTCTTTATATACCCTGGATATAAATCCTTTGTCAGATATTTGTTTTGCAAATATTTTCTCCTCATCTGTGACTTGCCTTTTCATTATTTTAATCGTGTCTTAGAGGAATAAAAGCAATTAACTTTAATGATGTTCAATTTATCAGTCTCTTATCTATATGTCTGTTTTTGTGCCAATACCACACTGTTTTGTCAATTTATCAATCTATTCTCTTATGATTCATGCTTTTGGCGTCCTTAGAAATCTTGGCTGAAGTTGTTTTTGTAACTTAATATATCATGGATCTTTCCAACAACCTCACTTTTAATAGCTCCTTGGTTTTTCAGCCCACGAACTTGCTACAGTTTCTTATTCCCCTTCTGGAAGAGGAGTCCAGGCAGAGGGCCTCTAAACCCCAAAGCTGGACCTGTGGAGCCTCCTTCCCGTCTCTACAATGCCATCTCCTTGGAAAAGCCACACACACATCCCCCTAGTCAGCCAGCTCTGTGAGGAGGGGCCGTTTTGTTCACAGTCCTTCCTTGTTGCCTAGAGAGAAGTGCTGGGCATACAGTAAGCATGTGGTAAATAAAATAAATAGGAAAATAAATAATATGTGGAGCACTGAGCAATGTGCCTGGTGTACAGAAAATCTCACTAAACAGACACTGTGATGACTGCAAGAGGGAACCTTCATTGACTGTTGTATTAGATAGTGTAAGTTGGTGAATTCATTTCCTGGGGCTGCCATAACAAAGGACAGCAAACCTGGTGGCTTCAAACAACAGAAATGGATTTTCTCACAGCTCTGGAAGCTAGAAATCAAGGTATCAGCAGGGCCATGTTTCCTCAGAGACTCTGGGTAGATCCTTCCTAGCCTCTGGTTTCCAGTGATGGCCATCAATCCTTGGCATTCCTTGGCTGGCATCTGCCTCACTACAATCTCTGTCTCCACCTCCACGTGGTGTTCTGCCCTGGTATTGAAGCTGAGAAGGACCCTGTGTGGGGCCTTTGCAAGTACAAAAGCCCCTCTGTGTTCCCCGTTTCTTATTTGTGGAAAAAAGGCTTTAGTCTCCTAGGCCTTCCCTGAGTTCCAAAGAGCAGACACATTCGGTTAATAATTAGGGAAGAGAGGGAGTGCAGAAACAAACAAGGCAAGCAAGAAAAGTGATGATAGCTCAAACAATGGTTCAGTGATAAAACAGAGTCCTAGTTCCTCCTCAAGGGATGTACATAACAATCTGAAGACCCCCACCCAGGTGGAAGATGGTGACTACATGCTGACCCCAGACTGGTTGGAAACAGAAGGTTGATGATTCAGATTCCTGCAACCCTCACCCCAAATGTTGCCTTTAAAAACCCTTCCCTAAAAGCCAGTGGGGAGTTCGGATCTTTTGAGCATGCACTGCCCATTCTCCTTGCTTTGCGCCCTGCAGTAAACACTGTACTTTCCTTCACCACAACCCAGTGTCAATAGATTGACTTTGCTGCCCAGGGGCTAGCGGACCTGAATTCCATTTGGTAACAGTATCTTCACATCATCTTCTTATGAGGACACCAGGCATATTGGATTAAGGGCCCACCCTACTCCAGTATGACCTCATCTTAACTAATTACCTCTGCAATGCCCCTTTTTCCAAATAAGGTCACATTTTGAGGTACTGGGGTTAGGACTTCAACATATATTTTGAGGGACACAGGTCAGCCTAAAATAGTTGTTATGCTGTCATAACAAACAGCACAATACAACAAAGGTTTTTCCTGTCTTTCTCCTCCTTCTTGTCCCCAATGGGGATCATCAGGTAAGCTCATGGAAACCTCACTGGGACCACGAATTTTGACCATTTGATGTTGCTGCTGTCTTAACACAAGGCTTCAGTTTCTCTGCAATAAGGAAAGGAAGCAGAGAATCCCACAGTGGTTCTTAAAAGTGTCCAGTCACATTCTGTGGTCAAAGCAAGTCACGTGGCCATGCGTAACTTCAAGAAGGAGTGTCCTGGAAGGAGAAGAGACCTGGAAATCTAGCACTAGGGATGTTTACTTAAGTGATCATCAAATACTTAAATTATCACGTTTGCCTTTACGTTTAGATAGCCATACCCTCCAGAAAACCTGCAAGGATGAGGAAGTTTTGGGTAAAGAGGGGCAGCAGGGAGAACAAAGGGGACCTAAGAAAAGTCACAAGTCTAAGACCACCAGGACACGAAAGAGGACCTGTCAGGTACCAAGTCCTCACTGGGTGATCCTGACATGCACCATCTCATTCAATCCTCACAGCGACTTTGAGGGATAGATATTAGCCCCCATTTTACTGAAGAGGAATTGAGACTCAGCAACCTGCTTAACATACACAGCCTTAATGAGCTGAGCAAAGGGGAAACCTGACTGGATCTGCATCAGCTTTTAGTATCTTACAAATCATTCCCAAATTCAGTGGCTTAACACAACAAATATTTACTAGCCCCACCTCTCTGTGAGTCAACTGGACAATTCTTCTGGTCTGAGATGTGTGGTCTAGGATGTCTTCAGCTGGCCTGGTGGTCAAGGATGGCCTCACTCATCTGGAGGTTGGTTCAATGTCAGCTGAGGTGATAGGATAACTTGACCACATGTCCATCATCATCCAGCAGGCTAGCTGGGGCTCACTCACACTGTGGTCCCAGGATTCCAGGTGAGTGAGAGAGCAAGCCCCAGGGCATAGTCTCTTTCAAGCTTTGGAGCCTCACACTTGAAGGGGTCCCATTGGCCAAAGCAAGTCCCATGACCAAAGCCAGCTTCGAGGAGTGGTAACATAGACTCCACCTTTTAAAGGGAGGAGCTGGGAAGTCACATTGCAAAGAAGCGTGCTTACGGGGACCGGAATCTGTGGCCAGTTTTGCAATCTACCCCAAAACAAAGCCCAGTGTCCAACAACGGAGAATGAATTAAGAAAACCTTGGCTACACCAGTGGAGGCTCACGCCACCATTAAACATGTGCTTATAGAAGAACCTTCTGCTGTAGAGAGTACTTCATAATACATAGAGTGTTAAGTAGGAAACACAGGCTATAAAATTACGTGTACATAATTTCACGTTGATTTCACAGGCATCAGATTGCCACAAAAGTAAAGCCTGACGATGCCAAGGGATGGCAGGAGTGCTGAGCAGCAGAGACTCTCCTGCCTGCTGGTGGGTGGTACCTCAGTGCAGCCTCTTGGAAGCACAGACTGGAAATCTACTCAGGCTGGCAATGCACATACCCCACATCCCAGGAGGAGCACCCCTCCATTAATACCCTAGAGAAACGCATACTCATGGTACAGGGCTAGTGTATAAGAAAGCCACAGAACTCGTTAGGAACTACAGAAGAATTGAGTCAGCCCAAATGTCCATCCACAGAGGCTGAATAAATAAAGAGTAGTGTGATTATTGATGCAATGCTGCACAGCAGTGAAAAGAAGATGACCCCAGTCACGGGATCTATCTGTGAAATTTGTAGAGATCTGGAAAACATGGTGTGTGCGCAGGACATTGCTTACAGCTTAATAGCATATGTTTGAGTTTTGGAAACACAGAAATAGTATCATTATGTATGGTTACATACATATGGACCTGTGGGCAGGGAGAAGAGAAAATGAGACTGGGGAGGAGGATGTAAGGGATGCCAACTTAACCTGTAACAATATTTCATTTCTTTAAAAAAATCTGGGAAAATTTGCAAAATGTGGACAGGTGCCCATTACGAGTGATGGGTATATGGGGTTGTATTATATTACCCTGTGCATTTTTTATACTTTGTTTTTCAAAAAGTAACACCAATGTAAGTAAAACAAATTTTTAAATGGCTTAGAAATGTTCCTTTGAGGTTCTGGAAGATATTTTGTTTTGGGGGATTGCTAGAAAACCACCCCAAAATATACGTGTCTGTATGTAGAGAGAAATGATTGGGGGAAAAATACTCCAAAATGTTAGCTGTGGTTTTGCCTTTGGCTGGTGAGAGCAGAGGCAACATGTATTTTTTTTCCTTCTTGCTAAGTATGTATTTTCTGACTTTTCTATGAGGGACATACTGTGCTCGTTTAATAAAAACAAACAAAATACAGAGGGGCCTGTTGGTTCTCTGGGTCACAGGCTCCCCTGGGCCTCCGGGGGGTGCCAGGTTCCAAAATAGATCTGCCCTTCGACCTGGCAGCCTCACTCTTCACGTCCTGCAGCGAGTGCCAGGCGTGGGCTCAGAGGCAGTGGGGCTCCCCAGGCCTGAGAAAGGATGGATACGGATAGTGGCCCAGGCTGAGTGGCACAGCTAAGAGGTGCGTGTCCTCCACCCTGGTCCCCTCAAACTCTGGGGTAGCAGAGTCAGGCCTGCCATTGTTCAAAGGGGAAGCTGAGGCCAGAGGGGATACCCCAGGGAGAGGCAAGTGTCGCTAAGAGCAGAGAGAGCTCTGTCCAAGGCCCGTCTGGCTGGGACTGGACTGGGTGCTGATACGCTGGGTGGCTTTGGACAAATCCCAGATTTGTCCAATTTTTCTGGCGGCCCCGATGGAAATAATCCCACTTCCTGCTGCACCTTTAGCCATTAGAAGGGCTGAAGGACATTTTCACGCAAAGAGATGCTGGATCTTTCCCATAATGGCAGGGATAATAATAACAGCTACCAACTATTAAGCACTTTTGCGCTTAACACTTAAATGGCGTTTTCTCATCCTGCCCTTCTGTGGCAGATTATATTTTCCAAAAATGGCCACATCTCCCGCCCCACGTGCTCTTCCAAAGCTTTGCCACTCTCCATTAAGAGGTAGTCTATTCCCTTGCTTCTTGAACTTGGATGGGACTTTGAGAGCTGGCCTTGCATGATTCATGAGGCTAGGTCGTAAAGGTCATATGCCTTCTGCCTGATTCTCTTGAGATGCTCCCCCTGGACAGCCAGCCACCACGTCGTGAGGACCACCCCGCCCCCCGACATGCGGAGGCCGTACGTAGTCTTTAGGGCTGACAGCCCCAGCTGAGGTCTCAGCTACACGAATGGATGAGCTGTCAGGTGATTCCAGGCTCTAGCCTTCAAGCTGACCCAGCTGATGTCGAATGGAGTCATGTCAAGCTGTCCCTGCTAAATCTGGCCCAAACTGCACGTGTATGAGTAAAATAGGTGTTGCCATTGCTTTTAACCACTAAGTGTTGGGTGTTTTATTACACAACCCTGGGAACCGGAAGCCACGCCCCCCCCAAATCACCTTGCTAATGAGGGACGGCTCGCTCATTATATAGATGAAGAAACCAAGTCTCACCTACTAAAATGGAATCAAGATTCAGTACCATGAGTGGGGAGCTCTTAATTGATAGGTGTGGGTCACAGGAGTGACCTCAATACCTAGCCTGGGCCCTCCCGATCCATCAGCTGTGCTGTGGCTCTAGGTTTGGGGTGGCGGAAAGCAGAGGCAGGGAACAGTTGACAGACTTGTCTTGAGTGGAAGGTCTCACGGGGGGCACCATGATTCCTGCTCCAAAGCTCTCCCCCTTGGCTTCCTGGGGACACTGACAGACCATCCCCCTGGTGGTCAGCAACCCCAGAGCTTCCTGCCAAGACTCGCCCCGTTGCAATCAGCAGCCCTAGCAGATGCCAGGCCAAGTTCTCAGGGATGTGGAGAGTAGAGAACAAGAGGCTTGGGTCACGTCAGGCTGCCCACTTGCAACCCTCAATTATCACCCTGGGTGTTGAAATGTAGGAAGCTGAAAAGGGAGGCGGGCGGGGAAGTGCTGGATTGTGGAGATGAAGCCAGGAGTAGCAGACTCAGACTTGTGACTAAATCCTCTTCTTTGGATCCAAAATCAGTAAGTGACTCTCCAAGAATGATCCTGTTTTCCCCACCTTTGTTCCCCGGAGCAGAAAGAGCCATACTTCCAGGAGAATCGACCCCAGTGTGTGACTTGGGGCAAGTCGCCTCATGAGCTAAATACGAGGTGAGAACCCGTGGTATCCCTGGTTATGCCAAGGCTCCCCTGGCTGGGGGTGGGGGGCAGGAAGCCAGCTCACGTGGTGAGTGACTAAGATGGGGAAGCAGTGGGCAGGTGGTCTGTGCCCATCAACATCCATCTCCCTTCTGGTCTCTCTACCCGGGGTTTCCTTGAGAGCCACCCTACCCTTCCCTCAATCCCTTTGGGTCCCATGAGGTTGACCCATGAGACACATGGCCCAGCCTGACCTACCAGAGTACCTCAACCCTCTGGCTACAGTACTTGGTTCAGGAAGGCCCATGTGGCCCAAGCCAGAACTTTCCCAAGAGTTGTCAGGAAAGGGGTACTCCATTTCTCGGGGGGTGTCTAAGTTGATAGATTAGAGCTACCCTCATCAATGGTAGAGGTGATGGTGGTGAGAACTGTCTGGCGATAAACTAACAGAGGAAAACAAGAGCTTAGAGCTAGAGAAAAAGGGGAAAAAAAGAATTCCTAATATCAACTGAGCACCTGGATCCAGGCTATGCCTGACGCCAGGTACCCCTACACTTTTCAGTTACATCGGCCAATAAGTTCTCTTTTTGCACAAGACATTTGAGCAAAAGCTAAAGTCTCTAGAAGGATATGAATATCTTCTCCATGTTCTGGCTCCACGGCAACAGCAGGCCAGCAAAGGGAAAATAAACTAGGGGTAGAGGGGTTGTTTTAAGTATTTGGAGGCAAGATACTTGAAATACCCCAAACAGAAACTTCCTGCTTCCCTTGCCCTGGAAAGGGTGATTTCCTTAGTCTCCACCTTGGGGCTGCAGCTCCAGTCCCCACACCAAAGTGGAGACTATTCATTCAACACTCTTGAGAACTTACTATGAAGTTGACCTTAGGAGAGGCAGCAGACAGAGAAATGGAAAGTGCGACTGATACCCTGAAAGAGTTTTCAAACCAGAGGGGGATAAAGGCATACAAACAAGGCTTTATAATACAGGGTGAGAGCTTTGATGGGGAAGCACAGGCAGGGGGCCCCGGGGTCCCAGAGGAAGAGGGCCTATTTCCACCAAAGGAGGGAGGCTGACGGGGAAGGCTTCCCAGAGAAGGTGATGCCTGAGATAAGACCCAGAAGACAGGTAGAAGGAAGCCAGTGAATAAATGCGAGGAGGATTGTCCAAGCAGAGTGACTACAAAAACCAAGGAACTGAGGCTGAAGATGGCAGACAGAGTGTTGGAAATTAAAACCAATTCTTCATCACAAGGTAGCAAGTCCTAGGATAAGAGCGGTGAGGCTGGAGGCCAGATCCTGCAGAGATTTATAAACCATGTAAAGAATTTGGAGTTTAAAACTGAAGGGTCTTAAGCAAAGGAGTCAAGAGCTGGATTTGTGTCTTAGAAAAATCGCTGACTGCAGCATCAAACGTGGATTAACAGGAGTTCAGTTCTGAGGCTGTTTGGCAAGGGATGAAGACACTGGGCTAAGAGAGTGACAGTGGGGGGAATGATGACATCATCGCACTGCCATTTATTGAGCCAGACTGTATGTGCCAGACTCTGTGTTAAGCCTTTACAGGGATAAGCTTTTTAATCCTTTTAACAGCCCTACCAGGTAATTGCCAGTATCAACCCCATTTGACAGAAGAGAAAACTGAGGTACAAACAGGTTAAGCAAATTGGCCTAGACCATACATTTGGGAGATGGGAAAGCCAGAATTCCAACCCAGACAGGCTGGCCCCAGTATGCCCAGAACAGTGAAGAGGGGCAGAAGGGAGAAATATTTAAAGGATCATGTTGGCAGAACAGGTCTGATTGGATGGCAGGTGGGGTTAGGGGGGTGGTGGGGCCTTGTGTCTCCCTGGCAGGACCGGCTACATAATTTGAGGGGCCCAGTGCAGAATGAAAGGGCTGGACCCTTTGTTCAGAACTTATTAAGAATCTAAAGATGGTGACAGCAGGGCATTAAACCAAGTGTGGGACCCTTCTAAGCGTGGGGCCCTGTATGACTACAGAGGTCACACACCCATGAAGCTGGCCGGCCCTGCTTCCAGGTTTCTGGTCCAGGTGCCTGGTCAAGGTGGGGCAATTCCCAGGGATGGAATAATCCAGAAGAAGTTCATTTGGAGTGGAGTAGGGGAGGAGAAAATGAGGAGTTCCGTTTGAGACCTACGAGGTCACGTCCAGAAGGCGAATGGGATATACAGTATGGGTCTGGTGCTCAGAAGGGAATTCGGGGCCAGGAGTCCACAGCACAGAGCACGCTGGTTACCAAAGACCCTTCAGGTCCAAAGTTCAGTGTTGCCTCTAGGCTCCCTGAGCTCGCTAACCGACCCCAGATGGCATCTTTCCCGTTTCCTCTCTGGGTCTAGGCACCAGCTCCCCCTGCCTGCTGCCCCCTGGGCACTTGCTGCTTCTCGTGGGACTGGCTGGTTCCCATTTCCCAGAATGCCAAGAGGCCACTTTGTAAAACCTCCGTCTCCTGGCTAGACCTATGCCCAGACTACCTCCGACACTGGTCCTGAGGCCCTGTGTTCAAAGATTCTCAGCGGCCTGACAGTTTGTAAACTTTCCCTAGAGCTCTCCTCTGAGAGATCTCAGGAGACCTGGTGGAGCCTGTTTACGCCCTCCGCCCTCCGACTGAGGAGGAGGTAGCTTCGGCCCCAAATGGTGATCTGCCCGAGGCCTCCCAGCGTTGTGCCAGCTGGGACTTGCCCTGGTGCCACAGCCCCATGGCAGCTCCACGGCATCCCACCTCCTGCCCCTCATCAGTCCGACAGAGAGAACCTGGCTCAAGCATTCATTCACTCACTCATTCATTCATTCATCTGACAGATATTTATTTACTGAAAACATACTGTATATCAAATGCTGGGAACAGAGGGAGATAACTAATTACACAAGTAATTAACCTCTGAGCACCTTGAGGAGGGTTAAGATAAAGGGGTAGGGCTCCAAGAGGGGCGGGTCTGGTTTGAACAGGGCTGAGGGGGCCGTGTAATCATGTGTCAGTTCTCCGGCCTGTAGCATTTCCCAAAGGCGGCTACACTAACGCACTTCCCATCCTGCAAGCTCCTCTTGTGACGATGACACTCCTCCATCAAGGGATGGTGTCTACATTCCTGCCTTGAACCTGGGCAGACCCCATCCAATAGCAGAAGGCAGAGCTTCCTCTGAATGCCTTGCGCGGCTAGGTCATAAAAGGCGATGTAACTTCCACCTGGCTCTCTGAGGACATGTGCCTTTGTAGCCACCATCTGATTTCAACTTCATGAGAGAATGGAACAGACTGTCCAGCTGAGCTGCTCCTGAATTCCTGACTCACAGAAACCCTGAGAGATACTACATGGTTATTTTTGTTTTAAACCACTAAGTGTTGGGGTCATTTTCTGGCAGCCACAGTAACTGGAACACTGATGAAAGGTGGGGGTGAGGGCATGTGGACAGCAGTGTTCTGGACAGAGAAAGCAGCATATGCAAAGGTCCTGAGGTGAGAAGGAGGTGCTACAATGAAGGTGCAGAGGTTGGCAGGGCCATCTCCCAGGCTTTCCAGAGCTGTTCTTTTGATTCTACCTGCATTTCTGCTGTGAACAGACAATCCTATTTGCTCTTCTGTGCAGAGAGGCGTTCTGTGTTAGTGCAATTATGGGGCCCATGTCTATTTAATTAAGCCCTAGGGGGTGGTAGAAATTAACATTCATTCTTTCTTTCAATCAATAGGATTAAATGCATTGCCTGTGCCAGGAGCTTCCCTTGTCATATTGGTGCCCACGAGGAGGTGTTAATGCTCCCTCCAGTGCACAGATGAAGAGGCTGAGGCCGAGGGGCAGGCGTCCTCACACACTGCCTTGACAGGTACGTGGGAGGAAGTGGGATGGGCTCTGGGGCCAGCATGGCTGTTGAGCCTGCCCACCTTTGCCACTTCCGGGTCAAGCCCCTCCAGGCTATGTGACTTTGGACAATTCACTTTCCTTCTCTGGGTTTCAGTTTTCTCCTCTGTAAAATGGGGACGATAATAATGCTGGCCTTACTGAGATTATCTCGAGGCTCAACCTACACAGTCTTAACGCTAGCTGCCCTTACTCTGGGCTCATCTGCGCCCAGCACTGTGATAAACTCGTGACTTAACATTAACATTCTTCTTTCTTGCAAGGGCAGAGGTGGTGTGACTCCCTTTACAGTGGAGACAATGGAGGCAGAGGTGGGCAAGCAGGGCTCCGTGAATGCTGGTGGCTGATGACCAGCTGCCTTTCCTTTTCCTGCCAAAGCCTCACACACCTGGTTTCATGTTCTCAGTCCCCCGGATGAGCCCCTACTTTGCTGCTGTCCCAAGCAGCCTGCCCACTTCAAAACGCCGTCAGGATTTGGGAAGACAAAGGGAAAAAAACAATACCAAACAGCCGGATAAGCCCCCACTCTGGGAAAACAAGCAGAGAAAGCCAGAAGGCAGCCCACACAGGAAGGGCCCAACCAACTCCTGGGCACCTTCTGTCCAGCAACCAGGTCCCCCAAGGACAAATCCTTGCTCCTGTGGTGTTTACATTCCAGCAGGGTGGGGGAGGGGAGGTACATAATAACTGTGACACTGATGACAACAACAACCAAAAACATTTATTTAGCGCTCACCTTGTGCCAGCATTGCTGTAACTCAATTTTCACACCCTGTGAAGTGCATGGTATTATTTCTCTCTGTTCACCAAGAGGAAATGGAAGCACAGAGAGGTCAAGCGACTTGCCTGAAGTCACACAGCAGATAGGTGGTGGAGCCAGGATTTGAATCAGTAAACAAGTTAACAAGTAAATCAAAAATTCCTCAGTCCCCACGGGCAGAACTCATATACATTCCTCATGCAAGAGATGGGGTTTACCCAGCTTACACACCAGGGTATGGAAGCCGAGAGAGGTGAAGTTGCCCACCCAAGGTCTCAGGGCCAGTAGTTGGGGCAAGAGGATTTAGAGCCAGCTGCCGCTAACTCGGGCACTGCTGCACCCCAAGCTCTTCTCCCCAAAATCTACTGCCCCAAGACAGGACAATCTCTCATTACTGTCACAGCAACGGAGCCAGGGCCACCTGAAGGCCCAATGTCCCTCCAGGCCCTGAGGGAGAAAGGAGGATGGGAGCCGCTCCGGCTGGGGCACCCACTTCCCTGGCTTTGCAAGGATGTTCTCTGTCTCTAGAAACAGATTGAACTGGCTGCCTCCTCCCCAGCCTCACCCATCTGCCCCCCTCCCCTTTGCTCCCTGTAAGGTCACTTCACTGTGTTCGGAGGCTAACTGGGAATCAAAGGGGGGAAGGTGGAGCAGGGAGAGAAGGGGAAGGCGTTGGGGGCTGAAATTTGAGATCCCAGCCTCCCTGTGGGGGGAGGTTGGAGAGAGAGACACAGAGAGACAGAGACAGGAAGAGAGAATTCAGTTGCCTTTGGTTTTCCAAAGCGGGCAGCTTGGGGGTTTGTGTGTGCGTTGTTTTCTTTCCTCCGCTCAGGCAGGGAGGCCAGGCCTCCCCTGGATAATCCAAGGACTCAGGGGCGAGGCAGGCAAGCCAGTGCAGGGACACGGCAGTGTGCGGACAAGAGTGAGGAGGCAGGAAGGGAAAGGGGGAAGAAGAGAGGTGAGGGGGTGTCTGGGGCGGGAGCCTGAGGCGGTGGGAGGAAGCAGAGCAGCTGTGGTATTTGGAGCAAGTATAAATAGCCGCCTGGACGGAGCTTGGCCAAACAGGGCTTTGCAGCTGCAGCGGCTGTGCAGGCGGGACTGGCCACTGTTGGCCACGGTGGGTGCAAACTGGGCAGGGAGACAGGCGGTGGACAGGCACGGCCCCTGGGCTCTGACCTGACACCCCTCGCCATCACATCTCTGGATGCCTTCTCGGCCAGCCATGCTGCTGAGTGGCCTCCTCCTCATTGTGGCCACCACGACTGTGGCCCAGCGGAGGGGGCAGGAGGCCGGCGGGCGCCGCCGGGCACACCGAGTCCAGCATGGCCAGTGCAGCTACACCTTCGTGCTGCCCGAGCCTGAGCCCTGCCCGCCGGAGCCCGAGGCCTTCGGGGGCTCCAACAGCCTCCAGAGGGACTCCCCGGCAGCCGCACTGAACCTAGGGGACTGGCCGACCCAGCGGGTACGACAGCTGGAAAAAATGCTAGAGAACAACACACAGTGGCTGCAGAAGGTAAGGGTTGGGCCTGCAGGAGGGTGGTGCGCAGCGAGCAGCAGGTGAAACATCTACCCCAGAGGCCTGCCCTGGACACAGATGGCCAGGCTGATAGGTCCTTTGTCTCCGAATTGTACGGGTTGGGATGATGAGGCCCAGAAAGAGAGGAGCCTGAGGCCACACAGCAAGACTGGGCGGAGTCAGAGCTGGGAAACCTGACTCCCTAACTGCCGTTCATTCATTCATCCGATTAAGGGCCAGGTCCATCCTAGGCGCTGGGGATACAACAGTAAACAGAACCGTACATCCCTGTCTGGACTAGTGGAAGAAAGAGGCAATAAAGAGATGAACGATAAATATCTATTCTGTCAGATGGTGAAGCAAAATGAAAAAGGGAAAAAGGCGAGGAATGACCAGAGGTGACTATTTGAGGTCAGATAATCTGAGAGGACTTCTCGGAGGAGGTGACGTTTGAGCCCAGAGAACAAGCAAAGTGATGAGGCAACCCAGGAAGGTATCTGGTGGGAGGGCATTCCTGGCAAAGGGATCAGTAAGTACAAAGGCTGTGTGGTGGGAATGTAGCTGGGTTACCTGGGGAACAGCAGGGTGGCCAGTGTGGCTGGAGCAGAAAGGAGGAGGACAGAGGGGTGAGGGACAAAATCTGAGAGCTGAGGGGAGGGCAGACCATGTTGGGCCTTGGAGTCCACTGGGAAGGATTTTGACTCTTTCTCTGAGCATCACGGGAGCCATTGCAGGGTTTTGAGCAGGTGAGAAACACCTGATTTAGTTTTAACAGAATAGACTGTAGGAGAAGATTCAATGCTGGGAGCCCAAAGAAGAGACCACTGCAGCCACCAGGCAAGAAGTGATGGAGGTGTGGAGCAGAACAGAGCTGGGGGAGGGGGTGTGGCCGTCAGGTTCTAGTATATTCTGAAGAGGGTGCGAATGGGCTCTGCTGATGAATTGAATATGGCGTGGCAGAGATCAAGGAGTTGAGAACTCCACTGCCATTTTGGCCCAAGGCCAGGGCCACTCTAGGGTCTCCTGTCCTCATACTTTCAGCAGACACTCTGAGCACCTGCCATGTGCCAGGCCCTAGGCAAGACACTGAAGTACAGAGGTGAACGAGGCAGGTTTGGCCCTGGGTGGGGTGGGGGCAGAAAAGGCATCCTGTGGTGTCCAAGATGGGGAGCAGTCCCTCCTTACCCATGGTTTCCAAATTTTTCAGATCATTTGCCCGATCAGCAAACAACGCTTCGCTCCCCCAGTACACGCATATTTATTTAGAATTTATGCACGTGCACCCATATTAATATAATATGTACAGGGTATGAGACAAATGAAAATGGAACTTTAAGAAGATAAGATATGGGGCTTCCCTGGTAGCGCAGTGGTTGAGAGTCCACCTGCCGATGCAGGGGACGCGGGTTCGTGCCCCGGTCCGGGAGGATCCCACATGCCGCAGAGCGGCTGGGCCCGTGGGCCATGGCCGCTGAGCCTGCGCGTCCGGAGCCTGTGCTCCGCAACGGGAGAGGCCACAACAGTGAGAGGCCCGCGTACCGCAAAAAAAAAAAAAAAAAAGAGAAGAAGATAAGATATGACATCATGTAAACTGAAGTTCTGGTGGTTTCCTCCTGTCTTCCAAAGGATTGCCTTCTGCATACCCTGGGTTGGTCCATCCCCCAGGTGGAGAGGTTGCTCTATATGTATCTAGTCAAGCTGATTTGTGCACACACTCGAATACACACTTAACCTCTTGTTTCATTCCTGCCCTGGCCATCTATCTCCCTCGCCCCCCACTCACCATCTTCCCATAGTCCCTGCCTTTTTGCCCTCCACCCCTCCTGCCCTGCAGCACTTC
This sequence comes from Tursiops truncatus, assembly GCF_011762595.2. Lineage (NCBI taxonomy): Eukaryota > Metazoa > Chordata > Mammalia > Artiodactyla > Delphinidae > Tursiops > Tursiops truncatus. The sequence continues at coordinate 58,849,450 of NC_047048.1, forward strand.
CAGCTGCCACCATCCCACCCCTGGACTCCCCTTCAAGGGAGCTCTTGGCCTCATACACCAGAGCCCAACCCAGGGGGCTCCATGCTGCCTTGAAATCTGTGTGTGTCTCTTCAGGCAGCTGTTTCCAGTCCCATAAGGGTCGTGCCAAACCTCACCTCCTCCTCAGGCCTCCATCTTCACCCTCTGTCCATCATCTCACCAGACCATGGACCTCCTACTTCAAAGAGAAATGGGGCCTGCCCCACACTTGCAGATTCACCCATGCACCCACCAGTCCCCAGGGCCTTTCTCTGGCTCAGAGGGAAGTGTTCCTCCATGAGCCAAGGCAACTCTTCCCTACCTGCGGGTTCCATCCCTTGCAGCCCCTTAACCTCCTCAAACCAACCATGCCCTCCTGTGTCTCTAACAACACCTCCCTCTCTGCTGTTCCTTCCCCTCAGTCTTTAATTGCATCCAAGTATCTCCTATGTTAAAAAAGAAAGAGAAAGCAGAGAATGAGGAGGAAGGAGAACAAACCCCTTCTCCAACCCCCACACCCTCTGACGTCTGGCCTGTCTCTCAGAAATCCACAAGCTCTGCCTCCACTTCCTCCTCCACTCTCTCCTTTCCCTAAGCAGCCTCCCACTTCCCACTTCCCACTTCCCACTTCCAATGGCCACAGCTCAGTCTTCATCTTACTTGACTTCTTGGCAAATTTAATATTGCTGACCAATATCATCCTTCTAGAAACAGTCTCCATCAACCAGTCCTCAGCTGCTACTCCGACTACTTTCCCTACCTGCACCCAGGACCAGCCACCTCCATCTCCTACCTGTATGGTCGTCATGGCCGCTGCCCTGGGCTCCATTTCCACCCTGACCCCCATAGTTCATTCTGCACTCAGCAGACAGAGGGGTCCCGTTAAAACCTAAGCTAGATCCTCTCCTCAAAACCCTCCTGGGACTCCCATTCTCTTTAGTTATTCTCTTATTGAACAAAAATCCTTACAGCCTGGAACACCCCTCACCCAGACACTTCTGTGGCTCACTCCTGACCCACCTCAGGTCTAGTGCTTAAATGTCACCTCCTCAGAAAGGCCCTGCCTGTCCACCCCATTTAAAATAGCCACAATCCTTCTGCCACTCTCTATCCCTTTACTCAGCTTTGGTTTTCTCCCTTAACACCTACCACCACCTGTTCTTAAAAGCATTCCTTTTGGTCTGTGAGCCCCAAGAAGGGAGGAGCCATGTCTGTTTTGTTCACTACTGGGTTCCCAGGGCCTAGAACAGTGCCTGGCACATAGTAGGTGCTCAATTCATGTCTGTTGAATGGATGAATGCGTGGACGCACAAGCATCCTCCAATCTCTCCGGCCACTCCTGCTCCTTTCCCCACCCTGAGATGTTGGTGTTTCCTAGGACACAGTCTCCATTCTTTGTTTCCTCTCACACTTCGTGGCACAACCCACAGGGCTGCCCCTGTCACTTCCAGCAGCACCGTCTCCAACCTGCCCCCCAGTGACACCAAACCAACATCTGATGGGCTCCTGATCTCCTCTCCGAGGGCTCACAGTATCTCAACTCCAAAGCTGCCTGAAACTCAGCTCTTCCCTCCCCTGCCCACCTGTCCTGTTGAAGACATTACCACCCAGCCAGTAGGTCATCTATGGCCCTGGGGAGTCCTTCACCCCCAACTCACCCCCAGGCAGCAGGTCCCAACCATCCTGTTGCCTCAGTTTCTCAGGCCATCCTCCTGTCTTCCTGGCCACTGCCCTGGCTCAGGCCTTGTCACCTCTCCTGTGAACACTTCTCTCACCTCCCACCTGCTTTTTCTCCCCCAGGTCTCACCTTCTCATCCATCTTTGACTCCCCTGGGTGTCTAGTGCTTGGATAACATTGGCTGAGCCAAATGATGGATTTAAACCAATGGTTTTCAGGTTAGGAGGTCCCTCGCCTCTTTATCTGGCAGTGGAGTGTCCTCTCCAGGTATCTGTCCACGTAGCCTGATAATCCCAGGCAGGGGTCCCCATGGAGCACCATGGGGCTAAAGAGTACAGACGTGGGAATCAGGTGGACCTGAGTTCCCATCCCGGCCCCAGCACTTACTTGCCACGTGGCGGTTGATAAGCAAGGCTCAGTTTTCCCTTCTGCAAAGTGGAGAGAAGAGCAGTATGTTAAGGGGTGGCTGGGAGGACCAGTGAGACCACTCACAGCCTGCTGCCCGGCTACAACATATGAAGACGTGGGGTAGCTCACCTGGGCAGGGATACAGCAGCGCAGTAGGCTTTTACTCCACTCAACATCATCTCTGTTTGGAGCTCTGCACCACTGGGTGGGGGAAGCTCAATCCTTGTCAAGTCAGTCCAAGGGTGGCAGGTAACCTTGGGGCAGGGAGTGTCACTTGTCCATGCTGGTATTCTCGGGGGTCCCCAATCCTGCCTGGTCTCTGTTGGGGTCCAAGCAGAGGTTTGTTGTGCCATCTCCTGGGTACCCTTGGGTTGAGTGCCCCCTTCATGCCCTTTGGTCTTTGGGTTACTGCCAGGTCACCCTGTGCCGGTGGAGCCTGCCACAAGGTCAGACCCATTGGCAGTCGCTTTCCTCTGGATCCTGCCACCTCCTGGGCAGCAGCATAGCCTGGAATGTGAGAGCCCCAGATCTGGAGCCCAGCTTCTGGGATTCGAGACCCATTCTGCCCCTTTCTGACTGTGTGACTTGAGGCAAGTTGCTTCACCTCTCTGAGCCTGTTTCTTCACCTATAAAATGTGGTGACAACACTATCTACCTTTATGAATATTTGATGAGATGATGCGTATGAAGTCCTTTGCCCGGCACCAGGCGCACAGTAAATTCTCAATCAGTGTTGGCTGTTTCTATTAGGAGTTCTCCCTGGAGAGAAACACAAATCCTGCAATTCTCGAGTTCTTCCTCTCCCAGATGAGACATGTGGCCCCCGGCTCAGAGACACAAGGCCCCTGAACAGTCATCTCTCTCCCTCTGGTCACGGGTGCTTGCTACCTTCTGTGACCATGACCTGCCTCTGGCTCTTCTCTTGTGTATTCTCTTGGTCTGGGCTTATCTCACAGTATTTGAAATTTGAGGGCCTCTTTTTGGCTCCTGCTGTAATCTCCCAGAAGAGAAAAAAAATGAGTTTCAAAATATTCTCATCACCATCGCCATCAGGGATGACCAGGGATGACTGGGGAGGACTGGCCTCCCAGACTGAGCTCTCAGCAAGATTCGTTCAGCTGGGACGGCACAGGGAAGAGCCTCCCTGTTGCAAGCTCGCCATAGCCAATACCTGCTCAGCCCATGCCCCCAACCCCTCTCCCTGTTCCCAGTATACAGGCGAGCAAACTGAGGCCAGAGAGGGGAAGGAGCTTGCCAGAATGGCACAGCAGCGAGACCCAAAGTCCAGCTTCCTTCTCCAGCTCTGCAGGGTGTCAACGAGGTGGGGGAAGCCCGACCTGAGACAATGGGGTGCTCCCTTCTGCCTCAGAATTCCCCAATCCCCAATACCTACTCTCTTCTTTCAGCACTCTGCTGTGGTGTCCTCCTGCCTATGCTCAAGGTGCATGGGGGTGCCCCACCCCCGCTCCCTCTCCCCCATCCTCACTCCCCTCCAGGCACCCCTCCCCTCCCCTTCCTTCTCTTAGTCTCCTCTTCCTCTTCCCTCCTCCTGGAACCGCTGCCCAATGACTCACGTCTGGAGCCGGCTATCAGCTCAGCGGGATGCACGTTGGCTCTGCTCCACCACTTCATCTGGGTGAAGAGCTGCAGCAGGAATGCTGGGGGGACGGGGTGGGTGGGACAGAGCCAGCTGGAGAGCAGGCTTCCCTCGCTGGGCCGTGCGCATACCAGTGGTTAGCGCCTGGCTCCTGGGTCCACCTCAGATTAGCTCTGGGAGCCTCAGCCGCAAGATGGAGAGTGAAAGGTCCTACTCCTGACATTTGATGTAGGGTCGAGAGAGGCAGCGTCCAGAAAGCATCTACCCATAGCAGGTGCTCGATAAAGCCCCACTCTTGTCCTGTCATGGCCTCAGCGCCCCAGGCCTCCCAGCCAGGAAGTCCCTCTCCCGTGCCCCCCAAGGAGATCCTTTCCTTCACATGAGGAGCGTGAGGAAACGCAAGTCCCCAGGCTCCCGTCCTACCCCCAGCACCTGAGGGTAGCAAAGCTTCTGCTGAGAGCGGGGCAGACTCTGAACCCGGAAACCGTGGAGCCCTCCACTTTCTTACCTGTACCGAGAACCGCTGGCCCTCTCTGCCGATCTCTCTGTGTCTCTCTGCCGATCTCTCTGTGTGTCTCTGCCTCTCTCTGTCTCTGTGTCTGTCTGCCTCTTGTCCTAGGGCTCTCACGGTGGCCTGACTCGCTTTCTCTAACTCCGTGGGTGCCTCTGTCACTCTTATTCTCTCTCCTGTCTGGCTGGCGTCTACCTGAGTCTCTCCCAGTCTCTTGCTCTGGTCTCCCCTCACCCCTAGGCCATCCATCCCTCCTGCCTCTACCTCCCCGGTGTCCACATGCTCTGTCCACACTGGAGGACCCAGGACACACCGGCCCGATGGCTAGCACCCCACCCCTCAGCCAGGCTCAGCTGGGGCCTCTTTCTCTTCTCCTTCTGCACCCAAAGCCAAGCAGGGAAGGGTCAGAGGCTGGGCAGGAGCCCCCCAGCCTCTGCTGTTCGCTCCAGGTCCCTGACGTCAAACCTCAGAATAACTCGGTCCCTCGGCCCAGCGGTCGCGAGGCCTTGCCTGGCTGAACGAGGATCGAAAGTGCATCCAGCGGGAGCTCAGCGTGGGGTCCTGGCCCAGCCCAAGATCCTCCCAAACTGGCCGGGGCTCCCGGCTGCCCTGGCCTCCCCAGGCTGCCCGTAAATTCTTGGCATTTTCAGCCTTCGGTTATCCAAACAAGAAATGAATCTTGGTTGCCGAACAAAATGTCTTGAGGTTTGATTTCCTAACCTCACCGCTGGCTCCTCTAAAGTGTTGGGGGCTGGGAAGGGGGTGGGGAGAACAGCATCTACTTCTTGGAAGAATGGGGTTATTGTTCCAAGGAGGGAACCTAGAAATGGATTGCACAGATGCCCTGGGCGTAGGGATGAGCAGGGAGCAGAGGCAGTGTAGCCCCTCATGCAGGATTCCCCAGAGGAGCAGGCCATCCCATACGGGCAGCTCCTGGCTCTCTCCTCCCGGGCCCCAGAGCTTGGCCTGGCTGGGATACACACAGACCCCTTCCCCTTCACTCCTTGGGCAGGAAATGTGAGAAAACAGGCCCCAGGTCTGCCCCTCAGCCTGAAGCTCTGCCCACACTCTGGCCTCTGAGCATTTGCTTAACCCCAGAGTCAGCTCTGAAATGTCTGGAATGGAGCCTGAGTCAGGGGTCATGTCCCAGGGGGGCCACCGACCAGCTGTGGGCCCTGGGGAAGCCACCTGCATCAAGTAGTTCCTCTGCAAAGTGGAATTTAAAATCCTGCCTCCCAGCGAGAGGGTAAGATAAGGAAATAGAACAGGAGTTATGGCCAGCATTTACGGAACACTTCCTGTGCGCCAGACACTGTCCTATGTGTCTTGTGGGAATTATTGCACTGAATTCTCACAATGAGCCTAAGATTGTTTGCCCATTAACAGATGAGGAAACTGAGGCACCAGGAGGTGAGGTGACTTGCCCAAGGTCACAAGACCAGGAAGGGTGAGGTCAGGTTCACACTCAGGCTGTCTGATGCCAGAAACCACGCTCTCAACACAATAAACAAGACATGTCCATTGTGACCTGGTCCCTGGGTACCCAACTGGGGCCTGGGGAACAGAGAGGCCCTTGGCCATCAGAGGGAAAACTCACAGGTGCTAGATTTTCCCCTTCTCCCGGGAGGCCCTCAGCCAAAGAGAACTTCTCTAGGGCTCTTTTGCCAGAGTAAATTCAGCGAGCACCTCAGTCATCAGGGGCAGCCCTTGAAAGCTGAGGGAACCCTGAACTTCCGTCTAGGCCTCGTCACTGTCACAACCTCCATCCTTGGCCCAGGGCCCGGGGTAAATCCCACAGAGACTGAGCGTGGGCCCTGGGGCTCCACTGACTCCATTTGAATCACATCTCTACTGTTTGCTGGGCGTGTGTTCTCAATCACTTTGCCAGTCTGTGCCTCAGCTTTCTTGTCTGTGAAACAAGGACACTAGTAGAAGCCACTTTGCGGGTTGTCGTGGAGATTAAATGAATTAATATACGTGCAGGGCTGAAGACAGCGCCCGGCATAGAGTCAGAGCCCAGGGAAGCCAGCTGTGGAAAACAAGCTTGGGATGCTCGGCACAGGAGGGCAATCCTTCTTGGCGTCAGCACAGGAGCCCAACCAACTTCCCTGTGTCCCGCCTCGTGTGACCTTGGGAAAGTCCCTTTTTCTCCTCCCTGGGCCTCAGTTTCCTCGTCTGCCAAGTGGGGAGCATGAAAACAAGTACCTCAGGTGAGGACAAAATGAAGTAAAGCATGCAGAGGTCTGGTGGTGTCTGCAAGTGAGGAGATGACTGAAAGCAAAACGGCTTCCTTTGGACAGAGGAACAGAGCCTCAGAAGCTCATGCTGGCGGAGGCTTGTGGCCCTTTACTCCCGACTCCGGTCCAACACTCGTTGGTCTACCAAGTAGGGCTGAAGGATGGAAGGTGACTCCCAAGCAGCTGAGGGGAACCCCCATATGAAAGTTCTGCAGAGACTGTAAATGGGTCCCCCAGGCGCAGAGATGAGCTAGGGAGAGGCTGTAAATACAGCGGCCGGGGTCACGCTGACCTAGGGTCCAGCTCCAGCTCTACCTCTTGCCAGCAGCCTAGTTGTTTTTCTCAGCTTTTGACGAATTTTCAGTGTGCAAAAATTGGGAAATATGGAAGTGTGCGAAGACGCAGAGGGAAAAAAATCCCCCAATCCCCTGACCACCTCCTGGTTAGTTTCCTTGCTGTTCATTCTATGCATTTGAAATTTTTACTGAAATGCTTTAGATGTATGAAAAGGTAGAGAGAAAAATCAGATGAAATTTCTTGTCCCCACAACCCAGCTTAAGAAACAAAACCTTACCAACCTAGCTAAGCCCCTCGCCCTCTCCTGCCTCCTCCCCCCACCAGAGATGGCTACTGCGAATTCTGTGTTGATGACCTCCTACTCCAGGTCCCTCCCTAACCGATGTATATTTGTTTCCCGTATAAGTGGTCACACTGTCTATCTCTTTCTACAATTTGCTTTTGTTCACTCGACCTTGTATCTGTGAGATTTATAGCTCTGCAAGTGTGGGAAAAGCCTGAGTCACAGTTTTTCCATCTGTAAACTGGGGACAATGGTGAGCACATGCCTGAGTTTGCTGTGAGGCCCAAATAACTAGTGCATGCGGAGGTGTGGGAGCATGCCTGGCGCTGCATCTGCCTGCAGGGAAGAGGGAGATGCTGTTATTGCTTCTTCTCTCTTCCGGGGTGAATGTGTTGCTGTGGCGACTCCACAAACAGGACTGTCTCTGTGCCAGGCACTATTATACGTGTTTTACAAACATTGGCTCATTGAACCTCATGATACCCTAAAAGGTGAGGACTGTTATGATCCCCATTTATCGTGGGGAAACTGAGGCCCAGAGAGTTCATACATCTAGGAAGTGAGGGAGGTAGGCTTGAACCCAGGCAAGCTGGCTCCAGACCTCACACTCTTAATCACTACACTGACTGCCTCTCCATGCCACCCAGTTTACAGATGAGTACACTGACCCTGGGTGGAGGAATGACTCAACTACATTCACCCCAGGGTCATTGGCAGGGACAATCTTGTGGTGACAGGACACACAGCATGTCAGAAACCTTATGAAAAATCCATGCGTCCTTACAGTTATGAAGCTCTGAGATTATGTGCAGAAATACAGGCCTGCACACGTGCACACATGCACCGTTCTGAACTCAGTTTGCCAGGTAGAGTGTTCATTCCTCCATGCACTTCATCTTCCCCTCCATTGATGCTTACTGCAAGCTTACACGCTAGGCACTGTGCAGGTGATGAGGATTCAGCAGTAAGCAAGGAAGACTTGGTCTTTCCCCTCTGGGAGCAGAGGAAGAGACACTAACCTAGTAATTTCTCATGTGTAATGATAAACCATGATACATGCTGTGAGGGACGGGCTCACCTGTTCTAGGAGTGGATAATAGGGGGCCCAACCTTGATGGAGGGATGGCTCCAGGAGGAAGGACAGAGCTGAGATCTAAAGAGTGGATGAGCAGTTCCTAGGCAAGGAAGAGAAGGGAAAAACATTCCAAGCACAGGGAATGGCAAGTGCAAAGCCCCTGCGGTGGAATGGAGCAAAAGGATTTTGAAGGAGTGAAAAATGTTTGGTGTGGCTGTAACCCAGAGAGTCAGCAGAGTGTGGCCAAGATGAGACCAGCGTGTTCATCAGGGCCCAGACCCAACCTCCCTGGGCCTGACCCTGCTCTCGAGGCTTTCGGGTGCTGGGAACTGATGTGGCCACTTTCTGTCCTGCCCCCAGTGATGGGCAGTGGCAATGGACATCTGGACCTGCTCCTCCCCTCTTTGCCTGACCCTGGTCCTATCCCTGTCACCCTGTCTTCAATATCAGCCTTGCCCACCAGAGATGGGGGATGGGGGGATGGGTGAGGGAAAGAGCTTAGCCATTGGATTCAAATCCTCACTTACCAGCTGTGGGTAATGCTTGGCCTCTCTGGGCCTCAGTTTACTCATTTGTCAAGGGTGGAGCAATCTCTCCTTTCCTCCAGGCTGCTGGGGATCAGAGTTATACACCAGAGTTGCGCAGGCAGGAAACCCTGTTGCTGCATGGGGAGAGACCCCAGCAAGGCCTCCTTCCATCTAGAACACACCTGACTCCATTCCCCCAGATGGAGCTGGGGCTGGGAGGGGAGCTGGGGTTACTGTCACATGATCACTTCAGTCAAGCCAGCTTTGAAGCGCAGCCTGGGAGAGTTACTCCCAGACAGCCTGGATTTGCCCTTGATGAGCTGTCTGTCCTTGGACAAGTTGCTTAACTTCTATGTGCCTCATCTGTAAAATGGGTTGATAGTATCTCCTACCACAGAGGGTGGGATTTAATATACATAGAGGTTAGAACAGTGTCCAGCACATAACAAGCACTAAGTAGACACTTGCCAAGCAAAATGGACACACCACCCCACTCTGTGTAAGGGCTGCTGCACAGGTGGCAGGGAGGTGAGTGACTGCAAGAAATGTGCCTCTTCACTTCCTCTTGATCAAACTCCCAATTCCTACACTTGGGAGAATAAGGAAGCCTCATCCACTGGGCCTCATTGTAGACAATCCTTCCAAGATCAAGGTTTAGATACAGACAACCACAAAGGGATAGCTGAACCTGAGGCCAGAGCCCTGGCAGCTCCTTCCCAGCTTATGAGAGGCACCCACATCCAGGTGGCAGAGGCACCCACACCAGCCCCTCTGCAAGGAGGAATCAATGAGCCCCATTTTCTGATGAGGCCACTGAGGCTCAGAGAAGCTCCCTCACTGGCTCAGAAAGCGAACACCAAAGCTGTGACTGGACCAGCGCCTGACTCTCAGCGCCATGCACCAGGCCCACACTGGACTCAGCGCTCCAGCTGGAAGGTTGACGGAGCCGGGCCTGTGCCGGGAATCGCAGCTTGAGCTGAGAGTTGAAAAGCGCATTCCTCCTCAACAGCCCGCTGGTCCCTGACACTCTCCACTCCTGGCTCCCTGCCCACTAACTCTGCTTACTCTGAGCCCTGACCCAGAAGAAAAGCAACAGAATCTCCTGCAGGGAGGAAAAGAGCCTAGGAAGTCTGGGCCTGGCGACTCAGGAAAAACAAGACAACCCCCTCTGCCTTGAGCCAAGGGGTCAGGGCCTGTGTGGGCCCCGAGGGGACGGGAGGGGCTGGAGCCAGGCAGAGGAGGAGTGGCCAACCTTGGCCGTCAGGCTCACAGCCACAAAGTTACTTCCATTGGGAAAATGAGGAAACTGAAGCCTGGGGATGGCAGGGCAGGATGTGATGGGCCAGGCAAAGGGGGCAGGGCCGGCGAGAAAGAGGGGCTAACATCTGTGACCTCTGCGAAAGCAGTGCAGTAGTTCCGGTCATCTATTGTGGCATAATGCATCACCCTAAGATGTTCAGCAAGTTAGAGTAACCACAAACACTTATTATCTCTCACAGTTTCTGAGAGTCAGGAATCGGGAGCCCCTTACCAAGGTAGTTCCGACGCGGGTTTTTTTCCATGTAGTTACACTCGGATGTCAGCCGGGGCTGTGGTCATCTGAAGGCTTGACTAAGGCTGGAGGATCAGCCCCTAAGGTGGCCCCAGCACAGGGCCGGGAGGGTGGTACTAGCTGCTGGTGGGAGCCCTCTGTTCCTCTCCAGATGGGTCCCTCCTCAGGGCCGCTTGAGGGTCCTCAGGACATGGGGGCCAGCTTCCCCCCGAGCAAGAGATTCAAGAGGGGGCAAAGCAGAAGCCACAATGTGACGATGTCACCACGGGCTCACCATCAACATCTCTCCAGGGTCCTGTTGGTCACACTGGCCAGTCTGACTACACTGGGGCATGAGTACTGGGAGGGTGATTGGGGCTGCCATGAAGTCTGGCTGCTACAAGCAGCCCACTGGAGTGGTGAAGGCTGTGGTCTCAGGAGCCCGAAGGCCTGGGTCCCAAGCCAGCCTCTGCCACTCCCAAGCTGTGAGACTTGGGGGACGGGCTCATCTTCTCTGTGCTTCTTTTCCTCATCTGTGAAATGGGAGCGATGAGACCAAGGACTAAACGGGCTAAGTAAAGCCCTTGGGGCCACACCTGGAACCCCTCCTCAAGCAGGAACCAGCCTGCCCTGGTTACCGCTCTCTCCCCAGTGCCCCGCAAGAGTCCTGGCACTTCTGAATGAGTGTGTTGAACAGACGAATGGGCCCCGAGACTGTGTCAGGATTCTGGAACATTTCCCCTGCAGATACCACAAGCTGGCTCCCTCCCTTGCCGTGGGCCTCCCTCAGCTCCTGCCCCCCTGCCCTCCAGTCTCTGTGCGGCATTTCTTCCCCTTTTCTTCCTGTCCTTGAACCAGTGGTCTCCCCACACTCTGGCCCTCTGGCCATACCTCTCACGGGGCTCCATGGGCAGCTGGGGCTGGGTTAGGACGTCCAAACTTATTTCTAGCAGCCAAACGATGATTCAGTGGAAATCCGGTGCTCCTTACATAGAATGGACCTATTTGTTCTTTTTAGCAAATAGTTTCTGAGCACCTCTTATGTGCCTGGCACTGTTAGAGGCACAGAGGGCGTGGCCATGAACAGGGCAACCCTGCGCTCCTGGGGCCGATATTCCTGTGGGGGGAAGAGACAAATAGGAGATGACTGCAGTGATTTCAGATGCGTGACATGCTGTGAAGAAACCACAGTCATGGCAGGTGGAGTAGGGCTGGGGTGCAGTTACCTTTGATGGGGTGGCCAGGGAACGCTGCTCAGAGGAGGTGACACTTATGGGCAGACCTGAAAGTCAGAAGGGAGCTGACAGGAGAAGCTCTGGGAGCTCCTGAGATAGGGGCGTGTGGATGTGTGTTGGAGGATTGGAGTAGGTAACACCCTGGCTCAGGGCCCCTCCTCCAGACGCAGTGTGGGAACCACAGACACAGCCTCTGCCCAGGGCAGTTTGTCCACATCACTAGTGTACACACCCTTAAACTCGGCAGTTCTGGTTTAAGGGATTTATCCCCAAGCAGCCTTGCAAGAGAGTTAATGACAAGTGGACAGGATGTTCCCAGCAGCCCTGGTGTGATGGCAAAAGCCTGGAAATAACCTACAGCCCAGCTGTAAGCAAACAGTGGGAGGCTGTTAAAACAGCAAGGCGAGTCTCCCTGGATGAATCTAGAACAATCTCCAAATTATATTAAGAAAAAAGACGCAGGGTGCAGCATGGTGAGCTGACATTTTTATAGACTAAAAGCAGGGGGATATAAGCATACTTACTGCTGGTACATGCTTAGAGTTTCTCTGAGAGGAAACCTGGAAGCCCCTTCAGTGGCCTGTGAGTAGGGGAAACAGGGCAGGGCTTATATTACCCATTAGAAAATTTTAAATTAAAATTACAAAAATTTGCGTTTAAATTGAAACACATACACAAAACCGTCAAAGCTCTGACCTTCCAGATGTCCATATGTCTGGCTAGACAGGGCAGTAGCTCCTGTGTGTAACTTCCTGCAAGTTCCTTTCCTGATTGGGGCCTCAGTTTCCCTGTATGTGAAATGGGGCTGGGCTGACTGGGCCCTGCATGTCCTCCAGGCTTGCCAGGTCTCTGCTCCTGTATCCCTCCCTGCCTGGGGCCCAGTGCCTGAGGGACCCCTGCTGAAGCCCTTTCTCCTTCCTTAGGCTCTAATCTCTGCCCTTCCTCCCCTGGGGCCAAGGTTCAGCCTGTCCTGCTTCACCCTAATTCCCATCCCAAGATGGGATGCTCAAGAAATAATTTCCGAGTGAATACATGAATGAAACTCAGAGGGCGAGGGATCAGCTTGAGGAAACATTTATTATTATAACACATTTTTATGTGGGACATTTTATAGAACCTTGTGTGGCTAGGTGTGTTTTATATTGAGATATAGTCTCATATGTGGATACGGTGAAATTCACTCTTTTAATGTACAGTTCTATGAATTTTGACACATGTATATAGTCGTGTAACCACCATCACATGCTATAGAATATTGCCAGCACCCCAAAAATTTCCCCTGTGTCCCTTTGCTGTGAATCCCTACCCCCGGGCCCCAGCCCCTGACAACAACTAATTCTGACTTTTCCAGAAAGTCATATAACTAGAATCCTACAGCATGTAGCCTTTTGAGTCTGGCTTTTCTCGTGCAGCATAATTGGAGATGCCTCCGTGCTGTCGCATGCGTCAGTAATTCATTCCTTTTTATTGCTGAGCAGAGTTCATTGCATGAATGGAGCACAGCTGTTTACGCATTGACTAGCTGAAGTCTTGTTCATTTAGATAATGCAGGAGCAAAGCTGGCTTGAGCAGATCCCCTTGGCCACTGAGGCTGCTCGTGCCTACATGCTCGTCCCTAGTGTGTCCGAGGTAGCCTCCTTCCTCCCCCAGCCCCTGCCTGTCAAAACTCCTCTCCTTTCCTTCAAGGCCCTTTTCAAATGCCCCCTCCCCAACGAGGAGCAGGGTTTACTGTCCCCGTGTCAGAGGTTGGTAAAGTGAGGCTCAGAGAAAGGTAGCCCTCACCTGCTAGAGGCCCACAGCTAGAGCGTAGCAGAGCCAGAAGTCAAACCCAGGGCCAAGGGGAGAGGGAGTAGCTCAAGGGCCAAAGATCAGCCTCTCTGCAGGCCAGAGGGGTGGTGGGAGTTCAGAGCCCCATTCCCCCATCTCAGCCCTGAGAGTTTACCAGCATGAGGGTGGCAGAGAATGGGGAGGTCCAGTCCTGCGTGGGGGGGGGGGGCGGCGGCGTGGCAGATCCCACCAGGGCCTGTTTCTCCATGGGGGTCCTTCCTCCACCCTTCCAGCTGGTGCCTGAGCCCAGGCTGGGCCCAGCGCCCACCACACAAGCTGACATCAGTCACCAGAGCTGCGGGCTGGCTGAACGGTGCCCAGATCACCCATCCTAGGGCCCATGAGCATGCGTGGCAAATTGGGTGATGGGCCCCAGCTGTGGGTGGCCTTCGCCCCACCCAGCCATTGGCAGCCACAGGACAAGTGGGGGACTAATAAGAGTGCTTAAGGAGATCCCATCGCTTGAGAGGATCCCAAGCTACCCTGCTCTGCAGACCTGAGGAGTCTTGGAACACAGCCCACCAGCTGGTGACCTTCGGCAATTCTTCTGGGTCTCAGTTTGACCATCTGCAAATGAGACTCTTGGGGGAGAGGCTTGAGAAGGTCTCATGGAAGGAATAAACTTGCTGTTTGTGTGGAGCAGGAGCTCAGGGCCTGGGAGTCTATATTTTAAACCAGGCTTGTGACACATGGGATAGTCTGAGAGCAGCCTCAGTATAGCTCTGCTTACCCTTGTGCACATGAATGCACGCTGGGCCACAGGTTAGAATCCCCAGAGTATTGATAGAGGCACGGCGGGGAGGCTGACCTGTGGGTATGCTGGCAGCCTGGCCCAAGGTGCAGGGAAGCGAACAGATTGGCAACTCACATTAGGATCATAGTGACCAGAACTTGCTAGTGGATTGAGTGCAGTGGGTGACAGAAAGAGTCAAGGATGGAGTCTGGGTTTGGGGCTTAAGTACTGAGTGAGGCCATTTACTGTGATGGGAAAGAGGGAGGAGAATGGGGTGGACAGGCAGGGACGGGGTGCTGTGGGAGCTGGGGAATCAAGGGCTATATGTTGGATGCTTCTGCCTGAGATGCCTTTGGAAGCCCGGGTGGTGATGGCAAGCTGGTGGGACATTCAGGGGAGAAATCCGGGTGGGATGCAGACCGCGCAGTCAGCACGTAGGGGGATGTGGAAATCCTAGGACTCACTGGAGTGGCGGGACCCTGATGCCTCTGGGGTCTTGGGCACTTTGCCATCTGGTCCTGGGGGGAGTTTATGGACCCTTTTTCAGACTACTACTCTTTTGTTTTGTTTTGTTTTTTGCGGCACGCGGGCCTCTCACCGCTGGGGTCTCTCTCGCCGTGGAGCACAGGCTCCGGACGCGCAGGCTCAGCGGCCATGGCTCACGGGCCCAGCCGCTCCGCGGCATGTGGGATCTTCCCGGACCGGGGCACGAACCCGTGTCCCCTGCATCGGCAGGCGGACTCCCAACCACTGCGCCACCAGGGAAGCCCCAGAATATTACTTTTAAACGCATAAAATAAAAGCCTAAGAACACCCAGTGATAATGCGATTATAATCAAAACATTAAAAATTAAATCTGTGCCATAGTTGTCACATTATCCAGTGGTGGGTTTGAGAATGTCTGTCCTTCTGAAGTGATGATCAATATCATATTTTAAGATAATGTAACATCGGTGCTGTGATGTGAAAATATTTGTGATTTCTATTGGTAATGAAGTTGTACAATCAACTAACAGTGCTATGATTTGGGGCCTATGCTCATAATTGAAGGAAATACCAAATTTTAATTACAGGTTAGTGAACAGAAATGTAATTTTTCTCTCATCCAAGTTCATGGACCCCCTAAATTCTCTTCACAGGCCCTGTGGTCCCCCATTAAGCACCCTTGATGTAGGGAGAGAACGTAAACACCCTTGACGAGGGCCCAGGATGGGGCTCATGAGAGCTCCCTAAGAAGCCTGAAAAAGGAGGACTCAGAGAGGGGGTGATGGGAGGGGAGGGCAAAGGACGGAGGAGGGGAGAAGGAAAACTCAAGGAGCGTACATCTGGGAAATACTTCCAGAAAAAGGGAGCGGCCATATGGGTTGACTGCTGCTGAGGTGGAGAGTAAGCTGAGGGCACAGAAGTGTCCCCTGACCCTCGCTTGTCAAGGAGGGTTATAACAAGGTGCGTTAAAGAGTGAAGGGGCTCCTGGGACTGGGGATAGGTCGGCGGGTGCACAGGATTCAACAATACGGATTGTATTTTTTTCTTGAGTGTGGTAAATACACACATTTTAATGTACTATTCTTTACGCTTTTGTGTGTGTGCGTGAAGTACACCATAATAATATTATTAATTTTTTTTAAAGGTGGGGACTTCCTGGTGGTCCAGTGGTTAAGACTCCATGCTTCCACTGCAGGGGGCAAGGGTGATCCCTGGTTGGGGAACAAAGATCCCGCATGCCACAGCCCCAAAATTAATTTAGTTATTTATTTATTAAAAATAAAAAAATGAAAAGGTGAGCGTGGGAATGGAGGTGAAAATGGAGACAAGTTGTTCAAGAAGTGTTGTTGTTTGGGGGAGCAGAGAAACTGGAGACACAGATAGAGGGGGCTGTGGAGGCAAGGATTTTTTTTTCTTTAATTTTTAGCTGGGAGCCCTTGGAGCACATGTGTGTGCTGGGGGAGGTGGGGCGCTCATGGTGCAGAGGAGGAAAGAAGGGGCCAAAGGGACAAAGGCTTGAGAAGCTCGGATGTACTTGTCTCCCTGGTCCTCAAGTCCCCTCGGTGACCTCTGCACCACGGGTTCTCACACTTAAGCGAGCATCAGCTGGCTGGACCTCTCCACAGAGTTTCTGATTCAGTAGGTCTGGTTCAGTAGGTCTAGGTCTAGGGGCCTAGAAACTTGCATTTCTCACAAGCTCACTGGCGACGCTGCCACAAGGACTACAAGTTTAGAACCACTGCTCTAATCAACACCACTTGCGCCCCCTTCAGGATTTAACATTGCACTACAATGGACCATGCCCCTTCTAAAGCACTCAAGGGAGGAAGGTGTGGGAGCAGACACTTGAGATGGAAGAGACTAAGGAAGAAGCAGCTGGAACCTGACCCCCAGCCAAGGTCACTGCCTCTCTCTTGGAAGCACCAGTCTTCCCAGGGACCCTGGGAGCTGCCCTTTTGGACCTCCTGGAAGACTGACAGGAGAAGGGAAGGAGCCAGGGCTGAGGGATAGAGACTGTGGCAAGAGGCCAGCCAGTGTGCCAAATGGAGAGGGAGTGGAGGAGGGGCACTCTGCCTTCAGGCACTGAGCCCTGAGAACATGCTGTTCACCTTTGCAATTTGATCCTGGTCTCACACCACACCAGTTTTCTCCTGCTCTTGGGAAAGAGAGCTGCCCTGTCAAAGAAATGAACATTAGCTTGTCAGATCCCAAAACATCTGAGCTGGGAGAACCCTTGGAGACTGGCCAGTTCAGCTCCATTTCACAGATGGAGGGGGCCAGAAAATAGAAAGTCCGGCTTGGTTGATGGACCTGCAAACTCTTGTACGGGGAAAGATGCATCCCCACTTCCTGCTACTGACTCAGCCCTAGGAAGCTGGGTAACGGGCATGACACTGGGCGCTATGCTCTGACCCTTGCTGCTTCCCCTTTTCATCGACTCATTGAACACATTTTTTTTGAGCACCCACTGTAAGCTAAGCATTGTGCTAGATATGGAGATAAAGCAAGTCAAAGCCCCTTGCTTCATGGCACTGACATTCCAAGGGTAAATTTTAAAAGGCAATAAACAGATAAATATGTAATACGAAGTCAGGGAGTGATAAGTGGTAGGAAGAGACCTGAAATGACATGAGGGAGTGAGCCTTGTAGATGGTGTGTGAGTGGGGAGGATCCACACAGAGGGAACAGCATGTGCAAAGGCCCTGAGGTGGTTGTGTGCTTGCTCTGTTGGAAGGGTGTTACAGAGGCCAGTGTGTCTGGAGCTGAGTGAGGGAGAGAAGGCAAGGAGAGGAAATCAGAGTGGTAGCAGGAGGCCAGGTCATGAAAGAACCTGCAGTCAGAGAGGATTTTGGCTTTCCCTCTGAGTGAGACAGGAACCCTGGGAGGGTTTTGAGCAGAGGAGAAATGTGATTTGACTTAGGTTTAACAGGATCCCTCTGGCTGCTGAGTGGAGGATGCCCCTGGTTGCTCTATGTCCTTCCATGGGGATATAGGGAAGGGACAGGAGCCTTCCCCCAGGTCCTACCCATGACCCCAGCCCACCGTCTGTCTCCCCACAGCTAGAAAGGTACATCCAGATGAACCTGAGGCTGGAGCTGGCGCAGGCCCAGCAGCACATGGTCCAGAACCAGACAGCCACCATGCTGGAGCTGGGCACCAGCCTCCTGAACCAGACCACCGCCCAGACCCGCAAGCTGACCGACGTGGAGGCTCAGGTACCGGAGGGTGAGGGGGCAGCACTGGGGGGCCTGTGGCAGGCCAGGCTGGCTCACAGCCCCAGTCATCTTGCCCTGACCCCTGTCCCTGGGTGAGGTCAGGGCCTCCTCTGACCCTGTAGCCTCCTGGGCTCCTCCCTGATGACCCCGTTACAAAATGTTCTCCCACCAGGCCATGAGCCCAGGGTAGGGAGAGGGGGGAGGGTAGACACTGGGTTGGGCTCTTCTGCCTCTGTGACTCCAGTGTCCGGGTCCGTGCTGGGCACTGGGATGAGGGGATGCCGCAGCACACACCCCCCAGAGGACTCACAGTGCTCCAGGGGAAGGTGGATAATAAACAGTTCATTAGAACTCAGGGGGCCAGTGACTCTGAAAGAGGAGGCCACAGGGAGCAGCGGAGAGGGAAGGAGAGGACAGGAGTATAAATGAGAGGGTAAGTGAATGGCTGAAAAGACACTGACAAATGGGCACATGTTTGTTAAACCCTACTATGTACCAGGCACTGTTGGATGGGCCTGGTTCTAGTTTACAGCAGTAAACAAAACAGGCGTGGAGCCTTACCCCCATGAAGCTTCCTTTCTAATGAGCACCAAGAAAACAAACAGGATAAATAACATACGTGTGTGAGACGGTGGTAGCACTAGGGAGAAAGTAGCATGGACGAGATCAGTGGGGAGTGTGTGCCGGGAGTGGCGGGAGGGGTGAGTTGCAAGTTTAGACAGTACGGCCAGGAAGGCACCACTGGGAGGGTAGGATTGGAGCCAGGCTTACTGGGAGAACCTTCCCGACCGGGAGAATGGTATCTGCAAAGGCCCAGGGGTGGAACGGTGCTGGCAAGCTCCAGGAGCATCAGGGAGGCCGGTATGGCTGGAGTGACCCAGGGAGACTAGTGGGCTCAGACAGGTGATGGGGGCAGATGGCATCACAGGGCTTCGCAGGCCACTGCCGTGTGAGGTGGGAGCCGCAGGGAGAGCATAGGGGCTGCTTTTTAAGTCTACCTCAGACTACCAAGCAGCCAAGGGCTGCAGGAAGCAAGGGCAGGAGCGGAGAGCCCTGTGAGTAGGCTGGCCCGGGTACGGCGGGAGATGGAGGCCGGGGCCTGAGTTGGGGCGGGGAAGCACAGGGAAGTGGTCAGGTACCCATTTGGAAGGCGGAGCTGATGGGACCTGCTGATGGATTAGATATGGGGGGGTGGGTCAAAGCTGACCCCTGCTGGGGTCCGAGCAGCAGGAGGAATGGAACTGCCATGCAGTGACGGGAAAGAGTAAATTTAAGAACCAGATCATAAGCTCAGTTAGGGTCTGTGAGCGATGAGAAAATACTGCGAAGGTGGAAATAGGTCAGCAAGTTTCTGGAATGGCAGGGCCCAAGGTCAGGTGTTTGGCTGCTGGCAGGGCTCCTGCAGGCCTTACATGGGCCCCCACCTCCCCCCACCCCTCACTCACCGGGGCAGGTCCTGAACCAGACATCGAGAATGGAGATCCAGCTTCTGGAGACGTCACTGTCCACCAACAAGCTGGAGAGGCAGCTGCTGCTGCAGGGCCACGAGCTCCACCGGCTGCAGGGCCACAACAGGTGGGCACTGGCACCCTGGCACTGGACAGGGACAAGGGCTGGGAGCAGGGCTGAGGGCCAGGGCCAGCTGGGACCCAAGTGGGCTTGAGACCAAGGGTGAGCACCAGAGCCAGCCAGGGTTGGGCTCGGGCCGGGGCCGAGGTCGGAAGTTGGACTTGGGCTCGTGCCTGGGCTGGGGGGTGGGGCCAGAGCTAGGGGCCCGGATTAAGACTGGAGTGAGGGGACACTTGGGGGACTAGGCCTGGAGCCCTAGTGACCAGGGCTGGGGGAAAGACTGAAACCAGGGCTGGGGATCAGACTGAAGCCGAGAGTGAATGTGGACCCTGGGGCTGGCGGCCAGGCAGGCATGGGGCCTGGCTATCCCGTCCTGGGTGGGACAGGGGACAGGCATTTTCCTGGGGCTCAGGACACGCTGATTCTTTCTCTGTTCTTTCTATCTTTCCCTCTCTCTCTCCCTCTCTCTTTCTTCCCTTCTTTTCTTTCTTCCTTTATTTATTTCATAAATTTTTAACAGCTTTATTGAACTACCATTTACATACCATACAATTCACCCTGTACATTTTAATTTGATTTACTTATTTGCAAACAAATAAATCTGATCTCATCTACCAACTCTCCTTCCCAGAAGCAACCACAGTGACCAGTTTCTTTTCTGCATTAGCAGACAGTCTCTGCATTTATAAGCAAAGACACACAAGGGGAACACCCTTTAAATTACAAAGAAAGAAAGAGTCCTGGGGTACAGATAAGGCAGAGAGACATGGACCTCTGAAGCTGATTTCGTCTTGGTTTCGAGCTGAGTAGAGAAAACACTGCCAAGGTCTGGCTGCTGGAGGAGGCACTGAAGCAGCCACAAGCCTGTGTACAGGGCGAGATGTTACTGTTGCTCACATGCTGGGTCAAGATAAGGCATAAGGGGCTTCCCTGGTGGCGCAGTGGTTGAGGGTCCGCCTGCCGATGCAGGGGACACGGGTTCGTTCCCCGGTCCGGGAAGATCCCACATGCCGCAGAGCGGCTGGGCCCGTGAGCCATGGCCGCTGAGCTTGCGCGTCCGGAGCCCGTGCTCCACAACGGGAGAGACCACAACAGTGAGAGGCCCTCGTACCGCAAAAAAAAAAAAAAAAGAAAAGAAAAGGCATAAAGGTCTTCCAGCTCCCTGTGACCTGAGGACCGTTAATGATAGTTTGTGTAATTTCTTATTCTTACCCTCCACCCTGCGGGGGGAAGGACTGGGACGCTATCAATCACTCTGAATTGAATTACCAAGTGCCTAGAGACCAGTGAAGATGGAGGATATGATCCATAAGCTCTTGGCCCATGGAGACAGCTAAAATTCTAGAATCCAGTGTGCCCAAATTCTCTCTTTTCCTGCGGCATAATTTGGGGTCCAGGGAAAATTCCTCCTGCCCTGGCTGGACTCATTTTCTTAGTCTGGAGAATGGGTTGGCATAGACTCACGTATAGGAAAACATCTCCCTCCTACCCCTATCCCTCAGCCACCCACCCACCCACAGCAGAGGCAAATATGTATGCACAGTCCCTTTTTAAACCCAAGTGAAGCAGACTACTCCTCGGCACGTTGGTTTTTTGTCTCGTTTTTTCAGTTATCCTAGAGATGGTTCCGTAACTGCATGACACACTTGCCCGTTCTTTCCTCCAGCTGCATAATGCTTCGCTGTATGGCTGTCCCCGCATTTATTTCCCAGTCCCCAATGAATGGGTATTGAGGTTGTTCCAGTCTTTTACGATTCCAACCAGTGATGCTATGAATAACATTCCCATATCTTATTGCACACACATGTGAGCAAAACTGTAGGATAAAATGCCAAAAGTGCAAGAGCTGAGTCAAAAGCCTCTTTCTTTTTTAAGACTCTTTTTTTTTAAACTCATTACAAAAATGCCTCATGCTCATTAGACAGTCTTACTTATCAGACAATAGAGACCTGTGCAGAATGAAAGGGAAGGTCAGTCCCCTCCACCCCCCCCCCTCCACCCCCATCTGCTCAAACCTGCTCTGCAGAAGTAACAGCACTTAGTGGATTTTCTTTCACATTCGCTAGAAACACAGGCGCCACTATGTCCTTCCACGTGTCCATCCACGCCTTTTCCTATAAGCTCCCCAGTATCCCTCTACATTTACATTAATACCTTTTTCTTTCTCTTTTAATTTCCCACACGTGGGGTTAGACTAGAGGTACTGATGCGCCAGGGCACCCACTCCAAGTCCCCGGCATCTTTCCAATTCTGCGCAAATGCTCTCAGCCTCCTTCCCCTTCACCACTCCAGAACATTTCCAGGGACACCAGAACAGAACAGACTCAGCCAGTCCTGGCCGTTGGCATTTTGGCTGTTTTGTTTTTCCCTATTACAACCCATCCTCCAAAGGGCATTCACGCCCATGCTCCCTGGAGGTTATCTCTGGTAAGTGGACTGCTAGGTCAAAGGGCACGCATATTTGGGATTTGATAATGGCTACCAGGTTGCTGCTGTGTCCCTCCCACCCCACCTCTTTCCTCTACTGGACTCCAATCCATTTTACTCCAATGCCAGGTCTCTCTTTTCTCCCCTCCTCACTCTGTGCTATCTGTGGGCACGGACCTCCGGGCTGTGTAACCCTGGGCGGGCCGCTACCGCTCTGAGCCTCAGTGCGGGTCTGAGTCTCACCCCCGGGCCCAGGGGAAAGCCCGCGAGTGTGACTGCAAGGTGGGGACGGCGGGTTCACGCCTGTGCGCCCCCGCCCCGCAGCGCGCTGGAGACGCGGGTGCAGGCCCTGGAGACGCAGCAGCAGGCGGAGCTGGCCAGCCTCCGCGGCGAGAAGGAGCGGCTGCGGCGCCTGCTGGGCCGCCAGAGCGGCGCCCTCGCCGGCCTTGAGCGCAGCCTGCGCGCCGCCAGCAGCAACTCCAGCCTCCTGCAGCGCCAGCAGAGCCAGCTGCTGGAGTCGGTGCAGCGCCTGGTGCGCGTCGTGGCCCAGGGCCCGGGTGAGCAAAGGGGGCCCGCCAGGTGCGGGAGGAGGGGAGGAGAGGGGTGGGAGACCCCGCTTACCCTCCCGGTTCACGCCAGTCCTGGAAGCTACCTCGGGAAAGACCACCCCCCGCCCCCACCTATGAAACAGGAATAACACCAAACAGTAGTAATAATGGTGACGACAACAGTCCTAAGAGGAACCAATCCAGACTCTTGTCCCGACTCCACGTGTGACCTTGACCGGCGTTCGTTTCCCCATGCGTTTAACGGAGGTGATGATAATAAGAAGGATACCACCAGCCCAGACTGAGGAGTCCGGGGTCCAGGATCCACCCTCCCTCCTCACTTGCTTGGGCTTGCCACCCTCCCCAGGCCTCAGTTTCCCTATCTGCAGAATGGAGAGGTTGGACTCAATGCCTCCCAAGGACTTCTCTCACCCTAATGCCCCCTGCCCCTAAGCCCTAGAGGGCCAAACAGAAGTGGGGAGGCACCTGTGGCCCAGGCTTCTGAGAAAGGAGGACAATGGCCGGCCCCGCTCCCCAGCCCTCACTTCTAATGGGACTGACTTCAGTCAATCACTCAGTCAACAGCACTTCCTGCGCCAGACCCGGTGCTGGTGCTGCGGATACAGCTGTGAACAGCAGAGCTCCACAACTGTCTCTTGCAAAAGATGCCCAACCCCCGTCTGTGGGTCTCTGAGGGAAGGAGGAGGAAATACATATTTGTTAAGTGTCTACTATGTGCGATGCCCTGCTAGCAGCGTTCCTGAAGTTTCCAGTGGTTAAGAATCCGCCTGCCAATGCAGGGGACATGGGTTCGATCCCTGGTCCTCCAGGAAGATCCCACATGCCGTGCGGCAACTAAGCCCGTGCTGCAACCACTGAAGCCCACGTGCCTAGAGCCCGTGCTCCACAGTAAGAGAAGCCACCGCAATGAGAAGCCCACGCCCTACAAGGAAGAGTAGCCCCCGCTCGCCACAACTAGAGAAAGCCCGCGCGCAGCGACGAAGACCCAATGCAGCCAAAAAAAACCAAAAAGCAATAGTGATGGATTCCAGACACTATGGGTGGCAGCAATTTAGAGACAGAGGATGGCACCATGGCTCCATCTAAGTTGGGCAGGTCCCACCAGATAGGGGTGTGAGGCCTGAGGTGGCCACAGGCAAGAGAGGTGAACACCTTCCAAACCATGAGATTAGGAGTGACCCGAACCCATCACTGGCTTGTGCATAGAGCCGTAGCAATGAGGCTGCCTAAATTAATCCTGTAGCAAAGGCACGGGGCCTGGGCCCAACACTTCTCCCCACAGGCTCACCTCTAACTCAGTCTCCAGCTGTGGCCCAATGTCTGCTCACCAGTCTGGGTGAGAGGTTGTATAGGGGAGGTTGCCTCAGGCCCCCTTTGACCAAACGCCTGTCCTGCCCCACTGTCACCAGGGAGAGGCACTACGGGCTGTTTCTCCCTACTGTCTAGATGGAGAAACTGGAGGAAGATTAGTCACCAGGTGTAGAACAGAAGATTGGATGGAGACGGGCACAGGAACCAGGCATCCATGAAGGCCAGCAGGAAGCCTGCACCCCCTCTCTGCACAGCTTTGTCCTAGGCAGGTGGAGGCTGGCAAGGGGTGGAGAACTCAGGGCATTCAGAAGGTTAGAAGGACGGGGGCACAGGTAGAAAAGACCTAACCCATGCATGGCATCAGAAGCAGCATTCGTTAACGAGGTCTGTTTGTCCAACCTTGTATGGGCTCAGTGGTGGAGACCCAAGGGGAGGTGGGTAGTAGGAAAGGTACTGGCTCTCCAGTCAAATGGACCAGAGTTCGAGCTCTGGCTCCTTCACTTACTAGCACTGGCACTTTGCACAGGTCATTTAACATCTCAGAGCCTTGACTTTCCTCACCTATAAAATGGGAATAATAATAGCTCCTATCTCTCAGAGTTCTGGCACAGAGCGTCAGATGAGTTCATACACATGAAGGGGCTGAGCGTGGTGCCTAGGGCCAAAGGGGGTGAAGCTGGTGCAAAGATTAAGTGGGGTCCAGGCTGAGGCCAGACTATGTTGCATGTCACTACTGGTCCATCCTTGCTCTTATGCTCCCTGAAAGTACTTTTCCTGGCCCAGACTGCCCCTGACAGTACCTGGCTAAGAAACACTACAATGCATGGTGGCTATTTCACTTTTATTGCTATGATTGTCGTTAAGGCTATTGTTGTTGACTAAGGAAAACAATAGTGGACAGACCCTGAGAAGAGTGGCTGGAAATCTGAGGCCAGCTCCTAGCTCTGCCCTTGCCTAGCTGGGAAAGTTGGGCCTGTCCCAGCTCGCCTCTAGGCCAGCAGCCTACCAGGCTTGGCTAGACTCCAGTTCCCCAGGGACCAGGGGGCTGGCAGACGGGGCCGTGGAGACTCTGCCCAGGGAATGTTTGTGCACAGACTGGGATGGATTTGGGGCCTTTGTCCCTTCATTTGTGATCTGGGAATAACAGCCTCATTTCAACAGGGCCTCAGCTCCAGGACCCAGGATCCAGGTTCAAGAATGAGGCCAAAACAGGAAGTCCCACCCCTTGGTAGCTTCCTGGTTCCTCACTGGTCAGGATACCTATCCATCTGGAACTTTAGCCCTACCCTTGGATACCCACCTACCCACAGATTGGTTTCTGGTGGAATCATAGCCCAAACCTCTAATTGGATCCCAAAAAAGGAGCCAGAGAGGGTGTTTGAAACCTCTGTAGTTTATTTACCAACAGTCACTTTTTTCAGGTTAAGCCTGAAGGCCTCCAGGGCCCTGGTGGGATTTGGCCATTAAATTAATATTCTCTCTTAAGGCCAGAGGTCAGCTCCCAGGGAGGGCACAATGAGGGGGACCCACCTAAGAGCTGCAGGGATATCCAGCTGGTAGAGTGGGCTGTGGAGGGGACCCTGGGTCTCCTACCCGAGACAGCTCCAAGGACAAATCCCCCCCTAAGACCTGGAGAGAGGGAAAGCCCTGCCCAACCCCTCCCACCCGACCCAGCTGGGTCGCCTTGAGCCAGTTACCTCACTTTTGGGCCTCAGTTTCCTAGTCTGTGAAATGCGGAAGTACCTCAGTGGAGTTCAAGCCCCAATTACCTGTCCTGGAAGACTCTAGCAGCCTCATCTCTGCCCTTCCTGCTTTGAGTCTCATCCCCTCCAATCTCTGTTCTATCCTCTGGCCAGAGGGCTCTTCTTCTGCACAGTCTGGGCTCCTCAGCCTGGCATTCAAGGCTGAAATCTCAGCCTCATCTCTCCTTCCTTAATGTTGCTCTCTGGTCCATCAAACAGCCAGAGCTCCCTCTGGCCTTAGCTCTGGATTTGGGTGGGAGTCATCTCCTCTTTGTGGCCTCAGCCAGATTCCCCTCACCTCACCCCGATCCCTGCACACACAGGACTCTTCCCGCCTTGGAGCCCGTGCATATGCTGTTCCCTCTGCCTGAGACACTCGCCCCTTCTCCACCTGGGTGGCCTCTGCTCCTCATCCAGGCCCCAGCTCACTGTCAGCTCCTCTACGAAACCTTCCAGGGTCCACTACCTCTCCCTATCCCCAACGCCTCCCAGCCCAGAACCTGGCACAGAGCAGACGGGAGTGCCCACCTGACCCCTTC
Organism: Tursiops truncatus; assembly: GCF_011762595.2. Lineage (NCBI taxonomy): Eukaryota > Metazoa > Chordata > Mammalia > Artiodactyla > Delphinidae > Tursiops > Tursiops truncatus. The sequence continues at coordinate 58,875,265 of NC_047048.1, forward strand.
CCTCTCTCCTGAGCTCACTTCCAATTGTTTTTGCCTTGTCGCATTGCAGCCTCCATGAGGGCAGCCGAGCAGGTGTTCCAGGACTGTGCAGAGATCCAGCGCTCCGGAGCCAATGCCAGTGGCATCTACACCATCCATGTGGCCAATGTGACAGAGCCCAGAAAGGTTAGGGGGCTCCCGGAGGGCTGAGGCTATCAGAGGGTGCTGAGCCAGAAGACTCGCAGACAACCCTCCACCCCACCCCGCCCTGCCCCCACCAACGTCACCTCCAGGCCTTGTCCAACAGCTGAGATTCCAGAGAAGGTGGGGGTGACCCTACCCTCTGGAGCCCCCACTCGTTCAGGGGTCAGATCATGCGGTTAAAGCAGAAGTTCCCAAAGCTGGCAATGCATCCTTCTCCAGCGTGTTTTCCTGGGATGCTTTTAAGTTGGAATAGCAATAAATGGTTCTGTGTTGGTTCAGATAATGCTGGCTGATACAGCAAACAAACCGGCAAGAATTTCAGTTCCAGGGGCTTAACACAAAGAAGTTTATTTCTAATCTACCTACAGTCCAGCTGAAGGTAGGTGTGGGAGCTTGCTTTATGTGGGAAATTAGAGACTGGGGCCGATGGAAGCTCCACCGTCTTCACTGAGTGGCTCCCAAGCTTACCCAGAACTTTGAGGCCCAGTTATCAGATGTGTGGGGGGAGGGCAGTCAAGGGAAAATGTGGATGTCAGGAGGGAGGGTTTGGGGGCCAGGCCCAGAAGTGGAAGAGTTTGGAGAACAACTAGCCAGTCTTCCCACTTCATATTCCCTTTTCAGTTTTCTTTCAACCCAGCTGAATATATCAAGGAGGATGGCTCAGATTATCTTCAACAGTTCTCACACACCTGCTAAATCCCCCTTTTAACAAAGAGAGATCAGGCCCTCAATCTCTAGCTAGAATTTTCTAGCACTATTTTGTTTTCATTATATATATTTTTACAATTATCTGAATAAAAGCAAGTGTTACTAATTTTCCCTCTATGGTACTAATAAGATTTCCTTTTAAGATGCATTTAGTCTGAGTATTTATTTAAGTAAAAAAAAAAAAGACACCATTTTTTTTAACATCTTTATTGGAGTATAATTGCTTTACAATGGTGTGTTAGTTTCTGCTGTATAACACAGTGAATCAGCTATACATATACATACATCCCCATATCTCCTCCCTCTTGCGTCTCCCTCCCACCCTCCCTATCTCACCCCTCTAGGTGGTCACAAAGCACTGAGCTGATCTCCCTGTGCTATGTAGCTGCTTCCCACTAGCTATCTATTTTACATTTGGTAGTGTATATATGTCCATGCCACTCTCTCACTTCGTCCCAGCTTACCCTTCCCACTCCCCGTATCCTCAAGTCCATTCTCTATGAAAGATACCAGGTTTTTTTTGTTGTTTTTTGTTTTTGTTTTTGTTTTTGTTTTTGTTTTGCGGTACGCGGGCCTCTCACTGTTGTGGCCTCTCCCATTGTGGAGCACAGGCTCCGGACGTGCAGGCTCAGCGGCCATGGTTCACGGGCCCAGCCGCTCCGCGGCATGTGGGATCTTCCCGGATCGGGGCACGAACCCATGTCCCCTGCATCAGCAGGCAGACTCTCAACCACTGTGCCACCAGAGAAGCCCGAAAGATACCAGTTTTAAAGTAAATATTTTATATGAAATTAGTTCAGCTATGGTGGAATTTGGGAAGGCGTGAATAACTAAAATTTGGGAACACTGATAGAGAGGGAAGAGCTGGCCTGGGAGGCAAGAGATCTGGGCTCAAACCTCAGCTTTACTTTTGACTCATTTGCCTTGAGCAAGTCCCTTCCCTTCTCTGGGCCTCAGTTTCCCTTCCTGCAACTTCTGCTACCCTCACAACAGATGCCACTGTCTTCTCTCCCTGAGCAGACCTTCACCATCTCAGAGCCTTTACTCCTGCTCCCTCCACTGGAAACACTATTCCCACTGATCTCTGTCTGGCAGGCATATCATCATCCAAAGCCTTGTTCCAATGCCACCTCCCCTGGGAAGCTTTCCAGGATTGCCCCATGACTCCTTCTTGGGAACTCTCTTTGTAGCTGCCCAAATGTTCCTATTCAATAGTCTGCTAGCCCTATCAGACCTAGCCCTATCAGTGTGCTAGCCTCCTCCAGACCAAGCCAGCCCTGGGGGTTAATTTATCTCTGATTTGTCTCTGATTCACCTAGTACAGGGGCAGGCACCAAGTGTTTCCTCATCAAACATTGAAATGTACTGAGCTGGCTGGAAAAAATAATATGTGATCAAAAGTTAAACTGAAAGATGTGATTGTGGTGGATGGTAAGCTGTTTGAAAGAAAGAATCATTCTGTCTTATCCATATGGGCATTCCCCATGCCTTGAATGGAACCTGGCACCTAATAAATGCTCAGAAAACATTTATCTGCTGAATGTGATAACATTTCCTTTTTTTTTTTTTGTATTTTGGCTATGCCGCCCGGCATGCAGGATGGTTTCCCAACCAGGGATCGAACCTGGGCTTCCACAATGAAAGCACAGAATCCTAACCATTAGGCCACCAGGGAACCCCTGTAATAACATTTCCTGAGTCTACACCATGTGCCAAGCACTTTACATCTCTTGGCATTTAATTCTTACAGCAACCCTGCAATAATAGCGAGTGAAAGGCTCTGTTCTTTTGGTGGATGACTCATCTCATTTAATTTTCACAACAATCCCAGTGTGCAGATGAGACACTGAGGCACAAAAAGGTTAAGGTATTAACATCCCCATTTTACAACTGAGGAAAAGAAGGCTCCGGGAGGACATCACTTGCCCACCGTTTCAGACAAATGAAGACAACGGGTGGGGGATTCGGACCTGGATCCTTGGGAGGCCCTGGACCACCAAGCTCACCTGTTGCTCTGTGAGGTTCTGTCAGCCAAATCACCCTCGGGCTGGCCCAGACCTGGCTTCTGGCTGCCTCCTGGGGCTTCCAACTTCCCACCTCCCCAATTTCCTCCAGGTATTCTGTGACATGGAGGCCAGTGGAGGTGGGTGGACCCTCATCCAGCGCCGTGAGAATGGCAGCATGAATTTCCAACGGAACTGGAAGGATTACAAACAGGTAACATTTCTGCCCTGGGGAGGAGCTTGTCAGCCCTGAAACCTGGGGCAGGAAGTGGGTTGTGGGCAGGGGTCTGGTTTGCCCCCAACCCTTCTCAGAAAATAACTCAGCCCACCTAAACCAACTGCCTTCAAAGAGATTTGGCCAGTGCAAGTATGCTATCGGGGACTCCATCACCCGAAATTGAACCCTCTTTTTGCAAGTCCTGACATATATCCTAAGAATGAAAGTGTAAGTTTTATTTTGTTTTAATTTTTGGAAAAGATAATACATATACCTTGCTAAAAATTTTTAAAGAATACAAAAAAGAGAAGAGAAAAAAGTGATCTCCGCTGCTCACCCCTGGCTGCATCGCTTAAATGAATGTCTTTGTCTTAGCACACATACATGACTACATCTGCAGGAGAGATGTTTTAAATTCAGAATTGCTGGCTTAAAGACCCCATGCATTTTACAAGACGAGGAATAGTGCCTGATCGTCTTTCAATTTTTTAATTAAATTTTGGATAAAGGATTTTTGGCAAGCTAACTTAAAAGCTCTTAAAGTTTTTAAGAGCAAAAGAAATAGAAAAAGATACTCAGAAATACAATACTATTTTTTGTGTGTCTGCTTGCTGTTCATTTGATAAATACTTTTTTAAAAGTACCAAATTAATCTATGACTGTTCTTGAACCAATTGGGTTTTAAAGTATCACTCAAATGGCAAAGAGAAATAGGGTGCTCAGAAGCAGAAATACGCAAAAGACTGCTGAACATTAACCATTAGGCTAATGAGGGGTACAGCATGACTAAAATGGGGAGTGGGGCTTTGGCGTGCCCTGTCCTCGGTGCTGAATTATTGTTCTGCCCAAGGGCATTGGTCACGTGTCACTCTGGGACACTGGTGACTCCCAATGCTCTTAGCTTTACATTCCTATGTCACTGAAATTTTTCAGTGGCTGCCATGTCACTGAACAATGTTTGCTCTACCACTTATGCAGCTGATTTAATTTTTTAATTGAGATGTAATATTCATGTAGCTAAGTGCACAAATCTGAAGTGTAAGACTCAGTGAATTTTCACATATGTATTCACCCATATGACCACCATTCAAAGCTAGATATACAACACTTCCAGCACCCCAGAAACCCTCCTTGTGTCCCCTCCAAGTCAAGACTCCCCTAAAGGTAGTAGCTATTCTGACTCCTACCACCACAGACTTCTGTTTTTTTGCCTGTTCTTGAACTTCATAGATTTCAATTATGATTCATGTGATTTCAATTATTTTTAACAGGCTTTTACATTCACAAAAGTCTTAGTCTTTTTGCTCTAGGAGTTGGGGAGCTCCTAGCAAAGTGGTTTTGGGTAAGTGTCCCCAGAGCCCGGCCCAGCCCAGCTCCTTAACCAGAGGTGTAGCCTTCCTCCTCGGCATGCAGCCTACCCCCATTCTCCTCTTCCCCAGGGCTTTGGCAACCCAGCCGGGGAGCACTGGTTAGGTAACGAGGTGGTGCACCAGCTCACCAGCAGGGCAGCGTACTCTCTGCGCGTGGAGCTGCAAGATTGGGAAGGCAACGAGGCCTACGCCCAGTATGAGCATTTCCAGCTGGGCAGCGAGGGGCAGCTGTACAGGTGGGCTTGGGGCCCAGGCTCATGGGTGGGCTGGGAGCCCTGGGCTAGTGGCCACAGAGTATGCACCAGCGGTCAGTCCCTGGGCGTCTCCAGTTCCTGCCATCTGTCCCCCGTTTGGGCGCACGTCATGGGATCTGGAGACGGCTGGTTAGCACTCAGCACATCCTGGCCACTGGGTGGGGTGGAGAGAATGTCGCTGACACTGCCATGCCAGGAACAGGAAGGGGCCTTCCAAGGTCAGTCACCCCGAGGCAATCATTTTACAGAGGCCCAGAAGTGGGGAGGTGACTTTCCCAGCCTGTCCTATGCTGTGGGGTGAGGTGGAAATTTCAGGCTGGGAATCAGGGGAACTGGGCTCATTCTGGCTCTGCTCCAGCTCAGTGTGTGAACTCAGGCAAGTCAAGTGGGCTTCTCTGTACCTCTGCTTCTTAACCACAGGATGGGCTTAAATATGAGCCCATTAGAAAATCATCAAGGTCTCTCACCCCTCCCTCAGCCTGGTTCTTGGCTCTGTTCAGGAAAAGGAATGAACATTTCTTGAGCACCTATTATGTTCCAGGCAAATGACTCCATTTAATCCTCCCCACAACCTTCTGAGGTAAGCATTGCTGTACCTGCTTTAGCGATGTGGGAACTGAGACACAGAGCTTAAGTCCCCTGCCCAAAGTTACAAAACAGGTAGGGCCTGGTTTTGAATTCAGTTTTGCTGCCAAAACTCATGGTGTTTCTCCTACATGATGTTACGTCTCTCAGAAACTCAAGGATCTTAAAGATAAGCTAGCTTGGAACCAGGACAGAATTGAATTCATAGACTCATGCTCTAGGGCCACAAAGGACCTCACATGTCATCTGGTTCTTCACATGATGCTAGAATCTCCTCCACAGCCACATTCATCATCCAGCCATGCTGGAATGCCTTCACTGATGGGAGGTCACTTCCTCCCAAAGAATCTCTGATGACTCTCTGTCCGCCTGCATTGTATGCCTAATTCCACCTCTGAGGGCTTCCCGGTGATGGGTCCCCAACCCCTCTATTAAATGCCCCTGGTTCCTCCAGCTAGCTGGTTCTGACATCCCCTCTGTGGGACCCAACCCAGTCTGATAATGTTCCTCCTTCAAGTGCAATGTCTAGAGCTGAATGAAACATCCCCGGCTCTGGGCTAGGCAGGGCCCAGCTGGATGCCTCTGACTCCTTAAGCGGAACAGTGAGTAGCCACAACGTCCTGCTGACTCCTCTTTAAGCCGCTGACCACCAAAGCCAAGGCTTAAATCCTGACTTTATCCCTCTCTCCCTGAGCGACCCTGAGCAAGTCCCTTCACCTTCTCATCTGCAAAATGGGAGCCATAGGTGTGCCTACCTCATCTGAAGTGTTGTGAAGCTTGAATGAGATACCACACGTACAGCATTAGTGCTGGCACTTAGTATATGTTCAGCAAATTATATTATAACGTTATAATTACTGTCCCCAAGCCAGCCCTTCACACACTTGGCTGGACTGCTCTGGGCAAGCTCACTGCTGTTCCCATCTCCAGTGCCTGGGACATGGTAAGTGCATAACAGGAAGCTGGGGGAGCCTCCCTTTCCTACACAAGTAACAGTTAAACCTCAACTCCATGACCCAATTCTTGGGCAGCAGCTTCTGTGGCCCTAAGTCCAGGATCTGCCATTTTTCTTGCGCAAGAAACATCGGGAAAAGTATCTCATTGTGCTAAAGAACGTGGCCCTGGAGCCGGCTTGCCTGGGTGTGAACCCTGACTCTATCACTCGTTGGATTCATGGCCTTAGACAAGTTACTTACCTCTCTGTGCCTCAGTCTCCTCATCTGTAAAATATAGTATCTGTGTCATAATTGAGATAATCTGCAGAAAACGCACAGCATGTGGTAAGTGTTACATAAACGTTAGAGATATACAAACGATATATTCAAAGACAGAAATATAATATTTCTGCATCTATGTATATCTCAATTATTTATGTCCATTTATACAAGCATATACATGTATGTTACATTTGGAACCCCTTGCTGTGCTCCCCTCTGTGAATTTGATGAGCTCCCTCTGGCTTTTTATCTGAGTCATGGAGAGCTCCCTGCCCATGGTTCCAGACTGTTATGCTCAGGTTCCAAAGGGCCCACATCTATGTGACCCTTTGCAGAGCCCTAAATAATAATAATGATATATTGAACACTTGCTCTGTGCCAGGCATGGGCTGGTTCTGATCATTTGTGGAAGAATCAGACCTGCGCTCTACCCCTCAAAGTTGTTCACAGTCCAGTGTGTCGTGTGTGTCTGAGGGTGAGTGTGTCCACAAGCAAACCCACACCCCCAAGAAGACAGGAGCTGCCTAAGGGGAAAGCACAAGGGCATAGAGATGCTTGCGCTATCGGGGAGGGCTCCCTGGAGGAGGTGGTGCCTATGAAGAGTAGGCATTCTGCAGACAGAGAGAGGATAGAAAGGGCTCCTCAGGCAGCAGGGAGATTCTGAAAAGAAGGCAGAAAGAAGAGTTGACATGCAGCTGGCCACAGAAACCCCAAACCTGAGCAAGGCTCTTTCAAGGGCTCCGGGGATCGTAAGGAATAGGCCCTGCTCATGCAGGAAAAGCCTGGAAGATCCTGGAAAACACATAGAAACTGCCAGAGAAGGGCTAAGGGGAGAGTGACAGAAACAGGTGCCGTCCCTGGGTCCCCACCGTACAGAGTCAGCTGCCTGGTGAGGTGGGGTGGATCCCCATAGGGAAGCCTAGAGGTGGCGAAACCTGGGCAGGCAGAAGCTGGAGCGTGGGCATCGGGGTGGGAGGGGCACCCTTATTTGTCAGACACAATAATGGGAACCCTCTGGAGCCCAGCTGGGGTGCAGGCATAAGACTGCAGAGAAGTGGCCCACGGAGCGGGATGGGGGAGGCACAGACAAGACACAGGCACAGGCCTTCCAGAGGTGCCCACACACCCAGACCCGGCAACAAGCACCAGATACACACAGAGATATACAGGGACACGCACAGACGCACATGCACATGTACCCCTGGGGTACACACTTGAACCTTCAGGGCACAGACTCACACAAGTGCCACAGCCACACAAACAAGCACAGACACACACCCAGGCACGTGTGCAAACATGCCTCAGAGAAGCCCTCTCAGGTAAACACGCACACAATCTCGGGCACAAAGACATATTCCAGAGCGCACACTCAGACCCACCATAGAGATTGCCGCACAAACTTAAACGCACACATGAACATGCAGGCACAGAGACTTGCATCCGGATGCTCACGGCCTCAGGCACAGACTCACGCACCTCGTGTGTCTCAATTGGGGGTGTCCAAGGACTCGTGTGTATGTTTGTGTTCCTCAGACCTGAGCCATGATTATGTCCAAAGTGCATCTGAGCAATGGGTCAACTGCGGCTTCCCGGCTCATGACTTGAGGGTCCCTTAGAGATCACAGATCCCCCTTCTGGCTCCCAGAGACGAGGGGAAGGGAGGCTGAGGACTTGGGGCCAGTGCTGCCGCAGTGACCCCATGAGATCATTCGGCTTTGTCCAGCACTGATTCCACACAGCCCCAGACTAAAGGTGACCCCAAACTTTAGCCTGAGTCCCGAGCCTGGCCTTGAACTGACATGACTGAGCCCTCAAATGGAGCCCTCAATGGCCACAAGGAGAAGCTGGGACCATATAAGCGGGTGGGCCGGCCAGCCTGTCCCCACCCCAGGGAGCCCCTGGCCAGGTGGGCCTCTTGGCGGGTGATTTGCAATGCCACTCATGCAAGCCCAGGGTGGCACATTTAAGGGCACAGTTAAGGCTTCACGGCTGGCCACGCTGAGCCAGCCCTGCCCTCACCACAGACAGAGAACACAGGGGGTAGATGCAGGGACTGAGGTGGCCTCATGCCCAGGCCCCACATTTCCTCTGGATCCCAATGGGGGCATCTCGCAGGCCCTGCCCTGGGGAGCCAGGGCTTCCCCGAGCTGCCCCGGCTGCATCTGGTGTCCACTTGCCTCCACCCGTAGGACCTTCTGTTGCTCCCAAACTGGCTCCCGCCTCAGCTGCCAGTGCAGCCCCTGCCCTGCTACAAGCCCCCAACACTCTCTCCTGCCAGGCTCAGTGGAAGCCTGTGCCAGCCATGCACACGGGCTGGGAACACGGGGACAGGATGGGACGAGTCCACAAGCACCGAACGTGCCAGGCACTTACTGTGTGCCAGTGCTGCCCTGCACCTGTCACACGCCGAGGTCACCCCATCACCATGACGGTTAATATACTATCGTTACCGTTTTAACAGATGAAGAAACTGAAGCCGAGAGGCGAAGCAATCTGCCCAAGGCCACACAGCTGACGAGCGGCACAGCTGGGATTTGAATCCAGGCGTTTTACCCCCAGAACTTGTGGTCGTAATCACCACAAAGGCCTGGATGTGCCCGCCAGGGCCTCATAGCCTGACCGAGAAATAGAAACCCTCCCCAGCTGGCTGCAGGGGTGGAGGTCACAGGGCTGGGGATGCCTCAGGGCCCTGATCCATGTGGGCTGCTGTGGTCAAGGAAGGCTTCCCGGAGGGCGTGGGTGGGCGTGAGGTGTGATAGGGCTGGGGTTGCCGGATTGTCAGCTGGGAAGGTGATGCACACAGCTCCCGAGTCAGGCCAGATGGGGCTGGGATCTGTCTCTCACCCTCATTTGTTCTGAGATCTCAGGCAGGCTCCTGGGGCTCTTGGGAGCTCTGTTTCCTCGTCTGTAAAATGGGGATACTAAGGTATTTTGAGGATTAAATGAGAATGAATTAACCCATGTAAAGTGCTTTAAACAATGCCTGGCACATAGTAGATGTTCAAAAAAATGTTAGCCGTGGTCCTCATTATTATTGTCACGATCATTCTCACAACTGGCCAAGACTCAGGTTCAGCCAGCTGAGGGAGGCCTGGCACGGGGTGGGCACTCTGTCCCTGCAGGCAGCAGACAGGGAGGGAAGATGCCTCAGCACAACTGGAGGGGAACCCCTTCCGCAACCACCCCCAACCTGACTCTGGGCCCCTCTCCCATCACCACCTCCGGGTGGCCTCCAGGCTTTCCCTGAGTGGGTACAGCGGCTCGGCGGGGCGCCAGAGCAGCCTGGTCCTGCAGGGCACCAACTTCAGCACCCGCGACGCAGACAACGACAACTGCCTCTGCAAGTGCGCCCAGATGCTGTCCGGAGGTGGGTGCAGGGCGGGGTGAAGCCCCACCTCCCCACAGGCACGCCTGGCTGAATACGCCCATCCCCTCCCCACTCGGGTCCTTGTGCAGCCAGGTGCCGTCAAGAAGTGGGTGCAGGTCAGGGTCTCGCTCACCCACGGGCTGGCCTGGCCGTCCCTCATCCATACGTTCCCCCCGACAGGCTCCTTGAGGTCCCCTCCAAGGTCTCACCTCCTCCTAAAGCTGGCATCACCAGTTCTCCTCTGAGACCGCTGAGAAGCACTGAGAGCAGGGCCCAGGGTGCACCCTAGGGGGGTACAATGCCTAATCTGCCCCAACCCCAGGCCTGAGACTTCCTCCCCAACCCTCCTCCCGGGCCAAGCAGGATCCGGAGGCGGGAGACCTGGGTGGAGGGCAGAGGGGCAGCTGCCCACCAACTCTGGCTTAGGCAGTGTTTTCTGTGGGGAGAGACATCAGAGAGTGGGAGATGAGGAGTGAGAGACAGAATGGGAAGGACAGAGATCAGAGGAGACCTCCAGAGACACAGAGACAGGGACAGATGGAGACGAGAGAGACATCAGGATGGACAGACAGAGTGCTGGGCACAGAGCTACACGGGGACAGAGGGAAGTACAGAGGGAGAGATGGAGAGAGAAACGCAGACCACAGAAAGACAGATGGACAAAGTGTGTGAAAGACAGAGAGACCCAGAAAGGTAGGGTAAGGGAGAGCAAAGAGAGACAGAGAGATCAGAGAGAGACACAGAGAGACAGACATGAGTGCACTGCCTCTGGAGGCCCCATACTGAGCGGCGGGTCTGGGAGCCTCCCTCCCCCACCAGCCAATGCCCGTTCCCACCCAGCCCCGTCTCCAGCAAGCTGGCTTCCCAGAGGAGCCACCAGCCCTGATTCATCTTCGGGGTAGGGGGCTGCCCTCCCCCACTGGCTGGGCTCCCACATCCCCAGAGCCTCTAACTCCCCCTCCACCAGGATGGTGGTTTGATGCCTGCGGCCTCTCAAACCTCAATGGCATCTACTACCCGGCCCGCCACCACGTGCGCAAGCTCAACGGCATCCGCTGGCACTACTTCCAAGGCCCCAGCTACTCGCTGCGTTCTACTCGCATGATGGTGCGTCCCACAGACATCTAAGGAGCAGCCCACCTGGAGGCTGGTCCCGCAGGAGGACCTGGATGTGGTATCCTCTGAACAAGCTGGACCCAAACACAGGACACAACGCCAGGACCTCGTCCTGGACACCCTGGGTCCCCTGAGCCAGCCCTCCTTACCCCAGGAGTCCAGAAGAGTCACCTCCCTCCCTTTTTCCCTCAAGTTGTGAAATGGTGGGTGTTTGGGGGTTCCTGCCTCTTCATTGTCCCTATTTCCTCTTCTCTCCTGCCTCCTGCAGGGCCCTCCGGCCAGCTTGAGGGTCGCAGTGCCCTGGATGAGCTGAGAACAGATTTAACTGGGCTCCTCAAAGGAATACACGACTAGTGGTGGGATGTGAGGCAGGCGGAAAGGTATTTACAGGCGGGAAACTGCCCAGATGGAGGTCCAGAGTCTGTCCCTGGGTTGTTGGGAAGGCCATCTCTTGTTCCAAGCTTTCTCAGCCTTGAGATGTCCTTGAACTTTCTGTTCAGGACTGAAGGAGCTGCATCCACCCTATAACGGGAGTTATTTCTGCCCACATTGTCCACCACTCCTAGGCCCCAGCATCTAAAGCTCAGATGTGGTTTCTCAGGGGCTCCAGGAGATCTAAGAGGGATTCCTTTACCCCTTAAATGTCCTAGAATATATTCCAGAGAGAATAACTAGGACTCCCCTCTAAAAGTACCTGTGGTCAAGTGAGGGAGGGAAACACCAGGTTAAATCAACGTGAACCGGCATTCTTAGCTGCAGGCCTTGTCAGGGCCATTAGTGTGGTCATGTGCTTAGTGACTGCCCATGAAAGGGCTAGAGTAGGCAGCTTTCCCCAAATTTATTTATTTGAAAATGGGCCCTGACTATCCCAGAGCATCTCTCAGGGCTGTGGATACCCTTGGAAAAAGCTGGTCCTCATATGTCATGAGCTGAAACCCCAGGTCACTATCCCCAGCCCCAGCTGCTTTCACCATTTCTAGCTACGAGGGCCACAGTGACATTCTCAGCCTCTAAAAACAACTGGAAGGAACCTTTGGGTTAAAACAGATACACCGTCGCTGAAGAAGGGTCTAGAACTAAGTTTCCTGTCTGTGCTCCAAGGCTTCTCTGTCCGTAGGAAGCCAGATCTCTGTCCGGGGGCTGCCCTCAGCACTCCATGTGACCCCAGCTCATACCAGCTCAAGTTCAGGGGCTCTTGGGGCCCACTCTGCCTCGAACAGGACACCAAGAGCTGGGTCCAGATCCCTCCCGCCTCCAAGGCAGAGCCCCTAGCCTCCTCTTGCCTTGTCCAACAGCGATGCTGCAGCTAGGGCTCCATGGAGACTGGGCCTTTGCTGAGTCTGGGAGACCACGGGCTTCTCATGAACTTTTTTCAGAGAGGGGCCACAGCCACTCTGCCACCCAGTCCCATTACTGTGTCACCCTCCTCAGACCTGATGAGGCCACCAAAGTCCTGTCGTCCTCAGCCAACACCCGGACTCAGCCCACAGCCGACCTGCCCTACCGCCAGGTTGCACCTCTGTCTTCAGAAGGTTTTCTCCTGGATGGGGCTGCACGGTGGAAATGGGGCACCTTCATCCCACTGGGCTCTGCCCCCGCCCCTGGGTCCCACCTCGGCCAATCCACTGATTAAACCCAGCACAGATTAATGCTGATCTCCTTCAGGGAATCCAAAGGATGTGGTTGCTAATGGTGACTTCAGGCAGGAGGGAAAAGTACTTAGGGGCAGGTGGCTGCCCAGGAGGCTGACACCGCCCTGCCCAGCATTTGCTCGGCCAGCCTTTATTTAGTGTCTACGGTGTACAGTGTGGTGCTGTCGGCAGGACTTAGGAGTCAGACAGCCCTGCTGCAGCTCTTGAACTTGAAGCCAGTGGCTCAGCCTCTCAAGGCCTCAATCCTCTGGTCTGTGAAATGGAGATGGTGATATTCCCTCCTTGCTGTGATGGGGCAGGAGGAAATGAGACCTTGTATTGCAACTTCTTAACAGAGCCTGGCATGAAACAGGTGCCTAATAAATGTTAGTTCCCAAAGAGGTGCATGGGGTGGAGAAATCGGCCCCCTAGCGCATGCCACCCCTTCTTCTGACCCAGGGAAGGTAAGCATTTTATTTTTGTATCTACAGCATTTATTTTTGTGCTACAAGTGTGTAGGCAATGCTGTGTGCCCCGGGAACAGAGCTCCTCTGGGTGGGGTGAAGTCCCAAATCCCTGTCTGCACTCCAGTTGTCTGAGAAGACCAAGAAGCCGATTTGGGTAACGCTCACACACCTGTTCTTTAAAATATTCGTCCTTCCTTCTTACTTTCCTTCCTTCTCTGTGCCAGGACTCTCAAGTGCAAGGGATAGAAACCTTATCCTGAGGAATGGATTGACTCACATACAGGGAGTCTAGGGATGGATTCAGATGTGGTTAGATCCAGGTGCTCAAGTGATGTCCCTCCCCACCTCTCAGGCTTGCCCTCCACCATGCTGACCTCATTCTCAGTCACGTTCTCTCCTGAAAGATGGCTCCAGCAGCCCCAGGGTTGTGGCCTGCCTGCTCAGCATCCTTCAGATAGAAAGCTCCCCTGTCCCAGGGATTCCAGCAAAGGCAGGATTCCTTCCAGCCAGGACTGGTTCTGTGTCCATCCCTGTGCTTATCACTGTGATTCTGGTTGACGAGACCTGGGTCACACTATCATGCCTGGAACCAGGGGGTGGAGTTAGTTCCCTCCAAGTCGTGTGGACTGGCCTTGGGGAAACTAAGGAGCCACTTTAGGAAGCAGGGATGCTGGGCAGGCAAGAACAGAGGTTCACTTTTTCTCTTTCCATCTCTCAGACTCCCATCTCTCTTATCTCCATCTCTGCCTCTTCTCCTAGCCTCCCTGCCCCCAAGGCCTGCCCCTCAGGCTCCAGCTAATCCCTGGTTTGCCCCAGACTATCAAGGACACTGCTGTGTTCTGCCCAGAGGTGTCAGACCTTGGTTCGCAGTACAGGCTCTGTCACAGGAGCAGAGCCCCTGCCCTCTCTAAGCCTCCAGTTCTCATCTGTGCTATAAAGATGGAGCACCCACAAACATCTAAAAGAGAGCAACGCTGACTCACCGTGGCTGCAGACATGAACAGCTAAAGGATTCTGGGTGCACAAGGCCCTAGGGGGCCTGGCTGGTGAGGTCTTGGCCTTGGGTGGGTCTCCTGGAGGCCACCGCTTGCAGGAGCCGGCTTCTGAGATACCTACATCTGCAGGTTCCTATGTAGAATCCTTGTCCCCTCTCCCTGAATCAGACCAGCGTTCCCCCATTTTAGTAATGAAGAAATTAGAGCTCAGAGAGGGAAAGTTTCATCCGAGAGGCACAGCCAGTCACCACCTCCAGTGCACTTGCACCTATCAGCTGCCTCCCTCGTCCAGAGCTCTCTGGAGGCACCTTGGCACCGACCACAAAAATGCTGGAGTGGTGTCCCCTCCACCTATATCAAGGGCTGAAGGAACTTTCTGGAAAGTTTTCCAAGACTAATCTGTCTTTCCCACTGGCACCTGGTAGGTCCCGATGGAGCGAGGCAGGCAGAATGCATTCTTCCCACGATCTCTGCACGTTCGCAGCAAAGGCAGTTGCCACACTGGGGGAGAGAGTTCACTGAGCACAGCCTAGAGACAACAATCATGGATGGGGTAGGAGGTGGCCCTTTGCAGGGGGCAGGGGATAAGTCAGCATCAGGATGGTTTGTCCTGCTGGCTGGGTGATTTGATCCCTTTTTCCAGACTTCCTCCCCCCGCCCCCCCCCAGTGTCCATCTGGGCCTTCACCTCTCTCACTGAAGATGCTTCGGAAAGCTAACAGTGTTGCCTTGGCAACAGCAGCATCAGCATCTTTTGATGGAGCAGCCCTTCTGTGAATGGAATCTGGTCCAGGCCACATCCAGCAAAAATGTGTTACTTTCTTGTGTTAGATTAACGTGTAATGTGGCCTGTGAGCTGCTGTTGCCTGTGTCCTGAGGGCAGGGAAGTCCAATGGCCTTTAACATCCAACACATTCCCACCCTCCCCTGTGGGACCTCTCTGAGCCTCACTTTCCACATCTGCACAATGCAGAGACTGTGCTCTAGTCATGGGGAAGTCGTGCAAATTCAGTGCAGTGGTGGACATCCAGGCCTGGCACATTCACTCATGTATTTATTCATTCATCCACGTATTCATTCTTTCACATGGCAGGGACGTACTGAGGACCTGCCTGGGCCAAGGCCTGCCTCGGTGATGGGGAGGGAGCAGCAAACGAGAGAGACAGATGGCCACAGTCCCGAAATCATAGAGCTTAACAGGCTAGAGGGAGAGACCCGCCAAAATAAAATTTAAAAAAAATTTTTTTATTTAACTAAATTAACTAATTAATATATGGTAAGTGAAGAAAATAAACAGGAGTTACAGATAAAAGATTTCAGAGGCAGGGTGATCAGGGAAGGACTCTCTGAAGAGGGACACTTAAATTGAGGACTAAAGGTGAGAAAGAGGCAGCCAGGTGAGGAGCTGGGGGAAGAGTAGGCCCACTGGAGGGAACAGCATGTGCAAAGGCCCTGAGGTAGTTGTGAGGAACCATAAGGAGGCTAGTGTGGGAGAGTGATGCCACTGAGCCAGTGAGCCAAGGGAGAGTGGTGGGAAGAGGTGCCCCCGACACCTATTTCGGAAATCAACTCCCCACCCCGGTGCCCACGAGGGACTGGATCCAGCACCACTCTGCCCGAGTTGCTGTGGAGCTGGGGCAAATTCCTGCCCCTCTCTAGACCTCAGTTTCCTAATCTGTAAAATTCAGGAGAGGGATCGCCTCTGTCTGAAAGTCATCCAGACCCTGGGTCTGACGTCTGTTGTGTCCACTGCCCTGAGCCTGTGCCACCACGGGAGTCAGAAGGAGGAAGAGAAAATAAAAGTCTTGCCACTGGGCTAGACGGGAGTTAGGGGCCAGCCAGGGGCTTGTGTGGGGATAAGGGGCATCCACTGCATGGCTCCTCCGTGTTAGCTCTACACACACCACTTCGGAATCCTAGTGGGTTCTGTTATTGCCCCTGTTTTACAAATGTGGAAACTGAGGCTCAGAGAAGTAAAGTCCTTTGCCTGAGGTCACACAGTGAGTTCTGGTACAGGCCAAGCTGCTGTAGCAGAAAGACCCCAAAACTCAGTAAGTTAAATATTTCTCTTTTGTGTATGTCTGGAGTTGAGCCGTCTATGTCTGGTGGGTGGCTCTGCCATCCTCCACCTCAGCTTCCTTCTCTGGGAGCAGGGCAAGCTGTACCCAAAGGTGACTTTTCCCAGCTGGCAGGAAGGGAAGCAGGACATCCGGCACCGCTCCCCCTCCAGCGCCTGCCCTCTCACCCCAGCCTCATGTTTTGCCTGGAAGATCCCAGCAGCCTCCCAATAGAGCCCCATCTCCAGGTTTGCTCCCTCCTGGCCTACAGTCATGTCACTTCCCCTGCCTAGAGCCTTCAGCGGCTCCCAAGTACCCTGAGCTCAGCCTACAAGGAGGACTCTTCACCGCCTAGCTCAGCCCCTCTCCAGCTCCCCTCCTGCTGCAGGGGTTCTTAAACTGGAGTGCAGCTTTGGGCCTGAAGTATTCCTCCTGAAGAGAGGGTCCCAGATGGCCATCAGTTGTCCTGGAAGAACTGTCCATTTCCACTTGACCTTTATTGCCCTATGGAACAGAATGCAGGGCCCGGCATGCAGCAGCTGCTCTGTCTAAGTAACATGGTTCTTTGGTTCAGCCCTCTGGTTCTGTAGAGAGCTAGGTCCAAGTCCCACTTCTGCCCCTTTCGAGGATCATGCTGGAGCCTCCAAATTCCACATGAAGGCTTAGTAAACTGTAAGGGCCCTCGTACTGGGCCTGTACATAGTAAGTTCTCTGTGATGTTATCTCTAATTATTTCTCTATGCCAGGCACCCCACGAAGAACTTCCCTTAGAATATCTGGGGAAGCCCTATAATGGCCGTATGGGATAGGTACTATTATCATCTCCCCCTTTTACAGATGGGGAAATGGAGGTCCAGAGAAGCCAAGATACTTGGCCAAAGTCACACAGTGAGGGGTTTCAGAGGTGGTTTTGGACCCAAATCACCTGCTCCAGAGTCTTATGTTCCCTGTGACCAAGATTAAAGGAAAATAAATACATAAGCAATTGCTGAGTCCAAGCTGACCAGTGCTTGGAACACACAGGAAGATAAAGGCCATTGAGCCCTCTGGATCCTCCTGGGGCAGGGACGGGAGCTTCCTTCCTGCTTCTGACTTCCTGACTCCCCTGCCCTGGCTTCAGAACGTGACCACAGCTCCGCCACCCCACAACTCTTCTGCAAGTAGGACTTAGCTTTCTTGTCTACCTCCTCGGCCTTCTCGCCGCTCTGATCCCACCTCCGGCTGCACCCACGCACCCCTCCCACCCCGCCCACCAGGTCCTGGGCAGGAGAGGGTTACACTTGTCACTTCCAATCTGGGAAACAAGGGAGGGCTACGGGAGCCCTGGAAGCCCCCCTGGCTGGCTGAGGCCCCACCCCTCGGTCTGGGAGAGGTGTCAGGACCACAGTCACCCAGGCCTGGTTGTGTCCACAAGTCACAGGGGACTGGACCCTTCCCTCTCTGGGCTTCACTATCCTCATCTGTAAAATGGGAGTGAGCAGCCCAGCCCTGCTTGCTTCACAGGGTTGCCATGGGACTCAAGTAAGATGGTCCCTTCCCTCAGCAAATGTTATTGAGTGCCTACTATGTGCCAGCAACTGTGCTAGGCTCTGTGGACACAGCCATGAACAAGACAGACAGACACCTGCTCTAAGGTGCCTACAGTCTGGGGTGGATGGGAGGAGACAGAAATTCAATAACCAAACAACGAAAAGCACAGTGACAGTGACAGGGGAACTATACAGTGCTATTGGAGCAAGGATACCAACTTAGGGAAGGCGTCCTTGAAGGACGAGGAGGAGTTAGGTAAAGAGGAAAAAGAGGGTTCCAGGCAGAGGGAGCAGCATGTGCAAAGGCCCAGGGGCTGGCTCAGGGAGAAGCTTGAGAATATTCAGGAAGGGGAAGGAAGAGGCCAGTGCTCTGAAAGAGGCAGAGGAGGCAGAGCCTTGGGTGCCAGACTGAGAAGAGGACACAAAGATGTGGTCTAAACCGAAGGAAGCCAGGGCCGTTGGGGAGCCCAGAGCCTATAGGCTTTGCCATTCTCCAATGTGAGCAATGAACCTTGAGCAAGTTACTTCCCCTCTCAGAGCCTGGGTTTTCACTCCCAGTGAAAGAGGGGTCCCAATACCTATTTCGCCAAGGCTTTTGAAGATTAGAGAAGATCTATCTACTGTACGTAAAAGACCCTATCCCAATGCAAAAGACTTCTCCGTAGATGATGACCACTGTTATTATATCTCAGTAGCAGCCCATGGTATTTCTGAGTCTTCCTATTATTTCCTGTTTCTTGCACATCTGTCATCGCTAAAACTTGGTAGCCGACAAGTGGGAACGAACCCCAAAGGTTTTAGGAAAATTTTTGCACTGAGAAGAGCCAATCCATGCATTTGTTCTTTTTCCTGTCATTTGAGAAAGAACCCCAGGGTTCCACAGGAACCTACTTTGAGAACAATAACCCAACAGAACGGCAGAACCATAGAGGAGGATCTAACAAACGTGACATCTGTGCAACAGGTTCTGATGACTATAATAAAAGCCAAGGAGCATAGAATGTATTAGCCCCTAATGGGAAATACCAAAAGGAAATTGGATAAATAGTGGTAAATTCATACCATGGAAGGGTGTACTCACTGGGAAGGGGGACAAGGGCAGCTTTTAGGCTGCTAGGAATGTTTGTTTCTTGACCTGGGTGAGGGTTACACATGTGTTTAGTTTCATCAAGAATTCATCAAGCTGTACCTCTATGCATTTTTCTCTATGTATGTTTCTCTGTAGGTATGTTGGGGAGGGGAATTATACATGTACAAATATACTGTAAACACAAAGAAGGCTGTTTAGAGAGGAATTTGGCAAGAGCTAACAAAATTGTGTATGCATTTTACCCTTTGACACAGTAATCCTCGTTTCTAGGAATCTGCCCTAAGTGTACATAGACTATGCACAGTTATTCATTGCAGCTTCATTTGTATTAACAAAAGATTGGAATCAACGCGAGTGAATAAACTATGATACATTTATTACTGCATATCAAACTACCCTAATCTCTGGTGAAACATAACAACCATGTGTTTTATTTTGTTCATGGATTCTGTAGATCAGGAACTCAGACAGGGTACTGCAGGGATGGCTTGTCTCTACTCCATGAAGGCTGGGTCTCAGCTGGAAGACCCAGGTGGATGGAGGTGTCTGGAAGTTGAGGTGGGGCTGGGGGAGGGCTAGGAGAGGTAGGAGTGGAATCATCTGAAGGCTGTATTTCTGTCACCTGTGCTGGGATGCCCCAAAGGCTGGGCTTGGGCAGGACTGTTGACTGGAGCACCTACACGTGCCCTTTCCATATGGCTTGGGCTTGCTCCCAGCACGGCAGCTGCATTCTGAGAGGAAGCGTCCTGACAGCAAGCTTTCCAAACCGGGCCAACAACATAATTTGCAGGGCCCAATGCAAAATGAAAATGCGGGCCCCCTTGTTCAAAAAGTAGGAGAAACGTGCCAGTAGGAGTATTGAAGTATAAAGCTGTTTCCTCTCTTCTAGTCTCTCCCAACTTGTCATGGTGTTTTTTATTTACTACTAAATGCTGTTCTAAGAAAAATTAATTTTAAATTATTAGCATGAATTTTACCATTCATGTTTATATTGTGCAATGACAGTTTTAAATGCAATCTAAGAGCATTTAACTCATATGTGGAATCACTGAAACTACACCGTTGGTATTGCATAGCTCATACATTCTTACCAGGACAGTGGAAATGTTGCACCAAACCAACTGAATTGCTTTTATTTCACTTCTTGATATTCACACATTTTACCGACACTCCCTACTTCCTACTTACTAATGAATGAGGAAGGCTGAAAGGAAAGGGAAGTATGAGGTGTCCTATGTTTCCCCTTCCTTCTATGTTATCATTTTCAGTGTAAGTGATTGGCTAAAACAGGGAAGTATCATGACTAAGAAAGGATATGTTAAGTTTCCTTGATTGTCCTTGTTTCTTGGAAGGCCATTACCTTTTTTCTGGGACCTAAGAAACTTCTAGTTTGAACAGAAAGCGTGGCCTCTTTGGTGCCCCTCCTTACCATAGATATAACACGCTTCCCTTGTACTCATTTTGAGTCTCGCTGAATGTCCATGCGTTGTGGGTTCACCAGAATTCTATGCTCATGGGGCACTGTGAACACTGTATGTGAATGGTGAACACCCATATCGCATGTTTCTCTTCTGCTCACACACAAGATCCATTGCCCATTGGACTTCACTTCCAATACACAGGTTCAAAGATAAAATGAAAAATTTCAAGATGACAATTATTAAGAATTTTAAGATGTGACAGCAGAGCATTAAAACAAGAGAGGAGCCCTTCTGAGCGTGTGGCCCTACATACAAAATAAGCTTGTTACAGAAGCCACGTAGCAGGCATCACAAACGCATATACTAATAAGGTAGCAAGGAATGAATGCACACATATCTCCTGCCACATGAGCCACCATCCCATCAAACTTCACTTACAAAACACAAGTTCAAATATACCATCGTCAAGAAGGTTAAGACTACAGCAGAGCATTGAAACAAGAGAATGATCCTTCTGAAAATCACAGACAAATGGGAGTTCCCAGAGCCCCTGCTCTAAATTACACATGTGGAAACGTTTATAGGTGATGATATGGTTCATTATCTTGACTACGGTGGTTTCACGGGTGTATACGTATGTTAAAACTTACCAAATGCTTTGCTTTAAATACGTGTAATTCATCATGTCAGTTTTACTTCAGTAAAGCTGTTCTTTTTTTGTTATTAGATAAGATACAAGTTGTTATTTTCTCTTCCTGCCCAAATTTCCTCAGACATGGCATTGGGTAAACATAGAGGCTACCATACAGAACTGAGGAAATACAGATATTTCTTTTAATCCTCACAAATACTTCAAGTAACTGTCTCTGTTCTTTAAATGAGAAAATGAGATGAGGTGACTTGCTGTGATTTTTTTTTCCATTCTGCCCCGACTCCTTAGAAAGCACATCACAGAGCTATAATCATTGACCCGGTGCGGCACGAGTATGAGGATTAGCAAATGATGACCACAAATAAGCCATGCGATATATGTATTATTGTTATTGATATGATTTAACATTGGGGATGAAAACAATTAACTAGACTTGGCATTTTTGGAAAGATATATTGAGAGGTACAGCTGAGGAGCAGGGAGAGATATTCAGGGAGAATATTAAAGGGCCCCTTCTGGGGGACTCCTATCCCATGGACCATGGGGTGGGAAGAGCCTTTAGCTCTGTGGCTCAGATGGCTCACATCCAAAGACCCCTCTGGGGATTCAGTCTCCTCAGGCTATGAACCCCAGGACCCCTGTGTGGGTAGGGGGCAGGCTTTACTAGACTACTGTGATATTGTGATTTATAATAAGAAATATATAGATTTGGTCTTCATTCTGTTTCTGGCACTCACTTCTAAATCCTTGGAGTGAACACAGGCTGGAGGTTTTCACCAACAACCAATGAGTTAATCAACTGTGCCTGTGCAATGAGGCTGCCATAAAACCCCAAAAGGATGGGGTTCATAGAGCTTCCGGGCTGGAGAACACATGGAGGTGCAGGGAGAGTGGGGACCCAGGCAGGGCATGGAAGCTCCGCCCCCCCGTCCACATGCCTTGCCCTCCGCATCTCTTCCATCTGGCTGTTCCTAAGTTTTATCCTTTTACAATGAACTTGTGATCTAGTAGGTAAACTGGTTCCCTGAGTTCTGTGAGTTGCTCTGGCAAATTAATGAAACCTGGGGAGGGGGTCTTGGGAAACTCCGATTGATAGCTGGTCTGTCAGAAGCACAGGTGACAACCTGAACTTGAGACTCGTGTCTGAAGTGGAGGGAGGGCACTCTTGTAGGATCTGACACTAATTCCAGGTAGTGTCAGAACTGAGTTAAATTGTAGAACACACCCAGCTGGTGTCACAGAACTGCTTGATGTGTGGAAAACCCAGTCTGGCGTCAGCAGTGAAGTAGTGTTATAGTGGGGTATTGAGGGCCAAGAAGCCCTCCAAGAGTGTGGTTTTCCTTTACAGTTCCCAACAGCACTGCCACTCCCCACAGGCAGCCTGGCACAGGGACTCTGGTCCCAGATAGCCTTCAGTCACAGGTGCCCAAGAGAAGGGCTCACTATGGGAACTGCCTCCGCTTTCCTCCAAATTCCCCTCCCCCCAGGCTGTGCCCAGGTTACATGTCTAGACCCAGGCCAGAGGCTGAGCCCTGGGGTTAGGCTTGCCCTCCTACCCCACCTTCACCTGCTGCCCCTTCCCCCGGGCCTGGCCGCACTGTCCTTCCCCAACCCAGCCCTTCGGTTTCCAGGGCCCAAGGGATGTGGAGATGCAATTAATCCAAGTGATCCCAGAAGTCAGACAGAACCCCCCGAGTGGACAGGTGTTTGTGGTTCCCTTTTCTATATGCATTACACACACCCACGTACAGAAATGGAGATCCATACAACCACACGCATGACACCTGCCTAGGGACATTCACATGCATAAGCACAACACAGAGAACAAGCCCACAGCAGACCATAGGCTGTAAACACAGCTCTCAGATTAGATAAGGCACTACAACTTGATACCTGCGTGACCTTAAGCAAACTGTACAACCTCTCTGTGCCTCACATCCCCCTCTGTAACATGCTGGTAATAATACCTGCTCGTGGGGGTCACTGGAGGATTTAATCAATGCCCAGGGCTCCTCACATCTGTCTTGTCATGGATACCTTTGGATCTAGCCATGGAGCACTTCTCAGAATGGTGTTTTCAAATGCTTGAAATAAAATGCATCAGATTTAGAAGGAAACAAATTTATTAAAATTGTGGTTATCAAAATATTTTTAAAGAACACAATTGTGACATAGTATTATATATGATTCTCTATTAACACTTATGGGGGAGTGATAAATTAGGAGTTTGAGATTAACATATATACACTACTATATATAAAATAGGTTATCAACAAGGACCTACTGTATAGCACAGGGAACTCTTCTCAGTATTCTGTAATAACCTATATAGGACAAGAATCTAAAAAAGAATGGATGTATGTATTTGTATAAATGAATCACTTTGCTGTACACCTGAAGTTAACACAACATTGTAAATCAACTATACTCCAATATAAAATTTAAAAATTTTTTAATTAAAACACTTATTGCACGATCTAGTGGTGGATGTCATTAATACTGCAATTTCAAAGTAATGGTGGTTGTGAACAACATTCTGAGCTATCTGAAACCACTGATAGGATATGAAAGTAGCCATGGTTTCTAATGGTGACAAAGTTCCAGGCCCTAATACCACTGTGGCTTGTCTCCATGTTCATAACTGAAGAAAGTGCTGAATTTTTTTTTTTTTTTTTAATTTTTGGCTGTGTTGGGTCTTCGTTTCTGTGCGAGGGCTTTCTCTAGTTGCGGCAAGCGGGGGCCACTCTTCATCGCGGTGCGCGGGCCTCTCACTGTCGCGGCCTCCCTTGCTGAGGAGCACAGGCTCCAGACGCGCAGGCTCAGTAGCTGTGGCGCACGGGCCCAGTTGCTCCACGGCATGTGGGATCCTCCCAGACCAGGGCTCGAACCCATGTCCCCTTCATTGGCAGGCAGATCCTCAACCACTGCGCCACCAGGGAAGCCCGAAAGTGCTGAATTTAATTAAACATGAATGAAGATAAATTCCATCCATGGACTGTGGTAAGACCCCAGTTAAGAATCCTTAAACGAATAGATATAAAATGCTTGGAACAGTACCTGGCACATAGCAAGTGCATGATAAATATTATTATTACTATTATCTTATTAGTTATATAATTCATTTATGTGCAATAAATACTATAACTATATGGTTAAGGTAGTGTTGATATAATATGTAAGTGGGAGAGGAAAACTTCTGGGAGAAGAAAAGTGCCTTAAAAATAGCTGTCCGGTTTGAGCAGGAGTGAACTTTTGCTTCAACTTGAGATCTTTAAAAGGGGGAAGGAATCCTCCCAGATTCACCAGTGTTGACTTAAGTTGAGAAGGAGAAAAGCAGCCCTGCCATCCAGGAGCTGGCACGGATGGTGATCACGTTGCTGCAAACTGGCCTGACACTCACAGGGGACAGCTGATGTCTCACCAAACATAAACAATTTCACAGAACACCAGCGACAGACAAGGTGCTCTGTGGCTGATGACTCAAGACAAAACCAAGACCGCTTGTAATCACGTCTCAGGCAGAATGACGAAACATTTTGCTGAGACACTGTCCCCCTACCCCACCTGACACAGTGACTGCTGCTTCTTCACCACTTACCAGAGTTAGCCTGGCTCTAGCCCACCTTCTCTTTAGAGAAGATTATCAAGGTCCCAAGCCTGTAATGACTCCCACTTCCTGACAGCATCCAATCGAGAGAAAAACCCCACTTCCCTAAACTCTCCTCAAAATCACTTCACAGGAGCCCAAATCCTATGATAAGCCTTCTCTGACACCCTCTTACTGAGACACCTGGGTTCCCCATGGCATGCATTCCCTCCCTGCAGTGGGTGATAAAGCCCCCGTGTGTAACCACCACTGGTGTGCTCCTGGTGGTCCTGGGCTGGAGGCATGGACAGAACATTACTGATTCGTGTCGCTCACAAAATGAGGTCTCAGGTCTTGAAGCTTATAGTCTTCAAACAGCTATAATCTGAAACAAAGTTACAAATTAAATACTAACACACTACAAAACTAATAATAATAACCATAATGGTTATATTGTATATCTTATATATCTTATAGAAATAGAATATAATTACATAATTATTATTATTACTCTTAATCTACTGGGGTACTATTACATGTACTGTCCCTGCCTCACTCATTCAAGTCCCACAACCTCCCTATGAAGTAAATACTGAGTCCTTTTAGAATTAGGCTTGACTTCATGTAACAGAAAACTCAACAGATTGGCAAAAGAAAGGGGCTTGTGTAGCAGTTAGTTTTTGCCTCATAACAAACTACCCCACAAGCTAGTGGCTTAGACTGACCACTGATGTGCTCATTACCCTGTGGGTGGGCAGTGTGGCCCGGGCTCAGTGGGGATGGCTCGCCTCTGGGTCTGTCATCCATCTGAAGTCAGCTATGGTCGAAGGTCTCCCGCACGTGCCTGCTGCCTGGCTGTAGGCAAGGGTAGCGGAGGTGACCAGGCCACACGGCCTCTTTTCCTCCACAGGCTAGTGCTGCTTGCTCACATGGTGGTCTTAGGGTCCTGGGCGCAGCAGCCCCAATGCACAAGCCACTTTCATGCTTTGGCCTCTTCCCATTGGCTAAAGCAAGTCACTTGGCCCAGCCCAGACTCCAGGGATGGAGAGAGGGTCAGGTCTTGATGCCAGAAGCTATAAAGTCACATTGCAAAGGCATGAGCATGGAGGAATGGGAGGAATTTGAGACCATTGTTGTTGAAAATCTACCTCAGTTTGTTTTACTCTCATGTCGAGAAGTCTGGGGAACCAACAGAACGGGATCCCAAGGTCCAAAGGTGGAACAATTTGAGTAAAAAAAAATAAAGTTTTACTGGATTACACCCCAAAGAATAAAATAAATATCTATGAGCCCATACTGATATAAATAAGTAAATAAACAAACAAATAGAAGAGATAACTCTCCTAAGAATTCCGAATAATTAACGTAGATACTCCACCCTTAAGGAGGGAAACTAACTCCCCACTTCTTGAGTGTGGGCTGTGCAAAGTGACCTTAATCCAAAAAGCACAGCATAGAAAGAGGGGAAAAGGAGTAACTTTACAGAGAGAACCTGACAGTGATCAAAGTTCACCGCCACACTAAGTCATGTTGACAGTATCTACCCTTGACAGAACATGAGGAGGCTGCCACTTCAGGTCTGCGACCTCCCTCCCCAAACACATCACCCAGTCCAACTATAAGAAAATCATCAGACAAATCCCAATTGAGGGACATTTTTCAAAATACCTGACCAGTATTCCTCAAAACTGTCAAGGTCATCAAAAACAAGAAAAGTCTGAGAAATTTTGATAGCCAAGAGGAGCCTAAGGGGACATGATGACTAAATGTAATGTGGTGTCCTAGATGGGATCCTGGAATAGAAGAGGGACATTTGGGGAAAACTGAGGAAATCTGAATGAAGAATGGACTTTTTAGTTAATAATAATGTAACAATATTGGTTCATTAATGGTGACAAATGTACCATACTAATATAAGATGTTAATAATAAGGGAAACTGGGTGTGGGGTATATAGGAAGTCTCTGTATTATGCAATAATCCTGTAAACCTAAAACTGTTCTTTCAAAAAAGAAAAAAGTTTATTTTAAAAAAGAAATCTGGAAAGATCATTCTGGGCCAGGGCTGGTGCAGCCTCCATGGTGTCACCAATGTCTCAGGTTCCTTCCGGCTTCATGTTGTTTCATCCTTAACCATACATGGTTTCATCCTCCAGGTCCTTTTTGATCCAAGATAGTTGCTGGGGCTCCAGCCTTAATGCCTGAGTTCCATGTAGGAAGAGAAAAAAGGGCAAATTGCTTTTCTTCTCAGCTGCATCAGCATCTTCTAAGGATATTTCCAACAAAACTCACTTAACAACTTCCACTCATTAGCTAGCTGCAAGAGAGACTAGGAATGTAGTGTTTTGGCTGGGTACGTTGCTACCAGGAATAAAATCAGGATTTGGTCAACAAAGAAAAGGAAGAGAAGGGAATTGCATAGGGAACCAGCAGTCTTTCGAGTGCTATTATAGTTCCATTTTAGAGATGAGAAAACTGAGGCTCAGAGAGGTTGAGTGACTTGCCCATAGTCTGAGGACTAGGCAAGGAGGAAGATGGATTTGAACTCAGGAATCGTGTCTCTTAAGCCCTAACCACTAAGTTATGCTGTCACAGCATCAATGTAACAATATTAATTTAGTGATATGGACAACGTTGCTTTGCTAAACCTGAATTGTCACTAGCAGTGTGAATGTGGGACACTCGATTGTGCTGCCATTTCTTTTGGGTTCGTCACACACTTCCATCCAACTCTGTGTGCTGCTGACTTTATTCTCCCACCGCTTGTCTCTCATTTACCCATGGCAAAACTTCCTTCCCACCCTCTACCTCTGCATCACATGGCCTTCACTTAGCAGGAATTCATTTTACATATCAAGGCCACGCCTGCCTCTTCTCACCACTCCGAGCTGGTTACAGTGGTAAAGCATTGTGGTCAAGATCACAGGCTCCGGGGCGAGCAACTAAGCCCGTGCGCCACAACTACTGAGCCTGCGCTCTAGAGCCCGTGAGTGCCGACTACTGAGCCCATGTGCCACAACTACTGAAGCCCACGCGCCTAGAGCCCGTGCTCCGCAACAAGAAAAGCCACCACAATGAGAAGCCCGCGCACACCGCAACGAAGAGTAGCCCCCGATCGCCACAACTAGAGAAAGCCCGCGCACAGCAACAAAAACTCAATGCAGCCAAAAATAAAATAAATCAAAAATAAATTTTTTAAAAATAAATAAAGGTAAGCAAAATTACCTTAAAAAAAAAGATCACAGGCTCCGAAGTCAGCCTGGGTTCCAATCTTGGCTGCACCCCATACTCGCTGTTGACCTTGTTGCAAATTACTTAACCCCTCTGTGCCTCAACTTCCTCTGTGAAATGGGGATAATAATAGTACCTATCTTATAGGGTTGTTGTGAGGGTTAAATGAATACTACATGAAAAGTACAAAACACAGTACCCAGCCCATGGTTAGTTCTCAATAAATGTTATTCTTTGATGCCAGTGTGACCCCAAATCCAAACACAATCTCAGATAGGACTCACCTATGGTCATGCAGATGGTTCATGATATATTCGAGTGACTTTTTTAGGGTTACTGTCAAAATGAAAGCAAGCAACTTAAAAAGTCTTATGGGGAGCTCGTTAACCACTACCCCCAGTGCATCCCCAAACACCAGCTTGGGAAACACTGATTTAGAGCAAAAAGCACAGGCTTTTCAGATCTGGCTCAAACTGCCATGAACTTGTGGTGCGACTTTGGACAAGTCTGTCTTGGGGCTCGCTGGGCTCAGTTCGCTCGGCCCCTGAATGTGACATTGATAATATTGCTGGGCCAAATGTGACGACTGGTTGGGAAAGGAATTTGTGATCTGTGAAGCGCTTGGGGCCTGAGGTTCACCTGGGGGAAACAAGCCCTGCCACTAATTAGAGACAAGCTTCCTACTCCAGGGACTGTCCCATCCCCAGGGCTGGCACTTGGGGGACCCAGGAGCTCTCCAGGGTCTGTCCTAAACTTGCTGTGTGGCTTTAAGTAAAACCCCTCCCTCCTCTCCCTGGTCCTCAGTTTCCCCATCTGCTCATTGAGGTCCCCTGTGGTCCCATCCCACTGGACCACACAGAGAGGCTGAGTGATTTGCCTAAGGTCACACAGCCAGAAAGTTGTGGAGAACCAGACTTCGAGTCCAGAACTCTTTCTGGGCAGAAGCAACTGACAGCTTCCTGCATGGACCAGAGGGTTACTGCTCCATCCCACAGTCAGTCCTCAACCCGCCACAATGCTCTGTCCCCCCAGTCACCATGTTGGCCAAGGCGAAGTTGGGTGACAAACACCAGAAAGCGACTAACCGAGGGCCTGGCTGTGGATTTATGGGAGGATTTATGCCTATGTGCCCTCTATTCAAGTTTCAAATTTCTGGGAGAGACTCTGGCCTGCCCAGCCTGCAGTCAGGTGTCTGGAAGCACCTGAGAACTAGCTGTGGTCAGAGGACAGCGCGCATAATTCAAACATGGCCAGCGGGGACCTCGTGGCGATGCCCACCCCAGTTTGTGTCTATGATACACATTCCCTCCTCCAGGTGTTTGCACAAGATACTGGTATTCCTCTAGAGAAAAGCAAGAGGTGGTTCTCAGAACTGGGAAGAGAAATAAATGCATATTTTTGTTTCCCAAAACCTGCCTGTGGGGTTGCCGTTTATAAGCACTGTGATACTGGAGGCTTGGTTCAAGATGGGTGCAGGGCCAGAGGGCTGGGAGAAAAGAACTAGTTTTATTTTCCCAGCAGTTTGTAGGCCCAGCCCACAAACATTTGTGTCCAAGGAAACCAAACTTCCCCCACCCTGGGAGGCTCTGCCCTATTGCCCCTGTGAGCGGGCACCACCTTACTTACATGCTTGGGACGATGATAATGATGACAATAATAAAACTAGCTGACATTTTCTGAGACACTAGCCTAGGTATCTGACCTGCGTCTCTCAGGTAATGGTAGGTATTATTAATAGCCCATTTTACAAGTTAAAAAACTGGGGCTGAGAGAGCTTAAGTGACGTATCCAAGGTCACACAACTGATAAGAAGCAGAGCCAGAATTTGAACCTTAAAATGGTCAACTGTTAGAGCTAAAAGGGCCCCCAAAACACATCTAAGCCATGAGATCAATTAACAGATGGGGAAACTGAGGCCCATAGGAAGGAAGAGGTTGGGGACGTGCATTTGTGCATTTACGGAGCTCCCACTAACAGTTTCATGTACCTGAGCTCACTGGCCATCTGGAGGAAGGCATTCCTGCTCCCATTTCGTGGATCGGACACTGCAGCTCAACAAAGGGGTTTCCCTTGGCCAGAGTCTTACAGCCAGTGAATGGCAGAGCTGGGATTCTAGCCACGGTTCCTCTGACCTGCCTGTGCTTTGTCCCTCTCCCCGGGGCTCTCAGATTCAGGCCTGGCTCTTATGCCCTTGGGCCCTGCTCTGCTGCGGGCGAGGGTGCTCCTCCCTCCCGGTCACTGGGCCTGGCCTGACGGGGAACCTGCCTGAGCTTGCTGGCCCGGGAGCTGAGGGTATTCAGTGGGTGGGCAGAAGCCAGCTCTCTAGGAGGGGTTGGCAGAGGAGCTGGTACCGCAGCCTCTTAGGAGACGAGGGGCTGGTCCTGGCAGGGCCTCTAGCGCTTGGGCAGCTTCTTCCTGACACTTCCTCCCTACGGGGACCAGGGTTCGAGGCCCAGCTACTCTCTGGGTCCCGGTTTCCCCATCTGTAGAAGAGGAGGTTGAACTCAGTGGTTGCCAAGGACCTCTTGAGCTCTGACACTGTAGGATTCTAGGATGCCCGTATTAGTCACCTACTGCTGAGCAAAACATTATCACCAACTTAGTGACTGAAAACAACATCTTACAGTTTCTGTGGGTCAGAGTCCGGGCATGGCACAGCTGGGTTCTCTGCTCAGGGTCCCACCAGGCTGAATCAAGCTGTCAGCTGGGCCGTGTTCCGTTGCAGAGGCGCAGGGTCTTCTTCCAAGTTCATTCAGGTGACCTGCAGAGTCCAGTTCCTTGGGGTTGCTGGCCTGAGTTACAAATTTCCTTGCTGGCTGTTGGCCGGCAGTAACTCTCAGCTCCTAAAGGCCACCTCGGGGCCAAGCCATCCTTCATGTCCTTATTTCCCTCACCTCCCATATCCAATGCTTCCACTGCGGCTCCACCTTCAGAGTAGACCCAGAATCTGACGTCCTCACCCTCTGCCACCTTAACCCCAGTCAGCTCTTGCATATCCCACCAGGACTATTGCAGTAGCCTTCTTGCTGGCCTCCCTGCTCCCTGTCCTACAGCCCATTCTCCACTTGGAGATCTGGGAAGGGGGTTGTTAAAATACAAGCCCAATCCTGTCCCACCTCTGCTCAGAACCCTCCCATGGGTTCTCAGAGTAAAAGCCAATGTCCTCACCATGACCTACAGGGCCAGACACCATCCAGCCCTGTTACACACTGACCTCACCTCCTAGGCCTCTCTGCCTCACTCACCCTGATCCCAACAAATTGGCCTCCACGCTGTTCTTCACACACACCATCCACCAGTTCCCTCTGCCTAGAATACTCTTCCCTGCAGACACCACAAGGCTCCCCTCACCTCCTCTGGCCTCTGCTGAAATGTCACCTGGTGAAGCTTGCCCTCACCACCCTATTTAAAAGCACAATTCTCACTTTTAATAAAGTTACACATACACTTTCTACTAGACCCAGCAATTCCACTCCCAGGTATTTACCCAAGAGAAATGAAAATATACGTGCACACAAACAGTTGTACATGAATATCCGAAGCAGGTTTATTCGTAACAGCCAAAAAGTGGAAACAACCCAGATGACCGTCAATAGGTTGGATGAATAAACAAAACATGGTCATGGGATGCTCAGCGACCAGAAGGAACTAACACACAACAGCATGGATGAATCACAAATGTGTTACACTGAGTGAAAGAAGCCAGATTTCACTTGTGTGAACACCAGAAAAGACAAATCCAATCCACAGTGAAGGAAGACTGACCAGCAAGTTTCTAGATGGGAAGCGGGGTGGGAGTTGGGGATTGACTGCCAAGGTGCATGTGGGAACTTTACAGGATGGATGGAAATGTCTATAACTTGTCTGGAGTGGTGGATACACACATGTATACAACTGTCAGCTCACCAAACTATACACCTAAAATGGGTCAGTTTTATTGTATATAAATTCTACGCCAGTAAAAATGGAAAAACCCTAGAGCCCCGCCTCCTTTCCCTGCTTCTTCTTCCTCCACAGCACTTCCACTCGCTGGTAGGTATTGCCTTTCCCCACACCGGAGGGCACGAGGTTTTATTTGTTTGGTTCTCTGCTGTTTCTGTAGTGGCTAGAAGAGTCGGCACATAGTAGGTGCTTAAAGAGTATTGGGTAGATGGATGAATTCAGTTCCTGAAGACTCAGAGCTAGTTAACGGGGGTGGCTGTTTCAGTGTCCACACGCCCACCTGGAGGTTGCGAGACAAACCCCAGACAGCCAGGCCTGTGGGACTGCGGGAAGTGCCCTCCCTCAACTGGGGGCTGTGTCACCACTCGAGCATTTGGATGACGTCATTCCCAGGGATGTGTCATGCCCACCACCAGGCAGTCCAGCCAGGAACCTGATGCCCATTGGCTGGGGTTTCCTGTGAGTGCCGTGTGTGGGGAAACCAAAATATTACTGTAGAGGGTGGAGCCACAAAACCAAGCCACGCAGAGCCCAGAATGCAGCCGTGGCTGCCCCAGGGGAGATGGGGAGCCGACTGGGCCTGCAGCCTGAGGTTTTCTGTCTGTCTGTTTCAGGTTTCTTGCCGTCTACTTTATGTTACTTTATTTTGAATTTATTTTTATTTTTTCTGCATAGATAATACATTCACATGGTTCAAAATTCAAATGGTACAAAGAGGAAGAAGTGAGTCTCCCTCCCACCCTGGCTCCAGGCAGCCAGTGTATCAGGTTCCCTGTGTAGCTCTCCAGGAGATTGAAGGCCAGTACAAGAGGGTTTGGGCACATATTCTGGTTTCAACAAACGTAGCACGTGGCGCCTGGTCTCACACCTTGCTCTGTTCAT
The DNA here is from genome assembly GCF_011762595.2 of Tursiops truncatus. Classification (NCBI taxonomy): domain Eukaryota; kingdom Metazoa; phylum Chordata; class Mammalia; order Artiodactyla; family Delphinidae; genus Tursiops; species Tursiops truncatus. The sequence continues at coordinate 58,907,765 of NC_047048.1, forward strand.
GGAACCAAGTACCTTGCCAGTCCACACCAGCGCGTGCAGTGCACCTTCCCAGTGCCGCAATGGGACATTACGTGGCTGGGCTGAGCTGATGTAACCACTTCTCATTGACAGATATATCCAGTTGTTTGCTATTACAAACAATGGCGTAATAAATACCTATAGCCTTTGTATGGGGTACTTTTACACTTAAGTAGTTATTTGCCCACATTTAAACAGCGAGAGAACAACATACTAAATTCTTTTTGAGGGAATTCCCTGGCAGTCCAGTGGTTAGGACTCCGTGCTTCCACTGCTGGGGGCCCAGATTCAATCCCTGGTTGGGGAACTAAGATCCCACAAGCCGTGTGGTGCGGCCAAAAACATAAAATAAAATAAATGCTTTCTGAGATCTCGCTTTTCACGAGAACCCAGAAGTTTTGGGCCCACTGAGCCCCCGTTCTCAGTAGTGAGCCTGGGCTGGGACAGGGCCCCACTGCCCCTTAAGCTGGGGCAGGCCCTCTCCATTCACCTGGGCCCCATCCCATTTTGCCAAGAGGCACACCGAGACCCAGAGAGGGAGTGACACACCTGCCTGAATAAACGCCACTGGGTCGGTCTCAAGGATCCCAGAAGAGTGAGTGCTGGGGTCCCAGCCCCCTCAAACTCACCTCCCTCCCCACCTCTGCCCTCCTTGGCCACGTGACCTTGAGCACATGGCTTCACCTTTCTAAGACTTCGTTGGAGGATGTGGTAAATGGTACCCATGTCACAATGGCACTCATGCCCAGGAATGAGCTCCCCTGGGAGCGCTTTGCTCTGTGCCAGGCACACAGTAGGGGCTTGGGGCCTCATAGATGCTCATAGTTGGTTTGTCTATGTGATTCTTCCAACTGTTTGAATGCTTAAATACTGGAAACTAATTCAATTTTTTAAAACCTGGTCAATGCATATAATGTTAGTCCTACCGGTGTCCAGATCTAAGGGATTTGTCCTATTGGCAGACATTGAGGTGGGGGACAGTGGTAACCCAACAGTCCACCCAGTTAGGATGCAGCAAAGGTGGGATCTCAACCCAGGCATTTTGATTCCACAAGTTGTTAACCTCCAGCCTATCAGAGACTCTGGGAGCTGGTGGTGAAGGGAGGGCACTGGTAGCGAGGTTTAACCGTGATAATGCCACCCTACACACACACACACACACACACACACACACAATACAAGACACACACGCACAGAGGCAGGCAGGGCAGCGCAGGGCTGTGCCGACCTGGGTTCCCCCATAACTGCACTAGGTCCTGGCTATGTAACCTCCAACGAGGCAGCTGTCCCCTCTGAGGCTTAATGCTCCCACCAGTAAAGCAGTTACCATGCAGAGTGAAATTAGACACAGACCAAGAAGGAGTTTTGCAAGCTGCAAAGGTTGCAGACATGTAGAAGATTAAGGGATTTACCCTGCCAGTGGACACTGAGAAAGGAAGGGGAGGTGCGGAGGGAGGTTGGCGGCATCCAATAGGCCCAGTTTGCCCTTAAGAACCTCCCAGGGCTGCCTGGCCCAGCTGTCAGGCGGCCTGATTCCAGCCCAGCGCCAGGCTGGCAGGCTCCAGACAGAGCCCCCTGGCTCCAGCTGCGTGCCACAGTGAGGGTAAGGGGCCAGCCTAGGGGTTGGGCTAGGCTATTTTCATCCCCAGGAAGGCAATGGAGAAGGCCCCAGTTCCCTTCCTCCCTGACAGGCCCTAACCCTCCATAGCCTGGAGTCTTCCTTTCCAAACCCAGAATGAACCTAGAGACCACAAACACCTCACAGCACAGCTGGGGAAACCAAGGAACAGAAAGGTGAATGATTTCTCTAGTTCACCCAGCTGGGGCTTGAAGCCAGATCTCCTAATTTCTAGGAGTCAGTTCTTTCCAGCATGCCATTCACTCACTTGTTTTCACTCATTCCTTCACCCAACAGGTGGTTATGAAACACCTCTTGTTCCCCAGGGGAGGGAGACACAGCCTAGACAAAGTAGAGCCCATGCCTCCTGGAGCTGCATTCTAGTGAGAGACACACACAAGAAATATAATGTGGCCTTTGTTTACTGTAAGTGTCGGTGGGAGGTGGGGTGAGGGAGTATTTTTCTAGGAAGAAAAATAAACCAGGGTAGGGAACTAGTGGCTGTTGCGTGCTGATGGTTTAGCTGCGGAAAGCAGTGAATGGGTGGGTCAGAGAAGGCCTCTCTGAGGAGGTGACATGTGGGCAGAGACCTGAATGAAGTGAGGGCATGAGTCATGTGGACACCTAGAGTAGGATAGATGCTGGCAGTGGAAATAGCAAGTACAAAGTCCCTGAGGTAGAAATGTGTCTATTGTGTTTCAGGAACATCGAGGAAGCAGCGGACTGTATCAGAGTAGGTAAAGGGGAAGGGGGAGGAGTCACAGGGATCCTGGTCATGAGGGCCTTGTAGAACACTGTTAGACCTTTGGGGTTTTTTTTCAGGCTGCCTGGCAAGATAGACCCTCCCATTGTTCAAAGGCTCTGATAGCCTCAGACAGTCAGGCCCTTATGCTCCAGGTTCAGCCTCACCTACTCTCTCTGTTCCAATAATCTACTCTTCCCACCACAGGGCCTTTGCACATGCTGGTCCTTCAATCTGTAATCCTTTTCCACTCCTATCCTCTCTTCTCCTGCTTAACTCCTACCTATCCTTCACATCTCAGCTCAGATATCTCAGGCTTCCGAGACCTCCCTGGTCAGGTCAGCAACCTCTCCTTCCTTCAGGACCTAATCTTAGTGATCATAAAATTATTGGGATGATCAACTGGTGTCTGTCCACAACCTAGACTAAGCCTCCCAAGGGCAAGTGTTTTGGTTCATTTTGTTCACTGCAATCTCCCCAGGGCGTGCCAAGGGCTTGGCATGTAGTAGGCCCTAATAAATATGTGTTGCATGAATGAACAAATGAATGGAATAAGCTCTTACAAAGACCATCTCATGTCATTCAATTTTATCCAGTTTACAGAGCTCAGAGAGGCGAGGCAACTTGGCGAAGATCAGACAAGTGGCGGCACCAAAAAAATCCAGCTTCTTCTGATTCCAAAGGTGGGAACTTTCCCCAGTTCTTTACCCAGCACACATAGGCTGTGATAAATTGAAAGCCAGCTGCAAAAATTCCTCCATGCCTGTACTCATGCCCTTTGCAGTATGACTAAGAAATGGAATCTATTTCTTTACCCCTTGAATCTGACTTGACCATGTCACTTTGGCCAATGGAACATTAGTAATCATAACTCAAGAAGAGGCTTTAAAAAGCACTGGTGCATTGGAGCTGAACACGAAACCTCAAGATCACCATGTGAATGAGCCCGTGCTAGCCTCCTGGAGGTGAACTGAAGCACCCCAGCAAACAGCCCGCCAACTGCCAGACATGTGAGTGAGGCCCTCCAAGATCACCAAGCCCCAGCTGACTGCAGCTACATCGGTGAGCCTAGGTAAAACCAGAACTGCCCAGCTGATCCCAGACCAGATTGCCAATTCGTAGAATCATAAACTAATAATTTGTTGTTTTAGGCCACTGGGTCTAGGGTGGCCTGTTACACAGCAAGGGCTATCTGATACATATACCTGGTGAACACACACTGTGCAGACAACATCTATGCACATATGCGCATAAATGCACACAGATAACTTTTCATATAAAATCTGTTGGCACCCATACAGACACTCACTAGCCCCTACAAGTCTCACACACACACACAGAGCCATCACCCAACCCCACACACACCTCTATCCAGACCACTCTCCTGGCTGCCAATGTAATGTAATGTCAATGTAAATGCCAATCTGGGAACAGATGGGTTGATACTGCCCAAGCTCTATGTTGCTGGCACTGCCCAGTACAGTTCCAGGGGTGAAGAAGGACCCAGTAGACTTTTGCTGAATGAATCGATGAATAAAGCGAAGGGCACAGGACAAGCCAGAGGTTGGCAGCTGTGAGCAGACAGTGCTGAGGGGTTCCTGTGGATAAATGGAGAGGCCTGGCAGGGGTGTCACAGCCTCAGTTTTTATTCCTCTTAGAGACCCACGTGAGCAGGGACAGAGCGTGGATGCTCACAAAGGCTTATCTTACAAATTGTACTTGTGCTTGAGATTCTAGTTTTTAAATTGGTCCCATTGTTGTTTTTGAAAGGGGGGGTGGGATTGTTAAAAAGCATATGAAGGGTTTCAGGAAGAAAATTGGAACAATAAAGTATCTTCTATGTGTAACTATGGGGAAATTGAGGATGTCAGAGAATTAAGGATGAGTAAAGAAGAAACTAAGCAAATGAAAAACCAAAGCAGGTAGTAACTCCAGGAAGAACAGAGTTGCACAAAAAGGGAAATGTAACAGTAATATGCAGCTTGGCAAGAAACAATATTTATATGGTCACAATATAAATAACATTAATTAATCATTTAATGAAAAATTGTGATAAATGTAGATTTTGAAAGGAAAGGAGGTAGAGAAAAATTGTCTTCCTTGATAATGAAAACTACAAAAAGAAAGAGTTTTGACCACTTACTGGGTGGTGTGCCTTATTCTAGGCACTTCACATGTTGAATCCTCATAACAGTCCAATAACTTCAATATTCTTATTACTCTCATTTTACAAATGAGGAAACTGAGGCATCAGGTGGTTAAGTCACTTGCCCAAGGTCATCTGGCCAGTAAGGAGAAGGGCTGGAATTCAAACCCAGACAGGCTGCAGAAGCCACACTGTGGGAACATCAGACCTGAAAGTCAATATTTGCCTAAAATAATCAAGAAAATAGCAGGAGGGCTTCCCTGGTGGCGCAGTGGTTGAGAGTCCGCCTGCCGATGCAGGGGGCGCGGGGTTCGTGCCCCGGTCCGGGAGGATCCCACGTGCCGCGGAGCAGCTGGGCCCGTGAGCCATGGCCGCTGAGCCTGCGTGTCCGGAGCCTGTGCTCCGCAACGGGAGAGGCCATGGCAGTGAGAGGCCATGGCAGTGAGAGGCCATGGCAGTGAGAGGCCCGCGTACCAAAAAAAAAAAGAAAATAGCAGGAAAAGAATGTTACTTAGAAATACAGAGGAAAGTACCAGAAGAAATAGTTTAAAAAGTTGACTGTGGTTGCTTTGGGCAGCAGGGCTGGGAGTGGGAAGTACAGGGCAAGGGAATGTTTTTATTAGTAGTATTTATATAGATTCATCCATGAGTTGGGGACAGGAACTGACGGAAGGAACGTGAGGGAACTTTTCACGGCTCTATATCCTGACTAGGGTTTGGAGTACAGTATGTACTTGTCTAAACTCAGCAAATGGTCCTTTAAGATCTACGCATTTCACTGTATATAAATTTTACCTCCCACTCCCAAGAATAACCATAAACAGATACAGAACTCTAGCTAATGATATGCATGCTGAAGCGCCTTTAAGGGGAAGGGTACTGATGTTTGCAGCCTACTTTGAAAAGCTTCAAAAAATAACAAGTTGTTTTAATGGGTGGATAGATGGATAGATGTCTGATAGAGGAAATACAGCAAAATATTAACAATTGTGCATCTAGTAGGTGATATATCAGTGTTCACTATATAATACTTTCAACTTTGAAATTTTTCTTAATAAAATTTTGGGGGAAATATATGAATATATTTTATGAAAAATAATATTAAATTAAAAAAAAAACTGGATGGGGCACTTCTGTCTTGGGCCTGGATGGACCTGCATACTCCCCCTGGACACAGGATGTCAGGCAGGATGGGGGTCTCCTCCCCCTGGTCCCCTTCAGCAACTCATTAACAAAGCCAGAACCATTTCATCAGGGACAGGAACAATGCCCCTTGCTATATCCCATCCTCTGCCAAAAGGATAAACTGAGGTCCGGCAGGTAGGGATGGGTACATTTCCCAGTGGGCCCATCACACCTTCATGACAGAAGTAGCCAGCCAGGTTGCCAGTCTCCCAAGCCCACATGTGTATAATTAGCTGGTGGGAAATAGATCAGGGAGCAGATATCTCATCTCTGCCTAATTAGGGGCTAGGCAGCTGGGGCCAATCTGGCCTGGGGAAGTTACTATGGAGGCCAGGCGGCCCCAGGGGACAGGGCAGCAGCTGCAGGCCCTCAGAGGGCCTGAAACACAGGGGCTGCCACTCACTGTCCCTCACACTCCAACTGGAGGCAAAACAATAGAGGGCCTGTTTCTGCAGATCCCCGAGGCTGGTAGACCGGTGGGTAAGGGGAGTGGCAGAAGCCCCTAGCCGCTCCCTCCACAGAATCCTGGAGGAGGGGAAGCCCTCCCAGAACGAGGCAGCCCCTGTCAGAGAAATCAAGGCTCAATGTGGCACTTTCCCCACTTCCAAGAATCCCTCCCTGCTTTCTTCCAACAGACCCTCCCAATGCTCCTCTCGGCTCCCCCTGGCCCAGCTCCTAGGAACAGCTCTGGTCTTAGGGCAGAAGTCCCTGAGTGTAAATGACTAGTTTCTGCTTAGCTGCCCCTTCCCTCCCCCTAGACTTGGCAGGGCCCATGGCTGTCTTGTCAACCGCTGGGCATCCAGTAGGTGCTCAATAGTGACTAGGAGGAAAGGCCGCCAGAATGGGGAAGAGAGGTGAGGCGTGTGTCGGGAGAATCAAGGAGCCAGAGTGCTGGTGACTGGGGTGTCCAGCAGCCCCGGGTGTGACCCCAGGCTGGAGTGCAGGCCCGCTCTGTGACAGCCCGCAAGCCACTACCCCTCCCTGCTCTAAGACAAGAGGTGACCTTCTCAGGTGACCATAAAGAAGCCACCTTGAGGACTCAGTGACAGGTTTAGTATGAAAGGTCTGAGCCCAGTACTGAAACTTCCTCCAGGAACAAGGGGTCTCCCAGCCCATCACCAACAGTCCTGTGACCCAAACCTCAATTTCTTCACACGTAAAATGCAGCCAACACTCCCACCTTCTTGTGTTTCTGGGGGTCTGGCAGCTCATGGCAAGGGGCAACCCTTAGCACCGACTTCTGTCTGGGTGGCCTTGGAGGGAAAGGTCTTTGACACCTCAAAGGACACGACCTCTGCAGAGCTTACCCAGATTATCCCCCCGACCCCATCACTCCTTTAACCTGGGGACCAGAAGGCGCCACTCCTGAGTTGCCAAACTTGCTGGGAGCCTATGGTGGGTCATCCCCCTCCTATGCCTCAGTCTCCCCATCTGTATCATGAGGGGTGAACTCCATTCTCATGAATTTGAACACCATCCTCTTCTATAACCCGATTTCCCCTTGTTTCCCCAAATGGCCCAGGCCCAGCCAAGCCTGGGGACTGGTTGTGGACTGTCAGACAGACAGACAGCTGGGCTGACCTGGATGTTTGTCAACAGCCCAACGGAAATCTCCTCTTTATGCTTAAAATAAAACCTACATCAAACCTGTCACCAGGGCCCCCATTAGAGCTTCCTGTTTCTGAGCGCTGCAGCCCAGGCAGCCTGCGGGAGAGGAAGCACCACCCAGCCCTGCCACCCCCCCACGGGAAGAGGGGATACAGAGGCCACCCAGGCTCTCACCCTTTGTGTGCCCGGCCCTGGCTGCTTCACCAGCCAAGGGTGGGGGGCGGGGGTCTCCTAGCAGGTAACTAACCTGGAGGGAGATGGAAAGGAGCCGAGACCTCACAGCCCAGTGCCAGCCACCTCCTTCCCCTTCCCCCAACCCAAGCAGGACCATGCCTCCAACTCTCCCACGGAGGCCCAGAGAGGGAGGACTGGCTTTCCCAGGGTCACCTAGAGTTGGAGGCAAGGCCGCTCATTTTTGCTATACACCTCAAGTCCCTCTTCCTCTAAGAACTTCCACTTCCAACCTCCAATCGATGGCCTGTGTGACCTCAAGTTCAGGGCTTGCCCCCTCTGAGCTTCCTGCCCTCTTGGGAACTGGGCTGGGGTGGGAAAGGGCAGAATACTTACGGTTGGGGAGGGTCCATGTACCTGTCAGCCTTTCCCAGGCAGGTACCCTTCCTGGTGCAGGGGAAAGTCTCCAGTCCTCTTCTCAGTTCTTTCCTGATTCACTCTGTGGCCAGACCCAGCGTCCTCCACTATGAAGGAGGCCCATCAGCTAGCCTCCCAGAGGGGTTATGAGGGTGCCCTGTGAGGCGAGTCTCAGGCAGAGCCAGCCACTGGCCTCCTACCCCCCCGATCCTGGGGTGGGCAATCACTGAGTTTTGAAGGCCCCACCCCAAGACTTCCCCCACCCCTCCTTGTGTACACAGAAGAGTCTGATGACCCAGCCCTTGAAAAACAAGCATTTGTGTTTATTAACCAAGAGGAGGGAAGTCAGAGCAGTGCAGACTCCTACCAGTCCTTTCTGTAGTCTACCCACCTAGGCCCAGGCTGGTACGCCCCTTGAAAAATGTGGATAGGCCACTCCTTCCTACCCCCACCCCAGGGTGAGTTCCCAGGGAACCAAGGCCCACTGGGTAAGGAAGAGGAAGTCAGTAAAGGACAGAGGCCAAGGAAGGAAGAAAGAAACAGAGCTGCTGGGTAGACAGCTCTGGTGAGATCCCTTGGTCCCTCACTCTCAGTGGGAAGGGCTAAGTGCCCCAAATCCAAACCTACAAGCAGGGGTCCATCCACGTCAAAACCCCACATGTGAGGCGTAGGCGGTAGTCCAAGGTCAAGAGCCAACTCTCTCCGGGTCAGTCCTTGTCAGACGGATGCTGGTCCAGACTCTGAGGCTTTGCCTCTATAGCAAGTTCACATGAGGCAGCAGCTTCTGGTCTGCCCCAAGCCAGGGAATGGATGCAGGAGAGGTCAAGGGGCCTATGGCTTCTCTAAGATCTGTCCCGTGGCGAATGTCGAGTCCCATGGAGGCCTAGCCCTCAGCTGCTGGAGTCTCCCGCGCTTGTCGCAACCCATACAGCCATTTGATCACCCGGGCGTTGCGCTCTATCACTGACACACCATAGGGGACGCGCTCCCGAGCCAGCTCCTCGATGGTGGCAGAGCTGCGGCGGGAGCAGCCCCCCTCGGAGCTAGCCGGCCCAGCACTGGGCCCAGCCAGGGACACGATGTCTGAGTTGGCCCGGGCTAGGTGGGCCACACCCAATCCCCGTGCCTCCTCCTGGTCCAGGCCGCAAAAGTTAAAAAATCTCTCCAGGTCAGCTGCTGCCCGGGAGAAGCGCTCACTCAGGTCTGACTTGGAGCGTTGCAAACCTGGAGGCCGGGCCGGGCTAGAGGTGGCGGCAGTGCCTGGTGATGGGCAGGGCTGGGCAGGTGACGCCGGCAGGGGAAGGACATCCACTCGGCGGACTGCAGCAATACTGGGTGGTGGGCGTGGGGGGGTGGCTGGGGGAGCCTGGCGGGCCCCCTCTGACCGTCCGGGGGTACGGCTGGCCTCAGCAGGGGACACAGGACTATCACACAAGTTGATGAGGCTGCTCAGGATGTCCAGGTCCAGCTGGGGCCGGCGGCCGGGGCCAGGCAGGACTCGGCGGCAAGGCGTGAGCACCGTGCGGCGAGTTCCAGGGCTGAAGAGTGGTTGTTTGCACAGCAGGGGCTGCACAGGTTCCTGGCGGGTATTGGCCACATGCAGGCTCTTGACATACTTGGCCTTGTCGGCCTCCAGGCGCTCTACAGCACTAGGTTTCCGGGCTCCACAGTCTGCTGGCCGCTGTAGCTGGTAGCCGGGGACCTTGGTCTGTAGGCGGAAAGGTAGGGCGGGGGTGTCTCGGGCTCCCGGAGTCAGCGTGTCCACAGGCATGGCTGTTACATACCCCGAGGGCTTCTGTCTGAGGAGACTGGAGAAATGAGGAGACAGAGATCCAGGCGGAAAGCTGGCAGCTGGACACCGCAACGGCTGCGGCGGAGGAAAGAAAGAAAGGGGCAGAGCACACTCAGACAAAGGCTCAGCAAAGACTGAGAAAAGCTGAAGACGCCTTCCCCATTAAAAGGTAAAGGCCACGCCTCTGATTCACAGAGAGCCAATAAGCAGGCAGAAAGCACCCGCTCACGGGCCTGTGACTCCGCCCACCCCCCCTCCTTCTCCGAGGGCCCAGCCCAGCTGAGGCAGAGAGAAAAAAAAGGTGCCAAAGAAGAAAGACACGGGCAGCCTGTGCAGAAAAGATGGGACATGTCACATTTTAAAGGAAGCAAAGGGGGTTCCAGGCTGAGTGCTGGGCACCAGCCGGCTCAACTGTGAAGAGTGGGTCCTCTTCACAGTTCCATCTTGCAAATGCGTAAACTGAAGCCCAGGGAGGTGAGCTTGATTAAGCTAATTCAGCAAGTTGGTGGCTCTGCCCCTTGCCTCCAAGCAGGGAGGTGCTTGCGCAGGGGTCTTGGGGTTGAGTAACCGAGAGAAAGGGCTCCAACCCCACACCCCACCTGGAATGCCCACAGGAAGCCTGGTACCACCTCCACCCCACACTCACCCAGGCAGGAAGCTGCCCTGTGCCACCCGCCTAGACATGCCAGGCCCCAGGCATAGCAGCAGAGCTTGTGGAGGAGGAGTGTAGAAAGTCCCCACCCCTGCCCCAATGGAGTCCAGACACCCATTAGCTTCCAGTATGAAATTCCAATGCCAGGCCCACAGCAATCCACGGATGCCTGTCAGGTGGAAACGTCAGCCCTGAGCTATGCTGCTCTGAGAGAAGCTGGAAATGCCCAAGATCACACAGCCCTGCTTAGGAGCAACCAGCAGACTCCGGATCTGCCAGCAGCAGTAGGACGGACACGCATAGGCAGGAGGGCCCACATCCGGATGCACAGGTCTCCACGTGATCACCTAAGCATCAGGGCCCAGTACCCCAGACCTCAGGCCACCCCTGACCTTTTTTCCAAGGAAGGGCTAGAGCCACAAAGTGCCCCCCGCAGTCCCCTGGAGATGGGCCAGAAGAAAACCCATAGACCAAGTCCTGAACCCTTTCTTGTGTAAAATGGGGGAAAGGGACTCTGTCTAGGCGATCCTCAAGAGGACCTGTAGCTCAGGCCGTCTAAACCTGTATTGTCTAATTCAACAGCCACTAGCCACATACGGCTACTCAGCCTTAACTTTAAATTTATAGTAAATACACACAATTCAGTTCCTGAATCACACTAGCCACATTTTAAGGGCTCAATAGTCACATGTGGCCAGTGGTCACTATACTAGACAGCACAGATTAGAGCATTTCCAGCCGTAGCAGAAAGCTATGTTGGACAGCCCCACCTAGACATCCAGAATGCCAGGAGGGAAGAGTCTGGATGGGGGAGGGGAGAGAGGAATCTGTCTTCTAGACATTTGACACCATCCTCTCCTGTAATCTTCCAACAAGTCTGTGATACAGGTCATTGTCACCTCATTTTTACAGATGGAGAAACTGGGATTCAAAGAAGTAACCAACCTAGGTCCCAGAGACAATACATAAGACACAAATTCATATGAAGCCTGATTCACTTATCTAAAAAAAAACGAATAGTTTTACTCATTGTTGCTCACATTCTCCTAAAACAGCTCCATGAAGGGGGTGGGGGTGGGGGGGTGTCCGTTTTGTTCACTGTATCTCAGTTTCAAGGTATTGCTCTTTACACATAATAGGCAGTCAATAAATATTTACTGACCTGAAATACCTATGGGGACCAAATGTAAGCAGGCAGACCAGGGATAAAATAGAGAGGGGCATACCCACCCTACTGTAGGCATATGGGTCCAAGATGGTAGGTATAGGATGTTCTAGGAAGCTGGGAACCCAGAATTGCATGGAAACTCTAGATTCTTAGCATATTTGATAATAATAATTTTAAAAACAGTGCATGGACAGGGCAAACAAAACATACCTGCAAACATATCTGCCCCCCGCCCCAGTCTGGCCCCCAGCCCCCAGTCTGAGATCTCTGCAGCAAAGGCAAGTTGACAATAGAACCTTGGGGGCTGTTGGCCCAGAGCCAGAGCTGCTCCCGAGTTAGAAGGGATGGAGTAGGTGGGAGAGAAAGGCTGCCCCACTCAGGGCCCACCCCCAAGGAGACGTCAGGAGGGAAGGGTCACAGGAAAGGCAGCCTTGCTGAGCCCTGTCAACGTAGCTAGACTCTGCCCTACCCCCGGGCCCCCGCCTCCCAAACCAGTCCAACCCGTTGGTGGCATTGGTTTCCTCCCGGGCACCATCCCGGGAAACAGAAGGAGGAAGGAGGTCAGATGGGCAGGGCTAGGGCAAACGTTCTGCGACACCCCCCCTCCACCCCCCACCCGGCTCGGGCCCCCACCCCCTCGGGCCGGACGTGCGGACCCCAGGGGCTCTTCCGGCGGCACCCGGACAGATGCTAGAAGCCAAACCCGGCTTTAGGGCCGCTGGCCGTCTCGCCCGGAGCTGGCCCCCTCGCCCGCTGTGCGCCTTGCGCAAGCAGCTGCGCCTCTTCCAGACTTGGTTTCCTTATGTGTGAAATGCTGTTAAAAATACACCTTCCTGATCCTCCAGGTCACCGTGAGGATCGAGCGATAAAAACAAGTCGAGGACTTTCCTCAGCACCTGTTAAAAAGGCGGCGCTGCATGAACTGGGCTCCTTGTTTTTATTATGAATTTGACCCAACTCCTGAGACCGCCCCTCTCGCAGGGGTCTCTAAGCATTCTCCAGAAGCGTCTGCCCGAGCCTAAGCGGCGGACAAAGGAGGCTAATCAGTGAACAAGACTCATTTCACCGGTGGGCAAAGCACGATGTGCGGTGGCTCCTGAAAGTTAAAGCCAGGGTCCCGGTCCCCGCGTGGGACTCGTGTCCTCTCTGAGGCCTCCTCTCATCGCCCAACGCCCCACCCACGGATTTCAAACATTACCCACAAATGACCGCAGAAGCGCCGGTCCCGGGCCCTTCTCATTGGCATCCCCGGGGCATGCAGCCTCACCTTGCTCACTCCCCACCGGCTTCCCTGGCGTCAGCCTCGAGGGGGAGTAGGGGGAGCACGGATCCCTGGTCTGGCTTTTGCCCTTCCCAACTGGGGGCAATCCTGGAGATTCCCAGCGGCGGCGTGCTCTGTGATTCTGTCTGCTCGCCTCCCCTCTCTGAGCCCGGGTTGTTCTGGCTCTTAAATGAGGGAGCTGATGGCCGATTCCTACAGCCTCGTCCAGCCCTGAAGGTGAGTCCCTGCCCGGTCCCCGCCTTCCCTGAGGAGGAGGGAGAGGTGCCCGGGCAGCCCCCGACCCCGGCCCCGTGCCCCCGGCTCCGGCCCGCACGTACCTGGCTGCGCCCTTGCCGCCGCTCTGCGCTGCTCCGGCCCGGCCCACCTGGGCTCAGGTAACACGCGTTTGCGCAACTTCCGGCGGCCGGCCCCGGGCAGGTGAACACGCCGGCCCAGGTATTACTCGAAAAGGGAGAACGAAAGCCAGGCAGCGGCCGGGACCCGATCCCAGCCGCCCCCGACCGACCCCAGGAAGTTCTTCCGAGAGCCAGGCCCACCTATCCCACAGCTGCACTGGCCCGCACATCTGGCACACAGAGTCTTAGTGGACAGCTCAGGCAACCGGACCCATCTTGGAGATGGAAAAACTGAGTCCCCCTTCCCACAGCCACAATGACCAGCAGTTAATGTATTAACTTTTCCTGGTGTTAATTAACCCATTTTAATCTTCCCAACAACCCCTACAAGGGGAGCTCTATTATTATCCCCATTTGACTAATGGAAAACTGAGGCTAGGACAGGCTGAGTCAGTTGCCAAAGTCACCCTGGAGAGTCCAACCTGGGCACTTACCCCCCAGATCAAGCCTTAATTAATGCCACTCCTTTCTAGCTGTGTGTCCCCAGGCAGGTTGCTGGACCTCTCTGGCCTTCCATTCTGTCAATAAAGGAAAGTCCTACCTTCCAGGCCAGGTCAGTGTGAGTTCTTAGAGCTTGAGAGTGCCTGCAGAAGCTTTGTGCAAGCTGTGAACATTAGTAAGGACAGCAATAACAGAAATAATAATAACTAGAATTTTTGAGTGCCAGACACTGTACTTATTTAAATCTCTGGACCGCCCTGGGAGGGAGGAACTATTTCATCCCCATTTTACAGATGAGGAGACTGTAGCCCTGCAGGAAGGAACTCCTGGGGGGGAGGTGATTGTCTCTTCTGCCAGCCCAAGCTCTATTATGTCACTTCAGGTGGGACATTTGATTAAGCCAGTTTCCACTGGGATTCTGAGGCCCAGAGAAGTAATTGCGCACTGGGCTCCGACCTGAGCCCCAGGGAGGTCAAAGAGGGCCCATTTCCATGTCTGTGCCTGGTAGGGGCTGCACCAGGGTTGGGGTGGAGGGCATGAGGGGACAGGAAGCGACTCAAGGAACAGCTCTCCTCCACCTGGGAGTGAGTCAGCCCTGAAGCCACTTCCAGCCCCTGGGCCCTGATTTTAGGGGGATAAGGCAGCCTGCTGGGTCCCTGCCTAGCCCTCTACTAAGGCAACAATGGGGAAGCATTAGGGGGAGTGGTTGTGCTCCGTTAGGGTCTAACAGTAGTAAAAGCAAGACAACAGTGACAATTTTTATTAAATGGGTAAGACCTCTTCCAAGTGCTTTCTTTGTACCTGGCATTTGTTCTAAGCTCTTTGTATGTGCTAACACATTTAATCCTCACACCTACACTATAAGGTAGATACTACTATTATGACCATTTTACAGCTGAGAAAACTGAGGCATGGAGAGGTGGGGCCACTTGCCTGAGGTCACAGCTGGTAAATGGCAGAGCCAGAACTTGAACGCGGGCCCGGGTCTGGGGAGCAGGGGTGTGGAGAAGATAGTCCTCAGTGTTGGGCTTTGGCCACTCACCGGGGAACTCCTAAGGAATCTATAGCCTCTCTCTCTGGGCCCCAGAGGGAGAAGCCACCTTAGGAATCACTCCCTGGCTATGGTTCTGGGTCTTGTTTCCTCAGCTATAAAATGAGGGCAATAATGGCAATGTCTTCCCAACAGAAATCAGATGTCATCACAGCTCTGCTTAAACCACCCCAGCCCCAGCCCCCAAGGCTCCCCATCTCCTTAGAATAAAATCCAAACTCTCCACTTGGCCCTCAGGCCCTCCAAGATCCAGTCCCCGCCCTCCTCTCCCACCTCATCTCCAGCTTTTCCTGCTCCAGCCATAGAGTCCTCCCTGCTGTTCCTGAGCACACCAAGGTCTTTCCTGCCTCAGGGCCTTTGCACCATCCTTTCTCTGCCTGGAACCTCTTCCCTCTTCGCCACTTCAGAGAGGCTTCCCTGACCACCCTGAGGCTCCTGCCAACTCTTTTACCCAGTTTTTTCCCTTCCAAACATTCATCCCACCCTGTCATTTTAGATATTCACTATCACTTGTTTCCTATCTCGCCCATTGGGCTAAGAACTCCATCGCACTCTTCCATATTTCCTTCCACCAGTGACAAAGCACAGGAGGAGATGCCATTGACCAAGGGGCAGGACTAAAACCCTTGGACTTTGAGCCCACCTCAAAGACCAAGGCCCCTCAGCACCAAGCCTCCTCCCAACCCCCAACCCTGACGCAGGCCTTCCCCGACCTGTCCCACTCCTCCTCCAGCCTCCAGGAGCCCCTATTCAAGCTGGAATCCACACAGCTCTAGCTGAGCCCTGTCCGTCCTCCAAAGCTGCCAGCACACACTGGGTCCACGGCTGGCAATGCCCTTTTCCACTCCAGCGCCCTGGCCACCCCTGTAGCATGGACTCTAGGACCAACCTGAGTGAGTTCAAACCCAGCTCCACCAGTGATTAGCTCTGAAACTTGGGTAAGATACTTAACTTCTCCATGCTTTGGTTTCCCCAGCTGTAAAACAGGATCCCTAACAGTGCCTCCCTCCCAGTGTGAGGCCTGTACATGACAAGCGCCACCAAAATGTGCGCTGTGATAACTATTCAACCAAACAGATGCTCCAATGCCCAGCTCCTGGGTGAGCTCGTCATCAGCCCAGACTGAATGTTGACCCCTTCTCTCAGAGGTTACAAATCTAAGAATGCAGACTCACTTGAGTAGATATTTCTCCAAAAGAAGGTATACAAATGGCCAATAAGTACAAGAAAAGGTGCTCAGCATCACTTATCATTAGGGAAATGCAAATCAAAACCAGAATGAGATACCATATCACACCCATAAGACAGCCATTATCAAACATACAAATGGGGCTTCCCTGGTGGCGCAGTGGTTGAGAGTCCGCCTGCCGATGCAGGGGACACGAGTTCGCGCCCCGGTCCGGGAGGATCCCACATGCCGCCAAGAGGCTGGGCCCGTGAGCCATGGCTGCTGAGCCTGCGCGTCCGGAGCCAGGCCCGCGTACCGCAAAAAAAAAAAAAAAAAAAAAATACAAACAAAACCAGAAAATAACAAGTGTTGATGAGGATGAGGAGAAATTAGAAACCTTGTGCACTGTTGGGAATATAAAATGGCGCAGCCACTGTGGAAACAGTGTGGCGGTTAGGCAAAATTTTTTAATAGAATTACTATAGGATCCAGCAATTCTACTTCTGGGTATATGCCCCAAAGAACTGAAAGCAGGGACTTGAACAGATATTTGTACACCAGTGTTCATAGTAGCATTATTCACAATAGCCAAAAGGTGGAAACAACCCAAGTGTCCACTGACAGATAAATAAACAAACATGGATGAAACTTAAAGTCATTATGCTAAGTGAAATAAGCCAGTCACAAAAGAACAAATACTGTATGATTCCACTTATATGATGTACCTCGAGTGGTCAAATTCATAGAGGCAGAAGGTAGAAAGGTGATTGCCAGGGGCTGGAGGGAGAAGAGAATGAGGAATTACTACTGTTCAATGGGTATGGAGTTTCCATTAGTGATGGTTGCACAACAATGTGAATGAACTTCATGCCACTAGACTGTACACTTAAAAATGGTTAAAATGGTAAATTGTATTTTATATACATTAAAAAAAAAGAAAAAAAAGAGGGTACAGAGTCTAGAGCCAGATTCCCTGGATTCCAATTCCAGCTCTAGGTGCAAGTTATTAAACATCTCTTGTGCTCAGTTTCCCTTCATAAGGAGGAAATAACGGCATTAATAACCACCATACATCATAGAATTGAGAGAATTAAAGGAGTTCATACTTGTAAAGTACTTAGCACACGGTAAGGGCTCAAGAGGTGTCGGGGATTTCTATTTTTTGCTAAGGGGGCAGGAGGTGTGGTTTCTGATGTTTTTCATTTTCATGACATTGTGCTCTCCCACCTCACCCCTCCCTTCCACCTGCTTCTCATTCTATTCAGCAGGAGCTCAGCCCAGACTTGGGCAGAGACAGGGAGGCCCTCTCCTGCCCCAGAGGGATTCAGGAAGGCTCCTGGCAGCAGAGACAGCCAGCCAGTAGGACAACCCAGCTCGATTTCAGCCCAGCTGTCAGGGTCAGAGACACCCAGCTGGGCATCCTCCAGGGCCACACCAGACCCCACACTATTTCTAGAATTTTCCCAGATGCTCGTGCCCTGGCTTGCCTGGAGTCAGCCTTGCCCGGGTCAACCTTGCACAGACCTTAGGAAGGGAGAGGCAAACAGGCTGTGCGAGGGGTGTGGGTGCAGCCACCTAAGGCAGGGATCTACTGTTTGGCCCACGACCTCACACCTCCACCAACTCAATCCGCTGGGCCTCAGGTTTGCACCTGAGCTTGCAAAATGAGGACAAAGGGACTTGCAGTGGAAACTAAGAGAGATACCACATGCAAAGCCTTAGGGAAGGGCCTGGCACACAGGATAAGGTAGGGAAGGTGGGGTTGGGACAGACCCACAACCTAGCCCACTTCCTGGCCCAGATTGCCCCCTGCCTAGGCCTGAGCTCACCATCATGGCTTCTTTTCTCGGCCCAGGGAAATGAAGAAACTAGCCCAAAGTCACGAGCAAGTTAATGACAGATCACAGACAGGGCAGTGGTCTCATGATTAGATAAATAATCTAAAATACATACATATATATTTTTTTCAACCAGATGATACATGTGCATGGCTCAAAGTTCAAAAGCTATAAAGGGAATGAAGTTTAAAAAAAAAAAAAAACTCCCTCCATTCCTATCCCCAGCCACCCAGTTCCCCTCCCTGCAGGAATCGTTGTGATCAAACAGTTGTATGTCCTTCCACGGAGATTTTAGGCACATGCAAGCAATAATGGACATATATTCTTTCTATTTTTTATGCATATAGCAACATGCTCTGTGCACTGTTTTCGTCTTTCACTGAATAATATATGTTGTTCTTAATAATACGTGTTATTAACATATATTATGTTATTAATAAACTTAATATATGTTGTGCTACATCAGTACATGAGTACATAAAGAGCCCATCAGCCCCTACCGATGGCCACTGAGCGTGTGTATCTAGTCTCTATTACAAACCACACTGCAGCCTCACTGTGCCTACGTCATTCTGCCTAGAAGTGGGACAGCTAGGTCAGGGGGATGCATGTGTAATTGTGACAGAGATGGGGACTGTGCTCCATGGAGGCCATACCAGTTGGTCTCCCACCAGCAGAACACAGAGCAAATGATCAATGTTAGCTTTAGTCATTTGATTACTGGGGCTTTGGGTACCCCTCAATTTTGCACTGGAGGCAACTACCTCACTTGCCTCACCCTAGCCCCTCCCTGTATCACATTCCAGTCAGGGAAGATAATAAACTCGCTAATAAGTGAAATTATACGACATCAGATGGGGTAAATGCTACTGAGAAAAACAAAATAGACAAGGTGGAGGGCAGGGCATATGAAGGCAGTAAATATCTGTTGAAAGAATGAAGAAAAGACTTGTTTTCTTTCTGATCTCCCAGAGCTCGTCTACCCAAAGCCAGGAGACGGCTTTGGAGGAGAGAGGGTAAGTAACTCCCCTTGAAGAGATTCAAGACTCCCAGATGCTACAATTCTGAGTGTCTAGAATTCTAAGATGGAAGCCAGATAGACTGGGAACCAGCCCCAGAGTTGCCAAGTCTGACCATGTGACTTTGAGCAAGGGGCTTAACTTCTTAGAACCTCAGTTTCCCCACCTACAAAATGAAAACAACAATAGCAACCTGTGGGTGGGCGCTCCCCAGGAAGCAAGGCCTGGTGTAGGTCAGATGCTCTACCAGGAGGGGTCCCGGGCCCACCCCCAACTCCAAAGTCTCTGGTGACTAGTATCTTCCGTTGAGGGTGTGCCTCTACCCTTTCCCCCAACCTGGGGTAGATTCCCAAGAGTCCTACAGCCAAAGGTCCAAGAGTCCAGGGCCAAACCATCAGCTGCTCACCTGGCACCTAGCTCAGAAATGTCAGTCCTGCCCGATCCCCCCAGCTCTTCTTTCTGAGAGGGACAGCACTGTAATTCAGAGCCCCGTAAGCGGAAGGATCCCAAGTAAGCCCTAAATCCACCCGCTGGCTTTCCGGGGAAGTGAAGACAGATGCCCTGCAGGAGACCCCAGGACGCTGTGGCGAAGAGGCAGCCGGGAGGGGATGCTGCCTGAGCTCTACTGGCCATGTTCCGGTTGATCAGAGGCTAAGAAAGTGACCACCGGTTACCCGTCTGGGTTTCTCAAGGTAAATCTAGATCTACCTAGACTAGAGGCTGAGAGATGGAGCAGAAGGACCTGAATCGGCTTCTCTGCCAGACTTCGCCTGAGCAGGACACTTGCCTTCCTGAGCCTCAGCGTTCTCATCTGTGAAATGGGGTACCACAACCTCTCCGCTGGTACCACTCAGGGAGGACGCGCACCGCAGGCGCCCGGTGAATGGAGACCCCCTAGTCCCGGGCTCGCGCCCCGGACCACCCGTGCCCTCACCTGGAGCCCACGCTAGGCGAGTCCGGCTCCTCCAGAGCGGGTCTTGAGGAGGCTGACAGCTCGGACCCAGGCGGGGAATGGCCGCGCCCAACGCGGCTCGGGAGGCCTCAGCCCCACGTGAGGACCCGCGGGGCCTCTTCGGAGCTGTCCTCCTTAACTGAGATAAGCCGGGGGACCTGACTGTCCCAAGGCCCCCAACAGAGCGAAGGTCCTGGGGCGCAGGGGAAGGGGAAGTGAGCGCGCCGCCCCACTCCCACCCCCGACACCGGAATGGTTTGCCCTGGAAATCCTGATTGGTTTCTCTCTTCCGTTCGAACGCCGCGCGGCCCGCGTTGCCAGGCGACCGCTTAGCTTCGGCAGGGCAAGGAAGCACCCCGGCTCCGCAGCCCCTCCCGGCCGCTCACCTCCCCCGTGGCCTCAGATTCTTCCGGCAGCCTTTTCAGCTCAGGCACCTAATTCTTTTCCTTGCTCACCCGGGACTTTCTCTTGGTCCCCAGCTGGTTCCTAGTCCCGACTTCAGCTAACGCGCTGTGTGAGGCAGTGCAAGCCCATTTCCCTCTCTGTTCCCCTCACTGCACAATGATGAGTGGGTTAGCGTTAAGATGTGCATGCCCAGCAGTCCCGAAATTTACTAAGGAAATAACCAAAAATGTGAGCAAAGATTAATATAGTCCAGCGTTATTTATCATAGCAAAATAATGGAAATAAATTCAGTGCTCAGTGAAAGGAGATTGGTTATATAAATCCATCCTGCAGAAGAACTGAGTTTTTTACATACCAGTTAGCTTTGCATGACAAAACTCTTGTCAGTGCTCATGGCATAACCCTCTGAGATAGGTACCTTTAATTATCCCCACTTTCTGATGAGGAATATTATGCAGTCATTAAAAATGATGCGGTTAAAATACACTTAAAGGGCTTCCCTGGTGGCACAGTGGTTGAGAGTCCACCTGCCGATGCAGGGGACACGGGTTCATGCCCCGGTCCGGGAAGATCCCACATGCCGTGGAGCGGCTGGGCCCGTGAGCCATGGCCACTGAGCCTGCGTGTCCGGAGCCTGTGCTCCACAACGAGAGAGGCCACAACAGTGAGAGGCCCGCGTACCGCAAAATATATATATATATATATATATATATATATATATATATATACACTTAAAGTATGGGGAAAACACTAAGAAAGTATTAAATTTTTTAAAAGTATGTTTCAAAGAACTATGTACAACATAAATATGCATTAAATACATAATGGTAATATCACAATGTGATATTACCATTGTATAAATGTGTATTACCATTGTATAAATGTATTATACAATGTATAATGTATTATACAATTATACAATGTATTATGTATTATACAATTATACAATGTATTATACAATGTATTATACACTGTGTAATGTATTATACAATTATACAATGTATGAATGCATTATAAATAACAGCAGTTAATTTCTTCTTTCTGCTTGTATGAATTTTCCAAGTTTCCAATAGTTAAACCAGTCAAGAGAAAAAAAATACATGTTTTTAAAGAGGATTAGAAAAATTAACTCTCACACCCCTTCCAGATGAGCAAAAGTTTTAGGTGTGAGTCACTGTTTGGGTGTAGGGCATTGCTCAGTTTGGACTCAGCCTCTTTCTATCCCAGATGGTGTTTTTCATTCTCTGATTGAATTGTCAGTGACTGAGCACTGACTGTGTACATGCCTTGGACAGGTGGGGGAGGAGGCCTAATAATAAACCAATAGCTAACAATGACTGCATGTTCCGGCATGGGCACCAACTAACCATATCAGAACAGATACTATCATAAACAGGGAGTCTGTGAGGACCAGCTAAATATCGAATCTGGCACTAACTATGCCCTCTGCTAGATTGTGCTCAAATGTACCCACATTTTCTCATTTGCCTTCATTACTGTCTGAGGAGAGAGATTCTATTAATATGCCTATTTTATAGATGAGAAGACTAAGGTCTGTCTGGATCCAGCAGGAGTCCTCTCAGCCATTCTGTTATATTACCGTGTAACTGCAGTTTGACAGTTGCAGTGAGGAGAGGGTCTGTGATCCTAAAAGACAGAGAGAAAACTGAGTAGGAGCAGGTCCAGACTTTGTACTTCCTGGGGCTTAAACAATTTAGGGAGTGTTATTTAAGAAAAGGACTACAAAATTACAGATATAAAATTAGGTAATAAAGTGGTGATTTGGTTATAAAGATAAAAGAAACCTCAACAAATGACAAATTCTACAAAGATTACAAAGTCCAGAAAAATAACATTATTTTTGTGAATTACCTGTTTGACATACCTCCATAAAACTTTCCATAAACAAGCTTCCGGTTCCATGTATACATTCCAAACTTCTCCTCTACTACCTCATACTGGTGGTATTGGACACTGTAGGACCATCCATGTATATGGAGCTACGACGTCTGACTCTGCACTTTCATGTCACAGTGCCAGGTGAGTCAGCTCAGTGTGCCAGGTAGGGGTATTCCTGGAAGCCATTCCTCTACTAGGGCAGTTGGCAATAATTATCTACTCACAAAAGTGACTGGAAACAACATAAATAAAACCACTAAACCCAAATTAAATGTCAAGGTCCTCTTAGCCAGATCCCCAAAATGCTCACACTCACTCCAACATCAGCTGACACAAGGGGAAGTCGGAATGGAAGGAGACGGTGGTATAAACAGAATGAGGTTAAATTACCTCACTTTGGAAAATTTTAAAAAGCATATGACCATATGAACACATTGCTAGAGTGCCTCTCAGACGTCGGCTTCCCTGTCATTAAAACAGGAATGACAACAATGGTGTCATGGTCTAATTTTTCTCTGAAAGGTATAGTTTTAATCAGGAGCTGGGAGATATTTGAGATGCCTGGATAAAGGCCCTGCTGACCCTTGCATCTTCAAAGCTTGCCTCTGCCCTGTATGCCCTGGAGCTTAAAACAAACAACACCAAAACCCTGAGCCTCATTCCCAGATTAAGAAAGTGAGGCAAACAGAGGGCAGAAGGAACTTCCCCCGGATTCCAAATTAGGCCACACAAAGAGAGATTATTTGGACACACTCAGATTCCAGGACGCTGAGCATCTTCACGTGCCAACAACATACTGGTAACAACCTGTATTTCAACCCGTGTCCCCTGCATCGTCAGGCGGACTCTCAACCACTGCGCCACCAGGGAAGCCCCCTTATGCCTTATCTTGACCCAGTACGTGAGCAACAGTAACATCTTGCCCTGTACACAGGCCTGTGGCGGCTTTGTTGCCTCCTCCAGCAACCAGACCTTGGCAGTGTTTTTTTTTTTTTTAATTGGGGATAGTTGCTTTACAATGTTGTTAGTTTCTGCTGTACAGCGAAGTGAAGCAGCTATATGTATACATATATTCCTTCTTTTTTGGTTTTCCTCCCCATTTAGGTCACCACAGAGCACTGAGTAGAGCTCCCTGTGCTATACAGCAGGTTCTCATTAGTTATCTATTTTATGCATATTAGTGTATACATGTCAATCCCAATCTCCCAATCTCATTCCATGCCCCCTTTTCCCCCCTTGGTGTCCATATGTTTGTTCTCTATATCTGTGTCTCTATTTCTGCCTTGCAAACAGGCAAATGGCAAATCTGTACCATTTTTCTAGATTTCACATATATGTGTTAATATACAATATTTGTTTTTCTTTTTCTGCCTTACTTCACTGTGTATGACAGTCTCTAGGTCCATCCACGTCTCTATAAATGACCCAATTTCATTCCTTTTTATGGCTGAGTAATATTCCATTGTATATATGTACCCCATCTTCTTTATCCATTCATCTGTTGATGGACATTTATGTTGCCTCCAATGATCTGCCTATTGTAAATAGTGCTGCAATGAACATTGGGGTGCATGTGTCTTTCTGAATTATGGTTTTCTCAGGGTGTATGCTTGGCAGTGTTTTCTTCACTCAGCTTGAAACCAAGATGAAATCAGCCTCAGATGTCAATTCCCTATCTTCTGTGCACCCCATGGCTGTATTTTGTTTTGTTTCATTTAATTCAAAGGGTGTTCTCTTCATACACATTTCCTTGTATCTGAATTCCTCTGGAAGGACTCACCAGAAACTGGTCCTAGTGGTGGCTACTGGGCTGACTGGGGAACAGGGGAAAGAGAAAAGCTTTTTAGAAAGTATTTTTTAAACCTTTTGGATTTTGTACCTTATAAACATATTATCTATTTAAAAAAATAAACAACACTTTTAAGGATATTCTATGAGAGAACAGAATAAGGTAGTGAATTAAAAGAAAACTCAGCCCAAATATGTCCCTCCCAACACGGCAGCTGAGAGAGTCAATTGAGATGTTCTTTCTGGAGGGCAAGAGTCGCTTTTCTCAAAAAATTTTGAGAAATTTTGTGCTGTGTCAATAGTCCTGTATTCTGATCTAGCAACTGTTTCTAAAAAGAAACTGACCCTAACCAAATAACGAAAGAGATTCAGAAAGATTTAACAACAATAATATTTACTATAGCATTGCTATTAATGCCCCTCCCCCCCAAAAAATAACCTAATTTTCTGGCCACAGGGCAATGCATGGTGAATGGGACTGGACCAGAATACCATACAGCCATTCAAAATGATGTTTTTGAAGGATATTAAGTGATATGGAAAGATTTTTAAAATATTCTCTCAATTAATTTATTTGTTGCAGAAATATTTTTGAGCACCTACTATGTAGATGCAAGCACTTCTTTCTAAGCCTAAGTTTCCTCACCTGGAAAACAGGTGTTAACCATGCCTACCTCCCAGGTTTATCAGAGGCATGATACCCTGACTGACCCTCTATACCCTATGGCTGTTGTTTCTGCTACTGTTCTTATGAGGTTGTTTGATAGTACAAGCTCTTGAGGCAGCGTGTCCCCAGGCATCATCACTCCGTGCCCAAACCCTCCAAAGGCTCCCCAACAAGCTTTGAATACGGGGGCCTTGGGAAGCTGATCCCTGTCAACCCCATGTCCTACCACCTTCCCCCTCAGCCCATCTTGCTCCAGCCACTGACCCTCCTGTTGTTTCTCAAATACACCAAGCACCCTCCTGCCTCAGGGCCTTTGCACATGCTGTTCCCACTGCCTGGGCATCTCTTCCCCAAGACACAGCTGCCTCCTCACGTCCTTCCAGTCTCTGCTCAGTGTCATCCTCCCAGGGAAAACCCTCATCCTCCCCCCACCCCATCATTCACATTTCTTTTCATAGCTCTCCAACCTCCTGACATTCAGTGTGTTCCTGTGTCTGGGTCTCCTCTACCAACTGTGAGCTCCCAGAAGGCAGGGTCCACACTTCTTTGCCCACTTTTCCTGCAGTTAGAGATTGGCAACGCACTTAACCATAGTAAAGACTCTGAGAAGGCCTGGAGCAGAAACTCCTCTTTCTCTTTGCTTCCTCCATTGTTTCCCAAACATACTCAACCCTGAAGTCCTATGTCCTCAGAACACTTCCTAAACAGCCCACAGGAACAGTGAAAACACCATCTATAGAAGGTGCGTCTCCAGGATGTGACAAGGGGCCCTTCCTCCTCTGCCAGTGCCTCGCTTAAAGTACAGGCTGCTTCCCCTGGGACCAGATTTCCCAGACCCAGGAACTGTCCTCAGTCTCCAGTCCCCACCACACATGCCTCTCAACTACCGCAGTGCCTCCAGGGGGCCAGGTTCCACCTGCCAAAGAATCAGGCCCAGCTGCCAGTGGGGATATTCCAGGACACATCCTGCTGGCCCTTCCTATCTCTGAGCCTCAATTTCTCCATCTGTACAATGGAGGTAGTAACATTCAACTTGAGTGGACTCAGAAAGGTGCCCTGAATACACAACCCAAGCGAGATTCTGGGTTTCTGTCCTTAGAAAGGATTTGATTCTAAACTAGGCAGGATCAGAGCAACCACAGAGCCATGAGACCATGGGGCCCCAGTGCCCCTGGATTCCCAGGAAGAAACAGCCAGGAGACGCAGCAGGGGAGAGCTCAGCTCAGGAGGAACACCCGGAGAGCCCAGCCCTCGCAGCCTCTACTCTCCCACCCCCAGCCCTGTGCAGCCCAACCTAGCAACATCGGCTGCTTGGAGCTGTGCCCACCAGCCACCCTGATGTTCCCCTGTGTGCCCAACACCTGCAATGCTCTTCCTGGCTCACTCCGCCTTGTCCCGTGGAAGTCACTTCCTGGAGCTTTTCCTGACCCCCTCCCCGGCTGAGCTGGGAGACCTTTTTCCGAGTCTCCTGGATTTTTCCCGATGTATCAGGTTGTGTATCAGATTGTGTTGCATGTCCATTTACAGGTCCACTCTCCCCACGAAGGCAACAGTGAGCGCTAGGGGTGGCAGGGACTGGCCTGCTCCTCTCCCACACCCCAGGATCCAGCCCAGTGTACACAGCAGGCACTCAATTAATATTTGAGAACAGAACTGAGAAACAGCCTGTCCACTGCTCCCGTACATCTCCCATCCTCTCTGCTTCTCTCCTCCCAAGGGCCTTCCAGAGGGGTGACCGGTGCAGGTCGGGGGCCCTGATGGACATGTGTTCAAATGCTGGTTCCACATTCTCTTGGCTGTGTGATCCTGGAAAAGTGGCTCCACCTCTCTGAGCTACATCTCCACCACTACAAACTGGGAATGGTGATATCGCTTCACAAGGATGTTATGAAAGTCAAATGAGATAATGGGAACCAAGCATTCTGCACGGGACTTGTCACATATGGTAAGTGATCAACAAACCTCATGATTACTACCACTACTACTATTGGAATTACTGTTATGGGTCAGAGTGAAATTCTGGTTCCACTAAAAAGTTTCTGGCTTGCATCCTGGGCTGTTCCATCAGAGTAAAACCCAACAGTGAGGAAAGCTCACTGTGGACAGGTCTGTGGCCCCTTTCTATTGTGTCGGGGAGGGAGATTGGACGCAGAGTCTGTTCTTTTCAACCCCTTGCCCCAGCAAGGGTTGAGAGTGAAGCCAGCACCTGCACAGAGATAGGAAACCTGGGACCCCTGCTCTGACACTACAGTGACCCTCCCAGCTGGGAGTCTCCTGACCTTGCAGGCTTCGGGCTTTTATCAGGTAAATGGAGATGATGATAGCTCCCAGGACATAGCATCTGAGAAAGGGCTTGGCAAGTATAACGACAGGGCTGAGCTGTCCAGGTGGGACTGTTATCACTGAGCTGCTGCTGGGGCTGAGCGTGCCTCTGCCTCTCCATCTTTCTGAGGCTCAGCTTTCTGTCTGGACAATTAGGAGATGGCAGCTCCTTGTTTGGAGGCCCCTGCAGACCTCCCTCCTTGACTTCCTCTTGTCTTGTTTCAAGATGTATTCACTCATTCAACAAATATTATCTGAGCCCCTGGTCTGTGCCAATTACTAGGAAGAGAGATGAAAACACAAGGAGTTACATGCTAGTGAGGGAGACAGAACAATAGATGAGCAAGTGAACCAAGAAATGAGAAATGTTATAAATAAAAATAAAGCAAAGTAAGGAAACAGGCACGAAAGAGAAGAGGCTGCTTTATATAGCATGGTCAGGGAGGCCTCTCCTCCGAGGTGAGACACAAAGGGTAAGAAAGAGGCAGCCACGTGGAAATCAAGAGGAAGGATGAGAGGGAGCAGCATGTGCAAAGGGCCTGGGGTAAGAATGAGCTTAGTGCCTTTGAGCCAAAAAGCCAGTGGCTAGAGTGCAGGCAGAGAAAGAGACTGATGTTAAATTGCTGAGAGTCTGTAGGCCACAGAGGGGAGTTTCTATTTTAAACATAAAGAGCAGCAGTTTAAGGTCAAGACTGGGAATTCTGGGGTCAGCCAGGCATGGTTCCAATCCCAGCTCTACCACCCACTAGCTACCTGACTTGGGAAAGTTCCTTAAACTCTGAACTTTCCGTTTCCTCATCTGTAATCAGAAGAATAATTTCACCTACATTGTAAGGTGTTACCTTGAGTACCCAAGATGATGACAGCAAAACCTGGCCAGAGTGTGGCTCAATAAAAGGATGCTATGCTAATGACAATACCAGAGATTATACAGCACAGTCACGGGGGCTCCCGATAGATCTCCTCAAATCCTGGCAGAGAGCACACGGGCTTGGGTCCTGGAGCCAGGAAGCCAGCTGCACCAGGTGCCGGCACAAACAACTAGGGCATCCAACAGTCTTCTGGGGGGAGGGGGGAGGTGGGCCGCTGAGGGAAGTAGGGGAGGGGGCAGACAAACCTGAGGATCAGGGGGGATTTGGTCCCAGCTGAGCTCCATCAGCTCTCCACTCCCAAATCCTTCGGGTTTCAGGAGTGCGGACAAGTTCTGAACCTGAAAATCCCAGAATTTTTAAATCCTGAGGTCATCAAATCCTTAGAATCCCTTCAGTCTAAAACCCTAGACGCCCATCATGTTCATCCCTTAGACTGTGATAGTGAAATGGTCCTTAGGCCATCAGCTGACACCAGGGCAAGTCAGAGTGGAAAGAGATGATAGTCAGGGTCCTACTATATAGCACAGGGAACTATACTCAATATCATGTAATAACCTATAATAGGAAAGAGCCTAAAAAGGAATATATATATATATATATATATATAAAACTGAATCACTTTGTGTTACACCTGAAACCAACACAATCTTGTAAATCAACTATACTTCAATAAAAAATATTTTAAAAAGTACAATACCCTAAAAAATAAAAGAGAAAGAAAGAGATGGTGGTTTTCACTGTGAGGTTAAAAATCAAACCCAATGTTTCCCACAGTAGGAGAAAAGAGGGATAACTATTTTTAATTAGATGTACCCAATAAATCCTCTAGGGCAGCACTGTCTGCTAGAACGTTCTATGTGGGTGAAATGTTCTATATTTGTCCTGTAGAGTAGCCACTAGCCACACATGGATATTGAGACCTTGAAATGTTATTAAGCACAACTGAGGAACTGAATTTTACATTTTATTGAACTTTAATTAATTTAAATGAAAATAACCACACAAGGCTAGCGGCTATTGTACTCAATAGCATAGCTCTAGAGTCAAAGTTACTCCTCTTCTCCTCCCTTGCACCAAGTCTGGTTACCTCAAGGAAGTAAATGTGCCTGGCTTCTTTTACTTGAAGGTAGACTAGAATTTAATAACACCGTTTTGTTCCTATTCCATTATATTTTCCCCCGTATTTTTCTAATTGTGACAAATGATACTCCACCCAATCCCACCTCTGCAATGTGGGGGAAACCAAGGCCCAGAAAGGGGAGGTGACTAGCCCAGATCACACTGATCAGGCGACAGAAGCAAGAGGACGCCTGTGCGGACCAGGACAGATGGTGGAGGCTGGGAGGGGAGGCTTGCGTCCCCTCAGGGCTCGGGGGTCTCCCCTCCCCAACCCTACAGCCTGTGAGCCCGGAAGGTCAGAGGCTGGGCCTGACAGATGGGATTTTGCAGGGGAAGAGTGTTCTGAGAGTGAGGGGCCTTTGTCCTCCTAGTGTTCCAACCCCAGATGGCAGGGCCAGGCCAGAGTGCAGCTGGGGGGGAGTAGAGCCCCTCTAGAACTGGAAGGTCGTGGCCCCAGAGACAGAATCTTTGTGGAAACTTAACACCCAAGACCCTCCACCTAAGGGCCTGGAGCAGGCCTTTTCAGCTTTCAACTTGACCTCTCTATTCTATATGCAAATCAGATGCAAATGAGCCTGCGGTGCTACCCCCACCTCCCTTTCTCTATTGCTGGGGCCCAACTCTCAGGTCCAGACACTGCAAGCCCCAGGCCCATTCTCAGCACAGATTCCTCAGACTCCTCACCCTGAGGATGGGAACAAAATGGGCTCATCTGTCCCATCTATGCCTGGACCCTGCTTCAGACTCTGGGCCACTCCTGCCCTCTCTCCCCACATCCATCTTCCACCAAGTGCAGGCAGATCTTTTAAAAATATCAATCAATATTACAAAACTATAGCAATCAAAACAGTATGTTACTGGTATAAAAACAATCGAGGGCCCAGAAATAAACCCATGCATATATGGTCAACTAATACTCGACAAAGGAACCAAGAATGCTCAATGAGGAAAAGATAGTCTCTTCAATAAATAGTGTTTGGAAAAGTGGATATCCACATGCAAACAATGCAATTGGACCCCTATCTTACAACACTCAAAATATTAACTGGAAATGGATTAAAAACTTAAACCTAAGATCTGAAACTGTAAAACTCCTACAAGAAAACATGAGTATAAAATGCCTCGACACTGGTTTTGGCAATATTTTAGATATGACACCAAAAGCACACAACAAAAGCAAAAATCAACAACTAGGACTACATCAAACCAAAAAGCTTCTGTACAGCAAAAGAAACAATTAACAGGACTTCCTGGTGGCGCAGTGGTTAAGAATCCACCTGCCAATGCAGGGGACACGGGTTTGAGCCCTGGTCCAGGAAGATCCCACATACCACAGAGCAACTTAGCTCGTATACCACAACTACTGAGCCTGTGCTCTAGAGCCCGCAAGCCACAACTACTGAGCCCACATGCCACAACTACTGAAGCCTGCGCACCTAGAGCCCATGCTCTGCAACAAGAGAAGCCCCTGCTGGCTGCAACTAGAGAAAGCCTGCATGCAGCAACCAAGACCCAATGTAGCCAAAAATTAAATAAATAAATTTATTTTTTAAAAAAGAAGAAACAATTAACAAAATAAAAAGGCAACCTAAAGGATAGGAGAAAATATTTGCAAATCATATATCTGATAAGTGATTGATCCTTTAAAGTACTTTTTTTTTTTTTTTTGACTGTGTTGCGTCTTCATTGCTGCTCACAGGCTTCCTCTAGTTGCGTTGAGCAGGGGGGCCACTCTTCATTGCGGTGCACGGGCTTCAAGGGATTGATCCCTGAATAGACATTTCTCCAAGGAAGACATACAAATGGCCAACAGGTACATGAAAAGGTACTCAACATCACTAATCATCAGGGAAATGCAAGTCAAAACCACAGAGATATCACCTCACACGTGTCAGAATGATTGTCATCAAAAAGACAAGAGATTTAAAAAAAAAAAAAAGACAAGAGATAACAAGTGTTGGTGAGGATGTGGAGAAAGGGAAACCATTGTGCACTACTGGTGGGAAGGTAAACTGGCACAACCACTCTGGAAAGCAGTATGGAAGTTTCTCAAAAAATTAAAAATAGAACTACCATGCCAGCAATTCCACTCCCAAGTAGAGCCCCAAAGGAAATGAAATCACTATCTCAAGGAGATTTCTGCACCCCCATATTCATTGTAGCATTATTTACAATAGCCAAAACATGGAAACAATGTGTCTATCAACAGATTAATGGAGAAAGAAAATGTAAAAATATATATATATATGTACATGAATGAATGAAGGACCAAATGCCCATTCTGAAACCCCTGAAGAGGCAAAGAGATTGGTATGAGAAATGCAATGATAATCATTTGTTCATTCAACAAATTTACTGAGATCCTACTATGTGCCAGGCACTGAGGTGGCGGCTGGGAATACAGTGGTGAACAAGACAGAAGCTCTCTGCTTTCCATGCCCATAGCCAGTGGGGGAGACAGAGAAGGCACAGGGATTACAGTTGTGAGTGATCACGGCAGCTGTGGGATCCAGACGAGGGGGCAGGGCAGGCTTCTAGAAGGAAGTCATGTCTGGGCTGCAGCCCAGAGAGTGAGCAGGAAGACCGAGCCAGAGCACAGGAGGGGAACAGAGAAAGAGGTATGGAGCTGGAAGAGATGGGAAGCCAGGGCACGAAGGGCACGCAGGTCCTCAGGATCCCTGGCAGGAGCGGGGGAGGGGTGGGGTGGAAGGCCTGTCCTGGCATCACTATTTCCCCAGCTTTACAGACAGAAACACAGAGGCCCAAATCAGAGCAGGGACAGATCCACCCCTTCCCAACTCCCCTCCAGTGTTCTTCCCACTGCAGCATGGTCTTCCAGGAATCCCAGGTCCTTCCCCAGAACCTTCTGGAGTCTTGGGAATGGGCCACTTTCCTGGCCCGCCCACACCTCCCTGTCCCTGCAGACCAGTCCCACATTAAATAACTCTGACCCCAACGTGGAAAAGGTGATTCCCTTTCTGAGTCCTTTTCAAGTCTCCTTACATCAGTGAGAAAGTCTTCTCTGCTGCTCTGTGTTTGACACCAGTGCCCACGAGTCTCCTGCATAACAAGTGGAGAGCAGGCCTCAGCTGCAGCCTGGGCACCGCATCAGCCTGAAACACTGTCTCCATTTCCAGAGGTACATTCTGTTCATGGCAGAAGATACTTGCTTTTCATTTCGTGTGTCAAGTTTCCTTTTACAATGAATCCATGGTCAACTGTAAAACACATTTTGGAGAAAATTAAGGAAGTCAGTTGTGGACTAAATATTAGATATCAGAGAAATGTTGATATTATTAAGTGAAACAGTGGCCCTGGAAATAGCCTTACTTTTTGGACATGCAAACTAAAGTATTTGGGGACAAAAATGGATGCTATCTATAATTCACATTAAGATATTTCAGAAAGAAATAGATGAAGCAAATATGGAAAATGCCAATGTTAAATATGGGTATTGGGTATGTAGTTCATAATGTATTCTGTATTTTTCTGTGTGTCTAAAATTATTCGAATTCAATGTTAGCCAGTTGATTTGAAGAAAACACGTTAAGAAACAATCATTAATGGCAGACTCTGGGCGTGGTCAAAATTGTGAACATGCCATGAGAGTGAAGGAAGCCTGGGCGAGGTGGGAAGAACATTCTGGGTTGGGAAAACCAGAAGCTTGGGGCTCCTTCCCCTGGGCCCCCCTGATTCTCTCCTCAGGGCTGGCTTCTGGTGCTCTGAGCAGCTCCGCAGGCCTTGCCGCTGACTGTCCCCTCCCCGGTATATCTGCTCTCAGGTTTGGAGCCAGGCAGGAAGCCAACAGCTTAGCTGTCCTCGAGGGGCCCGGCCACACTGCCAGTGTCTGGAGTGGGGAGGGGCAGAGGGCACAGCCCTTCACATCAGCCCATCCCCCCACTTTGGACCTGGGCCTGGCTACCTCACTAGACAGATGGGGAAACAGGCCCAGGCCTGACTCAGATGCCCTGTCTCCAGGGTCTGGGTGCTTCCTGAGGGCCCAGGACACACAGTCCTGCAGAGGGAAGAGGTGAAGAGAAGGCCTGTGGTGCCAAAAGGGTCAGAAGCCTGCCTCTGGCCCCCAGCAAGTCAGGGTCATTGCAGGAGGGTGGGGGACAGAAGTGTGAGGAGGCTGAGATGAGGGCACGGTGCCCCCCAACAAGAGAGGATCCCCCCTCCATCAGTGCAGCCCAGCTCCCCTCCACCTGTCACTCACTGAAAGTCACTCTTACCCTCACGCCCAGCTGTCCCTTCTCAAGGTCCCCTCGTCACTCATCAGTCAACAAATATTTCCTGAGCTTATCTGTGTGCCAGGTACAAACTAGGTACCAGGGCCTCAGCCAGGAACAAATCAGACATGGTCCCCACCCTTGTCGAGCTGATGCTGGTGGGAGTCAGACACCAAACAAGGTACATGAGAGAACACGTAACACAGCATCAAGGGCACAGTGAAGAAAACGGGAGCGGCATGTGCAGGGAGACAGAGTCGGCGACCAGGCTACTTTAATAAGGGGTCACCTCTGAAGGGTGAGTTTGAGCAGAGACCTTAATAAAGTGAGGGAGGGGCCACGGGGTTGCCTGGAGAAAGAGCCCCAGGTAGAGGGAACAGCAAGGGCAAAGGCCCTGAGGCAGGGCAAGAGTTTGCCACGTGAGAGACAGCAGGGAGGTCAGTGTGGCTGGAGTGGAGAGTGAGGGGGGAGGGAGGAAGCCGTGCTCAGTGTGATGGGAGCAGAACCCCACGGGGCCAGTCCATGGGGAGGAACCCAGCAGGGCTGGGAGGGTTCTGAGCAGAGGCAGGACAGGCTCTGAGTCGTGCTGTGAAGGGCAGAAGGGCGAGAAGTAGGATGGCCAGTGAAGAGATGACCGCAGAAGTCCAGGCAGCACATGAAGGAGGCTGGACAGGGAGGTGGCAGTGGAAGGGTACCGAGTGGCCCGATTCTTGGTCCCGAAGGATCTGCTAAGAGATTAGATGTGGGGTGTGCGAGAAAAACAGGAGTTCGGAGAGGAGAGAGCAGCTCCATTTCAGAGACCGTGTTCCTTGCTGTATCCCCGGTGCAGGGACAGAGTTAATCTCAATCAATAGTCACGTTAAAGAGATAGAAAGGAAGAAATAGACTCCCAGCCTCAGGTTCCTCTTCAGACCAGGCTGGCTTTTTTCTTCTTCAAGCCTGTCAGAGGCGACCTCTGGTGGCCAATGATTGGAGCTGCAAATCCTCAGGTTGAGGGCCATAAGGAAGAGTATGAACCCTGGAACATACTTGACTGGAAAAAAATCAGAGACCATACCCCAGCCCTCACCCATTTTACAGATGAAGATACTGAGGCCCACCTACGGTTGAGGTCTGATCTCCATCTCAATGGCTGCTCCTTCTGGCCTCCCAGCTGTTGTTTTCCAGAGCTGAGTGGGCATTTCACGAAATCCCCCACAACCTCCC
Organism: Tursiops truncatus; assembly: GCF_011762595.2. Classification (NCBI taxonomy): domain Eukaryota; kingdom Metazoa; phylum Chordata; class Mammalia; order Artiodactyla; family Delphinidae; genus Tursiops; species Tursiops truncatus. The sequence goes on from NC_047048.1 coordinate 58,941,935, forward strand.
ATAGGATGCTGGGAGTCCATCCTTGGCACTCCTACATTCCTAGGAAGCATCATGCTGCCTCATCTTGCATACATTCCAAATCCCCAGATTAGCCCACACCTTCCCTACTTAGCTAGATGGGAAATCTCTACCCCATCTGCGCTGGAATTTCCACCATGCTTCACTCTTGGAATCCTGCCCCAGGGCAGGACCCTGCCCAGCAGAGGTCTGTCAGCACGGACCCATTTGCTACATACAAACCTGAAAGTGGTTCCCATTCCAGCCCAGTTTTTCCAACTTGGGTAAGGGGCGTTCTCCCCCATCAGCACACCCCATTCAGGTGGCACCATAATTCCCCCCACCTTCAACTCTTGGCATGCCTTGAGCTGTCATTGTTCTTCACACAGGACAGAGACCAGGAGAGGAAAGGAGGTCCTAGGTACGCTCTCAGCAGAGCAGAGGAGGCTGTCACCCCCCTTGAGCTGCAGGTAAGACTTCTATTGATGCGACAGTAGGATGGCATTTGATGTTTCTTTTATTTCTTTTTCTTCATTTTTTTCTTTTTTTCAGCAATTTTTAATTTTAGGTTACACAACTAACAGGGTTATAGACTCCTGGAAAAGAAAGATATTTCATTTAAGTCTAAAGTCCTCTTCATTCCACTTCCTATTCCCTGACCACCTCCACACACACAGTCCCAAAGGTAACCACTGTTGCCAATTTGAAATTCATCTTTCCAGATTTTTTCATATAGATGTATATGTGGTAAACACACATGCAGCCCTAAAGAATATGTAGCTTTTATTTGTGGAGAATATAATTTATTTACACAAATGGAATCATCATACTGTACATATTTATCTTGTGAATTTTTTCTCCAGTCTGTTCTGGACTCTTGAATTCAATTCATGGATATGAGATTGTATTCCCTTTGGTGGGGTCTGCACCATGCTGGGAGCCCTGATCAGGGAGCAAACAAGTACTGAAACTGGTCTGGAGGCACCCTTGGAAGCCCCTCTCCCTAATCCTCTTTTCCCGCGTCTTATTTTCTCCTGCTCTCTTTCCTCCTTCCTCCCACCTTCCACCTTTTCTCACCTTGGCACTTAGGCCCCACACAACCCCAGTGAGAAGGTTCTAAGAGTCCAGATGCCCTTTGCAAGGTCCATCTCCCCGGAGTTTGGGGCTTCCTGCACCCCCTGGTGGCTTCTCTGAGTAACGGCAGTGGCGCCTTCAGCCCCTAATCCAATTGCCCATCAACCCGTTCAGAAAGCGCAGCACATCTCCGCAACTGCGAGTGAACCTCCGGTGCCTGCCCTGGGGGACCCGCCACGGATCAGCTGATGTCTGCCCTGGAAACTCTCCTGGTGGAATATGAGCGACCTCCTGACCGGCCAGAAGAGTCTACGTGTTTGAGAGCGCCCGGGGCAGCGCTTTGTGGAGGACTCGTGGTCCTGGTGCAGCGTCCTTGGAGAGCAACTGAGTGATCGCTCTCAAGTATGTTGTAGTTCACGGCCAGGGATTGATTCTACAGGTATTTCACACCTGGGCAAAAAGACAGATTGCCACGGTATTTGTTGCAGCGTTGTTCTTGATGGTAAATGACAGGCACCCAGCAATGGGGGCAGGCTAAATTCACCCCTGTGCTTTTGGGTGATGGGACACTGCTAGGTCCTGCCGTTACCGTCCTGGGACTCCCTCAAGGTGGCTCTACAGGCTCCCTGCACTCTGCAACCTGCCCCCGCTGGGTCCTTCCCCACTCCACCTTCCCCTCACCCTGCTCTCTCTTTTTTCTACAGAGAACATCCTCTAACGTACTGAATAATTTCCTTATTCTTTACCATTTATTGTTCATCTTGCTCCACCAGAAAGAATATCAGCTCTCCAAGGACAACAGCTTTGTCTGTTTTGTTCAGTTTTATATCCGAAGCTTCTCTCACAGTGCCTGACATACAACTGACACTTCATAAAAGTTTGTTGAATGAATGAAGCCAATGAATGAAGGTCTCAATGCTGGGAATATAGAAAGATCTCTAAGATATTAAGCAGAAAAAGCAAGCTTCAGAATGACGTGGTGGATGTGCCCCACTGTATAAAGAATGTTTTCCCATCAACCTAAAACTGCTAACAACTTTTAATTAATTAATGTCAATTAAACAACAAATACTATACAAGTATCTGGAGATGACAAGGAAGTGGGGAACCTTTTGGCGGGGGTTCATTCATTCACATATGCAACAAACATTAAATTCCCAGGGTATACTGGTTATATTAGACACATGTCAAGAAAGGTTTCTTTAGAGGAGGTGGTATTTGAGATTGGCTTTGAAACACGTGTAGGATTGTCGCAGAAAAAGATGGGGCAGAACGGATATTCTAATAGAAGGATCAGTACGGAAATTTCGGTGGCTTAAAAGTACTGTAAACACTTAGAGAATTGTGAGCAGTTCTGGCTGTAAGTAGCAAAGGCTACATGTAAGAAAGAGGAAGTGATAAAGTTGTCAAGATTTATTGGTCCCAGCTGAGGAAGGATGTAAATGCGAGGCTTGGACATTTCTCTTCATTTGGTGAGCAACGGGGGAGTCTTTGAAGGTTGACAATAAAGATATATAGATAGATATAGATTTTTTTTTCTTTTTTTTTTGCCGCGTCACTGGCATGCGGGATCTTAGTTCCCCAACCAGGGATCGAACACACGCCCCCTGCAGTGGAAGCTCGGAGCCCTAACCACTGGACAGCCAGGGAATTCCCCAAAGATATATTTTTTAAGTTAAAAGTAAAAATGATATAAGGAGCACCCATGAGATGGATGTGGGTCACACCTTAGACAGAACTTCCTGAGAGTCGGGAGGGGGCATCACTGGGAAGGAGAGATTTGGGGGGGCAGCAGCCTCACACTGCATCCTGGTAGAGGACGAGCAAATTCTTGTGTCCCTACAACCCAAAGTGTTGGGTTCATCACTTCCTGAGCCCCTGGCAGCTGAGAGAGGGGCCCGGTCTCCACCCCTGGGGTCTGCTTACCTCTCACCCCAAGCATTTGCCAGGGGAGTGACTGCTTATCAAGTAAATGACTGTCTCAGAGAATAAGACAAAAAGCAAGCCAGAATTATTCGTAGACCTCAACACACAGTGAGCCAGGCCCTGTGAGATTCATTTCACACCGTGTGTGCACAAGTTTGAGTCTGGGTTCGAATCCTGACCCGCACTTACCGGCTATAGCACCTTGAGGGAGTCACTTAACCTCTTTGAGCCTCAGTTTCCCCATCTACAAAGTAGGGAATAAAAGTAGCACCTGCCTAGGATTAACAGATTTCATTGGATATTGGACTATTATAGTTCACTGGATACGAACTATTACTATGCGGCAGAGTAGTATTCGTCAGTGGATATCAGAGACCAGCTCTGCCAGACTCTTGACTTCTCTAGGCCTCCGGTTCCTCGTTCGTAAAATGGGGATAGTAGTTGTATCTCCCCAGAAGCCTGTGGTAGGGCTTCCCTGGTGGCATAGTGGTTAAGAATCCTCCTGCCAATGCAGGGGACACAGGTTCGAGCCCTGGTCTGGGAAGATCCCACATGCCGCGGAGCAACTAAGCCCATGGGCCACAACTACTGAGCCTGTGCTCTAGAGCCCACGAGCCACAACTACTGAGCCCATGTGCCACAACTACTGAGCCCACGTGCCACAACTACTGAAGCCTGCGCGCCTAGAGCCTGTGCTGCACAACAAGAGAAGCCACCGCAACGAGAAGCCCGTGCACCGCAACTATAGAAAGCCCACGTGCAGCAACGAAGACCCAACGCAGCCAAAAATAAATAAATAATAAAAAATAAATCTTTTTAAAAAGCCTGTGGGCTTCCCTGGTGGCGCAGTGGTTGAGAGTCCGCCTGCCGATGCAGGGGACACGGGTTCGTGCTCCGGTCTGGGAAGATCCCACATGCCGCGGAGCGGCTGGGCCCGTGAGTCATGGCCGCTGAGCCTGCGCGTCCGGAGCCTGTGCTCCGCAAGGGGAGAGGCCACAACAGAGGCCCGCGTACCGCAAAAAAAAAAAAAAAAAGTCTGTGGTAGATTAAACGTATCAGTGCACCTCAAGCTCAGGGCCTGGCACAGAGTCCGCTCAGCACACACTGGCTGTTTTGACTTCTGCTCCACAAGGAGGGCGTTATTATTATCCCCACTTTCCAAGTGACTTATTTAAGCACCACTATTTGAACCAAGAGTTTCTGCTCCAGGGGGCGCCATTTCTGCACGAAGGGAATTACGGTGGCCCGAAGGTGGGGCCGGAGCCAATGCCTGGCCGGCTCTTTTGTCTTCTGGGGGTTAAAGCGCTGAGTAAAGAGCCCTTTATTGTTAAGTTGAATCATCAGGATCCTCTGGATTGGGCTGCTTGGGCTGATTCAGACACACAGTTAGGCTTTCAGTGAGCCCCGCCCACCCTGCCCGCGCCTTTCCCCCTCCTTGGGGCGGGGACAGGTTAATACTAACCGGCTGCCTCTGGCCCCTCCCCTGCAGAGCCATTTGGGAACACGACCAGCAGGTAAGCCAGCCGACCTGGGCGACTCAGGCCTGTAAGTGCACAGCTGCAGGTACCAGGGGCCAGTCTAGTCCGGGGACAGCAGGTGGCCCATGGCCTTTCCCTTGGCCGTGGAGAAAGGAAATTTCAGCTGCTGGGTTGGAGGCCGAGGGATAGCGGGGAAGAAGGGTCTCCTCCTCCGCTGGCCCGCAGGTCCGGCTGGAGTTGGGGCACCCTGAGCCGGCTGGGTGGACTCCAGACCCCTCCTCCCCAGGCCAAAAGACTGCGCCCCCCGCCCCGACCTCTATCCGGCTGCATCTCCACACCATTGGGACAGCTGTTCCTACCAGGTGGGGGCCGGAATCTCACCAGCCTGGCACGGAGACCGAGGGTTGGGATGGGCCCTGAGGGGAGAGGAACCCAGCCAAGGTCAGCCCCTTGGGAGGCCTGAAGCCCTTCCAGGCCCTGGGAGAGGCGAGAGGGAGAAAGGGAACTCACAGTCCCCACTGGCTGGCTGGGGTCCTGTTATCTCCTTGCTTCCTCCCCGGCAGCCGAGCGCTAAAAGCCTGGGCATCCTCAGACCCTTTGGAGACACAGAGACCCAGAGAAGGTGAGCAGCTGGCTTGAGGGTGCACAGCCAAGTGAGCACAGGCCTGGTCGACCAGGGGTTGGACAGGGTGTGGGCAAGCACTGCTTCCTCTCTGGGCCTGGATTCCCCACATCTGTGAGATGGGAACATTGAGATGGGATGCGGCCCAAGGTAACGCCAAGCTTATGGCAAGGAGAGGTGAAGCCCTCTTGATACACATGGATGTGAGCCACGAGGGCGGTGGCTTACCTGGGCCGGGCCTCCAGCACACACAGACTCTCCCCTCTGCTTCTACCTCCTGTTCATCTCAGCCCCTCCTTTTGCCCTGCCTCTGTGCCTCTGCCTTCCTGCCCATTTCTGCTTCTAGCTTTTGGTTCTTTGTGTCCCTCTGTGTCTCAGTCTCTGTCTTTATCTCTCCATCTCTTCTTCTAGGTTTTTTGTTTTTGCCCCTCTCTGTCTCCCTCTTCTGTCCACTGAGAGCCATCTTGCTCCTGCCTGGACCACATCCCCACCCCTCTAGTCTTACTAGGAGTCTGGAACCTGGGACAACATTGACTCAGACCCTTGTCTGGGAGCAGTGTGTGGCCAGTGCCCATGCCGTCACCTGGCACTGCCCGGGCTGCCCTGGCCGACTTAGCACACATGGTTGAGGCAGGCTCGATCAGGTGGCCCAGCCCTTAGCAAACCAGGTGGCCATCTGGACACTGGGAGAGAGGACAGGGCCGGGCTCACGTGGGAGAGAGCAGCACACAGAGAAGCTCCCGTCCCCAAGCTGATGCCCAGCGATGCTGTAAAGGAAGAAAGCAGAGAGCAGGACCGAGCGCAGGGTTGGAGGCTCGGGCTCTGATGAGCAAGGCTGGACAAGGCCCTTCCTGCCTGGTGGGGGAGGAGATGGCCCAGCCCACACATTGAGGGTGTGCGGGCCCCTCACCCTCTACTCCCTTCACTCCCTTGGGCCTGGGACTCAGCTCTCTGTGCAAGAATGGGAAGGGAAGGGACACCTTTGCCTGAGGCTGTCCTTCTGGCTTCCCTGTGTTTGCCCATCTGTTGTGGGGGCATCTCAAGTGTCTCACTCAAAGCCTTAGGTTTCTGGTCTCCCACAGTCACCGAAGGGGCCCGGGAAACAGATATGTCTTGGAGTCTCTCCCAGGTTCTCCAGGGCCTGAACCCCATTTCTCCCTTTCCTAGCCCAAGTGCTGGGGAGACTGGAGGTGAGTGGAAAGGGATCCTGCTCAGCTTGGCCCCTGCAGCAGCTTCCTAACCCCCTCACCCACAGGGCCCTGCTCAGGCTGGTTAAGAGGGCTGGGTCCACAGTCAGATATGCCTGGGCTCAAACCTCAGCTCCCAGATGACCAGCTGTGTGACCTCGGGCAAATGACTTTCCCTCTCTGAGCCTCAGTTTCCTCATCTCTTAAATGGAGACAATTATAATGCTTGTCCCAGGATTGTTGAGAGGATTTGATGGTTAGCGTGTGTGAAGTGCTTAGCGCCAGGCCTGCAAGACAAGCAGCGAGAAATAGCAGCCGTTGTTGTAGTTGTTGTTACTGTTATTGTTTTTATCTTTTCTGCCTGGGGAACTGCACCAGCTTCCTAATGGGTTAACAAGTTTCACTCCTGCTTTCACCCTGGCCCCCCATTATTCTCCTCACAACAGCCAGCATGGTTCTGTTAAAAACGAAATTAGAGCTGGTCCCACCTCTGTCCAGCAATGGAGATTTTAGCTCAGAGAAAACCCCCAGACTCTTGCCTACAGGGCCCTTACATGACCTGCCCATTCCTCCCCACGGGAATTGCTGTAGCCACGCTGGCCTCCTGGCTGTTCTTCCAACACCAATACCTGTTTCTGGCTGGGGCAAGACAGGTGAGACCCTGCCCCAGGGCCTTTGCAATTGCTGCCCCCTCCCCCACCACCACTCTTTCCCCTGACATGGCTCACTCCCAGGCTTCCTTCAAGTTCCCTCTGACAACCCCATTTACGATTGCAGCCACCCTTCCCGATTGCCTGCTCCCCCGGCCAGCTTCTTCCCTCCACAGCCCTATCACCAGCTGACTTGCTCTGTGTTCCTACTTTGCTTAGTGACTGTTTCTTCCCACACTTTCCTGAGAGCAGAGGTTGTGTCCAGCACACACCAAGTATCCAATAAATACTGGATAAATGAATGAACAAGAGCTGCAAGGTCACTGTGGAAAAACAGATAACAGAGATGTGCACTTTTTTTTTTTTTTTTTGCGGTACGCGGGCCTCTCACTGTTGGGGCCTCTCCCATTGCGGAGCACAGGCTCCGGACGCGCAGACTCAGCGGCCATGGCTCATGGGCCCAGCCAGCCGCTTCGCGGTATGTGGGATCTTCCCAGACCGGGGCACGAACCCGTGTCCCCTGCATTGGCAGGCGGACTCTCAACCACTGCGCCACCAGGGAAGCCCAAAGAGATGTGCACTTTTAAACAATATCCCCAACACACTCTGAGCCACTCCTTAGATCTCTGAAGAAACGAGGCCTCTGCACAGGCAAGTCCCTCTGCCTAGGACATCCCCCATCCACTGCCGTTGATGGCTGTGTCGCCGGGGTCCAGGAGCACATGGCACTTGGTGTGGCTGGCTGGGAGTGAGCCAAGGCAGGGGAACCATAAAGGAGATGGGTCGCGCTGGACCTTACACCACTGCGACTTTTTTCCAGGTGAAGAAACAGAAACTTGCAGAGCCAAATCAGTTCCCTTGCAGCTGTGGTGGCACCTTCCTAAGGACCCAGAGAAAGCTCTGTTGGCCGTGGGGATTTAGGTTCTCAGTGCATGGGACCCATTGCACATAAATGAAATTTAGGTTCCTTATCTCCCCTGTCTGCCCTCTTCTCCCCTTTAAGCCCACTGTTTCAGCCACACTGGCCTAGGTTCATTCCTGCCCCAGGACCTTTGCACAAGCTGTTCCCTCTGCCTATATGTTCTTTGGAGTATTTTTATGATTTTTTTTAATTTAAAAAATATTTAAACATTTGATACAGCTAAAATTGAGGTTTTTTTTGGTGGGGGTGGGGGCTGAGTAAGAGATAAGAAAGAGGTCCAACTTTATTTATTTTTCCTAAATGACAACCCAATAGAAGTCTTATTTTGTAACTGGTTCTATTCAGGAAAACTACATATTTGTCAATGTGTAACTGGCCACCTTGCTGACCTCATAGTTGAATAGCTGTTCAAGTGATAAAAGGTAACCATCTTCTGCAAATTCGCTTCCTCCCTTTAATTATTTACTTATTCCTTAATAGACATAGGCATATGCCTATCATATCATTTATTGCATATCGTTTATTGCCTCTTCTAGATCCTTGTTTATTTTTTACCTTTTTCTGCTCTCAAGGCCTGAAACAATGAGTCAAAACCCCACCATTTACTGTGCTTCTGTCCTTTTCTCCCAGCATTTCTGAGGCTTCTGGAGAATGTTATTCAGAATACAGATATTCACCACTGTTTTGACTCCATTATGAATTTGTCTTTATCAATATGAAATGACTCTGGGTCTCAGTTCCTACTTTTGACTTTTGCCATCAAATTCCATATTGAGAGCTACCTCTCCCTCTCTCTCTCCCCCCACCCTGCATTTTTCTGGAAGACCTTTGCCCCCACATTTACTCCTAACCTTTTCCTTTTGGTATCTCTTTAAGGTGTGTCTCAACAACTAATTTTGTTTGAGTTTGGTTTTTGATCAGATCCTAGTTGTGGCAGGACCTGAGTTTCTGAGGCTGGGCTTTGATAGTAAATGAGATAAATGTACTCATTAGTTTTTGGCTACTATTGTAACCAGAAGTGGGGTCCAGCTGCTCGCAGCTCAAAAGCCAATAAAGAGGCAAGCTTGGTGGAAAGGAAAGTTTGCTTTATTTTGAATGCCAGCAACCGGGGTGGTGGGGGTGGCAGGCAGCACCTATTTCTGGGTCTACTTGGACAGTACTTTGGGCAGCTGAGAAGCTGCAATGAATTGCTGGCTTTTGAGAAAGTTTCTCTCCCTCCTCCACTCCGCTGATCCTCCAGGGCGGGACAGCCCCTGTTTTGCAGCTATTGAGTTACCTGCCTTGGCCAAGGTAGGGTGGTGTATTGCCGAAAGCCTGCTTTCAGTTTCAAGGTTCGTTGGATTCGCTGGCAAAATAACCACTCGTCTCACACAACTGAACAGATTTAATTAATTTCTTTAATAGAAGATTATTTAACATAATTTCAATATACAGTCATTAGAAGGGGATGAATAAAAGTATTAGAGAGATATAACCGAGCATACATCACCAGATTGGGCCAACACCTTCATCCAGGTTCAAACAGCAGCTGGGAAGTCCCGAGTAACAGCAGTCTGAAGTCCCAGTTGGGAAGGGTCCCGGGCAGCGCGTGGCCGCAAACCGATATCATCTGTTTGCGTGCAAAAATGCAGCTCTGGTTCAATTGTAACAATGCTGTTGATTTCACCATGTGAGTCACAAGATTTTCCAGACCGCAGGGGACTGGCCAAGTCCCCAGGGCTCAAGAAATTCCAAGACCCACTCCCTTTCTTATGGTAAGTGCTGCCTGACTAGTTAGTAACAATTGTTAAGTGTGTAAACAGGCAGGCAGCACAGTCGAGGCAGGGTCACAAGTCAGTCAGAGGCCTACTTCTGCCTCTGAAGCCTGAACAAGACTACTTTACTAGTTTTCCCAGCAGGTGGGAAACCCTGTCTTTCCATCCAGTCCCAGCCACTGCACCCTCCCCTCTACCTGCAACTCTGCCCGCTTTGGCCCATGATGCATCTGGGTCCTGCAGCCCACACACCTCTTCCTCACACTTTTCTCTGGGCATAGCCCCTGTGGCTTTTCTGCTTGCATCCTCACAGCACTGGGCACAAAGTAGGTGACTAATAATACCGGGTTGATTGTTTAGGGGGAAGTGATGACAAAGTTTTGCCATCAGGAATGTGTGTTGTGGTATCTAGAAGTGTGCTCAGGAAAATTGTGTGTTTTTAAATGCAATTGACATGTTTGCTGAAATCGTAATCATGATCATTCACGTTTATTGAGCACTTACTATGTGTCAGGCATCATGCTAGTATTTTGCAGGTTCATGGTCCTAACAATTCTGATGTTGGTACTGGGACCCTCCCATTTTGCACAAGAGGAATCAGGTTAAGTTGTTTGCGCAGGGGTTGAAGCAGAGGTTAAACAGAGGTTAAGTTGTTTGCACAGGGTTGAAGCTGCAATTTCAGCCCAGGAGTCTGCCTCCAGGTGGCTGGAGTCAGTGCCCGGAGTCCAGTACTGAGAGGCCCAAGGTTCGATCCCAGCCCCCATTTTGCCCCCAACTAGTGGGGGATCCTGGGCAAGCCACATCTTGCTCTCAGAAAGAAGGGCTAGGCTTGATCAGGGGTTGCAGTGTCTACCGGGCATGGAGGGGCCCAGGCAGGTGCCCTAAGTTACAGAGGGCCAAGGGTGATTGTTGCCATGTGGGCACATTGTCCTGGTGTGGTCTTCCAGCATATTCCCAAGAAGCCAGAAATCCTGAGTTTCGTATGCCACCTCCTTCCTGACTTGTGGATTTCAGTAATTAATTATTTACAACATGCCACACATCAAAATAATACATCTGCTGCTCTCCTGCGGCCAGTGAGTTACCAGTTTACAAATCCTGAGCTAGGTCATCTGTAAAGGCTCTTCTGCCGTCAAAATGCCAGATTCCAGGGCTTCCCTGGTGGCGCAGTGGTTGAGGGTCCGCCTGCCGATGCAGGGGACACGGGTTCGTGCCCCGGTCCGGGAGGATCCCACGTGCCACGGAGCGGCTGGGCCCGTGAGCCATGGCCGCTGAGCCTGCGCGTCCGGAGGCTGTGCTCCGCAACAGGAGAGGCCACAACAGTGAGAGGCCCACATACCGGGAAAAAAAAAAAAAAAAGCCAGATTCCAAAGTAGCCCCTGCCCTCCAGGGGCTTCAGTCTCCCCGGGAAATGTACCAGCATACACCCACACCAGGAAAACCCTAAATGGAGGGTCCTGGGTCCCAGGACTGGGCAGCCAGATGAGGTTTCCTGGGGGGTAGGGTCCTGCAGAAATCTGGGATATGGACGGGAGGGAGATGGCGCCCCAGGCAAGGAGCACTGCACAGGCGAAGGCAGAATTTTGCCCTCTCTCCATGGGTCCTCTGGGCATGCCCAGAACCAGGCCTGTCCTGGGCTATTAGTGGGCCAGCTTCGCAGGTGAGGAAATGGAGCTTAGTGACTCACCTAAGGCTCCCAGACAGGAGGTGGTGAAGTGGGACTGAAAGCAGGTCGGGCTGCATTCTGCATTCTGCCTCCCAGAGAGGAAGAGGTGGCAGCCCGAGGATTGTGTTCCCTCCAAGGCGGAAGGAGGAAAGGAGTCTGGAACTGGAGAGTCAGTTCTGTATGTGGGAACCTGGAGGGGAGCTTCCTGGGTGGGGCATAGCCACAGGGCTGCCCCTGCGGGTTCTAGAAGAGAGACGAGGAGTTAAAGGCTGACCATGTGAATTGAGCAGAACCAAGATTAGCGTCATGAGGAGAGGTAGGTGGAGCCAAGTGCTGCAGGGGACCAGCTCCAAATCCCATCACCAGCCTCAGCAGAGCCCCTACACCCCTGCAGACCCTACCCCTTTTCCCATCGGTAAAAGGAGGTGATTGGCCCAATCAACATCTCTTTCCAAAATGGTGCATGTGCCACCAGTATTTCAGGTGGTACCTCATGGGGAACTTTTTTCCTTTATTAATTTTAATAGTCATATGTTAATTTCCATGCAAATTAGAAAAACATAATTGTCACCAAACCTGGCGTTGCACCATAGCAAAAACAGCTAACCCTTAGTGAGCGTTCTCTGTGCGGCAGGCACTGAGACGACGCATTAACGCATTGCATCTCATGACAAACCATGAGGTCGTGACTATCATTGCCCTCTATTTACAGAGGGGGGAAATGAGGCACAGAGGCAAACTCAGTTGTCCAAAATCATCCAGTTAGTTAAGAGGCAGAGCTGTGTTCAAGTCCAGGCAGCTGGCTCCAGAGTCTCACTCGAAGCTGTAAACAAAGAATGTTGTCTGACATTCCAGCTCTCCGAGGATCTAGCTGCAACCCACAGAAGTTGACCACGGACGGGGCTCCCTGGGGGGAATTCAGGATGGAAAAACAGCATGAAGCATTCTGTTTTGGATATAGAGCCCCTAGACAGTTAAGATGCATATCTAAGGAAGAATTTCAATGACCCAGAAATCTTGCATCTTCCCGTCCCTAGAAAAACACTAAAATCATTAGCTAGAGCTATCTGGGTTTGTGTGTGTTTGTGTGTGACCTTTTACCAAGATGTATGCACGACTATGTGTATTTCCCAGCCGAGAAATTCCTACATATCCTGGCTCCTCCCCTACCTCTCCCGAGCAGTTCCTCAGAGCTATCTGAGGCTGTAGTCCTCAGTAAGACCCATGAATAAAAACTGAAACTCACTGCCCTTATGTTGTGCGGTGCTGATTTTTTTTTTTCAGTTGACAAAGCCCCTCCAATATTTTTCCTTAGACTGAGGGTAACTGCACAGGTGGTATGACACAGGTAACTAGGAAGGTGGTAAACAGATCACAGAATGGTTCCAGGGGGGCTCCAGTCAGGCAGTCTCCCAGGGCCTGTCCAGAGAGGGAGCTCTATAATTTGAGGAGAAAAACTCCAGACTGCAATTTTATATCAGATAACCTTATTTTTGTAACAGGTAGTATGTTTTTTTAATGTTTTTTTGACAATGATCCTGACTTTTTTTAATATTTATTTTATTTTTGTGTTTTGGCCGCATCGGGTCTTCATCGTGGGATGCAGCATCTTCGTTGCAGCATGCGGGATCTTTTTGTGGCGTGCAGCCTCTTCGTTGCAGCATGTAGGCTTCTCTCTAGTTGTGGCATGCAGGTTTTCTGTCTCTAGTTGAGGTGTGCGGGCTCAGTAGTTGTAGCGCGTTAGCTTAATTGCCCCACGGCATGTGGGATCTTAGCTCCCCGACCAGGGATCAAACCCACGTCCCCTGCGTTGGAAGGTGGATTCTTTACCACTGGACCACCAGGGAAGTCCCCAGATAGTACGTTTACATGGTTCACAAATCTAAATTATATAAAAAGCTCTATACTGAGGTGCTGAACATCCCAGCAGTTTCTGTGTGTCCTTCAAGGGCTGCTTTGTGCAAATACAAGCAAAGAGAACATATTCTTCCTCCTTTTCTCCTGTCTACCTACCTTGATGTTGTTCACTTATCAGCTCGGCCTCGAGTCCTGTCGTTATCCTATCAGCCAGTGAGCTCTCCTGCAGCCCTCTCCTTGTAACAGGTGTGTGCTGTTCCAAGAGGCAGCCATCCCTTCCACTAGCCCCTCTTCTGTGGGTGGCAGGGAGGTTTTCTCCCATGTTTTGCTATTACCAACAAGGCCGCAAGAAATAATAACCTCGTACATACATCATTTTGTCCAGGGCAGGTAAACATTGGCTTTGGGACAATCTCACAGTGCGAAGTGGCACCTTGGAGTCATTGTTAATTGACATTTCCCATTGTGAATGAAGGTAATCTTTTCATATGTCTAAGACTTCTTTGTACTTTTTCCTCTGAACTCTTCATATCCTTTATCTACTTCTCTATTGGGTCTTTTTGTTCTTAATCTATAAAAACTCTTTATACATTAGGAAGATAAATCTTCTGTCTGTGATTTACATTGCAGTATTTTCACCCAGGATGTCATCTGTCTTTTGATCTTGTTGTTGGTATTTTTTGGCATTTTTTGCAGAGGCTGTTTTGTTGGTTTTCTTGCTTTTGTGTGTTCTAAGGTTTATGCAGTTGAAAGTATCAAATTTTTCTTTTGTGGTCTGGATTTACAAGTCATGATAGGAAAGCCTTCCCCTCTGGAAGCTTGCTTATAAAGGAATTTGTCCATGTTTTCTGCTAATAAAAAGCCACCTTGTTCGTGGGGAGGGCCCAGAAGCACAGTCTTTTGCTCGACAGTGAACCTGACTTTGCTCACCTAGTATTTTTCTCCATCCAACACTGCAGGCTGATCTGTGGAGGCAGCAGCCTCCGGCCCAGGGCAGACGTCACCATGGCCTTCCTGATACACCTGCTGGTCTGTACCTTTGGGATGGGCTCCTGGGTGGCCATCAACGGGCTCTGGGTAGAGCTGCCCCTGCTGGTATCGGAGCTGCCTGAGGGCTGGTACCTGCCCTCCTACCTCACAGTTATCATCCAGCTGGCCAACGTCGGCCCCCTGCTGGTCACCCTACTCCATCACTTCCAACCCGGCTGCCTTTCCGAGGTGCCTATCGTCTTCACTGTGCTGGGGGTGGGCACCATCGCCTGCACCCTCTTCGCCTTCCTCTGGAATGTCACCTCCTGGGTGCTGGGCAGCCACCACAGCATCGCCTTTCTGGTCCTCACCTTCTTCCTGGCCCTGGTGGACTGCACCTCCTCCGTCACCTTCCTGCCCTTCATGAGCAGGCTGCCCACCCACTACCTCACCACCTTCTTTGTGGGTGAAGGACTCAGCGGCCTCCTGCCTGCCCTGGTGGCTCTCGCCCAGGGCTCGGGTCTCACCACCTGTGTCAACATCACTGAGACATCAGACACCACCCCGATCCCCGAGACCACCAGGAGCATGGACAGCCCACAGGTACCTGGCATTACCCAGAGCTGTTGCAGCTCTGTTCTTGGTCATAAGCAAGATCCTGCGGAGGGCTGGTGTTCCCTAGATGTTGGGTAGACCAGTGTTCTTGACCTGGCAGCGCTTTAGAGCCCCTGGGGGAGCTGCTGAGACATATGCCAGCGGGCACCCCCCTCACCCCCAGCCCTGAAATCCTTGGGGTCAGGTGTGTTTTGGAATCTGGAGTTTCAGATTTTAGAACACACTTGCCCCAAGTCTGGGACAGGGCCTGTGACTCAGCAATGCAGCACAGTGACCCCCGCTGCCCACAGCCTGGGGCGTTCGTGCCCAGTAGGCAGATGAAGGCTGTAAATAGACTCATATCCAGCTCAAGTGTTGCTGTCAAATGAGTCACAGAAAAATTCTGGCTTTTAGAGCTTTCCGGATTTCAGAATTGCAGATAAGGGATTGTAAACGTGTATGTATTCAGAGTTCCCCAGGTGTCGCAATGTACAGACAGGGCTGAGAACCATAGACTTTAGACGTTGCTTCAATACCTCGTGCTGTTACAACATCAAACTTCCTCACTGGATTTTGGACAGTATATACACCTAACACTATCCAAACCACCGCAGTACAGCCACGTTTGCGAACCAGTGGCCTGGGCCACCAGAGCATGAAAGCGTTTTTCTTTTTCGAGACTTTGAACTAGTTGATAACATTTAAATTTTTTGAAATGTCACATACATAAATCTAGAGGCATGATATCTCTTGGAAAAAGGTCGCCACAGGGCGCCTTTGGGTGGGGCCGCTCTCCTGTCTCCAGCCAGCTCCTCCTCTGAACATGTATATTTGTGGTTACCTGCCCTGGAGGGCAGTCGGGGGGACAGCTGTAGCTTCTGGGTCAGAAAGAACCAAGTGCGCTGGCTTCGCCACGTACTCCCCGGAACCCTCAGGTAAGACAAACCGTCCTGACACCTCTGTGCCCTCTAAAACCAGGGGTGACGGACCCCACTGCGCGGGGCCGTCAGAAGGCGCACGCGAGCTGCTACGTGCAGCGTGCTGCCGTGCAGTGAGCAGTCAGTCAGTGTGAGCGTTTATTATCCATCACTTACTTATTAATAATAATGCCTAATATTATTGTATACAGGCAGACCTCGGAGATAATTGAGGGTTTGGTTCCGGACCACTGCAATAAAGCAATATTGCAATAAAGAGAGTCACACAAATTTTTTTTGGTTTCCCAGTGCATATAAAAGTTATGTTTACCACTATATGTAGTCTATTAAGTGTACAGTAGCATTATGTCTAAAACAACAATGTACATACCTTCATTAAAAAATACTTTATTGCTAAAAAATGCTAACCATCATCTGAGCCTTCAGCAGGTCGTAATCTTTTTGTTAGTGGAGGGTTTGAAACATTTCGAGAATTACCAAAATGTGACCCAGAGATACAAAGTGAACAAATGCTGTTGGGAAAATGGCACCAATAGACTCGCTCGATGTAGGGTTGCCACAAAACTTCAGTTTGTGTACACACACACACAAAATGCGACATCCACGAAGTGTAACAAAGTGAAGCACAACGAAGCAAGGTGTGCCCGTATTGTCATCATTAATGAGGTTGTTACCTGTGCCCTGACATCATCAGGGATCCGACTGACCCTTGTTTTGTCTTTCCCAGGGAGCTAGCAGCACTTTGGTGTCTGAGCTCGCTAGGACAGCACCCTCCGTGGTCCACCTGGAAAGCCACTACCTCCCCGCCACCTTCTCGCCCTTCGTCTTCTTCCTCCTGCTCTCCTTCATGATGGCCTGCTGCCTCATTGCTTTCTTTTTCCTCCAGCGTCTACCCAGGCGCTGGGAAGCTTCCATAGAAGACCTCCTCACCTCTCAGGTCACCCTCCACTCCATCCGGCCGCAGGAAGGGAAGGACCTGGGCCCCCCAGGCGCGGAGGACAGCGGGAAGGGCCAGGAGCCTCTGGAGGAGAAGACAGCCCCCCGGCACCTGGCCCACCTGACCTTCATCTACATCCTGGTGGCCTTTGTGAACGCGCTCACCAACGGCGTGCTACCCTCCGTGCAGACCTACTCCTGCCTGTCCTATGGGCCCGTGGCCTACCACCTGTCCGCCACCCTCAGCTCCATGGCCAACCCTCTCGCCTGCTTCCTCTCCATGTTTCTGCCTAACAGGTCTACCCCCACCTGGCCCTGGAGAACTCTGGTTGGGGGCACACTTCATGTCAGAACCCAGAATCCCACACCCACCTATCAGGCTGCATGTGTAGTGGTTAAGAATATGGTTTCTGGGGCTCAACTGCCTGGGTTCAAAGCCCGGCTCTGCCACTTACTAGCTTTGTGATACTGGACAAGTCACTCCACCTCTCTGTGCCTCAGGAATCTAGAAAGTGGGGATAATCATAGATCTTCTTCCTAGGTTGCTGGGAGCATAAGACGAGCTAATCTGGTAAAGCTTTTATAGCAGTGGCACATGTCAGGTCCACCGTCACCGCCATTGGCCCATGTGGAGGAGCAAGCAGGAAGTGAGGTTCCCATTTACAAATGGAAACCCTGAGGCTTGGAGAAAGGGTCTGCCGTGGTCTAATTCCCAGGATCTCAGCCCTGCCCTCCTGCCTCCGGCCCATGCCGGCTCCCTTACAGCTGCAGTTCTAGAAGAATGGCTGGGCAAATTGATAAAACGCAGATTGATCCAGCCTAGATTTCAAATTTTTTTTAATATAAATATTTATTTATTTATGGCTGTGTTGGGTCTTCGTTGCTGCGCGCGGGCTTTCTCTAGTTGCGGCGAAGCGGGGGCTGCTCTTCGTTGCGGTGTGCGCGGGCTTCTCATTGCGGTGGCTTCTCTTGTTGCGGAGCACGGGCTCTAGGCGTGCGGGCTTCAGTAGCTGTGGCTCGAGGGCTCTAGAGCGCAGGCTCAGTAGCTGTGGCGTACGGGCTTAGTTGTTCCGCGGCATGTGGGATCTTCCCAGACCAGGGCTCGAACCCGTGTCCCCTGCATTGGCAGCAGATTCTTAACCACTGTGCCATCAGGGAAGTCCCAATTTCATATTTTAATAAGCAGCCTAAGTGGTTCTGATGTAGGGACTTCGGATCCGCACAGGAGAAACACCCACCTTGGGGTTGTGAAACTTTAGGTGTCCCTGCCTCCCACGTGCTCCTCTGCCCTGCCTGGCCTCACAGCCTCTCAGCCCTGCCCACCCCCCACCCCCCAGCCCGGGAAGGAGGAGTAATGAGGACAGGAGAGTTGGACAGAAGATGTCACTTTGCCAGAAAGCTGATTTTTCTCCCTTGAGGTTTAAAAACTGTGGAGGGAAGCTGGAGATTTCTCAGGGAGCAGGACCAGAGGCCACAGACCTGTGGACGCTGAGACGCCCAGAATGTTAGAAATACAGAGTCTGAGAGTCTCAGAATTCAAGAATTTTGGAGCAGAATGAGTCCTTAGAGGCAGGGCAGCCCCTCCACTGTCACCTATGGGTGCATACCTGTCAGTGTTCTGAAGAATGTGGCCAGGGAGACCCCAGGGAAAAGGCCTCAAATGAAGGATGGTGTCCTCAGTGGTCAGACCGAGGGCCTACATGGAAGGCCACCAGTGTAGTGCCTCTAAGCCAGCCACCAGGACCCCCAGATCATGCAAACCTCACGTTGTAGACAAGGCAGCTGAGGCTGGAGGGAGAAGGGTCACCTGAGGTCGCACAGCACACACCCTGCAGTGCCAGTAACATGATCCAAGCCTCCCGCTCATCAGCGCAGTTTCCTGGCTGGGCTGGGGAGTATCACAGCAGGAAATGGCAGCAGATGGTAGCAGGTGGGCCCACAGCCAGGGCCAGGCCCTGCACACTCTGCTCCCCAGCCCCACAAGACTCATTACGCAGGTGAGGAAACTGAGGCTTAGGGACCAGTCCTGCGGGTGGAACTGAGATTTGAACCAGGCTCATGTAGCACTAGTGTCTATTCTGTTTTTCCTGCTGGGATGCTGGGCCCTGCTGTTAACACTCAGGATGACTTCGGCCAGCCTTGACCCCAGGAACCTCGCTGACCCACTTGAACTGGGTAGCCTGGAAGTTTCCACATGGGTCTAACCTCTAAGCCTGGAGACTCTGACCACTCCCTGTGGCCCCCTGGGGCTGGGGCAGGGTGGGGGAGTAGGGGCAGAGGTCAGGCTACTCACCTCCTCTATTCACGTCCCACCCCCCGCTCTGTCCTAGGTCTCTGCCATTCCTGGGGGTCCTTACAGTGCTCGGGACCGGCTTTGGGGCCTACAACATGGCCATGGCCGTGATGAGCCCCTGCCCCCTCATGCAGGGCCACTGGGGTGGAGAAGTCCTCATCGTAAGTATCTGGCCTGTGGAGCTGTCCGCCTCCCACCCCCCAGCTAGCCAAGGCCTGGGAGGTCGAGAGTATAGCCCCTTCTCTTGACCAAAGTCTTTGTGGTTACTCACTCAGGAAGCCCAAGGTTGGGGGGAGGGGGAGGGATGCTTCTTATTTGGAAACAGAGGCTTAAGAAGGTGAGCTGGCTGGTCCAAGGTGACAGTCCAGCTTCTCCCCTGAATGCCACACTCTTTCCACTATGTGTATGTCAGCGTGGCCTTCTCTTAGTTGCCCTTGACTTGATCATGAGACAGAAAAGCTATTGGGCTCTCCTTTGTCCTTGGGGAGGTCAACTCAGGGGGCCCCGTTAGTCCAGCAGTCACCCGCAAAAGGCTCTCCTTGAACTTAGGGGTTATTCCATGGGGTCCCCTTAGCCCTGTTCGGTCACCCTAGAAGCGCCCTTCGCCCTTGGGGCTTGCCCCAAAGTTACCTTCACTGCTGAGTCTCTCCCAACCAATCCCCGCAGGTGGCTTCGTGGGTGCTGTTCATTGGCTGTCTGAGCTATGTCAAGGTGATGCTGGGCGTGATCCTGCGTGACCGTAGCCGCAGCGCCCTCTTGTGGTGCGGGGCGGCGGTGCAGCTGGGCTCACTCCTCGGAGCGCTTATCATGTTCCCACTGGTCAACGTGTTGAGGCTCTTCTCATCCGCTGACTTCTGCAGCCTGCAGTGCTCCACCTAGGCCAACTGAAGTGGCGTGGTCCATCACAAGGCCCCGCCCCCATGACTAACACCCGGAAACTGGGACCCCTCGAGGCAAGGCGTGTGCCCAAGTTCGCAGAGCCAGTGGTAGGGAGCTAGGAGGCAGAGCTCTTTAACTGATTTGCAGCACCCTGCTGGAGGATGATAGAAGCGGAACAGCTGGGAGGTTGAGCTGCCCATTATAAGCTATGTGACCTTGGGGAAGTCACTTGATTGCTCTATGCCTCTGTTTCTTCATCCATAAAATGGGGATTATAAGAAATAACACCTACTTCATAGGTTTGGCACAGGGATAAAATGCAGAAGCACCCAGCACATCCTGATCTGACGCCCAACAGTACTAACAGGAGTGACAATCTACAAAGCCTAGAAGTGGCCAGAGGCGTTGAGAGATGACCCCTTCCCCATATCCTTTTTCCCCCATCGTCTCAGAGAAGCTTCTAGAAGACAGATGGCTAACGGTGGAATCTCAGGCACCTTGGCTTCCCAATTCCCAGTATGGAGGAACACTGCACCCCATGCACCCCTTCCTGTCACCCCTGCTGACACAGGAAGGCCCACTCCTTGGAGATTAAGTGACCTCCTAAGAGGCAGAGAGAGGATTGGGGCAGAGGGGCCACAGCAAGACTCTGAACGTGAGTCCCCCCCACCCCATTCACCGGCCGACACTGAACTGGGAGGCAGTCCTCTGAACTGGGGGGAGGAGGAGAGTGGGGGAAGAGTATGTTAGCTACCTGATAGTTTTTTGGTTTTACTTTTTGTTTTTCTTTTTTTAAATAAAGACATTCCTTGCTTTTACACTAAGGTCAGCCTTCCAAGAAAAAGTCCAGCATGAACACCAAAAAAAAAGTTTCAATATAATCAGCTTTCAGTTGGTCCTAAGGTCAAGGCTGAGCTCAGAAATAAACAGAATCAAGGGCTTAGAGAATGTCTGGTCCTGGGACTTCTTTGCTTTAGAGGTTTGTTTTGTTTGCTTGCCACCACCCTTCCTTTTTAATTTTGAATAGATAATACAGTCACATGTTTCAAAAGTCAGAAAATATAAAATGATGTTCAGCAAAAAAATTCCATCCCTGTCCACTCCCCCCTCTGCCCAGTTCCCCTTAACACATACATGAGCACTTTTATTTGTTCCCTGTTTACTCTTCCAGAGATTATGCAAATATAAGCAAATTCAAACATAGAGCCTTTTTACATAAAAAGTAGTAAACTGCTGTGTACTTTGCACTTTCAGGCAACAGTGAAAATGCAGAGAGCCTTCTTGTTCTTTGTCGTGACTGCATAGTATTCCACTGTGTGGAGGTGCCAGATTTGTTCAACCAGCCCTCTGTAGAAAGACATTTGAAGGTGTTGGAGACAAAATTAAACACTAAATCTCCCACCAACCCCAAAAACCTCTCCACAAAAGTAGAAAAGAAAGAAAATAGTTTTACTATTGAATATATGTTCAACCTGATTGTGGTGCACATCACAGACGGTCTGCTAAAGAGATTGCACAAGCAGAAACTCTACCCTTCTATATAGTCCAGTAGACACAACCTATTACATCCAGGTTCTCAAATGATAACCTCAAGTAAGAGAAGTAGATAACACGGTTTGTCATTCTGAACTCAGCTAGTGATTGGGGTGGCTCTCTGTGTTAGCTAATTGTCCTTAACCACAGGAAAGAAGTACTCATATCTTTATGAAAGGAGGTGGCTTCGCAACTTGGAGCCAAACCCTGAGTTAAGCTCCCACACTCCGGAGACTGGGTGATAGGGGTGTGGCTTTCTGATATTTACATTGCAGACAGAGGGTTCCCTTGTGTGGTAAAACTGGCAAGAGGCTCATTCAGCTTTTCTAAAAGCCTCGCATACATGCAAAAAGGAGCAGAGAAAGAATTTACGTTTTCTAAATTAAATGCTCAAGAAAAGGGAGTGGGGATGTCTCTTTCCCTTTTTGGCACCAGAGAGAAATGTTTTTATTTGTATTTGCCCTTACAAGGGCATTTGGGTTGTTTCCAGTCTTCTCTCCCAGAAAAGACATTGGAGTAGATAATGAGCAAGAAGACCATCTCTCTACTGACGTGGGAATATGCTCCAAGATTAATTACACACGTGGGAAGCAGATGCAGAAGAACGTGTAGAGTGCGGTGCTGGCCGTGCTAATACACTCTGTCGAGCACTAGGTGGGAGGGCGGGTGACTTGCTGTTTGGAAAAGGCACCTCCATCTGACAGCCCTCTCTATGGTTTTGCTTCCGCCCTCCCCCTTGGAAGCCTGTGACCTTGACAACCTTTTAGTTACCAGGCACAAGTCAGCTGTCCTCCACCTCCTCCTCTGTACAATGGAGATAATAAAAGCCCCTCCCTTTCAGGGTGGTTGTGAGGGTTAATCAGCCCCACACCTGCAAACAGTGAGTGCTCAATAACTGTCATTAAAAAGTTTCCACTTTGAGAGAATATCTGCTATGGACCCTGGATGCCCCTTCCACCCCACCCCCACCCACCCCCTCCCTGAACTTAAGTCCAGTTGACCCACGTCACGTGATGTCTCTACAGTCCAACCAAGGAAGTTTCCCTGAAGAATGAGAGCAGAACTCTGGACTCTGCCTAGGGTTGGCAGCGGGTGGGCATCCCTGAGGACGACCCCGCTCCCCAAGCTGGTATCTCAGGGTGGTTGGAGGGAAGGAGGTAAAGCAAGGAGGAAGGAGCCTTCTGGGTAGCAGAAACTGCACTTGCAAAAGCGGTGGGGCAGGAGGCAGCAGGCCGCATTCAAGCACCTAAAAGGAGGCCAGGTTAGGGAGGCCAGGGGCAGGCACAGGGGCAAGGGCCTGAGAGGCCAAGGTTGTGAAGGGGTGGAGGGTTGTGTTGGCCTCTGTGGGTTTCGGCGGGGAGGTGGTGATATTGCAGGGAACCACAGCAGATACAAACAGACTTGGAAACTACTGCAGCCATCTGGGCAGAAAGGGCCCTGCGCTGGGTGAGCCATGCAAAGGCCAGCTTATCACACAGGCTGACATATACGATTTGTCCTTTTTGGTCTCCTAAGAAATTTTCCTGGAAGTCAACGACTGATTGAGCAAAGAGTCTCTAAATAAAAAGGACAGAACGACCCTCCTTCCACCCCAGGCCATGGATGGGAGCTAAAGGGATCCGAGTATGGAGAGCAGGTAAGGTCCCAGCCTCTGCCCCGAGAAACCAGAGCAAGAAGGGCTGATCTGGTTTGAAGCTGGCCACCCAAATCCCGAGTGGGGGTCCCCAGGAGACATTCCCTCCCACCCTTTTGCTGGTAGTATACTCTGAGAAATGTTTAGCACTGTCTGGAAAACAGAGCCTGAAAAGTGACACCTGGGGCAGGAGTCTCACAGGCCCCGGTGCTCTGGGGAGATTGACCTGGTCAGAGCTGCCCTAGGTTTAGGCAAATCCAGCCAGCCTCTGCCCGAGAGCGCTGAGCCCGAACCCAGCTTCCGCCCCGTCCTGTCATTTTCTGCAGTGGAGACACCCTGCAAACCACCTTCCAGAGAAACTGCAGAGAGCAGGGGGCACGGCGGTATGGTTTGATTTATACCTTCTAATGCTTTAGACGGATGGCACATGGGCCTCTGAGTGGGTCCCAGGCCCTGCAAATGGGGTCACGTGCGAGCAGTGGTCCTCGCTCTTCAGGGCTCCGCGCTCCACGAGGGAAGGCTTGCATCTGGACTGTTTATCCTGGACCCACAGGCCTCACCATGCCTTGCCCTGAGAAGGGCTCAGCGAATATTACTTAGTGGTGGGAAGAACGGCCTCTCCAAAGCTGTGCGTGCCCTGATTCCTGAAACCTGTAAATATGTTACCTTACACGGCAAAAGGGGGTTTACTGATGGAATTAAGGTTACAACCTTAAAATAGCGAGTTTATTTTGGATTTCTTGAGTGGGCCCAATCTAATCACATGAATCTTTAAAAAACAGAGAATCAGAAGAGATTCGGCTGAAGAAATGAGAAGAAAGATGCGGCACCATACACTACAACAGCAGAAAACCCAAACAATCCTATTAAAAATGGCCAAAGGACCTGAATATATGTTTTTCAAAAAAAGACACACACATGACCAACAGGTACATGAAAAGGTGTTCAACATCACTAATCATCAGGGAAGTGCAAATTAAAACCACAATGAGATATCTACCACATGGCTGTTATCGAAAAGACAAGAGTTAAGTGTGCGTGGGGATGTGGAGGAAGGGCAATCCTCGTGCACTGTTGGCGGGAGTGTAAATTCACGCAGCCACTATGGAGAACGGTATGGAGGTTCCTCAAAAAAATAAAAATAGAACTACCATACGATCCAGCAATCCCACTTCTAGGTATATAACTGAAGGAAATAAAATAACTATCTCAAAGAGATATCTGCACCTTCATGTTTATTGCAGCCTTGTTTACAATAGCCAAGACATGGAAACAACCTAAGTGTCCATCAACAGATGACTGGATAAAGAAATGTATTTTTATACACAGTGGAATAATAATCAGCTATAAAAAATAAAGAAATCCATGGGGCTTCCCTGGTGGCACAGTGGTTGAGAATCTGCCTGCTAATGCAGGGAACACGGGTTCGAGCCCTGGTCTGGGAGGATCCCACATGCCGCGGAGCAACTAAGCCCGTGTGCCACAGCTACTGAGCCTGCACATCTGGAGCCTGTGCTCCGTAACAAGAGAGGCCGCGACAGCGAGAGGCCCGCACACTGCGATGAAGAGTGGCCCCCGCTCGCCACAACTAGAGAAAGCCCTCGCACAGAAACGAAGACCCAACACAGCCAAAAATAAATTAATTAATTAATAAACTCCTACCCCCAACATCTAAAAAATAAAGAAAGAAAGAAAGAAAATAAAATAAAATAAAGAAATCCTGCCATTTGTGATAATATGGACAGACCTTGAGGGGCACTATGTTAAGTGCAGTAAGTCAGACAGAGAAAGACATACTGTATAGTCTCACTTATAAAATCTTAAAAAAAACTGAACTGATAGAAACAGAGTAGATTGGTGGTTGCCGGTGAAACCATGCATCTCAGAGTGGGACTTGAACCCAGTCTTTTAACTGTGATCACACACCTGGTCTCAGGACTTAATGAAGCTCAGGTTCTTGATGTCTCATCACAGAATGAATTCAGTGAGAGACAAAGTGATAGGTAAGAAGCGGGTTTACTTAGAGAGAAACACACTCCACAGACAGAGTGTGAGCCGTCTCAGAAGGTGAGAGTGACACCAGGGTATGGGGTTGTCAGTTTTTATAGGGGTGGGTAATTTCATAGGCTAATGAGTGGGAGGAGTATTCCAGATATTTGGGGGAAGGGGCGGGGATTTCCAGGAATTGGGCCACCGCCCACTTTTTGACCTTTATGGTCAGCCTTGGAACGGTCATGGCACCTGTGGGTGTGTCATTTAGCGTGTTGATGTGTATAAGCCTCAGCGTATACTGAGGCTTAAGGTCTAGTGGAAGTCTTGTCTGCCATCCTGGACCTAGTTGGTTCTAACCATTTATGTCTTGTCATATGGCTATGTCGTTCTTTTAAAGGTTGTGCCCTGCCCACTTCACCCCTGTTTCACCAGGGGCTGGGGGTGGAGGAAATGAGGAAATGTTAGTCAAAGAGTACAGACTTCCAGTTACAAGATGAATAAGTCCTGGGGAAGTCATATACAGCATGATGACTATAGTTAACAATAATACTGTATTGTATACTTGAGGACTTCCCTGGCAGTCCAGCGGTTAAGACTCCATGCTTCCAACGCTACACGGTGCAGCAAAAACAAACAAACAAACAAACAAAACTGTACTGGGACTTCCCTGGTGGCACAGTGGATAAGAATCCGCCTGCCAATGCAAGGGACACGGGTTTGATCCCTGCTCTGTGAAGATCCCTCATGCCGCGGAGCAACTAAGCCACAACTACTGAGCCTACACTCTAGAGCTCTCCTGCCACAACTACTGAAGCCCGCGCGCCTAGAGCCCAAGCTCTGCAAAAGAAAAGCCACCACAATGAGAAGTCCGCGCAACGCAACGAAGAGTAGCCCCCGCTCGCCGCAGCTAGAGAAAGCCGGCGCGCAGCAACGAAGACCCAATGCAGCCAAAAATAAATAAATAAATTTATTTTTTTAAAAACTGTATTATATGCTTGAAAGTCACTAAGAGAGTAGTTGTTAAATATTCTCACCACACACAAAATAGTAACTATCTGAGGTGATGAATGTGTTAAGTAACCTCATTGTGGTAACCGTATATTATACATGTATCAGATCATCAGAATATACACCTTAAACTTACACAGTGTTATATGTCAATTATATCTCAATAAAGCTGAAGCAGAAAGAAAGAGAGGAATGGAGAAAGAAAGAAAGAAAGAAAGAAAGAAAGAAAGAAAGAAAGAAAGAAAGAAAGAAAGAAAGAAAGAAAGAGGAAGAAAGGAAGGGAGAAAGGAAGAGAGAGAGGGAGAGAGGGAGAGAAAGGGAGGGAGGGAGGGAAGGAAGGAAGAGAAAGGAGAAAAGAAAGAGAGAGGAAGAAAAAGAAAAAAAGGAAAGAGAAAGAAGAGGGAGAAAAAGGAGGAGGAGGAAGGAAGGAAGGAAGAAAGGAAGGAAAAGAGGAAGGAAAAAACAAAGACTTGGCAGAAGTCAGAGAGATGCCAAGTGTCCTGGCTCTGAGATTCAGGAAAAACACACATGCAAAGGCCAAGAGAGGCCCTGAGAAACCAAGCGCAGCCCTGGCTGACAGCCATCGAGGAAGCAGGATCCTGCAACTGCAAGGAACTTGATTCTGCCAGTGACCTGAATGGCACGGAAGCAGATTCTCCCCCGTGGACACCTTGATTTTAGCCCTGTGAGATCTGTTTCCGGCTTCTAACCTAAGACTTGTGAGATAATAAATTGGTATTGTTTTAAGCTGCTGTTTGAGGCAATTTGTTACGGCAGCAACAGAAAACGGCTACAATGGTGTTCCCTCTCTTGTTCTCACAGCCCCTTTAAGCTTGTAAGATGCATTCACGTGCATTGACAGTCACCCCCAGAGTCTGACATCACACTGCAGATGTGGAAGCAGAGGTCCAAATGGGGAGTGACCGAGCCAGAGTGCCCCAGAAAATGGGCTGCAGAGACAGGGCACAGACACTGGCTCTGAATCTAGGGTTCTTTCTAATGAGCTGTTGGCATAAATACTGAGGTATCACACTTCAGCTTTATCCTGGAGGAAGGTGGTCCCAAGAACTTGGAAGCATAAAATCAGGGCTGCTCTGAGGAGAGACCCACAGAGTCATCTAAAAGGGAATTGAGAGGCATTCCAACATGCTTCCTCGGGGTTGGTCAGCACTGGAATCCCCGAAAAAGAAGCATCCACCGTGTCACCCCCACTCATGTCCACCATGGTGACCATTAACTTTGTGGCTATAAAGAGCTTCCCACTGCTGCCCTTCCTGGTGGGCCAGATGCCAGGGCACAGGGCCATTGCCAAGGGACTCCACATGCCCCGGGCTCCTCCTGAGCCTTTACTGATTTAAATCTCACAGAAGGGCTTCCCTGGTGGCGCAGTGGTTGAGAGTGGCTGATGCAGGGGACATGGGTTCATGCCCCGGTCCGGGAAGATCCCGCATGCCGCAGAGCAGCTGGGCCCGTGAGCCACAGCCACTGAGCCTGCACGTCCGGAGCCTGTGCTCCGCAACGGGAGAGGCCACAACAGTGAGAGGCCCGCGTACCGCAAAAAAAAAAAAAAAAAAAAAACTCACAGAAGCACTATGAAATACTTTCTATTATTATCAGTCCTATTTTGCACATGAAGAAACTGAGGCACAGAAAGGTTAAGTTACATGAGGTCACACAGCCAGTGAGTGGCAGAACCAGGACCTGGACCCAGAATGCCTAGGCTCTGTATCACATGATCTTTCTGTGTCAGCGACATGAGTCTCAAAACACGTGAACTCGCCAGGAAAACCTTGGCTTCAGACGAGGAAACTGGGCCTCGTCAGAGAGATACAGCGCCTCCCGGTGTCATGGTCATCTGGTTTGAAATAGAAACAGAAAACTCCAACTTCATCACCCCCCAACACACACACACACACACACACACACACACGCACACACACGCACACATTCAAACTCCTCTGGAAGTGAAAAGAAGAAATTAGTGCTTTTGTAGGCAGGATGTGATTTACACATGCAGAGACTAGTGGTATCCCTTTAAGAATGAGTAGCAGAGGCGCTACAAGTTGCCAGAGTTTTGTCACATACAACGCCTTGAAATTCCGATTTGGCCGTGGCATGGCTTGTCCTGATTCACTTCATGATGTTTATAGAGGTAAAACCTGGGGAAACCGCCATGACAATTTTTGGTGTTTCCAGGACTCTGCCTTTCATTTGGAAACTGGTGGGTGATCAGCTGGCTTCTGGGTGTGCCTTAAGAAAGAAAGGCTGCTCTATTACAACTTGCAATTTGGCCCAGACCCCTGTCTTCTCACAGGGCTCAGTGGTTAGAGTGTAAGATACATAGCTTTCTCTCTTGATAGGAAAGATACTCTTATTAAGAGAACAAAGATAAGCAACAAATAGCACTGCTAGTTGCTACAATGTCCATTCTCCTGTCTCTTTCATAGTCATAGAACCCCTGATTTTTATTTATTTATTTATTTTTATTTTTTATTTGTTTTTGGCTGCATTGGGTCTTTGTTGCTGCACGCAGGCTTTCTCTAGTTGCAGTGAGCGGGGGCTACTCTTCGTTGTGGTATGCAGGCTTCTCATTGTGGTGGCTTCTCTTGTTGCAGAGCATGGGGCTCTAGGCATGCGGGCTTCAGTAGCTGCAGCGCGCAGGCTCAGTAGTTGTGGCGCACGGGCTTAGTTGCTCTGCAGCATGTGGGATCTTCCCGGACCAGGGTTCAAACCCGTGTCCCCTGCATTGGTAGGCAGATTCTTAACCAGTGCACCACCAGGGGAGTCCATAGAACTCCTGATTTTAGCTGGGCACATAGAATAAAGGCCCAGAATAAAGGCCACATTTCCCAGGCTTCCTTGTGGCTGGGAATGACCACGTGACTAAGTTTAGACAAATGGTACAAGAATAATGCTTATAACTTCCAGATTGTGTACTTAAAAGGCAGAGCAGGACCTCCAATTCCCATTTCCCCCTTCCTGCTGGCAGAAATGCAGATGTGATGCCTGGATCTGCAGCACCTATCTTAGACCAAGAGGAGGAAGCCACAGGTTGAGGATAATACAGCAAGAATATAGAAGGAGGCTGAAACCATGATTGTGGAGCTACCATTCTGCCTGGAACCCAGATCTAACGTGACAGAGAAATAATTTCTGTTTTTTAAGCTTCTATAATGTGGGGGACATTTTGTTACAGCAGTGGAATTCTCATGTTTGTATATGTATGTTTCTCTGTGTGTGTGTGTGTGTGTGTGTGCATGTGTGTGTGTGTGTGTGTGTGTGTGCATACATCCACTCACACACTCACAGTTAGTCACACAGAAAGAGGCGAGGACCTGGAAAGATATACACTGAAATGTTAGCCTAGTTAATTCTGGAGGAAAGGATTTCTTGGTGATTTCTTTTTTCTTCTTGACACTTTGCTGTAATCTGAATTTTTTTCTTTGAGCATGTGTTATTTCAAAACTCGACAAAAATAAAGAAAAGCCTAAAGAAGGGAGCATCCTATAAATAGATCCCATTGTTTAAATCACCTTCATTTGCTTCATATGAGCCTTCATAGGTCACACACACACACACACACACACACACACACACACACACGGACATAAGATTTTACAGAATATTTGGCTTTGTTTCCTGTGGGTTGTGGAACTTTTTTTCAGATGTTCTTTTTACTGAACAAAATGTCTTGGAGATGGTTCCATGTCTCTATGTGTAGGGTGGCCTCGTTTCTTGTAACCAGCACAAAGCACTCCCTGGCTGGGCATGCCAGGTTTACAGAAAAGCTCTGTTGATGGACCTCTGCAGTTTCCAATTTTAAGCTACTGAAAACAACACAGTGATGAAAGTCTTGAGACCTACCTCTCTGCACCGAATGGAGCTTTGAAGCTTCTTATCTGGCTCCCCTGCTTATTCACTGTGTGACCTCAGGCAACATACCGTGCATCTCTGAGTCTCTATCTTCTCACCTGTAAAACAGGGGAAATAAGGAAGCTTGCTCTGTAACATTATTGTGAGGATAATATCTAAAATGTATCACGGCTTACTGCATGCCAGGCACTTTCCTAAGTGCTTCTCAAGAGTTAACTAATTTAATGCTCGCAATAGGGTGACATGAGGTAATGCTTAGACAGATGCCCTGAAAGTTTTCTAGAATCTTCCAGCTTTCAGACAACCACCATGAAATCCTCTGGCTAAATCTTCATGTGGAACCATTTCAGAGACTTCTTAGAGTTGGTGGTCAAAGAAGATATTTGTATGATTTCAATCTTTTAAAATTTATTGAGATTCATTTTGTGGCCTGACATATGGTTTATCCTAGAGAACTTCTGATGTGCATTTAAGAAGAATGTATTCTGCTGTTGTTGGGTGGAATGTTCTACAAATGTCTTTTAGGTCTAGGTAGTTTATAGTGTTGTCCAAGTCTTCTATTTCCTTGTTGATCTTCTGCCTAGTTGTTCTATCCACTATTGAAAGTGGGGCATTAAAGTGTCCACCTATTATTATTGAATTGTCTATTTCTCCTTTTAATTCTGTCCATTTTTGTTTTTGGTTTTTTGTTTGTTTTGATATTTTATTTATTTATTGGCTGCATCAAGTCTTAGTTGTGGCATGCAGGATCTTTCATTGTGGTGCATGGGCTTCTCTCTAGTTGTGGCACACAGGCTCATTACTTGTGGCACACAGGCTCTGTAGTTGTGGCACGTGGGTTTAGTTGCACCACAGCATGTGAGATCTCAGTTCCCTGACTAGGGATCGGACTGGCATCCTCTGAATTGCAAGACGGATTCCCAACCACTGGACTACCAAGGAAGTCCCCATTTTTGCTTCATATATTTTGGGTCTCTGTTGTTAGGTGCGTATGTGTTTATAGTTTTTATAAAATCATCCTGATGAGTTGACCCTCTGATATTGCTGTTTGCATGATATATATTTTTCCATCCTTTAACTCTCAACCTATCTGTATCTTTGAATCTAGAATGTGTCTCCAGTAGACAGTATATAGTTAGAGCTTGGTATTTTTATCCAGTCAGAATATCTCTGCCTTTTGATCGAATCCATTCATATTTAATGCTATTAAGAATAGAACTAGATTTACATCTGCCATTTGACTTTATGTTTTCTATATGTCTCATGTCTTTTTTGTTCCTCTATTCTTCCTTACTGCTTTCTTTTATATTAAATGAGTAATTTTTATTATAACATTTTATCTTCTTTAATAGTTTTTTCACTTTTTTAAAATGACTGCTCTAGGTTTACTATATACATCTTATCAGAATCTATGTCAGATTGACACTAACTTAATTACAGTGAGATATAGAAGTGTTACTCCTCTATTGCTCTATTTCTTTTCACCCCTTTTTGTACTATTCTTGTTATATGCATTACATCTCATGTTTAAAAAGCCCACAACATTCCCTCTAGGAGTGTTCACTAGCAAGAAGGGAGGCAAGAGGAGGGAATATTTGGTTAGATCACCTGCTCCCCCCAAAATCTGTTCCAGGCTCCAAAGCTAATAGCAGCTTTCCTTCCAAGGAACTCGAGGAGGCTCCTTATCCCCCAACTGCCATGCACACAGCCAACAAGGTTCATAAAGATCTGGCCTGCTGGTGCCTCAAGACACCCTCCATTAGGGCTGTTGGATAGCAGGAACATTAAATAATATCCCCCAAACTGAGAAGGAACTTTGAGACCTAAAAATGAAGCAGGCAACTCCATAAAGTGCAATTATGAAGTTTACTGTGGGTAACTTACAGACAGGCAAAACTGAGCAGACAACAGTCCAGAGGCACTCTGCGCAGCTAAAAGGGATACAGGAGGATTTAAAGGCGCCAAAGTTAAAAATAGAATCTGACTACCAAGGGAAAAGTACGTCTGCACTGATGGGAACCGGGGTTATTTCTTCCCCCCCGCCCCCGGGGGTCTCATGGCCATTATTCCTTGCAGACCATTAACCATCTGTGTCAGCAAAAGGCATTCTTTCAGTTTTCATATCAGATGAAGGAAAGGGTAAAAGTTGATAAGGAACTTTTCTGGCTTGGGCACATTCTTTGTGAGTAGGTTAAAGGTCAGTCACACAAAAGGGGAGGGAGTAGGACTGCAGGTCTAAGATAGAACTGCCAAATGGAATCAGTGTGGTTCACCCACAGGGACCTTGACCTGAGGATACACGTTGCCCTGGTCAAGTTCCCCCCCCACCCACTTTTTAAAAAAAATAAATTTATTTATTTATTTGGCTGCGTTGGGTCTTCGTTGCTGCGCTCGGGCTTTCTCTAGTTGCGGCAAGAAGGGGGGGCTACTCTTCGTTGCGATGCGCGGGCTTCTTTTTTGCGGAGCACAGGCTCTAGGTGCGTGGGCTTCAGTAGTTGTGGCACGCAGGCTCAATAGTTGTGGCCCGCGGGCTCTAGAGCTCAGGCTCAGTAGTTGTGGTGCATGGGCTTAGCTGCTCTGCAGCATGTGGGATCTTCCCGGGCCAGGGCTTGAACCTGTGTCCCCTGCATTGGCAGGCAGATTCTTAACCACTGCGCCACCAGGGAAGTCTCTGTCAAGTTCCCTCTTTGACACTGCAAGTCCCATTCCCATCACTCCCTTTCCTACAGTGGGGAGACAAGAAAGTTCCTCCACCTCCTAGGCTTATTTATAATATTAATAAGTAGATTTATAATATTAATAAGTAACATTTATTGTTCAAAGAGAGCAATAATTATGGAGTAACATGGATGCTCTCATGAAACCCCTAATGAAATAGGTAATCATCTTACGGGTGAGACTACTGAGGCTCAGAGAAGTTAAGTAACTGAACCAGGTCGCATAGCTGATAAGTAATAGTTAGAGTCTGAGCGCAGGTAGTGTGGCTCCAGAGCCAACAGGTGAGATCGCTCCACTGTGCCGCTCCCTGAAAGTAGTCATTAGAGGATCCATTTCCTCCTGGCAGTGGTAAATGGTTAACATCTCTAAAGGGAAATCCCCCTGTTTGTACCATTGCCAATTTCCATGGTGTAATTACTCTCACTGTTGCCGATTTCAAGCTACAAATATGTTACTGAAAGCAGCATTGGGAAAAGAATGCACACAGTCAGCTCTCCCAGGCTGGTGCAGACTGAAAGCCCAAGGAGGGGGTCAACGGGCGGTGGGCAAGGGAGGACAGAGGATCTTTAAAGAGCTTTCCCACGGAGGAGCTCGTTGGGTCCTCCAGCAATCTGAAGTGCTGACTCTTATTCTTGTCTTACAGATGAAGAAGCTGGGGCTCAGTGAGCCTGATGCATTGGTTCAACAGTCACTGAGCATACATTCTGAGTGGGCCCCAGATGAACGGGACCAGTACTGGGGATGCAGAGATGACCCAGACCAGGTTCTAGCCTGCCTAACGGAGCTTGTGGACTGACAACAGACACACAGACGCATACACGTGGCTCCCATGGGGCCTCCCTTCAAATGGGTAGCATGACAGTTAAGATGGTGGGTTCTGGTCCCAGACTCCCTGGTCTCAAGTCCAGGCTTTACCATTTACTAGCTGTGTGATCTTGGGCTAGTTACTTATCTCTCAGCTCCTCAGTTTACTCATCTGTAGTAATGGTACCTACCTCATAGCATTGTTAGGAGGATGATATGAAGTAACGCAGACAAAGGCCTCAGAACAGTGCCTGCTGCATAATAAATGCTCAATAAATGTTAGCTGTTTTTATTATGTAACTTCAGAAATGCAACTCTGTGTGCCCAGAAAGAGAGAAGGGAGAATGAGTACATGGCGTGGGCGATTCCGCCTGGACGTGAGCCCAGCTGTGAGCAAGAGGCTGGGGGCATGGAGAGAATTCCACACATCTGAGTGAGAGCCGAATCTAAAATTACAGTGTGCAAACCAATGCAATGGCTACCACACACTGCCACTTTTTATGTTCAGAGTGTATTTATTACTGCAAAGGACTATATTCAGAAGACTGCCAATACCTTTCTTTATGAGAGATTGAAAGAATTTTTCAGAGTTTTAAAAAATCTGTTTATTTTTATAATTTTCTCCTCACATTAGAACCTAACACCCACGTTAAATGCTCTCCCTGCAGTAACTATCGTTTCAAAATGATAAGCGCTGGAATAAACAGTGGGGACTTTCCAAAGGCTATTCAGCTGGTGGTTGGGAGAGCTGGAGCGAGACCCCAGCTTGAGGACTTACAGTCCAGTGCTCTTTCTTCTTCAATCTGGGCCCTGGGGGACAACAGTGACGTTCTCCCAAAGACCCCGACCTCCACTTCTGGCTCCTTTCTGAGTGGAGGGGAGGACGGGTTCATCTGCAGAGCTTGAACTCACCCGAGGAGGGTGTTTGGAATGGGGAGAAAGGGCCTGTGGATTAGAATCCCGGCTTCACAGCTGGATCTGTGTGACCTCCCTGGGGCTCAGTCTCTATAGATAGAGGTTGACACCTACGTCAACATGTGTATATGGTACATACATTATATGTATGTATTCTGCACGCAGCAAGGGCTCTCGTGTTTACTCCCTTCCCTCCGTAAAGATGGTGGGCTCTGGATGCATGACTTTGAACCAGCAGGTGGCGCTGCAGCCCAAGAAGCAGGAGAAAGGGCAGGAAAAGGGTGTGCCTGGAGGGTTGATCAGCTGGGGTCCTGCAGATGGGGGGTGGGGGGGCATTCAGAGGGAAGGTAGTAGTCCAGACCACACGAGTGCCTCCCACGCCCGCACAGGCAGACATACCCAGCACCTCACATATGTGCATAACCAAGGATCGACCTTGCATGGGAAGGAGGCCTTCCCATACAAGATCTCCTTGAATCCTCACAACGGCCTTATGGGTAGTGCCAACGTGATTCCATTTTACAGGTAAGAAAAAATGAGCCCAGAGAAGCAAACTGAACTGTGCTAGGTCACACAGCAAGTCCATGGCAGAGCTGGGATTTGATCTTTGCCCATAATAATATTAACAGCCAACCCTTCTACATGTGTTAATACTGTCCCAAGGCCTTCTGTACACATTAACTCACTGAATCCTCATAACAGCCCTATGAGGTAGGCATTAGCATTTTTAGTTTCAGGTTACAGAGGAGGAAATGGAGGCACTGAGAGATTGGGCAACTTGCCCAAGGCCACGCAGCCAAAGCTAAAGAGCTGGGATTTCAACTCCGTAGTCTCTGCTTTAAACCACTGCACTCCTTGGCCTGCTGAGGCCTAGGGGATGCACGGACACACCCTCCTCTCCTACTCACATTCTCAGCCAGGGCGGCGCCACACTGTACAGAGTGCAAGGTCCCTGGGTGCTGTGAAGTGAACAGGGCCACAACGCACCCCTCACCTGGCCATGACACCACCTCCCCTGTCTGGCCACAGCAGGAGCCACTCCTCTGTGGTGGTGAGGGGGAGACCTCCCCTTGGAAGGACTCTGTTAAATGCTCCCACTTCCCCAAGGGAGGCTCCTCCGCGAAATTTTCCTGCAGCCCCCCCACCCCCGACACCAGGAGGTCACCCCTCCTGTGGCAGCTCCACTTATGCTGAAGGCAAGATCTCTCTCGCTGCTGCCACAGCCCAGGCTGGCAAAGAGCAGGAGTGAAGCAGGGAGAACAGTGAGGAGGCCGTGGCAATGACCCAGGTGGTGGCGGTGGACCCCGGTGGCAGCTTTGGAGGTGGGAGGAAGGATTTGGAGTCGGGATTTGTTTTGAAGGACGAGCTCACAGAATTTGATGAATCTGATATATGGGTGTGAGAGAAGTTGTTATGATATGTAATAAAATATATTGCATACATTTTGTAATACGGCATTAGTTATCAAGCGCTGCACAGCAAATGAACTCAAAACTTAGTGGCTTAGGGTGACAATAAACGTTTATATATCAAACCGTTTCTGTGGGTCAGGAATTCGGGAATGGCTTAGCTGGGTGGCTCTGGCTCAGAATTTTTCATGAGGCTGCCGTCCTCTGAAGGCTCATTGGTGCTGAAGGATTCACTTCCGAGGTAGGTCACTCACAGGGTGCTGGCTGTTGCCAAAGGGTCTCAGTTCCCCTCCATGGACAGCTCGAGCGTCCTCATGACATGATGGCTGCCGGCCCCCCAGCCAGTGACCGAGCGAACAAGATGGAAGATGCAGGGCCTTTTATGACCTAGCCTCAGAAGTCACGCTCTCTCCTTCCTGCACTACCTGTTGGCTTCACAGGTGGCCATCAAGGCAGGAACGGCAGCAGGCATGGACCCCTGGGCACCATCTTGCAGCTGGCTACCACATAAGAAGGAAATTGTTCTCCTGTCCTTTTTTTTTTTGTCTTATTTTTTTAAATTGTGGTAAAATATATATAACATAAAATTTATCATTTTAACCATTTTTAAGTATACAGTTCGGTGGCACTAAATACATTTACATTGTGGTGCAACCATCACTACCAATCATCTCCAGAACTTTAGCGTCTTCCCAAACTGAAATTCTGTACCTGATAAAAAGTAATGTCCCATTTCCCCTTCCCCCGAGTTCCTGGCAACCACGATTCTACTTTTCATATCTATGAATTTGATTACTCTAGGTACCCCAAGTAAACGAAATTATACAACTTTGGCCTTTTCTGTGACACATTTCCCTTAGCCTAACATCATCAGTGTTCACCTATATTGCAACATATGTCAGAAATTCCTTCCTTTTAAAGGCTGAATAACATTCCATTATATATACCACGTTTTATTTACCCGTTTATCTGTCGAGAGATGCTGTCGTTGCTGCCACCTTTTGGCTGTTTCGAATAATGCTACTATGAACAGGGTGTACAAATATCTGTTCAGGTCTCTGCTTCCAGTCCTTTAGCTATGTACCCAGAAGTGTAATTGCTGGATCATATGGTAATTTTATGTTTAATATTTTTGAGGAACTGCCATACTGTTTTCAGCAACAGCTGCACCATTTTCTATTCCAACCAGCAATGCACGAGGATTACATTTTCTCCATATCCTCACCAACACTTGTTATTTTCTGTGTTTTTCTTTTTTAATAATAATCATCCTCATGGGTGTGAAGTGGTATCTCACTGATTGTGATTTTGATTTGCATTTCCCTAATTATCAGTAATTTTGAGCATCTTTTCACACGCTTATTGACCATTTGTATATCTTCTTTGGAAAAACGTCTAATAAAGTCTTTCGGACATTTTTTCATTGGGTTGTTTGGTTTCTGTTGTTGTTTTCTCCTTTCTTGGCAAGTATATACCCTGGACGCTGCAGCAAATCACACATTTTGGCTCTGCCTTTTTCCACTCACTCTCAGTCCATGCCAAGCCCTGCCCTATATGATGGGGATGCTGTGGGGAGCAGAACCCGAAGCTTCCTGCCCCATGGAGCTCACTCCACGGGGAACCAGGCACTCATGAGATGTCAGCTGGTGACAGAGTGGCTTTTATTTCAGGGGACAGCAGCAGGCAGCCCCAGGCCCCTTTCAACCCTTACGCCTGGCATGTCAGCTCCTCATAACACGTTCTAAAAGTCTGAAAGAGTTTCCAGCATTTTTAAAAATTGGGAGACAACATCAAAATGTAGATTTATTGCTACTCTTGAAAAACTGGAAGTTCTGACCACTTGGGCCTGCTTTCCCACCTGGCCAACATCACCGGGATCAAGGTACCAGCCCCCACCTATGCCCACAGTGTTGGCTACTGATGGCTCGCCTTTCCCAGGGGCACTCACTCCAAAGACTGGTCAGTGCAGAGCACAGAGGCCTGACCTGCCTGTTTCAGACTGTGACATCTCTGAAGGGCTGTCCCCGCTCTAGAGCTCCTGATGGGACTGCCCAAGGCCTCTGTTGCAACTGCCTAACCCTGCTACCTTCACTCCCCCAATATCTGAAGAGCGTTCCCTGGAAAACCACCTGCACCCAAATTTCCATCTCATGGTCTGTTTCCTGGGAACCCTAACCTTCAAGAAAAGCATGTGCTTGCCTGCTCCCCAAGGCCCTGGCCCAGCCCACCTGGCATTTGAGTTCTCCATCCTTGGTTGTGTCCTGGCCTCCCCACAGTGATAACAAAAGGAGGAGCTGATGCTTCCAAGACAGGGACCACGTGCTCACATTCTAGACATTGTTCTCAGCAATATACTCATGTAATCCTCACAATAAACCTGTGACCCTAAGATCACTAGGTACTTATTAAAAAGGTTAAATTTTTTTAAAAAAAATTGACAATACTAAGTGCTGGTGGGAATGCAAAATGGTACAGTCATGTTGGAAAACAGTTTCTCAATTTCTTATAGAATTACAAATACAGTTATAATATGACCCACTAATTGCACTCCTAGGTATCTACCTTAGAGGAATGACAACTCATGTCCACACAAAGACCTGCATGTACGTGTTCATAGCAGCCTTATGGGTAATCACCAACAATTGGAATTGACCCGAATGCCTTTCAACTGGTGAATGCAGAAATAAGTCATGGTGTATCCATACAATGAAATACTACTCGGCAATAAAAAGGAACAGACTTCTGACAGATGGAACCGCACGGGTGAATCTCGAATGCATTATGCTGAGTGAAAGAAGCCAGGCTCAAAAGGCTACATACTGTAAGATTCCATTTATCCAACATTCTTGCAAAGGCAAAACTATACAGAGAGACCACAGGTCATGGTTATTAGGCGTATTCATTTCCGAGGACTACTGCAATACAAAGTACCACAAACTGGGTGGCTTGAAACAACAGAAACTTGTTCTCTAATAGTTCCAAGTCCAGAAGTCTGAAATGAAGGTGTTGGCAGGGCTGCACTCCCTCCACAGTTTCCCAAGGACAGGCTGTTCCTGCCCCTTCCAGCTTCTGTGGCTCATTCCTTGGCCTGGGGCCACATCACTCCAATCTCTGCCTCTGTGGTCACATCAGCTCTTCCTCTGCATGTTTGCCTCTCTCTTATAAGGACATGTGATGGCATTTAGGGTCTGCCTAAATAATCCAGGGTAATCTTCAATTCAAGACCCCTAATTTAATCACATCTGCAAAGATCCTTTTTCCAAATAAGGGTACATTTATGAAATTCAGGGTTAGAATTTCGGACCTTTGTGGGGTCCTTATTCAACCTACTCTACAGGGATTAGGGGAAAAGAGATTAACTACAAAGGGGCATGAGGGAATTTGGGGGGTGATGGAAATGTTCCATATATCAGTTGTGGTGACAGTTGCATAACTTATACATTTGTCATGCCTCCCCCAGTTGTAAGTGGCAGAACTGGAATGAATGAGGCAGGCTTGGCACTGAGACTGTTCTCAAGGTAATCAATGCACTATTTATTACATGGGGAGAAAAATGAGGCGGGGTGGGCGTTCTGCATTCCACTGCTAATAATTAAGCAGAAAAGTTTGAAAATGACGAGAATGGATGAGCTTCCCTCCAGTGATGACATTTCACGATTCTCCAGTTCTCTGGCTTTCAGACGCTTTCCTTCAAAATTCTGTGAAGCTGAAGATGCAGCCCACCTTGGAGCCAAGAGGGTAGTTGTCTGGGATGAGCTGGCTGGGTGGGGGAGGGGAGAGGATGCTGGGGATGGATGAAAATAATAGCAGGGGGAGGGTTCTGACCCCTCTCCCCACAGAGCACTCATGCCCTTTCCCCCCTGGGACAAGGCCTCTGTCCTCTCCATTCACTCACCCCAGCTGATGCCACACACCCCCCACCAGAGACCTCCCCACCTCCTCTCATTGTCTGACAGGCTCAGATGGAGGGGCAGCCCATTAACCCCTTCCTGGCCTCATTGCTTCACTCTGCAGCTGTCACACCCGCAGCCTCAGGCCCAAGCAGGGAAGAGGACCGGGTAGTTAATCACAATTACTGCGCCGAGTGTCAGCTGTGAGGCTGGCTTCCTCCATTGACTGCCAGCCGGCCCAGGCCACGGACGACCAGCACCAACCATGCAGCAGATTCTAAGACCTACAGAGGCAAAGAGCGGACAGTCTCTTCCTGGTTCATTTCTGCGGACTTCCCCCAAAGACCCCAGCAAGGTGTCCTCCATTGTCAGGGCTGCAGCCAGTAGCCTACAAACCCCCAAGCCCGCCCCCTGCCCTCAGCACCTTTGCGTGATCCTCAGGTGGTGGACGCCTCATCTAGAAACGCCACCTCCTCCAGGAGGCCTTCCCTGAGCACCCTGGCTGATGTGGCGCTGCTGTTCCCAGTCACTCTTTATACATGCCCTGTTTACAAGCTGTTTCATTTTTCCAAAGCGCTTGTCACTACCTAGAATTGTCTCAGGTGTTGACTGGTTTAATGTGAATATTAGTTTCCTGGGTCTGAAATAAGAAATTACTACAGGGCTTCCCTGGTGACGCAGTGGTTGAGAGTCCACCTGCCGATGCAGGGGACGCGGGTTCGTGCCCCGGTCTGGAAGGATCCCGCGTGCCGCGGAGCGGCTGGGCCCGTGAGCCATGGCCGCTGAGCCTGCGCGTCCGGAGCCTGTGCTCCGCAACGGGAGAGGCCCGTGTACCGCAAAAAAAAAAAAGAAAGAAATTACTACAAACTAGATGGTTTAAGGCAACAGATATTTATTCTCTCACAGTTCTGAAGGCTAGAAATCCAGTATCATGGTGTCAGCAAGGCCATGCTCCCTCTAAATGCTCCAGGGAAGGATACTTCCTTGCTTTTCCCCAGCTTTGGAGGGTTGCCCACAATCCCTGGTGTTCCTTGGTTTGTAGACTCTTCACTCCGCCTCAGCCTCCGTCATCACATGACCTTCTCCCTTCTTGTGTCTGTGTACAAATTTCCCTCTTCTTATAAGGACACCAGTCACTGGATTAGGGTTCACCCTAATCCAATATGACCTCATACTTGATGACATGTGCAAAGACCCTATTTCCAAAGAAGGTCACATTCGCAGGTGCCAGGGGTCAGGACTTCAAATCACACGATCCCTCGGTGATTGTGCCGCAGTGAAGCATCCCACCATGTGGGGTCACCAGTTTGTTGATGGATGTTGAGCTGCCTCCATTTACTGTCTATTACAAATGAAACTGTTATGGACAATTGTGTACAAGTCCTTGTGGGGACATATATTTTTATTTCTTTTGGGCAAAAACCTAAGGGTGAAGTTGCCAGGTCATAGGTAGGTGTATGTTTACCTTTCTAAGAAACTGCTTAACTGTTTTCCAAGGTGGAATATCTGAGATGCTGTTTCATGTCAGTGTACCGTGAGTGTCCTCGTTTGTGTCTCTGGCTGTGTAGTGCTCCAGTGTATGGATGTCTCAAAATGTGTTTAACCAGTCCCCTATTGAGGTTGTTTCCAGTCCTTTGCTGTTACAAACAATACTGCTGTGAATAACCTTGTAGATATGTCACATGTCACATGGGTGAGTGCACCTGTAGGACACACTCCTAGAAGTAAAAGTCCTGAGTGTGACAGAGACTACTGGCTGTCCTCCAAAATCCAGGCTTCACTTCTTCCTTTGAAACAGAACCTACTGTTTTTGTCTGGATACATGATGCCTGGAACACACACTGTATTTCTCAGCCTCTCTTGTAGTTCACTGTGGCCATGGAATCAAGTTTGGGCCATAGGAATGTAAGTAAAAGGATCACATTTGACTTCCACAAAGGATCTTTAAAGGGACTTCCCTCCCTTTTTGACTCCTTTCTAATGACCGGAATTCTCTCCCTCTGGGATGCAGATGTGATGGCTGGTGTTTGAGCAACTATTCTGGGCCATGAAGTAGAAGCTATATACTGAGTGTGGTGGAGTAAAAAGATAGAAGGAGTCTAGTTCTCTGAACTATGGAGTACCATGCCAGCCCTAGACTGTCAGCCACCAGACTTTATTTACATGAGGGGGAAATGCCTCTACTTTGTTTAAATCACTATTAGTATGGGTTTTCTGCCACACGCGGCCACTGGGTTATAGATCCTATGCATTTGTAAGTTTGAAAAGTAGTGCCACATAGCTTTGCTTTTAGAAAGGTCATTTTGGGGGACAGAGTGCAGGTAGACTGACGCTAAGGAAATCAGGGAGACACCGGGACAGTGGTAAAGGGGGAGAATGATAAGGCCTAAGCCCTCGTGAGAGCAGTTTAGGTGGTGGGGGGTGGGGGGGTGGGACAGCCAAATTCTTTCCAAATCTAAAGGAGAGAATGATAAACTAGAAATGACAGGACAGGTGCTCCTACCCCACCCCACCCTCAGCCCACACTTTCATCTGACCCCAGCCTGCTTGGCCACCCCCCTGCACAGTAAGTTCCAGGCCCCTCCCCAGTGAGCCAATCTTCCCAGGTACACCGTACTTGCTCTTACTGCAACACTTTGTACCTGCTGAACCCTTTTATGGGCAAAGCCCTCATTTGCCACATCCCTCCACCCCCTCACCTGGCTAATTTCCACTTGCCTCTCTGGCCTTATCTCAGACTGGGCCTCCTCCAGCAAGCCCTCTCCGGCTCCCTCCTCTGCCGAAAGTCCTTCTCTGAGCCCACGCCCTGTTGCTGCCCTTCCTCTAGCATTTTCCAGGCTGTGTTATAATTGTATAGAAGTCACCCTGCAGCACTAGAGAGCCTTTGGCTGGTGAGGGAGAAACCAAGAGGGGCCTAGCCCAGGATGCAGCATTTAAAAAAACATGACCCACTTGTCAAGGCGCTATTCTCAGCACTTACACTTGCCTAACTCAAAGCAACACTGTGAATGGGCGAGTGAGGGAACGAATGAATGAATGAGTGAACGAATGAATGAGTGAACGAATGAATGAAGTACCCACCAGGGGGCGGTGGCGCTTTACCGCGGAGCACCGGGTGGAAGAGACTGGGAAGGGCCGCTTTCCCACTGCCCCTCCTCTTCGGGTCTCGCCACACACACACCCCCAGCCCCACGAGGGAATCACCCAGCCCCGCCCGCCCCCTCCCCGCCCCAGATAATTAACTCGAACCAATAAAACGCTGATTGCGGCGCCTTTGTACCCGCCGCCTCGGCATTGTCATGGTAAACGGGGTCCCCTCCCCATCCGGGCTGCCGGCCCCTCCCCAGCCCCCGCAGCTGGCCCGGAGTCGGCTCGAGCCACCTGGACGGGACCGGGGGACCCAGAGCCGTCCGGCGCCCCATCCATCTGGTCCTGCTCCCCACCCCCGCCCTCACCGTCAGCTGCGGACCCGGCCCAGCCTGGAGCCGGCGAGGGCTGCCTGCGAAGCCCGCACCTCTTTCCTCCGCCTCACCCCGTGGGACCCGCAGAGCGGGCGCCGGGGATCCCTCCTGCAAGCCTGCGGTCCGTCCTCAAAGACGGCGCGGGTGGAGGTGCGTTCATGGTCAGAAATAATAACAATGCTGAGAAGCCAAAGGGTACAGAGGGACCCAGTGGGAAAGCGCACCCCCGTTCCTAGTTCTCCAAGCAAAGCTTCCAGAAACCTTCTAACATATATACATATACATATAGGAATATATTTTAAAGAGGATACAAGTAACACAGGAAAACAAGCTGGAAGTAACCAATTTAAAGAATGCAGTAGGTTTTACAGGACTGTTCCCCCTTCATCCTCACCACCCCCCTCCCCACGACTGTCAGTTTGGGGGTATTTCTCCAGAGAGCTTTCTCTGCATGCGCACTCATAAGTGTATCTGCGTATACACACATGCATTACCCTAAATGGAATCATGCACTACCTTTTATCTACCGGTCGCTTTACTTTACTCGACAAAGAATGTGGTAGAGATCTTTCCGCGGCTGGGTTGTTTATAGAACAACACTACCGCTACCGCAGGCCCCCTCTGTCAGCTCCCACCCCCACCCCCCTTCAGCCTGGGTGTGATCTGCTGCCTGGCCTGTGTGCCTTTCCCCGCCGTGGGAGAAGGTTCTGTCCTTGTGTCCCTGTGTGAATGGGGGCAGGGTGGGATCTGTGTGTTTCTGGGCTTCCGGGAACTTTTTAGGTCTGTGAGCTGCCTTTCAGCAGAGAGAAGTGGAAAAATAATAATAATAACAACAACAGCGGCAGCAGCTGTAAAGCAGAAATATCCAAAACATGAGAAATAAGACAAAAGGAAGTCTGTGTATCTTTTCAACGTCATCCTAAGCACTGTCTGATCAGCCTGCCTGGGTCACCTGATTCTCTAGGCAATACACCTTTGTTTGACTTCGCTGTTTATTATTGCTCAATGTCCCTACTCAGTGAACTTACAAGCTATCTTGTGAAAAGAAGCACAGGGACTTCCCTGGTGGCGCAGTGGTTAAGAATCCATCTGCCAGTGCAGGTGACATGGGTTCAATCCCTGGTCCCGGAAGATTCCCACATGCAGCAGAGCAAGTATGCCCATGCGCCACAACTACTGAGCCTGCA
The DNA here is from genome assembly GCF_011762595.2 of Tursiops truncatus. NCBI lineage: Eukaryota > Metazoa > Chordata > Mammalia > Artiodactyla > Delphinidae > Tursiops > Tursiops truncatus. The sequence goes on from NC_047048.1 coordinate 58,986,100, forward strand.
CTGAAGAGCCCGCGAGACACGACTACTCAGCCCGCCCGCCACAACTACTGAAGGCCAGGCACCTAGAGCCCGTGCTCTGCAACAAGAGAAGCCACCATAGTGAGAAGCCCGGGCACCACAACGAAGACCCAATGCGGCCAAAAACCAAATAAATACATAAATAAATAAATAAAAAAGCACAGTTGCAAATGATTTCTGTCCTATAGTAAAAATAACGCAAAAGCTTGTGATTTGTTGCCCTGTAAGACATTCACCTAACTTGGCCGTCTTGTCCTCCATTGAACCAGCTTTACCATCCTGCTGGTTCCCTCATTAATGAGTTAGATAAAGCTTTGACATGTGCTTATTATATATTTGCATGAGCTTCGTGTTTTCAATTTTCTGAAAATAATACTTTGAACCAGTTAACCTTTCTTGAAGCCTCTCTCTGTGCCAGGCACCTTCCTCAGGGCTTCACTAGGAAGAAGGAGCTTAGAGGCTGACTAGGGTGACAGATCTGGGTAAGCACCGTCTCTGTGCCAGGCTCACCCACATTCTTATCTCTTACTCAACTCAAATGGCATGACATCACTGCAAGAGGAGATTTGCTTTCACATTTTCCAGTTTTGTGCATCTCTTTCCTCAAGACATAGGGCTTCGAATATGAGGCGAGGTTGGTGATAGCTGCCTCCCAGGATTGTGTGAAGGTGTGGTGGGATAATGCTTGAAAAGGCAGCTCCACCAGTAGTGCATCGTGTTACTGGTGGTTCAGCAGCCGGAAGCTCAGGGAGGGGAAGTAACCTACCCAAAGTCACAAGGTCCCAAAGCCTGGGCCATCACACCTGCTGCCTTGGTCACATAATGTCCCAGAGCCACCATTTCCACATCTGTAAAATGGGAATAACAAAACCTCCAGGGGATGTTGCCAGATGAAAGCAGACTCTGCCTGGCAGAGAGGTCAGCTGTCGTGGCAGCTGCAAACTTAGCTTCATGGTTGTGTGAAAGCTCGAAGGTGCTTATGTCACACATCAGGTCATCGGTTGAGATGCCTTTGGCTCTTGCTTTTACAGCCAGCACCCGAGAGGAGGGGTATTCTATCTTCCACCCCAACACAATGATTGTTTGCGCCCTGACCTCCAGGGTCTTGCTAGGGGGTCCTTGGCAGCTTCGTTATGGGTCTAGGGTTTTCTTTCCTGAAATGGAGCCCACCCAGATTTGGGGTCAAAGGTGGCAGCTCCCGAGACCTCAGGCTTGGAGATTGTATTAGTTTTCTGGGGCTGCTGTAACAAAGCACGAGTAACTGAATGGCTTAAAACAACAGAAATGTATTGTCTCATAGCTCTGGAGGCTAGAAGTCTGAAATCAAGGTGTGAGCAGGGCCATCTTCCCTCTGGGGCTCTGAGGAAGAACCTGCTCCAGGCCTCTCTCCTGACTTCCAGGGCTTGTCCACAATCTGTGGCATTCCGTGGCTTGTAGACGCGTCACTCCCATATCTGCCTCCATCGTCACATGACGTTCTCTCTCTATGTCTGTGTCTGTGTCCAAATTTCCCTCTTCTTATCAGGACACTAGGCATTGGATTAGGGTCTGCCCTACTCCACTATGACCACATCTCAACGATTACATCTGCAAAGACCCTATTTCTAAATAAGGTCACATTCTGAGGTTTTGGGTAGACACCAATTTGGGGGAGGGGGATGTTATCCAACCCCAACAAGCATCTCCCTGGTGATCCTGAAGGGAACCGACCCTCCCCACATTCTCTGGATTGCAAAAAACCCCAGGATTCCTGTGAGACCCTCTGGATGAGCAGTATCAAACGTCTGACCATCCTATCAGCAGGGAGCTAGGTGTTGCATTTCCTCTGATTAGATAAATAGAGCATAAGCGTGCCAAGGAGGAATGGACAGTGCCTACCACCCATGTCTCTTCGCTCAAAACTGTGCACACAAGTGCTGGGCTCTGAGCTGCCAGCAGGTCTCTGGTCTATATTTTCCTCATCTGTCAAATGGGCATGGTGAGTATACATACACAAAATTTGAGAACACACAACATTTATGGTGATAAAAATCAGAATAGTGGTTACCTGGGGGTTGGGCAGGAGGGAGCCTGCTGGGTGGTGGAAATGTTCTGTAGATCTGGATGGTAGTCACACAGGTGTGTACTTACGTAAAAATTCATTTAATTGCACACTTTAGATGTGTGTGCTCTAGGTACTTTTTTTAGTGTGTATATTTTATACCTTAATAAAAAGGTTAAAAAAAAAAGGAAGGAAGGAAGAAAGGGAGGGAGGAAAGTAAAGAGAAGGAAGAAAGATGAGCACAATGACCTTTGCCAAGCCTTGCTTCCAGAACGAAGAGGAGAGGCCCATGCCCAGACCTTTCTGCAAATGGCAGGCAGAGGGTCACCGAGATGTAGCCTTGGCAACAGAAACAGAACAGAGGGGCTGGTGTCGGTCAAGGCCTTCTTTCTTTGTTTTCTCACCCCAGGCCTCACTCCTGGAAGACAGAAAGTGGAATTTGGGAGTCACACCCACTGGCTGTGTGACCTTGGGCATGTTGCTTGCCTTCTCTGGGCCTTAGGCTCCTCACCTGGAAAATAAGGACAATACTCTCAAGAAGCATGGCAAGGACTGGGACACTGGCTGAGCTGCCCTCAGCATGGTGGTGGCCCTCTGGTCGCTGCTTCACTCCACTGCTGCTCTGCTCGCTGCTGCTCCTAGCTCAGGCCCAGCTTGGGGACGGAGCCATGCCTGAGCGCCAGCTACACTGTCCTCTAGTGGTTACAGGCAGGTGAAAAGCAGTGCTGGGTTCCTGGGTTCAAGTCCTGATTTTTCCCACTCACCACCTGTGTGACTGTGGATCAGTCGCTCGTCCTGGTTTCCCCCTCAGTAAAATGCCTTCCCTCCTGCCGTTGTCATTTCATCCACTCATGCAACCCAGGGCAGCTTCCTACACCTTTCTGTGACTCAGTCTGCTCATCTCTAAAATGGGGATGAGAACATCCTATGGCATAGGATTGCTGTGATGATGAAAGAAATCTGCACTCAGAGCAGCGACTGGCCCAAAGCAAGGACTCGGGAAGCCTTAGCTGATACCACCCTCTAGGCCCGCCCATTGATTGAACTCCTGCTGTGCGGTGGGCACCGGGCTGGGCACCGGGGGGTCCCTGTGGGCCCAGTGGTCCAGCAAGTGGATGACAAGGGAGCCACGGAGCCCCCCCCCCAAGCCTTCCAAGGCTGCTGCCTCCCAGGCTGAGCGTTTCAGCTGTACCCAGGCCAGAGGCACGGTTCTGCCAAGTGAGGCGCTGAGAGAGGCTGTCGCCGGGCGGCACAAAGGCAGCTCCGCACGTCATGGGCGGGGCCGGTGAAGAGCTCCAACCACCTGGCTCTGCAACTGCTCCCGGGGCACCTGGCCCCAAGCCTGTGCTCCCTGCCTCTCCTCTCCCGGCCAGGAAAGATGCGGCAGCAGGGCAGCCAGGCATGGGCAGGAGGCAGGCCCAAGATCCCGACAGAGAAGGGGCAAGAGTTGGAGCGCAGGGCCTGGAGGCAGAGAGGGAGGGAGCCCACGCGCAGTGACGAGCAAAGGAGGGGAGGGAAAAATGTTCACACCAGCAGCTGACGCTCGCGAGCACCCAGAGGGCTGGGCCCTGGTCTCAGTTACTCCTCATAACAACCTCAAGAGAGATGCCCATTAGTTAGCGCTCCATTGTACAGCTCAGAAAACCGAAGCACAGAGAGATTAAGGAATTGCCCAGAGTCACACAACCAGTACATAGCAGAGCTGGGATTTGAACCCAAGGCAGCTAAGGTCCACGCTCTAAATCATGATGAAGAGGAGGAAAAGGAGAGGGAGGGAGAAGAATGACTAGAAAGGCAGAGAGAAGGAGAGAGGAAAAGGGAAGCAAGGAAGGAGAAAAAGAGAAAAGGAAGGAAAGAAAAACGAAGATGGAAGGAGAGAGAAGGAGGAAGAAGAGGGAAGTGGAAAGGGTGGAGGCGTAGAGAGACGCTAACATTCAGGAGGGAAGGAGGCCCCTCCTTGGGGGCCTGGGGGAGGGAGGCTGCCTCTGCCTGCCCCAGCCCTCCCCCTCCCCCTCCCCTCCCCCCATCTCCCCAGCCCTCCCCCTCCCCCTCCCCCTCCCCCATCTCCCTCATCTCCCCCACCCCAGCCCCCCAGCCCCTCACCCCCACCCCCCACCCCACACACACCCACACCCCACTGCACAAGCTGCTTCCTGACAGGCACACCAGGAGAGTTGGGCCCCTGGAAAGACTGGCTTTCCTGAGAGGCGCTGAGGGGCCCAGAGCCAAAGATGGGAAGTTGAGGGCCTAAGAAATGGAGGGCCTGTCAGCCCCTGTGTGCCTGGCCTGGAGGGCTAGCTTCTACCCCACGGCCACCCTCCAGGGGGGCTTGTGCCCAGTTCAAGGTTGAAGAAGCCAAAGTCAGAAGGTGAACTTAAGTCCCCCAGGGCACATGGCTGGTAAAGCTCTGGTGCAGGGCTGGGGCCCACAGTCCACCCCGGAGGCTGCTGCACTCTCAGACTCCACAGTCTCCAGCCTCTGTCCCCTCAAGGTGGAGCCTCCAGCCAGCTCTCAGCTTCAGCAGCAGGCAGAGCTCAGCTGGAGAAGCCAGCGTGTACACAGTCCTATGGGCACGCTCACCCTCTTCCTCTTAAAGTGACCTACTCCGCGGCCCCAGCCAAGGGCACAGAGAAGGGAGCCCAGGCTGCTCACATCCAGCCTGGACCAAGCTGAAGGCCCGCTGCAGTCAGCACAGGCTGCGTCATTAAGCACACATCGGCTCAGCAGCTGAGGCCCTGCTTACTCCTCACTCAGGTGACGTGGCCACTGGGGGCCAGCTGGGGCCTCTGGAGTCTGGGGGCCCAAGATTCTGTTTTGGATGGCTTAGGATCCCTTTGAAAGTGTACCCCAATTTAATTCTGTGCATAGATTAACTATTCTGGTCTTCGGTTTTCATCAGACTCTCAAAAAGGGTTAAATCTCCCAAAAGGTTAAGAGTCACTCAGAGATATTCAGCTCAAACAGTCTGTGACTTACTGCAGGTGAATTTAGAAAATCATAGTAGAACAGGAGGCCTGAATCTGGGAACTCCGAGGACAGGGCCCTGGTCTATTGTAACCTGTGTCTCCAGTTCACAGTAGGTGACCGATAAACATTCATAAATGAATGAGTGAACAATTTACAGAAGGCCACCAGAGGAACAAACAGGAGGAGCCAAGAAGGGGTGTGGAGGACCCTCATTATTTAATGCTGCGTAACAAATCCCCCCAAAACTCAGTGACTTACAACAACCACCATAATTTAATAGGTTTCATGCTTTCTCAGGGTCAGGAGTTTGGGACCAGCTCGGCTGTGTGGTTCTGGGGCTGGAAGATCTGCTTCCAAAGTGGCTCGTTCCTATGACTGGCAAGATGGTGACAGCTGGAGGTGGGCCTTTCCACAGGTTGCTTGAGTGACTTCAGAGCGTGGCAGCTGGCTTCCCCAGAGTGACCAAACCCAGAGACGAAGGCAGAAGCTGCAATACTTCTCATGACCTAGGCTTGGAAGTCACATTCCACCATTTCCACAAAATCCTACTGGTTACACGGGTCAACTTTATTAGGATTCAAAGTTGTTGTGACTCTCAGGAGAAGAGGATCCTTGGGGGCCACCTTAGGGGCTGGAGGCCACAGAGGAGTCAGAGAGGTGAGAGGAAAATCTGGAGAATTCAGAGCCCTGGAGATCAGAAGCCTCTTGCAGAGAGTAGCCCTGCCTGGAACAGAGTTTGGGTTCAGAGCTTGACGACACTCCCAAGGCCAGTCTTCCACTCTCTGCCTCACTTCTGGCCACACCTTTCCCCCACTATCTCAGCGTTCCAGACTTGCTGGGTTTTGATCAATTCTCTAAAAGCAACATGAATTCTCCCACCTCCAAGCCTTTGTTTCTACCCTTCCCTCTTCCTTGAATGCCCTTCTCACTTCTCCTCTCAAGCTACCTCCTCCAGGAAGCCTCCCTAAATGCATCCCTCCATGAGTCAGTCACCTTGCCCGATCCCCAGTGCATCCTCCATGACTGCATAGACCCCTCTGTACAGCTCTGCCTCCCCCACCCCGAGTGCCCTGGGTTGGAAGGCTGACCCACAGGTGCCCAATGCTATATGCTGAATGCATGAATGATGGTAACACCCCGCACACAACAGGCACAGGGAGGAACTGAGACATGGCTGATGACCTCCTTGGGCCTCAGTGTCCCCACTGGTCAAATCCCCTCCAGCCCCGAGATTCTGCTTTTACATCCTCCTGGAAGTATCCAAGCACCTTGCAATTAGAAGAGACAGGTCAGAGCAGGGCTCAAACCCCAGAGCCTCCACTTACTTCATCTTCAAGGTCAGGCGTTGACCTCGCCACACCTCAGATTCCCCAGCTGTAACAGGCACTAATGTTATTCACCTCCCAGGTGGAGAGGACTGAGCACTATGGCACGAGAGGTGTTCATATCCTGGCTCCACCTCTGGGCAGATGACCTCATTCCTCAGAGCCTCACTTTTCCTATCTATTAAAAGGAAACAGTTATATTTGGGTTGTCAGATTGCTCTGGGTCTGAAACTGCACGCATCCAAGGAAATGTTCTGCCCAGAGCCTGGCACATGGTAGACGCCATGGCAGCCTTGGCAGCGTGCTCAGTCTCCCTTCAAGGGAGAACTTGCCCTTCGGGTACCAGGAGAGCAGTGAGCTGACAGCCTCCAGCTGCGGCAACTTCAGGATCCACCTCAGCTTTTTTTTTTTTTTTTTTTTTTTTTTTTTTTTTTGCGGTACGCGGGCCTCTCACTGCTGTGGCCTCTCCCGTGGCGGAGCACAGGCTCCGGACGCGCAGGCTCAGCGACCACAGCTCACGGGCCCAGCCGCTCCGCGGCATGTGGGATCTTCCCGGACCGGGGCACAAACCCGTGTCCCCTGCATCGGCAGGCGGACTCTCAACCACTGCGCCACCAGGGAAGCCCCCACCTCAGCTTTTGAGCCAAGGTCACACCCTTCCCACGCAACCCCAGCCAGTGTCCAAACCAGCAGGGGAGACTTCTGCCCAGAGTGGGGCTCCTCTGATGGGCACACTCTTCTCCGGAGCTCCCCATTGGGGTGGCGGTGCCAGGTCTGTGTGGTGGTCTCGAGTTCTCCCTGTCCAGGTCTGCTTCCCCTTGTCTGGCACAGGCATCGAGCCCCAATAAACCCCTTACTCTCTTGGCTCCATCTCAGTGTCTGCACCTCAATGACACAAACTGACAGGGCACTCAGAATGGAGCAGTGGCTCTCAACGTGTGTCCCCAGAACCAGCAGCATCGCCATCACCGGGGAACTTGTAAGACGCGCACATTCTCAGGCCTCACCCCAGACCTGGGGGTGGGGCCCAGCAACCTCACTCAACTTTCAGAACTGCCTTAAGAGAGGAGAGCTATCGTTCAGACATCACAGTGGCAGTGCAGGGGGGGATAGGGATGGGGGGTGGGTCTGAGGGAAGGGGGGGAATGTTTTATCACAGTCTCAGCAATTCCCCATGCGCCAAGTCCCTCTCTCATTTATTCCAAGAATCCGGAGGGCTGAACCAACAAGGATCCCTCTCCACCCCACTTGGGGAAGGGACCAGTCCAACATCCAGCCGGAGACTTCACAGGTCTGTGAGGCTACACACAGCCCTGCCTTCGTTTCTCCTGCTTCTCGCCCCTCTCTCTTCCTTCCCTCCGCAGGGGCACCCCAGCCCCACCCGCCTACCTCCCCTTTGTCTGCCAAACTGTCTCCATCCCAAGATGAGCCCCGGGCCTCCACCAGCCAGTCTGTGCTCTACCTACAGGACCCAGAGAGAGGCCTCTACACTCCCAACTGCTTCTCATTTACCCTGGGGAAACGTCCAGGGGAACAGTTCATACTCCTGGCCTCCCTGCCCCAGCCCAGGCCAACATTTGCCCCCACCCCCCCCAGGTCTGGAGTATACTCTCCCATCTAAGGCACTCAAAGCATCTCCACGTGACAAGTGAGGAAACGGGACAGAGAGGCACAGAGATTTGTTCAAGATCACACAGCAAGAAAGAGAAGCAGCCAGAATTTGGACCTTGCTCTCGCTTCCCACCTCAGCCTCCCACTCCCAGGCCCCCAGAGTTGGCAGTGACAATTTTGAGGTGGTCACATGTGGCAGGGACATTGTTGGCCCTGGAAGATCCGAGGCCTCACCAAAGCAGCCGCAGCTTATCCCTGTGGCATGGTGGTGCTGCACTCTTCTTTCCCCGGTGGGTGTGATCTTCATCCTTCTCGCCGATGCCACAGCCCAGCAGATAAGGCTCAGAGACAGGCAGACACTGGGCAGACGTCACACAGCTGCTTTCACTTTTCTAAACGGGAAGTAGGGTGGTACTTTATGGGTGCCCAGCTCATCCTCTGTCCAGCCCCACCTCAGAGAACCCTGGACTGTCAGGGCCAGAATAACAGTGGCAGTAAAGACAGGCACATTTACTGAGCACTCACTGCGTGGCAGGCATGGCTGGCATGTAATCTGCAGGCACTGTCCTACGTAATCTTCCCCAGGAGCCCACGACAGATATGCAGTTATCTGGCCCACTGCGGTCACGAGACTCAGAGAGGCTCATGTTTTAACTCTAACTGCCCTAGACAAACCCCTCTTTTATTTTATTTTACTTCATTTTATATTTTATTTTATTTTATATTTTATTTTATTTTTATTTTATTTTGTATTTTATTTTATAGATTTTAGATGCGCTGCATGGCTTGTGGGATCTTAGTCCCCTAGCCAGGGATTGAACCCTGGCCCTCGGCAGTGAGAGCGCGGAGTCCTAACCACTGGACCCCCAGGGAATTCCCCAACCCCTCCATTTCGTAAATGGGGGTTTGAGGCCCAGAGAGGTGCTATGATTTCTTCAAGGACACACAGCTAGTTAGTGTCAGGACCAGCCTTTCCCAGGCAGCTTTACCTAATGAGAGAAATCCTGGTCCACTCATACAGCACTTGATGGTTGCCAAGCTCTCATCCCTGCTCAGAAAGACAAGGGTTTCTTTTGCTTAATGGTTATCATTCGGGGATTTTTATTATGATGTGCCAATATAATTCTGAAAACTTTATATTCACTAATGTAATGTTCACAAATACTCTACAAGGTGGGTGCATTTATTATCCTGATTTTACAAAAGAGGAAACTGAGGCCAGAGAATTTAAGTCGTCTGCCCAAAGTCACACAGCCAGGATTCAAATTCAGGCTGCCTGAGGTTTTAACCACTATGATGTCCTGCCCTTTTTACAGCTGAAAAACCCAGGCTCAGAGAGAGAACATGACTTGCCTGAGGCCACAGAGGTAGAGACTGGGGAGGAGGGGGCGGCTGGACAGCGGCTCAGACCTCCTGCCTCCAAACCCAGTGCTGGTCGTCCTCCCCAGCAGCGCTCTTTCTCACTCCTTGTTTGTTGATTAACAAACACTGGCTGGGAACCTTCTTTGCCAGAACAACCTACCCAAAAGGTAAGGCAGACAGGAAACAGACGCCCACAATACTGAGGGATGAATAGGTTCATGGAGGTACCAGAGGCAGCTGTGGGAGTACCTGGCAGGACGCTGACCCACCCTGGGAATAAAGGGAGGCTTCCAGAAGTCTGATCCTTGAGTTGAGTCTTCAAGTTCAAGTGGGAACTTTTCCAGAAGGATGGGGGCCATAATGTATCCCAGATTGAGGAAAGAGCATGGGCAAAGGCCAGCAGTGTGAAAGAGAGTGTAAACCTTTGTGAAGAGTTCGGTTCAGTCCTGAGCAAAGGCGGGGACAGAAAAGGCTGAAAAAGGAGGATCATGAAACACTCCTGAGGGAGTCAGGATACTGAAGTCCCAAATCTGCCCATATCTAACAGAGTGACCTCAGTATTCCCATCCTCAAAATGGGAGTGGGGGTAAAGGGTTGGTGTCTAAGGGCCCTGCCAGCTCCAAATTTCAGCTGGTGGAGTCAGGATAGATTTGAACAGGAGGATAGTTTTGATGTGAATGAAGGAAGCAAGGGAAAGAAGGTCATTCTGGGAAGAGGGACCCACGGGAAGAAAGGTCCAGAGGAAAGAAAGTGCAGAGCAGGTGTTGAAAATGGTAAGGAAAGGATATAGCTTCTATACAGGGTCTCTGGGATGGTGTAGACAGAGGAAAGCAAGTGAAAAGGTTGTATCAGTCTGGACTCCTCAGTTACAAGTGAAAGGAAGAAAAAGAAAGGAATTATTGATTTATATAACTGAGAAGCCCAGAGCACTGTCAGGTATGGCTGGATCCAGGTGCTGACAAGTTATTGTGAGGACCATATCTCTCCCACTATCTTGACTTTGATTTCTTCATTACTGTTTTTACTCTCATGGAGTTTCTAACCTCATGGAGGCAAAGGTGGCCACCAGTACCTCCAGAATCCATCACACATGCTACACTCCTAATGTAAAAATAGATTCTCAAACCCACTCATGGCATTATCCTGGGCCCTTTTCTTTCCCTCACATCTAACATTAGATCTATCCTCAAATCTTTTTTTTTTTAAGTCTTTATTGAATTTGTTACAATATTGCTTCTTTTTTTTATGTTTTGGTTTTTTGGCCCCGAGGCATGTGGGATCTTAGCTCCCCAACCAGGGATCAAACCCACACCCCCTGCATTGGAAGGTGAAGTCTTAACCACTGGACTGCCAGGGAAGTCTCTATCCTCAAATCTTGTAGGATTTACCTATAAAAGAGATCCAGAATCTCCCCACATCTCCCCACCTCCACTGATAACAGCCTGGTCCAAACCACCCTTATCTCTCTATTCTAGTTTTTAATTGAGGCATTGCATTCATGTGGACGAGAACACAACCAGAGATGTATATCTGTCTCAATGAATCTTCACACAGTAAGCACATGATGTAACCTCCACCCAGATCGAGATACAGAACACTAACAGCATCCCAGAAGCCTCCCTCTAACCCCCTTCTAGTTAATACCCCCTTAACAGCGTGTCCTCTTATGTGTCTGAGTCACCATCATCTTTCACCTGGTTCAGTGCACCAGTTACTGGCTGTCTCAAGCTTTCACTCTTGCCCCTTTCAGTTAGTTTAGTCAATTCAGTCAGTTCAGAGAGCCTGTAAAGTGTAAGTCAAAAGATGTTCCCCCTCTGCCCAAACCCTCCCATAGCTTCCATTTCACTTGGTATAAAAGCCAAAGCTTTTACCATCGCCTGCAAGGTCCTACACAAGCTGGCACCTCATCCCCTCTCTCCCTCTCCCTTCCCTCAGCATCCCCTGCTCCATCCTTACTGGGTCCTTTCTGTTCCTCAAACACTCAGGCACACATGCACAGGACCATTGTACTTGGCTGTTCCCACTACCTGGAATCCTCTTCGTCCCCCCAGCCCCATATCCCCATGGTTCACTCCATCACCTCCTTCAAGTCTGTGTTCAAAGGTTCCCTTCTGATGTCTGCTCCCACCCAAGATGGAGTAACAGGAACTGAATTTACTCTCCCACTTGAAACAACAACAACAACAAAAAGCAAACAAACAAACAAAAAAAACAGGCAAAATATATGAAATGACAGTTTCAAGACACTGGGTATCAGGCGATGAAGAATAGTGATCCCTGAGTGATGAGAAGCAAACAATGTAAGCCCCGTGATTGCCCAGGTTTACTGCCTGGAAGGAGTTTCCAGATCCTAGTGCAGGGAGGTGGTGAAGCCCAACAGGCACTTTGAGTTAAAGAAATGCAGCTGAGAGTCCAGGAATACCAAGGAGAGCAGAGTTTGCAGGACAGAGTATCAGAGAGGAGAGAGCTGCACAAAAAGAGAATTCCAGAGATCTGCAGGAAGTTCCCCTAGAATATTAGGCTGAGCACTGGTTGGTGCTTTTCTGTGACAAAACTACTCTGGGCTGGGAAAAACATGGGTAGAGATTAGAGAGCAGTGCCTAGCAGTCACACAGGACCAAATATAGTGCCAAATAGAAAAAAGTCATAATTCATGGAGAAATGGTTAGAGTACTCAGGAAGGTCTTCTCTCAGTATTGGTAAAGAATTAGCCCTTAACAGAGCACCGTTCTGGGCCCATTCAACAAATCATAAAAGCAAGACTTGAAAGGATCAAAGTATTTCCAAGTAACCTAATTGAATCTCAGAACAAAACTCAAAAAGATATGAAGAAATATAAAAATATACAGTATCCAACAAAGGTAAAATTCACAACGTCTGGTATCCAAACAAAAATTACAGGCATGCAAAAAAAAAGAGAAAGATTTCAGTCATGCAAAGAAGCAAGAAAACATGGCCCATAATGAGGAGAATAATGAACCAGTTGAAATTGACCCAGAACTGACACAGAAGTAGTGGATAAAAATACTAAAACAATTATTCAAACTGTATTCTAGGGACTTCCTTGGTGGTGCAGTGGTTCAAATGCAGGGAACGTGGGTTCAAACACTGGTCAGGGAACTAGATCCCACATACATGCCGTGACTAAGAATTCGCATGCCACAACTAAGGAGCCCATGAGCCGCAACTAAGGAGCCTGCTGGCCACAACTAAGACCCAGCGCAACCAAAATAAATAATAAAATAATAATAAACTTTAAAAAAACTGTATTCTATATACTCCAAAGTTAAAGAGACACATGGAAGATATAAAAAGATCCAAATTAAACTTCTAGAAATGAAAACTACAATGTCTGAAATGAAAAATATGCTGGGATTAATGGCTGACTAAACACAGCAGAAGAAAAGATTAGTGAATTTGAAGACATAGCAAAGAGAAACTATCCAAAATGGAACACAGAGGGGAAACATTTTTTTAAATAAAAACAAGAAAAGTATCAAGAAACGTGCAACAACTTCAAACAGTCTATGTGTAATTGAGTTGCTCCAAGGAAAGGACACTTTGCAAAAGTCTGGCTAAAGAATGGCTGAAAATGTTCCAAATCTTATGTAAACTATAAACTCACAGATGCAAGAAGCTTAACAAACCTCAAGCACAAGAAACAGGAAGAAAATTACCCATCATGATCAAATTGCTCAAAACTGGTGACAAAGAGGAAAATATTTTTTAAAAAATCAGAGAAAAAAGACATGATAAATAATAATGGCAAAAAAATATTGATAATGGCAAATTTCTTATTAGACATAATGGAAGGGAGAAAATAGTAGAGCAACACCTTAACTTACTGAAAGAGAAATAAATGTGTCAACATAGATTTGTTCCCTGTTAATATCTTTCAAAAATGAAAGTGAAATAAGATGCTTTCAGACATACAAAAGCTGAAAGAATTCTTCACCAACAGATCTGCACTATAAGAAATGATAAATGAAATTTTTCAGGCAGAAGAAAAATGATACCAGATGGAAATCTGGATCTATGCAAAGGAGTAAAGAGCACCAAAAATGTTAACTACATGAGTAAATATACAAGATTTTATATTATCATTTAGATGTCCTTAAAAGGTAATTTACTATTTAAATAAAAATAATAATATTTTGTGGAGTTTGTAACATCTATGTAAGTGAAATGTATGACAATAACAGCATTAAAGTCAGAAGAGAGAAATGGAAGTATACTATTGAAAGGTTCTTACACTACATATGAAGTTGTATAATATCACTTGACAATAGACTGACAAGTTAAAGATATATACTATAAATTCTAATGCAACCACTGAAATAACAAAATGAGGAATTATAGCTAATAAACCAATAAAGGAGGTAAAATGGAATAATGAAAAATACTCAATTAATCAGAAATGAGGCAGAAAAAGCAGATGGGATAAAGAAAGAGAAAACAAATAGCAAGATGATAGACTTAAATCTAATCCTATCAATAATCACATTAAATGTAAATGGTCTCAATAATCCCAACTGGGAGTGGGACAAATTGGGAGATTAGGTTTGACATAAATACACTGCCACGTGTAAAATAGATAGCTAGCGGGAACCTGCTGTATAGCACAGGGAGCCCAGCTCAGTGCTCTGAGATGACCTAGATGGGTGGGATGGTGGGGGTGGGAGGGAAGTCCAAGAGGGAGGGGATATAGGTATACTTATAGCTGATTCACTTCATTTACAGCAGAATCTAACACAACATTGTAAAGCAATTTTACTCCAATAAAAAATAAAGTATTTCTTTGCTATATTTGATATATTATAAAAATTGTAACTAAAATTTATTGAGAAATTATTTGGCAATGCTGTGCTACACACTTTCATGTATCATTTCATTTGAAAGTTAAGAAATCTGAGGTTTTAAAGAGCTAAATTTAAAAAAGAGAGAAAACAAATAGCAAGATGATAGACTTTAATCATATCAATGATCACATTAAATGTAAATGGTCTAAACACTCCCAGTTAAAAAGCAGAGATTGTCAGATTGGATTTTTATAAAGACCCTAATATGTGCCACCTACCAAAACAGAAACACATACACACTTAAAATATAAAGACACAGTTAAAAGTACAATGATGGAAAAAGATATACCATACTAACACTAATCAAAAGAACACTAGAGTGGTTAGTTTAATATCAGACAAAGTTTATTTTAGAGCAAAGACTCTTACCAGGGATAGATAAGGTCATTTCATAATGAGTAAGAGATCAATTAATCAAGAGCATATAACAATTTTAAATGTTTATTCCCCTAATGGCAGAGATCCAAAATATATAAAGCAAAAACTGGACCTCCAAGGAGAAATAAATCCACAGTTATAAACTGAGATTTCAAATCTCAACAAATGAAAAAACAAATAGAAAATCAAATTTTACCTCCTTAGTGTGCCCTACCTTGACCATCCATTTAATTGTGCCCCCTCACTCCCTCCCCCTCCCTCCTGTACACCTTGTCACCTTCTAACAAAATATGTATGTATGTATGTGTGTACTTAAATTTATTTATTTGTATAATCCTAGAACAGTGTCTGGCAGTTAGAACATTCTTAAAACAACAACAACACAAACTGTTGAATAAAAACATGATTGAAAGACTGTTAATTGCTGTTATGACTAGTATCATGTGACTCTGCTTGTAGTCTTTCTCTATTGTTATTTCAATGAGTAGACCCCAACAAAATCAATATTGGAGTCCCAGAATTCTAGAACATAAGGGCAGAAATCACAGAAATCCAGAATGTTCATGTAAGATGCATAGGATGTTAATATTCTAAAAGTCAGAGTCTACAATGTTAGAATTCTGGCATGTTTAGAGCCAGAACATCAGAATCAGGGACCAGAGTTGACAAGGGATCTAAACCTAGTGTGTATGGGGAGGAGGGGGTGGCGCATTCAGAGTCAGACAGTACATTCTTTTATTCTACTTGCTAGTTCTGGGTGTCCCCTAACTTTAGTACCCATAGGGAGGTGTATCTGCAGCTCACTAACTCAGCTTAGCAAGGCAAAGGGACTGAGAAACTATTCACCCATGGCCTCAGGGGATGTAGAATGAGGGGAGTGGTGAGCGGGGGAGGGAGGCTGTCTTCCTCCATTTTAATAGAGCTCCTGCTCACAGGGCCCCTTCTGGACTATAAACTCGTGAGGCCTTTCGGTCATGCAAGACTAGAGGCTGTCATTATCAGAGGGAACCACCACCACCACCTGCACAGGAATAAGGGGCGAGGCCACAGCAGCCTGAGGTCTGCCCATCATCCCAGGGACCCTGCTCCCCCACCACAGAACTGGCTGGGGAGGCTGAGCCCTAGGGAGTGGAGAGATAGGCTGCACGGAGTCAGGGCGGCCTAGGTCTCTAGGTCCAGGAGTGTAGCCTTCACTGCCCTGGCAATGGGGCATCCTGTGGGGGTGGGGGTCTCCAGCAAGTGGGGCCCACACACTAAATCAGTTGTCCTGCTTTGTTTTTATCTACAGCTCTTATCACCCACTGAACCTCATGACTCATGTGTTTATCTTCTTTCTCATCCATCTCCCAAACTAGATTGTGCGTCCATGAAGGCAGCCAACAGCTCTGCTTTGCTCATGCTGTCCTAGCACCTAGGGGTGCTCTTGTGGACTCTGCAAACAGTGAATGTTCAGTCAGTGTTGCTGGTGGATTGCATGGGTGAAGCTGCTTTGCCAGCTCTGTACACAGGGATTCTGTGCACATTGGGTCACACCCTGCTTATGAGAACTAGTGAAGGCTGTGAATCCTCTATCCAAACAAATCTCACACGCTGATGCAGACACTTAACAAGGAACACACACACACACACACACACACACACACACACACACACACACACCAGCCCTAAGCTCTGCACAGACAACTTTTGCACCCATGTCCAGGCACCAGTCTCTACCCCACTGGCCCTGGTGTGGGATGAAACTCAAGGGCCTGTTTCCAGCACCGTCTTTCACCCATCAGTCAGTCCTGTGCTGTCCAGGGAAGACCAGAGAAAATACCAAGAACCAACACTTGTGAGCACATGCTGGGTGTCCAGCGCTGTGCCCACATGGTCTCAGGCCGTGGCCTCCACCACCCCTGGGCACAAAGCCACTACCTCAGACATAACCTCCCACAGTGAGTGGGGAGCCCTTTCTGAACCACTTTGCTATTGGCCTCTACAATAGCCCTGCATTTAGCCTCCATTTAGGACCCGGGTTCTCAACATTCTTGAATCACAGGCTGCGTTTTTGAGGCTGGGTCAACTGCTGGCAAAACCCCAGAAAAATGCACAAAGAAGCACGATTTATCAGGCAAATTCCCAGGGACTCTCCCTCTTTGCCCCTACCCCAACCGCGGTCACTGGAGCCTGTAGAGCCCCAAGCCTGGAACCAGACGTTACACACTTGGGGTACACGATGGGGGGCAGGGCTCCCTCTTTTTTGGACACTGCTCGGAAGCCCCCCCAACCCTTAGACTGCGATGTGCCTCTCGCCCCCCTTCTTAATTACTACCGCTCTGCTTAATTGGGCGCCCGTGCGTGTGTGTGTGTGTGTGTGTGTGTGTGTGTGTGTGTGTGTGTGTGTCTGTCTGTCTCGGGAGCTGGGGCGGGGGTGTCACTCCTACACATGGGGCGGCCGGGTGGAGGGGGTGCTGGCTCCCGGCCCGAGACCGAGACCCCTCCCCCCGCCCGGCCGCTGGAGGATTGTGAAGCTCAAACAGATGGACCGAGCCGAGGGGGCGGGGGCGCGCTGACGGGGTGCGAGACAGCAACGGCGGCCGCGCCTCCCTGCGCCCTGACAAAGGCGGGGGCCGGGCGGCGCGGGCGCCTTATCAGCGCGAGCAGACCCGGCGGCCGGGCTGGCGCCCGCGGCCCGCGTACAGGCGCACAAAGGCTCGGTCTGGGCCGGGGGGTGCGGGGGTGCGGGGGGCTCGAAGATTAATTGCCCAATCAAGTTGTGGGCGCGGGGCGGGGGCGGGGCCGCGGCCCCGGGGGACGCGGGGCGGCGCATAATGAAGTGTGCAAAAAGTTAATTTGCTCCGCGACTCGCTGCTCGCCACAATCAAAGGCGGGCGGCGGGGAGGGTGGATGTGGGGAATGTGCCCACCTGCCCTGCCTGCGATCTGGGGGGCGCCGGGGGAGGGGACACAGGACACCCCCAGCGCGGGAGCGGGGGGTAGAAGTCTTCAGACGTTCGTTCGACAGCCACTTCCGCCCACCGAGTGTCCCTAGGCAGGTCCCGTCCAGTCTCCCAAGCGCCGCTCGCCTCTCCTGCACGCACAATGGTTGACATTTCTGGAGCGTTCACTCAGGGCCGGGCTCTGCGCCAAGGTTTCTCCTGTCTCAACCTGAGGAGATAGGGCCGGTGAGCATCCCGGTTTTGCAGCAGAGGAGCCGCATGGAGATGCTCGGGAAGTGATCCAAGGTCACACAACAGTGCCCTAAAAAGGCCCGGAGCCTTGGGTGAAAAACGGCACGGTGGAAAGTGTCAAATACAAAATACACCGGACAATGGGAGAGATGATTTGTTTCAAGCTCTTGCAATAGGGGGATCACCTGTAATCCCAAGACCACAGCGTCTGGGCAGGACCGGTCTGCCTTAGACTTTTATAGGGTGGAGTAGACAGGTTTCAGGTGGGGGGATTTAGAGTTGAGATTGTTTTACAATCAGGGGAAGTCGCCTCAATCAGCTGAACAGGAAATATTTATCTTTGTGTCTAGTTTCAGATGGCACAAACAGTTCTAATCTCAGCTAATCAACCATGAGACAAAGAATGGGAAGGTGGGGGGTCTTTGTCTGGCCTTAGCAGGTTCAGGCAAAAGGCGAAAGGTCAAAGACGAACAAGGGAGTCATCTCCAGTCTTATGGGAGCCGTGAGAAATATGGACAAAGTCTTACCTACGTCTTATGGGGAAGGTGGTGGCTTGCGGTGAGCCATTTACCGGAACACAAAAGGGTAGAGGGATTGCAAAAAAACAAAAGGTTGGGGGGATTTCTTAACCATTCATGTTTCCTAAGAGCACAGGGCGCAGGTAAAGTTTAACACTGTCTAAAGGTTGGCTGATGGCACAGGTAGAAGCTCTGGTTCCCTTTAACAGCAGCTTTGCTGAGTGGCTTAGAGCCACTGCCTTGTGAGGCGCTCATCCTCAGTAAGTAGAAATGCCCCTTTAGTCATTCCCCTGGGGTTGTGGCCTTGGGCAAGTCATTTGACCTCTCCTCCATACAGTGGGAGCCATAAGGACACCCACCCTATAGGATACCATTATCAGTGAGAGCATACAGTAAGCACAAAGCAAAGCACCTGGAACATAGGAGGTGCATCATTGCTGCTAGCTCTGAGTGCTAGTATTTTCTCAGAAAGCAGAGGTATCAGGATTTGAATTCAAGCTGCATGGTTCCAGAAACTACGAGCTCACCCACGTGCACAGCCAGATCTCTGTGTATTGCTTCAGTCCTCAAACACCAAGCACATCCAGAACCTGGGCATCCTGACAAGAAAAGGCGCAGGCCCTGCCCTCCTGGAGTGGCTCATCCTGCAAGGCCAGCCAGCCCCAAACAGACAATGGCACGGAAGCTGCAGTGGCCATGGGAGCTCACGGGAAGTGCCAAACTTGGGGTTAGGGCCGGCTGTGGGAAGGCCTGGCAGACATGTCCCAGATCCCCACAGGCCAGTTGGCACAGGGAAGTGGCGGCCATGGCCCCAAGCCCCATCAGACTCCTACCAAGACCCCCTCCTCAAGAAGCAGCTTCCAGGACGGGCTCACCCCCTGGAGCTGACTGATGGCTCCTGAGTTCTTGTTCTCTGACCCACTGCCCAGGCCTGTCTCTGGGCCCAGGCTGTGCCAGGGGACTGGGGAGGAAGCCGTTGAGGGTGACAAGAGCCAGGCTTGCAGGCGAGAAGGGGCGGGATTACAGCCAAACCAAGATTTATGGGCCTGATCATAATAATGAAAGAAAGAAAGAAAAAAGGGATGCGTGTTGGGCAATGCCCAGGGACCAGGGCTGCTGCCCTATTACCAAAAATGTCGCAGCTCTCGACTCTACATATTAGCATAAAACATGCTGTTTTGCATCTATTTGCATCCATTTGCATGCTAATGACTTGACGCCACAATGCACCCAGTCCCCTAAGTGGCTTCTGGTCCTTGCTTTTCTCCCAGCCACTGCCCCTTGTCTTGCATTGAGAAAACCAGGAGATCTGGGTTCTAGGCTAGGCTGAGCCACTCACTCCCTATGGGGCCTGGGCTGCTCCCTGTCCCTCTCCTGAGTCTCAGTTTCCCTGCCTGTGAGCTGAAGGAGAAAAACAGAGCAGGAGTTTTCATATTATGCTCCAGTAGTCCCCTTGGGGGCTGCAGACACAGAGACGGGGGGAGCAGGTGGGGCAGGCGCCCCCTCCCACTATCCCCTTGAACAGCTGGGCCTCTGAGTAAAATTTCTCTTGAGCAATGCAGACCTTCTTGTTAAAAACAAAGACCAAAAAGTTTGCAAACAAATGGACTCAGTTATCTCCACTGAGTCTTTCCACTACAACGTTCTCTAAAGATCTGAATAATAGTAACAATCAGAGTTAAGTATAGCACTTACCATGGGACAAGCAGGATTCTAAGCACCCGGCACACATAACTCAATCTTCAAACAAGCCTTGAAATAGGTGCTATTATTATACCCTCATTTTACAGATGGGTAAACTGAGGTACTGAAAGTAACTGAGCTAGGTTCAAACAGCAACTACACGGTAAAGTGAAGATTCAGACAGTCTGGCTCTAGAGTCCACACCATGAATTTAGCCAAGCCAACCCTTCCATTATACAGAGGAGGATACTGAGGCCCAGAGAGGGAGATTAAGAATTTCTAAGCATCACAGGTAAACTGGCACTTGAACCTTGCTTCCTGCCCGAGCCCCAGGCTCTTTGCCATCTGGGGGAGGACAAACAGAGAAGGGAGGTCTGGGGTTTCAAAGATGCTCAGGACTCCTCTCTTGGTCCAGTGGGCTTGCCAGGTTGAGGCATGCTTCCTACCCTGGCCACTACCAGAGCCTGCTTCCTTCTCCTCAGCCAGACTCGTCCCAGCTGGTGGACCTCAGGGAACAGGCCCTGAAACCAGCCAGGATGAGCCCCTAAATCAGAACAGACAGCAGGCTAGTGAGAGCACCAGGTGTGCCCATCAGAGCCAGCAAACAGTGCCCTGGCTGGCTGTGCAGGTGGAGGAACTGCCCAGGGGGCTCCACTGCAGGGGGCTGGGGGGCTTTATCTCTGCAGAGGCAGGCAGTACCAGGCCAGCAGGTGCTCGGCCCCCACCCCTCAGGGGTCTGGCTGGGAAACTCCCAGATGTAGGGATGACTGGCTTCCCTGAGCGGTGCCCCCTGGGGATCTAGTCATCCCTCGCTCTATTCAGGGCCCCTGGGTGGCACCCTGGCCCTTCTGAAGTGCCCTCCCTCCTGCCAACCTCCCCGTCTGACTGCCTCCTCTCACCTTGCTCCAGCCACCCTGGCCTTCTCTCAGCTCCTCGCACACCCCCAAGCTCAGTCTTACCTCCGCACCTCTGCCCTTGCTGTTCCCTCCACCTGGAACACCCTGCTTGGCTGCGTCACACCCTTCAGGTCCAGGTCCAGCAGCTTCCTCGCTACCTCGGAGAGGCCTTCTCTGGCCACACCCTCTAAAGCTCTCACTACCTGCCCCCACTCACTCCCTGGCACTTAACCTTGATGTCTTCTCCACCATTATTACGATCTGAATTTATCTTGTTTATTGATGTGCATTTAGTGCCTGTCTCTACCACTAGACTGTCACTCCAGGAGAGTCAAGACCGTGTCTGTCTTATAGAAATATGGTTCTCAATAAATATTTGTTGAAGGAAAGAAATAAAGAGGGAAGACAGTTGCTGCTGAAGATTTATTGGTTGTTTTCAGTCTCCCCCTCCCCAACTGTACCCTAGAAGGCCAGCTCCATGGGGGGCAGGGATTTATGCCTGTTTTCTTCTTTGCTGTGATTCCCAGAGGCTAGCACAGTACCAGGCACACAGTAGGTGCTCAATAAATATTTGTGCATGAATGAGCTAAGTGTGTAAGATCCCTTCACTGGAAGTCAGGGGACCTGGGTCCCTTGCCAGCAATGCCCTTGATGGTGTGTAGGACCCGGGGCAAGTTCCTTCCCTCTAGGGGCTTCAGTTTCCTCATCCAAAGACTGGACTTCGGAATCCCTGCCACTTTCACCAGGACCGTGGCGGGCAGAGTGTGGTCCGTCCTCACTCCTCCCCCAGGGAGGCAGATGGGGCAGCTGCCAGGAGGCAAGGGGCAGGCAAACCTGGATTCCAATCAGGACATGGCTACTACCTGGCTGTGTGACCTTGGAGGAGTCACTGTCCCTCTCTGAGCCTCCATTTCCTCATTTGCAAAAGGGACACAGTAGCTGTGAGGACTGAACAAGACGATGGAAGAGTGTTGTGTGCCTTGCCCCCAGAGGTGATGTCATTTCTCGTCAACAAGGCAGTGCAGCAAGGAGATCACGACACAGCCTCACCCAACACGTTTCTGTATTTTTCATCTGTAAAAGGGGTTCTTAATAGTACCAACCTCAAAGGGCAATTGCAAGGATTAAGATGAGAAAATGTTATAAATGTACCTGGCACATAGTAGGGACTTTTCCAAATAATCAGAGCACAAAGGAGACTCAGAGTGAGGGTGGGTGTGGGTGTGGTTTGAGTTCAGTGTTGGGGGTGGGTTGGGGAGGGTGAGGCAGCAGAGGTGGGTCAGGATGAGATCAGGCAGCCCTGAGGGCTGGATGAGAAGTTAGCCTTTATAGTGGGAGCAGTGGGAGCTACAGGATGGTTTAAAGCAGGGAAATAAAATGATCTGATCTGACTTTAAAAACACTCACTCTAGCTGCCAGGTTGCCAGTATGGCTGGCATTGCTGGTGGTTCCCCATGTCCATTATCTCCCTTTCCCTTAGTATTGGAACACCTAGACATAGCTGGACACATGGACACCAGAATAGAGACCATACTTCCTAGCCTCTTGCAGTTAGGTGTGGCCATGTGTCTCTAACCTGGCCAAGAGGAATTAAATAGAGTACCACATGCAATTTCTGGGAGAGATCCTTAAAGAGAGGGGGAGCATTCTTTGCCTCTTCCCCCTTCCCTCTGGCTGGAATGTAAACATGATGGCTGGAGAATCAGCAGCTATTCTGGGCCATGAGGTGTTAAGAAGTGTAGAACAATAAGATAGAAGGAGGCTGGGTTCCTGGGGATCAAAGTGCCATCTTGCTAGCTTAGGACTGCCTGCCTCCAGACTGTTTATAAGAAAGAGAAATCGGTGGTTTTCTTCTTTAAGTCACTCTTCTTTGGAGCTCTCTGTCACTCACAGCCAGCTCCAAAACGGATGCAGTTGGCACAGGTGATTTGGAGCGCTGTAGCCCATCTTGAGGTGTGCAGGGCAGAGGACTCACCTGGGTCCTTTTTCTGCTCATACTGGCCCTGAAGCCCCTGGCCTTTGCTGCCCAGCTCTGCCTGTCCGAAGGCACAGCCCAGGTCAGCCCAATTAGTAGGCATCCCTGGCTGGGCCAAGCTCTGACAGGTGCAGAGCTCACGAGGGCCTAAGACCAGGGCTCCTACTGCGGTTTTCACAGCTCTGAGAGGCAGGGCTGAGAGCAGACAGCGGACAATGGCAGGATGGCATTGCCCATCCTGATGGCCACCTCCAGCCCCTTCTCACCCCTCTCCACACGGCACCCAAGAGAGCCTCTTAGTGCCCTTTCCGATCTCACAAATTCTACCACAGTGCCCCCCTGCGGCCCCACTGGGCCCTCAAACTGACATCCAGTCCCCTCTCTGGCCCACATCCTGGAAGATGGTGTGCAGTTTGAGTCAGACTCATGAGGACAAATCCCCTCTCTTATGTGCTCTGTGACTTTGGGCAACTTGCTAAAGCATCCCAGGCCTTAGTTTCCTCCTCTATGAAATGGAGATGATTATAACAACTATTTCCTGAGTCAGTGCAGGGATTCCAGCTAGTCACTGTTGAGTAACAACCCACCCCAAACACAGTACTGTTAACCAGTTCCTTAAGCTCACAGATGATTATGGCTCAAGAATTCAGACAGAGCACATTAGAGATGGCTTCCTGCCATTCTACAATATCTGGGGCCTCCGCTGGAAAGAGTTGAAGGCCGGGCACTGGAACCGTCTAAAGGTGTCTTCCCTTACGTGTCTGGCAGCCAAGCCTAGCTCAGCTGAGGCTATTGGCCAGAATAGCTACGTGAGGCCTCTCCTTGGGTCCAGGGCTTCCTCACAGCATAGCAGCTGAGTTCTGAGAGTGTGTCCTGAGACCCGAGCACAAGCGATAGGCCACATCTAACCCATCCTCAGAAGTCACACGGTGTCACTTCTGCCACATTTTATTTCTAGAAACTATCACAGGAGGGCACATAGACCCCACCACTTGACAGGAGGAGTGTCAAGGAATTGGGAGCCGTATTTTAAAATGCTTGAACAATGCGTAATACGCACTCATTAAATGTTAGCTGGGAAAAGTGGCAGTAGTACAAAAGTGGCAGGGTTCAATCCTGTACGTGTTGAAACAGTCATGTGACACTAGACATAAAAAAGGTTAATGGAGGAGGCACAGGAAGAGGTCCCTGGAACCTAACAACCCCTCTAGGTTGAAAGCTAGAGTTTAGATAATAAGAGCTAATAGGTATTGAGTGCTTACTAGATGCCAGGCTCAGAGCCAAGCACTTTCCATGCATGATCTTATATAACCCACACAGTGGTCTAAGAGGCGGTTCCTAGCATTACGCCCATTTACTGACGAGCGGCTAGAGGCTCAGAAAAGCAAAGGGCCTTGCCCAAGACCACACAGCTAGAAAGAGGCACAGCCAGGATTTGAACCTAGGCAGCAGGTTGTCAGAGCTGGTCCTCATTTCCCAAGACGAAGCTGGGCAATAGCCAGCCTGCCAGGTGGAAGAGGCCATCCTGACTGTTTGGTGACAGACAGGGAGGGCTCGTGCTGCTGGATGGAGAGCCAGGACCAGGAGGTTTGTCAGCTGCAAGCCCACAGTCACAGGCTGGGGGAATGGGGCCAAGACCTCCGTCTGGAGGGATGGGGGAGGGAGGGAGAGAAGAGAGCCCAAAGAGCAAGGCAGAACCCCCGTCTAGAGGCAGCAAAGCACTAATGGATGAAGGTAAAGCCTGGGTCACCAGAGCTGAGCCCCAAGATCACAGCAGGGCCCTGACCTCCGCTCCCTGGAGCACCCACCCGGCGGTCACTGGTCTCCCACCTGGAGCAGGGCTCAGCCTGCCACTGGAAGTCAGGAGGCCTCAGCTGTAGCAGCAGGAGCAGGGGTATGGGGAGGGGACAGCACTCCACACACCAGCCAGGAGGGGACTTGCCACAGCTCTGGGTCCATTAGGGCAACAGCACACTGCCGGGGCTGAGACGGCCCTCCCCGGTGCCCTCTGGCCCGGACTTTTCTTCTCAACTACTCTTTTTTCCCTCCTTCCCTCCTTATTTCCATCTACCCCTCCTTCCATCCTTCCTTCTTTCCTTCTATCCCTTCTTTCATGCCTTCCTTCCATGCTTCCCTCTCTTCCCCTCTTCTTCCCTCCCTCCTTCTCTCCTTCCTGTCATTCCTTCCCCATTATGAAATCTCACAGGGAGAAGCTACATTCCCCAAAGTCAGGGGTCAACCTGGTCTGAACCTGGTCATGACCATGGACTTCTTCATGAAGTGAAACATGACTCCCGAGCCATCACGAAGCCAGTCCTAAGGATGTCGTAAGTCTGTGATGAGTTCCTTCGACTCTCCAAAAACAAATCAGATACAACAGGGGTGTCCACTCCTCTCTGCCCCAAAGTCGGAGGGTGTCTCCCGGAGTACGTGAGTATCGCGAGCGTTACTAGGAGGCAGCTTCATGGGGCACCGGATTACAGGCTGGATCACCTTGGACTAACTGTTCAGCACCTCTGAGCCCTGGTTTTCCTGGCTGAAACCACTTCACAGGCTGAGAAGAGGGTGGGACAGGACGACACAGTTGCGCCCAGTCCCAGGAGTGCCTCTGCTTCACCCAGCCCCTTGCTGGTACAGGCCTCTGACCTTTCCCCCAGGCCCATGGGGCGGAGCCAACTCCCAGCTGACATTGGCAAGCGGCTGGGAGGCTGGACCGGCAGGCTGTCGGGGCCGGCCTTGTGCCCAGAGAACCTTCTGTGCCACTGTTCCTCGGCCAGGCAGGCCCAGACCACCAGCCACTTCCCGTGCCCCTGGCAGGACAGGGCTGGAGGCCCCTCCTCTCCACCTCTTGTTCAGCTGACCACGGTGGCCACCCTCCTCCCTCCAGGCCCTGGAAACAGAAGTCTCCAACATAAATGCAAATTCACTGGGGTCCCTAGTCTCAGGCTGGCAGCTCCAGCCTGTACTGCAGGCTGGGGACATGAGCTGACACTGGCCCAGAGGAGATAAGGCCCTTCTGGGCTACCCCCGCCCCAGGCCCTACCCACTCCTCAGCCTGTCATCTCCACGAAGACCCCAGAGAGTCTTAGCCCTTCCTCTTCACTGCTCCACAAGGCCTGTGACGGGCCTGCGAAGGCCCCCCTCACTGTAATCAAGGACTGCAATCCTCAAATAGTGATGACGTTCTACCCACTGCCCTCCTGGGTTGGCAGGGACAAAGCCTCAAAGCAGAGAGGAGAAGGGCAGACGACATGGAGGCCAATGTCTACCATCATAACACAGGGCTCAGGGCTGCCACTAACCCACAGCATTCCTTTGTGTGAATTAGAAGCAGGTACCCCCTCTTTCTGGTGTAAGGCAGCCTCTTAGCTCCCAACTGGGCGCCGTTGAGCCCAGCAGTTGCACAGCTGTAAGCAGGGCCCATCTCCTCCTTGGGACTTGGTCACCCCTCTGGCCAGAAGGATCACCTAGAGAGAACTTCAGGTGTTGTACAACTCCTCTGAGGCTGAGAACACAGAGCCCTTGGAACTGGACAGGGCAGCCCCAGGGGTACGAGCTCTCTCAGCTCAGGTGTCTTACCATTCTTCCATTCCTAGGTCCCAGACACTCCCACCCATAAGCCATGACTCCAGGACATTTAACAAGGGAGCAAGGCATCTGTGGCAGAAGCACCTGTGATCCACACGAGACAGAGGTGGCATAGGTTTGAGGTCATGAGTAGGACTCTCGAATGGCCCAGGTTTAAATCCAGTATATTCCTGGCTCCAGCTTTAATGTCACCTCCTCAGAGAAGCCTCCCCTCATGGCCTCATATGGAACAGTGCCTTCCCTACCTCCAGAGACCGTATCATATTGCCCTGTTGATTTTCTTCATAGCAGTTATCGTTACGTGAAGTTATCTCGTTCATTTATGTCTTTCCGTGGTTATTTTCTGTCTCCCTTTCTCTTATTGGAATTCAAGTTTCTACAAGAGCAGGCACCATGAATTGATAATTTCTCCCTCAACACTTTCTGGGAGATGACAGATCCCACGCCATAGGGTGAATGTAAAGAATTCATGGAGCTGGCCAAGGTTGCTTAGCAGAGAGCCAGCACACAGCAGGCACTCAATAAATGTTGATGGTTGCTGTTGTTACTGTTATCATAAAAGGGCTGTGGGTGTCCTGGTCCCAGAGGTCCAAGTCCTGACACACTTCTTCACAAATTCCAAACCCGCCACTGGGGTCTAGTCCTTCTCTCCCGTTTACTCACCCCATGAGCACAAGCTCCAGGCCTCAGTTTCTCTCTGTAAACTGATGGGGTAACCTCCTCCATAGCCTGAAACTGCACAAAGTTGCTACAAGTGTCATAAAGAGGGAAAGACACTTTTTAGTCCCTAAATGCACTTTCAATACCTTGAAGAACGGCTCGCCCCTCCCCCAAATGGGATGTCTGCATCTCCTGAAGCTGCCCAGAGCCATCCCTAGGGTCCTGAGGCCCTGCTATTGGCTGACGCAACCCAGTCATGTCTTAGACTTCTTTGAAGGAAGGGGCTTCCATTAAGGCAGAGTTTCTCAAAGTTTTGACATAATCATACCACCTCCCCCCCTTGCACCTCCCCATTTGCACTCTGTCTGTATTTCATACAATTTAAAACAAAAATTTTGTAAAGCCTTTATTGAATTTGTTACAATATTGCTTCTCTTTTATGGTTTTTGGGTTTTTGGCTGCCAGGCATGTGGAATCTTAGCTCCCCAACCAGGGAGCGAACCTGCACCCCCTGCATTGGAAGGTGAAGTCTCAACCACTGGACCACCAGGGAAGTCCCTGTGTTTCATACAATTTACTTAATATTTTTCTCTAAGTTGTCTCATTTTTTAAAAAAATAAAGCCAATTCATGCTAATAGGAAACTTTACACCACCACCATAAACAATTAGTATCGATGACTGTTTTTAAAAAAATATATGTTGATATTTGCTAAAATAAATAGTTAACTATTAAAAGGTTGATACTCCCAGCAAGATTGGAGTTCTGATCTAAGGTTTTCAAGCTCTCAAGCTGAGAGTTCTCTGGGGGACATTTTTTTATTCCTTCGTTCACTGGACAGACATTTCAGGAGAACCTTGCTTGCCCTGCCACGGTGGCAGCAGCTGTAAGAGACACTGTTTCCAGTCCTCTACACACAGAGGGGCTAGTTGAGGCAGCCACTCACACCGTTCAAAATACAATTAGTTACGGAATTCCCTGGCAGTCCAGTGGTTAGGACTCCGGGCTTCCACTGCAGGGGGCGCGGGTTCGATCCCTGGTGGGGGAATTAAGATCCCGCACGCAGCGCAGCTCGGCCAAAAAAAAAAAAATAATAATACAATTAGTTAGCAGAGAATCACCCAAGCCGGTCTCACTAGGCATTTCTTGGCTCTCTTTGCTCAACACCACCTAATAAAGGCGTCTTCCTGTGGGGGAGTGGGAAGAAAGAGAGGGAGTAAAATTCCCCCAGAGGGACCCTCTCCATGCCCGCAACTGAACACGCCTAGGCACTGTTCCTGCTCAAAACACAGTCTCCAGGACCCCCTGCCCGCTGCCATTCATCCACTTGGCTGCTTCTAGACTCTTGGGAAGGGCAATTTAATACAATGTCATATTGTTTCTGGGAAGGGAATCAAAAGTAAGACCTCTGTCGAATTTGGTACAGTGGATCAGAAACCTTTAATTGAATGGGCAATTTCTCTACTAGGACTGTATCTACAAGGAATCATCATGAATGTGGACCACAATAGCTGCAGGATGTTCTTGGCAACTTTGTTGATAATAGTGAAAAGTTGAAAATGTAAATGTTCATGCACAGGGGATTCAGTAAATAACATAGTATATCCCCTACAATAGAAAACTACGCAACCATTTACCAACAACCGTTGCAGAATTTTAGACATGCAAAAATGTTCACACTATATTGTTAAGTAGAAAAGTAGCTACAAAATAGGACATACAATATGTCTCATTTTTAATATATGTACATATGCATTGTAGAAAGATTGGGATGATTTAGGTTAGAGAAGATTTCTTAAACAGGGACTTCCCTGGTGGTCCAGTGGCTAAGACTCCACGTACCCAATGCAGGGGGCCCGGTTCGATCCCTGGTCAGGGAACTATGATCCCACATGCTGCAACTAAGAATTCATATGCTGCAACAAAGAGTCTGCATGCTGCAACTAAAAGATCCCGCGGGCCGCAACTAAGATCCAACGCAACGAAATAAATAAATAAATAAATAAATACTGGGGGGAAAAAAGATGTCTTAAACAAGAAACAAAAGTCCAAACCATAAAAGGCAAATATTAATAAACCAATCTACATTAGAATTAAGCCTCTGTTCAAAGTTCACCATAAAAAACTGTAAAGATAAGACACAAACTGGGAAATGTCTGTAACAACCTGACAAAGATTAGTATCTGAGGGATTTCCCTGGTGGTGCAGTGGATAAGAATCCACCTGCCAATGCACGGGACACGGGTTTGAGCCCTGGTCTGGGAAGATCCCACATGTCATGGAGCAACTAAGCCATGCGCCACAACTACTGAGCCCGTGTGCCACAACTACTGAAGCCTGTGCACCTAGAGCCCATGCTCCACAACAAAGAGAAGCCACTGCAATGAGAAGCCCGCACAACTCAACGAAGAGTAACCCCCGCTCGCCACAACTAGAGAGAGCCCACGTGCAGCAACAAAGACCCAACCCAGCCAAAAATAAATAAATAAATTTATTTTAAAAAAGATTAGTATCCAAAATATATAAAGAGTTCCTACAAATCAACAAGACAAAGACAGTCAAAAAGAAAAGTAGGCTGAAGATTTGAACAGACATAGAAAATAGAAAACATGAACAGCCAGTAAGCATATGAAAAGATACTCAACCTCTTAGTAATTAGGGAAATCCAAAGTAAAAGCTCAATTCATGTCCACTAGATCAGCAAAACTTAAAAAGCTGGACAAATCCAAATATGATCACTTATGTGGAATAAGGAAAACTCCTTCACACTGGTTTTAGGGGGGTCAATTTGTACAATAAATTTGGAGAACAACTTGGCATTATTTTGCATATTCTACAACCCAGCAATCCCATTCCTGGAGACATTCTAGAGAAACTTATACCTGTGCACAGGAGAGGTGGGCAATGATGTTCAGATTGGCAGGACTGGGCCCTCAGCCTCCTGCCCTTGGGCACTTGATAAATTCTTCTCCCTTCCACCCTGCCTTCTGACTTTCTTTGGACAGCATTTGCCCTGGGGCTGGGGCCTTAACTCTTACACACTTCTCGGTGGTGTGACCCAGCCTTGTTGGGCAGCAGCTGGGCAAGCAGATCCCACACCCATCATCTGAGTGGAAGTAGTGGGATGAGCTGGAGTTTCAGTGACCCTCCCAGGGGCCAGGGAGAGGCCAAGAGTGCTTAGGGTGCTGGGAGAAGAAGTGGTAGGGTTGTAGGCAGAGCTGGTTCACAGCCAATGTTCATCCAAATAACAGACTGCTCAGCTGCTGTACAAAAGAATGGGCAGCTCCATACGAGGTCATTGGGAGCATCTCTAAGACACATTGCCAAGGGGAAGAAAGCAGGCAGAGCAGCTACCCTTGTAAAGCGTAGGTATGCGTATTCACTTGTGTGCAGAAAATACCTCTGAGCCCAGGAAACTGGCCTCAGGGGGAAGAGGAGGGGTGGCCAGGGGTCAAGGGTAGGAGAGAGACTTCCCTTTCACTCCATCCCCTTCTGTACCATTTTGTTTTGTACACTGCATGTGATCCTTATGGGAGAATAAATACAGTAATTAAAAAATGGAAACTAAATGTAGTCATGTTAAATATAATACATATAGAGCTGTTCGGTGATTTGAATCTGTTGTTGATCCCAGTTGACATTATGCTACTTTGTAGATACTTCATTAAACCTTATTGCTTTGAATTTTGGAAAGTTTTAAAAAATATTTTTCCAGTCTTTTCCAAACGTTTTTCGGTTTCGGGACCCTGTGGCTCCTTGCATTGCGCCTGCCAGGTCAAAGGCATAGAGCAGAGCTCTTTATCACCCGTACCCAGAAGCGCACTGATTCCCCATGGGCTACACTAGGCATATTCTTTTGATTGAAATCATCTGTTGGGTTCCACCCCAGAGCTGCTCTTCATTTCCATGGGGAATTGGCACGACCCTCCCCTTACTCAGGAGCAAAAATGCACAAGGGCAGTTTCTGGACCTCAGTCTCCCATTGGGCTGTATGGTATACTTATGTCTCTCCGCCTGAGATACTCTGCTCTCTCCTACCCCTCACCCCCTTGCTCACTCTGGTACAGCCCCACTGGCTTCCTTGTTCCCCAACCCCCACTGTGGTAGGAAGGATTCTAAGATGGCACTCAATCTTTCCAGGCCCCCAAGGTGTGCATATCCAGGATGACGCCCTGGACTGTGACCATGATGGAGTTCACTCCCGAGATTGAGTTAGGTTACATGGCATAGTTGACTGTGCCAGGCTTGTGACTCACAGAACTGTTTTAAGCCTCTAAGTTTGTGGTTATTTGTTACATGGTAACAGAAACCAATACACATGCCAAACTGGCTCCACTCTGTGCCTTTCTCTGATGGGTTCCTCAGCTTGGAAGGCTGTCCCCCATATCCACAGGGCTCTCTCCCTCCCTTCACTCAAGTCTCTGCTCAGAAGTCCCTTCCTAGAGAGGCCTGACTGACCACGGATCTAGAATAGCACCACCTCTCCATTTGCTATTCCCCTGCCCACTTAATTTTTCTATAGATCACTTATGACTACCTGATATATGGTTTCCACTTCATCTGAATGACTTTTTTTTTTTTTTTTTTTTTGCGGTACGCGGGCTTCTCACCGTTGTGGCCTCTCCCGTTGCGGAGCACAGGCTCCAGACACGCAGGCTCAGTGGCCATGGCTCACGGGCCCAGCTGCTCCGCGGCATGTGGGATCCTCCCGGACCAGGGCACGAACCCGTGTCCCCTGCATCGGCAGGCGGACTCTCAACCACTGTGCCACCAGGGAAACCCCTGAATGACTTTTAAAAAAAAAAAAAACTTTTTATTTTGAAATAATTTTAAACTTACGGAAGAGTTGGAAACATTGTACAAAGAATGTCCATACATCCTTCACCCAGAATCCCCAAATGTTGGCATTTAAACACGTTTGCTTTTGTCGTTCTCTCTTTATATAGAGAGATTTTTTTTCTGAACCATTTGACAGTCGGTTGCTGACCCGATTCCCCTTTACCCCCAAATATTTTAGTCTGTATTTCCTACAAACAAGGAAATTCTCCTACATCATCACAATAAAATCATCAAAACCAGGATACTGATACTGATACACTACTACCATCCATCTTCAGACCCAGGTCAAATATTGTCAATTGTCCCAATAATAATCTTTTACAATAAATAAAAAGATCCATCCAGAAATACTTACTGTACTTAGTTGTCTTATCTCTTTCATCTGGAACAGTCCCTCCGTTTTTTCTTGTCTTTCATTATCTTGACATTTACCAAGATTACAGGCCAGTTATTTTGTAGAATGTTCCTCAGTTGGAGTTTATTCAGTGGCTCCTCATGATTAGATTTAGGTTTTGCATCTTTGGCAAGAACATCCCAGAAGTGAGTCTGTGCTCTGTGCATCCTACCAGTGTGTCCCATGACAGGTGATGTTGTAACAGGGCAGGACACTATGGGGCCTTCCCAGGACAGCACCTCCCACCAGTATCCTCTTGTCTGTAGAAAAACTTTAGCCAAAGAATAAATTTAGTCAGAGAAATGAGAAAATGCAGAAGCAAAGGAAATAGTCAAACAAGATAAAATAATGATAGTTTAGCCATTAAACGAAGTCAAGGGCCTTTAGTTCCTCCTCAAGGGCTATAGATAATATTCTGGGCCATATCTATTGAGCTATTTTGCAGATACTGAAACCCCCACCAGGCAGAAGAAGTTAACTACATGATGACCAGACTGCAGCCATAACGTAAGCTGCTCCACCTTGCACAACTCCAAGAACTGGCTTCAAGGAAATGGGAACAACCAACCCTGGAGCTGAAGATTAACTGTACTTAAAACAATCAAGATGACCCTAATCAGACCACTGCGTGACCAATTTCAAGATGACTGTGGCAGCTGACTGTGCTGTTCTGCATGTAGCCACCCCCCCACTTCCTGTGCACCCCTGAAACTCCCCTTTAAAAGCTCTTGATCAGCAACCTGAAGTTGGTTCTTTGGGACATGAGTCCACATTCTCCCCAGAGTTTGCCGGCTTCCTCAGTAAAGCTGTCTTTCCACTTACCCAACACTTGTCTCAGTATTGGATTCTTGAGTGAGGAACAGCAGAACCTGAGTTTGATAAAAAGGTTACCTCTCAATTATTACCGTAATATTTCCATCCTTCCTTCTATATTTACTATTGGATGTTCTACTGTAAGAAAGAGCTTTCTCTTCCTCCATGCATGCGATGTATGTGTGTATGTGTATATATATATATATATATATATATATATATATATATATATATATGTATGTATATCAGCGTAGGCTCATAGAGTCGTATTTTTATTCACTGTGTTGTATTCTGTTACTGTCATCATTTATTCCGAAGCTCAAATTGTCCCAGATTTGGCCAGTAGCTCCTAGACTCTTTTGACATGTCCCCAGCATTACTTAGACACTTCTACTTATTTTATAGCACAAGTAGATGTTCCAGGCTCACTGTGTACCTTCCCTGGCCCAGCCCTCTAGTCAGTCATTTTCCCAAGGACTCCTGGTTCCTTTCGGTGGAGGATGCTACATTTAGAAATCAAGATTTTGTGTTAGGAGTTCTCATTGCTACATGAGTATTAGGGCTCCTAGCCTCTGTCTGTGGACAGAGCTGAGAAACACCTGTATGACGTGCATGCGTGCGCACACACACACACACACACACACACACACACACTTACATCTATGCTTATCTGTCTATCCATGTCAAAAGCCATGAGTTCACACTGATCCCTCCAACTCCATCACAGTACCACAGGGTTCACACTAGTCTTTCCCATTTTCATATTTGTAATTCCCTACTCTAACCCATCCTCACTCAGCTGCCCTCCCTGCTTGGTCCCACGCCCTGCCCACCACCTCCAACAAATACTGGAAAAGGAAAGGAGGAAGGAGGAAAGAGAAAGCTGACTGTTTAAAAAATTCTTGAACCAGTACAGAAATTAAAACTATAGAAAAGTACGTAATGAAACATCTCCCTCCCACCCCTCTCATTCCAAACCTGCTCCTGTCCACAGGTAACAAGTATTATTAGTTTGTTATCACAAGCCAGTATTAAAATATTTTTATTTCCCCCTCTTTTACTCAAAGTATTCCTCACATTCCTTTTCTTATTTGTCAATACGTCTTGGAGATCTTTCTGTACATCGGTACATAAACAGCGACCTCACCTTTTTCGTGGCTGTAGAGTCTTCCTCTGGCTATACTATACTTTATTTAATCAGTTCACGTATAATAGACATTTAGATTGCATCTGAGGTTTGGTTAGGCTGAACAAGACTGCAGTAAATAACCTTGAATGTGTTCATTTCACGTGTGTCCAAACACATCCATAGAATAAGTTTTCAGAAGTGGGATCATTGGTATGACCTTATATGTTTATGTGTTTAATGATTAGTGGCATATCTCCCCTCTTAGAATGGCAGCTCCAAGAGGAAACGGACTCTGTTCTATTCACTGCTATTTTCCCAACACTAGGAACCATCAGACTATGTTAGGCACTCAATACATATGTGTTCAATAAATGAATGAATGACCAGTGCCCTCTGGTTGTGGACTTGACTGTCTGAAGCATGTACGGACCACTCACTGCGTGCCAGGTGCTGTGCGTCATCTTGCCAATCCTCCAAACTCCCCTGTGAGGTAGGGACTGTTTGGATGCCCCCACTTTACAGATGAGAGTCTTGAGGCCCAGAGAGGGAACACAACTAGGCTGGTCACACAGCTAGCCAATGACAAAGCCACAGTTCCTACCCCGTGAGTTAGTCAGACTCTGGAGCCAGCAAAAACCTCACCTGCTGCTCTCAATACATCGCTTCTCTCCCCACACACAACTCAGTCTTCCAGCGCCACATGGCCCCTTCATCTCGACTCATCTACCTTCCTGGTCCTAGCCTCTTCTTCTCAGCCTCGCCCCCAGCCAAAGGCGCTGGCTCTCCACCCTCAGCCAACACAGGACAGGACCGAGGAGAGGCGCTGTCATTTCCATACAGCTGTCCCCGGGAGCCAGGCCCTGCCCAAGCCCCCCCATTTTTCCTGAAAAAGCTGAATTATCTTGGCCATTTGGGGGGCACCTCTCGGCACAGGCCGGGCTGCCTGGGCAGGGCCTGGCTGAGCTATTATCCTACATTATCTCACTCCCCTGCTCCTGAAAAGAACCAGTGACTGCTCGGCCCCCTCAGCCCTCCCCTGCCCGCTCCTGTCTTTTACACTTAATTACCTCACTCATTACCCCGCAGCCTGCAGAGGCCGGACCACAACTGGGGCATGAGTAATCCCCACATCACACACCCAGCCAGCCGGCCAGCAAGGAGCAAATTGCTCACACAGCCCATAAATAAAGGAACAGGGCCCGCTCAGGCCTTTGCAGCAAAAGGACCTTCGTGGAGGCTGCCGTGAGGGGAAGGCATCGGCCCCAGCTTCCCAGTTGGCCTTTGCCAGCCCTGGTGAGATGGTCCCTACCTCCTCCACCTCCCCCACCCCAGACGGTGACCTTGAACTTCTCCAGGCCACTGAAGTCACAGCTCAGTGCCACTGACAGATGGGGCAGCAGGGGTCCTCACCCCTTCCTCACCACAGCCGGGGAACTGTCCAAGCACGGCTTCCAGGCTTCCTGCATGAACCTTCCAGCCATCTCTCACCACTTCCACCTCCACACTGAATGCCTGGCAAGTCCCCTGTGTCCTCTTTCTTCCCCAGCTCCTTTGCATATGCTGCCTCCCCGCTTCCTGAGCACCCACAGACCTTGTTAATTTCTACTCATCTGAGAGATCACTTCCTCCGGAGAGACTTCCCTGATCCCTCCGGGCTGGGTGAGGGACATCATGGACTTTCTCCCATCAAAGCATCAAGTCTTTACGTCGTCATTGTCTTTGCTTGTGAAGGGAGGACTGAGCCTCACACACATCCCTTTGCCTACTGCCCAGCCCAGGTCCTGGCACATTACCAGGCCACTTACTAGGCACTAAGTAAATGTGAGTGAGTGAATGAATGAATAAGTGAATGAATGAGGTGACGACTGGTAAGCTGCCTGTGCTGGATGAAGGGGTTTGGGCCCCCTTTCCCCTGTGCCACAGGCCTCCTACCTCCCAGGCTGTTGGCTCCTGCAGTCCAGGGCCTCTGAGCTCACAAGGGAGGATGATCTGGGACCTCTCTGTGGCTAAAACTTCCCTCCAACCTCTAGGAGGTCAGGCTCAGACCCCTTCCCTCGCATCACCGTGGGAAACACCAACTTCTCCGCTCTGTCACGAGGTAGCCCAGCCGTGGCCCGGAAGTCAGCAGCACCACCTTTTCTCCTTCACTTCCTACATCACCTCCCACCACCTCTACTGGTCCTTCACCTCCTGCAGCACCTGAGGGTGGACGACCCAGGAGCTGGCTGTGTGGTCAGCTTCTCCTGGCCTGAAGGACTTCATCTCACCCTCCTGCTCCCCTCACAGACCCAGGATAAGGGAGGGAACTTGGAAAGGTGGCAGACAGGCAGCTCATAAAACCTGATGGGCCGGAGTTCCCAGAACTCTTTGATATCTGATGAAGCCTATTCTGAGAAAGGTCTCAGAATAATGTTTTTAAATTCATAAAATAAAATATATAGTATTACAAAGGAAACCAATTATATTGAAACAATTATCAAAATATTAAAAACAAATCTGCATTACAGTAATACATGTGCTTCTTTATTATATATTATAACACAAGATTTAGCAAATAACTTGTAATTTTCGAGTCATTATGAGCATATACGGTATTTCAAGATATCTGGAACATCTGTAATGTGACAAGAAAATATCTGTGATTTCTATTAGTGACAATTTACAGGTCCTGCTAATGCCACTATGGTCTGTGGCCTGCATTCATCATTGAAGGAGTGATAAATTCCAGAAAGAGGCTAGTGAAATTAAAGGTGCAATCCTTTTCCTGTCCAAGCTAATGGTGGGCCTCCTGAATTCTTTCTATGGTCCCCAGGTTAGAAGCACCTGTGATGGGGAATGACAAGTACGTCTCAAATAAATTAGCACTTCCCTTCCCATATCCTGGCAGACATCATTAATCAATTACAGCAGTCTTTCACACTGAGCCCAAGCTCAGTTCTAGAATCTATCTCAACACTATGCTTTGGGCTATGGCTACCAACCAAAGTGGGCTCTTGAGCTGTAATCAACTTGCCATTCCTGGGGGCGGGGAAGGGGACAATGCCATCGTCAGCATGAGATTAAGGGAGAAGGGGTAGTAAAATGAGGTTTAGCAACAGTACAGGGAAGGGGCATAAAAACAGAACACTCGATCATAGCTTAATGTATGTCACCAGGGCAAACAGTCACCAAAAAGCTTATGAAATGTCTGGACAAGTTATTAGAAGTCCAATATCTAGAGTGAAGAGGTGACAGTCCCTTTCTGCTCAGCTCTGCTCATATATTTCTGGAGCTCTGTGTTCCGTTCTGGGCGCTACACTTTCAGAAAAACATCAGAAAACTGGAACAGGGTGCGGGGAAGTAACCACGAATGCGCAGATGTGTGGAAACCATATCCTGTACCACTTATCTGTTCAGACCGTGAACATGTAACTGAGACTTTCCTCTGAGTCACGGTGTGCTAGGAGCTGCGAACACCAGTGTGAGCAGCCCCAGGCCCCTGTCCTTGGAGTGAGGACAGTGGAAAGAACTGGGTGTCTGCATACCCGCGAGGGGCCATCCTGCACCAGAAGGCTGGAATCTGTGGTATTCCACTCAGTCTGAGAAAAATATTGCTACTGGAGTTTCCAGACAATGGCATGGGCTGCTGAGTCATCAAGGATCTACGGCAGCAAACGTGCTTGAAGAATCTCCGAGAGGCACAGACATCGGGATGGAGGCTTCATACGCAAAAACAAAACAAAAAAAATTAGGTCAAAGGCCTGGCCAGAGGGAGACATCCCTGCTAATGGGGCCCCAAGGCCAGAGCTCATGCTGCCGACACCAGCCCTGGATGCTGACACCTGGACCTTTGTCCCTGCTGCTTCTGGACACTCAGTGTAGAGGCTGCCACACTCTAGCCAGCACGGCATGGGGCTAGGCTGGGCCACATGACTGCCCCAGCTGCAGAGGAAGTGGGAGATCAGTATGGACTCTCTAGTGGGAGGAGGGGACTCATCAGGCAAGGGTGTTGGAAGGTTCTGGGCAGTTGAAAGGAAGGTCACCTGTCCACTCCAGCCACCAAGGACCGGGTGCTTCTTCTGCGTCTGGCTCTATGCTTGGCACTTTCCTTGGATTGTCTCTGTTAAGCATCTCCTCTCTCCTCAGTGTGTGCTGTGCTTGTCAGTGCCCATTTTACAGATAAGAAAAGCGAGCCTCAGAGAACCCAAGTCATTTGCCCTGTTCTTTTAACTGCTTCACAGAGGTGGGCCAACTGGGGCAGGGGTAATCATTATCACTTCGAAGCCGACCTGGGCAAGCGGGCTCTAAGTTCCACCAGTCCTGGGATCTCTAGGATTCCAGACTGCACCTGCCACAGCAACGCTAGCGTGGATTACCTGTGTCCCAACCAAGCATCTGCTGCATCCTCGACTCTATACAAACGTCATCTCCTCAGAGAGGTCTTCCTTAACCACCCCAACTAAAACAGCCCCACCCCATTCTATCTCTGCCCCATGTCACTTGTCTCCCTGGCATTTTGTAGACAGGAAGCTGGCCTACCTATGTATTTGTTATTATCTGTCGGCACAGTAGGATGGACGTGAGCTGCATGACAGCAGGTCTTTGTCCTGTTCACTGTTGCGTCCCCAGCTCTGAGCACAGTGCTTGGCACAGGGTAGGTGCTCAGTAAGTATCTGCAGACTCACTGGTTGTGAGCCTTGGGGCAATTTCTTAACTTCTCTGTGCCCATGTGGTCCTTTATAAAATGGGTATCATCATACTGTCTACCTCCACAAGTGGTCATGAAGATTCCATGAGTTCATGCCGTATCA
Source organism: Tursiops truncatus (assembly GCF_011762595.2). Lineage (NCBI taxonomy): Eukaryota > Metazoa > Chordata > Mammalia > Artiodactyla > Delphinidae > Tursiops > Tursiops truncatus. Next base: position 59,025,117 of record NC_047048.1, read on the forward strand.
CAGCCAAACAGACCTTCTAATGAGCCCCTACTGTACGCCAGGCCAGTGGGATTTCACTGCAGAGCCTTGACTGTTAGAGCAATAGGAATCAGAGAGGAGACGCTCCTTTGGGCTGAAAGGTCCAAGAGGTCAATGGGAAGAGAGTGGACTCCAAGCTCAAAATGGCTGACGTTACTGAGCACCAACTGTGTGTGAACTGGCGTCCTAAACACGTCTCTCAATTCCCACCTGCTCTGTGAGGGACGTACCATTAGTATCGGCATCCCCGTTTAACAACTGAAGAAACTGAGGTACAAAGAAGATAGGTAAGTTGCCCGGGGTACATAACTCATCAGTAAGTAGCAGAGGAGGGATCTGAAGCCAGGCCATCCACGCTTTTAACCCCTCTGCTCCCCTACCCCTCTACAGCTGGGGTGAGAAAGAGGGGAGGCTGGGAAGGTGTGCGCTGGGGGCATGTGGGTGTTCTGACTCCTCAGAAGTTTGTCCACTCATCTGGGGTCAGGCACAGGTGAATATTGACAACCTCCTGCTTCCATGCACCTGGGCCACCTCTTGGCTTTTTCCTGAATCTGATGGGTCCCAGCTGGTATATGAGCAGAGGCAGGAGCAGGGGGCAGAGCTGGGGGTGCAGAGGGGGGTTGATTCCTCTGCGCCAGGAGCCCTGGGAGCCGGGAAATACCAACTCTGCAGCTTCCACAGCCACCTCAGCATCTGTCAGGGATGGTTCTCAGCGTGGCTGGTGGGCAGGAGAGGGAGGCAGGAGAGGCCACGGTGGGGTGAGGGAGCCAGCCTCGATCTGGCAGGCAGGAGCCTGAAAATCCCAAAGAAGGCACTTGTCTGTTCCGTGCCTCAGTTCCCCCAACTGACAAACAGGGATGGGCAGGGAATGATGCTGATATCCTGAAGGCTGTTCAAGTACAGCGTCTATGTATCGAGGGCTAATTATGCTCCAGGCCTCATAGAGCCCTATTTAGTAGGTGCTATCATGGCCTCAGTTTATAGAGGTGACACAGGCACAGAGAGGTGAAGTGACTTGCCTGAATTTACACAGCTTGAAGAGGCACAGCTGGGATTAAAACTCGGCTCAGCGTGACCCAGGCCCAAACTCTGAACTGCCTCACTTGCTTGAACATGAAAGGCTGTTTAGCCACTCCATCCCTCACCCATGCTGGGGGCTTGGCCCAAGTCCCCCTGACCCAGCAGGGAGCCCAGCGATCAGATTCCTGCAACCAGTCCTTTCTAGAGGTTTCAGGCAGCTGCTTAAGGGGTGACCTTGTCAGGGTTCAGGAACTTGGAAGGAAAGACACTTTTATGCGGGAAGGTCAAGGACTGTGGTAGTCAGGGAAGGGACTCAGTTATCCCCCGAAGCAGAGGAAAACCTTGAGGGTTGACAAATTAACTTAAGCTCAGGACAAAGAGAACCAAGGTGAGTGGGGGGGGGGGGTCACAAGGAGGTTTTACACTCATTAGTTTATTCATTTATTCAAGATATACATTTATTGAGCACTTATTATTTGCCCAGCACTGTGTAGGTGCTAACGTGTGGCAGTGAATGGAGCAGATATGGGCCCCCACCCCCCACATAAGGGGCATTCAGCCCTGGGGGAGCGGGGGAGGGAGACCCCCTTTGGCACCTTTGCCCCTCTTAGAAAGAGGGATTATATGGTTTAAGGTCGTGGTTTGAATCCTGACACCTAGCTGGGTCTCCTTGAGCAAGTCACCTTACCTCTCTGAGCTTTGGTTTCCTCATCTGTAAAATGCGGATAGCAGCAGGCCCCACCTCGAAGGTTGTTGTGATGGTTAAATGAGGTAATCCACATAAAGGGTTGGATTCGGCTCCTGGCACATAGTAAGTGCTCAATAAATGTCAGCTAGTATTATTATCATCTGGGACTTTAGTTAATTAATTAATTAATTTTTTTTATTTTTGGCTGTGTCGGGTCTTAGTCGCAGCACATGGGATCTTTTCTTTGCGGCGCCTGGGCCTCTCTCTAGTTGTGGCGCGGGCTACAGAGCACGTGGGCTCTGTAGTTTGCGGCACACAGGCTCTCTCGTTGAGGCGCGCGAACTCAATAGTTGTGGCGCACAGGCTTAGTTGTCCCGCGGCCTGTGGGATCTTAGTTCCCTGACCAGATATGGAACCCGCATCCCCCGCATTGGAAGGTGGATTCTTTACCATGGGACCACCAGGGAAGTCCCTCATCTGAGACTTCAGAACATGCTCTTTCCCACCACATATCATCTCTGTCCTGGGCTAGATCTTGGAGTCAAGCAGGGGACCGATGGGAGGAGGGGTTAACTAGGCAAAGAGGGAAGGAAAGCGTGCTCTTGGCAGCAGAAACGGTATATGCAAAGGCCTTGAGGTGGGAGGCTTTGAGGGAACAGTGTAGAAGCTCCGGCAGAGTCTGGAACTCTGACACACCCCCAACCGGCCCCGTCCTGAAGTCTGTCGAGGCTCTAAGTTCCTGAGCCAATGAGGAGGGATCATGGAACGGTTCCCAGAAATCGTGGCCAGGACCCTTGCAGCTGGAGAGGAGGCAGGGTGGCAGAGTGGTGAGAGCACAGCCTCTGGCGCAGACTGTCTGGGTCGGACCCATGGCTCAACACCTACTGGCTGTAAAACCTTGAACAGGTTTCTTAACCTCTCTGGGATCGGTTTCCTCTCCTGAAAATGGGGCTGACAGTACTGTCGAGTCAGAAGGCGAGTGTGAGGACTAACTAAGGCGATATTCGTAAGGTGTGTAGATGAGCACCTGGCATGCAGCCCAGAGCTGTAAGTGTTTATTAAATGAAGAAAGAAAAACACGTGGTGGCTGTGGGGAGGTGCCTGCCACTCGGACTGCAGTCCCTGACAGCCTCCCACTGCAGCACCCTCTCCATGGGCCACAGTGTCTGAGCTGAGGCCACCCCCTTCCAGGACGCCCCGCTGATGACTGGGCACGGTGGGGAACCAGGGCCTGGACATTCTGCCCAGCATGAGACTCCTTTGCAGGAAATCTTGGGGCTGGAGCTCCCTGTGGGCTTGGCCAGTCCTCCTTCAAGCTGCACCACGGCCTGGGGCTCCTCTTCCCCAATCTCCCTGTCTCCCACCTCTCCTTTCACAGGTGTCAGACCTGCACCCTGGTCTGAAGGCACACCTCTTTTTCTTGCAGGTGTTGTCCCCAGTAAATCTCCCGCACTTCCGTCTCTGTTTTCAAATCTGCTTCCGAGGACCCAAATGACCAGAGAGAGAACACAGCAGCTGTCAGGTTCCAGAGGCCCCCCACAGGGCCTCGGGCAAGTGGTCTCTGAGTTGTGGTATACAGAGCCGTGAAGAGTCAGTTTCAGGCTTTTCCTACCCTCTTTCCTTTGGCTCAGAAGAGGAGGGCCTGGGGAAATACACTGGAGAAACAGGCAGAGTAAGTGAAGCTTACCAGAGAAAGAGCCCCATCAGCGTGGAGTGGATGCATTTGTGGCCACTCTCCTCCTTGGAATTCATACAGAATCCATTATCGGCTCTGGACAGTAGCTCAGGGACCATCTTGTCCCATGCCCATTCAACAGACCAGAAAGCTGGAGCCCAGAAGAGGGAGCAGAGATAGCAGAGGCGAGCCTAGAATCAGTCTCCTGACTCCCAGAGCAGTGCTTCCTCCTAACACTATGGAGCAAAGCCTGCACATGTGATGTCTGGTCCCCTCTTTACAGATATGCAGAGTGAGGTTCAGGGCGGCTCTGCCAACGACCTGGGGTTACACAGCACTGAGATTCACACCCAGACACTAGTAGCTGCCCTCCTTAGTGATGGGCAGGGCAGGGTTGAAATCTGAGGGATATCAGAGCAGACTGGGGAGGGCCGAGCCTGCAGCTCTCACCAGCTAAACCCATTATGCCAAGACTGGGACTCCCGGGGAGGCAGGCAGCGGGCCACATAGATGTCAGACCCTCCCCAGCTCCTCCGCACAGTAACCATATGGCCTTGAGCCAGTCATTTCACCCCAGTCTGTCGATCGGGCTGATAACAGAGCTTTCTCCCATGAGGTCATGGTGAGGCTTAGGTGAATGATGAAATGTAAACAAAAAATAGTCAACAATTATCAAGTCAGGTTACTCTGTGCCAGGCACTGCTCTAAACACTTTGCAGATACATTATCATTTAATCATCACTGCAACATTGGAGATAGTTCCTATTAAAATCTCCATGTTACAGAGGAAAGGGAGGCACAGAGAATCACAGAGCTGGGAAATGGCAGAGCATGGATTTGAACTGGAAACAGGCTGATTCCAAATCCCTCTATCGAAAGCCCCTGGCAAGGCCAGCTTCTGTGAAGGGTAGACGTTTAGAACAGTGCCAGGCATGCGGAGCCACTGTTGATATAATAATAATTATTGTTGTCGTTGGGGAAATTTGCCATCGGCAATGCTATAAAGTCAGAAGAATGAATATCCTGACATGTTTTACGAAACTTTATCATTTCTCCTCTTCAGAAGTAAGGGAGTCATTTAGTAAGTACTCAAGATAAATGTTTCTTGAACTGAAACATTTTATGGTCTTTAGGAAAACACAAAAAGAAGGTGGAGAAACACCCGTAGTTCCACCACCCTTCTTTCACTTTTCTGTGCATGTTCATTTTTACTTTGGTCCATAGTTGTAAACATGCTGTGAGAGATTTCAAGATTCTGCATCTTTCACTGAATATCATTCCATGAGCTCTTCCCCCAGATGATAATTTTTAATGGCTGCAGAATATTCCATCCAGGGGATGTCTTCTTCACACCCCTCCTCACTGTCTCCAACTTGGGGGTTTTATTCCAGTCTATGATGGTACAGCAAGCATCCCTGGGGAAAAAATTCTTTCCTTATTTGATGTGACTTGGAAAAATGAATTCCTAACAGTGGACTTTCTGAAACCAGTGAGCCAGTGTTGGGGGAGGTTTGGGAGATAGAAGGCCCTCCATGGCGTCCTAGTGCTGAAACCATGCCAGAAGTTGTGTATTTCTTCCATGCTTAAGGACATCCGACCCCGTAGGTATTTTTGAACTTCACCTTCTGGGCTGAGGGTTTCTTCTTATCTGCTAAAGGTGCTGATACCACCTACCAGCTGGAGGTCAGAGACTTGGTATCTGACCTTCAACCTGACACTAGTGAGCTATGGGACCTTGGATACATCACCTCCATCTGTCAGTTCAAGGGGGGATTACCTCTCCACCCTGCCCACCTGGTGAGGGAGAGTCCAGCCCCAGTTCCGTCCCTAAGTCACTGTGGACCCTCAGTGTCCTGGAAGCTCTCTGGGCTCAGTTTTCCCATCTCTTACGGAAGAGGTAGGAAGGATAGAATCATCGAGCAGGTAGAGGAGTGGAGCTCATGGGCACCGACTTGTCTTATTTACCCCACTGGACTAGGCACCCCTAGGGGACAGAGATCCCAGTACCCAGAACAAACTCAAAAATATGACTACACCACGAATAACTATCAACAACTTCCTCTATGTGAGCAGTGAAAAGTTAATTCTCCAACCCATATGTCCACCTTTTAAGGCTGACTCTCACCCCACCGTCATTCACTCATGATTTATTGAGCACCTTCTGGGTTCTGGCCCTGCCAACTTCCTGACCTCATCTCCTTCCACTCCTTGCTGTTCCCGAACTGGCCCAAGCTCATTTTTGCCTCAGAGCCTTTGAACTTGTGAAGCCTCTGCCTGAAGCACTCTTTCCCTGGCTCCTCCCATGGCTGGCTCCATCTCATCACTCCCGTCTCTGCTTAGATATCACCTCTTCCAGGTGACCCTTGCTGGCCACCCTGTCTAGGTACCAGCGCTCTCCATCCCCACCCAGTTTTATGTCCCTTGAATGTCACCTCCAAGGAGATGAGGGACTAGGACTGTCTAGGTCACTACTTACTCCACACAACCCCACAAACATGTGTTAGATGAACCCTGGGTGCTCCAGGTGCAACTGTACATATAGAATCCACATGGAATGAGCATGTACTATATGTCAGGCACCATTCCAAGCCCTTTTGCAATCAGCAACTCTTGTAATGCTCTCAGCAACCCCTGAACTAACAACAATTATTATTCCCATTTTATAACATGGGAAACTGAGGCACAGAGAAGTTGAATAACTTGCCCAAGATCTCATGGCTAGTAAGTAGGGGAGCTGGGATACGCTACTGCAGCCTGTTAGAGTACGCCGAGCCAAACGCAGGGCAGAGTCACAAAGCTCAGAGGCCAATGGGCAAGCTGGCCCTGCCATGTAGGAAGTCAGGGGCACTTCACAGAGGAAGTGATGCCTCAGCTATGCCCTGAGGACAAGTAGGGGTGCACTAGGGTGAAAGGGAGGGTTCCTCTGAACAGAGGAACCAGTGTGGGGGCCAAGAGAGAGCAGGAAGCCTGCAAGGCTAGAAGTCAGCTTGTGCGGCTGGAGTGGGGAATACTGGATGTGCCATGAATCAGAGGGTGTGGGCACCTCAGCCCTCTGTGACTGAGGTTAAAAAAAGTCCCAGAGGGCAAAATATGGGGCAATATGGCTGAGAAGATGGGCAGGGCCCCCCAGATCATTCAGGCCCTCGGCAAGATCAGGGGCCCATATTTTATTCCGAGGTTTCTAAGTGACAACTGAAAGATTGTGTGAGGGCCCAAAAGCCGGGGCGGGGGGTGTCTCTGGGAATTTTTGCTGACTCACTATGGGATCCTGGGCACCTCCATGGCCTCTCTCAGCCTCCATGGGTCTTAGTCTCCCAACTGGTATTGGATGACCCAGTCCCAAAAGCACATACACACTGCATCAGCCTGGCATCCCATAAGCAGAATGCTGTTAACCAATGAGATCTTGGCATTCCTAGAGTCTGATTCCGGGACTGTTGTGCTCTGGACATCCCATACTTGCTGAGGCCGGCCCACCACCATGGCACTTTGCCAAGCAGCCTCTCTGGTCAGGGGGTTGCATTCTACTGCTCCTTGGTCCTGCCCAGATATGGGAGCTCCCCTAGGTTTTGGCTGGATTGGGGTGGGGGGGTCTGCTCAGATCCTCCTGGAGACAAAGGAGCTGACCTGCGAAGAGTTCCAGCGGGAGCCCCACTCCCCCTCCCTTCCCCCCTCTCCCTTCCCAGTCCACGTGTCTCTATTGTCTGCTCCCCGCTTCAGGGAAAGACACAGCCTCGGATGTGTCAAAACCACCACCCCCCCCACCCCGGCAGCAGGGAAATTAATTACTGGACGATTTTCACTTCCTCTTGCAGCGCGCGCCTGAGCTAGGCACCGGAACAGGACTGGCTGAGCGGGGCTGGGCATCGGCGTCGGGCACTTGCTCCCCCCATCAGTTCTGGAAGAAGAAAGTTAAACCCCAAACCCAACAGGGGGCTTCAGTGGGAGGTCAAGCTGGGGTGGGGGGATGACTTCCCCTAGTTAAAGCTGAGTGTCCAAACTAGCCCCTTCAAAATTGGGGGACAGGGAGAGGGCTGGAGGCAGGAGGATCGCCGCTGGCGAGCTCGCACTCTTTTCTTTGCATTCCCTTCCCTGTCCCCATGTGCCTGAACCCCGCCTGCTCAGACCACTCTACCTCCTCTCCCCTCTCTTTCTCTCTCTGTCTTGCACTTTTCTTTCCCTTTCTTTGCATCCCTGGGGTGCTTTGTTTTTGTGTATCTGGAGCTCTCTTTTTCTCCCGTGGGTGTGTGTGTTGCTACTTCTCTCCATCTCTGCCTTTCTTTTCTCTGTTTCTATCTTGTGTCTTTTTGTCCTTATCTTGGTCTCTCTGCTCCTATTTCTACCTCTTTCAGTGTGTGTGTCTCCGTTTCTCTGTATGTCTCTGTCTTTCTCTATGTATCTCTTCTCTCTCTCTCCCCCTTGTCTCCCTCCCCCGCTTTCTCCGTCTCTCCATATCTCTGCGCCTTTCTCACCCTCACTTTCTCCCCTCCTGCCTGCCCGCTGCTCCCTGAGCCTGGCCTGCCCCCACCGCCGCCGGTTCAGGGGAACGTGTGCGGAGCGATTGTCCTGGGGGACATTTGATGGATTAGAGCGCTGAACAGTTCCATTGCTAGGGGACCACCTGATCTCCTCCAGCCTGCGTCCCATATAAAGCCGGCAGCCGGAGTGCTGAGCACAGCTCCAGCGATCGCCTGTCTGCGCGCCGCCGCCGCCAAGCCCGAGCGGGAGCCAGAGCCAGAGCCGGGGCCGCCGCCACCGGTGCCGGCTCCGCTCGGCCGCCCGCCCGCCAGCCCGCTGGGAGCTGTCCAGTGCTGAAACCCCGCACAGCCAGCCAATCGCGCCCGGCTGGCCGCCTGCCCCCACCGGGGCCCCTCGCTAGTGCCCCCGCCGAGCCCCCCGCCAGTCGCACCATGCCCCGCTCCTTCCTGGTAAAGAAGATCAAAGGGGACGGCTTCCAGTGCAGCGGGGTGCCGGCCCCCACCTATCACCCCTTGGAGACCGCCTACGTGCTGCCTGGCGCCCGGGGGCCGCCCGAGGACAACGGTGAGTGGGACCCGGCGGGGGGGGTGGGGGAGAAGAGGGGAGGGGAGTTCGGGCCCTCCCCAACTCGGGCCACGAGGAGGGGTGCGCGCGGTAGGGAACCCCGGGAGGAGATGACCCTGGCTGTGTGCGCCCCCCGGGCTTCCCAAGGGCTGGGCGGGCGGGGCAAGGGCCAGGTCCGTACAAAGGGAAAGTCGCAGGGTCGGCCCATCCCGCCATCAAGCGCCTGCCCGGACTTTGAAAGTTGTGGCCCTAGATTGGTGCCAGAGTGAGGGGTGGTGAGAGAATGGAGAGAGAGAGGTGCCCATGAAGGGCTAGTGCTGGGGGGCTAATGCATAAGGCAATCTGAGGGTCCCCTCTCCGTGGTTGAGGGAAGGAGGCTGGTTGCCCGAGAGTGCTCCCTTGATGGGGAAGGTAAACCGGCCTGGACTACCAATCCCTGGGGAAATAGGGCTGGTTCCCTGGGGGTGGCTGGGGGCACCCTCTCTCCCTTCAAGCCTACTCCCCCTGGCGATGCCAGACAAGTGTTCTCGGGCCCCTCTCTCGGCAACTCTTTTGTTACCCTCAGCCGCACGCCTGCCAAAGGCTGGGCCTGTCCTGGGGACTGAGAGGAAGAGGGAATTTCTAGGAGGGGTTCCCCCAAAGTGGCTCCTGGTCTCCTGAGCTGCACTCCCTCCCCCTCCAGTTTCTCACTCCCCTCCAGAGCCAGCCCTGCTGTTTTTTGTCAGTCCCCTACCCCCAACACACTCTATTTCTTTTCAGAGCAAGTGCCTTGTAGGGACAAGGGTTTGGGGGACGAGAGGTCATTCAGGCCCAGAAGGGGGTGAGCTCTGGAGGGTGTGGAGAAAAATCAGAGACTGCTTCTGTGGACCCCATCCCCCATGAAGGGGATCACAAAGGGGTTCTCCTCTGATGGTCCCCACCAGGACAGGTGTCTGGAGCGGGGGCATCCCTTTGGCAGTAAGAAATCTGACATCACATGTGGCATCAGCTTTGGGGTGTGTGTGTGAGAGAGAGAGAGAGAGAAGGGGAGAGGAGGGGAGAGAAAAAGGAGAAAAGAAAGGACTGAAGAAGAGGGGGGAAGCTGAGATGGCAAAGGCAGGAGGGTGGGAGCTTCTGCCTCAGGGATTTCCAAGCACTTCACCCACATTCCATCACTCTGCCAAGCCAGGTAGCAAGAGGGCGCTGGGTAAAAGGCTCTGTGACCTCATCAAGGTCAAAGAAATTAGGGAGTGATCGGGGATACAGCTACAGCCCCTCATCTCCTGGCCTCCCCCAGATCCCCAAGAGAATCAACCTCCCTTTTTCTTTGCCCACATGTCTCATATTCTACTGTCCTCTTTTCTTGACCCCAGGACCTCTTGGGGTTGAGGACTGAAGCCCAGGGATATGGCTGGGCTTATCTGAGTGCTGGCAGGACAGAGGGTAGACCTGGGGCCATGCCAGGGCTGGGGACCTGGGTAGAAATGGAAATGCCTGCAAGCCTGGGATGTGGATCCCTTGGGGAACTGACACAAAGCCCTGGGCTTCTGCCCGCCGAGTCCCCCTTGGTCCTGTCCCAGGCCAGCTGAGAAAACCTAGAGAAGCCCAGAGAATTTCTCATGCACAGCCAAAACTGCAGACTGTTCCTCAGGAGGGAGGCAGGAACGCCTTGCCTTGAATTCAGTCCAAAAAAGCTTTGAAAGGAGCCCCTGAGTGAATGGTGGGAAGCAGGGTAAGGGCAAAGCCATCAGCAGGGATGTTCTACCAGCTTTGATACCCTAGAACCATCCCTGTCCTTGGCCCTTTCCCCAAAGGGCTCCAGACCAGCTCCCTCTGGGGAATCCTGAGGCTGTCCTGATAGTCTGATATCTGGTCTGGAACTCTGGGAGGCCTGGGCTTTAGATCTCTGACTTGCTCTGTGACCTTGGGCAAGTGCCTTCCCTTCTCTGGTCCTCCGCCTCCTCAGCAGTGAAAGAGTTTAGATGGCATGATCTAAGTATCCTTCCAACTTTGACAAGCTCAGCTTCTGTGAAGGTCAAGTTTGGGTTGGGAGGCAGTGGAGATGACTGGATGTGGGTCTAAGAGAATGCAGGGGGCCATTGTCAGGGTTTCTGTAGGGCTCCATTTACCATCTGATGTCTGGCTGAGGGTGGCAGAGTTTCTGAGGCCAGGCGTTTTTCTTGGCTTCAGTCTCTGCAGGCTGCCCCATGCTGAGGACAGGCACCCTGACCTGGGTGCCCTGGCAGTGTCTGCAGTAAATGGTTAGTGTCGGAGACCAGGGGGTGACCCTTCAAGCTCTGGTATGGCCAGGGAACACAGGGTCTGCCTTGTTCTGTTATCGGGGGCCTCTTCCACCCCTGGGGTGTGGCCAGATTGGGAAGTGAAGGCTCCCTCACTGCACGGGTGGGTAGGGGTGCTGGGGGTCCTCAGAGAGCCTGCCGGCTCCTAGCGGTCCGTTGTCTCCGTTCTGCCGGAAATAACCTTGCTGAGCATTTGAGGGAAGTGTGAAAAATTGCTGAGCTGACGTTTTTCTCTCTCAGCGTGTGTAAGTGTGCTGGGTAAACAAGGAGAAAGAGAGGAGGGGGGGGAGGTGAGGAGAGTGAGGGAGAGAAGGGGGGGGAGGAGAAAGGAGGGAGGGAAGGGGGAGGGCCTGGGGCTGGAGATAGTTCCAGTTATTAGAAAGATCCTCTTACAAGCCATCCCTGCAGGGTCAGGATGAGACTGGTGGGAGGGGAATCTGGGGAAGGGAGCCTATGAATGTGGAGGTCAGGGGAACCACAGGCTCCTAACTGATGAAGATGCAGGACCCCAAATTAAAGAGTGTACCCCCAGCTCAGGGAAAGGCTGGGAGTGCTGGAGAATTCCTGGAGGACTCCTCCTCCTACACACACACACACACACACACACACACACACACACACACCCAGCAACGCTCTTCTTTGCTTCCTTACTCCCTTCCTCTCAGCCTCCATGGGCTGGCCAGAGGGTGTGGCAGGTGCATCTGGTTGCCAGCCTCCCCCTGAATGCACAGAACCCCTAAATAGGGAAGGAGAAGCCCCACAAATGGGGAAGGTTCCAGGTCTCTCTGCGGAGCTCCCCGAAGAAGGGAGAGCAGATCTAATTCCGCCGTCCTCTCCAGTGCGAGGCCTCCTCCTCTCCTCCTGCGTCCTCCACTGCTTTCTGCCTCCACGGAGCCTTCCCTTCCCCTCCTCTCCCTTGGGTGATTCCGAGCACAGATTCCGTCTCGCGGTGAGATGCCAACTCACATCCTCCTAACCCTCTCAGAACCTCGCCCTCCAACTCTACGAAGCCCGCCCCTTCACAGGCCTAGGCCCCCATCCCGGGGAATGCTAGGGATTCGGCCACCTCAGTGTAGGCTGCTGCCCATCCCTCTGCATAGCAGTGGTCTCCATGGACCGGTGGACGTCTACCTCTCCTCACACCCTAACTCTGAAGTCCAGCTGGATGCCAGGTCCTCCTTCCTCTGCACCCCCACCCCATCCTGCCCCCATAACTCCTTCAGAGTGCATCTGACCCAGGCAGATGAGGGATCAATGCCAATCCAATAACGCACTTGTCTGCCCTCTGCAGCTGCATTAAGCCTCCCCAGCAGCTGAGGAAGCGCTCCTACTTCTGCCCATAGGCTTATCTAGTGACCACATTATACCAGCACCCGCTTCTGCTTACCCCCTCTGATGGCGCCGGGGAGTCGCTCCAGGCCAGGCCTGGGAACCTGGCTGAAAGTCCCCAATTGCCACACATCTACCCCACACTTCAGAAAGCCCATTTGCGGAGCAGGGATGCAAAAGGGTAGCCCCAATCCCTTGGCAGACGGAGCCCAGAGATGGCTGAGGAGGTACCCAAGGACACACAGCAGGCCCATATGAGTGTTCTACCCCGGGCATCTTGGTCTTGGTCCAGGTCCAAGGTCAAGATCAGAGACATGTCAGAGGTCCAGGTTCAAAGTCCATGTCCAACATCCAGTCCAATGTCCAGGTCCAATGTCCAGGTCCAATCTTAGGTCTAGGACAAGGTCTAAAGTCTAGGTCCAAGGTCAATGTCCCAGGTTACAGGTCCACTCCAAAATTCAGAACAAGTCCATGTCCAAGTTCAAGTTTCAATCCATGTCCGGGTCAACGTTCAGGCTCCAGGATCAGGATCCAGATCCAATTTCTAGTCCAAGGTCATGTCCAGGTCTATTCTCAAGGCTGGCTGGTTCACGTCTTAGAGCCACCATCAGCTTTCTCTGTGGCTCTGAACTAATCTTCCCTTACCCGAGCCCCAGTTTCTCTCTTATGAAAAGAAGCAGTCAAACTTGATCTCTTTCAGCTCTGACCTTCTAGGGACCCAAAAAATCTGATTTTCCTAAGAATTAGTCACTGGGAATGCGGAACAACAGGGTCCATGTGGGATACTGAATCTGGGGCCCCTGGCCCTCCCTAAAGCCTGGGGTCACAAGGGGGACATGAGGGGCCCAGACGGAGTGTCCACTCTTCAGACAGTCTCAGTTTGTGGCTTCTGAGAGAGGACAGGAGAGTACATCAAGTCCCTGTGGCAGCACAGCAATTTATACATCCCCATCTCTCACTCACTCACACACACACACACACACACACACACACAGTGGGCAAATGGCAGTGAGAACAGAGTGCTGAGGAAGGTTAGCTTCAACTGCCAGAGGCAGACCTGAGGCCAGAGAGATTACTTGCCCGAGATGACAAGGGCATAAATGGCAGACCGCATCACCCCTCCCTGGGGTCCTTCATCTACATGTTCCAGGGATCCCCACAGCCTGGAGGCCCTCTGGGGGGCATGCGAGACGCTCCTGAGAGAGATGAGCCCCCCAGAACTCTTGGCCTCCTTCCAGCTGTGGGCTCCCCTGGGATGAAGTGTCCACTGCCAGCCTTTGGCTAGGAAGGGAAGTTGGCATGGGCACCTTCTGGGGCACAGAGAGGGTAGGGCAGAAAAGCAGGGGGTCTGGAGAGACAATGTGCGTTATGCATGACAGCCAGTCTCGAGGAGGCCCAGAAGGGCCCCAGAGACACCCTGCAGGGAGCAGGAGCCTGCTCCACCAACCAGTGCTGGGCAACTCCAGACCCGTAGCCGCCATGCCTATCTCCACAACCCCTTGAAAAATCTTTCCTATTGATTCCCGCAGAGCTGTGGACCTCCCTGTGGGCCACGGGAATTGGGTCACAGTCAGGAAAAAGCAGAATATGGGGGATTTCAGGAGGGAGGGATGGTGGGGAGGGGCCCTGGAATCCTCTCAACACTCCCTGGGTCTGAGTCAGTGGGCACGAGCCCCGCACCCTACAGCCCTGGTTATGTTGGGCCAGACCTCACTCTGCCCACCACTCATCTGGACTCAGGGACCCCCCCCCTCCCCAGTGGGCAGGTGTACCAGCTGCCAGGCCCTTGGAGGAGGTGGGTGTCATTTCTGGTCCAGTGCCCAGGGAACCGCTAACAAAGATGCTATAATAAGGGGAGGGGGAGGTACCAGCCCCTTTGCCCAGCTCTGTGAGCAGACAGGAGAAACTATTTTTATCCTGCTTTGCTGCTGACAGACCTGGCTTTCTGCTCAGCTGGCTGGAGCTGATTCTCGAGGCCCGAGGCCCTGGCACAGCAAGACACAGCTCTAAATAAACTCATGCAGCAGCCCCTCCAGCCCCCCCACCTAGCAGGGCCTGGCCCTCCTCAGGAAAGTGGGCCACCTGGGAAGCTGGCCCGTTACTAGGCCCCTCTCTTCTTCTGCTCATCTTGAGACAGGGAAGTGGGATTTGGGCTGGAAATTCCCTGGAGGAAGTTTGCAACACTGGGAATCTGAGAGAGACTGGGAAAAAGAACACTGGCCTGGGAGTCAGGAGGCCAGCCTAGCTCTGGTGTGAACTTGCTTTGTGGTCTGGTAAAGTCTCCTCTCAGGGCTTCAGCTTCCGTAGAACTAGGGCACCGGGGCAAGTGACCACCACATTCCCTTAGACACAAGCTAATGTGAAAAGCACCAAGCAGGGTGCCTTGTACACAGTAAGTGCTCAATAAGTGTTTGTTAGTCATTACTTTTATTGATCATTTACAAAGACTTACAAAGGGCTGGTGCATTTTCTACAAGAATAGCTTCTCCCCACCCCCAATTCCCCATCATCCCATCAGACACAGGCCAGCTGGGTGGTAGTATTTGAAGAAACCCACCACCCTTTCCTCCCACCAATTGAAAATCTTCCCTCCCCTAGCAGGTCTCCATGCCTGCTCAGGGGTTTTGGAAAAAAACACAGACTCTGGAGGGTTTTGAGTCTTACTCCTCCTCCAGTGACCTTGGCAACTCCTCTCCCCTCTCTGGGCCTCCGGGCTTGGCGCAGTGCCTGGCACACGGAGAGGGCGCAGGGGTAGCTGGAAGCAGTAGGAGCAGAAGTACTTCTCAGAGATGCCCCCACCCTCATCCCAAGGGGTCAGACAATTGGAAGAGACAATGTCTGCAAAGCACCCAGCACCTGATTTCTCATAAAATTCCCTTGCAGAATTTTTTTTCCCTTGCAGAATTTTTAAAAAATGTATTCTGGACCTTCAGTCTAAAATATCAAGACTTTTGAGTAGGGAAAACCAAAAGTCATTCTCAGGTGACATGTACATGACATCTCTACATCTCCAAAGTGTTTCTAAGCCTTCCCTATAGCCCCACGTCACAGGAGTGGCTCTGTTCCCTATCCCTCAGATGGGCCACTGGAGCCCAGAGAGGCCTTGTGACTTGCCCATGGTCACACAGCTGGAGTATGAGTAAAAGAGCCAGGATGAGAGCCAAGTCTCTTCTCTCTGAGTCCCGGGGCCTCCCTGCCTCTATCTGGACCCAAACAAGAGAGGCCTCTCTCACCCTGTTGGCTGGGGGACCAGCAGCTCAGCCTTCTACAGTCACCTGTAAGGCAGAGGAAGGCACCCAAAACTTGTCTGAGTTCCACGCACAGAGTCAGAAGAGCATTGCCTATAGTGTCCTAAAGGATTCTCCAGGGTTGAGGCCCAGAGAGGTGAGGTTGTTTGCCCAAGGTCACACAGCAGCCTAAGATACCCATGTGTGTCCCCTTCACTCTCTAGCAGATTAGAAGGATATCACTAGGAGATGTAGTGACAATAATAAAGACAATAAAACTACAGCTTGAGAGGCTACTGTGTGCTAGGCATTGTACTAAGTATTTTACACCATTAATTCATTCAATCCTATTATGAGTTCCTTTATACAGATGTGGCACAAAAAGGTTAAATAACCTGCCCGAGGTCACATAGGTAGGGAGAGGTCTGTGGATCTGAGAATGAGGTGGAGTTGACGGGGGTTGGGGGATGGGGGACAGGACAATGGGCATCACTGAGGGGTCTATTCAGCCACGACGCAAAGAGTGTTTTTAGAGCATCCCAGTCAACCTTCTTCTGGTAGAGGCAGAGTCCAGAAAGGTTAAGCAACCTGACCAAGGTCACAAAGTAAGTTAGAACCATCTCTGCCAACATGACCACATAAATTCTCATACAACCCTCCACGCCCACCCCACAACCCATGCCAAACTCCGCAGCTGCTGGCCATCATGTCTGGCCCCACAGTTCCCGTCTGGAAGGCAATTTCACATCTGTCCCTAAGCTGAGGAGGAGCCTTTGTTTGAGGCGCCCCTATTTCTACAATATATAGAGATTCCAAGCGACAAGAGAAAGGTGCTGCAGTACTACAGGCCACCACCAGAGGGAACCACGGAAAGAGGGCCCTGCTGCAGCGAGGACTGCCTGGTCCATTGAGCTCCTACCAACGTGGGTCACCAGAATTTTTCTCACCAGACCATGAACCAGAAATTACACATCTTGGGTGAGGAAACAGTGGCCCAGGTTGGAGCTTCAAAATGTGTCTGTGCAGTTGCCAAGAAAACTGCAGCACAGAAACCCATCCGGGGAGATTTGTTATTATTATTCATAATAACAGCCAACATGTGCCAGGCACTGGGTTGGAATCCTGTCTCTCAGTTACTAGCTGTGCAACCTCGGGCACGTTACCTAACTACCTTATGCGTCAGTTTCCTCATCTGTAAGATGGTACCAACCTTAGAGTCATGAGGGTGGGATGCATTCGTGTGTAGAGCTTTTAAATAGTATCTGATATATAAATGCTCCAGGAGCGTTGGTTATTATTTGTTCACTTTTCACTTATTGTTTGCTTATTCACGGACTCTGCACTGCAAACTGTATGAGTTAGGTGCTTTTATTTTCCCCCATTTCACAGCTGGGGAAACAGAGGCACAGAGAGGTCAGTTTGTCCAAGATCACACAACTGGGAATAGTAAAACTGGAACCCAATCCAGGTAGTCTGGTGCCAAAATTGTGCTCTTAACCAATATGCCATCCTTCCTGAATAACAGCACATGCAAGGCACTGGCCACATGATCAGTGACCCCCTCCAAATGCATTCTATACTATCCCCATACCCAGAGAAAGGAGCAGAGATGCAGAAAGATGCACAACTTGCTCCAGGTCACCCAGCTACAATCAGTGTCGGGAATCAAGTTGTCCCAAGACCAAGGAGACAGAATGGTCTATGGCAGACCCTGCTGGGCCGGGGATTGAGGCTGGCCTGGCAAATCTTTATCTCCCATTCACCACCCATTTCACAAATACTTATCAAGTGTCCACTAGCTGGGGCACTGGGGATAGGAGGTGAACAACCCAACCATGGCCCCTTCCTCAGGGACCTCCCAGCATGTGGAAAACAAGGGGAGCAGTGCAGTGGGTTCCAACTCTTGTTCCACCACTACCACTTGAGCAAGTGGTAGTGGTGGAACAAGTACCACTACCACTCTGAACCTCAGTACAAGAGTGGTACCACTTGAGCAAGTGGTACCACTACCACTTGAGCAAGTACCACTTGAGCAAGCAAGTACCACTACCACTCTGAACCTCAGTTTTCCTTATCTGTAACACAGGTATTTTTGCGATGATTCAGCGAGGTGATGGGAGTGAAGTACTTTGCACAGAGCCTGGCACTTAGGAAGTGCTCTGTAAATATCAGCTAGTATTACCATTATCATCAGTAATTACAACAGGAAGAAATACAGAAGGAGAAAGAGGGAGTCTGGGTATGCCCAACAGGTATTCAACTCAGTCTGAAACAATACTCCCTGAACATTTTGGGGCTTTAGTACCAGGCCTGATTCCTGGAGTGGGAGGTAGGGGTACCTCCAGACCAAAGGAGGGGAAGATGGGGTGCTGAGAGGCTGAGCACCCCCCATTATAAAGCTGCCACCACCAGTGCCCTCTCTGCATCTGACTACAGTGCCCCTCCCTACTGAGTCCTCCACCCCCGCAATCCCCAATCATCTCTGTGTTCAGAGGACCCTGTGTGGGCAGCTGAAGGGACAGAGGGAAAGAAAGGGTACACCATTGCCTTCCAGGTTGGGGGACAGTCTGCACACAGACTTCACCCTGTGACATTCCCAAAGTGCCCTATGAGAGGCAAAAGCACGAAGGCTGAATCAGGCAGGCTGTTTAAGGGGACGAAAGCTCTGAATCCACTTCCCTGCTTACAACAGAAACTCTCCTGGGAGCCCAGGCCCCAGGGGCTTCAAGGAGGGTGCTGGGACCACACAAGGCCCAGGGAAGCAGAGACAAATCAGGGTGGCCCCTGCCCTTGGAAAGCCCCTGTTGAATGCCCTGGCCCACCCACCACCAGTCACTGGATCCCAAAATGGAAAGGATTTCTGGTCCAACTCTAGAGAGGAGTGAGGGGTGGGGGGTGGGGGGGCGGGAACGAATCTCACGGGGGGACTCCAGAAGGCTTCTAGTGGAGCAGGGAGCAAAGCAGGCTTGAGAGCAAGTACGAGGAAGTTCCCTTCTTGGAGCATCTACATGCCACATACGTGACCTCTTTTAAATCCCCCAGCAACCCTGGGAGGTGGGTCTAACAGGATTGTGATCCTTTCATACAACATATATTCTTTGCACACCTCCTTTGAGCCAGGCACACAGATCCCATCCGGGAAGCTCACAGCCTGGTGGGGGAGGCAGACAATTAAATAATCCTCAGTGAAGTCGCTTTTTCAAGCAAGTAAAAAGCATAATTATAATAGCTAACATTTATATAGCAATTCCTGTGTGTTCTCTCTCTCTCTCTCTGTTTCCTTATATGTAAAATGGGGATTATAACAGGATCTACTTCATAGGGTCTGTGATGATTGAATGAGTTAACATGTGTAAAGCATGGCGGCAGAGCTTGGCGCACGGGAAGTGCTTAATTCATCATTCTCATCACTTTACTCAGTCCTTCCAAAGACCCTGGGAAGGAGTGTCCGATCATAAGCTCCATTTTGCAGATGAGGAAACTGAGATTCAGGTAAGTCCTAGGACTGGAACCGGCAGAATGTTGCTGGAATAAAGAAAGCCTGGACTTTAGCGTCAGGCTGCCAAGGTTTGGATCCTGGCTCCATCAATTACTAGTTGTGGGCTTAGACTATACGCCTCAGTTTCTCTATCTGTAAAGTGGGTGCAATAATAATACCTTCCTTGCGTGGCTGTGAGCATTTGACAGTCAACACAAAGCCAGTAGAACTTGACCTCACCGCACTCCACGAGGGTGGGGTGGGGTGATTTTTATTGCGGCCCACGGAGGAAGGATCCGAACTCGGCAGCCTGACCCCCAGAGCACAGGCGCAGGACAGCGACTGCTATCGTACAAGCAGCCGTCACTTCCCTACAGCGGCCACGTGGACGCCTCCCAGGCGCCTCACCTTCCCCGCTTCCGTCTCGCCCCCTCCAGGTTACGCCCCGCACTGCCTGCCCCCCAGCAGCTACGATGCGGACCAGAAGCCGGGCCTGGACCTGGGGCCGGCGGAGCCCGCGTACCCGCCGGCGGCGCCGGAGGAGTACAGCGACCCCGAGAGCCCGCAGTCCAGCCTGTCGGCGCGCTACTTCCGCGGGGAGGCGGCCGTGACCGACAGCTACTCCATGGACGCCTTCTTCATCTCGGACGGGCGCTCGCGCCGGCGGCGCGGCGGGGGCGGCGGGGATGCCGGGGGCGCGGGGGACGCCGGAAGCGCTGGGGGACGCGCGGGACGCGCGGGGACGCCGGCGGGCGGCGGGCACCGGCACGCGTGCGCCGAGTGCGGCAAGACGTACGCTACGTCGTCGAACCTGAGCCGCCACAAGCAGACGCACCGCAGCCTGGACAGCCAGCTGGCGCGCAAGTGCCCGACGTGCGGCAAGGCTTACGTGTCCATGCCTGCGCTGGCCATGCACGTGCTCACGCACAACCTGCGCCACAAGTGCGGCGTGTGCGGCAAGGCCTTCTCGCGGCCCTGGCTTCTGCAGGGCCACATGCGCTCTCACACGGGCGAGAAGCCGTTCGGCTGCGCGCACTGCGGCAAGGCCTTCGCCGACCGCTCCAACCTGCGCGCGCACATGCAGACGCACTCGGCCTTCAAGCACTACCGCTGCCGCCAGTGCGACAAGACCTTCGCGCTCAAGTCCTACCTCCACAAGCACTGCGAGGCCGCCTGCGTCAAGGGGGCCGAGCCGCCCCCGCCACCCCCCGCCGGCCTCGCCAGCTGAGCCTCCCGACATTCCCGGGCCCCCCCCACCTGCGCCCTCAGCGTCCCCCAGCTGCGTTCCCCTGCCCACGCCCCTCGTGGGGACCCTGCTCCCAGACCGGAACTTTTCTCTCCACCCCTAACCCAGAACTTGCTTCCGGCACTGACTTCCCCAGTACATCCCGACCCACATCGTCCTTACCGGCTACCAAGATTCGGACCTTGACCCCTTGTCCACGCCCTCAAGGCTCCCAACTCAGGCACCAGGTCCGCACCTTTCCCGGGCCCTAGAGCCGGAATTTTCTCCCCCCTTCCCCCCCCAGACTCTGCACCTCTCCCCTTCTAACTTGCAGATCTTTCCTCTCATTTCTGAGCTGAGTCTCAGACCGGTTCTCTACTGGAGCCCCCAATGTAAGGCCTAAACCCCCTTTGACTCACGCCTGCAGTGGATGCCCCATCCACACCAGGACACAGGCCTGAGGGATCTAATCTTCACTCCTCTTGGAGTCCCCACTCTGTCCCTGATCCCCTCCTCACCTCAGCTTTAGGTCCAGCCATTCACACACCACCACCCCACCTTCTTCATCCTCGGGGGGCCTTCTCACCCATCCCCACCCCTACTCTCTCCAGATCCCTCATTCCACTAGCAGCTCTCATCCCTCTGAGTTCACCTGACCTGGGGCAGACTTGAGGGGCAGTTCAGGGCCCTGCCCCCTAATGTAGCCCCTCTCTCACCCCAGGACAGCCTCTCCCCAGATTCTCTGAGCACTTTCCCCACCCACAGGACTACAGGTACCCCTCCTTACTCGTTGGGGTGAGGTCTGGGGCACCTCACAAATGCCCTTCTCCCCATCCAGCTGGGCCTCTCCAGTTTATTTATTTGTGTATTTATTGATTTATCTATTTATTATTCTATTTAATCTCTTGGCCTCACCAGGGATGGTCTGGCTTTCCCAGCTGGACTGGGAGGTCAGGGAGCCAAGCAAGGAGAGGGGCAGCAAAGGCCATAGAGGGCTGCCCGCCACCCCAACACACCCCATTTCAGGGAGTGAGGGAGAAGCCCCACCCTCATCGGAGCCTGAACTTGCTGGGGAAGGGGGCGCGAGAATGGGAGGGATAGCCTGATGACCCTCAACTGGGGGATGGGGGACATCAGGAGGCCCAGTCATGGGGCAGGTCCTCATCCTCCTGAGCCTTCTATTCCCACTCCAGGGAGACCGGAGGGAGGAGCCTCCTCGATATGTTTCCTATTTATTCCTCTTCTCGAGGGACCCCAGGTTCCAGGGACCGACTGAGCCCCGGACCCGCTGGGGCCTCCGGCCCGGTCCGCTCCACGGGAGGAGCGCTCCCTCCCGGCCACGTCTATGCAACTCTCCCGGGCAGAGGGGCCGGGGCTGCCAGCTGCCCCCATTGGCCGCCACTACCTCCCCCGCCGCGCTTCTGCATGCCCGGGCGAGGACCGAAGCACACACCTCCACGCTCGCGGACCCTGGCCCCCTCTGCTTTAAGCACACGCCTCTGCCCCATCTCTAGGCGCTCAGCTCGGGGCAGGAGTCCCGGACTCTCGGACCCTCCCCCTCTCCCCTGAGCCGCGAAGGAGGGTGGAGGCTGGAGGGGCCCCTGGAGCAGGGGCACTTCTCTAGGGCTTCTCCGCTCCAGGCCCACCCGGGGAAGCGAGGCAGCAGGGATGCGGAAAGGGAGAGGGGTTTCAGAATCAATTACGAAGGGTGTTGATCCTGTAAATAGGAACTTCCGACAGCAATAATTTTCCATGCATGCTAAGCCTTTTGGCCATATTTTGTATGAGCGCTTGGCGCTCTCCCTCCCTCCTCCTCCCCCGTCTCCTACCCCAGACCCCCATCCCTTCCTCACCTCCAGCAGTATTACCTGTAAGGCAATTCAGGGATATTAAAGGGACTTTGGCCACTCACCAGTGCCTCTAGACCTTGTGATGGGGACGGGTTTGGGCGGGGGGCATCTGAGAGGCAGCCAGATTTTTTTCCACTCAATTTCCCTCCCTGTAGTCTGACCAGCCTGTAGCTGCCACCAGCAGTCACACAGTTCCAGGGGTCCCTTGACATCCACGAGGTCCCAGGCATCCTCAGTCCTAAACAGTCCTCAAATACTGGGGTTGCAAACTGAAAGGGTTCAAGATCCAGGTTAATAACATAAGGGAATGAAGCACGTCGCCCTAAGACATTAGGGGACGGTTGTGCCTGTGACTGACAGGAAACAGCGGGTCTCACCTTAAAGAACTGCAATTCAAATTAACTGCACCTGCCAAACAAATATAACCGTGGGTCAGATTGGTCCCGACAGCCAGTTTACAACCCCTATATCCTTCCCCACTTCACCCTCTGCTGCTCTGGGTGTGGGGGTTCTGGCCAGCACTAGTGGTCATACAAGCAGCGAGTACATGCATGCAAAAAGGTTGACTTTGGTCCAGCAGGCAACATTGTCCCAAAACAATGAGCTGCCCCTAGAGCCTGTGAGCTACCTGTCACCAAAACTGTTCAGGAAGACAGTGGACAATCAGTCCATCCTCCTTGCCAGTGGGCTTGGTGATCTTTCAAAATACAAATCCTGCCTTTGCCTTACTAAAAACTTCCCTGGGGACTACTAGCAGCATGCCACTTAACTCCAACCCCCAGCACAGACCCACGGGGTGGGGGGAGGGGGCTGTGTGCTTTGAGGGCCCGATGCCAGGCTGGGGGCTTGGGAATGGAACTCCATCTCCCCTTGGGCCACCTTTCGGTTTTCTTCCTTTTGTAGGCAGTGCACTCAGCATTTTTTTTTTTTTTTTTTTTTTTGGCCACGCAGCACGGCTTGTGGGATCTTAGTTCCAGACCAGGGATCGAACCCAGATCGAACCTCGACAGCGAGAGCACAGAGTCCTAACCACTGGACTGCCAGGGAATTCCTTGCACTTTTAGAACCTGTCCATCTTTCCTTTCACACACCTCTGGACAGGCTGGCTGCATCCTGAGCTATGTGCCAGGTGTCTCCAGCAATGACAGCAGTGTGGAAATCCCCTACAAAGTTTCCAAAGCAGGTTTGAGGGGCCCAGACACCTGATGCCTTCCATAGCCATCCACCCGCAGTTCTCCGTAGCTACACACTGCCCCTGATTGGCTGTTGTATCAATTACATTTGTTTCAGGTCCAGGGAACAGAACCCACTCTAGATCAACATTTTATAAACATCTAATATGTCATCTTGTGACCTTAAAGGGAACCAGCCCTAGCACGAAGCCCACACAGCCTAGACAGCAGGGCAGAGATGCAAAAGCCTGTGTCCCTGTTACCTGCAGCCCAGAGCACCTCAATTTGCATATCGTCCAATCTGCTTTTCACAGCTCTCTCAAAGGAAGCCCTCCAGGATGCAACTCCGGCTCTCCTCTGCCCTGTCTGGCTGCTCTGTCCAGCATCTTTGCAGCCTCACCCTCCTATGCCCAAGGAAGGAACCCACTTCCTGTTCCTTCTTCTGTGGTGGTTTGTGCTCCTCAGGGTTCTCTCCCAGACTCCTCTTCTCACTGTGTATTCTCATGAGGAAATCTCATCACACCCATGGCTTCAGTTTTCACCCACATGCAGATGACTCGCAAATTTACATTTGTGATAAATGTAATGTAATTTACATTTACATTTTCATTTCTGACCTCCTCTCTGAGCCGCAAATCTGCCTGCAAACCACTGCCACATGGATATCCCAAAAGTACCATAGGCCAGCCCAAGTCTGAAGCCATGATTTGGTTCTCTCCTGCATCTGTCTTCCCTACACTTCCATCCAATCCATCAGGTTCTGTTTATTTTTCCTCTTCGTCTTCTCAGTCTCCACCCTAGTCCATAGCTACCATCAATCATCTCTTACCTGAACAACTGGACCAGCCTTCTCACTGGTCTCTCTGGATCCATTCTACCTCCACCACTTCCCTCCCTCTCTCCACAGTGACCACAGGGATCTTTTAAAAAATGCAGATCTGATCATGTAACTCCCATTCCCCTTCCCTGTTTGAATGCTTCAATGACTTCCTACTGTGTGTGTGGGGGGGGGGGGCGCGGGCGGAGAGGAACCAGCTTTCAAAGACCTACCTGATCTCTTTCCATCACTCCAGCTGAACCTTCAGCCATGAGCCCCTTTGCTCTTTGAGTTCCAGCCACCTCTGTTTAGCAATTTTGCTCCCTCCTACCACAGGGGCTTTGCATAAGCTGTTCTCACCACCAGTAACATACTCCATTTGCACTGCCATTACCACCACTGTTGACTAGTTATTGCCTTTTCATCCTTCATCTCTCAGCTGGATGATCACTTCCCCAAGGACCACATGATCTTGGTTCACAGCACTTACCGTCAATGCACACTTTCCCTTTAATCAGTGTGATTATTTGGTTATTCTCTGCCTCCCCCATTAGATTAAAGCTTCATGAGAAAGAGACTGACAGTGTCTTTTGCTTATCATTAAATTTCCTGGGTCTAGTGCAGTACCTAGCCAATAGCTGATAACCAGTAATTATTTTTTTAATGAACTACACACATTTAAGTCATAATAACGGTGGCTTATTCCTAAAAAAAAAGTCTTTGTCCCTCATAGCCATAGATGATTGGTTCAGATGTGAGCATCTGACTAGAACTTGGAAATTTCCTCTCTCCCTCTCTGAGTCATAAGACCTGTAACTTGAGAGCTGTGGCTCAGATTGCTAGCTACTTATCAGCATACATTCTCTCCCTCCTTATAAGAGAACTCCATTGTTAGCTGAGCACATTGCCACATTGAATGAAGACTACATATCCCAGTTGCCCTTGCAGCCAGTGGTGGCCATGTGACCAAATTCTGGTCAATGACATGCAAGGGAAAGTGTTATGTGGAACTTCTGAGACAGCGCCCTAAAAAGGAGGGGGTTATATCTTTGCCTTTCCATTTCTCCACCTTCTTCCAGGCTGGCACTTCAGCAGCAGTCCTGAACCAGGAGGTGATGCTGAGAATAAACACCTTACTCTAAAATGATGGAGTTGACAGAAAGGGCCTGTGCCCCTAGTGACGGTGGAGCAGTCACCCCAGCCCTGGACTTCCTACTTCCAGCTTCTCTTTCATGAGAGGAAACACATTAGGGTGTTTTAAGCCTCTCTTGTCAGGCTTCTCTTACTAAAAGCCAAATATAATTCCTGTTGACAGCCACGTTCCTGTTATGGGGAGGTAGTCCCTTCGCCAAGCAACAGAAAGAAGTCTCTGAACCCACTTTCCCCTGAGGCCCAGCTTCACCCCACAGTCAAGGGCATAACCAAGTGTTCCATTTTCATTAAGCTAATTCACGTTGGCTTTCTTCACCTGCAAGCAAGGGTCTGGGCAAATACACTGAGACTAGTCTAGAAGTGCAAACACAGAGAGACCTTCGAGATCTATTATTAATTTAAAATGTAATCAAACAGCTCATATTTATTGAGCACTTACTGTGTGCTGGGCACTGTTCTAAGGACTTTACCTACATCACCTCTTTTCATTCTCTCAACAACGCTACAAATTAGGTGCCATTATGATGGCCATTTTGAAGGTTAAGAAACCAAGGCACAGACAGGGGCCTGGCCCAAGGTCACATGTCTAATAAGATGTGTGTAATTTTATTTTATTTTATTTTATTTTATTTTATTTTTTGCGGTACGCAGGCCTCTCACTGTTGTGGCCTCTCCCGTTGCGGAGCACAGCCTCCAGACGCACAGGCTCAGCAGCCATGGCTCACGGGCCTAGCCGCTCGGCGGCATGTAGGATCTTCCTGGACCGGGGCACGAACCCGTGTCCCCTGCATCGGCAGGCGGACTCTCAACCACTGCGCCACCAGGGAAGCCCGTAATTTTAACCCAGGCAAGGTGCAGAACTATTGGGGATGACCCATGAAATTCCCCCTTTGCCTTAGTTTTGGCTCCCCGGTAGCAAAGGCTTGAGTGCAAGTGGTTTATTTCGGAGGTGATTCCAGGAAGCAAGCTTGAGGGGGCAAGAAGAATGAGACAGAGGGTGTGCCAGGGGGGTTGTTGCTGGAGCAATGGGGCTGCATACTGCTATTCTCTGAGGAGGGTCCAGAAAGGTCCAAACGGTCTGGCACGCTTCTCACAATTTTCCACCTATGACAATGGAAGACTGGCTTTTATTCACCAGCTCCTGTCCCCATCAGCCAACACCCCTGGGAGACTCCCACAGGGATGGAAAATATGGAAGACACTGCAAGCTTGAGCTGGGAAGCCAGCGGTGCTAGGTGAGTCTGGGTTTGCATGGACCTTCCCACCACAACTTCAGTTGAAATCAAAGGTGGGCCAAGGGGCTGTGCCACTGACACCCAGGTCTTTGCTCTGCCCTTTCCTCATCGACAAAGCTCACATTTGTTCAGACATCCACCCATCACTTAACCCATTCGGGGCCTCAAAGGAGGCTGACCCCAGGGGTGTGGCTGACCGGTCTCCTCCAAGCCAATCACAGTCATCCCAGGGGAAGACAGGTTCCAGCACCCATACTTAAGCATCTCGGAACATGGTGTGTTCCTGGAGAATATTATTAATCCTGGGTAGTTATGTGATTCGAGCTAGCTCAGTCAGACCAAAGAGAAAAGCTTTAATTCCATCTCGCTATGGGAAAGGTTCTCTCTCTCTTCTCCTGGATGTGAACTGCTATAGACTGAATGTTTATGTCCCCCTAAAATTCATAGGTTGAAGACTAATATCCAACGTGATGGCATTTGGAGGTAGGACTTTGGGGAGGTGATTAGGTCATAAGGATGGAGCTCTCATGAATAGGATCAGTGCCCTTATAAGAAGAGACCCCAGAGAGCTCTCTCACCCCTTCCACTGTGTGAGAACACAGCAAGAAGATGGCCATCTATGAACCATGAAGTGGGCTCTCTCCAGATACCAAATCCGCCAGCACCTTGATCTCCGACTTCCAGCCTGTAGAATTGTGATAAATAAATGTTTGTTGTTTAAGCCAGCCAGTCTAAGGTATTTTGTTATAGCAGCCTGAGCTGACTGACAGGAACAAAGAAGGAGGCTGCCCCAGTTGGCACTGGCAGTCATCTTGTGATTATGACGAGAAGCAGTTAAAGTGTGAAGCCACCTCAAGACCCCAAGGAGAAACTCAGCAGGTACCAAAGCTGCAGAAGAAAAAGGCAAACTTTCTGCATAAAATAAGAACAGGAACTTAGTGATTGGTAGAGGGGAAAAAGAGGAGATGGAGGAGAAAACAGAAAGTGAGAATGGGACCAAGCAACATGGCAGAATTCTGTAAGCCAAGCTGTAGAAACGGACAAGAGCATTTTAGGGGTAGAGAAATATAAGATTTAATGCTCCTTTTGTGGCACAGAAATCCTTTCCTCTTTCCAAACACTCAGGGAAGTCCTCTGCATACCTGATTACCTGATGTATAAGATTCTTTGTCTAAAATGAAAGGGAAGGGGAAGAGTAGGGAGCCCAGGAGCAGAACGGGGAGAGCAGGTAACTAGGGTCTTTGGCTGCAAACCACAAACATGGACTCTGGCTGGTTTGGACAGAAAAGGCATTTATCGATGTCCTGCCCCTTATTCCCTCGGGCCACCTCTGAAGCAGGAAGCTTCCTCCGGGTCCTCAGGTGCTTGCTCAGTCCGAGTATAGAGCAGCCCATAAATGGCAAAGGCTTAACATCCCGAGGCCACCCTCAACCAGTGAGGGACAGGAGTCAGTGGATAAGCCCCCCTGTCGGTCAGAGGGATGATTCTGATGCATGATGCTTCCTCTCAGAGTCTCCAGCAAGAGTAAGCCCCACTTAACCACCATGTTAACCTGCTCATCAGAATCCCCTGTATTGGCATTTCTCCCTTCCCCAGTCCTTCCTGGGATCACTTCCTACAGCAGACTGTCTTCCAAAGGTGGTCACAACAATATCTCCCTTGTGGAAACAAGCTCTTTTAGAACCGTGCTACTCCTCCCATCAAGAGATGGAATCTCTGTACCTTCCCTTGAGCCTGGTGGGGGGTAGTGGTGGTGTTGTGACAGCTCCCACAAACAGAATGCCACAGAAATGATGCCAATATGACTTCCAAGACTAGACTGGAAAAGGCCATGAAACTTCTGCCAGGTTCTCTTGTGACACTCATTCTTGGAAGCCAGCTGCCATGCTATGAGCAAGCCCAGGGCACATGGAGAGGCCCCGTGGAGGTGTTCTGGCTGATAGGCAGGATGGTCCAATGCATGTGTAAGCGGAGTCACCTCCAGATGATTCCAGCCCCAGCCATCAAGTCACCCCCAGCTACTGAGTCACCTCCCAGCTGATGGCCCAGACGTTTCAGAGAAGAGACAACCAGTCCCCACTGTGCCCTGTCTGAATAACTGACCCACAGAATCTGTGAGGATAATAAAATGGTTGTTTTATGTCACTACATTTTGGATCAGTTTATGTTACAGTGATAATAACTAGAGCAGCTCCCAAATATAACTACCTGCACACAAGTCCTAGTCTCAGGGCCTACTTTTAGGAGAATTCAAACTAAAACAAAAGGATATTGTGTAGATCCCAGGATTTCTCCAGCTTCCAGTCCCAGGCTTACATTAGCCTCAGGGGAAGGTACCTCATCTTAATCCCAACACGAGGCTTAAATCTCCATCTCATTGGTTTAGGGACAAATGGGCCGATATAATAGAACCGCTGACTGGGCATGTCTGCTTTCCCCTCAATTCTCCCCCTCCATGGGGTCTGCCTAAGAACCATACAGGAAAACTAGGTTGTAGCACCAGGCCTTGCCAGTTCTGTTCAGGGATCAGAGGCCATGAACTTCAGGGGAGGGTAAACCCTCTTGAGCACAGAGGTGGATGCCAGTTAAGCTAAGCCAATCAGGGTAATTCCACTCCCCTTGCCAGGGATTGGTTTAGGCATGGGTGATATAATCTTGCCAATGAGACATGAGGAAAAGGCTCCTGGGCAGGGGGGTGGGCAGGTAGGGGATGGTCACTAAAGCTTTCTTCACTCTTAAAAAGAGGCACAAAGGGATGTCGATGTCCTAACTTCCACCTTTGAAAGCTGTTGTATGTGATGCTTGGAGCTACAGCTACCATCTTGGGACCATGAGAGGCAAGGCTGAGGATAAAAACCAGAATATGGAGGATGATGGTACAAAAAGCTGGAAAGAACCTGACATTGTTCAACTACCTCTTCACCAATCTTGGATATGTCTACCTCCAGACATCTTAATTATGTGAAAATACAAGTCTTCTTAATGCTTAAGCCATTTTGAGTTGAATCATAGGTCTCTCAATATACAGAATTTGTTGCCAGGAGTGGGGGTCTCACTGGGCATACCATGATGAGAGATTCAGGACAGATCTCCATTTTTCCATCCTAGAAGCTGTTCCCCCTGCCTCTTCCTACCTTCTGAAGTTAGGAAGTGGTTCTAAGAGGGACAATTTCCCTCTTGATGAAATTCTCTAATTCTCAATAATTCTGCGACTGAGGTGTGGGTGTTAGCTCTACATCCTGAAACAAAGTATGGTTTAGGTGCTCAGAGGGGTTATATTGTGGAACTGCAGAAAGAGAAAGGTTCAAGTCAAATTCATAATGGCCTCAGCATTCCAAGGTTTGCAAGAGATTAAAAACCCAACATGAATGATCTTCAACAGCAAAATGGGGTATTGCACAATTCACAGAGCACTTATTATGTGCTTCTTCCCAAATCACACTCAACAACTTTACCCCATTTTGCAGAGGCTTCAGAAAGTGTCCGCAACTGACCAGTGCAACAGCCACCCAGCCCGCGCCCAGGGATAACTTCTCTGGTTTTTCTCCAGCTGAGAAGGCGAGTATGCATTCCCCATGCATGTGACAACCAGGGTGAGAAGAACCACCAAACCAGACTTGCCTGTCTTCAGCCAGGTCTGGGGCTGTGCCACCTCCCCGCTTTTGCTCAAGCTGTTTAGCTGGAATATCCCTCCTATCTACCTTTTATTCAGCACGTTTTATATGCCTGGTACCTTTCTAAACGCTTTATGTGTTATTCTCATTTACTCTCCCTGGCAATTGAGAGAAGAAACCGAGGCACAAAGAAATTGAGTACCCCACCACACACACACACACACACACACACACACACACACACACACACACACACACGTCACACAGCTAGTTGGTGATGCAGCCAGGATTTAAATCCATGCCATTCAAGTGACTCCAGATCCTATACCCTAAACCATCACCTGCTTCTTCCCTCTCACTCTCCAAGACCAAGCCATTTTCCAATGTGAATACCACGCCTCCAGGGAACCTTTCCTGGTGCTCTCAGTCAACATGGCCTCTTCTTCAGCACTCTGGGTGTCTGTAATGAAACCAGTCACCTTACTTTTTTTTTTTTTTGGCCTCACAGTGCAGCATGTAGGATCTTAGTTCCCTGACCAGGGATCGAACCCACGCCCCTTGCATTGGAACCGCAGAGTCTTAACCACTGGAAGGCCAGGAAAGTACCCCAGTCACCTTCCTTGATTACCACTATGTAAGCACTGATTTACCCCCAACCCTGCCCTCTATCAGCCATTATCTCTGAGTGTCCTCACAATCTCCTCACAACCATTTTACAGAAGGCTGATGCTCAGAGAGGTTGAGGAACTTGCCTGAGACCATACAGCTAGTGAGTGGCCAGATGGGATCTGAACCCAGGTCAATCTGTGCCAAAGCCGTAATGTTGCCATAGATGCTGATAAACACCTGAGATTTAAACCAGGAGCCTACCTTCCTCTGGCTCCAGAGGACACTGGGTGCTGAACCTGGGCTCAAGGGGATGGAGAGTTTTAACCAGAAGAGTGGGGATGGCAATCAGCATGTTTGGACCTAAGTCATCACCACCACCCCTTGCAGCTTTGATGTCCTCATCCGTAAGCAGGTGTTTAGTGGCCTGGGACTCTGAGCTCAGATAATCTGACTTTCATTTTCAGTGGCCCTATCTTGGACAAGTGCTTCAACAATCACACCTACTTCCTAGTGGCGCTGTGAGGATACAACGAGACTATTATTGTGGAACTCCAGGGCAGTGCCCACACACTGTCAACATGATTCCAAAGGCTCCTTGTTACAGTTACTTTTGCTGAACCGAGGCAACCAGCCGTGGGTAGAGAGAGCACTCTGGAGCCTGACTGCCTGGATTTGAACCCTGGTTCAGCCACTTACTAGCTCCATGACCTTGGGTAAATCACTTAAAAAAAAAAAAAAAACCTCGCTGTGCCTCAGTTTCCTCATCTGTAAAATGGGAATAATAATCATACCTAGCTTGTAGGGTTGTTCTGAGGTTTAAATAAGTTAATGTACATGCAAAGTGTTTAGAACAGTGCCTGACACAGCACCAGATTCAGCAGATTCGTAGTATTTCGAATGTCATTGGTATTATCACCACCTCCACGACTATTACCGCTAGGGATCCAAAGGCTGGGCAGCCAAGAGCCAGGTTTTGCCGACTCACCCTCGCTGGGCAGGTCCAGCCCCCTCCAACCCGTGTCCCCGCCCCCGCCCCCGCCACCCGTGACCCTGAGTTAACCCCGAATTGTGCGCCACCCGCGCCCCTCCCGCCCCACGACCTGCAGACTCACCCTGAGTCAGCCTCCCCCGGCGCTTCCACTCCCGGGACGCCGCGCGGCAAAGGGGAGGCGGCGAGGCGCCCCCCAGCGGAGAGCCAGAGCTCCGCACGCGTCCCGCAACGCCGGGAGAGCCGAGCGAAGGTCCCGCAGGGGCGCTCGGGGTGGGCCAGACCACTGTGGGGCCAGGGGAGAGAGGCTCTGTGCGGCTGCGCCCCCCGCCACCCGTGCGGAATGGTACGGCCCGGCCGGGGTTAAAGACCTGAGAGTAGGCGGCGCGTCCCGAGACCGCGCAGGCGGCGGCGGCTGCGTGATGGGGCTCCGCGCGGGAGGAGCCCTGGGCAGAGCCGGAGCTGGCCGAGGGGCGCCCGAGGGAGCTGGGCAGAGCGGCGGCGCGCAGGGCGGCAGCATCCACTCGGGCTGTATCACCGCGGTGCACAACGTGCCTCTCAGCGTGCTCATCCGGCCGCTGCCTTCTGTGCTGGACCCAGCCAAGGTGCAGAGCCTCGTGGACACGATTCGGGTGAGGCCCCGGGGAAGCCGGCCGCTGGGAGGGCTTCAAAGGAGGGAGGTCGCGCTGGACGCGAGACGGGACTGGTTCAGTCTCAGCCGGAGCACGGCATTTGCTGTGTGACCTTGAGCAAGTGGCTGGGCCTCTCTGGGCCTCTATTTAGTCATTGAGCAGGGAGACTGGAGATGAATAAAATAACGATCCTGATTCCTATGTAGTACCTGAAGTGGCCAGGAGCTGTTTTAAGTGCCTGAGCTTTTTCATGCCAACCCTATGAGGTAGATACTACTACTGTTCCTCTTACAGACGAGGAAATGAGACACAGAGGATTCAAGCACCTTGTCCAAGGTCAGGCACTTTAGAAAGTGGCACAGCCTGTCCCCCGTGCCCAGATGCATGGCCACCACCTTATCCTGAGATAACCTATGTGGTCACTTCAGGCAGTGGCAGTGGGATTGGGGGTGTCCTGGCTGCTGGGAGGGCCTTGTTTGAACTGGAACTGGGGAGGACGGAGTCAACTGCATCACAGAGAGGGTGCTCAAGAAGGCTGGGGTGATGCTGGCAGAAAATTTGGGGGAAGGAGGGGACATGTGTGTCAGGTTAGGCCTGCATGGCATCTTGTCCTCCTCCCCCAGACCCTTGGAAGGTGGCCATGTGTGACCTACCAAACACCTCTACTGCTAGCCCGATTGTCTTTCAGTCCTAGAGTTCACACTGCTGTTCCCACTGCCTGGAACTGCTTCCCAGGTAGCCACAGGGCTTGCTCCCTCGTTTGGGTCAGGTGCCCACCTCCCGTCAGCCCAGGCCTCTATAGCTCTCCCCCTAACCTGAGGTATTTCTCCTTGAAGCACTTATGTCCACCTGAGTTATATTCTACATTTGTTTGTGTTTTACTGTCTCTCCTCCCCGTCTCATGCGAACTCCACAGGAGCAGGGATTTTGTCCTGTCTTGACTGTTTCCATAACACTAGCACGGTGCCTGGCTGTCTGTGATGGATCTGGCCAGGGATGCACTCTCCCACTCCTGGGCCTTTGCACAAGCTTTTCCCCTGCCAGTAAAACTCGTTCATCTCTTTACTGTTTCTAACTCCTTCTTGCTCTTCCTGTCAGTGTCAGTGTCTTCCCTGACGGCCCCTGCTGGGTTAGGGGCTTCCTGTGGGCCCCCAGCCACCTGCATGCCCACCAGCATACCTCTGATACTACTGGCTTGTAATGGCCTCAGACACCTCAGTCTTCCAAGCCAGAACGATATGCTTTGTATTAGTTTTCAATGGCTACTGTAACAAACACCAGAAACGTAGTGGCTTAAAACAAAGACAGATTTTATTATTTTATAGTTCTATAGTTCAGAACCAAAATGGGTCTCGCTAGGCTCAAATCAAGGTATCAGTGGGGCTGCATTCTTTTCCGGAGGCTCTAGGGGAGAATCCATTTCCTTGTCTTTCCCAGCTTCTAGAGGCCGCCCACATTTTCAGCTCATGACCTCTCTCCTCCGTCTTCAAAGCCAGCAACATCAGACCTTCTCTTGTTCCTCTCTCTTCCACCTTTAAGGTCTCTGGTGATTGCATTTGGCCTGTCTGGATAACCCAGGATAATCTCCTCATCTCAAGATCCTTAACTTAATTCCATCTGCAAAGTTCCTATGCCACGTGAGTAACGTATTCACAGGCTCCAGGGATTAGGACATGGACATCTTTGGGGGCCGTTATTCTGCCCACCCATCGTCACACCCCTGGTGCCCAGCACAAGGCCTGCCTGGCACAGCTGCCTCTCTTTGCTGCTCCACTGCCGGGCAAGCTGTGCTCCGCGCCTCACTTGCATCAGCTCCCTGACTTCATTAGCAGCCTGTAGGGTGTCTGTTCCCATCTTGCAGATGAGGAACAATGCCCAGTGTTGAGGGTGCTTGCTTACCACCCCTGCCCACGCTCCCCCCACCCCCCGCCCCACCGCTCTGGGTAGGAGCTGAGATTCAAATTCAGGTGTGCCTGGTTCAAGAGCCCCAGCTTACAATTGCTGGGTCTTACTGCTTGAAAATCATTTCTAGGATAAATGGAATAATGAATCCATCGAAGCAGCCTAATAAGAGACCACCCGAGAGCCCGTGGTGGGAGGTCTTCTAGCAGCTCACACTTAATCCGGTCTCCCCCTACCCCATCCCTCCCTGCCCCAGCCTTTCCCTATATAGAGGACTACCCATTCTCCATCTAGATGCTCAGGCCCATAACAGGAAGTCAACTCATATTCTCCTCCTTCTCTTCTCCTCGCATTCACCCCTCCCCCGGGATCTTCCCCCTAAACATGTCCCAAACCTGGCTACCTCTCCCTGACCCCTCCATGCCTCCACCCAGGACAGCCACTTCTGGTGAATACCTGATGAGGCCTCGCCTCTGTCTTCCCTGCTTTTGCCTTTGTCCACTTCACCAAGCCTGCTTTCCCAGGACAACTTTCTAGAATGTTCTTCAGATCATGTCACCCTCCCCTGTTTAAAACACTCCAGGGCCTAAGAGGTATAAACTTTCAGTTATAAAGTAAATGAGTCATGGGTATGAAATGTACAGTGTGGGGAATATAGTCAATAACTATGTAGTGTCTTTGTGTAGTGACAGAGGATTAACTAGACTTAATCATGGTGATCGTTTTGAAATGTATAGAAATATCCAATCACTGTGTACCAGGAACTAACATAGTATTGTAGGTCAATTATATTTCAAAAACAAATAAACAAAGAAACTCTTAGGAAAAGAGACCAGCTTTGTGATTGACTGGGGGGGGGAGGGGGGTAAGGAGAGGGAGAAGTGTATGAAGGTGGTCAAAAGGCACTAACTTCTGGGCTTCCCTGGTGGCGCAGTGGTTGAGAGTCCGCCTGTCGATGCGGGGGACACGGGTTCCTGCCCCGGTCCGGGAAGATCCCACATGCCGCGGAGCGGCTAGGCCCGTGAGCCATGGCCGCAGAGCCTGTGTGTCCGGAGCCTGTGCTCCGCAACAGGAGAGGCCACAACAGTGAGAGGCCCACGTACCACCAAAAAAAAAAAAAAAAAAAGGTACTAACTTCTGTTATAAGATAAATAAGCATCAGGGATGTAATGTACAACATGACAAACATAATGAACACTGCTGTACATTATATATGAAAGTTGTTGAGAGTAAAATCCTAAGCGTTTTCATCACAAGGAAAACATTTTTTTTCCATTTCTTTAATTTTGTATCTATATGAGATGACGGGTGTTCACTAAACTTACTGTAGTCATCACTTGATGATGTTTGTAAGTCCAATCATTCTGTTGTACACCTGAAGCTTATACAGTGCTGTATATCGATTATATCTCAATAAAACTAGAAGAAAAAAATAAGATAAATGAAACGCTCCAGGGCCTACCCCCTGCTACCTTTCTGACCTCTTCTACTTCTCAATCCCCCGAGTCCACTCTGATCACACTGGCCTCCTTGCCATTGCCTGCAATACAGTGAGCCTGTTCTGGCCTCAGACCTTTTGCATTTGCTGTTCGCTCTGCCTGGAATGCCCTTCCCACGGCTCATACACAGTGTGTATTATTGATCACGTTCCATGTGCCAGGTGTTGTTTGAAGCAGTTTATGTCTATTAACTCACTAAACCCAACAGTTCTATGAGGCGGGTGTGTCATCTTCATCCCCATTTGATGGGTCGGGCAACTGAGGCACAAATATGAATTGCCAAAGGTCACAGAGCAAGTAAGTGGCAGACCTGAGATTTGAACCTGGCAGTCAGGCTCTTTCTTTAAATGACTCCACCTCTCTGTCTTCCCCAGGGGACTTCTCTGTGTTCAGGTCTCTGCTCCACTGTCAACTCTGAGAGGCCTTGTGGACCCCCATCCCTGTCATGTCAACCTGCGTTATTGTCTTCATAGCATTTATCACTCCAACATTCACTTCTCCATTCCATCAGCCCCACTAGACCAAAGTCCCGTGAAGGCAGGGGCTGTGTCTGTACCTTATTCCCAGAGTCTAGAACAGTGACAGATAATATACATGTGGTCTGATGAATGGTTAACAACCTGGGTGGGGAGCCCTGATTTGTAGCATCTGCCCACTTCCCTGGTGTAAATACTCTCACTGTGGCTGATTTTCATGGTACCAAGGTTTTGTCAACCAACTCACAGTTGCCTCTGTGTAACAGTTGCCTCTCACAAGCCAGCACGAGCCAGCGTGAGCACCTGGAGGAGCTCAGCCCAGGTTAATAAAGTCTGCTTTGCAAACTGTCCGGCACTGTGCCACACTCATTCACCTTGCACCCTCTTCTCTCCAGGAGGATCCAGACAGCGTGCCCCCCATCGACGTCCTCTGGATCAAAGGGGCTCAGGGTGGTGACTACTTCTACTCCTTTGGGGGCTGCCACCGCTATGCAGCCTACCAGCAGCTGCAGCGAGAGACCATCCCTGCCAAGCTTGTCCAGTCCACCCTCTCGGACCTGAGGGTGTACCTGGGTGCTTCCACGCCGGACTTGCAGTAACAGCCTCCTTGGCACCTACCACCGCTGCCACGAGCCCAGAAGACGCACCTGGCCTCCAGTGGGCTGAACCATGCAAAGGTGTAGCAGGGGTGCATTCTCTTTGTGCCTGGGGGGCAGGTCTAACTCGAAGCACCCTCTTTCTTAGCTGCAAGACCTTGGACTCATGACTGAACAGTGTGGGAGCCCCACTTCCCACCTCGGGGAAAATGGGTCATGTGTTTGCTCTTGAGGGATTATTGAGAGGGTGAAATGAGAAAGGAGATGGGTTTGGAGAGCCACCTGCTGCTGGCTCCAGATTCCCAAGGACAAGGATCCTTTTGCATTTCTGTCTCTATATATCATATCGTGTGAATACATTCATCTGCAAGTAAAGGAAAGCCTAGGTTCCAGTGGCTTAAACACAGAGAAGTTTGTTTTTCCACATAGCATGAATTCTGGAGACAGTTGGCTAATGGTATTGGTTTAACAACTCAGCAAAGTTATGGCACACGTCTCTGTGATCCTTTTGGCTTTTCCCACATTGCACGTCACTTCATGGTCACAGGATGGCTGCTGTACCTCCAGCAATCATGACTGTGTTCAAGGAAGAACAGAGTTGGGGAGGAAGAAGGGCCCAGCCAGCTGGACCTGTCAACTTCTATCATAAAGTCAGGCCTTTTTCAGAGGCCTGTTTCCTGCTCTCTTCCCCTGTGTATTTCTACTTAGGTCTCCTTGGCCCAAACCAGGTACAGTTGCCACCCCTAGCTGCAAAGAAAGCTAAGACGGCAGGAACACAGCTGTCACAGTTTAGTAAATCAATCATATCCCATCTCCTAGAACTGGCACACTGCCTTCTAAATAATATTGGAGTCCCATTAGCAAGAGAGAAGTGAGGAATTGTGTATCAGTTAGCCGTTGCTGTGCAACAAACCATTCCAGAACTTGGCAGCTAAAAACAAGTTTATTTGCCTAAAATTCTTTGGGTTGGCAATTTGGGCTGGGCTCATCTGGGCAGTTCTGCTGATCTTGCTTGGGGTCACTCATGGAGTTGTATGCAATCAGCTGTCACCCCAGATGGGGCTGGATGGTCTCGGATAGCCTGACTCACTTGTCTGGCAGTAGGTAGGCTATTGGCTGGGTGACTTGGTTCTCCTCCATGTGTCCTCTCCAGCAGGTTAGTTCAGGCTTATTTTCATGATATCATCAGGGCTCAAAGAGAGAGGGAGAGGGAGAGGGAGGGAGGTGTGTGTGTGTGTGGAGGGAGGGTAAGAGGAAGGGGGAGAGAAAGGAGAAGCTCCAAGGCTTTTTTGAGTTTTAGGTCAGAATTGGTACAACGTCACTTCTGCTAAGTCCTTCTGGTCAGAGCAAATCAAAAGTTTGGCTTAGATTCAAGGGCTGGGGAAACAGACTACACCTCTGGGAGAAACTACAAAGGATTCGTGGCATTTTTCTCCACCTATCACAGATGACTTTGGATAAGCAAATAACAGTGTTTCTTTCTCACTGTTCCTTTCTCTCCTGTACAGATCCTTGCTCTGTCCAGGCTGAGGTCACTAAGACACTAGACGCTGTCCTGGCCCTGCAGAGGGAAGGAAGTGATGGGGCAGTGGGTGGTCTCTCCCAGGGCTGGGCCCACTCTAGGAGGGGCATCTCTCATCATCTGTACTGGTGGGTTAGGGGGAATGGGTAGGCGAGGTGGGACGTTCCAAAGGGACTTCTGAAATCCAGAGTCCTGGGGGGAAGGGAAGAGATAGAGGAAGGGTGCAGAGTGAGGTGGGCCTTGCTCTCACTGCCCTGCTAAGGGAACTAGGTCACTTGCTGTTTTCAAGCTTCAGTTTCTCCTGCTCAGTAATAAAGACAACAGCTTTCCCACCCATTCTCTGTCCCAGGGAAAGATGACTGAGATGACCAATAGAATTTAAAAGGTATGTAGTCATAAACGCAGTGTGATATCCTGGATTGGATCTTGAAAAAACAACAACAAAAGGACCTTAATGGAAAAACTGGAAATCTGAATGAGGTCTGGATTTTAGATAATTTTATGAATGTTGTCATTGGGGTAGGCTGGGTGCAGAGTGTATGGGAACTATCTGTACTATATTTGCAACTTTTCTGTAAATTGAAAATCATTCCCAAATAAAAGTTTATTTAATAAAAAGGGAGGCATAAAAAAAAAAAAAAAAAAAAAGGGAGGCATAATTGCTTTAGACCAATGGTTCAGGTTCTCAAACGGGTTTGCTAAGCACAGATGGCTGGACCATACCCCCAGAGTTGCTGATTCAGAAGTTCTGGGATGGAGCCTGAGAATTTGCTTTCCTGCCAAATTCCCAGGTGGTGCTGATGCTGCTGTTCAGGGACCACAAGGTGAGAACCACTGATCTAGATGGCATCAATTATTTTCTAATACGGTGACAGCCCCCTTCGCCTCCAATGGAGAAGAAAGAGCTGGGTCCCAGGAGATCCTCGTTCTGGAACCAGCTTGTGCACCAATTCCATGTGAAATTGGACAGGCCCTTCCCTGGCGCTTTTTCCAAGCTGTCTAATGGACTTTACCCCTGAGGTTTGTAGTGAGGGTGAGGAAGCTGAGGGCATGCTTTGTAAGCCGCTGTCATGAGGTGCCACTGTTTCATGTAAGACACCTGCACCCACTGAGGTAGAGTAGCACAGTGGTTACCCCTTCTTGAAAGGACTTTCCCTTCATACAGATAAGGCCCAAGGAGGCAGCGCTAGGCATACTGCTAGGCACTGGGAGGAGGCTGCACAACACACTTGGAGCGGGAGGGATTGTCGTTCTTGAGGAAGAGGAACTGGGTTTTGAAGGGTGAAACCTGCTGGTTGCTCTCCGTGGAGGCTGAGAGCTGCATTTCCCACTTAGGCCAGCAGGTGGTGCTGCTTTCTGGCCTGCCCGAGCTAGGCTGGGCCTCCAGCCCGCTGAGCAACTGCTGTGGGAAGGGGATGGATGGAAGGTGTCTGGCTGTGAGGGATGCCCATCAGCGGCCCAGAGAAGCCAGGGGTTCAGGTAGGAGAAGGAGACCTGGCTGGGAGTTTGGAGTTTCAGGTTTACTTACCTGTCCAATCTTGCTCTGTGGCCTTGTACACATCATGACCTCTCCAGGCCTGTCTTAGGAGACTAGGGTCTCTACACTGGGTGTGCTGTGTCAAATTGTCTCAAGCTCAGCAAAGGCGGCATCTCCTCCAAGAAGCTTCCAGATCCTCCAGGCTGAGCTACATGCCTCTTCTGGGGTCCCCCTGATCCAAAAGTGTGTCCCCTCCCCAAACAAACTACTGCCCCGGGGAACTTGGGTCCAGTGAAAGGCAGTGTGTAGGGACCCCTTATTTCCCTTACTGCCCTGGGACCAACCCTTTCACCATGGTAGACTTTTTTAATGTTTCATTTTCACAAGTTATATGTGCATATATTCACCTTTTAAACGTTAAGATAGCAAAATGCTAAATAATTAAATACTAACAAACTAAGATACGAGAAGCAAGCAGAAGCCCACCACGTGTCCTAGTGCCTCCCTACTCCTGGCAATTATGTTCATGAATTTGGCGTATACCCTTCCAGACCTTTTTCTAACTTAGTAGTTGTGTGTGTGTGTGTATAAGTAAGGAATGTTTTCTTTTTTTACTTTCTTTTGCAGATCACATTTCTTCCCTGGTGATGCAACTTAGCCATCCACCCCATTAGTGCCTTTGCTCTTCTCCCAGAGTATCCCTCATTCTGGTCGCTTCCTCAGAGGGGCCTTCCTGACCACACTGTCTAAAACAGCCCCCTCCCCCATCATTTTATCACTGCACTGTTTTATTTTTTTCATGGCATTTATCCCACTCCCTGCAATTATCTTCTGTTTCTGTTTATGACTCTCTCGTCCACTAGAACGAAAGTTCTTGAGGCAGGACCTGATCTGTCTTATGACAGTAGGCCCAGTGCCAAGAACCACCTGACACATAGCAGTTATTCAACAACTATGTTAAATGAATAAATTCCACATAGGTCTAGCTCGTTCTTTGAATTGCTGCATGGCATGCCAGGGTCTGTATATAACCATGTATTAGTCATTCTCCTGTTAATGGCCATTTGGGGGTTA
Source organism: Tursiops truncatus (assembly GCF_011762595.2). Classification (NCBI taxonomy): domain Eukaryota; kingdom Metazoa; phylum Chordata; class Mammalia; order Artiodactyla; family Delphinidae; genus Tursiops; species Tursiops truncatus. The sequence continues at coordinate 59,065,714 of NC_047048.1, forward strand.
CTGTTATTTGCTGCTGTGAACACTTTCTGCCATCAACTCTGTGCTCACTCAACTGTGTACGTAGGGGTGGGACCGCCTAGCCGGTGCATAGGTGCTGGCAAATCGCTCTCCAGATTGGCTGTTCCAAGTGCCTTTCCCAGAGTTTGGGGGGCAGCTTTCCGTCCCTGCGCTCCAGCCGGTGCTTCTTAACCTGTTCTGGGTCATGAACACAGTTGAGAATCTGAAAGAAATCCGTGAGCCCTTTCTCCAGAAAGACACACACACGCAAATCTTTCGGGCAATTTCTGGGGATTCGATGGCCTCATCCCCCAGGGGGCCCTGTATCAAATGGTTAGAATCCTAATTGTCTCATTGTGTGGACAGGAATGCTGAGGCACACGCAGATGGGGGTGTGAATGAATTAATAAATGGGAGCTAGTTTTATGAGGGTAAAGTGGTCAGACCCAGATCTGTCTCCAGTCAGAAAAAACACCTGTCTTGGAGAGGGTAGGGGCGTGCAGCCTTACTCTACCCACGACCAGGGGGCCCCCAAGGATGAGCTCCAGAGGCTCCCTGGGCTAGGTCTGGGCGGCTCCACCTGTCAGCCCTGGCAAAAGGTAGGCCAAGTCTGGCATCCAGGGTCAAAGCTGGGAACCAGGGAGAGGCCTTGACTGCCTTGGTCCGGATAGGGGCTGCAAGGCGTCCCTCCCTGCCTCCCAGACAAGCCACATTTGCTTCCATGTTCCCAGGCAACCTCTGGGGTTCGCATCCCGACTCCAGATCTTCCGTCGAGCAGGAACATAGGGAGTGCTCATTACAGAAAGGCCACCACCACCACCACCATCATCATCATACCGTCATCATCACTTCCATACCGGATGCAGTCGTCCCGACAGGTGGACAGAGAGGAAATTATCTTCCCTGTTGGACAGATGGGTAAACTGAGGCCCGAAGCGTAGCAGCGACCTGCCGCAGAGGCCTGGCGAGTGCAGCCGGGTTAATCGGCCGCACACACGGACCCCCCGCCGGCCCATCCGCCCCGCCCTCCCCGGCGGCCCCTTCCCCGGGCCTGACCCCCCGGCGCTGCCTGACAGATGACCTCAGCTGCCGCCAATCCATTGGTTCCAGCTCCCAGGGGGAGCGCAGAACAAAGCGCGCTTTGTGGTGGGGCCGTCCCCTCCCCCGGCGCGCTGCCGCCGGGACCCCCTCCGGAACTCCGCGCGACGCCCCCCGGCCGACAGCCGTGTAATGTCTTCCAGGCCGCGCGGCTCCTTCCAGAGCCCCGGAGCCAGGCTCTCCTCCCCCGCGGGGGCTCCCCGGACGGCGGGATCTGGGGGCGCCCCCAGCGGGAGGTTGTGCGGGCCGCTGACCTGTCCCTCGGGAGGGAGCAGGGCGGGGTGCAGGAGGCACCGGCGCCAGTGGTCCCGGGTGTGGGCGCGGGGCAGGTGCTGCCACCTGACAATCTTAGAGCTACAGCATGGGGTGGAAAATGCTGGTGATGGCGTTACTATTATTGTTGTTGTTGCCATTACTATTATTGTTATTATTTTGTGGTTGTGAGGGGGAGTCACTTTCGACAGACCTCCGTTTAAATCTTGGCTTTAACACCTGCTGGCCATGGGACCTTGGTGAGCACGTTCACCTCACAGAACGACAGCAATAGTAGCCAACATTTCTTGAGCACCTACTGTGTGCCAGACCCTACTAAAGGCTTAAAGCCTTTATTGAACTCGTTTAATCCTCACAGCAAACTTAGGAGGGAGGAGTTATCACACCCCTTCTACAGAGAAGGGAACCCTGGCTCCAGTTGTCCTAGAGACAAATTCACCTCTTGAGCCTCAGTTTCCTTGTCTGTAAAATAGGCTCCCCAAGAGCTGTTCATTGCTCATTGGTCTTACCTCCTTCCAGTTGAGGACACAGGGCTGGGAGCAGGTCCCTGGCTTGCCCAGGAGCACCCAGCATGTGTCCGCCCCTAGTCCCCCCGTCTTTTGAGGACTCTCCGTGGAGGGCACCGCAACTGCTGGTTCCTGTTGGGCTTGTAGGGGGAGGAGGAATTGAAGGAGGGTCTGCCTGCATCTGAAAACCTTTCCCCTGAGACAGAAGCTTCGCTGTCCTGTGCTGCCCTTGCAGGTTGAGGGGGTGAGGGCAGGGAGAGAGGGACGCCATGCCCAGAGAGGGGACCAAGGGGCCACGGAGGGGGCTGGGAGTGACTGCCCCCCACCCTTCACACACTCCCTGGACGTTCATTCTCCCATGCACCTACTGGGCACCAGGCACTGCTCCAGGTGCTGGGAACATCAGAGTACCAAACAGATGGAAACTCTCATTCTCTTGAAGTCCACTCAGGGGAGAAGAGCAAGAAAAACACACGAAATATATGTAAAATGTAAACTGCAATATCCGATAGTGATAAGGGCTGTGAGGGAAAAGCAGGGGAAGGAGAAAGAATGAGATGGGAAATATCAACTTCATTAAGGTATTGGACTTCTCTGAGGAGGGGGCATCGACCTGAACAGAGAGGAAAGAAACCCTGTGGATGTCAGAGGGAAGCGTGTTTCAAGCAGGAGGAATAGCACGTGCAAAAGCCCTGAGGTGGGAGCCTGCTTGGAGGACCCAAGAAACAGCAAGGCAGCCAGTGTGGTGGGGGCAGCCTGGATGGGACAAGGCTGGGCTGGGCAGCTGACGAGGTGGGAGAGGTGGGCACCGTCAGCCTGGGACTTTGGCTGGGAGCCACATGAGGCTTAGAGCAGAGGAGGGACCGGGTGGCTCTGGCTGCTGAGTGGAGCAGGGATGGGAAGGGGGTGAAGCGGAGGCTGCTCTGTCACCAGAGCCCCAGGTGATGGTTGGTGGATTGGATCAGGGTGGAGAGAAGTGATCAGAATCTGGATGTAATTTGAAGATGGAGCCCCAGAATTTTCCAACGGATGGAACTGGATCTGAGGGATGAGAGTGAGAGGGAAGACTCTGGAGACCCCCAGATTTGAGAGTCCACCGGCCCTTTCCAGAAACTTCACTGCAGGCCAGAATGTAGACACAGTCCCCGGGGTGAATCCCACTCTGCTGCTGGTGTCCTGGGGGACTCGGCCAAGCACAGGACACACAGCAGGGCCTCCAGTTCCTCAAGGGCACAAAGGAGATGAAGTTAGAAAAATGTTTCTTAAAATTCTGTCAAGAGCCTCCTTCACAATTTGGGCCACTTGGGACAGGAGTGCTTAGTACCACCTTCAGGGACCACTGTTTTTGAACTGTTAAATCTATTTGCTTTTGTTCTACTTAAACAAACAAATATTTTTTAAGGAAACGAGATAGCTGGACTAAATGGAAATCAGTAGCATGTGACATAAATAAATGTGACTGTCAATGTAAACAGTGTAAATATAACACTGTTACTAACTTTGTCCATATCTGACTGAGGCTGTGCAATGTCTCTCTCTCTCTCTCCCTCCCTCTTTCTCTTCCTCTAGCTCTCAGTAGCAACTGTTTGAGAGACCCACCCCGCCTCCACCAATCCAGGACCCTCTCCAGGACTGGAAGAGATTGAAAAAGGATTAATCATCTTGCTCTCCGTGTCCTCACCTTTTTTGTTTTATTTAACAAATGAAAGCACTTACCATGTTATTTAAATGCTTCCCAAACGTAAAGGCATTTAATCCTCACAACCACCACATGAGGTGGCTACACCTATTATCCCCACTTTGCAGATGAGGAAGCTGAGGCTCAGAGGGATGAGGCCCCTGCCCACAGTCACACAGCAAGGATGAAGCAGAACCAAGATTCAAACCTAGTCAGACCCATTCTGGAGGCCACTCATTGTCCTTTGAAGGCATATCATTATCACTATGGAAGTACCGAACTGCTGGAACTGGAAGGGTCTTCAGTTACTTTTGATTCAGTATGTATTTATTGTCTACTAAAATGTAAGTCATATTATAACACCATTTGCTTAAAAGTATTTGAGGATCGAATTTAGAAAACAATTCCAGGCTCCTCACCATCAATGCCCTGAATGACCTGCCCTTCCCACCCCCCCACAACCCCCATCCCACTCCAGCCAGGCTGGCTGCCTCACCGTTTCCAATTGCTTTCTGATCTCAGGGCATTTGCACTTGCTCCTGCCTCTACCTGGAATGCCCTTCCTCTGGTTCTTCTGGCTTCTTCACATCCTTTAGGACTCAGCTCAAATATCAAATACTTAGAGGGCCTTCCCTTGCTCCCTCATCTCCCCCATAGTTTCCCCAATATTCTCACCCTGCTTTTTTCCTTTATAGTTTGTAATTATTTTGTTTATTTGCCTGTGTACATGTTCTTTGTCCTACTGCCCTTCTATGATGTAAGCTCTGTGCAAGCGGAACCTAGTATGCAGAGCAGCTAAGCATCTGGGGTGAAAAGCTGAGAGAAGAGCAGACTGGGGTAGGGGGCCTTTGGGTTGTCCCCAGATAGGAGAGCAGATGTGTCTGTGGAGCCACAGAGAGCAGGGGGTTACCAGGAAGACCAACTTAATATGAGGAAAGGTCTTTCACATAGTCCTAATGTTCGGACATTGGAAAGGGCTATGTCATCAGGTAGTGAGCTCTCCGTCACAGGGGCTAGGCAAGCTGAGAAAGGACAACCCCTGATCAAGACCACCTGATATGTTGGGGCTGTGGAGAATGGACTCATTACCATAAATGGGGTAGATATTCATTCACTTGCTCATTTACCCATTCGTTCACTATTCTGTCTTCTTCTATCTATCCATTTATTCACTGACTCCATGTTTCCCAAACTGTGCTGTGTGATGGACAACTTTCATGACTTGGCCACACCCACAGGGCTTCTGTGCTTAATGTCTTAAATATATATATTATGTACATAATATCTTCAGTCAGCCTTGGGAGGCCGACTGAAATTTACATATATTCAATATATGTGTTTTTAAGTCAACTTTATTGAGGTATAATTTACACACAGTAAAATGCATCCATTTAAAGTGTACAGTGCAACACATTTTAACAAATATACACACCCATGTAACCACCACCTCGATCAAAACAGAGAACGTTTCCATCACTGTCACAAGTTCCCTCGTGACACCAGGCCCCCAGCACCAGCCTGGTCCCAGACAATCACTTTATCAGAAAATGCCAACACTTCTCCAAAGTTTCTCCAGGGCCAGTTCGCATTCCCACCAGCGTTATCCAAACATAAATGAAAAATCAGAATCCCTTACCACAAATAAAAAGTGACAAAAATGAGTAAAATGGAAACAAAACAATGTTCTCAAATTCTAGCTGAATACCATTGCCTGTAGAAGTTCTGGGTCCAGCTATCTCCAGGTGAGAGAGAGAGAGAGAGAGAGAGTGAGAGCAGGTGTTACCAGCATCCTTGGAGAATTTCTCCTTGGCCTATTAGAAAATCTGGGAGACAGTAAATGACTTTCTTATGGTGAATTTGTTATTTAATACCTTGTTGCTGTTCACCCACATCATCTTTGGTCCACTCCCACCATCACCCCACTGATGCAGTTTCCATATTTGGGAAACATCACAGCTTTTCATCTCCACTTTCATCCACCCACTCATTCATTCATTTACAAAACAGGTGTTTATTAGTAGCTATCGTGGGCCAGCTGCTGGAGCTATGGAGAAAAACTCTCAGCCTTGGGGGTAGCATAGTGTCCAGCACATAGTAGACTGTGAGCAAATATCTGTTGAATAGATTGTTGTGGGATGAAAGACACAAATACCCATATTCTCCTTGATACTCTAAGCTGTTGCTCTAACAGAGTCTTCCCAGGGTAATCAAGGAAGGCTTCCCTGAGGAGGTGGCCCTTGAGCAGAAACTTGACCACCTCCTTCCACTCATTCTCCTTCCACTCATTTGACAGATCGGGAAATGGAGGCAGAGAGGTAAAATGACTTTCTCAAGGTCACACAGGAAGAAGAGAGGAAATGAGAGATGGGCAGAACCTAGGATTCGGGGCCCCAGCCCACCATTTCTCCCAAGGGCTGGGCCAGGTCCCAGACCAGCAGACAAGAGAGCAGGGCTGAGGAGGGGGCTCTTAGGCCCTAAGTCTGGAATCCATTTGCTCTGGCCCAGTAATGTTTTCCCAGGGAGAAGTAGGAGGCCCTGGCCCTGCCCCTGCCTGTCCCCCATCCCCCCCCACCACCATCTGCTCCCTGTTTATTTATTTATACTTAAGTCTCACCTCCCAACCCTGCCAGGGGCACAAAACATACTGGCATCCCTGCAGAGAGGGGAATGAGGGGGAGAGAGGCACTGTCAGCCCCCACAGTCAGGGGAAGCCCAGGTCTGAGAGCCCTACTACCCTTGCAGGGACCAGCCAGGATAACTGGGTTCAAATCCCAGCTGTGAGGCCTCCAGGCTATGTGACTGCTCAGTCCTCATCTGTAAAATGGGGTTAATAATAGGACTACTATTTTTACCAACGCATGGGGCTGCTAGTGAGGATTCAGGAACGGGCTTAGGACAGTGGCTGCCACAGACAGGCTCACAAGCGTTTCTGTTGTACTGTGTGACCTTGAGCAACACACTGCCCCTCTCTGGCCCATTCCCTCATTTCTGCAACGGTGGCTAGCTGCACTATCTAAGGGGCTCCAAGCCTAATATCCTAGGATTTGTGAGTGCTACAACCCCGGTACCCTCCCCAGGACCCGCACCCCTGGCCATGGCTGAGATGGATAATTGATGCCAGCCCCTGCCTCCAGTGGACGTTGACTTCCAAAATCCCCTAATCTGCAGGGGAGGCAAAATGACACCTTCCCCAGCCCTGCGCGAGGCCAGGGAAGCCCCTCCTGCGACTTTACCTCGGCTCCTGGAATCATCCCCCCCGGAAGGCTAGTCCCGGCTGCCATCCACAGAGGTGCTGCTGTGCTGATTACCACTGCAAATGCAAATCCCAGGAAAGGGGGCCCAGCTGCTCATTAAAGATAATTAGCTCAGGGTCTGTCAGCTGGGAAGGCGCGCTTCTGGACGGGCTGCTCCCCGGGGCTTTGTTCTGGTGCCGCCGTCCACAGGCCCGGCCTCCTCCTCCCTGAGCTGCAGTGGATGGTGGGCACCCACCCCTCCCCAGATCGATTCTCCCCTTTGTCCCTTGTTCCCCTACCTGAGCCTTCATGCCCCCAGGCCCCATTCCCCTCTCAGTGTACAGCTCCCCTTCTGAGCCCCACCTCCTTCTGTCCTGCCAGCTTCCTCTCTGTGCCCCCAGCCTCTCTCTGAGACCCTCTCACCCTCACCAAGTCCCTGTGTATTTCACTGAATCCTCATTCCTCTCTCTGCACTCACGTCTCCTTTGAAGCCCCTCTTCTCTCACTGAGCCCCACTCCTCTCCCTGCATCCCTCTCTCTCAGTCCACTTCCACCTCCAGCCTGTCCCCCACCCCGATCCCCCCCACCCCCTTGCACACCACACACTGCTCAGGTACTCACTTGGGATGCATGTGCCAACTAAAGGGCTTTTGGGGGTCACAGGGCATCTAGATAGACCCTCCACTCTGGGGTCCACACTGCCTTCTGGTAGCCACAGGGGGGCAGATTTCTGCAAAGGAGAAAGGAGAAAAGGCAGGGCTGAGGGCCCGCCTCATCAGGGAGTGAGCACCCATCACCTGAACCTCAGGGGCAGAGACCGGCCCAGGGCTGCGAACACAAAGACTCAGCGGCCCCAGGGGACTTGTGCCAGGAGGCCTCTTGGGTCAGCAGGCCTGGCCCAGTTCCACGTTCCTTTGGGGAGGGAAGGTGAGTCTCCATAACCAGAGAGGGACGAGCAGCGGGCGTTTTAAGAGGCCGATGGGGCAGTTGTGGAGACAGTACCCAGCCTGCTGCACTGCCTGCTGGACCGTGCAAAACGTGTTCCCTCTTCCTTGCCTGGAGAAAACTGAGGCTGTCTTTTCACAGGAGAGCCTGAGCTGCGATCAGACCAAGCCGAGCTCACTCCATATCCTAACTTCTTTCCACGACATCCAGGCCAGAGGGAGAGGAGAGGACGTGGGTGAGCCCTGCCCCGTCCCCCTGGACGGCACTGCCTGGTGAGAGGGGGCTGGGGGAGCAGCAACCCCAAGGAGGGCAGGATAAAGGGGGAGGGAGAGAGGAGGCAGGTGTCTGTGGGATCCTCTCTCCTTGCCTCCTCAGGCCTCTCCCCCACCCAAGTGGGCCCCTGACCCCCCCCCACCCCGTTCTCATCTGGCCTCCATGTGCTCAGCCTGCACCTGAATACACACTCCCCGACGATCTGTCTTGGGCTGTCAGAGGATCAATGGGGCTCCCAAGGCCCGGCCCAGCAGGAAGCTGCAGGGTAGTCCCTAACGAGAGCTAAGAAGGAGAACGGGGCTGTGAGCCTGGGTCTGGCATCTCGTTGGGGCAGCCTCTGGAAGGCCTGGCTCCCCAGTGGGGAGACCCGGCCACTCTTCTGTGGAGGGGTCCCAGGCTGCTTTCCAGGTTTGCTTCGCCTTCTAATTTTGGGGACCTGTTCCTTCCCCACTCTGGGTCTCGGTTTCCTTATTTGTGAACATGAAGGGATTGCATCTCAGGTGGAAATAAGGTTCTAAAATTAGCAAGAGATCTTTCTTTATGTGCAAATATAAAATGGTCTCCAAAACGTTAAGTGAAATAAAGCAAGATGCAGAGCAATGTGTGTATTCAGCTACATTCTGTGTGCATCTAGCTCTCAAAGAGGTACATGTGTGTGTTAGCCTGCCTAGTGCATAGTGTGCAGAGAACCCTTCTGGAAGGACACAAAAAACAGCAGAAATAGGGACGGCTAAGGGAGAGGAACTGGTGGCTGGGATGGGGTAGGAGAGAGACTCATACTCTTTTGTACTGTTGAATTATTGGTCCATGTTCCTGTCTTCTTTGGTCAAATAGGAACTATATTTAATGCAAAATATATCATCCTGCTAGGATGTACGTGGGTAGAAGTATGAAGAGAAGCAGAATATCTTCAGAGTCTCAGTGTGTCTCCCCACAGATATTTATTAATGATGAAGGGAAAAAGAGTAACTCTGCAGTGGGCAAAATCGGCAGAGCCCACCTTAACCAAGTGATCAAAGTGGACATTGATAGTAGTGGGGCAAATTGACATCATATGCCCCCGATAGGAGCTCTGTGAAGTACACAGCATCACTTCTGTGGTCTTATTGCCTGAAGCACTTAACATGAATCCAATCATAAGGAAAGATTTTTAAAAAATCCAAATAGAGGGACAATTTACAAGACAAGTAGCCTATACACATTCAAAAGATGTCAAGGTCATAAAAGTCAAAGAAAAACTGAGGAGCTGTTCCACATAAAGAGACTAAAGAGTCATAAAAACTAAACAGAATATGTATCCTTGATTGGAGGCTGGATCAGAACAAAAAGTTTTTTGTTTGTTTGCTTTAAAGGACATTAGTGGAATAATTGGCAACATTTCAATAGGTCTAAATGTAGACAATAGTATTGTATCAATGTTAATGTCCTGTTTTTTGGATCTGTACTGTGGTTTTGTAAGAGAATGTCCTTATTTTTAGAAAATACACATAAAGTCATTTAGAGGTAAAGAGGCATCACGTCTGCGATTTACTCCCAGCAGTTCAGACAAAAATGTATGCAGAGACAGAATGGTAAAGCAAGGGTAATAAAATGTTAACATTTGAGGAACCTGCATGAAGGGCATACAGGAAGTCTTTGTACTATTTTTGCAACCTTTCTGCAAGCCTGAAATTGTTTCAAAATAAAAAGTCAAGTAGAGACTTGGCAGAACTAACATTTAGTGGGCATACTTGGTGTCTAGATGCTGTGCTAAGTGCCTGGTACACACAGTCAGATTTCATCCACATAACAGCCCCATGAGAAAGGTGTGACTATTTCCCCTCTGGGCAGATGAGGCACAGAATGAAGCAATTTGTCCAAGGTCGCCCAGCTGGAAGGAGTGATGCAAGGGACTCTTCTTCCACAACATTCTATAGCTCTAGGAACGAAGGGCCTAGGAATCAGAATTCTAGGCTATGAATTGAGGGCTGTGAATTGTTTTCTCAGCACTGAGATTTTGCTGCTATTGGAAAAGTAGCCTGATGTCAATATTCACCCTTCCATCAAGCATTCATTCATTAATTTATCTGTCCAACAACATGTATCAAGCACCTCCTCTCAACCAGCCACTGAAGCTATAAAGGTGAAATAGGATGATCTCTGCCCTTATGGAGTACCCACCACGTGCCAGGCTCTGGGTTCGGTAGGGGGACTAACAGAGATGAGCCAGACCCAGTTTCTGCCCTCCAGAGGCTCATTGGCCATCAGGGGAGACCCGCAGGTAAGCCAACCAAACCAGAAAAGAGAAGTGCAAAGGGCTGTGGGAGCCCAAAGGAGTGGAAGGCAGGAAAAAGTATCACCTAGGAGAAAGCCTTTAGTGGGATTTGATGGATGTGTAGGAGTTCCTGAAATGAAGAAAGAGGGAAAGGGCATCCTTTTTTTTTTTTTTTTTTTTCCTGCTTTGTAGTTCCCTTTTTCTTTTTCATTTAAAAAATTGAGGTGGAACTTCCCTGGTAGTCCAGTGGTTAAGACTCCATGCTCCCAACGCAGGGGGCCCGGGTTCGAACCCTGGTCAGGGAACTAGATCCCGCGTGCCGCAACTAAAAGAAGATCCCACGTGCCGCAGTGAAGCCCTGGCACAGCCAAATAAATGAATAAATATATTTTTTAAAAAGGTGATCGATATCACCCTTATTTTTTTTTAATTGAGGTGTATTTGACATATAACTTTATATTAGTTTCAGGTGTACAGCATAATGATTTGATATGTGTATACATTGCAAAATGATCACAGTAAGTCTAGTTAATGTCTGTCACCTTAACATAGTTATAAAATCTTTTTTCTTGTGATGAGAACTTTTAAGGTCTACTCTCTTAGCAACTTTCAAATATGCAATACAGTATTATTAACTATAGTCACCACGCTGTACATTACATCCCCAGGACTTATTTATTTCCTAACTGGAAGTTTGTGCCCTTTGACCTCCTTCACCCATTTCTCCCACACCCACCCCCTTAGCCTCTTGCCTCTGGCAACCACCAATCTGTTCCCTGTGTCTATGAGCTTTTTTAGGTTTTTGTTTTTTTTAGATTACACCTATGAGTGAGATCACATGGTATGTGTCTCTCTCTCTGTCTGACTTATTTCACTTAGCATAATGCCCTCAAAGTCCATCCATGTTATTGCAAGTGGCAAGATTTCATTCTTTTTTAATGGCTGAATAATATTCCATCATATGTATACCACATTTTCTTTATTTAGTCATCCATCAGTGGACACTTAGGTTGTTTCCACATCTTGGCTACTATAAATAATGCTGCAATGAGGAAAGGGCACTCTTGACTGAGGAATCAGCACAAGCAAAGGCTCAAAGGTAGGGACAAGTGGGTCCTGGGGACAGGGTATGACCTGGGGTGACTGGAACACTGTTGGAAGGGTCAGGAAACAAGACTGAAGAAGCCAAGCCCAGCTGGGAAGGGCCTTAGGTGCCCAGAGTCATTATGATTATGCCCCAGGAGACCAGCTAAAGACTTTTTCCTGGGGTTGGGGGGGGAGGTGCTAAAAATAGGGGTGGGAGAGTGGGAGGTACGAGCTATTGGGCGTAAGATAAACAACCAGGATGTATTGTACAACGTGGGCAATATAGCCAATATTTTATAATAATTGTAAATGGAGTGTAACTTGAAAAGTTGTATTAAAATTTTTAAAAGTTTTAATAAAATAAAAAGTAAAAAAATTTTAATTAAACAATAAAAATAAAATAAAATACTTTTCCCTTCTTCTCTATCCTTCTTCCTCTTCCTCCTCTGCCAACACCTCCTCCTCCTCATTCCCCCTTCTTCTCCTTTCTCTCCTTTTTCTTTTCTTTTCCCCTTCTCCTTCTCCTCCTCCCCCTTTCCTTCCCCTCTCCCCCACCGCCTCCTCTTCTCCCTCCCCACTTCTACTTCTCCTCTCCTTCCTTTTTGTATCGGTGCGGAGATCGGAGTTAATCCCATTTCTCAAATCATAGCTCATTGTCATCACAGGCTTCATTGTATTTTTTTCCCCATTTTTCTCCTCAATCCCCACTCTTCTTCCCCCTACCTGAAACCATGGTGGGCACCCACTTGTATGGGACTGCTACATCGTGGTGCAAGCAGCATGCAGTGGTGGCAAAGCACAAGGACTCTGGACTTTGATTGTTGGATTCAAAGCCTGGGTCCACCTCCTAGCAGCTCTGTGACCTTAGGCAAGTCACTTAACCTCTCTGTGCCTCCATTTCTTAATCTCTGTAAGATGGTGGTAATATTACTAGTACCTACCTCACAGGACAGTTATGAAGATTAAATAAGTTATTACTTGAGAAACACTTAGAATTGTGTAAGTACCAATTTACTAACTAAATCTCAATCAAATAAACAGCTGATGTACTTGCATATACTTTCATCCTTGTAGAAAGTGCTTACATTGTAGCCTCTTCTTTTCTATCTACTCCCTCCCTCTAAGTGCTCTCATCCAGTCTTTCGATGCCCAACGTGTATCCCCAGACCAGGTCTCACCCCTGAAGTGCTGCCTCCATGTTTCCCAAGGATGTCTATCAGCGACTCAGACCAAATCTGTCCCAGACCCGCTGCAGCCAGCCTCCCCCAACCCAGCCTTCCTTCCCTTCCATCAGACCTAAAAGCTCAAAGTCATTCTGGACCTGTCTCCTGCTCTCACATTTAGCAGTGGATGTCAGCAAATCATGCTGGATCTACCTACAGAATAGATCCAGGGTGCAGCCACTTCCTCCCACCATCACACGCCAAGCCTCCCTCATCTCCCACAGGGACTGCAGCATCGGTTCCGCTGGTCTCTGCCTCTACTCCCTTCTCTCCTCCACTCAGTAGCCAGAAGGATTGTCTCAAAGTCTAAATCCGATTGTGTCTCTGCTCAAAACTCCCAGTATGTAAGTGCCACTGGGGGAAAATGTTAAAATAAATGCCCGCTCCTTTCAGGGACCACCAGGCCCTCAGAGATCTGTTCCTCCACTTCCTTCTCCTTGTTCCCTCCTCCCCTTCCCCTCATTCACTCCACCGCAGCAACACCTGCCTCTTTGCTGTGCCTCCCAGGCACTCTGCCACCTCAGGGCCTTTGCACTGGCCACTCCTTTTGCCTGGATTCCTCTTCCTTCAAGTCTGTTCTCAATTGTCAACTTCTCACCGAGGCTTCTCCTGGCCACCCTACCCAAAGGTTTGTACCTTCTTCTCTTCTTTTCTCCTGACTTACTTACTTTTCTTATTTGTCTGTTACAAAGAGAGGGCACATTTCCTAGGTGTCAGGATATTTGTCACTTTTGCTCATGGCTGTTTCCCCAGTGCCTGAACAGTGCCTGGCACACAGTAGGCCCTCAATAAAGATTTGTTGAATGAATAAAAGGAAGGTTCAGTGCCTGGAACCACGTACAGTTTGGAAATAAATGAAAAAAGGGAGGAAGAGAAGGAAGACAGCTAGGCGGACAGGCTCAGAAGTCATGCAAAAGAACACCAGAATCTCAAGATGCCAGGGACTCTTCAGGACTCACGTTCAGGAACCTCCCTCCTAGTCCCTGGGGATGCTGTCCTCCAGGGAGCAGGTACCATCCGGATCCAGGGGCCCACCCATTCTGGACCAGAACCCCCTGAGGCTGAGGCAGCTATGAACACATACCCCAGCTCTACAACCCCTCCCAGGGCCCAGGAGTCCAGAGAGACAGACGCCCTTTTGAATTCACCATATTTCCATCCTCTGATGTTCCTGGGAAAGTACAAGGTGCTGGTTTGGAAAGACCCTCCTGTCCCTCGCTGGAGCTGGGCTGTGACTCCAGACCTCAGCTTCCGGGGTTTAGTGTCCAGGCACCTGGAAGGAGATGCAGGGCGAGAGCTGTGAGCTGCTGAAACACAGCAGGACCCCACTGGGGCCTGGAGCTGGGCTAGGGAGCCACATGGGGGGAGGCAGGATGTCTTAAAGCCAACAGGGCTGAGGGACAGGGGGCTGGGGAAGCAACTGAGGACACCAGGATGCTCTCGCTGGCAAGGGCCTTCAGAAGAGTAAAGTGGCTGTCAGTCTTCCCTTTACCTTCCTTTCTCCATGTCCTTCTCCTTCCTCCTCCTCCGCCCCCACCCCATCTCTAAAGCTGGGGTACCACCGAGGCAGCGTGGGTCAGTGGTTAGACAGTCGGGCTCTAGAGCCAGTCTCTTCTGGCTCAAATCTCACTCCCTCATTTGCTAGTCCCACGACAAGTTGCTTACCCTCTCTGTAACAAGAGGAGCATAATAGTGTCTACTTCCGAGGGTTAATGAGTGGCTGAAATGAGAAAATGCACGTGCCAGCTTAGAACACGCCTATCACGTAGTAAGGGCTCAGTAAATGGTAGCTATTCCCCTCCAAACAAAATCTCCCGTGGAGACCAAGCTAGGACATAGGGAAAGAACAGGGGCTCTGCTGAAAGCTGAAGATCTCTCCTCTCTACCTTGCTGTGGCCACTGAGGCCCCTCTCAAAAGCTGAATAAAAGTCACCCCAAAATTCATCTAATGTTTTTACCATGCAGATGGGGAAACTCAGGCCCGAAGCGAGGAAGCTATTCTCAGCCATTCCTAATACACCACTTTTTGCGGAGGACCTACTGTGTTTCAGGCCCTATGCTAGGTTTGTTGTGGGGGGGGGGGGTGCGGGTACGGGGAGGAAATCTCATCTCATGGAGCTGCTCTCCAGCTCAGGGAAAGGATCATAGAACTGAACGCTGACCAAGCACACTAGGTACTAGAAGGAAAAATCGAGGGAGCACCAATAGAGACCAGCTTTGGGGAGCTCTGGGGGGACAGAGAGCCCGAGAGCTAGGAGGGGTGACCAGCGAGGTGACATTACAGTTGAGATTTCAAAGAACAAAAAGTTGCCACGTGGGCTTCCCTGGTGGCGCAGTGGTTGAGAGTCCGCCTGCCGATGCAGGGGACACGGGTTCGTGCCCCGCTCCGGGAAGATCCCACATGCCGCGGAGCGGCTGGGCCCGTGAGCCATGGCCGCTGAGCCTGCGCATCCGGAGCCTGTGTTCCTGAATGGGAGAGGCCACAACAGTGAGAGGCCCGCGTACCGCAAAAAAAAAAAAAGTTGCTACGTGAAGAGGAGTAGAGGGTGACTAGATGTTACGAACACTGTTGTTTGTAACAGCAAAACCCAGAAACAACCCAAATGTCTACCGACGTGGAGCTCTGGATAATACACTGTGGTTTATTAATATAATAGAACACCGTACGGCAGCCACAAGGACTTGCAGCGGCCTGCCTCAACACAGATGCATCTCCAAAGCGTGCCGTGGAAGCAAAAAAGGCAAGTGAGATAGGATACATATTATAAATACAAATGTACGTATTATGTCATGGACACTTTCTAGACACTTTTGAGAATGAAATACAGTCGTCCTACACGTTTTATAAGGATTTATACCAATGCAATAGTAAAAGTTAAAACATCCCTGGGAATAATAGATATCAATAGAGGCGTTTCCTTGGAGTGGAGAGGGAGCCTCTTTATTGGGAAGGGATACCAGGGGCCTTCTGTATTAGCTATCTATTCTGCGTAACAAATAACCTCATAACATGGCGTTTTAAAACAGCAGTAGTCATTTATTGTATCTCACAGCTTTCATGGGTCAGGAATTGGGGAGTGATTTAGCTGGTGGTGCTGGTCCTCAGGAGTTTTCCTTCGGATGTCAACTGGGGCTGCAGTCATCTGAAGGCCTGACTGGGGCTGGGGGGTCTGCTGCCAAAGGGGCTCATTTGCATGGCTGGCAAGTTGGTGCTGGTTGTTGGCCAGGGGTGGGAGGGAGAGGAGAAGAGAGGGACTCGGTTCCTCTCTATGTGACCTGGATGCCATCACAGCATGGAGACTGGACTCCAAAAGAGAGCATTGACAGACAGACCTCTGGGCTGAAGCTGTATCCTTTTTAGGACCTAGCCTCAACTTCCACCCCATTCTCTTCATCAGAAGGGAGTCACTAAGCCCCTCCCACACTCAAAGGTATGGGGAATCAGGTGCCCCCTTCTAAAGGAAAGAGTTTCAAAGAATTCGCGGACATATTTTAAAACCACTACTCTCTCTTGGGACTTCCCTGGCAGTCCAGTGGTTAAGACTCCACGCTTCCACTGCTAGGGAAACGGGTTCCACCCCCCGTTGTGGAACTATAGATCCTGCAAGCCACAGGGTGCAGTCGGAAAAAGAAAAACAGTTCTCAATTTTGTTTCACATTTTCTTCCTTAAACTGGGTGATAAGAATGTAGGGTTTTGTTATATTATTCTCTGTAGTTCTTTGAGTGTTTCAAAACACAGCTGGAGGGCTTCCCTGGTGGCGCAGTGGTTAAGAACCCGCCTGCCAATGCAGCGGACACACGTTCGAGCCCTGGTCCGGGAAGATCCCACATGCCACGGAGCAACTAAGCCCGTGCACCACAACTACTGAGCCTGTGCTCTAGAGCCCACAAGCCACAACTACTGAAGTCCGCACATCTAGAGCCATGCTCCTCAATGAGAGAAGCCACTGCAATGAGAAGCCCGTGCACCGCGACAAAGAGTAACCCCCGCTCGCCGCAACTAGAGAAAGCCCGCACACAGCAACGAAGACCCAACACAGCCAAATATAAATAAATTTTAAAAAATAATAATGAAAAAATAAATAAATAAAAACAGAGCTGGAGATGGTGAGTGGAGAAGGGGAGCAGTGACGGGTGAGTGGTGGAGAAGGCGAGGGAGGCAGCCAGTGAGGGCACAGAGGTGGGCAGTGCCCAACCACACAGGGTCTTGTTGGCCAAGGTCCTGTCATAGGTGGGGCAGAGTCAGAGCCCTGAGCAGGTCAGGGTGGGCTCTGCTTTCCCTCCAAGCCCCCACACCTGCCATAGGCCTGCCTGGAGAAGATGGTTCCAGTGTGGGTGGTGACTCTTTCTCTGAATACACCTCCTGGGTGCCGGCTCTTCTGAAGTCTGTCATCCACTCCTGTCCCCTGATACCTGGCCCTTTTCCCCAGAAGCATCCACTTGTATTAGTTTCTGCAATATACTTCCATGGAGATACCATTCGTTTATAAACATATATGAAAATACATACACTTTTACTTCTCCCCACAAATGGAGGCATATTATACACACGCTTCTATATCACTTTTTCCACTATTCAATACACTTTGGCGATTCTTTTTTTTTAAGTTTTTTAAATTTTTTATTTATTTAATTTTTTAAAAAAATTTATTTATTTATGTATTTTGGCTGCATTGGGTCTTTGTTGCTGCGCATGGGCTTTCTCTGGTTGTGGCGAGCGGGCGCTACTCTTTGTTGCAGTGTGCCGGCTTCTCACCGTGGTGGCTTCTCTTGTTGCGGAGCACAGGCTCTAGGCACATGGGCTTCAGTAGTTGCAGCACGTGGGCTCAGTAGTTGTGGCTCGTGGGCTCTAGAGCGCAGGCTCAATAGTTGTGGCGCACGGGCTTAGCTGCTCCACAGCATGTGGGATCTTCCTGGACCAGGGCTTGAACCCGTGTCCCCTGCGTTGGCAGGCGGATTCTTAACCACTGTGCCACCAGGGAAGCCCTATTTATTTTATTTATTTATTTTTGGCTGCATTGGGTCTTCGTTGCCGCGTGCGGGTTTTCTCTAGTTGCGGCGAACGGAGGCTATTCTTCGTGGCGGTGCACGGGCTTCTCATTGCGGTGGCTTCTCTTGTTGTGGAGCAAGGGCTCTAGGTGCGTGGGTTCAGCAGTTGTGACTCACAGGCTCTAGAGTGCAGGCTCAGAAGTTGTGGCGCACGGGCTTAGTTGCTCCGTGGCATGTGGGATCTTCCTGGACCAGGGATCGAACCCGTGTCCGCTGTATTAGGCAGGCGGATTCTTAACCACTGCGCCACCAGGGAAGTCCCACTTTGGTGATTTTTAAATATTAGTACATAGCAAGCTTCTCCAACCTTTCCGTGGCTTCGTCATCCTGTGAATGTGCTGCAATTTATTCAACCAATCCCTATTTATAGACATTTATTTTGTTTATTTTTATTACTATATTTTAAGCTTCAAATGTAGAGTTGAGTTAAACAAAAAAACACTCCTCAGTTCATGGCCGATTGTCAATCTTGACCCCACGTGCCCCTCCTTTGTTTTATTTCTTTCCCTCTATTCCCTTTTATCCCATTTCCCCTTCCCATTTTCTGCACCTCTGTAGACCCATTCTGATGGGTTCCATGTGTGTTCTTTGGGGTGTAAGTCTTCTCGTAGAACATAACGAACACAGTGTGCCTGCGTGTGTACTGTTGCTTTCTGTGTATGCATTTTTAATTTATTTGTGCTCTAGTGTTCATTCTCTGTTTAATATCGATCCAGCTTGTGGCTTGACCTGTGACTTCTAATTGCTGACTAAGACTCCTTGGTTTGCATCCACATTTTCCTCTCTACTTTTCCAGTGATGAGCACCTGGGTGGTTTCTAACTCTCTACCACCGCAACAGCACTGCCATGTCCTTGGATGGGCTGGTATGAGAATTTTGTCTGGACAAATAGGAGTCGTTCATAGGGTGTATGTATTCTGGTTATCTTTTGTACCACAAAAAAAATTACCCTCAACTTAGAGGCTTAAAACAACACTTTGTCTTGTTTGTGATTTTGTGGGTCAGGAATTCACAAAGGGCTTGGCTAGGCAGCTCATCTCTGAACCATATGGTGTCGGCTGAGACAGCTGGGGCTGGAGGTTCCCTTCCAAGATGGCATCTTGTCTCATGTCTGCAGCCTTCATATGCCTGGCTGCTCTCTCTCTCTTTCCCTCTCTCTCAATCTCTCTCTCTTTCTCTGCTTCCCCACCCTTGGCATCTCACACTAAAGGACACCTCTCCAGAGCTACCTGGACTTCCTCGCAGCATGGCAGTCTCACAGTGGTTGGACTTCTTTCACAGCAGCTGGCTTCTCCCCAAGTAATCATTCCAAGAAAGAGGAAATGGAAGCCGCTAGTCTTTTAAGATCTGGTCCTAAAAACTGACACAACATCTCTTCTGGTGAAGACAGTCATGGGCCAGCACAGATTCAGAGAGCAGGTGCATAGACATCACCTCTCAATGGGAGCAATGTCAAAGAATTGGTGGCCATCTTTTACACACTCTGATATATATATATCAGATATATATTTACCATGACAGATTGCTCTCCAGATGGCAGCTCCAGGACCCACTCCCCCAGCACTATCTCCACATCCCCACCCACACTTGGCTGAATCCAGCCTGGTCGGTTCTCCTGTTACACACAGCTAACGTTCACTTCCCCCATATGCAAGTGTGAATGTAGGAAAAAGTCCCAGAAGAAGACACGCTAGTCAAAGGATATGTGCACTTGCAATTTTGACAGATATTGCCAGCCCTTCAATCAACCCTGAGCTCCATCTCTTCATAACAGACCCAGAATCTTAGCACGTCTCACCACCTCTACCATCACCATTCTGGTACCAGTCACCCTCCTCCCTGGGCTCCCAGCTTCTGCCCCGGCCCCCACAGTCCATTCTCCACATGCAGTCAGAAGCATCCCCTTAAAACCTGAGTGAGATCCTGTTCCTCGTTTGCTCAGAAGCCTCTGACGGTCTCCCACATTACTCAGAGTAAAACATTCTTGCAATGACTCTGAAGCCCTATGTGTCTGATCCCATGACCTCTCTCACCTGGTTCCTTCTCCCCTCTCCTTCTCTGTCCCACAGAGTTTTGAAAACACTAGGCATGTTCCCATCCGGACTTCTGGCAGGAATTTGAACCACCCAAGCACGCTCCCATCCCAGGGCCTTTGCACTTAACTTTTCCTCTACCCGAAATGCTCTCTCCCTGCACGTCTCCATGTCTCCTCCTTACTCCATCTGTGCCTCAAATCAAACACCACCCCTCCCACTCAGGCTCTTCTCTTTATCCTGCTTTGGTTTCTTCATAACATTTCTTCCTCCACAACGTGCGGTATATCAAGTTGTGTGTTCGTTTATTGTCTGTCTCCTCTCCAGATCACGTGTGGGGCAGAGGCAAGTCATCAGCCCTGCTCAGCACCTGTCGTTGAGGAAGAGCTCTACAAATATATCTGGGATATTTGTGGAATCCAACCACGCTCCATAGATATTTGTGCCAGTTTGCACCCCACCAGCAATGTACGGACCTCAGTAACTTAAATTAATCCAAATGCACTCCCAGATACATATCCTTTAAGTTCATTCTTCCCATGCTCAAGAATCTTCAAGGACTCCCTATTACCTTGCTTAGTACATCTCAAACTGGAGCCCAAGACCTTTTTAATACCAGGACTAAGTGTTTTCCCAGCTCTCTAGAAAGAAGTTCATGGATGAGATTTTCTCAGTGTTGAGTTTTTCCTTTATCTATTTTTCTAATGTTATTGGCATGGACTCCCATTTAACTGAAAAAATCCCTAAGAGATTAAAGGGGATAGCTCACAAACAGTGAGTTCACTGGTTTGGGCTTCTAATGCTGTCATGAAGCGAATCCCAATTCAGCCCCAATAAACATCACAACTGATAACTTGGACCAAGTGCGCTCTCCTGGCTGAGCCTCAGTTTACCCGTTGGTGGAATGAACAGAATAACACTGTCCCATACGGTCCTCTTGCTGCTTGCTAAGTGCCGGGCACAGGGCCAGGTACTGGGCACATTTTAACTCACTCAATCCTTGTGGCAATTGTAAGAGGCACGTACAATTATTCTCCATTCTCAGATGGGAAACTGAGGCCTAGAACAATTAAATAATATGTCTACATGTCCATAGCTGGGGAGTGGTGAGGCTTGGATTTGAACTCCCCACACCCCACTCCTAGGCTAGACAAAGTCACGTGGCTGAAGTTGTGCTGTGTCCTCTCTGGGGTGTGAATCAAGGTTTCTGGGCTCTCAAATGGCTTTTCAATAACATTCTAATCTCTATCATTATTGGAATAATTACCATTAATAACAGCTAACAACTATTGTATGTCTACTGAACACTTAGAATTTCCTCCACATTTTGAATCTCTCAAAAACCCTACAAGTTAATGACTCACTTAACCCTGTTTCACAGGTGAAGAGACAGAGCTCAGTGGTGGAGCTGGGATTTGGTCCCTGTGCCTCTTACACACCATGGGTCCATGCAGCACCTCTGTTTACCAGGGACTTTTTTTTTTTTTTTTTTTTGGCCACACCTCACAGCTTGTGGGATCTTAGTTCCCTGATCAGGGATTGAACCCGGGCCCTCAGCAGTAAAAGCGAGGAGTCCTAACCACTGGACCGCCAGGAATTCCCTACCAGGGCCTTTCATGCCGTCATCTCATTGGACTTCACGGTCACTCCCTGAAGTCCATACTCCTATCATTTCCATTTTGCTGACAAGAAAATTGAGGTGCAGTGCCCTGCTCGAGGCCACGCACAGCTCTTTGCAGCCAATCTATCCTGCCTCACTTCCCCAGCAGCATCCAGGATGTCACAGCTGGAAGGCACCCGATTTATAGCGCAGGAAGGAGCAAATCAAGGCCTCTGGGGCGCTGGGCAGTGTTCTCAGGCAGTTGCCCAGAGATCCTGTTTACTGGCAGGGCCGGAGGCACACCAGACCAGGAAGGAGGGAGGCCCGGGAGACGCCCCATATTTGCATCTTCAAAGCCTTGTCCTGCACTCTCCCATCCTCAGGACTCCCCAGAGGGGCAGCAAGCTGTCACTTCCATGGAATGGCCTCCTGCCTGACCACACTGACTCAACCTGGCCTCTCCACTACTGCTCCTTCCTGAGCCCCATCTGCTTCCCCACCTGGACAACCCCATATCTGGCCTCCTGCAGCTCATTCATTCACTCAGCAAAGCACTCTTGAGTGGTAGCTACTATTTTAGGCACTGGGGATACATTCACAAGTAAACAGTAATCCCTGCTCTAGAGTGTTGATATTCTGGGGTGGAGAAAAGACAATAAATAAAAAACACACTAAGTAAAATGTATAGTATGTTTGGCAGTTATAAGGACCATGACAAAATAAAAAAGGAGAGCAAGGCTAGTGGTTTGGGAGCGGGGATGGAAGGTCATGGTGTTAAACAGGGCAGGCCTCACTGAGAAGGTGACATCTGTGCAGAGACCTGAACCAGGCAGCACCTGGAGGAAGTGTTCCAGGCAGTGGAGCACTGTCCACAGCATGTGGACACACTGAGGTGGAGGGTCTTGTGTATGAGAAGCAGCAAGAGGCCAGTGTGGCTGGAGAGAAGTCAGTGAGGGGAGAACGTAGGAGTTAGGACACAGTGGTAAGAGAGAGGGTAGGAGAGGGGACAGATCACATGGGGCCTGTGGGTCATTGTACAGATTCAGCTTTTGCTCCTAGTGAGCTGGGAGCCAAGGGAAGGTTTTGAGGAGAGGAGGGACACGATCTGACTTGTGCATTATAGGACTTCCCTGGCTGCTGTGTCAAGAGCACATGGCAGAGGGG
Source organism: Tursiops truncatus (assembly GCF_011762595.2). Lineage (NCBI taxonomy): Eukaryota > Metazoa > Chordata > Mammalia > Artiodactyla > Delphinidae > Tursiops > Tursiops truncatus. The sequence goes on from NC_047048.1 coordinate 59,088,127, forward strand.
AAAGGGAGGAACCCGGCAGCTCTTGAGGGGACCATTGCAATAATCCTGGCAAGAAATGAAGATGACTTGCCCAGCACGGTAGCACTATTCCAGTTACCACTGCTGCAGAACAAACCGCCCCAAAAGTCGGTGGCTTAAAGCAACTACTATTTTGTGATGCTCATGAATTCAGAGCAGGTATGGTGAGGATAGCTTGTCTCTGCTGTGTGGTACCTTGAGCGTCAGCTGGGAAGACTCAGAGATCGATATGAATTAACAATTGAGGGCTGGAATCATCTGGAGGTCACCGGACTGGGACGACTTGAAGACTAAGACTGCCTGCAGGAGCACCTGCACGTGACCTCCTCACGCGGGCTGGGCTTCCTCATCGTATGGCGGTCTCAGAGCATTCAGACTTCTTACTCAACAGCTCAGGGCTCCAAGAATGGGTGTTCCAGTAAACAAGCTGAAGCTGCAGAGCCTTTCATGACCCAGCCTCGGAAGTCACATAGAGCCACTTCTGCCATGCTCTATTGGTTAAAGCAGTCACAAGCCCACCCAGACTCAAGTAGAAAGGACATGGACCCGACCTCTCAATGGGGCCATATTCTAAAACCACCACAATCACTTAGCATCTTCATGGCAGATTGAAAGTTTCTTGTGCTGGCTGATGCAGGAAGCACAGGGAAGAGCCACATCAAAAGTGATTTTGTGGGCTTCCCTGGTGGCGCAGTGGTTAAGAACCCGCCTGCCAAGGCAGGGGACACGGGTTCGAGCCCTGGTCCGGGAAGACCACGTGCCGCGGAGCAAAAAAGCCCGTGCGCCACAACTACTGAGCCTGTGCTCTAGAGCCCACGAGCCACAACTACTGAAGCCCGCGCGCCTAGAGCCTGTGCTCCCCAACAAGAGAAGCCACCGCAATAAGAAGCCCACGCACTGCAACAAAGAGTAGCCCCCGCTTGCTGCAACTAGAGAAAATTCGCGCGCAGCAACGAAGACCCAACACAGTCAAAAATAAAAACAAATAAATAAGTTTATACAAAAGTGATTTTGCTCACCTAGGGCTCACAGCCCAATGACCAAAACAGGTATCTCTCAGGGGTGTAGGCAGCCAGAGAGGAGGCCCAACCCAGCTTGGCAAATCATGGCAGGCTTCCTAGAGGAGGCAATGCATAAGCTGAGTCTTAAAGAGTGAGGGGGTCAACCAAGAGAAATAGGAGAGGGCAACCCAGGACAGGGAGAATTAGGGATGCTCACATTGAGAGGCAGGAGAGTGAATGCTTGAGCGACGGGATCTGGGTTTGTGTCTTGCACTGCCACTCCTAGTGGGTGACACTGGGCAGGCCACCTTGCCTCTCTGAGCCTCCGTTTATTATAAAATAGGAGTGATAATAATTGCACTGCCTTCAAGGGAGAAAATGCATGCAAGGCGCCTGCTAGATAGAAAGAACCTCAAACTGTCAGCTCTGACTGGGAAGCCACAGGTGGAGGTCAACTGCTCAGGCTCCCTGGGTGCTCAGAAGAGGAAACAGTCAGAGACTAGCTCAGTGCCACCCAGCATCGAAGGGGAGGATCTGGATCACACCCCGTTGACCTTCCACAGCCTGATCCCTCCCTGTCTGCTGTTACTCCTCAGCCCCCAAGTTCACTTGGGGGAGGAGGTGTCACTTCTTCCTTGTATGTGCCCTCATCCAAGGAATCCCGCGAGGCCTCCAGAGGAGATCACCTGATCCAGAGGTGGAGCCTTGAAGATGGGGGTGATCACTGCCCTGATAAGGGCTCCCCGCTGCCTGCATTCTCCATGTCCCTGTTCAGCAGGAATTCCTCCGTCCAGCATGGAGTTCCGGTGGATTTTATGGGCCAGCCACAGCGGACAAATGGAGAAGAAAAACATCCCTCTGGAGCCCTACTCAGCTCTCAAAATCTGATTTCCGCTCCGCCGGAAGGCGGCTGGGCTGCTTTAACCCTCTGTGGGAGGGGACCACGGGGTCTGATTCAAGATCCTCCTAGCTGCCTGCCCTGCCTGCCTACCACACTGGCTCCCTTCCTCCTTCAACAGCTCCTACTCTGGCCCCCACCCTGCCCCAGGGCTCAGCTTTCCCCCTCCCTTTGCAAAACTGCCTCAAAGGCCCCAGACCCCAGTTTAGGCTCATCAGCAAAGCATCGGCTACATGCCAGGCGTCTTGTAAACACCGGCTCTTGAGAACTCTGGAGCAAGGTGGGAGAGAACATGGGCTTGGGACGCAGACAGAAATGGGTTTGAGATCCAGATTGGCCTGTTCTAGTTTGCAAGATCTTGGGCAAAGTCCCTTCACCTTGCTGGGTCTGGGTTTCCTCATCTGTAAAATGGGCCCTCAGTAAATAATGGTTGTTATTATTACTACCCCTTACCTCCACAAACCCGACAGGTTAGGCATCATCACCCACATTTGACCAATGAGAAAAGCAAGGCTCTTGGGACTTGCCTCGACCTGCTCACTGCCTCACTTTCTACAATTATTAATCAGGACTGCAAGCTCCAAACTTGTTAAATAATACAGTCAATCCTTATTATTTGGAGATTCCGTATTTGTGAATTTGCCTGCTCCCTAAAATTTATTTAGGGAGCAAAATGAATACTCTTCAGTGGTTTCATGGTCATTCACGGACATGTGCAGAGCGAAGAAAAATTCGAGTCACCGACACCCACATTCCCAGCTGAAGTGGATCCCTGACAATGCCTTCTTGTTTCCACTCCCATGCTGTAAACAAGTGTCCTGTTTGTGATCTATTTAGCGCCACGCTTTGCACATTTTTGTGCTTTTCGTTGGTGATTTCTCTGTTTAAAATGGTCTCAAGCATGCTGCTGAAGGGCTGTCTGGTGTTACTAAGCTCAAGAAAGCTATGAGGTGTCTTACAGAGAAAACATGCGTGTTAGATGAGCTTTGTTCAGGTGTGAGTTATAATGCTGTGGTCCATAATTTTAACGTGAAAGAATCAACAGTATGTATTAAATAAGGTGTCCTTAAACAGAAACACACATAAAAACAAGGTTATGTATTGATCAGTTGATGGAAATGGGACTAGACTCTTGCAGGAAACTAACCCTCTATTTTTCCCCACGAGTGTTGTGCTCCGTATTCACTAATTCAGTGTTGGTGGTAACTTTACAGAATATAATTACAGCAAATAATAAAAAATCAATTAAATTTTCAGGATTTTGGTACTTTCAGGTGTGAAGATAATATTTAAGAGGCATTGCAGTGAGCTGCAGTGACAATTAGCATTGCTATGGGACAAATTACCCTACAAGTTAGTCTTAAAACACCCATTTTCTTATTACGCTCACAGATTCTATAGTTCAGGATTCATAATAATGGGCACAGCAGGGAATGCGTCGCTGCTCTGTGATGTCTGAGGCTTCAACTGGGAAGACTCAAAGGTGGGGGTGATTCAACAGCCGGGGATGGAATCATACGAAGGCATTTTCACTCACACATCTGTCCCCTGGGCTGGGAGGATGGGAAGAATAGTGCAGCCGATCAGAAGCACCTTCATGTGGCCTGGGCTTCCTCACGGCATGGCAGTCTCAGGGCATTCGAACTTGTTACATGGTAACTCTGAGTAAAGAGGGCTCCAGTGAACAAGGCAGAAGAATGCGTCACCTTTAAGATCCTACTTCAGAAGTCACAGAGGGTCACTTCCGTCAAATTCAACTGGTCAAAGGAGACTCCAGCCTGTCTAGACTCAAGGGGAGTGGACATAGACACTAGCTCTTGATGGGAAGAGTTGGGGTGGGGGGTATGTTTTCAAACCGCCACAGCTATTAACAGAGATTTATGAAAATTAGAGACCCAGGTCCAAATCTTGACTCTCCCCCTCTCCTAGCTGGGCAATCGTGGGCAAGTTTCTTAACTCCTCAGAGCCCACATTTCCCTTTCTGTAACATGATAGTAATTATAGGCCCCCACTTCTAGGATGGTGAGGATGAAATCAGACAATGGATGAGAAGCTGTTATTCAGTGCCTGGCACTCAGTGCAGCATAGATGGTAATGGTATGAACATTATTCGTTATGAGACCTGGATGTATTTTTAACAGCTTGCATTTAGCTACATGTAACAGAAACCCAATATAGTGGCTTCACCAAATAGGAGTTTGTTTTTGTTTTTTTTTCCCCAAGAGATTAGGGACTAGTGCGGCTGGCTGCTCAAGGAAATTATCAATGACCCAGCTACTCTGGCTTTCCACTCTGCCATCCTTAGCATGTGACCTTTGTCCTCATGGTACCAAGTTGGCTGCTATACCTCCAGGAATTGCATCTCTGTTCCAGGCAGGAAGAAGGTGAAGGGTAGAGGACAAAACCTTCTCAGAAGACTCTGTCATTTCATTTGAGGAAGTAGGCCTTCCCTAGGAACTTCTCTCTTCATCTCATTGGCCAGAATGAGCCACATGGCCACCCCTAGCTGCAGTGAAGCCTGAGAAGAAGATTATAAGTAGGGAGGCCCATTGCTGTCCCAGACAAATCGAGGTTCTATTGATAGGGAGTGGGGTAGATATTGTGTAAGCAGTTAGGAGTCTGCATGCCAGTCCAGGAGGACAACCCACAAATGCACCTGTTGTGCCAGCATCGCTATTGACAACTGAGGTTAGACTGAAACACAACTTCATCAAGGGGCTCCCTTATTTAAGGTAGCTGTGGTGCCCTAAACTTGATCCAGGCCACCACCCTCAGGAAGCCTCTCTGGACAGCACTGGGTCTCTGATTTCATTCTCTGAAATCCTAATGGCTGGGCTGGGCTGGGGTTAGCATGATCTGTCTACATCAGAGTTCTCAGGGGCCCACTCCCCAACTTGCACCCCCTGGACCATGTAGCCTGCAGAGGGGAGGAGAAGTGCCCACAGGCACAGTCAGCAGCTCAGTTGAGAATAGGGTCCCTGCCCCTGACACTCAGCCTTGAGGATTTTTAATAGGACTCTTTGAATTTTCAAAGGATTCACTAAACAGAGGCTTCATTCAGCAAGTCTTGAATTTCTCCATCATCTTGTTGACTCTGTGTCACCTGGCACTGATATTAGGGCCAACTTGAACCAGGTGGGTACCTGGGCAGGCTAAATTATTTAGTACTTTCTTCAACTTGATGGTCTCTAAACATCAGACTGATATTCCTTTAGAGGGATGGAGCTGAAGGAGAACACCCATGGCCGCAGCCGCCTCTTCTCTGTTACTGAGCAATTCCACCTTGGCCCCAAATTTGTATCCCCTACTCCACAAAATCAGAACACTGCCGTTAACAGGCTGATTCCCCCCGGGGTGGAGTTTTGTGAGCATCTGAGTTTAAACTACCCTAGAGTGCAGCTCTTCCCTCCTCATCCCCATCATAAGCCATTTATCAAAGAATTCCTGTCACTCCCTAGCTGTGTGACCTTAGGCAAGTTACTTAATCTCTCTGTTCCTGACTCTACTCATCTGTTAAATGGGAATATTAATAGTACTTAGTTCATGGGGCTGCTCTGAGGATTAGATGAGAAAATGCCTACAAGTGTTTAGAAGAGCGCCTGGCATATAGTAACCCCTCAATATTATTCTTTCCATTTTCATTGCTCTTTCCCTGATAGAAGTGCCAAGAAACACATTTTCCCCACAACATGTTACATTTCTAATGATGTTTTGGTGTCCTCTAGAGAGCGGGGCTCCGGGAAAATGCCTGGACTCCCTCTCTTAACGCGGCTCTGCCTGATACAGCACCCACCTGCTCACTCCCCTGTCACCCCCATCCAATGAGCTCTCAGGAAAGAATGGGATACCCCCTCACACCGAGGTGGTTGTCACTGACAACAGTTGGAGAAATGTCCACTAAACTGTGTTCTCTACTGGGTGTCTGTGCAGGGCAGGGGGGGGGTTGTGGGGGAGAGTCTGTGGTCAAATAAGTCTAGAAAATGAACACTGAAATGAGACCTAAGGAGGTTACTTGTGCAGGGTTTCTCATTTAATATGCTAATGTCTGAACCTCTCTAGACGGCAGATGCAAAATGCAGTTTCCCAGACTTTTTCTTATCATGGAACTCTGGGCATCTTCCAGAACAAGAGTTCCCAAGAATTCACTCCTAAAAATAATGGCCTGGGGACTTCACTGGCAGTCCAGTGGTTAAGATTCCGTGCTCCCAGTTCAGGGGGCCCAGGTTCAATCCCTGATCAGGGAACTAGATCCCACATGCATGCCACAACTGAGAGTTCGCATGCCACAACTAAGGAGCCCGCTGCCGCAACTAAGACCTGGCACAACCAAATAAATAAATAAATACATCCCTGGTCGGGGAACTAAGATCCCGCGCATGCTGCTCAACGAGGCAAAAAAAAGAAAAAGAAAAAAAGAGGCCTGGAGGGACCTTAGATAGACTGAGCTCTTTTGACAGAATCAAAGACACCAGCTCCACACCAGAGGAACCACATGGATGGGGTCAATAGCACGTTTTATTAACCTGAACAGAACAACAGAACAAAACAAAACCTGGCATCTCTATGGAAGGACAGTTTAAATGTTTATTCAACAGATATTTCTGGATGCATATAAGGTGCCGGGTACTGCCCTGGGTATCTTGCTCTCTAAGAATTTCAATGGGATGATGAAAGTGGGAAAAATTGCTATCAGGCCAAATTGAGAAAACCTCTTATAAGGATTAAATGATGATAACAGTTAACACTTATACAGCACATGCCAAGTGCCAGGACTGGTACAAACGCTACGTATTTTGAGTCATTTAATCTTCACAATAACCCTCTAAAGGCAGGCTCTCTTATAACCCATGTTTCACAGACGAGGAAGCTGAGGCACAGAGAAATTCAGTACATTTTTCAAGATCACAGGGATGGTAAGTGGCAGAGCTGAACACAGACAGGCTCCTGAATCTGCAAATTTAACCATGTGACACTGTATTACATCCAGAGATAACACCTCTGGCAGGCATCACTAGCTGCTTCTGGTATCTATTCTTCTACTCTTCTATACTAAAAGAAACCCAGCAATGAGGACTACATTTCTTAGCCTCCTTTTCAGTAAAGTATGGTCAAATGACAAGGTCTGGCCAATGGGATGTGAGCAGAAGTGAGGCTATAACTCCCAGACAAGTGTCCTCAACTGATGAAGTGTGCCCTTCCTTCCTCTGCCTTTTTCTCCTTTTTCGCCAGTTGGAATGCAGACAGAGTGACTCCAGCAGCCATACTGGTCCATGAGACAACCTAGGGAGTGGAAGTCACATATGAGAGAGCAAAAAGATAGGCAGAGCCTGGGTCCCTGACACCATCTGCTTTAGTGAGTTAATGTTACACAACAAAATACCCTAAACTTAGGGGCTTACAACATCAATGATTATTTATTATCTTTATATTTCTTTCTTTGTTATTTTTCACAGTTCTTGCAGGTCAGGAATCCAGAATCCACATCAAAGGAAGCTCACTCAGAAGGTCCCAAGTTGGTGCTGGCTGTAGGCTGGGGGCCTCAGTTCCTCTCTACATGGGTCTCTCCACAGGACAACTTGAATGTCTCATAGCATGGTGGCGGCCATCTCCGTGATTCAAGGGAACAAGGCAGAAACTAAATACAGGCAGACCTTGTTTTATTGCACTTCCCTTTATCGCACTTCACAGATAATGCATTTTTTACAAATTGAAGATTTATGGCAACCCTTCGTCAAGCAAGTCTATTGGTGCCATTTTTCTAAAAGCATTATTTTTAAACTAAGGTATGTTCTAGACCTAATGCCATTCCACACTTAATAGACTACAATATAGTGTAAACATGACTTTTATATGCACTGGGAAACAAAAAAATTTGTGTGGTTCAATTTTTTGCAGTATTGATTTTATTACTGTGGTCTGGAATGGAACCCGCAGTATCTCTGAGGCCTGCCTATACCTTTATCACCTAGATTCAGAGGTCACATGCTGTCATTTCCGCCATACAAGCCAGATCTGATTCAATGGGGGGAGGTATCTACACAAGGGAGTAACACCAGGGAACAAGGATCATCGGAGGCTATATATACTATAGAATGCCAGATCAGCCCTACCTGCAAATGCCTTGAATGTGAAAGAGAAATACACTTTTATTTTGCCCAACTGAACTTAAGATTGTGATTAATATATCTATGAACTCTTGGCACAAAGTAGGCCTGCATTAAATGCTAACTATCATTAGTCTTTTTTTCCAAGTAGATTGAGGTGTAGGACTTTTTGCCCTCTTTTGTGTGTCCCCTTGTTTACACACTAACACTTGTACCACTACCATCTAGGTCAAGGTTTGGTACAAAGTAGGTTTAGGAGGCTGTGTATCAGCCTTTTAACTCATCCATTCATACAATAAGCATTCACTATTGTCCACAATATCCAGGATCTGGCCTAAGATTCTGGGATAACTTCCCTGCCCTGGAGAATTCATAGTCTAGTTGGGAACGCAAGCACAGTGAGATGGAAAACAAGCCACTTCTCTGTCTTCAGAGAAATTCAGATTAAAACAGAAAGTCAGATAAGTCCAAGTGCCAGGGATGATGTGGGGGAAAGTGGTCCCACATGCCCTGCTGGATGTGAGGACTGCAGCAGCCATCTTAAAATGTAGTCAGACAGCACTTAGGCTATGTGTATTCTCTCCACTTCCAGAATCCTCCTTCTGGGTGTATATGCCAGAGAAACACACACAGGAGCCAGGCACCGCAGGTTATCATAGCTTTGGGGAGGTGGGAGCTGGAGGAAACTACAGTGTCCATTGTTCAGGGAGTAAACACAGGAGGCATGGTGGAGACATGTACACCCTGCATACTAAGCAGCAGGTAGAAGCAACGAACTCCAGTTAGACTCGGCACACAGAGCACAGTGACAAGTAACAAACAACCCAGAAACAAATCTATGGAAGCTACCATTTGTGTAAGTTAATAACCCACTCACACAAATCAGCACCATTATATTTTATAAGGACACCCACGTATTCAAAGACATACATCAAAAATATTAGAGTAAATCCAGAATATCCAATGCAATACTTAAAGGAGAACGTCAGAGGACTGACACTACCTGACTTCAAGACTTACAATAAAGCTACAGTAGTCAAGACAGTGTGGGAGGGACTTCCCTGGTGGTCCAGTGGGTAAGACTCCATGCTCCCAATGCAGTGGGCCCAGGTTTGATCCCTGGTTGGGGAACTAGATCCCACATGCATGATGCAACTAAGAGTCTGCATACCACAACTAAGAGTCCATATGCCGCAACTAAGAGTCCTCATGCCACAACTGAGTCTGCATCTAAGAAGTCCGCATGCCACACTTGAAGAGTCCTCATGCCACAACTAAGAGTCTGCATGCCGCAACTGAGTCCGCATGCCGCAACTAAAGAGTCCAAGGCTGCAAATAAGAGTCCACATGCTGCAACTAAGAAGTCCTCATGCCACAAATAGTCTGCATGCCACAACTAAGAGTCCACATGCCGCAACTAAAGCGTCTGCATGCCGCAGCTAAGAGTCCACGTGCCACAACCAAGAGTCCACATGCTGCAACTAAGAGTCCGCATGCCGCAACTAAGAAGTCCACTGCCGCAACTAGAGTCCACATGCCACAACTAAGAGTCCACGTGTCATAACTATAGAGTCTGTGTGCTGCAACTAAGAGTCTGCATACTGCAACTAAAGAGTCTGTGTGCCACAACTAAGAGTCCACGTGCTGCAACTAGGAATCCACATGCCACAAGAAGTCCACATGCCACAACTAAGAGTCCACATGCCGCAACTAAAGAGTCTGCATTGCCATAACTGAGTCCGCATGCCGCAACTAAGAAGTCCACATGCCACAACTAAAGATCCTGCATGCAGCAACTAAGACCTGGAGCAGCCTAAATAAATAAATATATATATATTTTAAAAGTGTGGTATTGGTGAAAGAATAGACAAATAGATCAATGGAAGAGAATAGACAGCCCAGAAATAGACCCACATAAATACAGTCAACTGATCTTTGACAAAGGAGCAAAAGCAATACAATGGAGCGAATACCATCAGCCAGTGGTGCTGGAACAACTGGACATCTACATGCAGGAAGATGAATCTAGACAGAGACCTTACACCCTTCACAAAAAATAAGTCAGAATAGATCCTAGGCCTAAACGTAAAACACAGAACTATAAAACTCTTGGAATATAACATAGGAGAAAACATAGATGACATTGGGTATGGTAATGACTTTTTAGATATGATACCAAAGACACGACCCATGAAAGAAATAATTGAGAAGCTAGACTTCATTAAGATTATAAACTTCTGCTCTGCAGAAGACAATGTCAAGAGAATGACAAGACAAACCATAGACTGGGAGAAAATATTTGCAAAAGACCCATCTTATAAAGGACTAGTTATCCAAAATATACAAAGAACTCTTAAAACTCAACCATAAGAAAATAACCCTATTAAAAATTGGGCCAAAGACCTTAGCAGACACCTCACTAAAGAAGGTATACAGATGGCAAATAAGCATATGAAAAGATGCTCCACGTCATACGTCATCAGGGAAATGCAAATTAAAACAACAATGACATATCACTACACACCTATGAGAACGGCCACAACCTGGAACACTGACTATACCAAACGCTGACGAGAATATGGAGAAACAGGAACTCTTATCTATTGCTGGTGGGAACGCAAAATGGTACAACCACTTTGGAAGACAGTTTGGTGGTTCTTCATAAAATTAAACATACTCTTGTCATATGATCGAGCAATTGCACTCCTTGGTATTTACCCAAAGGAACTGAAAATTTATATCCATCCAAAACCTGCACACAGATGTTTATAGCAGCCTGATTCTTAATTGCAAAAACCTGGAGGCAGCCAAGATGTCCCTCAGTAGGTAAATGGATAAATTGTGGTACCTCTAGACAAGGTAATATTATTCAGCGCTGAAAAAAAAATAAAAGGTTTCAAGCCATGAAAAGATATAGAGGAACACTAAATACATATTGCTAAGTGAAAGAAGTCAATCCGAAAAGGCTACATACTGTATGATTCTAACTCTATGACATTCTGGAAAAGGCAAAACTATGGAGACAATAAAAAGATCAGTGGTTGCAGGGATTGGGGTGTAGATGAACAGGCAGAACACAGAATTCTAGGGCAGTGAAAATATTCTGTATGCTACTATAATCATGGATATATGTCAGCATACATTTGTCCAGACCCATAGAATGTACAACACCAAGAGTGAATCTCTGCGTGATAATGATGTGTCAATGTACAACAGAGTCATCAATTGTAGCAAATGTACCACTCTGCTGGGAGGTGTCGGTAAGAGCGAGGCTATTCATTTGTGGGGACAAGGGGTCTATGAGACATTTCTGTACTTCTCAATTTTGTTTAAACCTAAAATTGCTCTTAAAAAATTGTTTTTAAAAAAATAGAGTGGGTGCACTTGTGGGGGGAGGGAAATGGAGTGGGGAATCAGGGAGAGAAGTCAAAACACAGTGTGTCGGGCTTCCCTGGTGGCGCAGTGGTTGAGAGTCTGCCTGCCAATGCAGGGGACACGCGTTCGTGCCCTGGTCCGGGAAGATCCCACATGCCACGGAGCAGCTAGGCCCGTGAGCCATGGCCACTGAGCCTGCGCGTCTGGAGCCTGTGCTCCGCAACGGGAGAGGCCACAACAGTGAGAGGCCCGCGTACCGCAAAAAAAAAAAACAAAAAACACAGTGTGTCAGCACAAGACTTTGCACCAAGGTTTGGGAGGAGCCACAGAGCAGGCTTCCCTGAGGAGCTACACTGAACTTTGGTGGAGGAGTAGGGTCGTCTGTCTGGTCAGACCTGAAGGGATGGGTCTCCAGAAGAGGTGGACAGACAGGGCAAAGCTGGTGCCTCGGAGGAACTGCAAGTGCTTCAGCGGGACTGAAGGCCGGGGTGCCCTGGTCAGGAAGGCCGGGGCCAGCTGCTGTTCTCTCACCCTGTAAGACCCTCCTCCTCTTACCTGGTGGACTCCTACTCAGCCCTCACACACCTCTGGGCTGCCTGAGAGGCCGTGTGGCTGAGGAAGACTGAGCTGAGTTCCTCCGCTGGCCCCGGAGTGACCTTGGCGAGTCACTTTCCCCTCTCGGAACCTCAGTTTCTTCATCTGTAACATGGGAATAACAATACCTACCTCAGAAGGTCGTGGTGAGGAGGAAGTGAGATGAGCAAAATATTGATACAAAGTCGCTGCCCCAAGAAGCTTATTTTCTGGTGCAGATAGACAGCTGGCAGACAAATAAATATGTAGTGTGTTTGCCACCGTATTCCCAGTACCCAGAACCGTGCCTGGTGCATAGTAGGTACTCAATTAACATTTGTGGATGAATGAATAAATGAATGAGTAGAAGTAATGATGAATACTCTGGAAAGAAGTAGAGCAGGGGAAGGGGAGAGGGAGAGCCAGAGGAGTGCTGAGGGGTAGGGGAGGCCTCCCTGAGGAGATGAGATTTGAGGGAAGATGGGACGGAAATAAGGGAATTAGCTATGGGAATATCTGGGGACAGTGGGTGCCGGGCAGAAGTGGGCTCCAGGGATAGCAAGGAGGCCCGTGTGGCTGCCGCAGGGTGAGGAAAGAGGAGGAGAGGAGCTGAAAGCCTTGTGCGGGTGGGCTGAGACTGTGGCAGAAGTCCCCTCCCCACTCCCAGGGACAAGTCCTAGAAGAGTCCAAGCTGCTCAGTCCCTTCCCAGGCAGGGTGCTCCTCAGCGGCGGGCCCCAGCCCCTGACACCACTGGCACAAACTGCTCTCGGGTGTTTCGCACTCCGTGTGCCAGGCCCTGACATTCCTGGCATAAACTCACCATCAGCTCTGGGAATAAGTACTATTATTACCCCTCCGTCTTCAGAGCAGGAAGCTGAGACTCCAAGAGGCTGCTAACCTTGGGCCGGAACCGGGTCTCTCTGATGCCAGGCCCTGGCTTGCACCGACCACATTGTCCTGGAATTCTTTGTTTACAGCTCGCCTTCCCCTCTGGGCTGCAGAAGGCCCTGAGTCTCATTCATGGTTTTATTTTACTCCCAGGGTCGCCTGTGTCAAAACCTGCCTGAGGAGCGAATGAATGAATGCGCCTTCCAAGGAAGCCCCCTCCCCACCTTCCGGGCCCAGTTCACGCCCTATTTGGTTCCTCCAGGTCGTGCTGGAAAGGGAGGGGGCTGGACTGAGGAATTTCAAGCCGCCTGAGGGTCCAGAGCAGAAGAGAGGGGGAGGGGGGGGGAAGCGAAAGTGAAGGGAACGAGAGCCCCTGTGAGGAGGCGCAGACAGGGAAGGAAATCTCCCGGTAATAATTCATCGTCTCAGGAAGCAGCAGCTTGGCCTGGGGCTGTGTGTGGGGCTGGCCCTGCAGGGAGGGGGCCTCGCAGCCTCCTTCTCCTCCTTCCCAAAGCCCAGCCTGGCTGGGGTCACGGTCAAATGAAGGGGGGAGAGCCAGGTGTGGGAAGAGACCTTCCTGAAGACCCTAGGGCCTGAAGACTTCAGGGACTGCTCTCCCAGCAGCCAGCTCCCCATCTCTCCCCCATTCTGGCCTGGGTCTGGGAGACAGGAATGCACAGCATGGCAGAGCTGGGAGGCATCGTCAAGAAAACTGATGCCCAGAAGGAAGATGGAGCCGAAACGCACCTAGAAACCTTCCGACTTCACTCCCTGTGCTCCTTCTGCCGCATGGGCTGCCGTTTGGGCTAAAGAGAAAGTTATTGTCAAGGCCAAGCAAATACAGGCTTGGCCGGTCCCCAGGATGGAGCTGGGAAAGGGGCATGAGCGACCTGGGGACCCCAACAACCATCATCAGCTCAGTAATTCTTCCCAGGGCCTCTGAGGAAGAGGACATGTCAGATGTCAGGCTGAACAATCTAAGGTTTCCAAAAGGAAGGAAGGCGATGAGGGAATATATTCCCCCCCACCCCCTCTCTTCGTAAGTGTGAGTTTTTTGAGGGGGTGGTGTTGGCACTTCAAGCAGAGGGAAGGGGAGTGTGAGGGTTTGGAGCCAGGGAGGCTGCTGCAGTCCAGGATGGGATTGTGGGGAGTAAGGGAGAGAAACTTGTATTTTACTGGGGTGGAGACAGGACAGGGGTGATAGTGGGTCCCAAACAGGCTGGGACCACTGCCCTCACTCACCCTGAAGGCCAGAGCTCTCTTATCTGTAAATCAGAGGTTCTTCCCCACAACTTCAGCAGAGGAAAGTAAAGATCAGTAAAGCACTCAGCACTGTGTCTGGCACAACCATTTTGGTGGTAGGACCTCAACCAAAATGTCAACTCTGTGAAAGCAAAGAGTTTGTTTTGTTCACATTTCTATTCTCACCTAAAACCGTGCCTGGCATAGCAGGGACCCAATAAATATTTGTTGAATAAATGAATGAATGGAGTTACTGGCGTTTGCGTGTTTTGTTTTTGTTCTGCTTTTTTTTTTTTTTTAAGTTTGTCGTCAGGGATGTGACACCATCGAGTCCTTATTTGGAAAGTTTATAGTGTTTCTCCAACTGTTCTCCACTGACACCACCATCCTGTACATAATGAAAAATCCTGGGTCGGCTGAATCAGATTGGGGGGAATCCGGGAATTTATCAAGTCAAAAGCCCCCCCTTCCCTAATTCTTACACGAAAGTTGCAGAACCACAGTATTAGAATTTGAGGGAGGAAAAACCCGAGTTGCTTTCTCTGCAATCTTCTTTTCGAATGAGGAAACTGAAGCCAGGAGGGGAGAAGGGACCTGCCCGCAGCCTCCCTGCGGTCTAGGCTGAAGATGAGTCCGGATCTGGGCACAGCCCACTCCACCCACCCAACCCACCCCGACCTCCGGCTTTTGCCCCGCTCGCCCGCGGGGATCCAGAGCTTTCAGGGCGGGCCACCAGCTCGCGGGCCGCTTTCAACCTGGGGAACTGGGGCGAAGGGCCCGTAGCCATTGGCCGGGGCGCGGCGGGCGCCTCCCCATTGGCCAGGGCGGAGTCCCCCGCCCCGGCTGGGGCGGCCTCAGGACTGGCCCCTCCCTCGGCTATAAGGCGGTGGCCAGCTGAGCCGTGGGAGCGCGCGGGAGCGCACGGCGGGGCGCGGCAGACGCTGGGACGCTGCGCACCAAGGGAAGCGGCCGGCCGCCCATGGCGTTCGCGCTGCTGCGCCCCGTCGGCGCGCACGTGCTGTACCCGGACGTGCGGCTACTGAGCGAGGACGAGGAGAACCGCAGCGAGAGCGACGCCTCCGACCAGTCGTTCGGCTGCTGCGAGGGCCTGGAGGCGGCACGGCGCGGCCCGGGCCCCGGGGGCGGGCGGCGGGCGTCCAGCAGCGCGGGCCCGGTGGTGGTGGTGCGACAGCGGCAGGCGGCCAACGCGCGGGAGCGGGACCGCACGCAGAGCGTGAACACGGCCTTCACGGCGCTGCGCACGCTCATCCCCACCGAGCCGGTGGACCGCAAGCTATCCAAGATCGAGACGCTGCGCTTGGCGTCCAGCTACATCGCGCACCTGGCCAACGTGCTGCTGCTGGGCGACGCGGCCGACGACGGGCAGCCGTGCTTCCGAGCGGCGGGCACCGCCAAGAGCGCGGTCCCAGCCGCCCCCGACGGCGGCCGCCAGCCGCGTTCCATCTGCACCTTCTGCCTCAGCAACCAGCGCAAGGGGGTGAGTGCGCGCGGCGCTCCAGTACTGCGGCCGCAGGGTCAGGGAACGGGCTTCTTACGGAGCAAAAGAGGGGCCGAGACCCCAATGAAGAGAGGGGAAAGAGACGTGGAGTCGTCGGGGGTGCAGCCCTCCAGGCCCAGAGTTTGGTGTGGAACAGAACCGCTCACAATGTTCCCCAAACAAGGGGTGCAGGGAAGCCCAGAGCTCGGGCGTGATATAGAGGACGGAGATTGCTCATCGAAGGACACCCCCTCCCACTAGGAGTGTGCTGGGAAGAGCGTGTGGGGAAATCATAACAAAGGCTGTCATTTATTGAGCTCTTCCAATGTACGGGCGCGCGTTCCTGGTTTTCTTTTTACCTTCACAAGAACCCCGTCAGGCAGGTAGTTCTGCCCGTTTTATCACTGGTGAGGACCTGGGGCTCAGAGGGGTGCCCATGTTACACAGCTCGAAAGCCAGAATGCAGGCTCTGGGTTTGCTGGTATGTGTTGCCCTGAGCTGCCCTTACCGTAAAATAATTGTCCCGCATCCTGAGACTGACCCAAGGGCAGGAGACTGAGAAGAAAAGGGGATGCACAGCCGCAGTCAAGAGCCTGAGGTACCCAGCTGATGAGCAGTAGGTGTGAAGCAGGGGGTCTTTTGAGGATACCCAGCCCCCAAAGAGATGGAGTGCTGGGGAAGGGCACTGTTGAGTCAGCCGGGCAGAGCTGGAGGTAAGCTCCTGTGGTCTCTCCTAAGTAAGGATGAGAACCAGGCTGGTAGGGGACGGACGGGGCTGAGTAGCAGCAGAGGTTGCTGGGGGGTGCTCCTGGTTGAAAGCTGGCCTTCCTGCACAGGCCCCAAGGAGCCTGCTTCATCCCCAGCCTTTCCCCTTTCTGGCCTGGGCTTTTCTTAGAATAAGGAGGCTTGTCTTGTGAGAGCTTTGGATTCTAGCAGCTAATATTTACAGCTGGGGAAACTGAGGCTGAGAGAGTCCCTGACTGGCCCCCGTGGCCTTTTGGAAAATGAAAGAGTATGGGAGCACAGGGAACTCTGCTCAGTATTCTGTAATAACCTAAATGGGAAAAAGATTTGAAAAAGAATAGATACATGTACAGGTATAACTGAATCACTTTGCTGTACACCGGAAACTAACACAACATTGTTAATCAACTATGCTCCAGTACGAAATAAAAATTAAAAAAAAAAAGTCATGGGGGATTGGAGTCACGCCTCTGGGTCCCCTAGTCTTTGGTTCTCACAACTTCCCCAGCTCCCCTCTTCACTCTGTTCTGGGGAAGCCTCTGTGTCGTGGCCTCAGACCACCCCCTTCTGGCCTCTCACCTGCCATTGCTGCCTCAGTTTCCCTAAGTCAGTCTTTTTCGGTTCCGATTTGAACTCTCTCCGGGGTCCCTGATCCTCCCAGCTGTGGGCCCTGGTCTGTGGGCCGTCGGCAATACTCCCTGACTGCTTTTCACCTATTCACTCAGTTCAGCAAACCTTAACTACCCGACAGCTGTTTTTTGTCGACTCTGAAAACATTCCCAGAGAAGCAGGTTGTGGATGCCCATCCACCACTGTCAGGAACTCCAATTGCGGGGCCAGGGCAGGGCCTGGAGGTGAAAACAGAGATGTTGTGGTCTGATGGGGAGGGGGGCGCACAAAGGGACTGTCAGGGCCAGAGGAAGCCCCTGACCCAGTGGCTAAGTTCCTGACAGAGGCTTGGGGATGGAAGCAGGCAGGTTGAGGCAGTAGGGGAAGGTGTTCTAGGAGCAGGACACAGTGAGAGCTAGAGCCTAGAAAAGGAAAAGGGTAGACGTTGAAGGTGGCAACGCATAGAAGGGAGGTGAAGACTGGCCAGTGACAGCAGTGTCAGCAGTCTTGATGAGCACTGATCTCTCGTGCTAAGTGCTCTCCACGTGTTACCATTAAAACCCCCCAGCAGCTGGAGAAGGAGGTGCTCTGGTTATCCCCAACTGCTTAGAGATGCTGTCACTGGTTCAGAGACACCGCCCATGATGGAGTCAGGATTCGCACTCAGGCCTGCCCAACTGGGACGTGGGAAAGGTTCATGTGGGAGGGCCCTCGGGGAGAGGGTGTGTCCATCAGGTGCCTGCCCCCCACAGCAGGTAGACTGGGGGCTTCTCTGCTGGTCTCAGGCCTGTCCCACAGATCACAGGGCCTTGCCTGGGTCTGGCTGCTTCCCCGGGATCTGTCTACAGGACCTAGAACCCAGCCAAATTTGGCTGTGGAAGCCATGCTCTCAAGCACACAGGCTCCTCTGGGAATAAGCAAAAGGGGTGATCCTGGCTGGCTCTGGCCCGCAAAGACTTGAGGACTCGACTAGAAGAAAACTGGCTGTCTTGGGGAGCCTGTGGGAGCCTTCCTTCTCAGCTCTGGTGACCAGAGAGCTCCAAGGCCCCAGACCCTATCCCTTCACCCTGAGCCACCACCTCGTTCCCAGCTGGCTGGTCTGGGGTTGGGGTCACCATAGAAATAGCTCCCTGTAGCATCTTCCTGTTTAAGGAGGGGTTAGGTGTGGCCCTCTGTGGTAGAAATAGCAAGGGGAGGTGGAAAGGAGGGTCTTGTCTCTGCCCTGTTTTCCCTTTTGTCACCTGGGGGTGGGGGTCAGATAGGGTCGTCTTGTAAGGCCTTCCCCGCTTGGCGTAGCAGCTCGGGAGCAGAGGTGGCACAGAGGGCAGTGGGGCAAGGAGGTCCCATCACCAGATGATGCTGATGTTAATACTTGCGAACATTCATTGAACACTTACTATATTCCTGACACTGTGCTAAGGGCTTTACCTGCGTTAACGTGTGTAATCCTCACAGTAACTAACTTTACACATGGGGAAACCGAGGCTCAATGAGCTGAAGTCACTTGCCTGAGGTCTGACAGGTAATCCAAGGCAGAGCAGGGCTTGAAGCCCAGATCTGTTTCACTCTAGCCGCCGCCTAACTACAGTGCTTCCCAGAGCCCTTGGCGCTGAGGCACAAAGAGACAAAGAAGCTGGGGCCTAGTCAAGGCTTCTCCTAAATGCGTTTGGCAGTTACAAGCCTCCTTCACAGCTGCAGTTGCATTTCGTTGCACCCTGGGGTGGCAAGTAGAATCGTTTTGTCCCCATTTCATAGATGAAGAAACTGAGGTTCAGGGAGCTGAACAGTCCCAGCATCCTCAGGGGACACAGGTCTCGCAATGACTGCCAGACTTGGGGTGGAGGTGGCTCTCCCTTACCCTGAGGACTTAGAGTGAAAAGGTGGGAGGCCGGTTTTCTGTCCTCCAACCTCAACACTACACCCCCCACCCCCATCCGCCCTTCTCAGCCACTCTTGCCAGAGTTTGTCTGAGAAGCCCAAGCCCCAGGCTCTGCTGGGACTGTGGCCTCAGCCCTCAAAATAGCCCTGCCTGTGAATGAACACACTGTCCCTGGGCCCGGAGAGCCTCAAGGGAGGCTGGGCTCGCATCTGGATGGATCTGCCCCAACCTGGGCCCAGGAGTGGAGCGGGGCAGCGGGCAGAGCTCCGAGGTGGTCAGCTGTTTCTCTAGATGGCTGAGAAAAATGCCGGTCCCATTATCTCCTAGTCAGGTTCGGGGGTGAGTATTTACAGTGGGATTGCAGACACCATTGTGTCTTAGAAACGGGACAGACTGTTGGACAACATGGATTTTTCTAGCCCAGCCCTTTTTACCAACTGGCTGGGTGCCTCTGAGCCAGCCATGCAACGCTGGAGGCTGCAACAGAGGGGGTACGCGAAGGCCTGTGATCTCGCTGGCTTACAGTGAGGATGAAACCCACATGTCAGACCTCAGGACAGTGGGTAGAGACTGCCCCTGCAGCGTGAGGGGCAGGTGGCTTCCAGGGCTGCCACCATTACCTTGTCTCCCAGTGGACACCCCTGATCCAAGCGGCGTTGGTTGGCAACTGCTCCACGCCAGTCCCTGGGCTGGAACTGGGACTACAGAGTGAAAGACTTTCCCCGACCACCCCCTTGAGCTCCCAGCCTGATGGGAGAACACAGGAGAGACCCCATCTTCCCCTTCTGGGCTTTATCCTGGCCCCAGAAAGGCAAGAAGTGCTAGGAATTGCAGGAATAGAGAAATCTTCCTAGGATAGGACCAGAGAGCATATTCCTGGCAGAGGGAACACCCTGAATGAAGGCAGGGAGGCCGGAATTCCAGAATCTACTTTTGAGGTTGACGAGCAGGCCACTGGGTATACAGCCAGGCAGTGGGAGAACCACTGTGGGGTGTGTTCTTCCCTTGAGTGTAAAATACTATGATTTAAACTATACTGGATTTTTTTTTAAAGCAACAAATCACACGAGGAAGAAATGAAAAAAGTAAAAAAGTATATAGAGTTAAAAAAAAAAAAGGCTTCCTCCCATCCTGTCTCCTCATCACATTCCTCTCCTCTGAGGAAACCTGTTAGTGATTTCCCGTGTGCCCTTCTCTCTGGACATCTCAGCACACAGGAACATGCACTCAGTCCTTGCTTTCGTCCTTAAATGATATTAGTCCATAAAGAGTCATCCCCTGTTAGTCCATATAGAGTTTCTTCTGCCTTCTGCAAGAACTTGATTGTGCAGCTAACTGATTTTTTTTTTTTATCAAGTCCCCTATTGCTGGACACAGAGGTTAGTTTCAGTGTTCATGATGACCCAACTGAACCCCCTAATACCTCTTTCTCTCTTCCTGCAGGGTAGCCGTCGCGACCTGGGGGGCAGCTGCTTGAAGGTGAGGGGGGTGGCCCCAGTTCGAGTGCCTCGGAGATGAGCCTGGACCCATATGTCATTTGTTCCAAGCAGGACCCTGAGAAGGAGGCCAGAGGCCAACCACTGGGCGAACAGGGGAAGACCCCAGGAGCTGAACCCAGGTCCCTTCTTTGTGTAGGGACCAGAGGACAATGGCCTGGGCCCATGACCCTATGAGCAGGCCCCCTGGGACATCTCCACCCCACCCTGGAGAGCCGTGAGGACCCATGCAGCCGGCCCGAGCCCTGGCTGGTCAGAGACAAGGCAGAACTTTTGGAAAAACAAAGACTGTTGTTGACAGAGGATGTGTGTGTGTCTGTGCATGAGTGTGGGTGTGTGTATGAGAGAGAGAGAATTGATGGGTTTAAAATAAAAGGTATTTTTAAGTAAAAAATGTTCCCAGCTGAAGAAGGGAGGGGCCTGGGGACATCAGAGGTCAGAGGTGGCCCCTCTCCTGGACCTTGGAAGAGACACAGGTGTCACAGGTGCCACCCTGTGCCCTGGAGGGGGTGGAGCTGGGGGAAGACAGGGGACCCCCCTCTCTAGAAGTCGAGATAACCAATCTTTCCTCACTGTCTTCCTGAACAACTGTTGGGTGTCTGGTGTGGTTGGTAAAAAAAAAGAAAAATCTTAATTTTATTTATTTTTGAATAAGGAATATATTCATCCACATGGTTCAAAATTCAAAAGGTACAAGAGGGTATGTGGTGAAAAGTCTCCCTCCCTCTTGTCCTCCGGCCACAGTTCTCCCGCCGCAGGCAGGCTCAGCCACTAGTTTTTTTGTGACATCCCTATTCCTTGTGAATAACCAAGCAAATACAGAAATATACATATATGTTTTCTTCCACTCTTTACACAAACAGTAGCATAGTGTACCCACTTTCTGCTCCGTGAATTTTTTTTTTCCTTAATCTAGCTTGGGTGTTATCCCAAGTCAGTACATAAAGGTAAAAGGTATCTTCATTCCTTCAGTAGCTGTTTATTCCATTTTGTGAACATACCATACTTTAACCCATCCCTTATCCACGTCTTCACAAACAGGGCCAGGTAGGCACGTGGTTTTTCACATGTGCAAATGCGTGTGTGCTGACGGGATACTTTTGCCCATGTTGGAGCTGAGAAGATTTAAAGAAACAATGACAGGGCTTCCCTGGTGGCACAGTGGTTAAGAATCCGCCTCCCAATGCAGGGGACACGGGTTCAAGCCCTGGTCCAGGAAGATCCCACACGCTGCAGAGCAACTAAGCCCATGCCCCACAAGTACTGAGCCTGCACTCTAGAGCCCGAGAGCCACAACTACTGAAGCCTGTGCGCCCAGAGCCGGTGCTCCACAACAAGAGAAGCCACCACAATGAGAAGCCCGCGCACCGCAACAAAGAGTAGCCCCTGCTCGCCGCAGCTAGCGTAGCAATGAAGACCCAACGCAGCCAAAAATAAATAAATAAAAAAAATTTAAAGAAACAATGACATCCAAAGGCACGTGGCTGGCACATGGCAGGGTGACAATGTGAGGTCTGTCCACCTATAAAGCCCAAAGTGAGCTCCTTCCCTTGCCCTGGAGATGCCCCAGATTGGGTGCCAGCTCCTGTGACCCTGAATATTCTCCCAGAAGCCCTGGGAGGTGGGGGCCGGTGTTTCCCCATCTCACAGATCTGTCCCTGTGGGGCCAGGATTGGGGAAGCTGTAGAGGCTGGAGGCAGGGGAGACAGGGAGAGGGGCCAGGAGAGGCGGCAGAGCCAGGCAGCCACCCTTTCCTCCAGGTACGTTCATATGCCTATTTTTTAATCTGTTTTTTTAACAGACACTTATTTAGTGTTTACCAGCTGAAGCCTGGCTCTACATTCCATGCCTGTATCCACTCTGCTCTGTCACCCCCTGTATTTGACCCTCGGACAGAGCCTGAAGTGGGGCTGCCCATTTTGCAGATCAACAAACAATCCCCCTTCGGGAGCTAATTAGGAAAGCACAGTGTACCCCCTGCACCTACCCAGCTCCAGGGCCAGGCGGCCCCTGGCAAAGCCACGGGAAAAGGACTGTGACCTTGTCAATGGCAGGAAACCTGGAAGTGGGGACAGAGCAGACACTTGGGCGCTTTGGGCTGGAGGCCCACTTCTGCCACCAGATTAGCTGGATGACCCCGGAGAAGTTGCTTGACCCCTCTGGCCCTCCCTGGGCTAATCCCTAATCAGCAAGAACAGCTGGGACAGAAAAATAATTATTTGTTTTGCCTTAAGTCGTTTTTAATAGACTATGCACTGGGTAAATAATGTAAGTTGTATCCAATAGTATGCAGTGAAAAGTATGTACCTCCCTCAGGCTCCTCCCCAAAGGCACTTCTGCTGTTTCCTGTGTGTCCTTCCAGAAATGCTCTATACTGATTACTGGTTCTGAAAAAGTATTTATAGATTTCTCTGCTTATGTTTTCATTGTAAAAAAAAAATTGAAATACTGCAAGACCCTAGAAATATCACCCATCCCAAAGACAACTACAGTTAACATTGTCGTAATCCTGAAGAGTTTTTGTAAAACACATACACTTAAACAATCATTTGCAGCATACTGAGTTAGCACTTTTTATCAAAGTATAATATACCTGCAGGACAGTGCACATGCCATTAAGTTACTTTCACAGACTGAGCACACACCTGCGCACCCAGCGTGCAGATGAAGAAATGCAATTAGCAGCAACCCAGGAGCCCCTCTTGCACACCTACTCATACTAGGTTCCTTCAGCTGTATTCCCCTTGAAATAGACAACACACAGTATTCACAGTTCAGAAGACACAAAAGAATAAACTGACAATGAGTTTCCTTCCAACCACTCAATTCCAGTTCTCAGAGGCAATTCTGGTAACCAGAGTCTCAGAGTTCCTTCAGAGACAGTGTTTGCAGATACAGGCAAATCACATATATCTTGTTTTTGCACGAGAGGTAGCATTTTACACACTGTTCTGCACTTGGATTCTTCTTTTTCCTTAACAATACACCTTCAGTGTTTAAAGAGCTGCTTCATGCTTTTTTGCAGCTGCGTAGTGCTCCGTTCTGCACGTTTTGCTGCTTGCTGTCTTCCTGGGGCCTCGTTCCTGGGTAATGGACAGTTAATGTCTCGGGGCCCATGTGAGCTACAAGGCCAGCCCAACACACATGACTTGGGAGAGGCACAGCTGTGGACCAGTACCTCTGGGGGCCATTTGCCTAACATCACTGTCCCCAACACACAAGCTTTCCACCTTCAGGATGGGCCAACCCAGCCAGGCTTCTCCAGGCTGCCTGAGCGAGGGCCGACTCGGGGCCAGAGGATTTAAAGGAGCTCAGGGAGAAGAAACCCAGGGCTGAGGCAGTGGAATGAGCAACTTCAACCAGGCCACCTTGGACCCTGAACAGGAGGCCTAAGTATCAGGTTGCACCCTCCACCCAAACCTTATTAGACACAAGGAGCATCAACACAAGAAGTATCTCAGAGTCCATCATTTCACAATGAGAAGCTGAGCCAGTACAGACGAAGCAACCTGCCCGAGGTCCCCCAGTGAGTCCCTGACTCTGCTGGGCCACCGGGAACCCAGGTCTTCCTGCCTACCACTCAGGACTCTCTTCTCTAATTCCACAGCTGCAAGTGGAAGGACTCAGAAGTCGCCCATGGCAATGGAGAAACTGAAGCCCAGAGAGGGACAGCGATGAGCCAGATTTGCACAACATTTGGAACTGAGCTGGGCAGAGAATGCAAGGTACCTCCCTGCAGCCCAGGGCTCCTCCACCACATTAAGTTCCTCCCATTGGCCCAGGCCACTTCCATTTTATGAGGCTCCTATTAGATTAAAAAAATTAAAACCCCACAGAATAGAATTCCAAAACCTCTAACATATTTAGCAAGTTAACTCTTAAGCAGCCATATACAATCACAAGTATGATGCACTATCGTGAGAACATTAGAGGATTTACAAAAACATCAGTCCGGGTTTCCCTGGTGGCGCGGTGGTTGAGAGTCTGCCTGCCGATGCAGGGGACACGGGTTCGTGCCCCGGTCCAGGAAGATCCCACATGCCGTGTAGCAGCTGGGCCCGTGAGCCATGGCCACTGAGCCTGCGCGTCCGGAGCCTGTGCTCCGCAACAGGAGAGGCCACAACAGTGAGAGGCCCGCATACCGCAAAAAAAAAAAAAAAAAAAATCAGTCCACGGGACACACATGTACGGTTGAACATCTTTGTTCAACCCTGTCTGCATCTCCTGCTATTGTGTATTTTACTTCATCTGGACTTGATATGAAAAGCCTAGACGTGGATAGCAAAATGCAACATGCCCCTGGGCTGGATCCTGTCCTGCAGTGGGGTGATGCTATAGAGGACATGACTGGACAGTTGACAAAATTGGATTAAGAACAACAGATTAAAGTATTATATCAATGTTACATTCACTGAATTTACTAACAGTATGGTTAATGTAAGAGGATATCCTTGTGCTTCAGAAACACACCCTGAAGTATTAAGGGGTAGAGGAACATGATGTAGATGACATACTCAAATGGTTCAGAAAAAAATAATCTGTGCGAGCGAGAGAAGGATAAAGCAAATGTCCCAAACTGTTAAAACTTGGTGGATCCAGGTAAAGGGTATATGTGAGTTCTCTGTACTACTTTTTGTCACTTATCTGCATGTTTGTAGATGATTGCAGAGTGAATAGTTAGAACGAAGTCAAGATCTTGGCCCTAAGATGTGAGGCCTGCCAAATGGTCTCCTGGCCCCCTCTGACCTGCCCTGTTTCAGCTGCCCCAACAGAGGATGGAGAACACCCCCAGTGGACCCAGGCATCCCTTCCCATGACTCTCAGGCCCCTGTGCCCTTCAGAAGGCTAAGGTGGTCCCAGCCCCAGAGCCTCCTGCCACCATGATTTATGTCCCTGTGAGCCTCAGCAGCTGTGAGCACGGGTCCCGCCAGGCGGCCTGCTGGGGGGGCCAGCATTTGCCTCTCAGCGTGTCTAATCCAGACCAGACTTGTAGACCCCATGGGCCTGGGATCAGGCTCCCAGGGGGCCGGGGTCAGAGGGTAGGCCAGCAGGGCCTGGAAACTGGGGAGGTGCTGAGGGTGAACTGGCTGGAAGGCAGGAGACCTGGCCTGGTCTAGCTTGGTCACTGCTCCTGTGTGACCAAGGGTGGGTGTCTGCCTCTCTCTGGGCCTTGGTTTTCCTCATTTTAGCACAGCCTGCACACAGTAGACCAGAAGGGCTTTGTAAACTGGGACAGACTGGCCTCATGGGAGGGAAGACTGGTAGAATTCAGGAGTTGGTGTTTTCTGATGCCCAGATCCTCTAGGCTTGGAAAAGTGCCTGACTTTTTTGAGGGCCTACAAGGTGTCAGGCCTTGGTCTGCACACTTTACATAAGTTAATTAGTGTAGCCTACTCAACAAGTTATTGCTCCATTTTATAGATAAGGAAACTGAGGCACAGAGAACATGCCCACGTTCACCTGGCCCCTGGTAAGCAAGTGGATTTGAACCAGGTGTTCTGGCTGCAGAGCCCCACTGAGTTTTCAACCACTGGCCAACATCCCCTCACCAGGTATGTACCCAGTCCTGTAAGGGCCTGACTGAACCTGGGCTTCCAGAACAAGGCAGAAAAGTCATTCCCCCAGCCTGGGTCTTCACCTCTGCTCAGGGCCCAGCCTGCACTGGGGGAATCAGAGTCTGGGTTTGGGTCCAGGAACCTGCATCTCCCACGGGCTTGCAGCTTTGCCAACACTCCCAGAACTGGAGAGGCTCAAACACAGGGTTTTGGAGGGTTTAAATGGAAGGGCCTGGCGTTCATCTCCTTAGAACCCCTCAGGTTACCAATGGAGACACTGAGGCCCAGAGCAGGCAAGGTGCATCCCCAATATCACATAGCAAGTCAGAGATGGGCCAGAACCAGCCACCGTTTTCACTGCTTGGTGACACCACACCCCCTCGTCCCCACGCCAAGCAGCAATAAGCACGAGAGTCAGAGGCACCGCTCTGGGTGACTCACAAGAATGGCCTCACTTAATCTTGCAACAACCCGTGTGAGTTGGTACTGTTGTCATCACCATTTCATAGACTAGAAAATAAGGCCCAAGGTCACCCAGCTCAGCAATGGCATAGAGGTGATTCAAACCCAGAGGGTCTGGCTCCAGATCCCAAGGCCTGAGCCACAGCAAGGAGGTAAACCTCAGCAGGAGGCACAGGATAGAGTTTAACATCACAGACCTACTTAAGGTGGCTGGCTCAGCCTGTCAGGCAGTCAGTCAACAAACGTGTATTGAACTGCTCTGTGGACCACCCAAGGCTCTAGGGATGGCCAGAGAATAAGACAGATGTCGTGCCTGCTCTCACGGAGGCTGAGGTCTATCAGAACAACAGGCTCTGAGCAAATAGTAAAAGTATGACGGGTGCTTCCAAGGTACGTGGGGATGTGTGAGTGGGAGAGAGTAAAGGAAACGTAAGGATGATGGCTCTGAGGCAAGAAAAGGTTTTGCCGAGTGTGAAAGGTTCTGCAAAGTTGTCCAGGCCACCCCTGCATGAGATGAGTGATGGGACACCTGGGAGTCCCTGGATCTCCCCTGAACGTAACCTGATAATCCCTGACACGTCTCCTCTGAGC
This sequence comes from Tursiops truncatus, assembly GCF_011762595.2. Lineage (NCBI taxonomy): Eukaryota > Metazoa > Chordata > Mammalia > Artiodactyla > Delphinidae > Tursiops > Tursiops truncatus. The sequence continues at coordinate 59,115,061 of NC_047048.1, forward strand.
GCCCAGAGCTGCTCTGAGAAGAAGTCAAAGCACGGCGAGCCTCTGCGGACAGAGGAGAAAATAATGGTGAAGGCTCCCAGAGCACCGCATCTGTGCCAGGCGTGGTGTGAGCCCCATGACTCACCTACTCCTCCCAAGCCCGTGAGGCAGGGGCTGTTAGCATCCTCATGGCTCCCCAAGGGCACACAGCCACTGGATGACAGGTCAGGATTTGGACCCAGGCATGCAGAGTCGAAAGCCGCCCCCTTAACCTCCCTCCTCCGTTGTCCATGTGCTCAGTGTCGAGGTTCCGAGGCAGGAGGCAACTCTCCCCAGGCCACTGAGCCGGGTCGGAACCCCTGCTCACGACACCTCTGGCTGCCACCACGTGGCAGCATCCCAGGGCCTCCCGCAGTGCCAGCAAACAGTGGGTGCTCAGCAGGTACGTGCTGAAGGGCCAAGAGGCTGGGCTTCCAGAACAAGACAGAAAAGGTCATCCCACCAGCCTGTGTCTTCACCCCAGCCCGCACAGGGGGATTCAGCGTCTGGGTTTGGGTCCATGAACCTGCATCACATCATGTGGTCTCGTATCCACCCTGCAAGGTAGGCTTTACCCATTTCATAGATGGGGCTCAAAAAGGAGCAGTGGCTGGCCTGAGGTCACACAGCTATGAGTGCAGTTAGACCTCGAACCCGGCTCTGCGATTCATCCCATCTGTAGAAACCCACGCCTGGAAGCTCAGAAGATACTGGCAACGGGCCTTTAGCCATAAAGGAGAGAAGGATGGGCTTAGAGCTTAGGGAAGAGAGAAGGCGCTGACCAGCTGGGAACGCCGTGGGAACGTCTCTTACCCCCAACCCCACCCCATCCCAGCGCGTCCCCCCAGGCAGCAGCCAGGGCAGGGCGAGGAAGGGGTCAGGGAGGCGGGCCTCGGATTCCCAAGGAGCACACCCGCTCCTGTCCCCTGTGGGGTGGTTAAGAAGTCACCCGGATCTGGGCCTGTGTGCAGCTCGCCCGACCCTCACTCTTCTCCTCGACGCTGCCTCCCCCTCCTGCCCACCCCTCCCCCATCTTCCCCCGCCTCCCCCTCTCCTCTCGGCCCAGGCCCACCACCTCCCCCGCCCCTGGCTCTCAGAAAGCCCTGGAAAGGCTGCTTTCTTTGAGACAGGAAGGTGTCCTCAAGTCTCAGGAAGGAAAAACAGTCAAGCTGAACCCACCAAGACCGTCTCCAAGGGGCCGGGGCTGGCATGGGGCCAGGACTGACATCACCTGGGAACTGCCACGGCCACAGCTGCAACACGCCTCCTGGGGGGACGAGCTTTTGCTATTTAAAAAAATAATAATAATAATAAAAAAAAACCGTTTCCAGTCTGGTGTTTTTAAATGTGCTTTTTATAGTGGGCCCTGGGGCGTGGGTGTTCTGGTGTCCCCCCCCACTCCCCTTTTTCCTCACGTCCTGATTTTCACACCACACAATGCAGCCTTTGACCAATTCCAGCTCATTCCCGGGGATTCTGGGTGGGACCTCCTTCCAGTCTCTGATTCCCTCAGATTATCTTTTATCTATCTAGATACATTTAATTTTAACTTTTAAAAAATATATCAATAATATTTGCCCATGGCACCAAATTCAAAAGTTACCTAAGAGCATCGGGTGAAAGTGAGCCTCTCCCCCGGCCTCCATCACCTCCTGTCTGTCCGCTGAGGCAATCCCTCTTTTATTTTATTCAACAAAATCTCCTCTAGTGCTTACTAGTGCCACTCTTCTAAGCAATTATCTAATATTAATTCGTTTAATCTTCATAAAAATCATGTGAGGTAGGGTTTCCATTGGCTATATTCTTGTGAATATTGCCAAAGATATTCTATGCACAGAGAAGCATATCTAGATCTGTAATCTTACCCGCTAACTCCCTTTTTAAAAATAGAAGCTTATTATACACCCTGGTCTGCACTTTGCTTCACTTACTTGAAAATGTGTATTGGAATCATTCCATATTGGTGCATAAAGAGATTCCTCATTCATCTTTACAGCTGCATGGTATTCCCTTCTATGGAAGGATTACCATAATATAATTAATGTGTCCATTCTTGGGTGGACATTAAGGATGTTTCCAATGTTTTCTCTTGTGAATAATGCTGCGATGAATTGCCAAAGTGATCTTTCCAAAGCATGACTTGGACCTCATCAGTCCAATGTTCAAAAATTCTCCACCTTTCTCTTGTATGCAGAAGGGCTCCTTGAATGTAGGGGTTATCAAGAACCCCTCTGAGATGCTGATGAAAGCAATGAACCTGCTCTCTAAAAACAGCTCATGGACAACTGAGCTTCATATGAAGTTCAGAGACCCCTGGAAACCCCAACATGGTCACAATAATGCCAAGACACCTCCCGCTGGCTGTGTGATGTGCCCATGGCTTTGAACTGGGCACTCTCCACTGCCAGCTTCGCTGCTTCTAAGTTACAGGGCTGTGGGAAAATTGCTTAGTCTCACCAAGTCTTGGTTTTCTCATCTCTAAAATGGGGATAATTATAGTGGCTTCCCCCTAGGATTGTGAAAAATAAATTAGATCCAGACTCTGAAGTACTTAGCTTGGCGCATAGCAAGTCCTTAACCCAGGTTAGCTATTGTTTCTGAAAGACGCATTCCAAACTTATTCATTAATTCAACAAATATTTATTGAGAACATATTATGAGCAGAGAACTGGGGGGTTCAGGGAGGTGAGGAGAGGGAGAGACGTGTAAAAAATCAAACCAAACCAAGTAGCCATGTGTGACAGCGTGCTCCGGGCTCTGATGGTAGAAGAGGCAGGGGGCTGAGGGAACACAGAAGAGGAGGCAGCTAAGGCACCTTGGGGTGGGGATGGTCAGGAAAGACTCTGCAGAGAGTTTTTGACTAGAACGGAAGCTACAGGAGGGCATAGACTTTGCCTGTGTTTCCCACTGCTACCTCACCTGGCAGGTAGTAGGTGCTCACTAAATGGTTTTGGGTAAATTCACTGATAAAGGGCACTCTTCCACAGAAGGACACAGGCAAAGGAATAGACTGAATTTCTGTACAATTCGGGCATATCCCTCCTTGCCAGCCCCTTGCCCACCACTTCTCTAGCCCCCTCCTCTCTCCAGCCGCATTGACGGTGCCATTCCAGGCACTGTCCCACTGCCTGAGCTGCTCCCCTCACTGGAAAGATCGCTTCTTATTTATGCATAAAATCCTCTTCATTTATCAAAACCCTGCTCAATCCCACCTCCACAAGAAAGGATTCCCGGACAAGTCTTCATCACCCCAACCACTCTCCCTTTCCAACTTTCCCATGACACTGTGTTTCTGCCTGGAATTGGCCAGGTCTCTTTCGGTTGTAAGTGACAGAAATCCAGCTCAAAGTAGCTAATGGAGGGCTTCCCTGGTGGCGCAGTGGTTGAGAATCCGCCTGCCAATGCAGGGGACATGGGTTCGAGCCCTGGTCTGGGAATATCCCACATATCACGGAGCAACTAAGCCCGTGAGCCACAACTACTGAGCCTGCGCATCTGGAGCCTGTGCTCCGCAATGGGAGAGGCCGTGATAGTGAGAGGCCCGCGCACTGCGATGAAGAGCGGCCCCCGCTCTCCGCAACTGGAGAAAGCCCTCGCACAGAAACGAAGACCCAACACAGCCAAAAATAAATAAATAAATTTATTTTTTTTAAAAAGTAGCTAATGCAAAAAAAAAACGTGAGTTATTGGTTTCCAGAACTGAGTTCAGGGCACTGATTTCATGGCTGAATCCAAGTGATGTTATGATATAATTAGAACTTTCTCCATCTCTCATGCCTGTTTTCCTGGATGTCAGCTTCATTCTCTTCATTCTCAGAGAGTCTCTCCTCTTTTGGAGGCAAAGATGCTGCCAGCAACTCTAGATCATGACTCATCCTTTTAGAAACCCCTTTGGAGCGGCCCCTTCCCCTAGTAGTTCCAGCAAAAGTCCAAGAGAAGACCCCCACTGGCCTACCTTGGGTCACATGCCCAACCTTGTGCCAACGCCTATGGCTAGAGGGACAAAGCCAGGCCTAGTTCTGTGCTCATCTCTGAAGTGGGTGTGGGGTTTGCCTGGCCTGAGCTACAAGAACAGAGAGTGGGGGAGGGGTGGTTTTACAAAAGAAATGGCCACTCAGCAGGCAAAAGCCCCAGATGTCACTAGTTATAGATGTAACAGCTATGCCTCTGTTGGAGCACTGGCCACACTGCCACCAGGAACTTGAGTTATTTTTGTAGGATGTGTCTTCCCCCGAATCTGTGAGCTCCGTTGGGGCAAGGTCCCAGCCCAGGGTCTAGCACATGGACTCAACTTGATGGACACCAGCATGCTTCCCCCCTCTCCTTCATGACCCGGGCCCTCTTTGCACTCAGTCTGTGTTTTGGCCAGCTTTGGGAAGACCCTGACCCTAGCCAGTGCAGTGGCCAGGCCCGTGGAAGTGCACGTGATCCCTGACTTCTGCCCTATCCCTCTGGCACAGAATGTCCCCACCACAAGGGGATCGAGAGGCCCAGTTCTCAGTCCATGTCATCTATGTGACCTTGAAAGAGTCCCTTCCCCTCGCTAAGCCTCAGTGGTCCTTTCTGTTCAATAGGGTTTGGGAGAGGCATTTGACCTGAGAGGCATTTCCTCCTTTTCAGCCCATCAAGTCCCTCTTTACAATTTTTTCCACGTCAGGGTACCACCTGTGCTGCCAGTTATATAATTTTTTTTTCTTTAAATGAACTGTCTTTTAAAAACATAGATATATTCCTTTCAAAAGGGAACTTTAGATCCCTCCATAAATGGAAAACCAGTATCTTGTGCCATAAATAGAAGGTAACCATAAAAATAAGTACAATGAAAACAAAACAATGTCATTAAATTTTTGCCAGATCCGGCTGCCTGCCGAAGGCTCAGAGGTGGAGGCCTGCTCTCCGTTAAAAAGGGAAGTAAGTGTTAAGAGAGGTGTTAAAAACACACCAGCATTCAACAGAGACTTTCTCCTCAATAACAAGTTGAAGGAAAGTGGGAAAGGGAGGAAAATTCCACTCTGGGCTCAGTTGTTCTTAAGCTGAGAGTGGCTCCACCTGGCAGCAGCTCAGGTGGGACCTGTCCCAGTCTTAGGAAGCTGTCCCTCCCACGGAGGGGCCGCGCCTCCCCTGCACACAGGCCAGGTTGGGAGGGGTCAGAGCCCAGCCTGGCTAGAGCTCAAGTTTGGAGCTCTGGTTCATGTTTCATGGACAGAGGAGTCTCTGCCTGCTCAGTCCCAGCTCCTCTCACCAAGCATGGCCTGGGGTTAATGATGTAGTTTTCATTTGCATAAATTTGCATGAAGAAACTCTGGGAAGATTAGAAACTAATAAAGGTAGGAACCAGGCAGATGGGAAACAGTGGGAATGAGACTCCTCACAGGATCCCTTTTTTATACTTTTTGAACTATATGAATATATTAATGACTCAAATTTTAAATAATAAAAACAAACATTTATTAGCACCTGTTATGTAAGCAGACTTTGTGTTAGTCACTGAGTTCATTCATACATTCACTCTTTCACTCTTTTATCACTGTGCTTCTGCCACTGGCCTCTTTACTGTTCCTCAGATACACCGAACTCTTTTCTACCCCAGGGCATTTGCACATCCTGTCCACGCTGCTTGGGATGCTAGCCTCTTCTCATTCTTCAGGCTGCATCTTAAACATCATCTTCTCAGGAAGTCCTTGCTAAACTGCATTATTTAAAGCAGAGATTAGCAAACAATGGCCTATATTCCAAATGTGGCCCACCACTTGTTTTTATAAATAAAGTTTTATTGGAACACAGCCATGCACATTCATTTACATATTGTCTATGGTTGCTTTTCCATTATAATTCACACTTAAGAATTGTGACAGAGACTGGATGTCCCTCAAAGCCTAAAATATTTACTATTTGGTCGCTTAACAGAAAAAGTTTGCTGACCCCTGATCTAAAGCAACCTTTCCCTCTTCCCAAGTTCTTTTTTTTTCCTTTTTCTTTTTCTTGATTGAAGTATAGTTGATGTCCAATGTTGTGTTAGTTTCTGCTGTACAGCAAAGAATTCAATTATACATTATATATATACATTCTTTTTCATATTCTTTTCCATTATGGTTTATCACAGGGTATTGAATATAGTTCCCTGTGCTATACAGTAGGACCTTGTTGCCCCCAGTTCCTCTTGATTGATCACTACATTTATTTATTTCATGGCGCTTACAACAGTTTATAATTATCCCGGTTGTTTTGTGTGTGTGTGTGTGTGTGTATAATTGTTTGTTGTCTCAAAGAAAACTTAAGAGACAAAAGCAGTTAGAAAGCAAGCAAAAATTTACCTGAAAAGAAGTTTTACAAGAGGGTCCAGGTTTTAGAATGATAAATCACCAAATAAAAGATACAACAGGGCTTCCCTGGTGGCGCAGTGGTTGGGAGTCCGTCTGCCATGTGGGAGACGCGGGTTTGTGCCCCGGTCCGGGAGGATCCCACACGCTGCAGAGCCGCTGGGCCTGTGAGCCATGGCTGCTGAGCCTGTGCATCCGGAGCCTGTGCTCCGCAACGGGAGAGGCCACAGCAGTGAGAGGCCCGTGTACCGCAAAAAAAAAAAAAAAAAAAAAAAAAAAAGATACAACAGATATTTCAAGGGAAAAAAATTACCAAGGATTAGTTTGCCCAAGGTAGAAAAAACAATGTTCTCACCTGATTATTATACCTGCAAAGGTAATCACATATTTTTGGACATAGTTTTGCAGAAGTAAGAAATAAAGTTGTTTTTGTTAGGGAGTCAGTTAATTCACAGGAAATCCTCAAGGCTTTGATTATTTGGGGATTTAGAACTAGACAGAGGAGCCCTGGTTTTTCTCAGGGTATAAAGTGCTTTTATAATCTGACCTATTAGACAAAAATGGCGAAGACCCAGTTTGGCTTCCAAAAATTATCTGTTCCCCAGCCCTCTGCCCCACTATTAGAACATAAGGGAACACTATAACATTCTCCCTGAGGGAGATACTATGTCTGTATGGTTTACCTCTGTATTACCAGTACCTAGTACAGGTCTGACTCATATCAAGGAAAATTGTAAAAGACTTTGAAATGGCAAAAAGCAAAACAAAACAAAACAAAACCCACAACAGGCTGTCCTGTGGAATGGTACGCCTTGCCTTCACCTCATTTCAGGTTAACTGATTCTATGGTGGTAGATGCCTTTCCTTATCTTTGAGCTATTGTACATCTCTGTAAGCTGTAACAAGACTGATAGTGATACAAATAATTCTTGGTCATAGAGAAGCAAATAAGTTTTATCTGCTGGAGGTACAACTGTCCCCCCACCGCCCACTCCCTTTCCCATCCCTCTAGGAAGAAAATAGTTTTGCATCTTTAGCAAATTAATTTCAGCATATGTATGCTTTGGATTCTCCTTTGAATTAGTTTTTACACTTATTGTTTCCCTTATGAATTAATAATTTAAAAAAACTTTGATACATGTTCATTTTAGATTTGAACAAGAAGAATGATTTTATTCTATTGCAAAAATTATCTTTTAACATATATAATCTCTCTTGTTAAATATTTATATAGTGAATGCTGGAGTGAACAGTGAATATGTTCTCATAGCATTTTGTACTTCTCATAGCACTGATTTAATAATTTAATATTTATAGTTATTTGTGCATTCATTTGTATATTATTTCCTGACCATAAGCTCCATGAGGGCAAGGACTTTGTCTGACTTGCTTCCCACTGTGTTCCCCAGAGACTAGCAGGGTGGCTACCACTGACACACAGTAGGTGATTATATACACATATATACGTATGCTTGGGTGCTTGTATATATATATATATATATATATATATATATACACATGTATATGTCATATATATATATATGGAGAGAGAGAGAGAGAATGTGTTATGTGCTGCCCAGTTTAGAATAGACCTCTGTAAAGTTCCTAGTACAAGATGGAATGCTTTCAAATTTCTGGGATAAACTAAATAAACAGAAGGAGAAAGAAAGGAAAGATGGAAGGAAGGAAGAAGGGAGGGAGGAAAGAAGGAAGAAAGAAGGAGGGGAGGGAGGGAGGAAGAAAGAAAGGAGAGGAGGGAGGGAGGGAGGAAACCAGTGCTGGTTCTCTGATAGGAACGGGATGAGCTGGTGGCATTCAAGACACACCGCACGACCCCTGTTCAACTTCAGGCACCACCTACCCTCACTGATGAGGTAGCAGAGGCCAAGATGCTCTGTGGGCTGCTGAGCATTTTATTGAGGAAGAGCTGCGATTACTGTGCTGTCTCTTCCACCCCCCACACTGCCTCCTCCTTCCCAGACTCTTCTCTGACCCTTCACCCAATCCAGCCCTCTTGTAAGTCACCTTCCTGAGTCCCTCCACTGTTGCTGGCCGCCTCCCAGACGCCCAGCCTGACCTTTAGTCCTTTCCATTTTGATCATCACCAAGCAAATGCCCTCTAACCCACTTGTTCTGATTCTATCATATCATCAAAACTCTATCCAAGGTCTGAGAGTTCCTTTTTCCTACGTCTGAGCTAGAAGCTGCCAGGGATATCAGGGTGATTAAATGTAGCCCCCTGCCATCAGGGAGCTCGCAGTCTAGTGGGAGAGACCATATATGTCCCTATGGAGTCTTCACACCATGAAGAACACTGGTGCCCACACATAGGCTCCTTATTTGTGACAGAGACCACCGGTTGCCCCTCATACCCGTCCTCCCCTTCTCGTATAGAAGTAAAACCTCTGACTTTTAGCCGGACACTTAGCCACACAAAACAGACTCTATTTCCCAGCTTCCCCCTTGCAGCTAGTTCTAGCCATGTGACTAAATTCTGACCAATGGTATGCAAATGGTGCCTTTCCCCACCCCTCCTCCCCCTACCCGCTGGCTGTGGTGTAGACATGGGGAGCCATCTGAGACCATAGGGGCCAGGCAACACCCTAGGGATGGGAGAGCTACAAGATAGGAGGAGCCTGGGACCCCAACTCCATCGAGCTAGTCCTGGATTATTTACATCCAGACCTGAGAGGAATAAAATTCTATCTTCTTTATGCTATCATTACTTAGGATTTGTGTTACTTAGGATTACTTAGAACAAATGAGCCTATATGCTCTATATTCTAGTTGGTCATCCATTTTCTCTGCAATAGAATTCAAACAAGAACCAATATTTATTGTCCACTATGTGCCAGGCACTGTTTAAAAGTCTGGGGATACAGAGAGGATCTCCACTGTGATGGAACATACATTTTAGTACATAAGTAATTTTGTCTAAGTCATGTATGATTCTCCTCTTCCTACCGCCCCTCCTCCTTCCCTACTCATCCCCCATGCTCAGTGACTAGCGTGACAATATACCATGCCCAAAGGACCATGAGAGAGAGGAAGCAGAGTGGGAAAGACATGGAATTTGTAGCCACATGAACTAGATTTAACTCCTAGCTTACCTTCTCAGAGACTCAGTTTCCCCAACTGTAAAATGTAAATAAAAGTAATAACTACTTCTTAGGGTTTCTGCAGGTGGGGAACAAACTGAGATAACACATGGAAAGCTTAACACATAGTCAGTGCTGAATAAAACATGGCGGCAAGAGTGTAACAATATTATTAATAATTACCTGAGTAAAGGCAGCAAGGAGATGCTAGGGGTCTCCTTTCTGATCCAACTTCACCTCACCTCACTCCCTCCCAAGGCCATTCTTTTCTTCCCTTTGTCAAATCCGTGCCAGTTCCTGGTGCTTCTGCTGTCGCCTGTCCCTGAATGGAGAGCCGATGTCTAAGGAAATCCCCTTCACCACCCCATTCTGAAACAGCAGCCTCTCCCCTACTTTGAGGTGGGCTTTCTTCACTTATATGTCTTCCCAGATTTGGGACGTGGAAACACTCGTCTAGGAGGCTGCAGGCCTAGTTACAAGTCTCTACCCTGTTGCTCTCAGTATGGCTGTGCACTCATTTCCCTGCTTTAGGACTCAGTTTCCCGCCCCCCCCCACAAAAACACCAGTTGAACTTCTACTTATCCTTCAAGACCCAGTTCAATAGCCACCCCTTTTGTGAATCATTCCTTCATTCCCTCAGACAGAGTTTATGGCTCTTTCCTCTGTTTTCTCCCCCACGGTGCTTGGTACAATCATTCCGCTGTAACAGTAGCCATCACATCATCACATTATGTTTAACTACTTCCTGGCTTGTCTGTCTTTCTCTACTAGGGTCTGAACTACTTGAGGACAGATTGTAGTTTATTTAGTCTGTATCCCTAGTGCAGATTACCCAGCAGATAACACAGAAAATGAAACATATGTGGATGGACAACTGGATAGATGGATACAAATGGATGATGGAATGTTTAAATTAATTGTGTTTTTATAGATGTCAGTTGCATAGATAATGATAGATGTGCCTAATAAATGATAGATATTTAGTAAAAGAGTGAATGAAGGATGGATGGTAGATGGAAGAGGAATAGGTGAAGAATAGATTGGTGAGTTGATGATTGGCTTGTGAATGATAGATACGAAGAAGTGAATGAGGAATATATGTTGGGTGGATACTTGATGTATGAGAAACAGTGGAAAGATAAATGACAAATGGAATAACGGATGGATGGATGAGGGATAAGTAGGTACATAAAGAATGGGTGAATGAGGAACTAATGAATGCATGAAAGATGGTGGATGGCTATTAATGGCTGGTGAATGGTGGACAGATGAATGATGGAGGGATGACAGATAAATGGATAGATGGAATTATGATGGCTGGCTGGGTGGCTGGCTGAATGGATGTATGGGTGATAAACAGATTGATGAAGGGTGGATATAGAATGGATGATAGGTAAATGGATAGTGTGTTGGTGGTGAATGCATGATGATGGATAAGGAATAGACGGTGGGTGAAGGATGAATAGACGTTTGGCTAGATGGATGGTGGGTGGGTGATGAATGAATCACTGGTGTTTGAATGGATGTATGAAAAATGGATAAATGATAGCTGGATAGACTGATGATATGTGAACAGTTCATGTATAGGCATGTGTGTTACCATGGATAATTTCTGAGGGTCTTTCTAACCCTGATATTTTGTGACACCCTCTTTCCTGGGAGAGGAATGAAATTGCTGTTTGATAAGCTTCCATGGGCGCTTGACTTATGTCATCTCTAGTAATCATTGCAACAACACTGCAAGGCAGATATTGTTATGCTCACTTTACAAATGAGGAAAATAAGGTCCAGTGGGAGGAAGAGATTTTCTCAAGCCTGGCTCCACCTTGCTTCTGTGTCTCTTTTCTCCTTCTCCCTCTAGTAGTACCTCATCCCCTCTGCTAACAATTTTACACATCCCTGTACCATTCATGTTTTGCCTCCTCCAAGAGCCCCTCAACCCTGCCCCCAGGGAGCCTTCTATCTACATTTGAGACCTCCTCGCCCTGCCCTTTTCTACATTTCACTGGTTCCTACCATGATTCATAGTTTTCATCAATACAACCATTTGTTGAGTGCCTACCATATGCTCGGCATTGAGCTTGGTGCTCTACATATATTACCTCATTTTCTGTCCATGAGAGGCCTAAAGGTAGCTATTATTACCCTCAGTTTAAACGTGAGGAAGTCAAGACTCAGAGAAGTACAGTGACATGCCCAAGGTCACCAGCTAGTTAGTGATGAAGATGGGGGTGAAACTCTGGTCTGTTCAGTTCCAAAGCCTGCATCTTAAACCTTGATGCTATGTTTCCTCTTGGCTACTGTGATGTTTGGTTATCCACATGTATTTGTTTAAGTGTGTATATACCTGTATGCCCACGTGTTTGTGTCCAATTCTTCCGTGAATTGGAAGAGAGACACTTTCTCACACTTTTCCTGAACCCACTTGAGTATCAGATACAGAGAAGATTCACAGAACATTAATGAAGAAAGAGCCACCTTGGACATCCTGGAGTTCAACCCCTTTATGTTCCCAGTGAGAACACCCCGGGTCAGAGAAATGATGCAACATGCTCAAGGCCACACAGCAGGCTGATGGCTGAGCTAGGACCTGAACCTGAGTCTTGGTGCTCAGTCAAAAATGTACTGGGAGGAGGAGAAGAAGAGGAAGAAGGAGAAGGAGAAGAGGAAGAAGGAGAAGGAGAAGAGGAAGAAGGAGAAGGAGAAGGGGAAGAAAAAGAAGAAGAAGGAGGAGGAGGGGACTTCCCTGGTGGCGCAGTGGTTAAGAATCCACCTGCCAATGCAGTGGGACACGGGTTCGATCCCTGGTCTGGGAAGATCCCACATGCCGCAGAGCAACTAAGCCCGTGCGCCACAACTACTGAGTCTGCGCTCTAGAGCCCGTGAGCCACAACTACTGAGCCCGTGCACCACAACTACTGAAACCCACGCACCTAGAGCCCGTGCTCCGCAACAAGAGAAGCCACCGCAATGAGAAGCCCGCGCACCGCAAGGAAGAGTAGCCCCCGCTCACCACAACTAGAGAAAGCCCGCGAGCAGCAATGAAGACCCAATGTAGCCAAAAATAAATAAATAAATAATTTTGTTTTTAAAAAAAGGAGGAGGAGCAGAAGAAAAAGAGGAAGAAGAAGGGACAGGAGGAGGGAGGAGAAGTGCAGCAGGTGTAACTCTCCGGCCACATCCAAAATAAATAGTCTCCATTCCACTGAGTGGTAGAAACTTAATCTTGGTCAATTCTGGGTGCCTTCTTTCACTTTCTCCTCTCAGGTCATCTACTCCCCCACCTCCCTGTGTGTGCAGAAAGGCTCCTGGTCCAGGGGGCCTGCACACCTACTCAGACATCTAGGTTCATGGCTTCCTTAGGTTTAACCCAGGAGTGGGACCGTTAAGTCCTGCTCTCTGATCCCTTAAGATTACCTGGGGTTTCTGTATTCTTTCTTCAGGGTCTCACACCAGTACCTAATCACTCCCTAGCTTCCTATATCCGACCCTCTGTATTACTTGGGATGCTAGTTCAGCTAGTGTAACACAGGCCAAACTGTGTCCTAAAAAGATAGAAGTTGATTTCTCTCTCACTAACCAGTAGAGGGTAAGAAGTGCAGCTGATATGGAGTCCCATGGTGTCAGAGACCCTGGCTCCTTCCACTTTGTTGCCCTGACGTCCTTCACATGTGGCTTCCATCGTGTGGTCCAAGATGGCCTCTCCAGATTCTGCCACCATGTCAAACTCCAGCTGGCAGGAGTAGAAGAGGAGTGGTGAGAGAATGTCCCTTTTTTCTTTAAATACATGACCCAGAAGTTGCACACACCATTGGGTTCACATATCCCTGTCAGAACCTGGTCATGCAGCCTCATCTAATCACGAAGGACATTGGGAAATGTCGTCTTCAGCTATGTGGCCATCTGCAGCTACAGAAGAAGGGGAAATCCGATAATTGCATGACGACTAAGTATCTCTGCTACACTGCCTTTCTCCCCACCTCCCAGATAATCTTTATCTCATTTCCTAAAGAGGAAAACCAATTCTGACTCATCTATTCTTCTCTTGAGGGTATAAATGGCATACCTTCAAATTTCTCAGGGCTTTGACTAAATTCCACCATTTTTCCAAACCAAAAGCTTAGGCTTTGAGACTCAGAAAAAAATGTCTTCCATTTTTGCCTCATTATCCCCTCTCTAAGGTGATGGAGGCCACTAACAAACAGGGGAAAGGTAAGGTGTAAAATACAGGAGATGCCTTCAACATTACAAAATGTTTACAGCTACAGATACAACTCAGACACCTCCTTTTCCTGATTGGTCTTTTGGTGGCTTCTCCTGACCTTAGACTCTTAGTCTTGGCTTAAAGGATAACTCCTCAAAGAGGCGTTCTCTGCCCATCCTATTTGTTTCCTTCCTAACAGACACCACGATATGTAAGTTATAAACATATACACTTTATTTGGTTTGCGAATGACACCATGCCTGTCTTTTCATCTGTGTATCTTCAGCGCCTGGCACAATGCCCAACGCACAGTAGATGCTCAGCAAATGTATTAGATTGAATGATGAATTTGCATATCAGGGCCCTGTGAGGAGCAAAAATTGTTCAAATCGTTTCCCAGGTGACTAAGAATGGAGTGGCTGTAACTGTATTTACCCTTAGTGGCCCAGGAAGAACTATGTTTCTTTGACCCTAGAAGTCAAAGTATTAACATGGGTGGGGTTTTTCCCAGTGCCAGTGGGGGAGGCACGTCGGAGGGCCATGTGGGCTGCTACATCTTGAGAAATACCAGTCACAGACCTTCTCCTTGAACCCCAACCAATATCAAGATGTTCCCACCCATCCAGGACTTAAATCAACCCAGGAAAAAAGGGAGGAAGGGGAAATCTTGACTCACTCAATTTCATTCAAATCTGAAATGACTATTTTTTTGTCTAGATTTGATTGAAGTTTGCATTTTTTGACATCAGGAAAAATAGGAGCTCAGGAGAAGCAAAATCCTTATAGAAAATGGAGCGTTAACATTTTTTGCATGTCTGAATACATGGCTGAGAGGTGTGTTTTGGCCACATTAGAATGATGCCATTCTGGAATCACAGATGGGTCAATTTATGAAAACTTGTAATCACAGAGTTAGTCACTCAATCTGAGAATCACATAAGGTTAGAATCATAACCTTATATTATGTATTCAGAAAGAACGTTAGAGATTGTCTTAATTTGGATTTCCCCAAAAGCAGAACCTGAGACAAGGATTTGGGTGCCAAGTAGCCCAGGAAGCAAGGGGGATCTGGGAGAGTGAAACAAGGAAGGGAGGAAAAGCAATAAAAAAAGGGAGTGGGACTTCCCTGTTGGTGCAGTGGTTAAGACTCTACCTGCCAGTGCAGGGGACACAGGTTCGAGCCCTGGTCTGGGAAGATCCCACATGCCGCGGAGCAACTAAGCCCGTGCACCACAACTACTGAGCCCGCATGCCACAACTACTGAAGCCCGTGCGCCTAGAGCCTGTGCTCCACAACAAAGAGAAGCCGCTGCAGTGAGAAGCCCACGCACCGTAACAAAGAGTAGCCCCCGCTCGGCACAACTAGAGAAAGCCCGCGCCCAGCAATGAAGACCCAAAGCAGTCAAAAATAAATAAATAAATGTATTAAATTAAAAAAAAAAAGGGAGTGACTGAGTCAGTTTCTGACATGGGTGACAGGTGCCCTATCTCACCGCTAACCTTCTGAGCAGCCAAAGGGAATCACCTCCAGTGGATAAGAGGCTGAGACAATTATCTACCAACTCCCATCCCCCGCAGCCCTCACCCTGTGATGGAGGGTTGCCCCTGGGTGGGTCAATTCCTCCCAAGTCCTGGCTGAGAGTTCCCAAGGCTTCAGAGAAGCCAAATGACTGAGAGGTGCTTGAAATGGTATAACGTCAGTATGCTGGGAAGTGCCCACCACAGCTCCAGCTAAAATCAGTGGTGAGCTGAGGGGACGAGGTGTGGGACACCAATAACAACTAATACCCTAATTTCACCCCAACACAAGAATTCCCTTCTAAAGGTCTAGACTGGGAGTCTGCAGGCTACACCAGTCTGGGGGATCCATTTTGTTTCTTTAGCACCTTGTTAAAATGAAATCAGAATCTAAAGCCCGTTAGGAGATGCCCGCAGTCTTCACTTTGCTATATGCCCCACCACTCCCCATTGCCCACATGCCTTCAGATTTCTGTTAGCTGCCCAGCCCTCAGAGGCATTTGACCCTGAGGCCCCTGCACAGGGCCTCTCATTAGCTACAGGGTACTTAAGAAGATCTTTTTCTCGCATCTGTATCTCCAGTTCCCTGACACACAGTCTGGCCCGTGATTGGGCCTAATAAATCTGCCAGGGAATGGGGCCTCCGCTTGCATTTTTCCCTGCCTGGAAGCTCACTCCTTTCAAGGCTGCCTGTTGTATTGTCTACTACCTGCCCCCACCCCCTCCTGCCCAGGCCTCAGGCATTCCCAGTGGGGACTGGGGGTGAAACTCCCTGCTTGGGGTGAGCAGCAGGTTAATTTCCTCCTGGAGCTTCCCTCGGCAAACAATGAGACAATGGCGAGCCGGAGGTGGCCTGCGTAAGACAGCCATGGAGGGGAAGTTGTAATCTGTGCGTGAAGCCAGGAGCAGGCAAATGGCGAGAAAAGCAGCCTGGGCCAGACCGGGCCCTCCACCCAGCCGGCCCCTGGGACCAACCTGAAGGTCACCTGAGTCGCCCTTGAGGAAAACAGCCATGAACCACCATAGTGAGGAGAAAACACGGATGGGTGGGGCTCACCCCCACACCCCTTCCCTATCCAGATGGTCCTAGTTCCTCCCTGCATAACCCCATCTGCCCACATTCTGAGCCCTGCTGGCCGGGAGACATCCCCAGACAGACACCATCTGATTCTGGCTTTGTTCTGGTGCTGTGACCTTAGGGCGTGTTACTTAACCTCTCTGTGCAGTTGGTTCCTTATCTGTGAAAAGGGAATAATACCACCTCCTTCCCCTGGTCGTCAAGAGGATTCCTCTATCACCCCACAGGCATTTATTGGGCATCTACTATGTGCAGGCACTGTGTTGGATGCTGGGGCTACGGTTCTGAATGAGACAGCATCCCTGCCCTCATGGATTACAGTCTTAATATGGAGACAGTCAATAACCAAGTAACAATCACACCATGAAATTACAAGTGATGTGTGTTACCAGGACAAGAGGCGGCACCATGAGGACCATTGAACGTGAGACCCAACCTAGTTTGCAGGTCAGGGTGGGCTTCCTCTAGGAAGAGGCAGTTAAGCTCAGCTGAACAGGACGTGGAAGTTTACTAGGCCAAGGGGGAAGGGTATAGGAATCAATGCAAAGGCCTGGATGCTGGAACAAAGTTGGCATTAATGAGGAAGAGCCAGGAGGCCTGGGCACCTGTGACAGGAGTTTGTTCTTCATCTGGAGAGCAAAAGGAGGTCACTGAAGATTGCAGCGGAGTGAAACGGTCCCACCGGCTTTCAGCTAATGCATGGCAGCACTTAGCACTGTGCCCAGGTAGGTGGGGTCCCTCCTCCTCGACAGGGGGTCCTGTCCAAGCACATCAGGCATGACGAACCACTGCTTTCCAACCCTCTCCGTCCCCACCAGGGCTGGGATTTGCTGTGCTCCCCTCACAGATGAGGAAACTGAGGCTGAGGACGGGAGAGAGGGAGTCTGACTGAGCACACCAATGGGTCCAGCCCGCTCTAGGGAGGGGGAAGGGTTGGAAGAGCGTCCTGAGACTGCAGAGACACCCAGGAGGACCCCTAGCCTCCTCTGCCTACACATCTCAAGACAGCTCCTTGACCCTCGCTCCCCTAAATCCAGCTCTGTACCCAGAAAGGGAGAGGGGCTTCAGACAACTCAGGGGTATCCTCATCCCAGGTCATGACCCCACACATCTCCAGAAGCTGAGCAGTCTCATTCAAAGCCACACCTCCACTCACATTCAAAGCCAGCCTTCAGCTCTGCCCAAGCGAGTGGCTTCAGACTCACAGAAAGAGCAGTTCCCACCATGGAAAGCTGTAGCTATGCCCTTCATGGTCCTTCTTCTTAGCCATCTGAGTGCTATGAGCCCCCCTTTACTGAGGAGGAAACTGAGGCTTGAGGGGGACAGCTCCCTGCCCATACTCGCAGAGCTGGGAAGAAGCCATGCCTGGTCTCAAAGCATCTCCTGCAGCCCCACCCCACGCCCCCCAACCCCTGTGGGTTAGTTTATAGACATGTCACTGCACGTGTCAGAGCCCTTGTTGGCTTCCCAGGGATGGAGCCAAAGCCCTTGTTGGGCTACAAGCCCCCAGCCTCTCTCTGTCCATCTCGTCACCCCGCACAGGCCTCCTCCTCCCTCCCTCACCTGCTCCCACCTCAGAGCCTTCTGCACCCACTGCTCCCTCTGCAGCCCGGCCTCCTTCATTCATGCCTCGGCTCTCCTGTCCCCCAGCAGAGGCCCTCCCCCAACCCTTGCTCCCTGCTTTACTTTTCCGCACAGTACTCATCTCTTCCTGACTGTATGGGGGTTTTTATAAATGTCTGTTGATTGTCTGAGCCTCGGTCTCCTGTGTTCACTGCTGAGCCCCACAATGGTAAGTGCTCAACAAGTATTTGTCACATGAATAAATGAAGGAGGACAGAGGGTCTCCAGTCCCACCCCTGCCCCAGTGTATCCCCCAAACCTGCATCCCCGACATCCCCCAAACACCTAGCTTGCTGGTGCTGGGCTTTTGGGTTTGGGAAGGGCCGGTACCATCCCCTCACTGGACCATCCACAGGCCTTGGCAGGTCCTGATCACAGGCCCCACACTAAGGAGCAAGGAGACCAGAGCTCAGCAGGAATGTGTGGCTGGTCCAAGGTCACAGAGCCCCAAAGGTCACAGAGCCACGATTCCCGGAGGGTGGGGGGTGCATCTCACAGCAGCCCATCACTGCAGCAGGAGGCGCCTCTTCTAGGAGGGCCCAATGAAATGGGAACCCTGAGGCTCCAGCTCACCCCCTTTCTCCAGAGAACCCAGTTATGTTTGGGGGCGGCTGTTGCTCTGCTGCCAGCAGCTTCCCTCCTCCCAGCACTGGGACTCCAGCTCCGCATGTTCCAGGAAGTCCAGGCCGCATTTCCCTCCAGGAGCCACCGCCCAAAGGGACCCTCTGGGGAGAGACAGAGCATTTTTGAGGAAAAGGGGGGTGAGGGTTGGGGGTGTGGGAGAAAGAGTCACCAAAAAAAAAAAAAAAAAGTAGTGGCTGGGCCAGGAATGTGCCTGGGTGAACCGGAGCCAAGCCTCCTGTCACATCCACAGCTGTGCCGGCCAGGGCGGGGGCAGGGCGCAGGCGGGGCCAGGTCACTCTCAGGACAGGACACCAGCTGCCAACCTGCTCCTGGTGGATTCCCTGCGACCAGCCTGGTGGGGGAGGAGCTGGGCAAGCGCCTGGGCCCAGAGTCAGGACCTGGGGCTCTGCCACCCCAGTCCACTCACCAGCCTGGGCCTCGGTTTCCCCATCTGTGCAACAACGGGACTTGGAGAAATGCTGAGACGGTGACTTTTCAATAAGACACTGGTTGAATAAAGTGAGGGAAGCCACAATTTTTAGCAGGGGTTCTGGACCTGGGGTTCAGAACTCAGGGGCTCTGTGAACTTGGATAGGAACGAAATAACAACTTTATATTCACTATAACCTCTAACCGAAACGCAGCATTTCCTTCAAGTACAAATGTGGACCACGAGCCCTGGCAGGGTCAGCAGTGACCTTGTCACAGTAGAAGCTGGAGACACTTAAGTCTGACTTCACAGCACTTGCAGACCCCTCCATTATTGTTTAAGCTCACTGAGACCCCATACCTGCCTGCACACCTTTTATTTAATGTATTAATAAAGAAGCTTGTCTATTACTGCATCACAAACCCTTGTTGCTATTGCGGTAATGGCATCTCAGTATGATTGGCTTCCTTTGTATCCTATGCACTTTACTTTCTGTGCTTAAAAAAACATGATTATGATAAGGGGTCCATCCTATCACCAGATGCCAAAGGGGTCCATGGTACAAAAAGTCCCTGCTTTATATGCAGCCATTTTTAGTTTTAAATGGGGAAGTACTCTGTATGCTGACTTGGAACGATGTCAAAACACAGTGCTAAGTGCAATGCAAAAAGCAGGATACACCGGTGTCTGTGTAAGGACCAGACTGAGTACCTACATTTGCTTGATGTGCAAGGAGCCCCGAACTGGGGACAGTGGTTATCTCCAGGGTCTCAGGGAGACCCATCACTCAACACCTTGAGTACTGATTTTTTTTCCATATGCATAAATATTCAGAAAGAGTCAGGATTCTGGGAAGATGGCTGTGACTGTGGTGGAAACACAGTTTTTGAATCTTCCCAAATCCCCACATCAAAACAGGCAAAGCAACTAGTTGGCAAACCAAAACCCCATGGACAAGATTTACATCAAAACCAGGTGACAAGGCGTCCTCACGAATCCCCAAATACAAGTGGATGGAGACAAACCTGCACAGAATCAGGGTCTGCATAGGAGAACATTCACTCTGTATTTGTCTCGAGGGATACATGAATTAATAATAAAGTCTCAGTCTCTGCCCTAAGGTCCAGGCTTAGTGGGAGACGCAGATAATCACAGAAACACATATAAAATTGCAACTGTGACAAGAGTAATTCTAAGAGTTCCAGATCCTGAAAGTATATAACAGCACCCATGTCTGAAATATATCATGGTTGAAAAAAAAAAGAACAAAGGAAGAAAGAAAGAAAGAGCCCAGTATACAGACAGACACACAGATAACCCCTCCTTTGCAGGCCCATCTCAGTGGCCACAGGACAGTGAGGGCAGCTGTCCACCCACGCGGGCTCCAGGGGAGCTGCCCAGCCCCCAGCTCAGGGCTCAACACCCACTGCCCAACATCTTCCTTCGCGATGAATCATGTTTGTGGACTAAAAACAAGGTGATGCAGCCAGGAAGTCTGTAGAATCATCAGCATGGAGGCAGCCCCCCAAAGCGGAAAAAACACTACCCTCAGAAGCTGGAGACATGGGTTCAAGTCCCAGCCCGGCCACAAACTTCACAGTGTAAGCTCACACAGATCTCAGAGGTTCAGACAGAAGGCACCTGCCAGGTCTCACACGGCACACCTGCAGATGCCTCTAGACTCCCAGGAGGGCTCTTCAGCACCTCAGCTCCTCTGTTTGGGGGGAAATTGGAGGCCCTTGCCAGCCACTGAAAATGGAACAAGGTTAAAGGCATGTTATGCCCTCTCGCCTCAGGCTCTCCAGATACTCAGGTAGCACCAACCCCCAACCGGACAAGAACAGAGCCCTCGGGACGCAGCCACACTTCTGTTCACTCTCAAGAGCAACCCCAGCAGGTAGGGGTCCTTATCCCCATTTGACAGATGAGAAAACTGAGGCTCAGAGAGGGGACGAAGGTGACCTGAGGTCACACAGCCCTACTGTGCTTTGACCCAGGTCACTCGATGGGGGCACATCACCCCCCGGGGACAGCTCTGCCCTGGCAACCCCAACCTCACGCCCAGCCTGGAAGCCCGCTCAGGGGTGCGGCCGTCTCCCTGTGAACAAGACTATTTTTAGTGTGAGCAGCAGGGGCTAGGGGCCAAAGCCAGGAGTGACAATGGGGGGAAGGGGGTGGGGCTGCTGGCGGCCGCCCCTGCACCCAGCAGCCGCCCCATTTCCTCGAGGAACCAGGCTGCGCACAATACAAGGAAAGCCGAGTGGGGAGCGGCTGGGGGCTCCCGTGGGGGGGCTGACCTGGCCCATCAGGGCAGCTGGGGGCCTGGACGAGGCCTCCGGACCAGGGGGAAATGGACCATTAGTCCAGCTGCCTGGCCTGGGCAGGGGTGATCTTTCATGCTGTACACACTCACACACGCATAATTTATTCTCTCTCGCACATACACACACTCACCTTAACCTCTCTCTCACACTCAGATTCATTCTCTGTCTCCGCCTGTTTCTCTCACGTGTACTCACCCATACACACACACACACACACACACACACACACACACACACACACACACACACACACACACACACACACACACGGGTCTTTTGCTAACTCCTAAGCCAGGGCATGGTCTCACCTCCAGCCTCGGAGGCAGAGAACTGGGCCCTGGGGACTCAAAAGGTGAGATTCCCACAGTGGCCAACCAGGAGTTGATTGGGGGCCCAGGTGGGAAATGTCATCATGAGCATCCCAGAGACTCTGCCAGGTCATGGCTTCTTGGGGAGGGGTGTCCCTGCTGGGGAAGGCCCTACCCTGGGGCTCCCAGTCAAGGGGGCACTGTGCAACAGGAGCAAGAAGGTGCTCCCCACAGCCTGGCAGTGAGGGCTCCTTCCTTGGCCTCTACAAAGGGGGCTCCAGTGTTGCTGCGTGGGGGCCCTGAACTGAATTTGATGTCTGAGGTTCTCACGGGTTCTCCCACGGCTTAGGGCAGGAGATTGTGTCTCCCATTCCCACCCCTGCACTGCCATCCATCCCACCTCCACACCCTTGCTTATGCCATGCCCCCTGCCAGGGGTGCCCTCCTCTGTCTCCCCATTCTCCTACCACCAGTAAAGCTCTGAGAGCAAAGACAGTGACATCCTTGTCTGCCATCACATCCCCAGAACCAAGCACAGTGCCTGGCACAAAGTAGGTGTGCAATAAATACCTGTGGAATAAAATCCTTGCCTCCTGCTGGAGGCCTCCCCTCCCCTCACCACGGACAAAGTTATCTCATTGGACCTTCTCCACTGCCCAGTGAGGCAGACACATTCATACCCACTTCAGGGAGGAGAAAACTGAGACCAGGAGGGGATGCAGCTTACTGAAGATCATACAACGGACAGCGACATAAGCAGGACTCACATCTAGACCTTGGGGTCCCCAGCTGTGTCCTCACAAGCCCACAACCGCCCCTGGCCATCAGCTCTCAAGTGTGAAACTGATGTTGTCTACGCAGCTGCATGGGGTTCCTGACATCAAAGTCCAGCTGACAGATGAAAGTGACGGTGGGGTTGGGGAGATGGGATGGGATTCCAGAGGTATGTTAGAAGTGGGACCAACAGCACCAGTTGATGGACAAGAAGCAGGGGTGAGATGGGAGGAGGCAAGGAGGTCCCTCCTTGGTACTGGGCCTGAGCAGTGGCTTCAAGGGTGGCCCTTTACTGAGTCCAAGAGAATTGCAGGAGGAACAGGTGTGGGCACATTGATGGGCAGCCAAATATCAGTGTCTAGAGCTCAGGGGAGAGCCTGGATCTACACCTTAGATCTTTTTTTTTTTTTTGGCCATGCTGTGCGGCTTGCGGGATCTTAGTTCCCTGACCAGGGATTGAACCTGTGCCCTCGGCAGTGAAAGCGTGGAGTCCTAACCACTGGACCGCCAGGGAATTCCCTACACCTTAGATCTACATTTAAGAGTCATCAGGGCACGAGTGGACTAAAGTCACAGGGCAGGGTGACACCACCTGGGAGTGAGTCCACAGAGGAGAGAAGATGGCAGAGTTTTACTAAGAGAGTAATCAACGATGGCAAGAGTGAAGTTTGTTTGCCCCAAGACTGAGGGCTTCTCCAGCCCTCCCAGGACCTACGCAGAGCTGGGTTCTCCTTCAGTGGGAGGGAGTTTCACCCAAGGATCAGGAAGGGAAAGCAGAGGATTTCTGGACATGCACTGGGGGCAGGCTCTGCACAGAATGAAAAACGACCCGCTGGAAATGTTTAAGTAAGATTTGGTGGAATACTACTCAGCAATAAAAAGAAACAGACTGCTGATCCATGCAACAACAGGGAAGAATCTCAGAGACATAAAATGAGGAAAGAAGCCAGGCACAAAAGAGTACACGCTTCCTGATTTCACTTCTATGAAAGTCTAGAAAAGGAAAAACCAAACAACAGTGACAAATCAGACTAGTGGCAGCCTGGGGCCAGGAGGTGGGAGTGACAGGTGAGGGGCACAGGGGAGTTTTAGGGTGATAGAAATGTTCTGCATCCTGATCCGGTGGTGGTTACACAGGGTGCACATTGTCAAAAGTCATGGAAAGATACATTTTAAATGGATAACATGGGTACCCTTGATTTTATATTAATTATATCCTGATACAGTTGATATAAAAAGTCTGCACCATTCTCTCAACCTTGAGGATTAATGATTGCTTACAAGATGGACTGCGTTCTTTCTGGTAATAGAGGGTGCCTTCTCCTAGATGGCTCACAAGGCCCAACACTGAGGTTCATTTAGGGATTTGCTCAACTTATTTCTAGGAATGCAGGGTGCTGAGAAGGGAAGGCGGGCTGCTGTTTACTGAGCACATACTATGGGCAGCACTGAGCTCTAGTCCTCGGTAACTCACTTCCCCCAATACCCAATAAAGTGAGTGCTCTTATTGTCCCCACTTTACAGAAAAGGAAGAAGGTGGAGGGAGGGGTCTTGCTCAACATCACACAGCTGGTGGGCGGGGGAAGCAGGACTTGAACTCAGCCTGGCTCCAGAGCCGGCATTCCCTACCCTATGCCATGTGGGAGAGGGTGCTTGGGCCACTATTCAGTGGTTCCCTCTTTTCTGGCCTCAGATGTTCCCCACCCCTTCCACAAAAGCCTAGGAGGGGCACAGGTGCACCCTCCTTAGATGGCAGTTTGATGCTGTCACCTAGGGGTGACTGAAGGGGACCGAAGGGGCTCCAGTCTATCCGAGGGAGCTTGTCGATGTGTTTCTCCCACACCTGCAGCCAGCTTGTTCCATTTCCTGGCTGGTGACCTGGGGCAAGTGCCTCTACCTGCCAGGCCTCTGTGTGTTCATGTGTAAAATGAGAATCAAAATATGATTTCTCCTTAATGGTCACAGTTTTCTTTTGGTGATGAAAATGCTTTGGAACCACATAGAGGTGGTTGTGCGACATTGTGAATGTACTAAATGTCACTGAATTGTACACTTTAAATGATTAATTTTATGTTATGTGAATTTCACCCCAATAAAAAAAAAGGGAAAGAAGAGATAATGTGTGCAGATATAAATGGACATACACAGTAAGAAAAAACCTGCCTGTCTAAAAGTTGCAGTGCGGATTAGAAGAGCAGTAAATGTCAAGCACCTAGGATAGTACCTGACCCACGTTACAATGCGTCCTTAGTTCCATTGAAAGTTAGAGCCCCGATTGTTGCCAGGCGGCCATCCTTGCTGAACAGCCAGCTGCACCAGCCTCCTCCTGGGCTCCCTACTTCAGCCCTTGCTGCCCCACCTCCCCTTCTTTTCTCCAGTAGCAGCCAGAGGGATGGGGGAATCCTGTTAAAACCCAAGTCAGGTCGTGCACTCCTCTGCTCAAAACTCTCCAAAATCTCCCCATGTCACATGAGAAATAGCTAAGTACCTACAGGAGACTTCGAGGCCCTACATGACCTGCCCCTGATGCCACCCCTGTCTGCCCTCATCTTCTATCACCCCCTTATTCACCTGCCTCTAGGCACGCTGGCCTCCTTGTCTTTCACCACCCCCCGCCGTGCCAGGCACGCTCCTGCCCCAGGGCTTTGCACTGGCTATTCCCTCTGCCTGGACTACTCTTCCCCCAGATTCACAAGGCTGCTGCCTCACCTCCTTCAGTTCAAATGTCACTTCCCCAGAGAGGCTCTCCCTGACTACCCTCATAAAACAGCTCTGCTCCCCTCACAGGCTTTACAGTCTGACGTGATACTGTACATGGATTTGTTTTCTGCGTTCAATTCATCTCCTCATGAGATTGGAGGTTCCTTGAAGAGGACCTCAGTGTCTCTTCAGAGGGACTTCGTTTCTTGCTAGGAGCCCAGCCTGGCACATGGTGAGCCCTCCATAGGTATTTGTTGAATGAATGAATGAATGAATGAATGCCCTAGACAGTGCCCATCTGGTCACTCAGCTGAGCTCAGAGGGTGTGAGCCACCAAGGGCAGGGACCCTGAGCTCACCTCAGCAGCCCCAGCACAGCCTAGCACAAGAGTGAAGGGGCATCTGTTGAGGGAACGCCTCTGCCCAGTCCTGGGTCCTGCCGCTTGTGGGACTCCAGACTTGGAGTGACAGGGGTCCAGAACCCTGGGCCAAGGGCCTGGCCTATCCCCAGCTCACCCCCAGCTCCCTCCCCTGAGACTCCAGACTCTGCTTCCTCCCTTGCAGCTGTACCTTCCGCCTCCCAGCCTCTTCCTTTCCTCCTCATCTGGGCCCTAGCTACATCTCCTCAGGCCTTTATCTTCCCCTCAGCTGCTCTGGAGGGACACAGGCCCTCCCTCCATCCTTTCCTTCCCTGCCTCCCTGGCCTGGGCCCTAAAGCCTCCCCCTCCGGCTCAGCACCCCACCCAGCCTCCCTCCTCACCTCCAGCCACTTCCAGGGGGCATAGCAGGGAACAAGGCCAGGCAGGAGTGGCCAGAGGAGCCTCAGGTCCCTCCAAAGGCCTCTGAGCCTCCAACTTCCTGTGTGGTCTCTCCACTCAAAGGCCAGCTCAGGAACTAGTCTGTCTGTGCTCCAGTCCCCACTCTGTCACTTGTTAGCTGTGTAGTTTTAGGCAAGTCATTTAACCTCTCTGTGCCTCAGTTTCCTCAGCTGAAGAGTGGGGGTCAAGACACCACCTACTCCAAGTGTTCAGGAAGAGTAAAATAAAGCATGTCAAGCACTTGGAGTGCTTGACACAGAGAGTTTGTCTTAACACAAGGGTGCAATGCCACAGCGTGGAAGGGCTTTGTAAACTGCAAAGCCCTAAACGACCCTTGGCTGCGTATTTGTGCCATGTTTCTGACCCAACGGACCCAAAATATGAGGAAGAACCTTCCACTGGCCCCTAATCTATCTCAGATGTTCTCTACTGTCATTATCCTTATCAGTACATGATCAATAACCTCCTCAGGTTTCAGAAAGGCCACAGTCAAGGGTCTGTCTCCTTTATACAGGGTTAAGGTTCTAGGGAACATTCTAGAATAGCACCCCTCCAGCTAAGCCCACTGTCCCCAGAGGCCTCACAATAATCCAAAACAGGGAAGAGTCATTATTATTCCATTTTACAGATCTGGAAGCTAGAGCCCAGAGAGCTTCAGGCTGCTTGACTCTAAAGCCCAGGCTCTATCGCTGTCCCCAGCAGACTGACTGGAGTCCCTGCCCAGTGGTCCACACCTGTGCCCACCTGAGCTCCTTGAGGACTCCTTTGAGCTCCCCCAACACTCCTGCTCAGCAACTCCTCCCTCCAGTTTTCCCCAGGCACTGGCCTGTCCTTCCAGGATCTTTCTGATGCCAGTCAGCCTGGGAACGGCCAACACCAGATCAACTGCTTTTTCCCTCCTGATTCCAGAACGAGAGAAGCTGGTGTCACTGAGAGCCTGGGGGCCCTGGG
Source organism: Tursiops truncatus (assembly GCF_011762595.2). Taxonomy (NCBI): domain Eukaryota; kingdom Metazoa; phylum Chordata; class Mammalia; order Artiodactyla; family Delphinidae; genus Tursiops; species Tursiops truncatus. Next base: position 59,141,849 of record NC_047048.1, read on the forward strand.
CCTAGATTTGTTTGCAAACATTACCAACAGCCACCACACGGAAGGGGCTCTTCTTCCCATCTTGCACTGTGGCTCAGAGAAGTTAGGTGAGCAACTTGCCTGAGGTCACATTTCTAGAGAGGGCATGAGCCAGAGTTGAAACTCAGGTCTGTCTGACTCCAGAAGGCTTGACGTTGGCCTTCAAAGAGTTCAGTGACATTGGGTGACTTCTTTCCCAACCCTAGTCCTCAGTTTCCTCATCTCTTAAATGGACATAGTAACATGTTATTTGCTGAGTTGTGAGAATTAAATTTGAAGAGTTTATAAAGTGCCCAGAACAGCACTGGACACATGAGTGTGGCATCGCTGAAGGACCGGGAGCTCTGAGGTCAGGCTGACCTAAGGTCAAGTCCCAGCTTCACCACTTTTGCTCGTGGAGACAAATACTCTACCTCTCTGAGCCTCACTAGACCCATCTGGAAAACAGGGATGATCAGTGCCTCTCATAAAGATGGTGCTGGTCCCAAAAGCTTAATTTTTTAAAAGTTAAAACATAGCTCTCATAGAAATAAAAAGTAAGCATGTGCCAAAATTATATGTAATTCATTAGCATTTAACCAGCAGGACAGAGAAGCTGGTTCAAAGAGGATAAGAGAGTCTGAAATGTTTATAATCAATGAAAGACAAAATGCTGAAATATGACTGCAGAGTGAAACTGGCAAAAGAACTGTAACCTTCGGGGTGATCTTTTTTACTGGACAAAAATCATTTGCAAGATAAATCTACAAGTGATTACATAACTTCCCTGCATTTGGGCCCTAACAAGTAAGTAAATGACAAGTCAAATAAAGATCTATTTCCCTAGAGAGTTAGATAACCCTTGGGTGGGCCTGTTGGACAATGCTCCAGCATATTTCTGAAAGGACATGCAGCTCTCTTTTTGCTTTATTGCCAAGTTTGGGATACTTTTTTTTAACCTGAGGGTGCAATACAGTAATAGAGGTAGAAAGGATTTATAAATTTATTATTTGTGCAGTGTCTCTGCCCACCAAACCCAGAACTCTGAGGGAGTCCCTCCCAGCAGCCCCTACGCTAACTAAATGAGGTAGACAGTGAGCTAGGAACACTCACAAGGCTGTAAGCTATTTACAAACATCATCTTACTCATCTTTATTTCCTTCCAGAACACTCTGAATGTCAGGGTTGGGACTAGGGTGAGGCGATGCTGAACATCACACAATCCATAAGTATCCTTTACATGGAGTCCCCACTCACCCACTGGCTCTCTGGTAGAGTCTGGAAAAGTCTTTGGTTTTATTTATTCAACAACTATTTCCTGGGGGCCTACTGTCCTGGGTACTTGGGATAAGGCAGAAGGCAAGAGAGATCCAGTCCCTGCCTTCAAGGGCCTAGAATCTAGACAGGAGAAAATTAACCAAGATAGAGGCTAAACCAGGGGTCCCCAACCCCCGGGCCGCAGACCATTACTGGTCTGTGGTCTGTTAGGACCGGGGCTGCACAGCAGGAGGTCAGCGAAGCTTCATCTGCTGCTCCCCATCACTCCCCATCGCTCGCATTACCGCCTGAACCATCCCTCCCCACCCCGTCCGTGGAAAAACTGCCTTCCACAAAACCGGTCCCTGGTGCCAAAAAGGTTGGGGACCACTGGGCTAAACAATTACAAATCACCACAAGCACTCAAAAGGAAAAGAACAGGGATGAACAGCAGCAGGGCCAACAGCTTCCTCGCCAGCAGAAGAAAAGCTCTCTGAATGGTGACATTCAAGTTGAGGCATGAGGAATGAAAGGATGCCAACCAAAGAACAGGCTGTGGGAAAGGCATCCCAGGTGGGAGGTACAGCACGTGCAAAGGCCCTGATGCAGGAACTAGCTTCAAGGAACTGAGCAAAACAGTGTGGCCACTGTTTAAGAAGCAGCAGGAGATGACAGACCAATTTTGTGCTTTGTATTTGCAGTGCTGACCTTTGAAACAGAATTTCTACTTTCTGTTACCACCTCGAAAGGGGACAGCTCTCCATTGCTCTCCTGGTTGTCTGAAAGCTCCTATTCTGTCTGTACCAAGTGATAGCTTCTTTCTCTTGTCCAAGTGCATGTTACTGTAATGTGGCCCTGAAAGCAGTTTTATAATATGAAGAATAAACAGCTTGTGAAAGAAAGAAAGAAAGAAAGAAAGAAAGAAAGAAAGAAAGAAAGAAAGAAAGGAAGGAAGAAAGGACGGAGAGGGAGGGAGGGAGGGAGGGAGAGAGAGAGAGAGAAAAAGAAAGAAAGAAAGAAAGAAAGAGAAAGAAAGAAAGAGGAAGGAAGGAAGGAAGGGAGAGAGAGAGAGGCAGGAGATGAGGTAAGGAAAGAAACCAGGACCTGAATCATGATGGGGGTGGAGAGGGACCTGGTCAGAGAACTAGATTTAATTCTAAATATGATGAGAAGGCACTGGAGTGTTTTGGTCAGACATCTCTGATACCCCACCTCTTTTCTTTTCTTTTTTTTTTTTTTTTTTTGCCGTGCCCCATGGCTTGTAGGATCTTAGTTCCCCAATCAGGGATTGAACCTGTGCCCTCGCGGTTAAAGCGCGAAGTCCTAACAACTGGACCGCCAGGGAATTCCCACCCCACCTCAAACAAGGGCTGCCGTCCTAGCTACCACCTCAGGCCTCCAACCAGGGGCTTTGACAGTGAGGTCCCTGAACCAGCAGCATCAGCACCACCTGGAACTTGTTAGAAACACAGACTCTTGGGACCCACCCCAAACCTACAGATCAAACACTCTGAGAGTGGGACCCAGCAATCTGGGTTTCAACAAGCCCTCCAGGTGATTCTGATGATGTCCAAGTTTGGGAACCACCGCTCTGGAATCAATAACCTACCATTTAGAAACATGACCCAGGGTCGCCACCCTGTGTTATTTTATGGGAACTACAACCTGGCCGCCACTTGCAGCATCAGCGCACGGGAAGAGGAAGGACACTTTCCACCAAAGGGACACAGACAGGGTCATGGACAGGAGGGTGGCTTCAGTGTGTTCCTGCCCACTTTTCTCATATGCAAGGACACACAACGTAGGAGGGCTTCCTCAGTGAATAACTTCAAGTTTTCTCCCTGCTACACTTGGGATAAAACCCAGATTCCTTGCAGTCGGCTCTCTCCCTATCTTCCTGTCCTCATTTCCTCTCCCCTCTCACTCATGCATTCCCTGCCAGCTTGCTTCCTTGCTGCTTCTCAAACACACCAAGCATATTCTCACCTCAGGGCTTTGGTATTTGCTGTTCCCTCTGCCTGGAAAGCTCTCCCCTCAGACTTGCAAGGCTCACTCCTTCACTTCAGTCAGATCTCTGTTCAAATGCCACCTCCTTCAGGAAGCCTTCTGTGACTATACTCACCAAGGAGCTCTGGCCCTTCTCTCTTTCTATGACCCTGTCTTCTTTTTCCTCCTCCTCGACATTATCTTATACATTTATTTGATTTTTGTCTATCCTCCTTATGAGACCATGAGTTCCAATAAGGAAGGGATGTTTGTTCTGTTCACTGTTATAGCCCCAATACAAACAGTAGGTGCTCTGTAGATATTTACTGAACAAATGAATATACTCTGTGAGGCAGGTGTTATCACTCTCTTTCCGACCAATGGGGAGACTGAGGCTCAGTAAAGTGATATGACTCATTCAACCTCACACAATGAGTTAAGGGGCTGGGATCCATATTCGAAGTAGGAGTTCTGGAAGCTGAGGAGTGATCTGTGTTCATGGTGACACCTTGGGGTTCCTGAGGCTAGGGAGACTTTTCAATCTGGCCACGATGCCTCCATCACCCAAACTCGGCAAGCAGGGGGCTGTGAGTTCTAAAGAATGTTCTTCAAGGTCAAGGGACAGAGGGCACGGGTCCAGTGCCAAAATCCCAAGTAGGGCAGCACTTCCAGGAGCACTGGGCAGCCCCCAGTGATTGGGGGTGCCCCGAGCATAGAGCAGGAGGGGAGCAGGAGTGCAGACATCCTGCAACAGATCCCAAGTTGTACGTGGTATTCAAATGTCCCTTTGTTAATTAACGTAGGTGAAAACCTTGTTTTTAATGATCTGAGCCTGGGACCAAATTCTATTTCACAGCAAACACAATGTGCGGGGGCTTGTGTGTGTGTTGTGTTTTTGTTTTGGGGGGGTGGTTTTGGCTGCAATGCGCAGCTTGTGGGACCTTAGTTCCCCAACCAGGGACTGAACCTGGGCCCTCAGCAGAGAAAGCGTGCGGAGTCCTAACCACTGGACTGCCAGGGAATTTGGGGGGGCTTATTTTGTTTTGTTAATTTTTAATGGGCTTTGTTTTAGTTTTAGGTTTACAGAAAATTTAAGCAGAAATTATACTAAGTACCTTTATACTTCCTCTCCCCAACACACCCAGTTTCTTCTATTATTAACACCTTGCATTAGTGTGATACATTTGTTACAACTGATGAACTGATGCTGATACATCATTTTTGACCAAAGTCCATAGCTTACATTAAGATTCACTCTTTGGGCTTCCCTGGTGGCACAGTGGTTGAGAGTCCGCCTGCCGATGCAGGGGACACGGGTTCGTGCCCCGGTCTGGGAAGATCCCACATGCCGTGGAGCGGCTGCGCCCGTGAGCCATGGCCGCTGAGCCTGCGCATCCGGAGCCTGGGCTCCGCAACGGGAGAGGCCACAAGAGTGAGAGGCCCGCGTACCACGAAAAAACAAACAAACAAACAAACAAAAAAGATTCACTCTTTGTGTTACAAGGTTCTGTGGATTTTGACAAATGCACAATGTCTTGTATCCACCATGACAGTATCACACAGAAGGGTTGCATTGCCCTAAAAATGCCCTGTGCGCCATCTATTCATCCTCCCCCCCAAATCCCTGGCAACCACTGATCTTTTTATTGTCTATAATTTTGCCTTTTCCAGCATAGTATTTGCTTGGTTTTAATATACAGTGAATCTGCCAGGAAAGCAACCACCACATTAGTTGGGAACAGACCAGGCTGTGCTTGGTTCAAAACTTTCCTAGAACCACTCACATTTTGGACCACCATGGCCATGCAGTTGTGGGTTTGAGTTGTCAGAACTCCTGATGCAGCCCACAGTTTCACAGTGGGCTGCCTTCCCGACTACAGTCGTCCATGCCTTTCCGACTACAGTCGTCCCTTGGTATTCGAGGGGGATTGATTCCAGGACTTCCCGCAGATACCAAAATCCGCGGATGCTCAAGTCCCTTATATAAAACAATGTAGTATTTGCATATAACATACGCACATCCTCCCATATACTTTAAATCATCTCTAGATTACTTATAATACCTAATACAATGTAAATGCCACGTAAATAGTTGCCAGTATGTGGCAAATTCATGTTTTGCTTTTTAGGACTTTCTGAAAAAAAAAATCTTTTTTCTAATATTTTCAGTCCGAGGTTGGTTAAATCCTTGGATATGGAGGACTGACTGTACTTTGTGACATTATTGTGCCCAAACATTTATATGTTGATTTATTCTGAATTACTTTCATTTTACTTTCTTTTATATTACAATTAAGGTATTATTTATGTTTAAAAATATGTGTGTCAATAGGTTATGTTAGTTGTGAATTTCATTTTAGAAAAGAAAAGAAGCGTTATAATTATGGTTAAAAGGAACACTGGGTTCCGAATTCAACCCACTGTTATACTGCATGACAATCATGGCAGCAGCAAAGCACTGAGGAATGCCGGCCCCTCAAAAGGTACTGTGCTAGGAAAGCGACTTGCATGTATGAATCATTACATCTGCAGTTCCCCTACCAGGTGCTACACAGTGTGTAGTTTTACCCCATTTTACAGAGGGAGAAACTGAGGTTCAAGCAGAATAAGGTCCCTGAGTGGGACTGGAAACTGAATCCAAACCCATGCTTCTAACCCCCAGCATCCAGCAGTGGATTTCCTTGGTCTCCTGGAAAGACCATGTTGTGCGAGCTAACCATCCTCAGGCCTTAAGGCCCCAGGAAAGGGTGGAGGCACATGGGGCAGCAGAGAGGTCAAGAGAACAGGTTACGACCTGGGTTCTGTGTCACTTACTCATGTGTGACCCTGGACAGTCGCTCCCCCTCTCTGAGGATTAGTGGTCTCACCTGTAAAATGGGGGTAATGTCACCAAAGTGTGGTAGGTACTGTCCCTTTCCATGTTACCAATGTGGAAACTATGGCTCATAGAGGGGAAGTGACCTACCCAGTGTGAAATGAGGGATGATGGGATTGTCCTCTAAGGACACACTCCATTGCCCCGTAAGGTCCCCATGGCTCCTCCAAAGCCCAATTCAAGACTCACAGGTCACCAGGCAAAGGTCAGGGTCACCTGCCCTAGGCACCCATTCCCCAATCCAACCACCCACATGTGATTCCCACAAGGTAAAAGTATCTGAAAGCCCCCAATGGGCTGGGAGAGCTGGGGGGCTGTCTGTGGAAGCACCGGACCTCCGTTTCCCTGTGCTGGACTCCAGCTCCAAAACACAGCCCAAATCAATCCATTCCTCTCCGTCTCCCCTACTGCTTCTACTCAAGTCTATGACACCATCACTTCTCACACAGCCCACCCCCTGCTCCCCTCCTCCTTGCTCCCCACCTAGAAGCCAAGGAGATCTTTTATGAGTGAAAAATCATATAAAGTCACCCCCTTGCTTAAACCTTCCATGGCTCCCTATTGTTCTTAAGCCAAATGCCTCTGCCCACCTCCCTCATCTCATTTCTCCCTATGTTCCCTCCACTCTCCCACCCGCCTCATGTACGTTCAGGTCCCATTGGCCTCCTCCACATGCCTTTAATGCAACAGCATGATCCTCTCTTAGGATCTGCGGCCAAGCTGCTCCTCCTCCTTGGTCAGCCCAGTCACGGCCCCCTCCCTGCCTTCACTGGGCAAACTCTTCCTCCCTCCCTAACCTAAGACAGCTTTTCCTGCTATGCATGTTCATACACCACTCACTCATAGCCTAGCAATAAGCCCAGTTTGTGATGGTAGATTTATCTGGTTATCTTCTCCCCGCTTGACTTAGGTCCACCAGGCCAAGGACACTGACTTGTTTCCCTTGTGTACTGAGAACGTAGAAGTGTCTGCCCAGAGTTGGCGCTTGGGAAAACCTGCTGAATGGCAGAGTGCAGGCATGAATGGCCACCCAAAGATAGGGTTGCCCATCTCCTCCTCCATGTGGACTAAGACACCCAGGACAACTAGAAGAAGAATGTGGGGGAGGAGAGAGAATCTGGGGATGGAAGGCAGAGGAAATCCCAGGCACAGCTCAGTCTGCTGTTCAGCATGAGCCTACGTGTGCCAGATGCCATGCTGTGCGCTGGGGACAGTATGTATGCTGGGTTAGTGAGAGAACAAGCTCTGAGCCGCAATGCCTGGGCTCAGAGCCCAACTCACTGCTCACTAGCTGTGCAAGTTTGGGCAAGTCACTAAACCTCTCTGAACCTTGGTGTCCCCAACTACCAGAGGAGAAGTTACTTGATTACAGAAAACCCATGCCTTAGGGCATTAGAACTTAATAGGCCCTTGACACTCCAGTGGACCCAGCAGTTCTATTTGGTTACTATTGCTGAATCACAACCACTCCAATCTTTAGTGGCTTAAACAACCATTTTTTCCTCACTATCGTGTGAATCAGGAGTTTGAAAGGATCAGCTGGACAGCTCTTGCTTGGTTGCAGTCAGATGTTGGCAGGGGCCATGCTTATCTGAAGGCTCAATGGCTGGCTGTCGGCTGGAAGCGCCAACAGGTGGCTTTTCTACCATGGTGGCCCAGGGAAGGCAATGTGTCACATTCGTTACCTGCACCCCTTCATTTATCTCAATTTCTAGCAGCCAGCTCAATGACAGTTGCCTCCTATCTTTCTAGCTCACTCTATCCAGTACCCCAATGCCAACGACTCTTCGGCCCTACTGGGAGCTCTGATCCGTTGAGCCTATCACCTTTTCCCTTGTGTCCTCCTTTGTTTTCTTGCTGAGTAAAGCCACAGGGCAGCATCAATCCCATGCACTGCACACCCGAGATGGCCCTGCCCCTCTCTGGCTAAACACCCACCAGTTGACACCCTCTGTCCCTCTGTGCTTGTTCTCCTGCAGTAGAATGTGGCTAGGGATCAACACACCACCACGTGGGCTCGTCTGACTTTACGTACATGATGGCTAGTCTCAATGAGGTCTTCAGCTCTGCCTGACAATTACGCTAGAGTTCCCTGTCCATTAATTCTCCTCAGGCAATTCCTTCCTCTTTTCTCCTCAAACCTCTATCACCTTCTCCTCCGTTCTCATTCTTAGCTGAGGACCCTGCTTCCTATTCCACAGGGAAAACTGTAGCAATTAGAAAATACTTCCACAAACTTCCACTACACAGCTACCTGCCTACCCTCGTTGGTACCCACTTATAAATACTCTGCCTTCTCTTCTGTGACCAGGGACCAACTACCTGTGCTCCAAGCCATGGTCAACCCTCCACTGTGTACAGATCCCACCATCTTCCTCCCTTCTAGCCACTCTCTTCTCCCTCTTGCATCATCATCATCATTTCCAATCTACTGAATCATTCTCATCAACATAAAAACATGCTAGTATTTCTGCATTTGAGTAACTTCTCTTGACCCCAGTTTGCTCTCCACCTACCACCCCATCCTCAGCCCCACAGCAAAACTCCTCAAAAATTGTCCATACCACTGCCTCCATGTCTCTCCTTCCATTACAGAACAGGTACATAAATAGTACAAAGAATAACCAAATACCAGTCACCCAGATTTTACCACCTTTGCTGTATCATTCTCTCTCTCTCTTCCTCCTTTTCCTGAACTCTTTTACAGTAAGTTGCAGACATGATTCCCTTTACCCATAAAAACAAGTGTGTATTTCCTAAAAGCAAGGACATTCTCTTACAATAATCAAGATCATAATTTTTACATTGATACAATTATCTAATCTACAGACCTTAATCAAATTTCACCAGTTGTCCCACTAATATCCTCTACAGTTAAGTGAAAATTTTTTCCTGGTCCAGGATCTCACATCACATTCTAGTTCTTGTATCTCTTTAGTCTCCTTAATCTAAAACTGCTCCTTAGTCTTTCTTTCTTTCATGAGCTCAACATTTCTGAAGAGTACAAGCCAGTCATTCCGCAGAAACATCCCTCAATTTGGGTTTGTCTAATGTTTCCTCATGAATCAGTTATACATTTTTGGCAGAAACACCACTGAAAGGATGCTATGATCCCCTCAGTGCATCACATGAGGCGGGGCATGAGGTCAATTTGCCCCATTACTGGCAATGCTCACTTCATCACTTGGTTGATGTGGTTGGTGTCTGCTGGGTTTCTCCACTGTAAAGTTACTATTTTACTCTTTGTAATTAATAAGTATCTTGTGAGGAGATACTCTAAGACTATGCAGAGATCCTGTTTCTTGTCAAACTTTAATCCACTATTGCAGCATCCATTAATGATTCTCTCCTGAAACAATTATTACTAGGGTGGCTGCCAAATGGTAAATTTCTAATTCCTCTTTTTCTGTATTTATTAGTTGTCCTTTTACTGTTAAGAGCTTTCCTTTCCCCTTATGTGTGTATGTATGTATTTATATCTTAATCTTTATATACTCTCTCTTAATCCCACTCCAATCAGGCTTTTGCTCCCATCATTCTACCTAAACTCTTTCCTGTCAAAGTAACAATGCCCTCCACTTGGCTGAATCAGTTCTTGGTCCTCATCTCATCTTCCCTTACCTCTCAGCAGCACTTGACATAGGTCAGCAATTCTCCCCCCTTGAAATGTTTTCCTTCCTTGGTTCCCAGGCCACTTCCTTGTCTCTTAACGTTGGGGGCCGGGGTCTCAGTCCTTTGTCCTGCCCTCTTCTTTGTCTATGCTCACTCTGTTGGAGATCTCACCCAGACTCATGGCTTTAGAAACCATTTCCACAGTGATGACTCTTGTATTAATCTACTCTGCCATAACAAGATACGACAGACTGGGTGGCTTAAAAACAGAAATGTATTTTTTATTTCTCACAGTTCTGGAGGTTGAAAGTCCAAGATAAAGGTGCCAGCAGGGTTGGTTTCTGGTGAGAATTCTCTTCCTGGTTTGCCACCTTCTTCGTGTGTCCTCACATGTCCTTTCTTCTGTACAAATACACACACACACATACACACAGGGAAAAAGAAAGAGATGGGGGGCACTCAGATGTCTCTTCCTCTTCTTATAAGGATTATCGGATTAAGGTCCCACCCTTGTGACCTCATTTAATCTTAATTACCTCCTTATAGGCCCTATCTCCAAACACAGTCATATTGAGGGATTAGAGTTTCAACATATAAATTTTGGGGAGACACAATTCAGTCCATAACAACTCCCAAAATTACAACTCCAGCTTGGGCTCAGATTCATACACGCAACTTCTAACTAGGCAACTCCACTTGGAAGTCTGATAGGTGCCTCAAATTTAACAAGTTCCAAATGGAACTGGTAATTCTCCCCTCCTTTCCCCTGAAACAAAGTTCTCCTCCTATAGCCTTCCTCATCTCAGTGAATGGCAAATTCCTTCTTTCATTCTTCTGGGCAACAACCTCGGAGTCATTCTCGATTCCTTTCTTTCTCAAACACTCCATACTCAATCTGTCCCTTTGGCTTTACTTTCAAAATAACCCCAAAGTCTAACCTTGGTTCAAACCATCACCATCTTTTGTCTGTATTGTGGCGGTAGCCTCTTACCTGGTCTTCCTGCTTCAGCCCTCATTTATATTCCATTTATTCTACACCCAGCAGTTACAGAGATCCTGTAAAAATGCAAAGCAGGTCCTGTCCTCTTTCTGGTCAAAACCCTCCAATACGGCCGACCTCACTCATAGCAGAAGCCAAAGTCCTTACAATGACCCACAAACTGTACATGAACTAGTCCCAGGGGAATCTCCCTGATGTCATATTCAGCTCAGCTACCCTATCTACTGGCTGTTCCTTAAACCCACCAGGCATGAGTCCACTTTACGGTCTTTGCCCACCCTCTACTAGGAACAATCTTCTCCCATATACCCTCATGACTCCCTGCCTCACCTCTTCCAGGTGTTTCTTCAAGAATCACCTTCCCAGCAAGGCTTTCATTGACCACCTATTTGAATTTACACCACAGCATCCCCTTCTCCCTTCCCTGCTTCATCTTCCTCCACAGCGCTCATCACCATCTGACAAAGCATAACAACTCTCCACATGTCAGATGTGACACCATCTGACACATCTCTCCACAAAACATGAGACCTGTGAGAACAGGGACTGTTTTGTTCACAGTTGCACCCCCAATAATAATCACTCACATTGATTGTACCCTTGCTCTATGTCAGCATTTTTTTTTTTTTTTTTTTTTGCGGTACGCGGGTCTCCCACTGCTGCGGCCTCCCCCACCGCAGAGCACAGGCTCCGGACACAGGCTCAGGGGCCATGGCTCACGGGCCCAGCCGCTCCGCGGCATGTGGGATCCCCCCGGCCCGGGGCACGAACCCGCGTCCCCCGCACTGGCAGGCGGACTCCCAACCACTGCGCCACCAGGGAAGCCCCCAGCATATTTTTAAGGGCTTTACCGTATCACTTATTTAATCCCAACAAAGACCCTATGAGATGGGTGTATCATAATAATAATGTTACATAACAAACCACCCCAAATGTCTGTGCCTTACAGCAGCAAATATTGATTTCTCCCTGTCCCTCCCCCAAACCATTTGGGGTTTGGCTGATCTTGCCTGGGTTCTGCTGGGTTTGGCTACTCCATGTGTCCCTCATTCTTCTGGACCAGACTGTTTGATGTTGGGGATTTGGATGGAAGCTATTGCTTCCCTAAATTGACACAGAGCACTCTATTCCTCTTTAGCTTCCTGACATTCAAAAGAGATAGAGTTCATGAAAAAAAATACAATTTAAAATTTAATACAGGGAATTCCCTGGCAGTCCAGTGGTTTGGACTCTGCGCTCTCACTGCCAGGGGCCCAGGTTCGATCCCTGGTTGGGGAACTAAGATCCTGCAAGCCATGTGGTGCAGCTGGCCAAAATAATAATAATAATAATACAAACTAAACACTAAACTACAAAACTATTTTTATCCCAGACTTTGCTATGGCAACTTCGATAGGAACTCTGTTTCAAAAGATGGAATGCACTAATGACAGCCCCATCCTTAAGGCAGAGGTGGAAATTCCAAGGGGGCAACTGAAAACATGAGAGATCTCTTAAGGCCTCGGCTGAACTTGCACACTGTCACTTTCATCCACGTTCCACTGGCCAAAGCAAATCACGTGGCTGTATCTAATATCAACAGAGTAGGGAGTATCAATCAGTCCTGACTGCAGGAGAGACTGAGTCATTGAATAGTAATCTAATTTGCTGCAAGATAGGTCATGCTGCACCCTAATGTTCACAGTGGCACTATTTACAATAGCCAAGAAATGGAAGCAGCCTAACACTTAGGCAGCCTAACACTTAGGCTGCTTCCATTTCTTGGCTATTGTAAATAGTATGTGTGTGTGTGTGTGTGTGTGTGTGTATACACACACACACACACACACACACACAATGGAATATTACTCCGCCATAAAAGAATGAAATATTGCCATCTGAAGCAACATGAATGGATCTAGAGATTATCATACTAACTGAAGTAAGTTAGAGAAAGATAAATATTATATGATATCACTTGTATGTGGAAACTAAAAAATAAAACATATGAACTTATTTACAAAACAGAAACAGATCCACAGACATAGAAAATAAACTTATGGTTATCAAAGGAGAAGTGGGGAGGGATAAATTAGGAGTATGGGATTAACAGATGCACACTACCACATATAAAATAGATAAACAACAGGGATTTACTGTATAGCACAGGGAACTATATTCAGTATCAATATCCTCTCCCCTTTCTTTTTTCTTTCTCTTTCTTTTTCTCTCTCTCCCTCTCTGTTTTTCTTAACAGGTAAGGAAACTAAGGCTCAGAGAGGTCAAATACAATAACTTCTCCAAGATTATACTGCTAGTAAATGACAGAGCTGGAATCCAACCAAGTTGGAGTCAACTTTACACATGCCATATACACAAGGCCAAGAGGTTTGGACTTTCTCTGAAGGTGATGCAATGCCACTGAAAACTCTTGAGCAAGAAAGGTACATGGTGGTTAATAAACTTTCCTCCAGTAGCAGTGTGCAGAGCACATGGGAGGGGGAGAAAGGAGGGGGCCCCTACAGTAGTCACAAAACTTCAGGCCAGAATTGAAAAGGGGCTGGGCTGGGGTAGTGTCAAAATGAAAAACACACAAAAAAAAACAGTAAATGTAAAAACCAAATAGACAGAAGTGAGAGACAAGTTGAAGAACATTTTAAAAATGCTTTTTTCTTTGTTCAGTGTTGAAATAAAAATTCATGTGTGTTGCAAAAAGAAAAAATCAAACAAAAAATTCACACAGGGCAGACAGAAGTGTTTAAAGTTCTCTTCTCTTCCTGTCTCCTGAGATAAGCTCCATTAAGAGTTTGTGGGGCCTTCACTGGTGGTCCAGTGGCTGAGACTCCATACTCCCAGGTTCGATCCCTGGTCAAGGAACTAGATTCCCACATGCCACAACTAAGAGTTCACGTGTCGCAACTAAAGATCCCACACGCCGCAACGAAGATCTGATGCAGCCAAATAAATAAATATTAAAAAAAAAAGTTTGTGGTAAATCCTTCCTGAACTTTGTCTAAAACTATATAATACATTTACATATACCCATTTTTAAGTGTGTTTTTAAAATGTGTTCTCGCCAAACTTTTGTTTTGTCTCTTGCTTTTTCTCACATAATAGTATGGCAAGGCCAGCTTTCCATGTCCAGAAATTAAATGATCCTCATCACTTTTAACAGCTTTGCCACTTACTAGCTGTGTGACTTTGCACACATGGTTTAACCTCTCTGAGACTTGGTGTGCTTAATCTGTAGATGGGGATAAACATGTAACTGTCACATAGGGCTATTGTGAGGATTAAATGAGTTAACACACGTAAAGCATCTTGTATAGTGTCTGACACATACTAAGTGCTCTCCCTGTTAATAGCACCACGTTTAGCTGTACCATAACTTACTTAACCAGTTCTGTACCCATGGTCACTTAGTGTACTATGTTGTTTACAAAGATGGCCACAATGATCCCCCCACCCCCACACGACTCTTTGCAATATGACTTTGATGTTTTTTCCATCAAGAGATGGAGTCTATTTCTAGTCTCCTTGAATCTGAGCTGGCCATGTGACAGGCTTTGATCAATAAAATGCAGTGAAAGTGATGCTACAGCTCTTCCGAGCCTAGGCCTCAAGAGGCCTTGCTGCTTTCGTTCTTTTCCTTTCAGATGCCATCATGAGGAAGCCTGAGCTAGCTTGTTGAAGAAGCCACATGGAGAAGAACCTAGGCACTCAAGCCAGCAGGCCCAGCCACCTGCCAGACCTGTGAATGAGGCCATATAGGACCAGTGAGCTTGCCGACTTGCTAACTGACTGCAAATACAGAAGTAAGCCTGGGCAAGACCATGTACAGCAGAAAAGAGCTGTCTCAGCTGAGACATGTCCAAGTTGCCAATCCACACAAACATAACCAAAAATTTATTGTCATTTTAAACCACTCTGTTTTGGGGTGATTTGTTGAGCAACAATAGAAAGCTGATATGCTGAGGCTCTTCTTACGTAGTGCCTATGGCCCTGGTTGGAATGCAAGCTCCATCTCTTGTATGTGACCTTGGGCATGTCCTGTGATCTGACTGAGCCTCAGTTTCCTGGTCTGTACAGTGGGATACTTTTAGTTCCTACCTCATCCGGCTGACGTGAGGATTAAATGAGATGATGAGCATTCAATGTGTGGCACAGGACAAGTACTGTGAACATCTTAACTGTGGTTGTGGCTGTTGTTATTGTTGTTTGAAGGAAGTCTAGCATGAGAGTTGTGCTATGGGGGTCAGGAAGTTAGTATTAAAGATAACTGAGCTGGTCTTTGGAGGCTCCGTAACTAATGAACACTGGAGACTGATAGCTTTTTGGAACCAGAGACCTATACCAGGCTAGCCTGAGAAAAGGCAGGGGCTGGGTCTCAACTGTGTCCTACAAAGTGCGAAGGGTTGTATGTCTGTGCCTGGGTGAGCCCTCTGAACGATGTCAGGGATGGAGGATGGAATTGGGTAGAAGAATGAAGAACTGAGGCTGTAGGAGGGGCCAAGATCATAGGAAAGATCATTCACTCTTTTCAGATGAAATTCCAGACTCCTAATCATGGCCTGAATGCCCTGGCCACCTCTCCCACCATATTTCCTACCCTTCTTCCCTTCACTCACAGTGCTTCAGCCCCCCATGGCCTCCTTCCTCAAACTTATCAAGCTCTTTCCTGCCTCAGGACCTTTGTTCTTACTGTTTTTTCTCAGAGGGACCTTCTGAACCACTCAAGCTAAAGTTCTCCCCTCTTTCATGCTTTTTCACAGCTACTTATATTTTTCCTTCACAGTACTTATTCATTTTTTTATCTGTGCATTATTTGTTTATCACTTTAGGTGAATTTCATGAGAAACTGTTATCTGTCTTGCTCATGCCACATCCCCAGCATCTAGCACACTGTCTGGCTCATGGCAAGTGATCAACAGCTGTGAATTGAATAAATGTGAATAAGGATAGGGGAAAAGGAGCCATAAGAGCTGAAAAGACATTATCCAAAAGCTAAGTGAAGGCCTCATTTCCTGGAAGACGGCCTCACAGAAACCTTGAAATCATCTTGTCTAACCTTCTCAGTCCACAAGTGGGGAAACCAAGACCCATAATGGAGAAATAACCAGCCTATGGGCACCCAGAGAGCCATTTCTGTGTACTCTCAGCCCATTGGGGTCAAATGCCACAGACATGTCTGACAGATGAGGCTCAGAAAAGGTCATGGCCACCTCCCTGAGTCCATCACTATATGTCTGCAGCTGCCACCACCTCATCCTACAGGGGAGGAGATTGTCTCTTTAGGAGCAGAGGTGCCAGTCAGCTGATGAACTGTGAAAAGGAGGGCTGGAGAGGGTGGGGAGGCCCATCCTGGGTAGCTGCTATTCTGAGGCAGCTCAGGGATAAAAGCAGGTACCAAAATAACCCAACCTTCTAACACTTGTTCCAGACCTCACACCTCTGCCCTACCAGAGGTGAGGCTAACACTTTAATTCCTCTCGGTAACACACACACAAGCTTTTAGCAGGGCCTGCAGGGAACAGGGTGATCATCAGACTCAGCCCTGTCCACTGGGGGCTCACAGTCTGATGGAACAGGCAGGCTAGGGACCAGTCAGGTTGCTGAGGGATGGTGCCTAGGTCTGAGGGAACTAAAGGTACGGAAGATCCCGAGAGGAAAGGATTAGCCCGATGGACATACAGAAGTTAGCCAGTCCAGGAGGTGACAGTAACAGATGTAACTGCCAGTGCAAAGAGAGGGAGGCTGACAAGTTCCAAGAATAGTCTGCAGTTTTAGTGGGTGGGAGCATCATGAAACTGAAATGAGAGGGGCAGAAGAGGCGGCTTGGGGGCGAAGGAAGTGTCCAAATTATGCAGGAACTTGGATGTCAAGAGAAGAGCTTGGGCTATCTTTGGTGCACAAAGGAAAGACTTGGGAGGTTTTAACCAAGAGGACGTCATGATCAGTTTTGCAAGACAGAAACTTCCCTATAGCTGCCCTGGAGCCGTTGCCCAGGCAAGCGGGGTGGAGGGAGGCAGATCGAAGGGGGAAAACAGTTTATTCTAGATGGGCGGCTCTGCAAAGTGCTCCTGTAAGAGGCATGAATTGGGTCTCAGTCTCTAGAGGGCTAGTACCGTCACTTCCTCGACTGCTGCGCCACACCACTCCCGGGGTCCAACTTTCGTTCACTTGTTCCGGAACTCGAAGTCTGAGCAGAAAAAAACGTGCTGCTGGAACCCCAACCCTAGACGAGGGGCCTGAGCAGCAGACTTCAACTCCCAAAACGCTTCGCTCTCCAGCTCTGAAGGTCGCGCATGCTTCTTTCCAAATAAGGCGGGCCGGCTTGCCGACTGGTAGAACTCGCCAGCTGGGTGAAGTGCGGGAAACCTAGGGACCGCCATCTTACCTTGGGTCAAACCAATTATACACTTAGTGGGAGGTTCGTGTTCTCTCTCTCGTAAGTTCGTACAGGTACTGAAATAAAATGCGCTTAATTACTGCAAGTCTCCTTATTATGCTTTACGTTGAGAACTTGTTCCATTTTGCGCCCCAGTCCGGAACTGAACTCCTAGGGATACAATGACACATCCCAGCATGGCACCGCACTCTGCGAGATTCCGCTGGGGGAGGAGTCGGAAGCGGTCCCGCCCCGCCTCCCGGTCGGAGGGGGGTTTCCGCTTCCGGCAGCGGCGGCTGCAGCCTCGCTCTGGTCCCTGCGGCTGGCGGCCGAGCCGTGTGTCTCCTGCTCCGCCGCCGCCATATTGTCTGTGTGAAGAGTGGGGAGAGCGGCCGCCGCCGCTGCAGCTTCCACCACAGGTACCGTGGGAGCCATCAGGCGAGGTCGTTGGGGGCTGCGGGTGGGCCCAGGATGGGGCAGCGGGGCGCGGCCGCCTCTAACGCTTCCAGCAGACTCCCGAGCGGCCCTTCGCCTTCCCCTGCCCCCCCACCACACACACACTAGCCGAGGCTCCTGCAGCCCATCGGGGAGGCCCTGGGCTAACCCCCAGGGCGGGGAGTGAGGCTTGGGGGCAGAGGCTGATAGGAGGGTGGGAACTGGCTCTCGAGAGTCCAGCTTGTTGCGGGGGAGAGGGCTGGGCTGGGGCGGGGACTAGGGGGCAAGTTGGAGGAGGAGGTCGGCAGAGGGGGAAGCGAGCTGGAGGGGTGGGGCCGCCGGGGGGGGGATGCTGGGGAAGGGTGCCTAGGGGAGTGGTGCCCGCAGTGTAGGCTGGGGTGGACCCTCCCACGGAGCAGAGCAGCTGTAGTGGGGGCCTTCTAAGGTCCCTCTAGGCGAAATTGGGCTTCCCACCTGCACCCTGGGGTGCAAGGTGAAGGGGACCCGGGGCGAGGTCGCTGAGGATAAAGGGGAAGGGACCATGAAGTGGGGCAGAACGGGTGGAGTTGGAGTTAAGGGTTAGTTGGGAGCCTGGATGGAAGAGGAGAGGTATGTAGAATGAAAGGTTGGCTAAGAGTGTTCATGTTAGTTTGTGACCTTTGAAGAGTAGGACTTTTGTTTTTGTTTTTCGGTGGTTTATATATTTGCAGCGTTGGAACATTTCTAACCTTGGCAGGTGATGGGTGGAGCTTATGTAGTTTGTTTTTGGGAAGGAAGGGTCAGGAGAAGTTGCTTCTTGGCTGTTGCTATTGTGGGAAGGAAAGAGTTCTGGAAAGGAGGTAGCAAATTAATTGAGGAAGACCTGATTACCTTTCAGCTGCTAAATTCTATTGAGAAGTGGGTGTGAGGAGAGGAAATGAAAAGAAAGCTAGAAAGGGAAGATTTTTCTAGGAGTTGGAAGACCCCATTCCATCTAAGAAGTGGCAGTAAATATCTGGATTATCAAATATAAGTGCCACTGTTATTTAGCTGTGTGACCTAACTTCTGTAAACCTCAGTTTTCCTATCTGTAAAATGGGGGTGATAATATTTCCTAGACGGTAAGTTTATGGTGAGGAGCAAATAAGATAATTTGTGTCAAGTGCTTACCACAGTGCCCAGTAGGTAGTAAGTGCTCCATAGACCTTACCTGTCACTTTTATTAAAGGGACTAGCTGGTATATATGGGGTTCCTTCAGTCTAGGTAAAGTTTATGGTCAATAATCTGACAATAGGCAAGGCTTCAGAAAATTATATTTGTAGTTGTTGAGGTGTTTTTCTTTTGTTGTTAAGTCAGTTGGCTTAACTGGCTTGGTGGACCTTGAGCTGAAAGACCAGGACCAATACTAGTTCTGCCTCGTGTCGTTTTTAAAAGTTCACCAGCAGTTTTACCTGGGTAGTTGTATCCTTCTGTGACTTTGAAATACTTGCCTTTCATTTGCTATTGGGGGTGGGTGTATGACTTGAAGAAAGAATGAAAATATTTGAAGTTTGCTTAGATTGGTTTATCAGCTGATTACAAAATTAGGTCACCCTGGGGTAACTTTTGTTTAAATGCAAAAACCAAACATGCCTAGTTATATCCTGTTATATGGAATACAGTAGAGAAGAGGAGCACACATTTAAGGGGGAGCAATAGGTTATTTTCTACCTAATGGTTTAATTGCCTAGCTGTTTGGGGATGAAACAAGTAGCTTCTTTTTTACAGTGTATTTTTGGTTCTATTGCTTAGCCACACTCTTCCAGGGTGAGAGTCCTTGATTTTACCATTGTCTCTGTCTCTGAACATATAGCTTTACTTCACATACTCTTTTGGAGAAAGGAGAAGTTTTCTTTGGTAACTAAGTTTAAAACTTGACATAGGATTTGGGTTTGTAGTAGGCAGAATGACCACCACCACCACCCCCAAGATGTCCAAACTCTAATTCCCAGAATCTGTAAATATGTTACTTGGTAAAAGGGACTTTGCAGATGTAGTTAAATACCTTAAAATAGGAAGATCATCCTGGATTTAGTGGGTAGGCCCAATCTAATCACATGAGCCCTTAAAAGCAGAGAACTTTCTCCAGCTGGGAGTCGAGAGAGATGGGGCAGAAGGGGAAATCAGAATCGAATCATGAGAGGGACTCCATTTGCTGTTGCTAGAGGGGGCCACATGGAAAGCATGAGAAGGAATGCGGGGAGCCTCTAGTAGCAAAGACCAGCCCCGGCTGACAGCCAGCAAGGAAATGGAGACCTCAGTCCTACAACCACGAGGAACTGAATTTGGCCAACAACCTGAATGAGCTTGAAAGTGGATTCTTCCCCAGTTTCCCGCAAGGATAACACCTTGATTTTGGCCTTGTGAGACCCTAAGCAGAAGACCTAGCCAAGCCCACCCAACTTCTGAACTACAGAAACTGTGAGACAATAAATTTCTATTGTTTTAAAGCCACTACGTTTGTGGTTTTGTTATGGCAGCGATAGAACACTAGTGTAGATTTTGGTGCCAAGAGTGGGGTACTGTTACCTAAAAATGTGAAAGCGGCAGTAGAAGAGGCCAGCAAATTTTTGAGGAGCATAATAGAAAAGACCTAGAACAGATCATTAGTAGAAGTAGTGAGGGCTGAGGTGGAAGTGAGGTGTGCATTGGAAACTGGAGGAAAGAGGATCTTTGTTACATAGTGGCAAATAAGCTTAGAATTGTGACCTGTGGTCAGGTGGAAAAGAATACTTATAAGTGATGAACTTGGATATTTAGCTGAGATTTCCAAGCAAAGTATTGAAGGTACAGCCTGGTTTATTTGTGGGGTGTGAGTCTCAGTGAGCTCATGTGAAATTCATGTGAAGCCCACTAGGTTCTTGAGCGTTTTATACTAGCAAAAACAGTGCCAGCTTGGATTGAAAAACACAAAGTAGTAAATTAAAGAGTGCTCTCAACCCACCCCCCCAACCCCCACCCCCAGTTATACTGGTAGGAAGCAGGCTGGTAAAAAAAACTACTTAGATGTGAATGTGCTCCTTTTCATTAAAAAGAAGAATGACTCAGAGGGTGGAACCAAGAGCCCGAAGAGGTGGAGTCGAAGGCTGCAGAAGAGTTTACCCTGGCTTTGAAATGGAATGGAGTTTGCCCACATTTTGAAACTGCTTTGGACCGATGGATCTGCTTTTTCTTATATTTTCCCTACTTTCTTTTATATTTTTCCTGTTTGAACTAGAATGTCTATAAGTTGCCTTATGCTGGTCTCACCGTCGTATGTTGGGAACAGATAACTTTTTTTTTTCCCCTAGGAATTGTGCTCCAGGGGTTGCACTTAATGTATTACAACCAGAGCTTCATCCACATTTGATTTAGATGGTGAGATTTGGGAGTTTTGAATTGATGTGCTTTAGATGAGATTTTTGGACTTTGAGTTGGACTTTAATGGAATGAGACCTTAGGATAGAATGGATATATTTGCATTTGGGAGAGATATGAGTCGTTGGAGCCCATAGGGTGGACTGTGTTAGGTAGAATGATCCCCCAAAGATATATGTGCCCTAACCTCTGGAATCTGAATTTGTTACTGTTTTGTGGCAAAAGGGACTTTGCAGATGTAACTGTGGTTTAAGGATCCTAAGATAGGAATATTATCCTGGATTTTCTGGGTAGGTCCAGTCTATGCACATGAAAGCAGAGAACTTTATCCAACTGGAGTTAGATTTGAAGCAGGAGAGGGTCTCACCCTGCCATTACTGGAGGGGACCACGTGGAAAGCACAAGAAGGAGTGCTGGCAGCCCCAGCTGACAGCCGGCAAGGAAATGGGAATCTCAGCCGTACATCCGCAAGGAACCACATTCAGCCAACAATCTGAATGAGCTTGAAAGCAGATTCTCCACCCCGGAATTTCCACAAAGGAACACAGCCCTATGGACACCTTGATTTTTGGCCTTGCAGGACCATAAGTAGAGGATCCAGCCAAGCCTACCTCACTTCTAGCCTATAGAAACTGTAAGATAATAAATTGTGTTGTTTTATGTTTGCGGTAGTTTGTTACAGCAACAATAGAAAACCAATTAGAAAATTTAAAAATTTTAAGAAAAAGAAAACTAATTAGAGGGGTTTTGCTGATTTTATTTAAAAATCTTTGGGGGATTATTTTCTAGAGAAAAAAGGCAGCAAAGATTTTCTGTAGTGATTTGGTTCTGGAAGACTTCACAGAATAATGGTGTTGAGTGGAACCTAGGCCTCTTCCCTAGATGTTTAAGCATCCTGTTACTGTCATTAGATGCAATTTGAAGGGGCTAAATGACCAGCTCAGTAAAGCGTAGATTCTAGAGCTCTAGGCCATTCTGGTAGAATTTCTATAAATTGATAATTCTTCCATGCCTATAATAAACGTCTTGGATAATTCCTTCATTCATTTTTATCGGCTGAATAAGGCATTGAGTTTATTTGACAACCCTTTATAGACTTAATTCCTGTTTTTTAGAAGAGATGGAAATGAGTGATTATTTTTTATGAATGGATAACCACTACTATATACAGTAGTCTGTCTGGTCTTTCATACCTCCCGCCCCAACCCAAAGTTGTTGTAAGGTCTTTTCTCCCTGTCATTGTCATTTGAGGTTAATAAGATTTGGGTGTATAACTAAATCACTTTGCTGTACACCTGAAACTATTACAATATTGTAAATCAACTATACTTCAATTTCTAAAAAAGCCAATACAGTTTAAAAAAAGAATAAACTTTGGGGATCATAATTGCAGAATAGAGTTCTAGTTTTTAAGAAAGGCTTTTTTGTTGTTTATCTGTATGTTATTGATTAGATTCATAAAATGTGGACTCTCAACTTGAGTGAAGGGAACTTCAGAGGATGGAGGAAATAAGGCAGTTTCTCTTTGAGTTAGTTACCTGAATAGAAGCATGATTACAGAATTAGAGCATTTCAGGGTACGAAGGACTTTTGTGATTATCTGTTTGACTTTTAGGTTTAGAGTAAAAGAAATTGGGCCACATGAAGGTTAAGTGACTAAACCAAGTATCTCAGCCCTACACCTGGCCTAGAATCCTGGTCCAGGCAATGGGGATTCATGGCTTTTAAACTATATTCCCTGTGTACCCCTGCCTTGTCCTTTTTTTAGATTTTACTGTAGCTTATCTCTCTGTGCCTCAGTTTCCTCATGAGGGTCATTGTGAAGATTAGTTGAGATAATGCACGTAACACATTTAGCATAGTACCTAACACAGTTAAATGCCCAAAAGATGTTCACTGTTATAACATTTATGATAATTGTTTTGACAACTGTATGACAGCTTTTACATAAATATTACAGTACAATTTATACAAGTTCAGAAACTGAGAATGATATGATTTGGCATTGGATTAGGTAAGGACTTAGTGTTTTAAGGTAATGCTTGTGATACTTGGTTTAAAATGAGAAACTGGATTTGATCCTTGGTCTATCACTATTCATTGGGTGACTTGGGCCAAGTTTGTTTCACAAGGGTGTTAGTGTGTTCATACACCTAAATTTCTTTGAACTCCTAAGATGGATAATTTCGAAAGAGTACTATATCATTTAGTTGTTTCTTATTAGAGAGAAATCTAGGTCAGCTAGCTTTTCAAATGAAGAAATTCCTCTAGGATTATTAAGAAAAGGAACTGCTGTCATTTGTCATTGTAACAAATATTTACATTGGGTTATAGACAACTGGTAGTTTTTCTTAAATATTTGGTATGATCCAGGGTAGATTGCAGCTGACCAATTTGTTGACCAAACTTTTTTTCCTTTACATTATAGAAATCAAAGACTGAGTCTTTTTTTTTTTTTTTTTTTGCGGTACTCGGGCCTCTCACTGTTGTGGCCTCTCCCGTTGCGGAGCACAGGCTCCTGACGCACAGGCTCAGTGGCCATGGCTCACGGGCCCAGCCACTCCACGGCATCTTCCCGGACCAGGGCACAAACCCGTGTCCCCTGCATCGGCAGGCGGACTCTCAACCACTGCGCCACCAGGGAAGCCCAAAGACTGAGTCTTTTTAAAAGTTTAAGGTGAAAGAATTAACAGTATTATACTAGGAGTGAGATTTCACTGGTTTCTACAAATTCTGTGTCTTTCAGCCTTAGACATAAGAAGTGTTCTTAGTAATGGTTACTTACTGTCGTGGGCAAGCTTTTTTTACATTAATGATGATAGTGTTTTCTTGCATAGAAAATATGTGTCATCTGAAGTGAGGGTTTTAGGGTTAAATACCAGGGTACACTTAGAATAATGTTTTATAATTTTATGTGTCACATCTTAAATGCCTTTATATTGGCCACTTTTTTCTTTTCATACTTTCTGGTCTTGTGGATTTTCTGACAGGTTTTTATTAGCTGAAACATTTTAATCTGCTTGGGAAAGTGAACACTTGAAATTTTTCTGAAGTTATGACTAATGCACTAATGGGCATTTCTCAATTTAGCTAGCTCATTAATATTATATAATTTTTAAGAAAGCAACCTTGTTAAAAATGAATGTGTAAATTATTTTCCTAAAAATTTAATCATGTCATATCAGAAAGTACAAACTAGCCATTTGGCTTTATTGAATTTATAACCAGTTTTAAACAATGTTACTCTTTCAACAAGCCCTGAGTTCTTGCTACATTTCAGGTAGGTGCTGTGCTGAGGCTAAATTATCCCAGACATTGTAAATTTGTCCAGTGACATTTTGTAATAACGCATCATTCCATAACTTAGTAGCTTTCTGGAGTGTTTTCTTATGAAAACGCCTTTGGCTTTGTATCTTAGGTATAGTTTCTGAAACAGCTGCAGAAATTTGGTGGGCAGTGGATTGAGAATTCCTCATTCTGAATGGAATTCTTTAACAGATTACTGGGAGGACTGGGGGAAGGAGGCAGCAGGATAGTTGGAAAGAGCTCCAGCTTTGGAGTGAGATAGACCAAGTTTGGGTTAAGTAACCAAGGTTATTTAACTTACTCTTAAGCCTGGATTTTGTTATCTCTGCAGTTAGGATAACAACTACCTTGGGCACAACTTTTTTTTTTTTTTTTTTTTTTTGCGGTACGCTGGCCTCCCCCTGTTGTGGCCTCTCCTGTTGTGGAGCACAGGCTCCGGACGCGCAGGCTCAGCAGCCATGGCTCACGGGCCCAGCCGCAGCATGCAGGATCTTCCCGGACCGGGGCACGAACCCGTGTCCCCTGCATCGGCAGGCAGACTCTCAGCCACTGCGCCACCAGGGAAGCCCGGCACAACTTATTTATTAGCCTTCTGTTTCTTCATCTGTAAAATGGGGGTCAGTACTTACCTCAGAATATTCTTGTGAGGATTAATAGCTAAAGTGCCAGCTAATGTTATCTCAGGGTAACTCTGAGGATTAAAGGAGATAATTTATAAAATGCCAGGTGCCTTTCCTTTCCCTGTCAGTGAAGACAGTGTGTTCATTGCCAGTGCTGCTACACTTTACTCTATTTTCATTTTTTGCTGCCAGGAGTTCTTATTTTTCAGTGAGGCCTTTTGACCTGTACTTCTGTTTCTGGTGTGGCCTGCTGGGTGGGTGAGGTACTGAATTGCTGCAGCTTAGGGGTGGGTCAGTATGTAACTCATGCCCAGTGTAGATTGCCTCAGTTACTCACCTTCAGTGTGCATTGCCAAAGTGGTTATCTAGTCTTGGTGAATCTAGGGTTCTCTTGCTTCTAGAGAGAGAAGTGAATCTTCCCATCGCAGACTTGGGGGAAGTTCAAGCTTTGCTCACCTATAGACTTGTGAACCTGGGATCAGAGGCCTTATTCCCAGTGGTTCTTTGATCACAGTTTGGGAATTAACTTTTGTATTGTGTGTTTGGAGGAGAACTTTTTCGTGCATTAACATGTTCTCTGTGTCTTGCTCTCTCAGGTAATCCACTAACTTGCTTTCTTTGCTCTGTATTCTTAAATCATACATATACTGCTTAGGCAGAGCAGGAACCTGTCTTTATCAGTACTTTACAGTACTCTGTATTTATGACTCTATAGAATGAATACAAATAGCCATCTGCCTTGGGAGTTGTTCTTTCATCTTTTCAAACGTGATTTTGTATACCACTGTGACCTGGTGGCCAGCCCATTCAGATAGGAGAATAATGAAGACTCCAGATTGTTGAAACTCATATCCCTCACGCCTCACCTTGCCTCCAGATTTAAAGCAATCCATTTCCTTGTCATGTTACAAAGGTAAGCTGTTGTTGAATCAGTGTGCAGAATTGGGGAAATAGTGTTGAATTAGTGAAAATAACCTATTTAGTCTTTGAAACCTAACATTTGACTTGAGTTCAAATCTGGCCTCTGCCACTTAGTATCCTTGTGACTTTTGGCAGGTTATTTAACCTCTGAATCTATGTTTATTTCTAAAAAGAGAATCTACATCTCATACCATATCTGGTTTATAAGAGGCATTCAAATGATAGTTATTACATACATAGATGGATTCTACTTTAGATTGCTCTAGGTCGCAAATGAATCTTTTTTTTTCCAGAGGGTTGTGGCCAGTGGAATAAAGTTTCAGATTGTGACTTTATTTCGCTCGTGTTGCCTGGTAAAAAGATACACAGATGATAGCTTCTTTGCCCATCGTTTATTATATTTTGTATTATTGGAGACTACTGTACTTCAAACTAATGTCAAGTGTTTGAGATATAACTGTTAATTCAAATCAAACTGCTTGGGTTTTTTTGTTTTTTGTGTGTATTGAAGTGTAGTTGATTTACAGTGTTTCAGGTGTACAGTAAAGTGATTCAGATATATATATATAATATAATATTTATTTATATATAATTTTTTTCATATTCTTTACCATGCTTAGGTTTTCTTATAATTCTTCCCTTCACTGGAAGACCTCCCACTGTTGCTATGTTATTTATGTAACACTGACACTTTGATTCCTTTTCTGGCTTAAAGGTGGAGAAATGAAATTCACACAGAAGGCCCAAATGCTAATGTTTTTTTGTGATTACGTACTTGCTGGTTTGTTTTATGGAAATGCTTGAGTGTATTGTCTTTAAAGCAAGAAGCCTGTAAGTTTTGCAGATGGGAATAAAAATAAGGCCCAGTGATATATTAAGATTATAACATCTTGAAAATCCTGCAGGGTTATGCAAGCAGTAACTTGATAACTTCATGAAGTTATCGGGTGTTATTGTGAATATTTATATTCTGAATTCAGACCCTTAACAGGGCCCGAAAAAACTTATACTGTTGGCTTTGAACAGGTAGTTTTCTTGCTTATTCAATGTGCACTTGGAGTCTTGGGATTTGAGGGTTGGATTGGGTATGGGGAACTGTCAAGGAGCTAATTGTTAACCTTTTTGGCCTGTGTATTTTTCCCCAATTAAAAAAAAACTATTTATATGGCGTTAGTTTGATAAAGTAGAGGAAAAAAGATAGCTTCATTTAATCTTACATTCATTTTCCCCACTAATCTATTTTCTTTTGATTTATTTCAAGCTATAGGGTTAGGAGGTTTAGGTTGTTTTTTGTTTTCTTGTGCCAATGACCTCCAAATAGATGATCTCCCAGAAGGAATGGTAGTATATTAGTGAACTATACTTGAAAACTGCAAAAGGTGATTGCTTATCTCTTGAAGTAAAAGGGAGCTATGAAATAATAATAGTTTTCTCAGCCTACTTGCATGGATTTTGACTATTGAGCTTACGATCTCTTTAGGTTAATTAAATCAGAATTTTCCAGCCAATGGACTATATCAGGGAGAGTTACAGAAGTGCTGAGATTCTGGTCCCCTCAGCCTTCTGGCCATTTGTGCAGGGTACAGGGCCTCCAAGCCAATGATCTTAGGTCCAAAGGTCTTGATCCTTTATCCAAGTCTGCCATATAAATATTTTCTCTTTGTGTTTTGACTTTTTAAAAGCTGTAAGCCCTAATTCAGAAAGTTCAGTAATTGAGTATCTTAACAGTTTTAAGACTCTAGGGGATTCCAATCTTAAAGTAGTCTTGGCTTTACGTTTAGAAAAAACCATTTTAAAGTCTCTGACCCTCAAGCAGTTCTCTTTCCATGTATATTTCAGGGGATATACTTTATTTATTTATTTATTTATTTATTTTAAAAAGTTTATTTATTTTTGACTGTGTTGGGTCTTCACTGCTGTGCGTGGGCTTTCCCTAGTTGCGGCGAGCGGGGGCTACTCTTTGTTGCGGTGCACAGGCTTCTCACTGTGGTGGCTTCTCTTGTTGTGGAGCACGGGCTCTAGGCACACGGACTTCAGCAGTTGCAGCACGTGGGCTTCAGTTGTTGTGGCTCGCAGGCTCTAGAGCGCAGGCTCAGTAGTTGTGGCTCACGGGCTTGGTTGCTCCGCGGCATGTGGGATCTTCCCGGACCAGGGCTCGAACCCATGTCCCCTGCATTGGCATGCGGACTCTTAACCACTGCGCCACCAGAGAAGCCCTCGGGATATACTTTAAAGTGTAAGACTAAACGATTAAAGTTTGGACACTTGTAAAGAAATTCAATTTCTTATTTTTTTAAGCAGTAATGGAAGGCAAAACTGAAGTTCCCTTGTGTAAAACTGGTGTCCTCACCTGACTGAATGCCACTGTATCTTTTCTGAAGCTGACATTTTGTTAATCATTCATCAAGCATGGGTCTCATGCTGGAATATAAATTGAAGCCTAAGATACATTGTCTTCCTCTCTTCCTTCAGGAAAAAATGGGATATGCGTAACTCGAGAAATTTAATTGTTTAGTATTTATGTAAATTATTGAGTTAACCTTTTTTTTTTTTTTTTTTTGCTGCTTGCCTTGAGTGATCTTAGTTCCCTGACCAGGGATCCAACCCGTGCCCCCTGCAGTGGAAGCACGGAGTCCTAACCACTGGACCGCCAAGGAATTCCCATCAAGTTAACCTTTTAAAATTGATATTTTGCAGTGTGAAAAATGTACCTTTCCTTTTGTCTAATTCAGCAATTCTTAATTTTCCTGGGTTTACAGATTTCTCTGAGCCTGTAATGAAAGCTCTGATCTTTTCTTCAAAAAAATGTACCTGCACAACGCTACTTTGTATATACTTTAGGGAGTTAATGGACCTCTGATCCCATTGATAAACTCCATTTTGAAATAATTTGTATGGTCCAAATAACAGTTTCCCCTTTTTATTATTTTTAATACAGTAACACTTGCGTGACTTATTTGTCACAGTATTCTTTTTTTTAATTGAAGTGTAGTTGATTTACAACGCTGTGCCAATCTCTGCTGTACAGCAAAGTGACTCAGTTATACACATACATCCATTATTTTTCAGATATTCTTTTCCATTATGGTTTATCCCAGGAGATTGGATATAGTTGCCTGTGCTATACAGTAGGACCTTGTTGTTTATCCATTCTAAGTGAATAGGTTGTGTCTACCAACCCCAAATTCCCAGTCCATTCCTCTCCCTCTCCCCCCTGGCAACCACAAGTCTGATCTCTATGTCTGTGAGTCTGTTTCTGTTTTGTAGGTAGGTTCATTTGCACCATATTTTAGATGCCACATATAAGTGATAACATATGGTATTTGTCTTTCCTCTCTCTGACTTACTGCACTTACTATGATAACTGCACTCTAGTTGCATCCATGTTGCTGCAAATGGCATTATTTTGTCATTTTTTTATGGCTGAGTAGTATTTCATTGTATATATGTACCACATCTTCTTTATTCATTCATCTGTCAATGGACATTTAGGTTGTTTCCATGTTTTGGCTATTGTGAATCGTGCTGCTGTGAACATAGGGATGCATGTATCTTTTTGAATTATAATTTTGTCTCGGTATATGCCCAGGAGTGGGACTGCTAGATCATTCTATTTTTAGTTTTCTGAGGAACCTTCATACTGTTCTCCATAGTGGGTGTACCACCTTACATTCCTACCAACAGTGTAGGAGGGTTCCCTTTTCTCCACACCCTCTCTAGCATTTGTTATTTGTAGACTTTTTAACGATGGCCATTCTGACTGATGTGAGATGGTACCTCATTGTAGTTTTGATTTACATTTCTCTAATAGTGATTTTGAGCATCTTTTCATGTGCCTCCTGGCCATCTGTATGTCGTCTTTGGAGAAATGTCTGTTAAGGTCTTCTGCCCATTTTTCGGTTGTTTTTTGTTATTGAGTTATATGAGCTGTTTGTATATTTTAGAAATTAAGCCCTTGTCGGTTGCATCATTTGCAGATATTTTCTCCTAGACTGTAAGGTGTCTTTTCATTGTTGTTGTTTGTTTGTTTGTTTGTTTATGGTTTCCTTTGCTGTGTAAAAGCTTGTAAGTTTGATTAGATCCCATTTGTTTATTTTTGTTTTTATTTCTGTTGCCTTAGGAGACTGACCTAAGAAAACATTGGTATGACTTATGTCAGAGGGTTTTGCCCATGCTCTCT
Organism: Tursiops truncatus; assembly: GCF_011762595.2. Lineage (NCBI taxonomy): Eukaryota > Metazoa > Chordata > Mammalia > Artiodactyla > Delphinidae > Tursiops > Tursiops truncatus. The sequence goes on from NC_047048.1 coordinate 59,171,781, forward strand.
TCTAGGAGTTTTATGGTGTCATGTCTTAGTCTTTAAGCCATTTTGAGTTTATTTTTGTGTATGGTGTGAGGGTGTGTTCTAACTTCAGTGGTTTACATTGCAGCTGTCCAACTTTCCCAGCACCACTTGCTGAAGAGACTGTCTTTTTCGCATTTTATATTCTTGCCTCCTTTGTCAAAGATTAATTGACTGTAGGTCTGTGGATTTATTTCTGGGCTCTCTGTTCTCTTCCACTGATCTGTGTGTCTGTTTTTATACCGATAGGACACTGTTTTGATTACTGTAGCTTTGTAGTATTGTCTGAGGTCTGGGAGAGTTATACCTCCTACTTTGTTTTTGTTCCTCAGGTGTCACAGTATTCTTTCAACAAATATTTCTGAACGGTATTCTATGTCAACTTCTGTGGTAGATTCCTCAGGATACAAAGGCACTATTCTCTACTTTTGGAGCTTTGTTTAGCTAGGGCAACAGATGTGTAAACAGTACAGTGACACTGCTAGATGGAAAAGGTAAGCAAAGTGTGCTGTTGGAGTACAGAGGAGGGGTCTTGGTCATTAGAAATTTTCTGTAAATCTGTGGTTAGGTCTGTATTTCTTAATTGGCAAAAAACATACTGCAAAGTACTCCAAGGTGTTTTTTGTTAAGTTCTAACTGGACTAGTAATGAAAACTAAATCAAGGAGCAAATGGTGTTAAGTTGAGAGCTTAAACCGGCTTTTGCTGTTGCATCTGATAATGCTGAATGTCTTCTTTGCCCATATTTTTCCCCAGTTACCTTTTTAAAATATATCACTTTTAATTTACTTATATATTTATAAATTTATATATTTAGTATAGAGCAGGGATTGCTAACTGAAATACCTGCAGGAGTCGAGCCAGTAAGATAAATGTATAGAGTTGTCCAGGTTTACCTGTGGCATCTTCCAGTAGGTTGGTTTTAGAGCCCATTGTTGGATAATCACCGTTAGCAGATCCAAGTGATTTTGTCAGTGCAGGAATGCAGAATCATTGTTACCAGAAAGACAGATCTTTCTCCTTCCTTCTTAAGAGAAACTGAAGGTTGATTTGTTTTTTAATGTTGGCAACCAAGTCACACTTAGAAATATTTATTATGAAAATCTTTAACAAATAATTGAACTTAATATCTGATTCACTTTTTAAAAACACTGTGGAAAACTTGCACAAGAATGTTCATAGCAGCATTATTCATAATGGCCATAAAGTGGAAACAAATGTCCATCAACTGATGAATGGATGAACAAAATGTGGTATATCCTTACAGTGGATTCAACCATAAAAAGGAATGAACTACTGTAAAGCTACGTCATGGATGAACCTTGAAAACATGCTAAATGAAAGAAGCCAGATACACAAGGATACATATTGTGTGATTCTGTTTTTATGAAGTGTCCAGGATAGGCAAATCTATAGAGACAGAAAGCAGATTAGTGGTTCTTAAGAGGTGAGGGGGTATTAGGAGTGACTGCTATGGGATATTCATTTTCTTTGGAGGTGAAGGTAATGTTCTGGAATCATACGGTAGTGATGGTTGCATGCTACAAACATACTAAAAACCACTGAATTGTACACTTTAAAATGATGGATGTGATGTTGTGTGGATTTTATCTGTTTTAAAAATTGGAAGAAAAAATACTGTGTGAGCCAAATAGGACATATATGTTTGCTATAAAGCAGAACGAATAGGCTGTGAATCTAGACAGAATATTTTAAAATCACCACCTCATTGTGACACTGTAAAAATTGCTCAGATTCACCTTATGTAAAATGGGAAAGGTATTACCTAGGTCTTAGACTTGTTAGGTTTAAAAGTGATAAATATAAATCCCAAGGAGTAGTATAGGCATAGGCGTTCACATTTCTTTAGAATTGGGAGCTGGAAAATGTTTGCTGCCCTCTGTTCCAGCCTATTTGTTGTTGGCAAGTCTAGGACAACCCACCCTATTAATTATTGTTTATTGATCACCTGCAGGGAGTATCTCCTGGGTAACCTATCTCCATGATAGTAAAGGAGGGAGAGGGAGAGGATATTACACCTTATATTCTGCAGTTTCCTCACTGTAATCAGATAGGTTAAATGACAGATCCAAGGTCATATTTGGTCCTAGTGGCTCCAGTGTTCCTGTTCTTTTAAATGCAAGGTTCACATTTTTCAGTTATAGAGTACTGAACTGTTTCTGTAGCTCTATCAAGGATTGTACGGCACTGTGTTCATCACCTGGGTAAAATGCATGGCCTCATAAAACTTGTGGTTCCAAAGAAACATCTCTCACACATACTGACTGTCTTCACATCTCATTGGGAAGTGATAGTATGACTGTTATGTGATAAAATTTACATGCAAGACCAAAGAGCATCTTTAAAATTGGCTGCACATCAAATATCCATTATACCTGTACAGCCAAACTGCTTTTCTCAGTTCTGAACAGGAGCAGGTCCGTATGCAAGGAAATTTGATTTTTGCCAAAATATTGTCTATTACTGTCTTAATATAAGTTCATCAAACATTTATGGAATATATCAACATGCTTAGGCACTGTGATAAACACAGGGTATATACCAAGAGAAATAAACCATGGTTCAGGTCCTTGAATTGATAGTTTAATGAGTGAGAAGTATGTAAACAAAACACATGTGATAATGTAATGATTATATAGGGGTGCTTTGGCACCATAGAGGAAGTATTTTGGTTCATTTTGGAGAGTTGTGGAAGGCTTCATTGTGGACGTAAAAGTTGCTGATTCTTGAAGGGTGAGTAGGATTTCCCCTAGCAAGCTGTATTGTGGAGGGCATAAAGTATAATGGCACAGAAAAGGCGGAGGGAGCATGTTCAGTACTCATTTGCTTAACATTTTTAAAAGTTTTAAACTTTTTACAAAGTGTTATGGAAATACTAAGCTGTGCAGTAGGAAGACATTAGGATAGAATGGAGGTTGAAAACTGATAGCCAGTTACAATACTGATTGAAATGGAAATGGCTAAATATTCAGGATTTGCATTTCCTCTTGTATCAGTTTTCCTAAGTCTTTTTCCTCTAAGTATTTCAGATATGTTCTTCATGTTATCCTATGTTTTAGGATACAGCATATGATAGGATTTTCCCCTTTTTTTAATTTTATTTTTTAAATCGGTATACAGTAAAATTGATTCCTTTTTGTGTGTACAGTTCTATAAATTTTGACACACAGAGAGTCAAGTAACCACCATCACAACAAGGGGACAGAACAGTTATTATCACCTCCCTCATATTACCCAGCCTCCCACCCCTATTCTCTGGCAAATTTTGTTCTATTCTGTTCTGTTCTCAGTTACTATAGTTTTATCTTTTCACAAATGTTATATAAATGGAATCAAGCAATATATAATATTTTGAAACTGGGTTCTTTCACTCAGTATTGCTTTTGAGATTCATCAGAGCTGTGTGTATCAGTGGTTAGTTCCTTTTCATTGTTGAGTAGAATTCCATTGTATGGATGGACCACAGTTTGCTTATCCATTTAAGATTCTTTGGTGATTATGAACAAAGCTGCTGTAAATCTACATGTATAGGCTTTTATGAACATAGTGAGTGGGGCTTCTGGGTTACGTGAAAATCTTTAACTTCCTAAGAAATTGCCAAACTGTTTCCAGAAGGGCTTTGTTATACTATTTTGCATTCCTACTAGCAATGTAAGATCTCTCTAGTACCTAGTATTGTTCACATTTAACTTTTAATTTGAAATAATTTCAGATTTACAGAAGAGCTGCAAAGATAGAATCCTCATATACCCTTCACCCAGCTTCCCCTAATGTTAACGTATCACATAACCATGACACTTTATTAAAACTTAGAAATTAACACTGATACAGTACTATTAACTAAACTGTGGACTTTATTTGGATTTTACCAGTTATGTCCTTTTTCTGTTCCAGGATCCAGTCCAAGATACCAAATTACATTTAGTTGTTTTGTCTCCTCTAGTCTGTGACAGTTTCTCAGTCTTTCCTTGATTTTCAAAACTTTGACAGTTTTGGAGAAGACTGGTGAGATTTGTAGAATGTCCTTCAATTTAGGTTCTAATCTTTTTCTAATCTCTAATCATGATTAGATTATGGTTATGGCTTTTTGAGAATGCCACAGAGGTGATGTGCTCTTCTCATTACGTATTTAGGGTATATGATATTAACATAACCTATCTTTAGTGATGTTTAGATAGTGTCTACCAGGTTTCTGCACTGTAGAGTTGCTATTTCTCCCTTTCCATACTTATTCATTGGAAGGGCTTTTCTAAGTCCAACCCACCTTCAAGAGAAGGAACATTAAGCTCCACCTCCTCGAGGGAGGCATACCAAATAATTTGTGGACATATGTTAAAACCATCATAGTAGTTAGTGAGTATCCTGGAGGAGATACTTAGAGGCTATGCAAATATCCTGTTCTCTTAAAAATTTTACTGACCAATTTTAGCATCAGTCGTGGATCTTGCCTGTGGCAATTACTGTGCTGATCTAATGGTAATTTTCTATTTCTTTTTTTCTTTCTACATGTGTAAGTTGAATTCTTGTGTAAGGAAGATTTTTTTAATTTATTAAATCATTTATTTATATAGTGTGGACTCATGGATGTTTATTTTATTCTTTGGGGTTGCTATCTAATACTGTCATTATATTTTATTCAAATTGTTCAAGCTTTTGCACTTGGAACTCTTTCAGGTTGGCTCTCATGTCCCTTTGACTACAAGATTTGCCAGGCTATCTTATATTTTCCCTGCCTCGATCCTAGAATCAGCCATTTCTCTAAAGAGCCCTCCTTCCTTTTATTGGATAAAGGTATTGAGAAACCAATGTTTGGACACTAGTTATTCTTATTGCTACTCACTGACACTACTTCTAGGTGCTCTTAGTGGACAGAGCTAGGAATTTGCATCCAGAAATGTCTGCTGTTCGTGGTGCACAGTTCTATGGATTCTAACAATACTTAGAGTAATAAATCCACCTTGCAGTATTAAACAGAACAGTTGTATTTCCATGTGTCAATCACTCATGTTCTGTCTTCATAGTTCTGCCTTTTTCAGTATGTCATATAAATGGAAGCACACAATATCTAGCATTTTGGATCTGGCTCCTTAACAAAATATATTTAAGATTCATCCATGTTGTTGTACAAATCAATAGTTTGTTTCCCATTGTATGATTATACCACCATTTATTTATCCATTCACCTGTTGGACATCTTGGTTGTTTCCGTTTTTTTGCGATTATGAATAAAGCTGCTGCCAACATTTGCATACAGGTTTTTGTGTGAACATAGATTTTCAGTTCACTTGAGTAAATCCCTAGGAGTGGGAATGCTGAGTTACATGGTGTTTATTTAGCTTTATAATCAGTGGACAAATTTTTCCAAGATTGCCATACCATGTTGCATTTTCATCAAGAATGAATGAGTTTCTGTTGCTCCGAATTAGTTTCTGTTACATCCTCACCAGCTTTTGGTGTCGTCAATTTTTTTTAAGCCACTTTAATAACCCTGTAGTGGATCTCATTTTAATTTGATCTTTTGTGAAGTGTCTGTTCAGATCTTTTGCTGGTTTTTTGTTTGTTTGTTTGTTTGTTTGGCGGTACGTGGGCCTCTCACTGTTGTGGCTTCTCCCGTTGCGGAGCACAGGCTCAGCGGCCATGGCTCACGGGGCGTAGCCGCTCCGCGGCATGTGGGATCTTCCCGGACCGGGGCACGAACCCGTGTCCCCTGCATCGGCAGGCGGACTCTCAACCACTGCGCCACCAGGGAAGCCCCCTTTTGCTTGTTTTTTAATTGGAGTGTTTTCTTATTGTTGAGTTCTTTGTATTTCATACATGCAAGTCCTTTATCAGGTATGTGATTTGCAAATATATTCTATCTGTGGCAGTTTTTTCATTCTGTTCACAGTGTCTTTTACAGAGCAGAAATGTTTTAGTGTTGATGAGGTCCAATTTTTCAGGTTTTACTTTTATGGATTGTGCTTTTGGTGTCATGTAAAGAACTCTGCCTAATCTCAAATCACAAGATTTTCTTATAAAGGTTTGATCATTTTACATTTAGATCCACAATCCATTATGAGTTGTTTTTTTAATAAGGTGTGAGGTTTAGATTGAAGGTCGTGATTTTGTATATGGATGTCCAAGTTTCCCAAGACTATTTACAGAAAAGATTATCCTTTCTTCTTTGAACTGCTTTTCCACCTTTGTCAAAAATCATTTGGCCATATTTGTGTGGGTCTATTTCTATACCTCATTCTGCTCTATTGATTTATGTTTTATCCCTTTGCTAATGACACAGTTTTAAAAACTGTAAGCTTTGCAATAAATAACTTAAAATTAGATCATATGATTCCTTTAGCTTTATTTTTCTTTTTCAAGACTGGTTTGGTTATTCTGGTTCATTTGGATTTCTTTTTTAATCCAGTCTGACAGTCTTTTGTCTTTTACCAGAATGATTTATTTCATTTATATTTAATATAATTAGTCATATTTGTGTAACTTTTTCTCTGTTTCTTGTGTTCTGGGTTTTTTTCTTCTTTTTTCTTACCTTTTTTTGGATTCTTCTTATTCCATTCCCCCCCACCGCCAATCTTTCTAGTTTGGAAATACATGGTATTTTTGTTCTATCAGTAAGATACCATCGTAAATATTGTAACTTGGAGCCATAACTTATCAAAGATGTTTTTTTGAACTTTTCCATAAATTTTGCTCTTCATTTTCTCTTTCAAGTCAAACCTTCCAAATGGGGTTATTGTTCCTTATTTTCTTTCTTTAGAGATATTTACTGGATGTAGAATTTTTTTTTTTTTTTTTTTTGCGGTACGCAGGCCTCTCGCTGTTGTGGCCTCTCCCATTGCGAAGTACAGGCTCCGGACGCGCAGGCTCAGCGGCCATGGCTCACGGGCCCAGCCGCTGCATGGCATGTGGGATCCTCCCGGACCAGGGCACGAACCCGCGTCGCCTGAATCGGCAGGCGGACTCTCAACCACTGCGCCACCAGGGAAGCCCGTGGATGTAGAATTTTAATGTGGCGGGTTTTTCCCTCAGCACACTATAGGTATTAAACTGTCTTGGCTTCATTGTTGCTTTTGGAGAAAACTGTTCTAATGTTGCTTCTTTGAATGCAGTCTGTCTTCTCTGCTTGCTTTTCAAATTTCTCTTTATCTTCAGTTTTTCTTCTATTTTATTGCATGATTAGTTGTGATTTCTTTTTATTGATCTTGTTTGGTATTTGTTGGCTTCTGGAATGTGATTGTATCTAATTGCTTCTGGGACTTTCTCAACTTAACCTCTTCAACTATTGCCTCTGCCCTGTCCCATTTTCTCCTTTTCTTCTAGTTCCAATTAAAAGTATATCAGACCACTTCACAGTATTATTCTTCTCTTATTTTTTCATAGTTTTGACCTTTCTGCTACACTGTGGATAATTTCTAGCCTGTTTTCCAGTTCCTTAGTTTTCTCTTCATCCTTTTGAATATAATTTTTTTTTTTTTTTTTTTTTTTTTGGCCCCACCACACAGCTTGTGGGATCTTAGTTCCCTGACCAGGGTTTGAACCAGCGCCCTCCACATCAAGAGCATGGAGTCCTAACCGCTGGACCACCAGAGAGTTCCCTGAATCTACTGTTAAATCAGTCCATTTCAGTTACTTATTTCTGAAAGTTCTGTTTTGTTCTTCCATGTTTTGAAATCTGCTGTTACTTTTTAAGTATCCTGTTCCCTGCAGATATTCTGAAACTTATTTCTGTAAGCATAGTCAACATAGTTGTTAAGTCTCTGTGGGTTTTTTTCTGTTGTCTGTTCTTTTTCTGCCAGTCTAACTATTGGAGTCTTCAACACCTAGTTGTCTTTGATTACAAGTTGGATATTGTATATGAAAAATTATTTGTAGGATTCATTTGAAGCCCACAGCAAGCTTGTTCATGTCAGGTATCTGTGGACATTACTGGTCCAGGGACCACCTTAAAACAAGCTTCAGATCAGACATTCCCTCTATAGGGCTATAATTCTTCCCTGGATCTTCTACTCCCTTTTCACTCCCACCCTAAGATTGTAACTCTGAAGTCTCAGCTTATTACGATGAGGGCCTCGTCTTTATCCTCCCTCCCTCTCTTCTTTCTTACCTTCAATTTATTTATTATGAGGAGGGACTCCTCACCTTGTGAGAGCCCTGGGCTTTGGTTTCTGTCAGAACAAAATTCTAATTTTCAGGGATCAACAAAGATGCTTTGGGCTTCCTTGCTTGCTTACTTCTCTGGCCTCTCATTTTCTCTTCACTTTTGGCTATATGCTTGTCGGTCTTATTTAAGAATGTAAGAGAGAGATGTGTGTGTGTGTGTGTGTGTGTGTGTGTGTGTGTGTGTGTGTGTGTGTGTGTGTGTGTGTGTGTGTGTGTGTGTGTGTGTGTGTGTGTGTGTGTGTGTGTGTGTGTGTGTGTAATCCATTCTCTTTGGTTCTCACTAGGAGAGTTGACCTAAATAACCTAGCCTGCCATTACTGAAGACAGGAAAGTTACCTGCACAAATCTTAACTTTGAAAACTGAGAAGCCGTCACACTTTCAGGGATTGTCTACAAACTCTAGCTACTTGTCCTTTCTAGGCATTTTGCTTTGTGACCTCTGCAGTAGAACTGATTTGTTAGAGGAGTGGAGAAAGGAAGAGAATGAGATCTAAAGTGCAGTGGTTGTGAATTAATCATTGTTTCGGGGGAGAGGGCCACATATAGTAACAGTTGAGTAGAATGCACTAGTGTTTTCCACCGTAGATATTAAAAGGTTGTTGATCTGATGTGCTTCTTATAGAGGATAACAGGGTGTGCCAGCTTTTGGTCATTTGGGGATACAAAGTTATAGGTCTTTAAAATTCCTAACTTAAAGAATTGTGCTTTACAATTTGTTGTATTGGTGTTTCTCGTCTGAATAATTCCTGTGCACCCTTCAAAACTGAGCGTAGATGTTATTTCTTCCCTGACTGCCTTTCCCCAAACATTGAAGTACTCCATAAATATTTATTGAATGGATGATAATGGGTTGGTGGGTGACTTAAGTTCCCTTCAGTTCCTGCAGAGCACCCTGACTTAATTCTTTCAAGCACTGATCAGAGATTTTAATAGTCTGTTTTCTTTGTTGGAGGGCAGAATTACTTTCTCTTTATTCTCCAGGGCCTAGAGAAAGTATCCCTTCCTGGCAATCAAGCATGTTTCCTGGTACATAACAAGTATTAGATAAATGCTTAATGAATGAACATTCTGCTCTTGATTTTGAAAGGAGGAGGTAATTGGAAATTAAGGGCAACTATGGACATTTGAAACAAGTAATTCAGATAGTATTAACTACTTATGCTTTTTTTGTGTTCATTTGACCTTCTAAACAGTGCCACTTTGAAAGGGGAAAGGACAAGTTTGTATGACTAAATGTTTGTCTTTGCTTCTACCACAAGGCAAAAACATATACATAGTTTGTTCCACAAATCCTCTTACCAGTTTTTGCTGTCTTATTGCTAAGAAGAGTTCATTCTCTGCTGCAGTGCTTCAAAGGTGTTTTTCCTCATACAACTGCTTTTCCTCTAAACAAGTGGTCCTAAATCACGCAGTCAGTGCAATATAAGCACATTCCGCATTCTTTACTGTAGAACTCTTTGTCCTGCCTGGACGAGTATGAGCTCTTGTTCATTAACTATGGTTGATCTAGGGATGGGAGGGGGAACTTTTTTTTTTCTTAAGATGGAGACCCTAATAAATATTAGGGTTAAAAGACATAATAAAACTGTTTCACAATTTGAAAATATTTTAAATTTAGAGTTCCAGAATAATCTTTTCTAGTTCTAATACTAGAAAATTGATCTATAAAACTACATTAGTACAAATGACTGATTAGACTTGTGCATTTTCTGATATTGGTCCATTCACTAAGCCTCTGATTTTCTTTTTTAGTTGCCAGATTGAAAAACAGAAATCACATGGAGTAGAAGAGATTAGAGGGAGAGACTGACTGAAGAGGACAAAAGGAGTTTTTATTGAAATTAATTAGTTCTGTTACATTTATGTCAATAAACTTATTACTTTCACAGTACATATTTTAGCCTGATGATTTAGTGAAGTTTTCTTTTCCTTGCATTTTATTAAAGTATAGGTCAAGCAGAGCCATGTATTAATAATTGGCTTTGGTTGTGGTCTGACTTTAGTAGGGAAAATTTTGTTGACAAGATAATTTTTCATAGTTGATTAATTGGCTTTTATTAGGCTAAGCATTGAGCAAACAAAACTTAGCCATGACTTCAGAGTCAGTCTGAGGGCTTTTAAAATAGAATTAGTGATCTGAAATTATTAGCCATGAAAGTTACATCTCCTTTTATGCAATACATGAGGACAGTAGGAACTAAGTAAGGTCATTTAAAATGGAAATTAGGGCTTCTCAGGTGGCGAAGCGGTTGAGAGTCCGCCTGCCGATGCAGGGGACACGGGTTCGTGCCCCGGTCCGGGAAGATCCCACATGCCGTGGAGCAGCTGGGCCCGTGAGCCATGGCCGCTGAGCCTGCGCGTCCGGAGCCTGTGCTCCGCAACGGGAGAGGCCCGCGTGCCGCAAATAAATAAATAAATAAATGGTAATACTTTTTCTGTAAGTTATATTTTTTTAAGGTATACTTCTATTGTGAATGGTAGATAGGAGAATTGACCTTCAGGATACTCAGGACTCAAGCACTTTTCCCAACTTTCAGATAAGCCATTATAAAAATTGCTAAACTAGAGTTTCTTCAGTATTCTTTTAATTCTAATTGTTGTGGGAGAAAAATACCAATCTTAACTGTGGCCCTGTTATTTAATAGAAGAAGCTATATTGGTGGGGCGGGGAGTGAAGAGAAAATTACTCAAGAACTCTTGAGTTAGTCTTTTAGTTTTCCTAGCTATGTACCAGATGACCTGAAGTGTTTAGGGGTACTCTACCTTTTGGAGGCAACTTCATTTTTATTTCATTTTTTTGAAAATAAACCAACATTGATTTGATTGATAAATAATATTTACTGGACATCATACAAAATGCAGACACTTCAGCTGGGTACTGTAAAATCAAAAGATTAATTAGATAATGGATCTTGACTTCAAGGAGCTAAGGGTCTAATAAGGAAATTAAGGTATGATGTAGAAAGTGATAAGTTCAGTTCGATAGGAATGAAAAGACATGAACCTTAAGGGCCAGCCATTTTGGCTTTGAATCCCAGCTCCATCTCTCCTGGATATTCTTGCTAAAGCTACTGAATTTACTTTGGCTGTTTTCTTATCTGTAGATTAGGAAAAGAAATGCCTGCCACATAGAATTCTGGAGGAGAGGTGTGGGGGGCAGGTATTTAAAGCTGAAAAACTCTTTTAGCTCCAGACTTGTAATACCTGATTGCCGATTCAGTACCCTTTTTAATATGTCAAAGAGCCATTTTAACCTTATGTTCAAAACCTGACTTGTGAGCTCTTCCAGAATGTTTTCTGTCTCCATGAATGGCATCAACAGTCTCTCTAGCCAGAAATCTAAAAGTCACTTCCACTCCTTACCCCATCATCCAGTCCACCCAGAGCTATTGATTTTACACCATAAATTTTGTTCCTCATATTAGTTCACTTATCTCCATTGCTACCACCATAGGTCAGGCCTTTATTATCTGTCTTACATAGGCTACTGTTGATAGCTTTCTGTTTCCCTGAAAATATTCTCTCTTGCCTGTCTCACACCCAGCCAGAGTAAACTTGTTCAAAATGTACATATGGGTCACTTTTCTGCTTAAAATTCTTCAATGAATTTCCATTATCCTTAATCTGCAGATAAAATCTTAAAGGCACATTGGTCTCACTGTTCTGCCTTGCTCATTATTGTATTCCCAAAGCCTAGCATAATACTTTTTCATAGTAGATGCTCATATATTTAAGGGATGAACAAAGGAAGGAATGTCTGAAAGAACCAAATCTGTGGTTGAGAGATTTAGGCTTGTCCCTGTATTTCCTTCCTATTAGGCTGCATGTGAATATACATACACATTTACAGCAGTACAAGTGAAGTAGTATTTCTGAATAGAATAATGTTTATCTTCTTTTTTCTATCTTTTTTTTTTTTTGCGATACGCGGGCCTCTCACTGTTGTGGCCTCTCCCGTTGCAGAGCACAGGCTCCTGACGCGCAGGCTCAGCGGCCATGGCTCACGGGCCCAGCCGCTCCGCGGCATGTGGGATCTTCCCGGACCGGGCACGAACCTGTGTCCCCTGCATCGGCAGGCGGACTCTCAACCACTGCGCCACCAGGGAAGCCCTCTTTTTTCTATCTTTTCACATCCCCTCTTTACCCCATTCCATCACCCTCCCTCATCCCTCCCTGCACCATTTTATTTATCTGAAGTTGCTAAGCTATAGTTTAAGAACACACACCCCACCATCCCCCACCCCTGTTTTCTTCTCCCCGCATAATTAATGAAAGCCAACTATTTGGAATTCATGTGAATGACTCTCTTACTCTAAGCAGATTATTTGGTATGCATGACAGTAAAGTGAAGCACCTCTTTGGGTTACTGCAAAAATAGCTCGTTGTCCTCCCAGTGGAGAATCAAATTCACCAGTTCATAAATTAGGTCCCAGTTGATGAGGCACAAAGCTGCAAGGGCCAGTCAAACAAGTACTTGAGAATCTCAGAGTTTCATCAGTGAATAGCCTTGCTCTACGCTTCTCAGAGAATGCCAAGGCCTTATGAGAGCAGAAGACTGGGTCATAAGAGTGTGATTGATACATGGGCTAATAAATGGGAGTTGGGGAATATTTTCCGTGTGAGTCAGATGATTTCCACAGAGAAATGAGGTCTCATTTTGTAATGGCATGTCCACCCATGAGTTGGCCCTCAGAGGCTGGGAGTTAACCACAGCTCCTATAATTTCTGTACTTTGAAGAAAACTAGGAGAGAAGACCACAGCCTTTTAAGGTTAGGCTTCTGCTTATTAGTTTTCACTAAGGAGCAATGGCATAGTAATCATTTAATAATAATTTACATGTGTTCGGTGTTTTTGAGCCCTTTCTGGAAGATCATCTCGCTTGAGCTTCCCTTCAGTCTGCAAGTGCAATTAGGCAGGTTTTATAAGTGATGAATCAAAGCTGGAAGAACCCCAGTAGAGGTCCTGTAGCCAAATAGGGATTTGAACCCAGGACTCCACTGCTTGCTTCATCACATTGCATATTGCATCTAATCCCATTTATGCAATTTGTGCTGATTTTACAAACTTCTTAAGTTCATTGGGGAAGAGCTTTGAGACCCACGGTGTCTTACAGAATATCAACAGAAAGAATAAAATACCTATAAAGGAATATAGAGACTGAAGAGAAAGATACTGTTTCAGAGAAGAAGGTAAGAATTTAAGAGTTTAGTATCATTAAAATTCATAAATTCCTGGGACAGTATTTCTGCTGGTTTAATGCTGTTGTCTATACAATTTTGGCTGTTTGCGCACATACACACACCTTTACCCGTCTCCCTAGTGTCTTTTGCTGTTGTTAGTGCAGTGATAATAGTCACCAAAAAAGCCAGCAATCCTAAAGCAGAAATGACCTTGTTTCTTTGGGAAGAAGAAAAGTTACAATAAAAGTGTCTGCTTTCTGGTTTTTTGCTTGTTTGGGTGTGTGTGTGTGTTTATAATTAATCAATATTAGGTAAAGATACATTAGGTTATTATCACCCAGGTGGTTTTATAAAACCAAAGAAATAAATATTTGGAAATAATTTTAAAGACAGTTTTGGTCCACTTTTTAGTAAGTATCTGAATTATTTTATTGTGTTCTGGCCATTTAAGTTGTATACATATGGGACCCCAGAGTTGAACAGAGGCAAGTTATAGGGGCTTTTATGAATTGGAGAATTCGTAGGTAGACAAATGGATCTTTTGATCTCATATATTGCTGGGGAGGGAGGTGGGAGTATCATTGTTTGTCACACTTTTGGAGGATAGCATTAACCCCCATCCTAGTCTTTCTTGCTCTTCCTCTAAAAGCTTTAAGCTGCTGAAATTGTGGGCATAAGGAGACATCTCTTCTGGCTTACTTTTTGGTGTAGTAGCTAAGCTCCAGCTTAAATACAACATTGGAAAGAACATGTAGATGGTTGTGAGTCTCATAGAGGTCTCAAATAGGCACAGTTCTAAACACTTTACACTTATTAGTTCATTGAATCCTCACCACAAACCTGAGAGGTGAATACAGTTATCTCTATTTTGTAGTCTGGTTAAATGTCGTCAGCTCCTTCTAGCTGTGTGTCCTTTGGCAAGTTACTTAACCTTTCTTTACTTCATTTTCCTCATCTGTAAAATGGGGGTAATGGTAACTGTCCTTACCAGTTCCTTGTGTGGTAAGGGTTATGAAATAATTCACATAAAGCACGTAGTGAATGCTTGTAGATGTTAGCTGTTGTTATCTAACTAGTTTATGATTACATGGCAAAAAAGATTATCGTCACAAGAATCAGAAGTTTGGTTTCCAGTCCTTAACTCTCCTGTTAAGTAGCTATGTGATTATAGGTAAATTTTCCTCTTTCTGGGCCTCAGTTTTCTTATACCCATTTTTTTAAAACTTTCTACTTGAAAGTAACTTCAAATTTATAAGAGACAGAAATAAAAATAGTACAGATATGACACCAAAAGCACAGACAAGACAAAATAGACAAATTAGAGTTCATCAAAATTTAAAAGTTTAGTGCATCAGCGGACACCACCAACAGAATAAAAAGGCAACCCACAGAATGGCAGAAAGTATTTGCAAATAACATCTGATAAGGCATTAGTATCCAGAATATATAAGGAACTTCTGCAACTCAACAAGCAAAAGAAAAGAAAATTAAAAAATAAAGGACTTGAATAGTCATCTCTCCAAAGAAGATAAATAAATGGCCAGTAAACACCTGAAAAAGTGCTTAGCATCACTAATCATTAGAGAAGTACCAGTCAAAACCACAGTGAGATACCACTTTATATCCATTAAGATGGCTGCTATTAAAAAAAAAATTACATAAATGCTGGAGAGGATGTGGAGAAATTGGAACCTTTGTGTATTGCTGATGGGAATATAAAATGATGCAGCCACTGTGGAAAAGAGTGTGCTGGTTCCTCAAAAAATTAAAGATAGAATTACCATATGATCCACAATTCCACCCAAAAGAATTGAAAGGAGGAACTCCAGAAGATATTTGTACAGCAGTGTTCATAGCAGCGTTATTCACAATAGCCTAAAGGTGGAAACAACCCAGGTGTCTATTGATGAATGGATAGACAAAATGTGGTATATACATGCAATGGAGATATTCAGCCTTAAAGAGGGAGGAACTTCCGGCATATACTACAAACATGGATGAACCTTGAAGACATGCTAAATGAAATGAGCCAAGTGTAAAAGGACAAATATTCTACAATTACACTTACATGAGGTACCTAGAGTAGTCAAACTCAGAGACGAAAAATAAAATGATGGTTATATAAGGAGCTGGGGGCGGAGGGAGTTGGTGTTTAATGGGTACAGAGTTTCAGTTTGGGATGATGAAAATTTTCTAGAGATGGAGGATGTGGTGATGGTTGTACTAGAATGTGAATGTACTTAATCCTCTGAACTGTATGCTTAAACATTGTTAATTTTGGTAAATTTTATATTTATATTTTACCACAATTTTTAAAAATATATGTTTCAACAAAATTAAAATAGTACAAAGAAACATCTGTATCCCCATTGACCCAGATTTACTTACTGTTATATTTTACCCCATTTGCTTTACATGTGTGAGTGCATTCTTGTATACACCTAATCTAAATCCAGGTTTGTCATTTGATCTGATAGTATTTTTAATAGCATTTTCCCACGTCTAGTACAGGATACAGTCTAGAGTAGGACATTGTATTTAGTTGTAATGTCTCTTTAGCCTTCCTTTATCTTTTATAATATTGACATGTTTGAAGAGCACGGTGTATTACTCCCCACCCCTGAATTTTTTAATAGAAGCTTCCTCATTTTCTGTTTGTCTTTGCCTTGTAATTAGATTGAGATTACACAGTCTTGGCCAGAAAATGCATGGGTGATGTGTCTTCCTCAGGTTATAACATCTGGAGACTCAATATATTTTTTTAAAATATGATTGGCTTTGTCCTGTGATTTATGCATCAGACAGCATCCCATCAAACAAACAGAAGAAGGGTGTTCCCTCAATACATTTGTAACTAAATGCAGAGTAAAGGGAATCTACAAATGTTATAGGAATCTCAGAGAATGGAGATAAGGAGATTGGAGTAGGGGTGGGGTGGGGGTGGGGGGTGGGGGGGACATGATGAAGGAGACTTAGTTTACTGATTTGGTAGAAAGCACATTTCTAAAATTTTACCAGCTTTTCCTCAGTGTCAAATTCTGCATTAGTTCAGCCAATATATATTACTGTCTTCCACCAGTTTTTTTATTTACCTACTTTTTAATTAATTAATTAATTTTATTTATTTTTGGCTGCGTTGGGCCTTCGTTGCTGCGCTCGGGCTTTCTCTAGTTGCGGCGAGCAGGGGCTACTCTTTGTTGCGGTCCACAGGCTTCTCATTGTGGTGGCTTCTCTTGTTGCAGAGTACGGGCTCTAGGCATGCGGGCTTCAGTAGTGGCTCGCGGGCTCTAGAGCGCAGGCTCAGTAGTTGTGGTGCACGGGCTTAGTTGCTCTGCGGCATGTGGGATCTTCCCGGACCAGGGCTCGAACCCGTGTCCCCTGCATTGGCAGGCGGATTCTTAACAACTACACCACCAGGGAAGCCCTCCACCAGTTTTTATTAAGCTTGCTCCTATATTAAATAAATCAGGAGGAAATTACTGGTTTCTTTTTCTTTTTAATGAAATCAAGTGTATCTTTCAAATGGTGATCACTGACCTACGTATTAGTATGTAAAGTTACCCAGATAATAAAATGACGTTGAACTTTGATGTATGAGAACAAGTCTTTATTCTCTTCCTGGTTTCATCAAATATTAGTCAGGCTAAGGTTTGTACTCTGGACTTTGCCACCATTCTAGAGTGTTTTAGCACCCTTACTTGAGCTGTAGAAAGCTGTTGAAAGGAAAGTGCTGTTCTTGCTAATACTTTTTTTTTTGGCTGCATTGGGTCTTCGTTGCTGCACGCAGGCTTTTTCTACTTGCGGCGAGCCAGGGCTACTCTTCATTGCGGTGCACGGACTTCTCATTGCGGTGGCTTCTCTTGTTGCGGAACATGGGCTCTAGGTGCGCGGGCTTCAAAAGTTGTGGCTCAAAAAAAAAAAAAAAAAAAAAAGTTGTGGCTCGCGGGCTCTAGAGCGCAGGCTCAGTAGTTGTGGCGCACGGGCTTAGTTGCTCTGAGGCACGTGGGATCTTCCTGGACCAGGCCTCAAACCCATGTCCCCTGCATTGGCAGGCGGATTCTTAACCACTGTGCCACTAGGGAATCCCTTGCTAACACTTTTTGTAGAATGTATAAATAGTAGTAATGCTGATGGGTTTATCCACAATGCCATTCTTCCCTTTCAGGCTATCTTTTAAAGAGCATCCAAACTTTAGATGAAGAGGTAACAGGCTACTTTGTAGAATAGGATTAGGGCCAGTATACGTTTAAGTATATTTCTTGGGATTTGGGTGTTTTGTTTTAATTTTTCCCCATGTTTCAGGAAACACTGTGATTGGCACAGTTGGGATATATTCATCGGTTAACAGGTAGGAGAGCCAGAGGTATGTTTGAGGCCATTACTCAGGATGATTTTTTTTCTTCCTATATGCTTTTTAAAAATGGTTCCTTGGCCTTTGTGTGTTTTGTTTCTGCAGTTTGAAGAAAACAGTTCTGAAACGAGGTCTTACCCCCAGCTGCCTCTCAATACAGTGATTGCCATCTCTCCAAACGTCAAGTCCAGCTTTGTCCGCCAACCTGTCTGACATGTCGGGACCCGTGCCAAGCAGGGCCAGAGTTTACACAGATGTTAATACACACAGACCCCGAGAGTACTGGGATTACGAGTCACATGTGGTGGAATGGGGGTAATAATTTCCGTTTACTTCACTGTACTCACCCAAAGGGCTGACTCTTGTGGATTTGTTGAGTAATTTACAACAGGAAACTTCCCTGACTGTACAGTTATAAACCTCAAGATTGAACGCAATTTTTGTTTTCTTCTACAGTAGAGAAACAGGGTATTGGCTTTGGTCAATTAACAGTTCTGATGGGTTTACCATTTTAAAAACATTTCGGTCTCTTATTCTTTTCTCCGATGTATATATTCTGTATGGTAACAAAGAGTTATCTATTAGCTTGCTCAGCTAAGGGCTTTGCAGTTAGGTGAGAATTAATACTTGAGAGACTTTGAAAACACCAGGCTCTTACATAAAGTATTTTTGAGGTCAGAGAATGTTTTCCCATGATGATACTGAAGGATAAAACAGTTCTCCAGAAAGGTGTCCTCTTTCTGATGAGAAGCAAAATTAAACCCTTAAAACATTTGCCCTTATCATGAGGCTAGCCATGTGTAACGTGGAATTCAGCCCAAATTCCATCCTGAACAGTTGCAGTCTGCCTGAACAGCTGTGTTTGCCCTCCTAATTTTCTGTGCAGTCTCATTTGGATGTTTGCATTTCTTGTCCCAACATAGTATGTATTTAATTGATCAGGTCGTACCTTTTGTGATACAATTATTTTGATATTCAAATGCAAAAGATAGCAATTTGAAAACTTGGTAAAGCTGCAGCTCCCATACACTATATTTTATATCTGTCCACATGTGATTTTCATAGCATGTAAATGGTCTTCAAAATTTGTCATAGGGTGTGTTTTAATGCTGATTGGGCCATGATTCTTAACGGTAAGTACATTATCTCTGCACAAGGAGGCACAGTGTGCTTCAAAGATACCATCAAGAACCATGGTACAGTGCCAATAAATGTTACCATTATTGATAATCTAACAATTTTCCTCTTACATCACATGCTTTGGACTCTAGGAATACCTGAGTTTTACTGCAGAAATTTCAACTCTCTTCAAATTAAGTGCTTTGAGCTTAGTTCTGCTTAAATGGCACTAAACAACCCTTTGAGTTTTTGGTGTGGTGCTATTTGCTTGCTTGCATTTGTTTTCTGTGCCCTCCCACAGGAAAAGAGCTCAACCAGAACTAAGAGCTTCCTTCCCTAGACCTGCCATGATTTTTACATTGTCCATTGTCCTTAGTACCTTTTACCTTCTCTGTTCATTCACTTTCATTTTTTTTTTTTTTTTTTTTTTTTTGCTTGCTGATTTTTTACACTGAATTTTCAGTGCCTCCAGCAGGAGTAAATAGCATTTAGACCTTATTGAAAAGACTCATTCTTTAGAGCAAATTCCTCTAAGTTGTAAGCAGAGGCAGGGAGAAAAATGTTAGCATTTCCCTTATTCTTTTTCACCTCTGATGTTGCTTAGTAGTCTTGGAATATGGATAAAAGTAGGGGAAGGGACACCTAGCTGTGGTTCATGATCTGTAGTGTGGTTTGCAAACTTCATTACGTGGACTGTCCTCAGAGCTTTGGAGGGCAAGTTGGAGGTCAAACCTATATGTTTGAAAGCCACTTACCTGCAAAAAGACCCATTAAAAATTGGCTGCTCCCAAAGTGTGGCTGAATTGAAATATTCTTGTATTGACTTCCTGTAAGATGCCAACACTGAGCCAGGCACTGAGGGACAGGAATATATATAAATTATTTTCCAAGGGAAAGCTGTCTGTTGTTGGAGACGAACATACATAACAAACCCCAATACAAGCTGTCTACATGTGGTATGTCAATAGAGATGTGAACAACTTGGGATTTGAAAGAATAACTGAAAGTCTTAAATTTTTTAATGCTAGGATTTGGAACACACATTTTAAATTGGCCAAATTTTTTAAAAATACAAAGAAGCCAATTTGGGAATTATTTGAAATACGGTTTATTTCTTTTACTCTACTGGCTATAGTTTTGTAAGTTGAATTAGTGCTTGATAATTTGAACTTTTAAAATCATTGTGACTGACTTTTTGTTCCCAGAAATCAAGATGACTACCAGCTGGTTAGAAAATTAGGCCGGGGTAAATACAGTGAAGTATTTGAAGCCATCAACATCACAAATAATGAAAAAGTTGTTGTTAAAATTCTCAAGGTAAGTACAAGAAGAGAGATTATAACTTCACAGGTTTTTGGAGTTTAGAAATTTTTTTTAAGGTAGCGCTTGAAAGGGTTTTTGGAGTGCTTTAACACCTTGATTTTATTGCTCCTTTGAAGTCGATAGAAGAGATTATCTTCATTTGACAGATCAGGAAACTGAAGCAAGAGAAGTGTTTGACTCAAATCGTACAGCTAGATTGTGGCAGAGGGAGGGAGTAAAGATTCAGTCTTCTCTGTCCTAGATCTTGCCTAACGCTGATTTCCTATTTCTTACATTTTTAGTTCTAATCCATGCTTTTGTTTGCAATGAGTTGTTAGCTCTACTGTGTAAAGATGAGGAGCCACAAATGCAGACTTTTAGGGGACAGGTGGATCACATTAATGCAGCTAGTCTGATTTAAGTGCCCATGATTAGAAGATGTGAGTGATGGGTACCGTGGCATGTGCTCCAGCTCCAGCTGATGATTGCCCAGCAGTAGTGCAAGTCTAATGTTTTTTGGTACTGTTTCGCAAAAAGAAGCTAGACATTTATATTTGTATACTAATTCCCCTGGCTTTTAAATGTTGGCTCGAGTGTTTTAAAACACCGTACAGGCCAGATTTGGCCAATGGGCTACCTGTATGCAAATTGTGATTTAGTTATAACTGTCCTGTACACTGCCATATACCAGGAACTTAGCATACAGTTCCTTGCCACAGGAACTTTTCCATATTTGACACGAGAAGCAGAGGGACCCAGACTTTCTCAATTTATAACACCCATATTGCTTCAGTGACTCTCATGGTACCCCTAAGCCAAAAGAAATACAGTTTTGTTTATTAAGTAGTTAAGTCGAGATAACTAAAAAAAGTATTTATGTTTCAACTGGTAGCCGTTTAAAAAATTATACACATAAGTTGAAAGAGAAAAGTAATTTTATTTTATTCTTATATAACCATAATTAATTACTATTGGGATATGTATACCTATTAGTCACTGCACAACTTCTCAAATGTTGGAATCAGATTGGACACCAGCAGCCTCATTTCCTGTTCCACATTGATTTTTGCACAATACTTGCTTTTTGTCACAGCAATTGCTGAAAACCCAGTTTCACAAAAATATGCCATTAAAGAGAATGTAGTGCAATCTAATATTGAAACTGAACTACCTCAGGCTGGTAGTGTACTCAGTGACTGACAGACAGCAAGTATTAATTGGCGTTTTCCTTCAAAAATTAAAAATCCCACAGAACACCTGTTTTGGCATACCTTTCGGGAACCAAAGTTTAAGTATTTATATCTTATCTTGTGTAGAAAGAGAACTAGGCTGGAAATCGGGACATTTGGATTCTAATCCAAACTCTAAAAGTAATTAGCCATGGTAGTCCTTTTAATTATTTAAGACATATTGGTTCATCTGTGAAAATGAGAGTTACCAGGATCGAATACAAAATTGTATATAGATATATACTTTGGAAACGGAAGTTCTGTGTAATTGTAAGATGATATTCCTTTGGAAAAGTATATGATAGACTGAGGTGATATATTATTTAGAGTCATCTGAAAGGCATAAATAGTGAGTCTTACAGTTCAGAAGAGAGTAGTGATGGTTAGGCAAAGCTCCCTGGAACTATTTTCAGGGCCCGAGTGGGAGAAGGTTTTGGATTGGTGTGCATGGGAGCATGGAAGGGAAGCATAATCTAGAATGCACAAGATTAAGAAAAGAGGAAGAAATAAATGAGAGAAATGTTTCATGTGGAAGCTGTCATGTGATCATACATGGGAAGTAAACTTGGAAAAGGAGATTAAATTAATGATGGCCTGGGAAAAGATAACATCTCCATTTCCTTCCAGCCTTGAAAACTGTGATTTTTATCTCATCTAGGTTGTTGGGAGCCATTGATGGTCTTGAATGATGGGTGGTTTGGAAAGATTTTTTTCCTAGCTCAGTCTTTTCCTAACTGTACTGTATATGTTACTGTAACTGTGTAGCTAGATGGTATAATTATAAAGTTCACTCATAACTATATTTAAGTTTTTTAATTTCCCCCCATTTATTAGACAAAATTTGCATTGATCACATTAAATTAGGATTTAAGTGACCTGCCTGGTCTGTCTAGCTTTTGTAAGCTAGACAAAAGCTAGCTTTTTTTTTGTAAGCTAGACAAAAGCTAGCTTGTAAGCTTTTATAGATTTTAAGAGTTCTGTAGAATAAAATTTTTGTAAACCAGTAGCTTTCTGCCATCAACCAGCAGTTGGGATATAGTGATTCAGTAGAAAACAGGAGAGAGATTGATGGATTCGTTCCTGGAGAGTAGAAACATCTCCTAGACACTCCAGCAGATCAGAAAGATCCGGTAGTCAAAGCAAATAAAAAACTTGTGATCAGCTTGTTTCCTAGCCAGTGTAGTGAGTTCTAATAGAAGCAAGGCTGAGGCCATGGATTGAATTAAATGTGGAATTCACTACTAGTAAAACAGCTTCCATTTATTTATTTACTTTTAATATGTTTTTTAATTTTTTTTTGGCCACGCCTCATGGCTTGTGGGATCTTAATTCCCCGACCAGGGATCGAACCCGGGCCCTCGGCAGTGAAAGCTCGGAGTCCTAACCACTGGACCGCCAGGGAATTCCCAGCTTCCATTTATTGACTGTCTACTTTGCATTGGGCCCTTTTGTAGCTGTAGTATTTACATCACAATTCTGCAAGGCAAGTGTGAAGTTCAGAAACACTTAAGTGCTTTTCCCAAAGCTACACAGCTACAAAGCCAGGGTTTGAGGACAGTCTTTCCAAAATGTGCTTGCTTCCTGCTGTACCATGTGCTTAGGACTCAAGAAAAGGTTAAAAGAGTCTACAGTATTGTTTGGTAGTTCCTAGATCTGGATTATCAACCCAAGAAGTGTCTCAAAATAGATCTCCAGCTCTGTTCTCAAGATTCTGATTCAGCAGATCTATACAGTTTGTATATTAAAAAACCCAGGTTGATAATCAAAGTTTAGTAACCAGTAGTCTTGTTAATGAAGAGATGATATATACTTACAACAGTTTCTAAGAAGCATATGCAGTGTGTCAGTAGTCTGAGGTGATCAGCACCAATAGGAAAGATTGCCTGGTCCAGTGTGGCAGACACAGGTCACACGTGGTTATTGAGCATTTGAAATATGGCTGGTCCAAACTGAGATATGCTGTAAGCATAAAATACAGCAGATTTCAAAGGCCTAGTACAAAAAAATATATATATAAAATTGCTCATTAGTAATTTTTTATATTGATTTACATGTTGAAATGATAACATTTTGGTTATATTTTTGTTAACTAAAATGTATTATTAAAATTAATTTTGTCTGTTTCTTTATATTTTTTAAACGAGGGTACTAGAACATTTAAAATACACCTGTGGGGAATTCCCTGGCGGTCCAGTGGTTAGGACTCGGCACTTTCACTGCCACAGCCTAGGTTCAGTCCCTGGTGTGGGAACTAAGATCCCACAAGCCGTGAGGCGTGGCCAAAAAAATAAAAAATAAAATACACATGTGGCTTGCATTGTATTTCTTTTGGACCAGCACTGTTTTAGACTGTTTAGAAAGAAGGTTTTGTAGAGGAGGTGCATTTGGACCAAAGCCCTTCTCAAGAAAAACAAGAAAGATTTCTATACCAGAGCAGATGTGGAAATGATGGGTGAAGATAAAGGAATGTGGAGGATATATTGGTTATAAGCCTAGACAGATATTGTGTATTATGTCTCAGCCATATTCTGAGGTCTTTTCAGGTACCTCATTTGATTCTTGCAATAATATTCTGAGATAAGTACTCTGGTTGATCGTTTTACCCATAATGAAAGGTTTAGAGAGGTTCTATAACTTGCCCATAGACACACAGCTAGCAGGCAATGAAAGAAGGATTCACATTAGGCACACATTTGACCCAAAAGGTTATACTGCACAAAGGTGGTGTGGCCGGGCTTCCCTTGTGGCGCAGTGGTTGAGAGTCCGCCTGCCGATGCAGGGGATCCGGGTTCGTGCTCCGGTGCGGGAGGATCCCGCATGCCGCGGAGCGGCTGGGCCCGTGAGCCATGGCCGCTGAGCCTGCGCATCTGGAGCCTGTGCTCCGCAACGGGAGAGGCCACAGCAGTGAGAGGCCCGCGTACAGCGAAGGAAGAAAAAAAAAAAAAAGATGGTGTGGCCATCTTTGCTGTGGTCCTGATCTCCTTCATTTCTGTAGGGTGTTTTTAAGACTTAGAGGAAGGAATGGAAAGAGCCCCATGTTTCATGCTAATTAATAAAAAGATTTTTCTAGATATATCTTAGTATTACCATTTACATTCCTAGTTTGTATAGTTTTTAAAAGTTAACACATTAGGACTGATGATTGGAATTAAATGGTAATTCTGCAGAATTTTGGTCTTTGGAGTGGAAATCTTTTTTTCTTTCAATTCAGTATTTGCTAAGTACCTGCAAAATACCTGGCACAGGCCTAGGAGAAGGGGGATTCAGAGATAAATCTGACACATTTCCTTCCTTCAAGGAGCTCATAAGTAAGCCATTCATGTATTACATTACCTGTTGGAATATCCTGAAATAATTTTTTTTAATGATGTACTTTTACCTTTTCAGCCAGTAAAGAAGAAGAAAATCAAGCGTGAAATAAAGATTTTGGAGAATTTGCGAGGCGGTCCCAACATCATCACACTGGCAGACATTGTAAAAGACCCTGTGGTGAGTGTAATAGGTGCTAGTAAGGCCCACCAGAGCTGAGGTGGTGTTTGACCCTGAGCACAACTGGCCTCTGTTTGTTCCTCCCTCTGCCATTAAGTCCTGCTTTAAAAGTGCTTAATCAGTTATACCACTTAACTAGCTTGGGTCTTTCTTTCAAAGAGATCTCCACCCACAGACTATTTCTTATTCTTCTAGGCTAAGAGACTGATAGCACTGGAAACTGAAATGTGTTAATCCATTTTGCAAACTCAGGTCCGATGCCGATGGGCGATGGGCGCATTGTTGGGCTGCCTAGAGCCTGGTGAGACTTCAGCTCCATGTCTTCTGTTTGAAATCCATCCCCAATATGACCTAAGTGTGGTGATGATCAGAGTGGGGAGGGCTTATAGCAATAGAGGGTTTCCTACTACTGAGGCAAGGACTGCCAATTTCACCACGTAGTGTCCGCAAACATTGTGCCCACTAAAGCTGCCAGGGCTATTACTAATGTGTGTTTTCTTTTTCTTTCCCCTAGTCACGAACTCCCGCCTTGGTTTTTGAACACGTAAACAACACAGACTTCAAGGTATAATGTATAACCAACCATTTCAAGCTGTTGGGTTTTTAGACCACATAGAAAGTCTTTCAGGGATGTTACTGTTAGAAGAGCTTCCTTCTAACTTACTTAAAAAGAGCTTTTCATCCTTACAGTGCTAATTTTTTTTCCTTTCCTCCCTCCCTCCCCCCCCCCCCCCCCCCCCCTTCCTCCCTTCCTTTCAGCTGCATTGGGTCTTAGTTGTGGCACGCGGGATCTTCGTTGAGGCACACGGACTTATCTAGTTGGTGGCGTGCGTGTTTTCTCTTTAGTTGTGGTGCACGGGTTCCAGGGCGTGTGGGCTGTCTCGTTGAGGCACGCAAGCTCAGTAGTTGCGGCATGCGGGCTTAGTTGCCCTGAGGCATGTGGGATCTTAGTCCCCTGACAGGGATCGAACCCACGTCCCCTGCATTGGAAGGCGGATTCTTTTCCACTGGACCGCCAGGGAAGTCCCCTTACAATGCTAAATTTAAATATAGTCATACTCTTGTACAAACAGTGCTCACTTTCCATATCTTGGTATTTTGCCTTTTTATTTGTTTAGTGCTCTTTCTAATGACCAGTACTTTTATTTCTCACCATTTGACAGTTTACCATTCGTTTGACAGTTTCCGGTGATGTCATACTTAATGAAAGCAACAGCTCATGTTTAGTCAGGATCCGGCCTTAGGACATTCCTCTTTAAAATGACAAAGTTCAAGAAGAAATGTATTGTCTATATATAAAAGCAAGGACTGCTTGCTTATACCTTAGGATTCCTCAGAATCTTTGGGTTCTAGATCTTAAAAAGAGATGGGTGGGGAAGGGTAGTGTAAATTCTGGTAGAGCGCAAACCTCTGCAACAGATACTCTGACTTCTGGCCAATTTCAACAATTCTCAACTCCAGCACAACAGAAGAATGTAGGCACTCTCTTGGGTTTTAATTTGTAAAGGTATTTGACTTGCCTTTGCACCAGGCCAGTATCATTAGGTATATGGGTCTTCCCTGGTGGTGCAGTGGTTAAGAATCTGCCTGCCAATGCAGGGGACATGGGTTTGAGCCCTGGTCCAGGAAGATCCCACATGCCACAGAGCAATTAAGCCCGTACGCCACAAGTACTGAGCTTGTGCTCTAGAGCCGGCAGCCACAACTACTGAGCCCGTGTGCCACAACTACTGAAGCCCACGTGCTTAGAGCCTGTGCTCTGCAATGAGAGAAGCCACTGCAGTGAGAAGCCCGCGCACTGCAGCAACGAGTAGCCCCTGCTTGCTGCAGCTAGAGAAAGCCCGCGCACAGCAACGAAGACCCAATGCAGCCAAAAATAAATAAATACATAAATTTTAAAAAGAGAAATGTTAGGTATCAATAAATGAGTGAATTCTTTTGCTGAGTGGAGGAAAAAAGGAAGAAGAATTGTGTTAGAATCAGAATGATAATTTCAAGGAAAATGTTGTCAGAGGACACCACTGACCATTTAATGATATGTACATTTTTTTAAAGTCTGAAACTCTTTAGAAACTGGAAAAGATACATGACATGTTCAGAGTTTACTTTCATGACATGTTCAGAGTTTACTTTCAAATTGGGACAGTTCTATTAAATTGGCTCAGCAGATTTGACAGCAATGCATCTGCATACCCACTGGTGATCTGCAGTGCTTGTAACTGTAGGCCAAAGGTGAATTAATACCCTACTAAGGAGGCTATGTGTTTGCCCGCGTGTTTTATGAGAAGATCTGGAGGTAAATGAAAAACTACAAATGTATATCAGTGCGTGTTGCATATGTAAATTGGTATGTTCCCAAAAGTAGATTATAGCTTCAGCAATATGAACTTAAGTAATTCTTCACTTTTATATATAAAGACCCAAAGTATCTCTTTCGTTTTATATTGGAGAAGTAGAGACTGGTGAACAGACAGATCTTAGAACAGTGGTAAATGAGCCCAGTCTTGATTTGAATTACTACAAATGAGGATGAGAAATTTCCTTCCTTTCAGTACTATTTCATGGCTCAAATGTTGCATTTGTCTTTAACAGCAATTGTACCAGACGTTAACAGACTATGATATTCGATTTTACATGTATGAGATTCTGAAGGTAAGAGAACCTTGAATACTAAATATCTTTAGATCTCCCCTTTGTTAAATAATCAAAATGACTGTAGAAAAGCCAGTGGGTTAACTTTGTAAAATATGGGGTTTGGGGGTCTGTTTATATAAATTTTTAATAAATTAGTAGCATCAGAATTCTTATGCTGATGTAAAGGTTATGGAATAAGGGTCTAGTAAGAATATAATTTATAATGCTTTGGAAGGGGTATTTAGAAGAGAGGTGGGACTCCTTAACAAATATCTCTATCTTGCTCTTACGAAAGTTACAGTTAAATTGTCAAAACTTTTAAAAAAAAAAAAAAAAAAAACTCCTGGTGTAATGGCTTCTGGTGTACTTTATTTCACTTAAAATTGAACAAGTAAAACAGTAAGCTTGAACTCAGCCCTCAAAGGGCCATTGTCCTAAAGATTATGTAAATCTGTCCTTAGAGATTGGTGATTTAGAATGAACTTTGATTCCTGAAGTGGGATCACCAAATATATTGCTTCCAGTAGTCAGAAGATCAGCTTTATAGATAAGAAGATTGCTAAGAGTTGGCTAGTGTCTTACTAAATGAGGATTGACATAAAGCCTGCATTTGAACCTTAGAAGTACCCTGAAGAGACTATGCCAGCAGAAATGTTTGATCTTTCCATTCATTCAATGATATTTGATCATTCCATTCCATTCAATGATCTCGTGCATTATTGTGGCAAACAGGACTTCCGAAAGTTAAGGATATGCTTGCCTAACCCTGGGAACCATAGGAACCCAAGTTGCCCTTCAGAAAGGACAAGAACTTGGCCAATGACATCAGCTGACTTGAAGACCTGGATTAGCAAGCCCCAGAGGTTATGTCACTCACTAGTTTGAGATTGGACATGGTTTTCAAATTGGGTTTGATGTCATAAATCAGGAGTTGGCAAACTCCTTTACAAGGACAAATGGTAAAATTTTTGGCTTTGTGGTCCATAGAGTCTTTCTCACACTACTCACCTCTGATGTTGTAGCATTAAAGCAGCCACAGGCAACATGCAAACAAATAGGTGTGGCTGTGTTCCAATTAAGCATTCACAAAAACAAGCAGCAGGCCGTATTTGGCCCATGGGCCATGGTTTGCCGACCTCTACTGCATACTCTTAGCTGCTAAAGAATTACTGTTCTTTGAATACAAGGTTTGTAGTACAGATCAGTTTTCTTCTTTTGAGGGGCTCGTGTTTGTGAAAATAATCCAGGCTTTGGGTAAGGGGGAGAAATTGGAAGTCATGTGATTGGTGTACGCTTTGAGTGTTTTTAACAAAAAGGATGTTGAAACAACTGTGCAAGAACAGGATTTGAAGTTTAGAGGCCATGCATGCATGGGTTTGCACAAGACTCTAAAAAGTACCTGCGGAAGTGATTGTCCTTACTTTGACTCTCAGGAGTGTTGTGAGGCTAGAAGGAAAACTGTGGAGGAAAAGGTAAGGGACTTTAACTAAAAAATCACTCTTATACAAGCTAACGCTTTCCTTTCTTACCTGTTCCTCCCACAGGCCCTGGATTATTGTCACAGCATGGGGATTATGCACAGAGATGTAAAGCCCCATAATGTCATGATTGATCATGAGCACAGAAAGGTAAAGTGGTAGATGGACAAGTCTTATTTATCAACATGATAGAGTTAACAACCCATCTTCAACATTTTATTCCTAGCATCTGTCATAGTCCGTGGTACCTGTTAGGCACTTAATAAATATTTGATGAATGAATGAATGAACAAATCAGTGTGGAATCTACAATATGACATTAATGAACTTATCTATGAAACAGACTCACAGACACAGAGAACAAACTGTGGATGCCAAGGGGGGGGGGGTGGGGGAAGGATGGACTGGGAGTTTCTAGAATAGATAAACAACAGGGTCCTACTCTATAACACAGGGAACTATATTCAGTAACCTGTGATAAACCCTAATGGAAAAGAATGTATGTATATGTATGACTGAATCACTTTTCTTTACAGCAGAAGTTAACACAACATTGTCAATCAACTAGAATAAAATAAATTTTTTTAAAAAATCACAATGATTAAAACTTTATTCATTCATTCATATTCCTATCAAAAAGAAAACAGATTAGTGTAGTGGGTAAAGCATTAGTTTTGGCAGGGAACCTGGTTTCTAGTCTTATTTATTGAAAAACTACTCTCTTGGGAAATGCCTTTCTCCTCATCTGCCTCTTTTTTTTTTTTTTTTTTAACCTATACAGTGAGTATACAAGTAATATTTGTCTTGCATGCCACTAGGTTATTGTGAGAATTAAGTGTGTACAGTTGTGAAATGGATGAAATATTCAGAAAATGCTGCTGCTTATTAGCAAGTATCATGAGGCCCCTGAGCTCTACAAGTACTTTTAATGAAAGCTGCAGTGTTACATTTCTGTTTTTTAAGGTGACCCAAGCCCACCTTTTATGCAGTGATGGCTCTCTGTTGTAGGCTTTGGGGATATAGGTGATTTGTTCATTCAGTTAGTATTCTTTTAAGCACACACTATGTAATAGGTATTGTTCTGGAGGCTGGGGATATATGTGTGAGACAAAAATAGATTAAAAATTCTTGTCCATAGGAGTTCACAACTGGGGGAGACTGGTAGGATAGAAAGTTAAAAGTGATGTGGAAGGGGCTTCCTGGTGGCACAGTGGTTGAGAGTCCGCCTGCCGATGCAGGGGACACGGGTTCGTGCCCCGGTCCGGGAAGATCCCACATGCCATGGAGCGTCTGGGCCCGTGAGCCGTGGCCGCTGAGCCTGCGCGTCCAGAGCCTGTGCTCCGCAACGGGAGAGGCCACAACAGTGAGAGGCCCGCGTACCGCAAAAAAAAAAAAAAAAAGTGATGTGGAAGAAAAAATAAAACAGGATTAGGGAGTGGCAGAGGGTGTTGCAGTTTTAAACAAGGTGGTAAGGAGAAGGTTTCATTAGGAAGGTGACGTTTTGGAGAACGCTTGAAGGGAGTCAACCATGCAGTCTCAGGAAGAGGAGATAGCAGATGCAAACCCCTGAGACAAAAATGTGCCTGGCGTGTTGGAACAGCACAAGGATAGAGCTGGGATGGAATGAACACGGGGAAGAGGGGAAGGAAAGGAGATCAGAGAGATAAATAGAACCAGATCATGCAAAACCTGGAAGATCACTGTCAGGCCTGTTCTCCGAAGACACAGGGGTTTTGCAGGATTTGAGCAGAGGGTTGGTAAGTTCTCACTTGAGTATTTAAAAGTTCACTACACATCTATTAGAACAGCTAAAATAAAAAATAGTGGCAGTTCCAAATACGGACAAGGATGCAGGGTAACTCAGTCTCTCATACATTGCTGATGGGAATGTCAAGTGGCATACTCATTTTGGAAAGTGTCAAACTATTGTTTTATAGTTTTGTCAGTTTCTTTAAAAGCTATAAACAATCCAGCAGTGACATTTATCCCAGAGAAACAAAGACTTAGACATGGTTTTCAAATTGGGTTTGATGTCATAAGTCAGGAGTTGGCAAACTCCTTTACAAGGACAAATGGTAAAATTTTTGGTAAAATTTTTGAAGAAAGACTTAGGTCCACACAAAAACCTTCAGTGCATAAATGATTCATCAAACTCTGGTGTATCCATACCATGTAGTATTGTTACTGATTAGTAAGAACTATTGATAATGTAACAGCTTGGATGGGTCTCATGCTAAGTGAAAAAAAGCAGCCTCAAAAAGTTAAACTGATGGTTCCATTTCTATAATACTCTCAAAACAATAGTTAGAAAACAGAGAGGTTACCAGGGGTTAGAAAGTGAGAGGAAGGTATAGCACAAAGGACATCTGTGGTGATGTCCTTTATCTTATGGTGTAAGCTATATGAAGCTGCACATGTGATAAAATTGTGTAGTACTATACACACTTACGCATGTAAAACTGCTGAAAAAGAAAGGTCTCTGAATTGTCAGTTTCCTGGTTTTGATATTGTACTATAGTTATGTAAGATATTACCATCAGGGGAACTGGTGAAGGGTACACAGAACATCTCCAAATTCCTATGAATTTATAATCATTTTTAAATAAAAATACTTTTTAAAAGGATCATTCTGGTTCCTGTGTGGAGAATTGAGGGTAAAAGTGAAAGGTAGACCAGTTAAGAAAAGCAGCTCTTGCAATAAATCAGAGATTGGTGATGGCATGGACCGGAGCAATGGCAGTGGATGTGATGATATGGTCAGAATACAGTAGAGCCAACAGGATTTGTTAACAGATTAGACTTGGGGTGAAAGGGAGACAAGAGTCCAGGGTGAAAAGTTTTTGACCTGAATGACAGGATAAATGGAAGGTAACAGAGGAGGAGGAATCTGGGAGAAACAGGTTTTGCAGGGAATTACCAGAGGTTTAGTTTTGAGATGTCTGTTAGGTGATCACAGAGAGATGGCTGGTGATATGTGTAGGCTAGAGAGTGTAGGTGGGAAAAGCAGAGATACTGTGTGTGAAGCCACAAGACCAGAAATGGTCATCTGGGAATACTTATTGATAAGACAGGAAGCTCAGGGACAGCTCTGGAGCACTGATATTAAGAGGTTGAAGAGAAAGATGATAAAAAAGTTATATCTTCTTTCATACCTTTTGTTATATTTCCCTTTGTTTACTAAAAGAAGACACTGAACCTAATTAACAGTGAACTTTTGGAGACAGTACTGGAGCAGTCAGGCATTACTCAGACCCTAGTGCTCACCCTTTGTGCTCACACAAATCATGGTCATGGTTTGCACACAAAGGGCAAATAAGGTTG
Source organism: Tursiops truncatus (assembly GCF_011762595.2). Classification (NCBI taxonomy): domain Eukaryota; kingdom Metazoa; phylum Chordata; class Mammalia; order Artiodactyla; family Delphinidae; genus Tursiops; species Tursiops truncatus. The sequence continues at coordinate 59,204,077 of NC_047048.1, forward strand.
CCTTTTTTTTTTTTTTTTTTTTTTTTAATTGGGGTATAGTTGCTAAGGTTGCCTCTTGTCCTTGCTACTACTGTTTCCACTTTCAGGATACATTTTGGTAAGAGCTGTTTTGTGTGGCTTTTCTCTTACTGCATTCACTCAGTAAATATTTTTAGGTTTTCTCCTGTGTACTGGGCATTACATTGAATTCTAAAAATTAGCAAAGGTGAATAAAACAGTCCCTACCCTCAAGGATCTTACTGTCCATATTTTTTTTTTAAAACGTTTTCTTCTTTACTCAGTTTTTTTTTTTTTTAAATTTTATTTATTTATTTTTCTCTGCGTTGGGTCTTTGTTGTTACGCGCAGCCTTCCTCTAATTGTGGCAGGCGGGGGCTACTCTTCATTGTGGTGTGCGGGCTTCACATTGCGGTGACCTCTCTTGTTGCAGAGCACGGGCTCTAGGCACGTGGGCTTCAGTAGTTGTGGCATGCGGGCTCAGTAGTTGTGGCTTGAGGGCTCTAGAGTGCAGGCTCAGTAGTTGTGGCACACGGGCTTAGTTGCTCCGCGGCATGTGGGATCTTCCCAGGCCAGGGATCAAACCCATGTCCCCTGCATTGGCAGGCAGATTCTTAACCACTGTGCCACCAGGGAAGTCCCCAGTCCATCTTTTTTTAAAAGGTGGCAAACAAATATTCAGTAAAGAGCTGTAGGTTCTATTAAAGAAAATTTAAGGTTGGTTGGGTAGGGGGGCATATCAAAGACAATAGTTGCTTCTATTTGCATAATTAGAAAAGACTTCATTAAAGGAGCTAACTTAAGTAACTCAAAAGATGAGGTGTTCACCACAGTAGGAGTCTATATTGAATAGTGGAGACATTCTAGTCAGATGAGCAGTTTAAGAAATTTGCAAGCAGCCACATAGCACAGGGAGATTAGCTCAGTGCTTTGTGACCACCTAGAGGGGTGGGAGAGAGGGAGACGCAAGAGGGAAGAGATATGGGGACATATGTATATGTATAACTGATTCACTTTGTTATAAAGCAGAAATTAACACACCATTGTAAAGCAATTATACTCCAATAAAGATGTTTTTTAAAAAATCACTAAAAAAAAAATTTGCAGAAGCACAGAATGAGATTGTATTTTTCAGGAACTGTAAGTCACACTAGAGCAAAGGAATTAGATCCTGGAGAGAACCCTGTATGTCAAGCTAAGAAGTTTTATTTTCATCCTAAATGCAATAGGTGGTCACTGAAGGGGTTTCAATAGAGAGTGACATGGCTGTTATTTTTAAAAAGATTACTCTGGGGAATTCCCTGGTGGTCCAGTGGTTAGGACTCTGTGCTCTTGCTGCCGAGGGCCCGGGTTTAATCCCTGGTCAGGGAACTAAAATCCCACAAGCTGCACAGCGCAGCCAAATAAAAAGAGTGCTCTAATGGCAGTGTGAGGGGTAACTCAAAAGATGAAGTCACTCATTATTTATTATCTTCTTATTTCAGCTACGGCTAATAGACTGGGGTTTGGCTGAGTTTTACCATCCTGGCCAAGAATATAACGTCCGAGTTGCTTCCCGATATTTCAAAGGTCCTGAGCTACTTGTAGACTATCAGGTGAGAAGAGGAGGGCAGATAAAATTTTGGTCCTTGTGTTTATTTTGCACATAATTTGCAAAACATGTCATTTTGCACTTTTGAGTAGGCCATTTATGCACATCCATGGCTATCCCTTTTATAGGAATGTAAAATATGAATCACTTCAGTTCATCTGCCACAACTTATGTTTGTATTGTCATAATGTCAGTAGAATATGAATAGATCTGCATTTGATCCTAACTGAAGAGAAAGACACTTTTTCTAATCAGAAATTACAAAGCTAGTTTGAGAATTGTAAGCTAGATTTAACCAACCTTAAAAGTAAACTGAAAAAAATGTTCTCTTCTTAAATTATATCTAGATATAAAGACCTTCCCTCTACCAAAAAAGAAAAGAAAGCACTCTTCTCACGGAAACAAAATCCTTGGGAATACCTTTCCTGCCCCAGTCCTCCCAGGTGTTATCAGATACCTTAAAAAGTTCAAACTCTGTCCTAGAAATTCCTTTTCTGGGGTCTTGAGGATATAACCCTGAGTTCAAAAAACATTTTATACATAAAAATATTCTTTACAACATTATTTATAATAGTGAAAAACAGAACACTATCCTGTTGTAGGAGAAGTTAAAGATTAAATTCTGAAGCATTCATGCAATAAAAAAATGATACACGTTAGAAGGTTTCCATAGGCTGACAATTGGGTTGTTCTTACGTAAGTGAAGAAAGTAATTCAAAATAGTATGTACAGATTTAAAATGAGGGTGGGGGAGCATGGGTGGGAATGCATAGAAGAAAAACATGTTTTTGGTATTTGGACTTTAAGTCAGTGGAGTGGTTTGTTTTTAATAAAAAGCTTTTCTAAAAAAATTTGAAGTGACAGGATTCATTCTTGTCATTTCATGTGTGATGACGACATTTTCTTTAATGCAGATGTATGATTATAGTTTGGATATGTGGAGCTTGGGTTGTATGCTGGCAAGTATGATCTTCCGGAAGGAGCCATTTTTCCATGGACATGACAATTATGATCAGGTGATATATGTTGTTCCTATTAGGAAATTTACTGGTCTTACCAAGTGACGGCCAGATCTGCTTACCCATTAGAAACTGCAGTGGATCTTGCTAAAATACAGATGCCTGGCCCCCCGCACCTGAGAGCTATTAAATTAATAAGTTAGAATCTGAGAGTGGGACCCTAGAATAATTTTCAAATATTTGCTTGTCAGCCAACCTGACATTGATCCTCGGATTGGTGTCTTGGGAACTATTGGTTCAGCTTTTGAAATTAGAGTTTTTCCTTTGCATTGCTTGTTTAATTGTGAGATATACTTGTATATACATGTTTTAGGAAATATTTTACAATTCAAAGAATAATAGTTTAAAATATAGGATATTACCTTAGAATCTCCTAATGTGAACTTTTATTAGGATTAGGAATGTTTTCTCCAACATGTTGGTTTATATGTGGTATTTCTGTGATCCTTTTGTCTCGTCATACAGATTGAGTTGATGTATGTCAGTAGAAATATAGATGGTATTTTTTATACTAGCTGCACTTCCCCTTGTAGATCAAGGGGCCATTTCATTCAAGGGAACCTGGAATGATTCTAGGGCCTTGTGGAAGGTACTGTTGCCTTGTTTGACCACAATGACTTTTTTTTTTAATTAAACTTTATTTTAAGGTAATGTAAATTCATGTGAAGTTGTAAGAATTAATACAGAGAAATATGGTGTGCCTTTTATCCAGTTTCCCCCTAACATAACTTTTTGCAAAACTATGTACAGTATCACAACCAGGATGTTGATATCAATATAACCAAGGTACAGAACATCTCTGTCACCTCAAGGATCCTTCATTTGCCCTTTTATAGTCGCACCAAGTTCCCCTCCCCCTCTTTTATGCTTCTCTGTTGTAATCTCCATTTCTGCAATTTTATCATTTTGAGAATGTTATATATGTATGATGACCATTTTTCACATGAGTCGAAGAATACCATGTGAATTCAGTTAAAATCAGCAACTCTTTATCAGGTGCCATGCAGAATTGAGGAATATAGACAGAAAGAAAGAATAGCCCCTCATCTCAAAAGTTCTTCATAGTCTGTCTAGCAAGGGAACCAAACATATAAGAAAGTAAGTTACAGTAGTAAATGTCAGAGTAGAAGTGTAGACAAGATACAAAAGACAGTTGTAATGGGAATGAGTGGTCTGAGTATATGGGGTTGGGGGGAGCTTCCCAAAGGAAGTGACATCTTCAGCTGGGTTGTAAGGGGGAAAAAAATAAGACTTCACCAGAAGGAAGGAAGCGGGTTATAAAGTGGTTTGCTTTTTCTGTTTGATACATTCACATCAGTAATAATTTAGGGAACATTATGTGGAAATCCATTCATGTTGTGCAAAAAAAATTGAAGTAAATTGGTTGTAACATTCATACCTGTAGCCATGATGATCCGTTCTGTTAATTCAGTCATGGTTAATTGTTGATTTAATCATGTAATATGCGTTTGGTGTGGGTTTTGTCTTCTTCAATCCTAGTTGGTGAGGATAGCCAAGGTTCTGGGGACAGAAGATTTATATGACTATATTGACAAATACAACATTGAATTAGATCCACGTTTTAACGATATCTTGGGCAGGTAAGTCACAAAATAAAATCTGTGCATCTGTGCCTTAAGCAGTTTGGGTGTAAACTGGTACTTTGGATCCCCAGAATAGTTATGTTCTCTTTGCCAACACTGCTGAGGTATCTCTGGTCCACTGCTACAGAACGCTGCATAGGCAGGCGTGTGATAAAAGCATTGGATTGAATGGCCATTTCCCCAGATGCACTTACAGGATTCTGAGTGTGGAGGTTGTAGTCAGAAGATTCCTGACTATGTAGAGTCTAGTAGAAGGGTTACAGTTGAGTCAGAAATCAAAATCTCCTGATTCAACTTGCTCCTCTAAATGACAGAATTGTCTCTAAGAGAAAGAAATAGTCATAGAATAAGTACATGCTTCAAGACTGATGTGCAGACAACAGACTCTAAAAATAGTGACTAGACACAATACTAACTCATTCACCACTTAACAGGAAGAGGTGAACTTTCTTGATACAAAGGCTTTTCCTGGCCAAGTGGCAGAGATGCCAGGAAAGGGGGTGTGGGGGATGGGGAGGGAGGCCTGGTTAGCCCAGCCACCTGGCCCTCCTTGCTGTGCAGGAGCATTCAGTCCTGTAAAGTAACCTGAATTATGTTTCATAAAATTATGGGGACCCAGATTTCTCTTTTCTGCAACACTGCTATTTCCAGTCTCTCCAATTAGCTTTGTTGTCTCTGCAGTGGCAGAGCGGTATAAGACTAGTCTCTTGAGTTTTTATTTCTCTTGTGATTGGCTGGAATCCTAGCCACTAAGGAAAATGTAGGAGTGAAATGTTGGGCTTCTCTGCCCCTTGGTCCATTTCTCATTCCCCCTTTTGGCTCTGCAGACATTCCCGTAAGCGATGGGAACGCTTTGTCCACAGTGAAAACCAGCACCTTGTCAGCCCTGAGGCCTTGGATTTCCTGGACAAGCTGCTGCGGTACGACCACCAGTCACGGCTCACCGCAAGAGAGGCCATGGAGCACCCCTATTTCTGTGAGTCCAGCTGTTCAGTCCACAGAGCCTGTGCAGGCCTGCCCAGTAGATTGTACCAGGCAGGGGAGAATATATGCTGTGAAGAAAGCCCTGGGCCCAGAGCCCTACAGAACAGAATTGGAATTCCAACCTCCTGTACTTAGCTTGCTGCAAGGTTACTTCACCCACAGTGAGCCTTGGTTTCTTCAGTGGGGACCATGATTGTTGAGAGGATTCTTATCTAACACAGAGTACCTGACTCATGATCACTCCTAAATAAATTGCTTTTCTTACTGCGTGGGTGACACTTCTCAGTGGCTAGTCTGGAGTGGTTGGATTAGAACATACAGCCCTATATCTGTCCCGTCTCTTGTTAATCATTTGTTGGAGAGAGCCAAAAAGGCTTGAAAACCTTATTGTATGAACACCTTGACCTAGGTTTGTGAGTATAGCTAACTGTTGTCATGAATGAAAATGCCACTTAGCTGCACCCCATCCTCACTGTGTTGGGTTGTTCCTTGGGGAGTGGTTGGGTGGTATTTTAGTGAATCAATTACACTCTTGCTCAGTCTCCTGTACCTGAAGCAGACTGAAAGGCTGATGGAGATGTAGAGTGAAGTCTGTGGTCATAGCACTAATTTGCACAAGACTGTAGTTTTGGCCTGTTTGGCACCAAGCTGTAAACCGCAGTAAAACCAATTCACTCTGATAATATATTTCTGTTTGGGTAAGGGTAAATTGTATTATGTCATTAAATTCTAACAGGATTGGTTTTGTTTTAAATTAGCTCTACTATGGATAATTACCTCCTTTTCCTACTATTTAGTTTAGTAGTTGGCCTTTACCACAGTTTGACAGGAAAGATAGTTTTATTTTGTATTACTTGTTCAATTCATAGTGAAGGCAGTTGACACCTTAATTCTATTACTAAGGGAATAATATGGAATACAAATAAAATGTAAAGAATGAGGATGACTGCTTTAAGGCCCCAGCCCATTAGTTTAATCCTTCAAGCATAACAGAATCTAACCTTTTTGTCTCTTTTCTAGACACTGTTGTGAAGGACCAGGCTCGAATGGGCTCATCTAGCATGCCAGGGGGCAGTACGCCTGTCAGCAGCGCCAATATGATGTCAGGTCAGTTCATTGGTAAATTTATTTTTTTAAGAAAAGATAGAAGTCAGTTATCATTCTTAATTTTGCTCCCTCTTTGTGACCTGATTTCTGTGGCCCTCCCTCTTCTCTATAATGATTACCTTATTGACATACTGCCCTGTATGGCTCTCCCCACCAGGTTTCAGGATGCTTTTGAAACCTGGTATACCTTAATGGCCCTGCCTTGAGTAAGAGTATCAACAGTCTCTTCTAGGCCAGAATCACAAAAATTATTTGGGACTTGAAAGTCTCAACAAGCCATGAGGAGTAAAGAGATCCTTTCATCTCACAGGTTAGAGTGACAGTAGGTGATGCTGTCCTCAGAAACAAGATTAAGAAAATGAGGGAGAGTAGAGATGGGGTTTGTACATGGGTATATATGCGTATAAGAATGGTTCTCGGGCTTCCCTGGTGGCGCAGTGGCTAAGAATCTGCCTGCCAATGCAGAGGACATGGGTTCGAGCCCTGGTCCAGGAAGATCCCACATGCTGCAGAGCAACTAAGCCCGTGTGCCACAACTACTGAGCCTGCACTCTAGAGCCCGCGAGCCACAACTACTGAAGCCTGTGCGCCTAGAGCCCGTGCTCCGCAACAAGAGAAGCCATTGCAATGAGAAGCCCGCGCACCGCAACGAAGAGTAGCCTCCGCTTGCTGCAACTAGAGAAAAGGCCGCGCGCAGCAACAAAGACCCAACACAGCCAAAAATAAAATAAATAAAATTAATTAATTAAAAAAAGAATGGTTCTCTGAGTTTTTCCAGAGCAACTACAGTGTACCTAGTAAATTATAATGTTTTATATGAAATTATCTTTAATGTTGTTGAGTCATGATTTAGAGCGAGTTTTTACCCAGAAGAAGCCATAGGCCTGTCCCCTAAGAATTATATATGTAGGCAGCGTCCACATGAATATACTCGTGATCGTGAGGGTACTTAGACACCCTCAAAGAATTGCTGTTGTCTGAATTCTTTTTTTAAAGAACTAGCTGCCTTCTAGAGTTTATCCTCTGGGTATCATGCCAACGTGCAAAATGATATATGTCCAAGGTTACTCATTCTAGCCTTATCTGTAATCAAAGAACATTGAAAACAGCTCCGTGTAGAGTAGGGAACTGATAAAATGAATTACAGGGCATCCATTCAGTGGAATGCTATATGGCTAGAGAAAAGAATGAGTGTTTCGTGTTCTTGTCTAGTTTCAACTCCAAAGTAGTAATGTGAAATGAAGAAAGCAAGATGCAGGACCATGTCCAAGACCAGGAATGGGCAAGAATATATAATCACATTCTTATATGTGATTCTTATATGCATATTTTTATAAAATTATATTTAAGTATATGCATAAAATATTTCTGGAAGGGTACACCCCAAAAGTGGTGCCATAAGTTGGCCAAGTGACAGGGCAAGGAAAATTCTCACTGTGTACTCTTTTCAGCTATTTTTAAGTCATGTAACTATATTGGCTATTCAGAAAATATACAACATTTTGAAAATGTAAAGAACTAGCTGATTGAGGGCAGTCTAACAGGTAATCTGATCATGGGTGGAAGAAACTAAATGGAAGTAAATCCTAAAACACTATTTTAGCTTACAGATGAGAAATGATCCTTTCTGCACTGAAAATGCTGGCTAACAAGGGAATGTGGTCATGAGCATGAACTTTGACTCCAGCCTTCTACTGTTCAGTTCATAGTGACTAGCCACATGTGGCTATTTATATTAACTGAAATCAAATAAAATTGTAAAATCAGTTGCTTAGCTACACTAGCCACATTGCAAGTGCTCAGTAGCCACATATGGCTAGTGGCTGTTAGTACAGATTACAGAGCATAAAGTTTGGTTGGACATGCTGCCCTAGACAGGCTTGGGTTGGAATCCAAGCATAGATGCCACTTACTAGCCATGCACCTTGGACAAACCGCTTAAACTCTCCAAACTTAGATTTCTTTACCTGTCTACTAAATTTATTGGAGCTTGTCATTTTAATTTGTGAAGATTTAATTTGAAATTAGATTTACTTTGTAAAAATCTAAGGAGAGGCCTTTAATAAAATGAGAATTTGTGTCACTTTTGCGATAGGTGCTCTGAAAAACTGGTGACTAAGATTTCCATGGTGTCTCTAGCTCACTGTCAGCTGTTGTCTTTCAGGGATTTCTTCAGTGCCAACCCCTTCACCCCTTGGACCTCTGGCAGGCTCACCAGTGATTGCTGCTGCCAACCCCCTCGGGATGCCTGTTCCAGCTGCCGCTGGCACTCAGCAGTAATGGCCCTTCTGTCTCCTGATGCCTGAGCAGAGGCTGGGGAGTCACTCACTCCCTCGATGCAGCTTGCGCCTGCGGGGGGGCGGGGGTGAAAGACTTCAGAAGCACCGTGTCTGAACCGTTGCTTGTGGATTTATAGTAGTTCAGTCATAAAAAAAAAAAATTATAATAGGCTGATTTTCTTTTTTTTTCTTTCTTTTTTTTTTTAACTCGAACTTTTCATAACTCAGGGGATTCCCTGAAAAATTATCTGCAGGTGGAATATTTCACGGACAAATTTTTTTCTCCCCTTCCAAATTCAGTTCCTCACCACTAAAGAACAAAGATAAACCAGCCTCAATCTGGCTGCTGCGCTTGGGTGGAGATCTCTTCCCATGCCCACCATTGCTCCCCTACCATCCCACACTTCGAGGGGTTTGTATTTCATGCTCTCCTCCAGAGATTACAAAAATGTAGCTTCTTGAAGGGAGGTGGGAAGGAAGGAGGAAGGAAGGACCCAACCTATAAGAGCAGTGTACTGCTAGTCACTTATATCACTTTACTCCAAAAGTGCTTCAGTGGGGTTATACTGGTGAATCTAGTGGAAATATGTCTTAGTTACACTGAGATGCTGAAAATCTACCCAAAGTGCAGACAGGTCCTGAAAACGTCTGTTCAGTATGAATCATGTCTTATTGACCTAACCTAAATCCAACTCACTTACAATTTAGTTTCAGTTCAGTTTAAAACTTTAATACTGTCCCTCCCAGGCTCCTTACCTTGGTCCTCTTCCCCTTTCATCTCCCAACATGCTCTATAGCTGGTAGGAGGGGGAAGGCAAAGTCTATTTCAATTTTCTTTGACTTGGCCCTTTTGAATTCAGTTAGTTACTGGGTATAATTATTGCTTTTTACAAAAGAAAAAAACATTGTCTATGTTGGTTTCATGCTAGTAACTCTTGAAGAGCTAGTGAGAGATGTGGCCACTGCATTTTATTTTAAGCTTTCTACCTTTTCCTCCTACCTTCCCCTTCCCTCACATGCCATCCATTGAGAAGACCTGCCCCTCAGTCTTGTAAATGTACCTGAGAGGTAGGAGCAGAGCCACTATCTCCAGTGAAACTGAAATGGTAGACCTGTAATTGTGGGAAAACTAAACTCTCTTGTTACAGCCCTGCCACCCCTTGCTGTGTGTATATATATAATACTTTGTCCTTCATATGTGAAAGATCCAGTGTTGGAATTCTTTGGTGTAAATAAACGTTTGGTTTTATTTATCAAGGTTAGATTTAAGTTCCCTGTGTAAAGGTCTCGCTGGGTGGGTGGCTCACGTTCACATCTGAGGGGCCTGCAGCCCTGTACCGTGGAGGCTTCCCAAGGCCCCCATTTTTATACAACCCTCGTTCAACCCATGGTACCGGGCAGGCAGAGAGGCCTTAAAAAAGCTCCACAAGCCAAAGCGTCTCTGGGGATTAAGGATCCTTTGCCATAAATTCATTTTGTGTCTCAGCAGTGCAGGGATTGGGGATGGGAAGAGTCGCCAGTTTTTGTGTGTTTGTGTGTGTAAAGTGGATTTTCCACTGTAATCCAGCCACCTAAGTTTATCAGGTGCTTCACTGAGGAAGCCTAGTTTTTTAAGCACAATAGCAAAACCATCAGCTCTGTATTTTCTCCTGTTGCTTCATTACCGTAGCTGCTTGTGGGGACTAGGAAAAATTCTTCCAACATATTTTAAGGCCTGAAGTCTTAGTTCCCCATTCTCCTACCTTTATAGATTCACAAGTCTTTCTCACCTGGGCGTCATAGATAAACATAATTGTTTGAGGAGTTGAATTTAATGAACTTATCTAACTTTGTAACCCATCTTAGCTCTAGTAACTTTATCAGAGGTGGTGGCTTTAGTGAATATAATGGTAAACTTTAGAGGAAGCTAAAGCCTCCTTTTATAGTGCTTCTCAACCATAGGGAAGACACTCTATGTGGCAGGGTGATCTTCTTCGTGGCCACTTACGGTGGATATTTATTGTTCTCGACCCTTTTATGCCCTAGAATGCTGTGGGGGTTACCATGTTGAATTTGTGCAGAACCTCAAAGCACCAGATGTGCCAGAGATGCAGTTTGAGATTACGTTTGCACTGGATTGTGATTTGAACAGGACACTTATGACTGATGAATTATTTCTTTTGAGGTGGGGAGGAGGGCTGTAAATCAAGACTTCACATCCCACCCTTGTAGCTCAGAGAACCTAGGTGTAGCTGAGGCTGATGTGGGGAGCTGCAAACAGCTGGACCTCCTAATGTGCATCAGACCTTGCAAGAAACGTAAGGTGAATGCAGAGGACTCTGAATGCCACCCAAGAGCCTTTTAAAAGAAATAGAAGTATTTAAAATGCTACTTAAGGAGTCACTGCAGAAGCATGAAAAAAAAAAAAAAGACCCAATTGGGTGGGTGGGTGGGGGGCAAGGGTTTACAGAGTAACAACTTCTGTGTTGTTGTAAATTACCTCATCTGTATACCTTGTATTGGGACACTTCATTTCTCAGCACTACCTGTGTCTGCATTGATTAGATGGCAGGAAATGGAAAGCCAATCTAAGACACTTGTGTTGGCAATTACTCTGAAAGGTTCTTTAAGTATTTTTTTAACTTTGTTTGAAGTGCTCCCTCCCCCCTTTTAAGTTTGAAGTCATAAGTTCCCCCTCCCCACCTTGATGATTTATTGGTTGTAATTGTATTGTATTTGGTATAACTAAAACATAACTGTGCTGGGAAGAAGTTGTGCCATGAAGGTCTTTAATTTTTTTTTAATAAAAACATTTAAACAAATGAAATGTCCCTGCAGCCTGAGCAATATGCTTCTCCAACCGACACCGTGTGTGTGACAGATGGCTTAGTTCTCAAGTGCTTTGAATTTAATACTGGGCTGATGGAGATGTGAAATGGGATGAATTAAGGTTGGTTGAGGAGCACTGAAGTGTAGGAGTTTTTGACATTGAGAGACAGTGAAGAGAGCATGATGTTGTTGCTAAACAGGACTGGTTTCATTCCTGCCCTCGTCACATACTTGGCTACTTGGCAAGTTACTTCTGAATCTGTTTCATCATCTATAAAATGGAGCCACTGCTTCTTTGGGATTAAATGAGAGTGAATGTCAAGTGTCTGGCACCTGTTATGCCCTTGTTCAACCTAATACCCCTGGCCCCTGGTATGGGGGATTAGTCCTTGGCCCTGATTTTGCAAGTAATTCACAGCATGATCTCTCCTCTGGGCTCTCTTGGGACCAGTGTGTGTTCAGTCAGGGGAGTCTGGATGAGATGTCTTCTGAGTTCCTTTTCAGCTCTGACACTGATTTTAGAAAGTTTGAGTTGGTGCGTAAATACAGAGGTCCATGGAGACAGTTGGTTTGTTAGCAGAAAAGGCCAGTGCTCAGTGAATGGCAGTAAGCCCTGTGGAAGGTCAGCCTTGGAGAGACCTCCAGTGCAGGAGGCAACGTGCAGTCTTGGTGCCTGGAATGAAGGCATATGCTGGTGAGCAAATGGGGACATACTTGGCAGCTTTAATAGAAACTACCAAAAGGGCTGGTAAAAGAGGTGAACAGAGTTTACTTGCTTATTAATGTCAAATGAGTAAATTCTACAACAGTATATACTTGAATTTTCATTTATTCTTTATCATTTAACAACAGTTGAAAAGTTGAAATCAGGAAATGCCGTTATCCCAAATTCTTAGTTTCCTTTAAATGTTCAGTGCATCCGTATGTTAATAATATTGGGAGTTGAGAAGTGTGGTTTAGATAAAAGGAACCATTGTGTAATATCTTATATCTGAAATGCCTAACTTACATGAACATTAATTTCTCACATTTACTCTTATTTTATCCATGAGACAGATAGGAAGATTAAGTTGTTAGAGTGGGCCTATTAGAGACAGAGGAATATATTTGGTAAAATTAGATCTTCAGGGTATGGCTAATTACTGTAGTCCTAAAGTAGTAGAGAAAATTGTGGATTGGTTGACAGATTTGGACATTTTTATTTCCTCTCAATCTTTAAATTTCATCTTGCTTCACCTGTTGTCAAGTGTGGTTACAATTAGAACTGACCTTTTGAGTATCTCTTGAAAAAATCTAGTTTTGTCACCACTCCCACTAGCAGATTTCTCTCCTGAGATTAGAACTGGGTTTGAGTAGTTGTTTAATCGTAACAGTCCTTGCCTGTACTTCCCTGCTGGTAATTTCCTCCTCCCTTGTGCTGATTCATGCTCCATCCTATGTAAAAGTCACCTCTCTCTGCTTCCCCCACTGCCGTCACTACCCCTGCACCCTTTTTCCTTATAACACCTGACCTTATGTTATTTTTGTCTCTCTCCCCACCTGCATGTAAAGTCCCTGATGACCTTGTATGTCTTACTAATCTGTGCATCCTCATAAAAAACTTTTTTTTAAGTGTGTTAATATCCTTCAGAATTGAAGAGGATCAAATGGAGTAGCACGAAGAAAATGCTTAGCATCATACCAGCCTCATAATAGATGCTCAATAAATAGTAATTCCATCCTCCACTCCCAGTTCCACCTTCCCCCTCCTCCACACACAATAAATTAGTGGGAGTGTTGTTGAATAAAGGACATGTCAAGATGAGAAGAGCCTTGTTCATAGATGTGCAGCTATAATTATAAGCCACAGGCCAGACTGGATTAACATGACAAAATGTTTATTTAATGTTTACTTATTTATTTTAATTATTTAATAATTTAATGAGCCCTTGGTGAAACCTTGAGTGGCTGAAGGCTGAGCAACGATCCTGACCGATTTCGTAGAATTAGGTGCTACAATATCCCCTGCTTTCCACCATTGGTATATAACAATGTGAAATTCAGGCTGTTCTCCAAGTAGAACAGATACAGAGGGTGTCACAAGGTAGTCTGGTTCTGGAGTCGATGTGGACGAGTGCTTTCTAGATTTCATAACTCTACTAGGATTCTGTGCTAAATTTACCACTTCAGAGAAGCAACCTAGTAGAACTATAAATGCCCTGGTTCTGATAAGAGTTATGGCTGGCTGTGTAGTTCTGGCTCAGTAATTTAACCTCTCTGAATCTTCAAAACTGACTTAAATTATTATTGTAAAACATTTTAGATGTACCAAGTTGTAAAGAGGCTGTAACACACCCATGAACCCACTGCCCAAGTTAAGTCTGTATTACCAATACAGACGAAGCCCCTTTTGCCCCTCTTCTCTTCCTCCCTGCCCCAGAGGTTCTAATATCTTCTTCATATGTAAAATTGGGGTGTTAATACCTATTTTACAAGGTGGTTATAAGATTAGATGATAAATGTTTGGAAAGTGCCTGGCACACAGTAGAGTTGGGCTAAATATTCACTTCCACTCTGAACTGTATAGTTGTGCAGGTTACGTGCAGAAAAAGATTCCATGTCTATAGGAATGCCATAGACTTGTGCATTTATTTCTACAGTTTTACAGTAGATGGCAGTAAAATACCTGGTTCTAGAAGAAAAAAATCCATGCATTAAATGACAGGTTTTCAACAGATGCAGGTTGTTTCTAATTTCCATGAAGGCCAGCATTGCCCTGTTCTCACCCCCTCTCACTCTTCTCCTCTAAGAGTCTATCACTCTTATCTCCTCTGAATTTTTAATTTCTCTACTGAAAGCCAAATATTTTTGCACTATAGCAAATTACAGTCTGGATTTGCCTCCCTGTGGTCATAATCACCAGAGATTCTTAGTGGTCTCAATGTAAGAAGCTCTTCCCCAGGCACCTCCAGATGGGAGTTTATAGGATGGACAGTCCCTTTCTTAGGGAAGTTCCCGAGGGGATTGGGTATTTCTGAGTCAGCTTTACTCTTGCATCATCTGCTTGGACAGAATTTTCTTGGCTCCTCTAATGATGAAAAGGAAAAGCAGCAGCAGCTGGCAGCTGGTTTCCTGATTTCACCCTGTGAGTCAGAGTCTCGGCTACAGCTAAACATTTGTAGACTTATCTAGAAAGGGAGCACTTTGCCCTTCTGTGTTGAACAGTTCTGGGAACTCCATGGTGAACTTCCTATGAAGAAACCTAAATACCCACAGCTCTCCACACCTCATTCTTTTCCCTGCTCACCCACTCAGCTCTGTCCCCTCAGCCCAGAATCAGAGTTTCTCATGGACTCATTTTCTTGACTGGTCTTTCCAGAATTCGTTTATAAAATATGCCGCTCAACAAACGTGTTGATGTCTGCGAGCCTGGTCCTACGCTAAACACTGGAGATTGGGAGAGATGAGACGCAAGCAGAAAGGCAGGAAACAAATTGTTCCCCAGGAAAAAATCATATTGCTAGTCAGCATGGTGGATTGAGCTAACTCGTAAGTACCCACCTCCTGCTCCAAATATGTGAGGATGCTGACTGACATAATTTACTTTCAAATAAATAGCCAATTTCAAAGAAAAAAGTGGAAATTCCCAGGTGGCAGAAAGGAAGACAGCATTCATTCTGAAGGTAAGTGGGTATTGAAGTCACAGTGAGCCCCCAACACAGGCTTGGATACAGATGGGCCTCAGAGCATAGGGGCTAAGGTTTGAATGCCCCCAGGGAGATAGGAGACAGCCTCAGTGCCTTTGAAGGTAAAAACAAAGAATTCCCTGGCACTTGAAAGAAAAGGCTGCTTCTGGGTAAAAAGATTAGAGGAAAACAAAATATTAGCTGTAGTTGCCTCTGGGAAGGGAGTTTGTGATGTTGTACAAAAACTCCTTAGGAAGAAAGAAGTCCTGAACTCTTGGGGGAGGAAGAATGGTCAGGAAAGCCTTCCCAGAGGAGGGACTGCTGGAGCTGGCTTGAGAGAGGTCCAGCCTTAGCAGGTTCGAGCTGCCAGAGCCCGCACTTGCCATCAGAACCCACGTCTCTTGCTTAGTTCTGCTTCCTGGACTGCCTTTTCATAGCTGTGCTTCCAGGAATCCCTGTCCAGGTTTCTAACGAATCATTATAGATAAACTTTCTTTCTCTTGCTTTTTGCTCTCTGGTCCTTTCAACAAAAAACACATTTATCCTCACACAGATCTCTAGGTCAGCTATAGTTCAACTGACCTAAACTGGTTCAGCCAAGCAGCTCTGCTTCAGGTTGAGGATTGACTGGGCTGGACTGGGCTCCTGTGTTGATTGGTTTCAGGTTTGCTCCATGTAGTTCCTTCTGGGTCCCATACCAAAGTTGCGGCAGCTACCCAGGGCATGTTCTGGTGGATTGCTGGGGCACAAGAGGCCAAAGGACAGACACCAAGCCAGAGAGAAATCCAAGAAGCTCTAAGAACACCAAGCAAACTTATACACAACTAGGCATATCATATTCAAAATGCTAAAACAGAAGACAAAAATCTTAAAGGCAGCTCAGAGGAAAAAATGACATTGCCTACAGAGGAAGCTAAGAATTATCAGAGACCATGCAAGCTAGAAGACAATGGAGTGACTTTAGTGCTGAAAGAAAAACAAAACAGTCAATTTAGAATCCTATACCCACTGAAAATATCTCTCAAAATGAAGAAGAAATAAAGCTTTTTCTCAAAGAAAAACTGAGGGAATATATTGCCAGGAGAAATATTAAAGGAATATTAAATATTAGAGGAAGTTCTTCAGACAGACGGAATATGATGCCAGACAGAAACTTGCATCTACAGAGTGAAATTAAGAGTACTGGGAATGGAATAAATGAAAGTAAATTTTTTAAAAAAATTTAATTGCCTTAAAAAAATAATTGAAGTCTAAAGTAGGAGGTCATCAAACTTTCTGTAAAGGAACAGATAAATAGTTTAGGTTTTGCAGGTTATATGATCTCTTGCAAGCAATCTACTGTTTGTGGCATGAAAGCAGTCTTAGACAATAGGTAAGTGAGCATGGTTGTGTTTCAGTAAAACTATTTATGGACTCAGATTTGGATTTCATATAATTTTTATGTGCCGCAAATTATTCTACTTTGATTTTTTTGCCAATAATTTAAAATTGTAAAAGCCATTCTTAGCTCAGGGGCCATACAAAAGCAGTCAGTGAGCTGGTTTTGGCATGCATGTGGGTCATCCTTTGCTGGCCCCAGGTCTAAAGCAAAAAAACTAGCAATGAATTGTGTATTTATAGTGTACGTTAAATTTTTTAAATGTGAATAAATGAATTGATATATCCATATGATGAAATACTAAACAATAAAAAGTAATAAACTTGATACGTGCAACAACATGGGTCAATCTTAAAATAATTATGCTGAGTGAATACCAGACAAAAAAGACTACATACATTCCATCCATATAATATTCTAGAAAATGCAAACTAACTAGTGACAGAATGTAGTTAAGCGGTTGTCTGCAAGTGTGAGGTGAGGCGGGGTTCGGGGTAGAAGGGGAAGAGAAGGAAGGATTTCAGAAGTGAAGCAAAGCATGTGACAACAGCATGGAGAACAGAAGGGAGGAAATGGGAATCTACAGTTGTAAGGTCTTTATACTATCCATGAAAGCAGGATATTTGAAGGCAAATTGGTTAATTTAAAATGTGTATTGTAAACCCTAGGGCAATCACAAATCAATCTCCACCTCTTGCCTACTCTCAGTCCCAGGGTCTGGGGACTTTTCTTGGAAATTCTGAGACAAAGACGATTCAGCAATATTTCACAGGGTCAGATGCAGAAAGTATGTGAGAGCTGGGGCTGCCAGAGTCATGAACCCAGGGCCTGTGGGAGAATGCAGTCAACATGAAGAAATGGGCAGCTGAGAGAGAGAGAGAGGGGACGCAGAAGGGCAAGAACTTTTCAGTTACGTGAGCCAGTAAATCTTTTTGCCTGTGCTTTTTTTGGGGGGTGGGGGGGTAAAATTTCCTGTCACTTGCTGTTTAACAAAATACCACAAATTGATTAAAGGCCTACAGGAGAATATCTGCTGCTTTGAATTTCTCCAGGTAAGGCCTGCACCTTCTTTTAAAGCAGAGGTCCCCAACCTTTTTAGCACCAGGGACCGGTTTCATGGAAGACAATTTTTCCACGGACCAGTGGGGAGGGATGGTTTTGGGATGATTCAAGCACATTAAATTTATTGTGCGCTTTATATATTACAGTGTAATAATAGAAATAATAAAATAATTATACAACTCACCATAATGCTGACAGGAGGCAGAGCTCAGGCGGTAATGTGAGCGATGGGGAGCAGCTGTAAATACAGATGAAGCTTCGCTCGCCTACCCACTGATCACCCCCTGCTGTGCGGCCCGCTTCCTAACAGGCCATGGACCAGTACCCGTCCGTGGCCCGAGGGTTGGGGACCCCTGTTTCAAAGGACTTGATCGATTAGGTCCACCCAGGCCAATCTTTCTTTTGACTACAGGGTCAACTGATTTGAGACCTTCATTACCTCTGCAGAATCCTTTCATCTTTGCTGTATAACATCACTGGAATCATGAGACTGAGATCCTGTGATAGTCACAAGACCTGCCCACACTCAAGGGGAGGGAATTAATTAGGCATGTATACCATGGGGTGGGAATCTTAGGGACCATCTTAGAATCCTGCCTGCCAGAGTGACCTAAGATGCCCCTGTGCCCTGTACTCAATCATGAATCTCTTGGTTTCTGGGATTTTCCATGTTCTCCCAGATTTCTAGGTTGCCCTCTGTCTGACCTCTTTTCACTTGGCTTTGCAATTGCCTGGTTACTTGTCTCTTCCCCTTTAGAAGTTGAGCAACTCAACATTTGTCACTCTACGGCCCACCTCATAGCCTAGCACTGGTTTGGGCCATAAACATTCGTATGGATAAGTGGAGGTGATTCTTACTGGAGATAAGGATTAATCTAGATGACATCAAAGACCACATTCAATGCTAAAAAATTCGTTAATTCACCCTGCTGACTCCATCCAGTCCAAACTCTTTGAATATGGTTTAAGAGGTTCTGTCTAACTTGTCCCTGCACACTTCTCTGCCCTCACTAGTGTCAAAGTTCACTTTGTCTTTCATGCTGTGCTATAAGAACACTAAACCACTTGTAGTTTCTAGACTATGATTTGCTTTCTGTTAGCTTCAAGATGGTGCCTGTGCTATTTTCTCAGACTAGAATGCCCTTCCCTACATCAACTGACCTACATCAATTGACTACAAATGTTCAAAGGAACTTAATTGACTACGTTTATTAATGGTACTGTTACCAACCCAAACTTGGGTCTGCTTGCCTGTGCACAGTAAAGCCAATCTACTGACACCAAGTTGTGGTGAAAGAAAGTGCAGCATTTATTGCAGGGTGCCAAGCAAGAAATCCAGGCAGCTGGTGCTTAAAAGACAAATGCCCTGATGGGTTTCAGGGAAAGGTTTTTAAAGACAGGGTGAGGGAGGGGGGTTGTGCAGTGCTTGATCAGCTCATGGACATTCTTCTGATTGGTTGGTGGTGAGATGATCGGGAGTCAACATCATCAACCTTTTAGTTCCAACTGGTCTATGGACAGCATACAGTTAACTTCTTCCACCTCGTGGGGGTTTCAGTATCTGCAAAACAACTCAAAGGATATGGCTCAATATTATCTACAGCCCTTGAGGAGGAACTAAAGGGCCTTGACTTTGTTCAATGGCTAAACTATTATTATTTTGCCTCATTTGACTGTTTTCCTTTCTTTCTGTATTTTTCTCACTTCTCAGATTAAATTTGTTTTTTGGAACTTGAGGAAGGCCTAGGAGGCTAAAGTTTTTCTACAGACAAGGGGCAGGCAGAGGACATGGTTGGCGGGTTGGGGATGGTGGGGGAGTCTGTCCTGGGAAGGCCCCATAGGGTCCTGCTCAGTTACAGTACCAAAGTGATTGTTAAAATTTACTAGATTTATGAATGGAATTGTAAAATTTGTCAGTTGAAGGAAAAACAAGGTTTGGGGATTTCTAAATTTAATACATTGAGTATTAGTTTTAAAAATCAAATGAACTTCAGAGTAATTTCTGCTCATGAATGCTACCCAGAGGACATAAAAGAGGACTTAAAATGTGATGGTGGACCATGCAACCTGAATGAAACCAAGACGGGCCAGTAGTAATGGGTTCCATGTGCTAGACGCCTCAGAATAAAGAATTGTCATGGTAGGGGTCATCCAGCAACCAGAATCATGGGAGTTTCAGTGAGGGAGGCCTAGCACTGGAGATTTAAGAGGTGGGGCAGTTTCTGGCCACAACGATAGGGGTGTGACCAAGGGAATGAGTGGCCTATTGAAGAGAAAGGACTGTCATTGGAGACGAGGCGGTCAACGACCTGATAAGACAATCGCTCCTTTTGGATGAATGGCCAGTTTTGTATAACTCAAAGGGAATACTGCTTACATAACCGTCTATGTGAACAGCGTCTTTGGCATTGTGCGGTGCACAATCTGCATAACCGTATGCGATGGTTCTGCTAAACCCTGAAGTCACCAAGTACGATGACAGGAGTACCTGTGGGGAATGAGACAGCAGGTAAAATTCTTGGTAAGCAAAAACAGAGTGAACAATTATGGAGTAGTTACTATATGCTTGGTAGTGTTCTGAGCACTTTCCCAAGAACTCTTGTGAGTTCAGTAGTTTTATTATCAGTATCATTTTACAGATAAGAGAAACAAAAGAAATGATAAAATCTGCTCCTAAACACATTTCTTCAAGAGTGCCACGCTCTGCAAATTCAGTTGCAACTAACTCTCCGAGGCGCGCTCCCCGCGCTCTTCCTCTCACCGCTTAGGGCGCCTGCGCGCGGGCCCGGGTGACCGCCGGCTGCCCCCGCCGCCGCCGCCGCCGCCGCCCGTCCGGCGTAGCGGGGTCACGTGCTGGCACGGGGCGGAGCCCGCGCGGGGACGCCTGCGCGCCGCGGGCTGACCAAGCCGAGCTTACCCTGCGGAGCCGGCGCTGGATACCGCGGCCGCTGCCTCGTCTTCTGTCGGCTCCGCCGCCAGCCGGGGCTCGGGCCCGGTCCCGGGCCCCCGGGACATGGCCGTCCGGAGTGCGCAGGATGATGGTCCCACCTCCAGCCGCTGGGACGGCGGCGCGGGGAAGGCAGGTACGGAAGCCGGCCGGGGCGCCGGGAAGCGGCCTGCGAGGACGGCCTGAGGGACAGGGGCGGCCTTAGGGTCAGGGGACAGCAGCCGGAGGAGGGGGCCGGGGGACCCGGGACGACCGCGCGAGGTGCGAGAGAGGAAAAGGCTGAAGACCCGGGTCACGTCTGAAGTGGAAGAGATCCTGGAATTGGGGGTTAGCGGATGCTGAGGGGACCGGAGGAACCCTGGCTGCAGACCCGCACCCCCAGTGGGAAGGACGGGGCGGGCGGGGGCCCCGCGTCCCACCTCGTCGCATCTGGAGAGGAGAATTGGGTCTCCCTGAGAACCGAGGCCAAGCCTCGCCCCCGACCGAGACTGTCCGGCCACGTCCGCAGGCTCCGGGGGCCGCCTCCCTAGTAGTGGTCAGGCCGGTTTCCCAAACTTCATTCATCGGTCGCAGTCTGGAGTGACGCGGTGTCCGTGGACCACATATTTCTTTTAATTACCTCGAAATTCACTCTTTAAAGTGTACAGTTCAGTGGTTCTTAGTACATTTTTACAAGGTGGGGCAACCATCGCACTAATTCCAGAGCCTTTCTAATGCCAAAAAGAAAGGCCATCATTCCCCAGGCCCCATTCTCCACAGCTCCTGGCAACTACCAATCTACTCTGTCTCATCCTGTGCCACCTATTTTAATGTTTAATTGTGTAAAAAACGAGTCTCTCTATTTTTTTATACTGTCTTATACTAATTTCCATGAAATCATGGTTTCGTTGTGCCGTGTTTTCAAATATCTTTTACATACAGTTAATAAATGGAGAAGACTAAGGTAACTTTCCCACTTTTCCATCTTCTGGTGGGTGGTGCCCGTAATAGAACCAACCACATATTCAACCCACGTTTTGATGAAGCACCTGGTTATTCACATTTTGTTTCTCTGGGTTCATTTTGTTATTGCCCTTTTCTCCTATTCTAATGCTGCATGGAAATGGAGCTCATTCCTCGTATTACTCCTCTAGGCCCTTTGGCCTTGTAACCCTTTGCTGATGTTTATATAACATCTGTCCTCATGGCATAATAGTCATTGCCTCAAGTGGTATGGGTCTTGTGACATGATGTAGTGCAGCTGTGCCTAGGTTGCGAGACTTTATCCTTGTTTCCTTGATTTTGCTTCTTTGGATAAGTGGGAGGAATTTAGAGATGAGAGGAGTTTGTTTTTCTGTTTTTCTTGTTTGTTTTTGTTTTGTTTTTAATCATAGGAGAATTGACAAAGTTACTAATACTATTAACTCTCTTTTGTAGAGGTTACGATTAGATTGGTTTACTGTCTAGAATATTTTTCTCCATTTTGGGGGTAGTCTTTCTTCATATGTGCATGTCTTTATTTTTCAGGTAGTTAATGAATCTCTGATAATTTGGGTACTGTTTGTTGAAACTAATTAGTACCTCCAAAAACAGAGTTTCTTTTATTTTGTTTTTAATAGGAACCTTACTCAGAATAAGGTAAGGTTTTCCTCTCCCACTGTATTTCTCTGATACAGATATGAAGTTCAGGCATAAATTTTTTTTTCAACCATAAATTTTTAAGTTAATTTCCAATGTCAACATCAGGAGTTCAAGGGTGGAGCAGGGGGTGTCTGTCTGGGAGGATCTCTTTCTGACTTGCTCTTTCATGGTTTTGATTAAGGCTAGCTCTGCCTTTTAAGTTTAACTTCTGTTTAAAGTCTGTAAAGCTTTCTTGACATGCAAACTTAAACCAAATAATCATTATGGAATTTTATTCTTGCACATAAGATTCATTTATTAAGCGTGTAGATCATTTACCCGATCTAAGTCACTGATGTGTATTTTGCTGGTATGGAAAAACTTTTAGAGGAAGCATAGCTAGTGCTCATTTTTAGCCATTGCCCTTTCCTGTGTATTAAGTTCCCCAAGCCAGATGCTTTTGAAGATACCTGTTGCTCTAAGGAAGGAGAAATCTCTACCTGAGTTCCGTAGCCAGAGTAGGGAGAGGTTTGAGACAATAACAGACTCAGCCATCTTTATCTGAGTTGTTAAGAACTACTGTTT
Source organism: Tursiops truncatus (assembly GCF_011762595.2). Lineage (NCBI taxonomy): Eukaryota > Metazoa > Chordata > Mammalia > Artiodactyla > Delphinidae > Tursiops > Tursiops truncatus. The sequence goes on from NC_047048.1 coordinate 59,226,701, forward strand.
CAGTGCTCCTTATTTAAATGATCGTTTTAATAGAGAGCAGGCCAAGTAGTACCAATGTCATTCCTTTTTCCTTTGTTGAATGAATTACTTTTCAGGCAGCAGGGATTTATTTATAGCAGCGTCTTATATTTTGCAGCCGGCTCTAGAATAGTCATTTCATTCTGTCGTGGTTACGAAAGCCAAGACCTTTATTATAAAGAAATTTGGAAGATATCAGCTTTGGAATATATAATACATCTCCCTTATAAGGGGAGCAATTAAAAAATTGGAGAAGAAAGGATTCAAGGGGATTTGAAAATGTGGGCTTTTATCCCAAGCCCAAATATCGCATTCTCAAGTCCAGCAATGTGTCCTACCCCAAAATCCATATGTAAAATTTATCTTAAAATAGTTAGACATTAATTTTAACCTTTTTCCAAGCGTCCCAAGAATAGCTCTGACTTTCCTCTTTCTGAGGTGAAGAGGATATGATGTGTAAATTAGTTGTGCATTTGAGACTCTGCAGAACCTCTTCTCCCTCATTGTGTAGTCTAGCAGTTGAATTCATCACTTTGTAATTTATACATCTCTAGCTCACTTGAGTTTGCTGTTTTCTCCTCTCTTTTTATGTCACAGTCAAAGCCTGTATGTACGTTAGGTGCAATGAAATATTTGTCTGTGGGTGTGGCACACGTAGGAGTGCCTTCTTCATCTGCCACTAACATTTAATTGCTAGAATATGGGATTGAGAAAGGCGATATTGGGGTCTGAACAGACAGCCACTAAAATCCACAATTGAGCAGCATTCTACTCTGGGAATCACCAATAGCTTTAGAAAAAGGTCAAAGTGCCTACAAATCTATGTAGAGTTTTCTGGTGTGGATATTCTTAACAGTAATATGGGGAAAATAATGCCATTTACTATAGGCCAGTTTTTCCAGAGGAACAGTAGCTAAGCTAAATTATTTGTTCTGTTCCGCTCGTATGTGTTGAGTTCCCACAGAGCATCAGAATCAAGATGATAGCAGTAAATTTTGAAATGCAGGATTTAAGTAGAATCCAAACAGAGTTTTTAGAGAAATAAGTATTGGAGCTGTGGTTTGGGTTCAGAATTAGTTAAAATTTTGGCATATTATTTACCAAAACCTACTGGAAATCCAGCTGATTGCAAACAGTTTTATTTCCTCCAAGATATAAACAGTGATTTTCCTTTTCCCCCAGATTGCTGAATAGCTTAAGTGGAAAGAGGGGTAGGGTGGATATATGTCTTGAAAAATTGAGGAAAATTTTCCATACTCTTAGAAAATAGGTTAACAAGGTTTCTAAATGTCAGCTGTCTCGGTAAATGTTTAGTATTACCATTTAAGTGTTCTTAATTTATGATGTGTAGAAAGTACAAGAGCACTCTAAGTTAAAAAAATTTTTTAATATCTGATTTTTTTCTTTGTTGGAAATTAATTCAATTCCTGCACATATTTTGTCTCAGCCTATGTTGTTATATAAAGTCTTTTCTGTTTTCTGTGTCTCAGTGATCCCTCTTTGGGAACATAGAGCCTTCTCTTCCAAAGGATGGCCCTTTGACCCAAAGTAAAATCCCTCCCTGTCTTCCCCTTCAGTGGAGGATAAATCCAGTCCAGACTCTTCTATTAGCTGCATTTACTGCAGTCCTTCCAGCCTCTCTTCCTTTACCTAACACTTCAGCCACTTGGAATTTTTCTGTTTTCAGGGCATGATGTTTCTTTCATGTGACAAGGTCTTTGCACATACTCTCTGGAATGCTCTCCCTTCAGCACACTCTTCCATGTGCAAACTTTTCTTTAAGGAGGTACCACAATATATTCTTGGTGAAGCCTTTCCTGATTGCCTCAGAAGTAGTTATTCTTTCCTCTGGGTTTTCATGATTCTTCATGGTTCTGTTATATCATGTGTAATAATTATGTCGCTCCCTACTGTGAGCCTCTCAAGGGCTGGGAGGGGGTCATATTCATGTTTTTATCCCAGTATGGTGCTTACTACAAGTAGTTGCTCATTAAATGATCGACTGATAAATGAATGGATAGATCAATGGACAGATGGATGGATGGTAAGACATGCCCAAGCCAAGAACTTGAAGCACTTTGTAAATAAACATTTGACTAGTTAGGTGCTGTGCTGACAGGAAATTGAGACTTGATTTTTCGTGATTTCTAGGTAGAGTAACTATTTAATTTAGCATCCAACCTGGGACATTTTTGAGAGTGTGGATGGGAAGAAGAGTTTGCTATGAACAGTTATGCCAGGACTATAGGTGTAAACCAGAAATCTCTCAGACAAACTGGAACAGATGGTCCCCTACTAGGTCACCAAGGAAAATAACAGTCTAGCCAGGAGAACAGGTTTGCCGGGGTGAAAAAGCACCTGGTCCTGTCTGCACCTCCAATTGCACGTTAACTCCAAACCAGTTGGTGCCTCTGTTTATATGGTTTATGTCACAGTTCTCATAGATAGGTAACCAGGGCCATTAGTACCAACTTTCATTTGCGTTAATAATGTGCAGCTTTATCATGGAAACAATTTGTTTGTTTGTTTGTTTTTTGTTTTGTTATCATGGAAACAATTTGTAGACTGTTGCCTCAGAATAGAACAGTACTGAGGAAAGCCGCTTAGTGTCTGTTCTAAAACAGACATCTACCTTCTGATGTTAGTCCCTTCTAAAGCCTAACCTACTTCCACTGTTATTCCTCTCTAAAGCCTAACCTACCTTCCAGTGTTATCTTCCACTTCACATTAACTCCAGTGCCCTGTACCTAGTATATGCTACATAAATACTTATTATTTTTATTTTAAAAATTATTTGTTTATTTATTTTGGCTGCTCTGGGTCTTAGTTACAGCACACGGGATCTTCATTGCAGCATGCGGGATCTTTAGTTGAGGCATGCGGGCTCTTTTAGTTGTATCATGTGGGCTTCTTAGTTGTGGCATGAGGACTCTTAGTTGCAGCATGCGTGCAGGATCTAGTTCCCCGACCAGGGATTGAACCCCATCCCCCTGCATTGGGAGCATGGAGCCTTATCCACTGGACCACCAGGGAAGTCCCCATAAATATTTTTTAATGAGTTCATTTACTGTTAAATGAAAGGGCCTGTGCTTCTGTCTCCATGCCTTTCTTCAGCTCTCCTCCCAGCCTCTCAGAATCCTCCCCTTTCTTTTTAAATTGCACTCTTCAGTAATGCATTCTCAGATTAGCCTGACCCACAGCTGTCTGAACTCTTGGTGTCTGCACATACCTTTTTTGGGCAATTATAGTGCACTGCTTTGTGACATCTCTTTGGTGTTGTCTAGTTTAACTTTTCTTGTGTTTGCTGTTCCTAAAATCAGCCATTCTGGTGAAAACTCTGACAGCCTATTATTACCCCATTATTTTAGATAGAAACATTATAATTTGATGCACATTAACCACAAACTCTCGACCAGTCTCCTAAAAAAGTAATTTAAACACAGCAAAATGCCTGTGTATAAATAAGAGACTACCACATAAGGATATAAGATCCTTAAAACAGTACTTCCTGATCATCAGTAATTAATATGGTTCTTGAGAAACCGTTGCTTTGTATGCAGTATCATGCCTCTCTTACCACTAGCCACACTGGAGACCCAAGTATACCCTTTGACATTCTACTTTTGAAAATATCTCCATGTGATTCTGATGTTTTACCAGTTGTATTAGTGTGTAACCGGAGACTTTTTCCACGTGTGGTTTTGTTTAAAAAAGTAAAATTGAGGACTTCCCTGGTAGCGCAGTGGTTAAGAATTCCCCTGCCAATGCAGGGGACATGGGTTCGAGCCCTGGTCTGGGAAGATCCCGCATGCTGTGGAGCAACTAAGCCCGTATGCCACAACTACTGAGCCCATGTGCCACAACTGCTGAAGCCCACGTGCCAGAGCCCATTCTCTGCAACAAGAGAAGCCACTGCAATGAGAAGCCCACACACCGCAATGAAGAGTAGCCCCCGTTCTCCACAACTAGAGAAAACCTGTGGGCAGCAACGAAGATCCAACGCAGCCAAAAATAAATAAATAAATTTATTTTAAAAAGAGAGAGAGAGATGTATGCTCTGTAAAGTTTAGCATTAAGAAAGCACAGTCATTCTATTAGGAAAAACTGTTAGATATATCTGAATGTACTGGGCATTTATTATAATTGTATGTCCTTTTTTGTTACTTATATGGCATATCTCCTTAGTGTTTTGTACACTATGTGCTAGTGAAATATCAGTAGATTGACTTCAAATATACCTACCTTACCTCAAACCAAGCAAGGAGATTGAGCTCTGAAGAGGAAATGTACAAATGCTGAATATGTGCCTAATGCCCTTTTCCCTTCTGTTTTGCAGACTTTAATGCCAAAAGGAAAAAGAAAGTGGCAGAGATCTACCAGGCTCTGAACAGTGATCCCACTGATGTGGCTGCCCTTAGACGTATGGCTATCAGTGAAGGAGGGCTCCTGACTGATGAGATCAGGCGGAAAGTGTGGCCCAAGCTCCTCAATGTCAACACCAATGATCCACCTCCTATATCAGGTAATTAGGGGTGAGGTGCTGTGAAGGGGAGCTTGTCTAGGAGGCAGGGAAAAAGAATGCCAGGGTCTTTGATTTTTATGCTCATTTCAAACCAAGAGTAGATGAGTAAACACCTAAAGCATTTTAGGATATGCTTGAGCCTACTCTGAAAATAAGACCAAACTGGTAAGTAGAATTTTAATAAAAAATGGAATGAGTTTTTATTAGGTAGATAGGTAGCTAGCTATTACTGGCTAGTTAGGGGAGTTTATTAAAAATGTATATTCTGGGGCTTCCCTGGTGGCACAGTGGTTGAGAGTCCGCCTGCCGATGCAGGGGACACGGGTTCGGGCCCCGGTCCGGGAAGATCCCACATGCGGCGGAGCGGCTGGGCCCGTGAGCCATGGCCACTGAGCCCGCGCGTCAGGAGCCTGTGCTCTGCAACGGAAGAGGCCACAACAGTGAGAGGCCTGCATACAGCAAAAAAAAAAAAAAAAAAAAATGTATATTCTGGGAATTCCCTGGTGGTCCAGTGGTTAGGACTCCATGCTTTCACTGCCGAGGGCCCGGGTTCGATCCCTGGTCAGAGAACTAAGATCCCACAAGCTGCACGGCATGGCCAAGAAACAAACAAACAAAAATGTATATTCCAGTTTACATTCACTTAGAAGTGGGTTGTAGGAATATGTATTTTAACAAGAATCCCACCTAATTCTGACACACATGGACTGCATTTTGAGAAACGTGGGGCTATAGGAAGAGGTAATACCTCTACGGTCCTTATAAAAACAAAAAAACTTTTTATGAGGAAATACTAAGACCATTTTGAATTCTAAAATTCTGTAATTCTATGAAAAACTGTTACAGTTGGCCCCTCCAAGTCCAAGGATTCAACCAACCATGGATCAAATATATTCTGTAAAAAAAAAAAAAAAAAAACCTCCAGAAATTTCCAAAAGCAAAACTTGAATTTGCTGTGCTCTCCAACTATTTACATAGCATTTACATTGTATTAGGTTTTTTTTTTTAATTTATTTATATTTAATTTATTTATTTTTGGCCACGTTGGTTCTTCGTTGCTCCGCACGGGCTTTCTCTAGTTGCTGCTAGCAGGGACTACTCTGCTATGGTGTGCATGCTTCTCATTGCAGTGGCTTCTGTTGTTGCGGAGAATGGGCTCTAGGCATGTGGGCTTCAGTAGTTGTGGTGCATGGGCTCAGTAGTTGTGGCTCGCGGGCTCTAGAGCACAGGCTCAGTAGTTGTGGCACACGGGCTTAGTTGCTCCATGGCATGTGGGATCTTCCTGGACCAGGGATCAAACCCATGTCCCCTGCATTGGTAGGCGGATTCTTAACCACTGTGCCACCAGGGAAGTCCTGTATTAGGTTTTATAAGTAATCTAGAGGTGATTTAAAATATACAGGAGTTGTAAAACAACTATACCTCAATAAAAAAATAATAATAATTAATTAAAAAGTATATGGGAGGATGTGCATGGGTTATATGCAAATATTAGACCACTTAATACATGGGACTTGAGCATCTGTGGATTTTGGTATCCTTGGGGGTCCTGGAACCAATCCGCCTTGAATACTGAGGGGCAACTGTACTTATTTGCAAGGCCCGTGTAGTAAAAAAAAAAAAAAAACTTCCGCAGAATACAAAAGAAAGTACAGCAAAACAGTGAATCCACTTTGTCATTTATTCACTCCACAAAAATTTATTGCTTTCCTGCTATGTTTGGCAAAAGTCCAGGTGCTGGGGATTCTTTCATTCATTTGGCAAGTACTATTTGTGCTCCTAATGTGAGCCAGGTACTAGAGATGATTAAAACAGCCTCTGCTGAAAAAAGTTCACAGTGTTGTGGTACAGCCGAGTAGATGGTATTTTTGTTTTATTTTTTAGTATACCTATTTATTTTATGGGTTTTTAAAATTAATTTATTTATTTATGGCTGCGTCGAGTCTTAGTTGCAGCACGCAGGATCTTTTGTTGCAGCGCTGGTTTCTTCTTCATTGCATCACACAGGCTCTGTTTCAGCATGCAGCCTTCTCTCTAGTTGTGGCGTACAGGTTTTCTCATTCTGGTTGTGGTACGTGGGCTCCAGAGGGTGAGGGCTCTAGTTTGCGGCACTCAGGCTCCCTAGTTGAGGCACGCGGGCTTGGTAGTTGTAGCGTGTGGGCTTAGTTGCCCCACAGCATGTGGGATCTTAGTTCCCCGACCAGGGATCAAACCCACATCCCCTGCACTGGAAGGTGGATTCTTTAACACTGGACCATCAGGGAAGTCCCTGAGTAGATGTTTTTTTGTTTTGTTTTGTTTTGTTTTTGCGGTATGCGGGCCTCTCACTGTTGTGGTCTCTCCCGTTGTGGAGCACAGGCTCCAGACACGCAGGCTCAGTGGCCATGGCTCACGGGCCCAGCTGCTCCGCGGCATGTGGGATCCTCCCGGACCAGGGCACGAACCCGTGTCCCCTGCATCGGCAGGCGGACTCTCAACCACTGCGCCACCAGGGAAGCCTCCTGAGTAGATGTTTTAAGTTGCCCCTTGTTATTATCTTTGGAACCGGGCTGCCTCAGAGCAGTGATCTTTTTGTTGGAAGGAAAAGGCATTGCTGTATTCACACTCTAAATCCTGAGATGGTGTTCCATCAGATTCCAGATTTCCCATATCTTTATAAGATGAAGTCTGTGTATGCGGAAGTATTGTACAGGCTCCTCTAGTAAGTTTTGATTTCGGTTATGAAGGAAATGTACACTTTTATATATATAACAGCTAGAGACTGCCTCCTTACTTTCAGTTGGGCTTAACAACTGAACACAAGTACTGTCTCCTGCTTGCAGTGTCTTAGTTTTAGAATTGCAGGGTCAAGAGAGGTTAGGTTCTTTTTTATGTGAGTTTATCTTAATACTCCTTTCTGAACAGCTCAGTGTTCCCTAGACTTTACAGATGTTAGAGTTTTTCCAGTGGTCTGTGGTTTCCACAATCATGATCTTATTTGATCCTTACAGTAATCTGAGAGGTACACACGGAAGGGAGTAATCCCCATTGTACAGATGTGGGCTTTGAAATTCAGAGCAACTCCCGGTGACACACAGTAGCAGCCTGCATGCAACTCCTGGCCTCCTGACTTCTCCTCTGCTGCTCTTTGCACCCTGTAGCCTCCTGGATAACCTGTGTTCCCTCCTCTTATGGTCATCATGACTTGCGTGAAACAGCGTGTTTGGAACTAAACCAGGGATTCCTCTCCAAATGTTGTATCTTGAGTCATGTCCCCTTCAAGAAAAGCCCGAGTATGTCTTTCAGGCCTTTTATGTCATGCCAGGATGTTTTGCTCCTGATGTGGCTTCCCAGACGTTCTTGCAATAACATGTTCTTTTTCCTTCAATAGGGAACGACCTACGAGAGATGAGCAAGGACTACCAACAAGTGCTCCTGGATGTCAGGCGGTCTTTACGGAGGTTCCCTCCTGGTGAGACGCGCTCTCGGTCTTCCTGGGTCGGGGGTGGCGGGGTGGCTTCTGTCCCAGTTGCACTTACTTTCTTGTGTTGGTGCTTGCTTGTCCCAGGAAGCTTCCATCCCAGCACAGAGCGTGACCGCATGCAGGACCCTACCTCCTCAGGGACCCACTGTGCTCCTCATCTGCCGCGTCATTCTTTCACTGTCTCAGTCAGTTCAGAACCGCACTGTGAAGGCCTGAGCCTAAAATAATGTCTTTTGGCCTAGAGGTGGTAGATGAGAGAAGAGGGTTTTTCCCCCTTCAGAGCCTTAGAGGAGACTTTATAGGGATTGCTAGAGCCATCGGTCTGGCTTTAAAGAGCCGATTGGTTTGGAAGTGGTCACTATAACAAGAACTATTAATATCTTCATTTATACATAGCGGTATCTTGCATATACGTATATTGGGGCCCTTGGACTGGAAGGAAGGCCAATCACTACATGTTTAAAGAGTCTGTTCCTAAAATTGTCTCCCCATTCCCAGGAATAATGAGAAGAATAACCATTGTCTCCAGTTTCACCATGAAGGAAACTGGCCAGCAAACCTCATCTATTTCTCTTCCTTTGGCAACTCCACCTTAGGTCCATGAAGAGAGGAGAATTGCTGGAGGGAACAAGAACCTCTAAACCCATTTTCTCACTCTTCAGAACCCATGCTCTGGCATTGGATTTTGTCTGTTAAAGGGCCTCTTTCCTGCTTGCACCCTTGGTTCCTGGAAAGGCTCTTTTCCTATCCTGCTGGTCTTGAGGAGACCACATAGACAGATGCATTCCATATTTTTCCCTAGGTAACCTGTTTTTCCTCTGAGCCCTTTATTCCTCTTCCACTTATGTGACATCAGTCTATGATATTATTCTTGTAGGCTGAACTTTCCATGTGGTTTCATATTTTTTTACATTCACGTTCTTCTGAGCTTAGCTGACCTCTTTTATACTGAAAATTCAAATAAGGTTTACTTTTTTTCTCTCGCTACTTTCATTACTTTACCTATCCATAGTAGTTGGTTTACTCCATGTTCTTTTTTATCTTTTAGAGTGTGCCTTTTTGAGAAGGGGTAGGTAGAAACGGGCAAGAGATGAGCTTCACTCTCACCTAAAAACCTTTGTTCGGTTTAGTCTAGGCTCTTGTATTAGCTGTTTTCTCTCGTAAGATCTGTTTTTGACTGGAAAACCTAATGGTGTAGGAAAGCTGTGCTGTGTGCCGTTCTTCTAAAACAGGTCATGAGGCCAAGGGTTGGCATTTTTATACTAAAAGCCAGATGAGCCGAGGAGCCACACTGACCGCTGCCAGAACTAGGCGCGCGCGCGCCAGGTCTCCCGAGACAGCCTTTTCTGTTTCCAGCTGCGTCTTTGGATCAAGGACATCAGTACTTCCTGTGATATTTAGTTTGTTTCTGAGGGCAACATGCATCTCTTACATTTTTTGTTTTTATATAATTTCATACCTACAGAAAAGTTGCAAAAGTAGGACAAGGAATTCCCCAGGTGGCTTTTACACAGATTTTCTTATATGTCAACCTTTTACTATATTTACCTTAGTATTGCTTTCTCTCTCTCCTTTGTGGTACACACACGCAAATTTTTTTCTGAACTATTAAGAATAAATTACACACATGGTGCCCCTTTATCCCTAAATATTTCAGGGTATATTTTTTTAAAACACGGCTCTTATTACATAATCACACTTAAAATCAGTATCACATTGACAGTATTTACTGCTAATACAGATTTTATTCAGATTTCACCATTTATTCCAATAATGTTCTTTATAGGAAAAGGAGATACAAATTCATGCATTTTCCATTCAGTCTTCATACCTCTTTAGCTTCCTTTATTCTGGAATAGTCCCTTTGTATTTTATGACAGGCCAGTTATTTTATAAAATCTCTCTCAGTTTCGGTTTATCTGGTGTTTCCTCCTTTTAAGGTTCAGGTGATGAACTCTTGATAGGAATTCCACCAAAGTGGTGCTGAGTTTTCCCTGCAGCACATCGGGAGGCACGTGCTGTCCACTAGTCACACTGTTGGTAGCATGACCTGTGGTGACCCGGGTTTTAAGATGGTGTTGGTTGGGTTCCCCCACTGTAAGGTAGCCAGTCTGTGGCTCTTTCCTACATGTCAGGCAGTATCAACAGTGTGTGTATCTTGAATGTGTTGCCAGATTGTTGTAATTAATTTTCTTTTATTAAACACTTTCTCTGCTAATCCACTGCTGACCGTCTTCCTAACCTCTGTGTTACTAGGCTGCTTGCCATGTTCAAGTGCATCTCCCCTGCCCTCCCCTCCCCAGGCATGCCAGAAGAACAGAGAGAAGGGCTCCAGGAAGAACTGATCGACATCATCCTCCTCATCTTGGAGCGCAACCCTCAGCTGCACTACTACCAGGGCTACCACGACATCGTGGTCACATTTTTGCTGGTGGTAGGCGAGAAGCTGGCAACGTCCCTGGTAGAAAAATTGTCTACCCATCACCTCAGGTACCAGCACAAAGCAGCATAAGAGGATGGGTATCACTCCTCAAGTCCCCCTGGGGATAACTCCTCAGCCCATTTCCTAGTCAGTGTTTTCAGTGGTTTGAACCCCACTCCACCTTACTGCCCCCAAACCCTGATCCCAGTATTTGGTCTGACCAAGCTCATTGAATTGTCTCCTTCTAGGGATTTCATGGATCCAACAATGGACAACACCAAGCATATATTAAACTATCTGATGCCCATCATTGACCAGGTGAATCCAGACCTCCATGACTTCATGCAGAGGTATATATGTGTCTACATTTATGTGTGTACGTACACACACACCCCTCTTCAGCTTTCTCCTAGCCTTTGTTTATTCTTCACAAGTGTAGCTCAGTTGCATCATCATCTTATGTCGATTAGTGTTACGTTCTTCCGAGTTGTCCTTTCCAGTCATCAGCAGTCTGGATAATTCAGTTCTGTGCACAGTCTTGGAACACTCTTTGGGTGCTGTGCCTCTTGGGAGGATAGAAGAGAGGTCACAGCCCATGCCCTTGAGGAGCTTACCTCTAGTGGAGGGAGGTGGACAAGGTAAGTACGCCAAGGTAGACTTTGAGGTTACTGCTGCAACAGAAGTACAGAGTTCTGTAGGATCCAGAGGCGAGAAAGGCAAGGCCATCTGTGGGTTGCTTTATTCACCACATACCAAGGAGAAGAAATACACTTTGCAGTTCTCATATGATTTTTCTCTTCTGTTTAGTTGGAAATGTGTCCTTGGCCAATGCCTGCCTCTCTTTAAAAAAGAAAAAAAAAAGGCTGTGTCTTAAGGTGTTTCAGTCACCTCATGTTAACTGTAAAATTAATACAGTTGTGTTTTCAAGCCTGAGAATATGTGCCTGTGCCCCCCCAAAGGATGGACTTTCTCAGAAGGAAAATGGTGGTGTAGTTCTCTGAAAACAGCTAATTCTTGTTGCTTTAGTTGACGTTTGTTGGCCATTAGGAGAGCACCCAGGGAGATAAGGCCACCAGGACCCTATTGTGGTATTAGTGTCATGATGTTGGGTATATTGTAAGGACTTTCTGTGTTGTGAGGAGAAGATGCTGAATTTGTAGGTGGCTGAATTTTCCAAAAAGCATGTTTCTCAAATGCTTTCTTCACACAGCACTGAGGACAAAGAAGGCCCAGGGAGGGGGAAGGGATGACTCAGCAGGGAACCTAACATCTGGACTTCCTTGCTCCTAGTGCCGAGGTGGGGACCATCTTTGCGCTCAGCTGGCTCATCACCTGGTTTGGGCACGTCCTGTCTGACTTCAGGCACGTCGTGCGGTTATACGACTTCTTCCTGGCCTGCCACCCACTGATGCCCATTTACTTTGCAGCTGTGGTAGGTATAGACCATGAGCCAGCAGCTTGGTGTGCATCCTCAAATCCAGCGTGATCACGTTCCCTAAAGGGAAACCTGGTGATTATGGAAAGATGCCAAAGACAGCACTTCCCCAGGCTGGCGTCTCTGGACACTGTTCTGTGGAATGTTAATGGGAGAGTCATGGGAGAAAAAAATGTTCTGTGTAACAGTAAGTTTGGGAACTGCTAGTTGAACAGAATTGTTAGATTTGTTTACTGCATGATTCTTCTGAACCTTTAAAATGCTCGTGTGCATTGTGAATTATCAGGGTTTCTGTTGACAACTCCTGGAGCTCGTACAACCCCAACTCCGGGTTTAAGAAAAGCAGAAGTGTGGCATTATGATAGAAAGTTGAGATGGCTTTTAGTCGGGGTTGAGGGGCCCCAGTTATCAGAGGGGCCTGAACCATCCGGCGTGAGGGTGGAGGTGGGCACTCACAGCACTCTTCATTGTCCTTTAAAGAGAGCAAGACCATTCTTTCTGCTGTTTTGAACCATTTCTTCTGTGCTGGAGCTAGGAATCTCCAGTAATCCTTCTTCTTTCCTTCCTCCTAAAAGAACCTCCTTCATTTAATTGGTCAGCCTTTCACGTCATGGGGTGGAAGTTTGCCTCAGCAGGAAGGGTTTGCCCAGTGGGAAAAGTGCTCAGATGTGTACATCATTATTTCCTAGATGAATACAAGAATTTGCTGAACCTTTGGGGTGAGCCCTGTTTGGTACCAATTGAAATTCACCTCTAAGGAGAATGGAATGAAGTGGCCAAGGCCCTGTATGTTCTGGTCTCTGATGCAAGGCCTTGCTCCCCACAGATCGTGTTGTATCGAGAGCAGGAAGTCCTGGATTGTGACTGCGACATGGCCTCAGTCCACCACCTGTTGTCCCAGATCCCTCAGGACCTGCCCTATGAGACACTGATCAGTAGAGCAGGAGACCTCTTTGTTCAGTTCCCCCCGTCCGAACTTGCTCGGGAGGCAGCTGCCCAACAGCAAGCTGAGAAGTGAGTGGGGCCATGGCACCGGTTGAACAGGGGTGTTCGTTAGTGAGCAGAAATGATGGAAGACTGTGTCTGGTGGGGACGGGGCTGGGAGTGGTGTTTCCAGAGACCTATGCTTATGCTAGTGGAATCCCCACTTGAGACTTCATGGGTCTTTATAAGAAGAATTTTCTGAGCAATGGATGTCTCTGCCCTCAGCCTATTTAATCTAGTTTTTTCCCTCCTTCTCTCATCCCATTCCCTTCTGTCTCCTTCTCCTCTGCAGAACGGCAGCCTCTACCTTCAAAGACTTTGAGCTGGCATCAGCCCAGCAGAGGCCTGACATGGTACTTCGGCAGCGGTTTCGGGGACTTCTGCGGCCTGAGGAGCGAACAAAAGATGTCCTGACCAAACCAAGGACCAACCGCTTTGTGAAGCTGGCAGTGATGGGACTGACGGTGGCACTTGGAGCAGCCGCTCTGGCTGTGGTGAAAAGTGCCCTGGAGTGGGCCCCAAAGTTTCAGCTGCAGCTGTTTCCCTAAATGCCTGAGAAGACACTTCCTCTTACATGACATCAAGGTCTCACCCTTCCATGGACAGATTGGGAGGGGGTGGAATTTCCTTTATTAAAAGGGTTTCTGTCAAGGGTTTTCTATTTCTGCACCCTTCCCCCCGTCCGTGGATGCCTTTGCCTCAGAGGCCGGTAGCAGAGCCTGCGTGACGCTGGGCATTCGGGTCCTGAGCACAGAACTCTTTCTGCCTCACAGTGGGCTTCTGAGTGGGCTCTCTGCTGCCCCCTCTTGTGTTGAGGGAAGTGGGTTTCTGCAGCTCCCGGCTGCCTTAGGAACCCGCTGGGCCTGGTCACTGGGGAGCATCTTGGCTGCTCGTAGTAAGCTGGACCACTGAATGCCCTCCTGGCAGCTCCTCCCGTTCTGACTGCTTCAGCCAGACAAAGAAGGACGAAGCTGCTGCTAAAGAAGTCAGACCTTGGAATGAAGGCGAAGGGGCAGAGAAGGCCAGCCTGGGAGCAAGATTGGCCCCCTTTTAAGAACAGCTCCATTAGCTGGTCAGAAATCTAAGAGACACATGTGAACTAGGTTACTAGGTAAATCCTACCTATTTTCAGGCTAGAAATCACTTGGGCATTTCCAGTCAAACAGGAAGGAATGTTACATTTTAGGGCGCAGACATAGGCTGGTTTTTGCCTGCCTTTTTTTTTTTTCTCCTTATTCTCTTCCACAAGCCACATGACAATGCATATAAAAGACACTTTTACTACTATTTTTAGAATTACATACACCCAACATGTAAAGTACCCTCACTTTTGAAGTAATAGTTCCTTCATGGAAAAAAAAAATCGTTCTCGTCAGAAGGATAAGCTTCTAAAACCCTGCAGTTTCCTTTCTACTCAATTATTTAACATTTCACTTTAGTCAGAGTTGCTATTTGTAAGCAGCCCCACACTTCCGTAGTGCCCTCTTCTTCTCCAGCTCCCCTTCCTTCCCTCCTGTTTTCCTCCAGTCACCCTTCTACTCCCAAATAGGCATCCACTCACAACCTTGGCTTTGTTTTTTGGGTTTAACTTATCTCCTCAGCTGCTGGTCTCTCCTTCCTGGTAGGAAATGTCACTGGGAACTCGTCCGCACCCAGAAGGGGACAAGCTGCATCCTGAAGCGTGTGGCGGGAGCCTGGGACAGCCAGCTCGAGGCTTCCTAAGGACTCTCCAGGTCTCAAGAACAAGGTGGATATTCACTTCCTCTGGTACAGCTTTTCCTATAAGCGAAGCCAGGTTTGTTTTAGATTAACTGTGGCTTGAAAAAAAGTGCCTTTTGCTGCTCTGAAGAACTGGGGTGTCTAGTGTGAAGCAGCCGTGTATTTTTATTTTCCTGGTCTGTCGCAGGCACTGTTCTCTCTTGGCAGGTGTTTTCTTAGAGTAAACATGCCAGAAGCACTCCACCCCACCCCACCCAGCCCTCCACGTCCTCCCCGTATGCCCACGGTGTGCAGAGCGGTTAGGAGAGGCATCTGTCCACACTTGAGTTCACTAAGCACTTTACAACCAAAACAAGCTCGAAGTGGCAGGTCCTTCTCATAGCAGGAGTCCCACCTGGGGTTAGCGTGATGTGGATGGATGAGTCTAGAAAGTGGTAGATTTATCAAGACAAAGGAAAGTCTTCCAGGATCCAGATGACGTGACAGAAGTTCCCAGTCTTCTCCCGCAACAAATTTGTCCTCTTGTCATCTTTCCAAATGGGCAGCATCGGCCCCTCCTGCCACAGGCCCTTGGACCTGTCTGTAAATACTGAAGGAATTGATGGGGAAGAGGAAGGGAGGTGCATGTGATCAGGGTCCCAAGGCCATGGCTTTTTGGATCCCAGGAAGCAGGTGGCATTGACTTTTGTTGTGGCCTAGGAAGGAGGAAGTTCATTTGTTTTATAGCTTTTCTGACATCAGGATTATCCCCTGCCAATGAGAAGAAAGCATTATCTTTTTACCTTCAAGTGGTTTACTATTCTGTAAGGAATATGTGTAAATATTTTGTACAGAGCCCTGTATGAAATAAACAGCCATATGTGGCTACTAATCGCTTCTGTCATTCTTTCCTTGTTGGAGTGGCTTTAGCTTTAGACATCTGGCCTTGATGCTCCCTCCCTTCCACCCCTGACCTGGAGATGTGCTGTATCTGTGGACTCCTGGTTGGCCTTGACTTGCCCAGAGAGCTTGGACAGTACCTGCAGTCCTGTTTCTGTTTTTCCCGAGGCAAGAACCCACGTTGCCTGGGTCCACTGTTTCCTTGGCCCAGAGGGGAGACGTAAGGGGGCTGAAGGCTGAGCAGGCATCACTCAGCTCCCCGACCGTGTCCCATCACCGTAGGCCAGCTGCCCATGCTGTCCTTTGATTTGACTTGTGGAGGACACAGGGCTGGCCAGGACACCGCCCTGCCTCTGGGACCTCACCAGAGAACTGCATTGAAGGAGCAATTGGTTTTCAGTGGCAGTTTCATAGTTGATTGAATGTAAAGAGAATTTTGATAAATAGAAAACTGAAGGAAGGGTATGTGTGGTGAAATAAATATTTGGGTTTTGTCCCCACTTCCCCTGAAACCCTTAGAATTTTCTGAGTGATAGGAGTGTCTTTTGTTCATAATGATTTCCTTTTGATCCCACCTGAGTTTATGCTAATGAAGTGACTTAAGGTGGGACCCCTGGATGGCACAGGTCACCGGAAAGACCAAGTGATTAGAGCGTGAGAACTTTGAGCCCCACCACTGACCTCCTGGGAGGGGAGGGGAGGCTGGACATTGAGCACTGCAAAAACTCTTGATTCAGAGATCGGGAGAGCCGCTGGGTTGGCACACACATCAAGGTGCTGGGAGGGTGGCATGGCCCGAGAGGGCTTGGGAACACTGCACCCTCTTCCCCCCGGTTCCTTGCCCTATTTATCTCTTTTATTTGGCTGTTCCTGAGTTGTGTCCTTTATAATAAATCAGTACATGTAAGTAAAGTGTTCTCTTGAGTTCTGTCAGTACTTATAGCAAATTACTGAAACTGAGAGGGTTTTGTAGAAACCACTGAACTTGTAGTTGGCCAGGCAGAAGTGTGAGTAGTCTGGGCACCGCATTTGCAGCTGGGTCTGAAGTGGGACAGTCTTGTGGGACTGAGCCCTTTAACTTGTGGCATCAGATGCTAATTCCAGGTAGTTAGTGTCAGAACTGAATTGAATTGTTGGACACTCAGTTGGTGTTGGAAATCAGAGAAGTGGTGTCAGAAAATACTGCACAACACGCAAGGCTGAGGGGAAATTAGTGTAAAAATAATAGCTGAAGGGCTTCCCTGGTGGCGCAGTGGTTGGGGGTCTGCCTGCTGATGCAGGGGACACGGGTTCGTGCCCTGGTCTGGGAGGATCCCACATGCCGCGGAGCGGCTGGGCCCGTGAGCCATGGCCGCTGGGCCTGTGCGTCCGGAGCCTGTGCTCCGCAACGGAAGAGGCCACAACAGTGAGAGGCCCGCGTACCTCAAAAAAAAAAAAAAAAAAAAAAAAGCTGAATAACAAGTGTGGGTGTTTTGTAGAAAGATGGAGTGGGCAATGGCAATGGAAGGGGACTTGGGGGTCAGGCCAGGGAGAGCTTTGAGCTCTGTGGAAGGGAGTTGGGACTCTGTAGGCAATTTGGGGGATGAGGATGGGCCATGACCAAAACTGGGTTTGGAGAGAGTTCCTGGTGACATGATGGCAAGTGTGTTCCTTCCTGGTTATATGAGCTTCTTCAAGTCACTACATCTCTAGAACTCACTGTCAATGACAGTAAAATAGGGATGGTCCCATCCCACATGGACGCTTTAATGAACTGATGTTTGTGAAAATGCTTTACAAACTGAAGTTGTGCAAGTGTTTTGATTCCATTTCAGGGAACATTAATGGATCAATAAATGCCTTAAGCCAGCCCTGCACTTGGGCCCGGGGAGCTCATCCCCGGATTAAGTGGTGACTGAAAGGAAGAATAGGCCAGAGGCTTTTGCCAAATCCAACTAAAGGATGATGGGGCCTGCGGCTCAGCCTGCTTGCTTGCTTCCTTTTGCTGCTGGTGACCCCCCGCTGCCTTTTCCTCACAAAGGCCCTTTACTTGCTAGTTGTCTTTTCTGCAGATTTACATTTGGTTGGAATTTGCCAAGCAGATTTTTTTTTTTTTTTTTTTTTTGCGGTACGCGGGCCTCTCACTGTTGTGGCCTCTCCTGCAGCGGAACACAGGCTCCGGACGCGCAGGCTCAGTGGCCATGGCTCACGGGCCCAGCCGCTCCGCGGCATGTGGGATCCTCCCGGACCGGGGCACGAACCCGTGTCCCCTGCATCAGCAGGCGGACTCTCAACCACTGCGCCACCAGGGAAGCCCTGCCGAGCAGCTTTTGTGAGCTGGCAAGGCTGTGGGCTTGCCTCCAGCTTCCTGCTTTTTAAGTGAGTGGCTTTCACGGCAGCCCCGGACACTAGAAGACACATGTTACTCTGGCATGGGCTGTGGGGCCCATCCACCACTTCCTGCCCACATTAGCAGCTGCTCTTTATCTGAGCAACGTGCTTCCCCTTGCCTTCCCCATCCCTGGAGAAAAAGATTGTGTCACACAAGCACATTTGGGACCTCCGGCTGCTTCCTCAGGTAGATGGTCTGAGTCCAGAGCCTGTGGGGTTTGGTTTCAAGTCCGCCCTGGAGAGTTGGTGCTGGGGCCCAGTTTGGGGTGACCCCTTGGGAGGGGGAGGCACCTCCACTTGACCCTGCAGTAGGGAGCACTTGTGAGCCTGCCCATCTTAGATCCTTCACCCACTGGCATGTGAAGTATGGCGCTGAAGGTTAGAACCCCGGGACAGCCCTGCGCCCCTCCATTTGCCCTCCTGACCCATTTGGCTGCAGCAGACATAAACTCGATGCCCGCCTTGGTGTAGATGGAGTGGGCCAAGTGAAAGACACACGCAGCCCATGTGGTTCCCCCCCGCCACGCCAGCCTCAGCTGATACAGCCATGGGTAAAGAAATGTCTCATTAACACTTCTTAGTACTCATGGGAGAAAGAATGGTGCAAGGGCACAGGAAAGGCCGTGTGAGGAGAGCTGGGGGTGACGAGGACTGTGGTGAACTAGATCAGGAACATCACGTGACCCTGGACCTGCCATGTGGAAATGAGAAGCCAGGATTACCAAGCTTCGACTTTTGCAAGAGAACTTGGGCATCTAGATTTTAATGTAGCATCTCCAATTTAAAAATACAACCAATTCAAATTTCTAACACAATACTGTGGCTTGCTGGTTTATACCTGTGCACCAAAAGAATGGTCTGCTTTCTTCCCCTACAGGCCCTGGCAGGAGAGGGAGGAGGGAGGAGCCGGTGAGAGCAAGCAGTTAGCCCTGACCTGGGCCCCGTGCTCTCCTGCATCACAGCTCTGGCAGCTCTGCTCAGCTTGCCGTTTCCTCCAGTCGTGGCTCTCCCGGGGCGGGGGTGCCCCTCATCAGCCAATGCAGAGCAGGAAGGCACTCACGTTCTCTCACCTCTCTGCTCACAAAGCCTGGGGTCAACTCTTGAGCCTTGGCACCCAACGACAGGGTGCCTTTCCAGGGTCTAGAATAAGCCCTTTCCGCCCCGCCCCAATGACATGCCCCAACTCCTGGAACCTGGAGTCCACACCTTGAGTCGCAGAGACGCCCTCCGCCTGTTGTAATGATGGTCCACATCCCGGCTCAGACAGTGTGCTGGCCTTCAAAGTGGGGGGTGGGAGGGGTGTTGGAGGGGTCAGAGGATGAGGTAAAAACAGAATGGATGCCCAGAACCGTGTTTTATTAATCTCTGACCAGCGGAGTGGGCATAGTAAACAGCACTGGACCAATACTGTGCCATCTTGTCTGAGATGTTAAAAATTAGGATCACAATCTCACCCGCAACTGCAGGTTCACCTCTTCCTGAAATATCTCTTCTCCAACACTGGGTGCCCACTGAGAGGTCAGAAGTTTGCAGCAAGAATTTCCTGCCAGCCTGTAGCTGCTGCCTCGGCCCCTCCCTCCCTCCCCCTGAAGCCCACGCTGACCTGCAGACCCCACCTTGTGGACTCTCAACACTGCAAGCTGCCTGTCCAGGCCAACGTTGACCCAGAGCATCCTGCCCCTCGAGTGGGCGCAGGGGTGCTCAGTCCAGGGCAGGTATCCCAGTGCTCAGCCGCACCTTCGTTCTACACCGACAGGGGCCAACACATCAACTTTTGGCTGCAATTCCCAGAGAGCTTGGGATCCTGCCTGTCTCCGTGTAGAGTCACAGCCCATGACCCTTTTGCTCCCTCTCACGACATCACACTCATCGCTTCCTGGGAAACCATTTTAATTAGTTTACACAGGCGGCAAAGAGGGAGATACGGAAGCTGGGCCGGCTGGGCTGTCTTTAGAAACTGCCAGGTCTCCCTCTTGGCTCTGAGCAGAATTAGCAGCAATTCTAAGAAGCCCCAGGCCTCCAACAGCAAAGCCAGAGAAAAGTCACCCCCAGAAAGCCAACAGGGGAGGTGGGAGGCTGTGAGTGCTCAGCGTCCTGCAGACGAGGGAGGTGGATGAGGGAAGTGTGGACTCACACGGGGCTCTGAGGCTCCATCCAGCAAGGCCTCTGGCCAGGGCTGTGTTTAAAGCTGGGTTAGGCAGAGATGGGAGCCACAGAGAGGAGATGAAAGGTCTGGCTGGCAAGCCCCAGAGGAAGGGCAAAGGGACTGGGGCAGATACAGCCGCGGACAATGGCCAGCTCAGGCAGGGCCTCTGCAATGCCCACAGCAAACAAGTCCATCCACACAGCTCTGAGGCCTTGGCCTCTTCAGGGCCCCTGTCTCAGCCAAGCACAAAGGCATCTCCCAGGCCAGAAATCAGAGCCAAAGCACCAGCCCTGTCCCACAGCAGCTTGCAGATGTGGGGCTGGGTCAGCATGGGGACCAGGCCATCCTCAGCTCAGTGGCAGTTCTGACAGCTGGGGTGGCATGGAGACCCATTCACCCGGCAGCGGCAGCCCCCGCTGGTGTCTCCCGGGCCCT
Organism: Tursiops truncatus; assembly: GCF_011762595.2. Lineage (NCBI taxonomy): Eukaryota > Metazoa > Chordata > Mammalia > Artiodactyla > Delphinidae > Tursiops > Tursiops truncatus. Next base: position 59,247,094 of record NC_047048.1, read on the forward strand.
AGAGGATGAGCGGGGAGAGGAGAAAAGGTCAGGACAGTGAAGACAGCGGGCCCCCCCCTCCGCCATGCACTCCATCACACCCCCAAAGCACAGACTCCCACCCTGGGCCTTGGGTCGGGCACACACCCCTGCTAAGATGACCCTCTCAGCCCCAGCTACCGGATGGAGGCAGCCGTTAAGGCCTTTCTGGGCGGCCTTTCTCGGCTCCCGTAGCAGCCTCAATTCTGTGGTCTGGCTACCCACCCCTAGACCTGGAGCCAGAGAGGACTTGATGGATTTTTGCATATTCGGGGTGGGTCAGCACACTGGCGGCATGAGAGTGTGTTCCTTCAGCCTCCACCTGTCTCACTGTCTGCCTGTACGGATAACGCCGAGCCCCAATTCCAGGCACACTCCTCCCAACGACAGCCACCAGGAGCCACCATGCGCGTGCTCACCATGTGACAGATGCCCCGCGCTAGGCACTGCTCTTGCATTTTTTCATTTGATTCTGACAATAAACCTGAGGCCCAGCTATCATCTCCACTTCACAGACGAAGAGACTGTGACTCAGAGAAGGGAGTAACAGCCTAACCACATGGTCAGTGTGTGCCAGAGCCAGGGACCCACCCCTCTACCTCCGACTCCCACCCGCACCCTTGGTCGCTGTCCTCTAGGGCTGGGCTGGGCCAACATTTCTGTAAAGGGCAAGACAGTTCCCTGAGTTTTTGCCGGCCAGTCGGTCTCTGCCTTTGTAGTGCCAAAGCAGCCACAGACAGTATGCAAACGAATGAGCGGCGCTCCCACAAAACTTTACTTACGGACACTAAAATTCGGCTTTCATATAATTTTTACATGTCATGAAATATTCTTCTTTTGATATGTTCAACCACTTTAAAAGATGTAAAAAACGTTCTTAGTTCACGAGCTACACAAATGCAGGCAGTGGGGTTAGAACTGGCCCATGGGCTGACCTGTCCAATCTCTACTCTCAGGCACTCTCCCACAGCACCCCAAGACCTCTGCTCCCTGGGGACTCACCCCGGGGCCCCAGCGAGGACCCTTGGTGACCCAGCAGATCTCGGTGTGGCAGACAGTGCAGCGGATCCAGTCACAGCCATCCTTCTTCTGCACCACGATCTGGCACTGTGGGCAGTGCATGGCCTCGCCCTGCTGCAGCATGGTCTGCAGCAGAGCAGGTGCTGACCTTAGGCCCAGCCCCGCTCCCTGGCCCCCGCCCCACTGCAGAGAGAAACCGGCCACCCCCGAGTCGCAGAATCACTCTCCCATGCTGCTCCACCCAGGCCCGGCTGCATGCAGCCTCCTCTCCCATGCGTCTGCAGTCTCCTCTCTCCACCCGGACACTCCCTGCTGCTCGCCACTTGTCCTGAGTTCCATCTCTGGATGGGAGTGATGCCAGCAGGAGCTCAAGCCTCCAGGGCTGGATGAACCACAGTCCTTTCAGAGAAGTCCCCATCCCTCCCCAAAACTCAAATCCCCGGCCCTCAGCCTTGACCCAGGCTCACCCTCAGCATCTCCGTCGTCTGCCAGGCAGCCACGTCGTTCTGAGCCCGCAGGGCCAGGTCGTCTTGGTACTCCTTGCAGTTCATCTGCTCGTGGATGGCCTGCAGCAGGATGAGGGGCTCGAGGTGAGAAAGTTCCCCAGGGAGTTAGAGAGGTGAGGGCCGGAGCAGGCATCCACATAAGCACTTAATGCTTCTACGTGGTGTCAGCGACAGAGCCTTCCTTTGTAAACCACACACACCCTGAGGCCAGGGAGGTGAAGCCAGGGTCAGCGCATATGATAATAATCATATATACCTATTTATTTTAAGTCCTGACAGGCACAGAAATCCCTAAACCGCAGCCCCTCGTCGCCGGCTGTGCTCTGCCCTGGCTGTAGGCCTAATGCTCTGAGAGTGAGCTTGCAGGGCTGCGAGCAGGCTCAGCCCTGCCTACTCGCCCAAGACCAGTCTCTACTGTGGTCACCTGTTGAGAGGATGAGGGCAGGGACGGCCTGAGGTGAGGGTCAGGCAGGGCTCAGTTCAGGACAGGAGTTGACACTCGGTCTGGGGCTAGGGCTGGGGTTGGTCTGTGACGGATCGGCGTTCATCAGAGGCCAGGATCGGGGCTCAGTCTGGGGCCAGGATTATTCAGAGGCTCAGTCCGGATTTAGGGCTCAGTCTAAGGCTTAGGCTCAGATCAGGGCCCAAGCCAAGCCTGGCCACTGACACACAGCTCTAAGTCATTGCAACCAGGTCAGTATCCCAGCTCCCTTCCCAGGAGAACAAACTCGGAATGGCAGTGAGCTCCTGGCAGGACCAGAGTGACTGGGCAGTGTGGGTCCCTGTCCCCACCTTGCAAAGCAGGCAGTTGATGTGGAAACACACAGGGCAGGTGAACTCGTTGACGTCATCCTCAAAGAAGCACCATCCTTTGCAGTCGGGGGTCTTGCAGTGGTAGCTGAAGGCACTGCGGTTTTCCGCAATGGAGATGCCCAGGTCCAGAAATCGCTGGTAATCCTCAGGGCTCAGGAGCTGCCAGCAGACCACAACCTTGGTGCTCTGGGTTCAGAACACCTGACAATGTGCCCTCCTGGCCACCAAATATCCCTCAGGAAGCCCCCAACCCATAAAGTCCAACACAGCAGTGTTAAAAACTCCATTCAAAAAGTGGGTTAAGGGAATTCCCTGGCAGTCCAGTGGTTAGGACTCTGTGCTTCCACTGCATGGGGCATGGGTTCGATCCCGCAAGCCGAATGGCTCAGCCAAAAAAAAAAAAGGAAAAAAAAAAGTAGGTTAAAAGTTCTGGAGATGGATGATTGCACAGCAATGTGGCTACACCCAGTGCCACAGAACTGTACACTTAAAAAATGGTTAAATGGTAAATGTTATACATATTTTACCACAATCTTTTAAAAAGGGGAAAAAGTGGACAAAAACAATAACAAGCAATTCCAGGAAGATGTGGTTAAACTAGCATCCTGGTACACAGCACTCTGAGAAAGCCACGTGGCAATAATGTTTCAACCATCCCAAACTTTTCTGACCCTTTGAGACTTATTCTACTTCTACAAGTTTATCCTAAGAAAATAATAAGTAAGAAGGAAGAGACACCATGCAAAATGTTCCCTGAAGCATTCCTTACAAACTGGAAGGAACTATTAATAATAATTAATATTAATAATTATTGATATTAATTATTAATAATTCCAGACTGGAATTATTAAGAGAGGAGAACTAAACAGGATGTATGCCATAGAGATTTATAATAATCTTTAGGAAGGTTTTGTAGCAAAATAGCAAAAGCTGTTGTCCCTACACTGGTTACAATGAGGTAAAAATCATGCCTATGTTCTATATCTTCACTGAGTGATAGTCTTAGTTAAGAGTTACATTTGTCAAAACTCATCTAACTGCATCCTTACAACGGACAAATTTTATTGTGTGCAATGTATACCTTAATAGTTAATTTAAAAAGAAAAAAAAAAAAAACATGTCTATCCAGAGACACCAAAGGAAACAGGAGAAAATGCCATCAGAGATTCTCTGGGATGGCAAGAGTCGGTGGGTGATTTTCCTCTTTGATTTCTGTTCTGGTTCTTGTGGTTTAGGCATGTTTTTTGTAAAACAACCTCCACTGCATTACTCTGCTGATCCCTGCCCCTTCCTCTTTCTCTGCCACACTTGACTATTCTCTGAGGCTTCGGTCAACGTCCAGGGGCTCCAGGGAAGCATGAGCCCTGCAGCTCCTTGGCATGAACTCTGGCCCCATCACAATGCCCCTTGGAAGAGGTGGGTTTTATAGGGAAAGCCTCTGGGCAGCGACTGTGGGTGCCAGGACATATGGAATGATCTATGCCTTGGGGCCTCTCCAGGCAAGAGTAAGGAAGCCAGAGCTGCCCTTCTCAGCTGCCCCACAAACAACAGTTAAAAATGGGGCTTCTCTTAGTGTAAAGGCTGGGAGTTCCCAAAGGTCCACCCCTTCTGTTTGCCCTCTTTCCCCTGAGGCAGAACCCCTTAGGTGCCAGGAAATACTCGGTAAAGTTTAGGGGGTTCTGAGAAGCAGCATCGTGGGAAATAGGCAGAAGTGATGTGGAGAAACGGGGTCTTGTATATGCGGTGATGGGGGTCTCTCATTTGGACCTCAGCCACCTTTGGCCCTGCCTCCATGTTGGCCTGGGAATTCCAAGACGCCCAATTCTGGGAAGGCCATTCCCCAGCAGTTTAAAAACCAATGATCAAGTCCAACAGTCCACTTTACAGATGGGTAAATGGAGGCGCAGAGAAGGGAGAGCACTTGTTCAAGATGACCAGCAGTCAGGGGCATAACTCGATAATAATAACATTAATAATAATAGAAAACACACACATGCAGACACATACAGCCCTGTGAAAGGTTGCTGGAGGAGTGGCCCCTATTTGTTCATGTTTCCCCAACTCCACACCCTTGGGTGGTTCCCTCCCACACAAACTCTGGGCTTGAGCATGTGACCTGCTTTGGCCAAAGGGACAGGAGCAAGTGAGCAGCCTTGGAAAGCGCCCCTGCACTGGCTGCTCTTGGATCCTTGAGACACCAGCACATGAGCAGGCCCTGGCCGGCCTGGGGTGGATGAGACCAAAGTGGAAAGAGGCCCTGTCATCCCAGCCATCACAGATAAGACCATCACACCAGTCCAGCTAAGCCCAGTTGAGCGCTGCGAGGCCCAGCCTGGACCAGATGAATCATCCAGCTAAGCCCAACCCAAATTGCTAACTTGCAGATTCATAGGCTAAATAAATGGCGGTTGTTTTGAGTCTGGAGTAATCTGTTACACAGCAGAAGCTAACTGATACAAGGGCTAACTGATACCACGTATCAAGCACTACTCCAAATTCTTTACACGTGTCTTCCACTATAATCTTCACAACCCTTAAAATAGAAACTAAGTCTCTGACCCCAACCAAGATGAGAAAACCGAGGCACAGAGAGGCTGCGTATCTGACCTGAGGTCACCAGGCCATCTGGCCCCAGAATTCCCCCCTGCTAACTGCTCTGCTGTCTTTTCTTCATAAGGGTGTTTTCTTTACTAGGTATTTCCCCTAGTTCCTGTCCTGCCCACCCCTTGGGCTTCCAGCATCCCACATAGAAAAGGCTCTTGATAAATGACTGGTGCCTGAGACTGGGACTCTCAAACCAGTTCCCACCTGCCAGCTCAGGGCCCAGTTCCCTGGGACAGGGGGTGTGCCCCTTCCTCCCCCAGGTCTTACCGCCCGGATCTCCCTCTCCAGCAGCTTGCCCGAGCATGAGTAGGTGTTGTCAATGAAGGGGCAGGCAACCTCAGCCTCCTGGCTGTTGCGGATGGTGCCCTGTAGACACTCCCTGGGAGAGGTATGAAAGGGTGGGGAGGTTAGGGGTCATCTGAACCCCATCCCCCAGGACTCCAGCCCCCAGAACTCCAGCCCTCACATGGTGAGGCCTGACCCCAGGCGGGCTTCTCCTCAATACCTCCCTTCCTTCCGATCCCTTCCACCAACCCATCACTTCTGTCCCCCCAACTGCCACCCTTATCACTCTGGCCCAGGTCCCATCACCTCACCTGCAGGACTGCAGGAGTCTCCTCACTGGGCTCCCTGGGTCTACCATGTCCCTCCCCGCAGCCTCCCATCCCATCCCACCCAGAGCAAACCTGAGAGCTCCGGTGACTCACCCTCCCTAATACCTCTCTGTCCCCATCCCCTAACCCCCTCCATCCCTCTGCTCCAGCTACACTGACCCCTTGCTGCCACAGGCAGGCCAGGCACATACCCACTTTGGACCCCCTGGTCTGCTCAAGTGCAGCCTCCCTAGGGGCTTCCCAGACCTCTTGTAGGGCAGGGCCTCTGTTACTTTTACCATAATCCACTGGTACTTAGCATTTGGCACAATTTACAATTGTATCAGTGATTATTTGATTAACGTCGGCCTGCCCGCAAGAATGTAAGCTTCAGGAGGCGGAAAATGAGCTTTTTTGTTCACTCCTGGATCCCCAGGCCTAGCCCAGTCCCTGGCACCCAGGAAAGCTCATCAAATGTGTGCTGTGAAGAAGGACACGTTCTCCACAGCCCAGGGCCAGGTGTGGAGCCTCAGAGGGCAGACTGTCCACCAGCGAGGGTCAGGGCGGGGTTGGCACGGGCTGCCAGGCCAGAACCCAGGCCTTACATGGGCCTGGCGGTTGTGTGGAAGGTCGCATGCTCTGGCGACAGAATGCCTGAGCTGTGTGGCCTCGAGCAAGTTGCTGGCCTCTCTGTACCTCACATTCCTCCTCTGCAAAAAGGGGAGAGAGTGCCTACCTCGCAGGTTTCTGTGGGCGTCCAAGGAGATGTAAGAGCACTGCGCCCCACCCCCTTTCAGCCATGGGTACTGCGCAGCCGTGAGGAACTACATCGCTGGGGGTGGGGTCAGGGCCGCACCTGCAGAAGGTGTGCAGACACTCACGCAGCACCACGGCCTCGCCGGGCGCCAGCACCGAGTAGCATACGGGACACTCGGTAGGCTCGGTGTTCAGCACCAGGCTCCGCTGATCCAGTTGCACGTGCTGTAGGTAGTTCCCCTCCTGCTGCTGCTGCTTCCGCTGGGCACACGGGGGTGGGGCCGCGGGGCGGGTCAGGGTCTCAGGGGCGGGCCAGAAGGGCGCAGGACCAGGGGATGGGTCAAACCTGCCGGCCGCGGGGAGGGTGGGGGGGGGGGGAGCGAAGCAGAATCCTGCGGTGGGGGTGGGACTGGGCAGACTGAGGTTAGGCGCAGGCGATGCTGGGAAGGGAGGGGCCGGGAGCAGGGCGGGGCGGGAGGCGAGGAAACAGGGGGGTGGGGTGGGGGTGGGGCAGGAGGCGGGCCAGGCACTGGCAGGTTAAGGCTGCAACCTAGTGTCAAGCCAGGGAGCGATGGCGTTTGGAAAGGAAGGGGCCAGGGTCTGAGCGGGGAGTCAGGAGTAGCAGGGCTCCCATCTCTGCCAAGAAGCAGGGCAGGTCTAGGGCCAGGGGGGTGAAGGCAGAGCCGGGTCGAGGCCACAGAATAGGTCAGGGGTATGGGAGGTGGTGATAAAGCGAGGGAGCTGAGCAAGGTGGGAGAGAGAACAGGGTCCGGGCCAAAGCTGTAGATGGGACCAGCAGTGAGGTCATGGCCGGGGTGGGACAAGGGCAGACTGGGTCCAAGTGGGGGATGGGAGCATCCGATCAGAATGGGCGAACGCTTAGGGTTAGGTATCTGTGTAATCAATGCGTGCGTAACATGATGGGGGTGGGACTGTGGGAGGAGCAGGACGGAGGGCTGGGTCAACCTCCCAGGGAGCGGTGAAGGGCTAGGTCCAAGATCCTAGGAAGTCTGGGTGGGCCACAGCCAGGGAGGAAGGGGAGGTCAGGAATAGTAGGATTCAGAATGAGGTCAGGGCTGAGTGGAGCAAGAGCGAGGTCACAGGCGGACAAAGGGGCGGCGGATGGGGGAGTGGTCAGGGTCTCAGCTAGGATGTTGGGGTCAGAGCCCGGTACTCTCGTGTGCACAGTGAGAGTGTAAGTCAAAGCCAGGGGCAGCGCCACAGCCCACTGTTGGGGGGGATCAGATAAGCTTGGATGTGCATCACAGCCGGGGAGCAGAGTCCTAGCGACAGGATGAGCTCAGGGAGAGGCCGGTCACAGTCAAGTGCAGGGTCACCACCAGTGGTGTGATCAGGAGGGGGCAGCAACGGGGGGAGGAGCGGCAATGTGGAGGTGCCTCCCTTCCTGGCCTACGCCTCCCCCGTCCAGTCTGCAGGTGTCTGTCCGGGGTCCGCGCCCACCTGCTGGTACTGGCGCAGCGCCTCCTCCTCACCGGCCAGACGCGCTCGCTCCTCCTCGTCCGGCTGGTACGAGGCAGGGACCTGGTAGGCCTCGGGCCGCGCCCGGCAGCACATCTCGCAGCCGGGCCGCGTGGGCTTGTTGATGAAAGTGCAGCCAGGGCACTGCCAGCCCACCTGGGGGCAGAGGGGCGGTGAGCGCAGGGAGACGAGACAGGCAGGTCAGGGGCGCAGGGGCGCGCATTGGGCAGCTTACCGGCGGGGGCTCTGGCGCGGCGTCGTTCTGACCCCGCCCCGGGTCCTGGGGGCCCCCGGGCTTCGGGGGGACTGGTTCCAGGGGGCCCCGTGGCTGCAGCGTGAGGTCCTTGAAGCCCAGATCTGGGGAGGAGGGTTCAGGGGTGGCGGATCCCTGCAGCCCATTTCATCCACACCCTGGGCCAGCCAGGAACCCCGGGCTCTGCACTGACCACCCCCCTACCCCGCCCCCTTCTATCTCCCTCCTTCCGGAGGAGTCTCCAGCTCGGTGGTCCTGCCGGGTGGGTCCAGACCTGGCCGAGTGTCCTGGCTCCCAGGGGTCAGAGCCCCTCCTCCACCCACGACTGCTCCTGGGGCCTCCCAGCTTAAAAACCCTGTTTGAAAACTGATCTCCTGTGCTCCTAAGTGTAGCACCTAGAGGGTCGAACACCACTTCTGAGGTAGTCCTGCCAAAATACTGAATCTGAATCCATTCATGAGGGCACATGGGACAGAAAAACAAAAAACAAAACTGGCCTGGACTCTTCAAACAACAGGTGAGCCAAGGGAAGACAGGAGACCAAAGATTGAAAAAGACTGTGAGACACCGAGGCCAAGGGCCAGGTCTTTCACTATAAAGGACATTAGTGAGACAACTGGTAAAATTTGAGCAAGATCTGTCCATTAGATCAATGGACCGTATCAATGTTAATTTCCTAAGTTTGATAGGTGTATGTAGTGAGAAAATGAGCCTTTTTTTTTTTAAAGGAAATACACACAAGTATTTGGGGGAAAGGGACAACGTGTCTGCAACTTACTCTCATAACAGTTCCAAAAAATTACTTATGCATAAATAAATACTGAGAGAATGATAAAGCAAAACAAATATAGTCAAATGTTAATATCTGGGGAATCCACATGAAAAGCACATGGGAATTCGTTATACAATTCTTTATACAATTTTGCAACTTTTCTGTAGGTCTGAAATATTTCAGAATAAGAAGTAAAAAATTTAGAATAAAAACTAGCTATTATCATATCCAATTTACAGATTTAGAAAACTGAAGAGCAGAGATGAGAAGAGACTTGCCTGAGGTCACACAGCTGATAAATGCTAGGGCGGGGACTGAACTCAGCCCCTCTCCCCTAGACCAGCTGTTCTCTAAATGGTTCCCCAAATGGCTCCTTCCTGGGGTGTGCTTTGTCCTCTCTTCCCCACTACGGATAAGGTCTTCCAGGCACGTTCCTGACGAAAGCCCCTGGGCTCTGCTCCCTGCTCCCTCTCCCCTACAACCTCAGGAGAGTGCATGCGCTCTGGAGCAGAGCCTCACCCTCCAGCATCCGCAGCTGCCGCTCCCGCTGCAGCTCCTGAGGGTTGAGTGAGGTGTTGCAGGCTGACAGCAGATAGAGGTAGGCACTGGCCCCGTTCCGCCGCACCCCGTGGGAGTGCAGGGTCTCCTGGTCCCGGGCCAAGCGCTGCCCAATCACCCACTGCTGCAGGGTTGGCGGAAAGCCATAGTCCAGGAACACCTGGCAGGGAGGATGCAGAGGGAGTGTGGGGAGGGAGGCGCAGAGTAGAGAGAGGCAGGGCAAAAGGGGGACCTCCGCCCTGACGCGTCTTCCTTGTGCCCCCTCACTCACCATGTCCTTGAGGGAGGCCACCGTCATGTCAGGCCGCACCGTGAGCCAGATAGTGACCGTGTGCAACTGCGCATCCTCCACGCTCACCCACAGCCTGCGGGGAGGGCAAGGGGCCGCAGGTCCAACCTCAGCCGCCAGCCAGCTCCTGGATTCCCACTCCCCTGTGATTCCTGTGTCAGAACTCGCTGCTTAGGCCCCTGCAATGGCTCCACATGGCTCTCAGAATAAAATCCAAACTCACTGTGGCATGGCAAGGGCCTCCATGCTCTGGCCCCTCCCAAGCTCTCCAACCTCTTCTATTATTGGCTATTATTGGCTCCTTAGCCAAACCACAACAGTTATTAACTGTATGCCAAGACTCTTCAAAGCACTTAACATGTATTAACTCATGTAATCCTCTCAGTGAACACATGAGGCAGGTACTGTTGTCACCCCTATTTTAGAGATGAAAACAGGAGGCACAGATAGGTTACAGTGGCTCTGCCAAGTAAACAATTAATAACTGTTAGAGGCAGGATTTCAACCCAAACAGTATTATTCCACAGAAAGCGGTTTTAAACACCAACCTTCTCAAAGATGCTCAAACTTTTTTGGAAGACCAAAAGCATGAAAAGGGAGGGCTAAGACAAAAAAAACAGAACTGATCCCAAGACACAGAAAGATTAGGGTGTAGAACAATAACAGGAAAGCCCACTTAGAACCTCCAGAGTGATTTGGGAAAACGCCGCATCCTTAAAGCAAGAACAGCAAGAAACAATCAGAAAATGAGGAAGAATTCCTTTGAATGTAACAGTGACTCCTTACTATCCTAACCTTTAGGTCAAACTACAAGTTCCCAAGGAAAATGAGAGATATTAAATTACACCATGAGGAGGCAATTCATAAACTCAGAATGTGGGAGAATTCTGGAGGTCAAAGACCAGGTTTCTTAAAAAAAAATTAATGGCACTAAAAATAGAGAAAGTGAATAAAAGAGACTCAGACAACATTAAGAAATGCTATTCGATCTCGTTTGGCTCCTGACTGGAACAAACCAACTATAACAAACACTAACGAGGGAGTTACAAGTGGTCAGGACTCTGGGGACCCAGGTTTAATCCCTGGTTGGGGAACTAGATCCTGCAAGCCATGTGGTATGGCCAAAAAAAACACAAAAAAACCACTAACAAGATAGTCAAGGAAAGTTGAATATAAATACAGTATTAGGGAATTTTAAGTAATTATTGTTAATTTTTTAGGTGTAATAATGGTATTGAGGGGTTTTTTTAAGTCATTTTTTAAAGACATATCAAATTACTTATGAATGAACTAAAATCTGAGACTTGCTTTAAAAATACTCCAGAAAATACCTCAAAATTCCTCAGGATAATGATTTTCAACACCCAGCCAACTAACAGGGAAATAAGAAATTTTTAGACATGTATAGACGCCAAAAGTTTACCATCCACCTCTCCACGTGAAAAGTTTTTGAAATACAAGAAAAAAAAAAAAATAGCTGAGTCTGATGCAGGAGAATGGAAGAAAAGTAAAAGGAAATTTAAAGAAGGACGAGATCTTAACCTTCAAGACATTCTTCTTCAAGCAACAGGGGTTTTGAAACATGAAAGTGCATAAAGTTTCAACTGCACTACTTATTCTACACTGAGTAATATCTCCATAATCAAAATACTATAAATGCTATTTTAGTGGGTTTACATTTTTAGAATCAACCTAGTGGCAAAGCATAGAAGCCTGAATTTTACTTAGGAAACAAAATCTAAAAGCTATAACCTTAACACCAATAACAGAAAAATACAGTTGGAACCCTTATATCTAATGTCATCAGGATCAGTGGTGATCAGTTAGTCAGAAAAATCGTTAAAGCAGAGAACTGCAAAAACAGCTGCAGACTTTAACAATTTTACCTTACAGGATACAAATGCACATTCAATGGCCAATCTCTAGGTAAAAGGCCAATGGCTTTTCTTGAGTACAAATCTGCTACTGGAGTTCCCCATGATTGTTTCTTTTTGTATGAACCACACGCATTATACATGGTCTATGACTTCCAGTATCAGCTTCTTTAAAGTGGAGCAAAAACTTACACTCTCAAAGCATCTGAGTACAGAGCCCTTCTGGATTTTTACCATATTTTTTTACAACTGTCCCACCCTAAAATGATAACAGTTTTTTTTGGTGCCTCATCTCTATCTTGTCTTTCTAAAGCAATCAACTTAGTTTTCATAGACACAATTCTCTTTTAGCACTCATGTTTTATTGACTGATGTAACAGCTAATTAAATTATGCTGTGGCAGTAACAAGTATAACTGATGTAAACAAGCTGTGTGTAGTGGTATGGGTTTTTTTTGTTATTGTTGTTTTGTGTGTGTGGTACGCGGGGGTCTTTCACTGTTGTGGCCTCTCCCGTTGCGGAGCACACGCTCGTGTGCCACAGCTACTAAGCCTGTGCTCTAGAGCCCACAAGCCACAACTACTGAGCCGCAACTACTGAAGCCCAAGTGCCTAGAGCCTAGAGCCCGTGCTCCGCAACAAGAGAAGCCACCGCAATGAGAAGCCTGCGTACCACAAAGAGAAGCCCGCGCACCGCAATTAAGCCCATGCACCGCAACGAAGAGCAGCCCCCGCTCACCGCAACTAGAGAAAGCCTGTGTGCAGCAACGAAGACCCAATGCAACCAAAAATAAATAAATAAATAAATTAATTAAAAAAAATAATGCTGTGATAACTAGATATTCACAAGCAAAAAAATGAAGTTGGACCTCACACCATATACTAAAATTAACTCAAAAGGGATCAAAGACTTAAATGTAAGAGCTATAACTATAAACATCTTAAAAAAATAAATAGGGATACACCTTTATGACCATGTATGAGGCAGTGGTTTCTTAGATGACGTCAAAAGCGCAAACAACAAAAGAAAACAGATAAACAGTCCTTCGTCAAAATTAAAAACTTGTGCTTCAAAGGACACTATCGATAGTGAAAAGACAACCCACAGAATGGGAAATGAAAATATGTGTCCATTGTATACATATACACCACATTTTCTTTATTCATTCATGGTTACTTAGGTTGTTTCCATGTACAGTATATATACACAATGGAATATTATTCAGCCATAAAAAGAAGGAAATCCTTCCCTTTGCAACAACATGGGCCTTGAGGTCATTATGCTAAGTGAAATAAGTCAGACAGAGAAAGACAAATACTGTATGATCTCACTTATATGTGGAATTTAAAAAAAACCGATGTCAGAGAAAAAGGATAGACTGGTTGGCAGGGAGGGGGGTGAAGGTGGTCAAAAGGTACAACTTCCTGTTTTAAGATAAATAAGTTCTGGGGAAGTGATGTACAGCATGGTGACCATAGTTAACAATATTGTATCATGCATTTGAAAATTGCTAAGAGAGTAAATCTTAAAAGTTGTCATCACAAGAAAAAATAATTTATCACTATGTGAGGCAATGGATGTTAACTAAACTTACTGTGGTAATCATTCCACAATACATACATATATTAAATCATTATGTCATACACCTAAAATGGTTCTGAGGCTCAATTTCCAACCTGTGGAAGGGGGAGGAGGGGGAAGGCTTCCCACACACCACTAAGCAATTTTCAGACAGCAGCAGGGCTCGATTCTGGCACTCTCTACCCAGAGACAGCGTCAGCTTCCACAGGTTGAGGGCTCAGTCCTACAAGACTGCCCCACCACTTCACACACCAATTGAAAGCCCAAGTTGTCACCTGTTCTCTGACTGACTGGTTATAGGTTAGGGATTCCAACGACCTCCTCTTTGGGTTTGATTATTTTGCTAGAGCAGCTCACAGAACTCAGAGAAATATTTACTTTCTATATTACTGGTTTATTATAAAAGCCTGTAACAGCCAGATAGAAGAGACGCATAGGCAAGGTATGTGAGAAGGGGTGCAATTCTCTCCAAATCTCCAACCAGGAAGCTCTTCAAACCCTTTTTGAGTGTTTATGGAGGCTTCATTACATGGGCATGATTGATTAATCCATTGGCCACTGATGATCGATTCAACCTCCAGCCCTTTTCCTCTCCCCCGAGATCAGGGTGATGGGACTGAAGGTTCCAATCCTCTAATCACAGGATTGGTTCCTCTGATGACCAGCCCCCATCCTTAGGTGATCTAGGGGCAGTCCAAGAGTCACCTCACTAACATAACAAAAGGCACCTTTATCATTCTCATCACTTAAGAAATTCCAAGTGTTTTAGGAGTTCTGTACCAAGAACAGGAAGAAGACAAATATATATTTCTTATTATAAAAGTCACAATACCTTAAACTAACTATATATGTCAATTATATCTCAGTAAAACTGGGGAGGGCTTCCCCGGTGACGCAGTGGTTAAGAAGCCGCCTGCCAACGCAAGGGACACGGGTTCGAGCGCTGGTCCGGAAAGATCCCACATGCCACAGAGCAACTAAGCCTGTGCGCCACAACTACTGAGCCTGAGCTCTACAGCCTTCGAGCCACAACTACTGAAGTCCGCACGCCTAGAGCCCATGCTCCGCAACACAAGCAGCCACCACAATGAGAAGCCCAGGTACAGCAACGAAGACCCAACACAGCCATAAAAAACTGGGGAAAAAATATGTCCATATAAAAACTTGGACACAAATGTTCATAGCAGCGTTGTACATGTTAGCCGAAAAAGTAGAAACAACCCAGATGTCCATCAACTGATTAATAAAGAAAATATGGTATATCCATACACTGATTATTCAGTCATAAAGAGGAATGAAGTTTTGATACGTGCTACAACATGGATGAATCTAGAAAACATGATGCTAAGTGAAAGAAGCCAGACACAAAAGGTTATATAGTGTTATGACTTCACTTATATGAAATTTCCAGAATAGGCAAATTGCTAGAGATAGAAAGTAAATTAGTGTTTGCCTAAGGTTGGGGGGATTGGGGAAAAAAAGGTAGGGAGATAAGGAGTGACTATTAGCAGGTATGGGGTTTTGGGACTTCCCTGGTGGCCAGTGGTTGAGACTCCAAGCTTCCACTGCAAGGGGCATGGGTTCAAAGGGCACAGAGCAGCCAAAAAATTTTTTTAAAAAGTACGAATACAGGGTTTCTTAGAAAATGTTCTAGAATTGGTTACAGTGATGGTTGCACAACTGTGAATATACTAAAAGCCTTGAACTATAAACTTTAAATTGGTGAACTGTTTAAATTCTTGAATATGGTCTGTCAATTATATCTCAATAAAACAAAATCAAATGGGATCCACCACTGAAAATTAGAAACTGTAAAACTATTGTCTTACTACACAGCAGGAAAAAAGCAGGAAAAAACAATGTTTATTGAGTGATTAACATGTGCCAGGCACTGCGCTAAGCATTTCAGCATCAAGTTTAAGCCTCCTGGGGCAGACTAACAGTATCCATTAACCCTTGCCTTGAATTCTAGTGCAATACCTGGCTGTATTTCACAGCCTCCCTTCAAGCTGAGTGTGGCTGTGAGAATAAGTTCTGGCCTTGGGAGTTAAGTGGAAGAAGTGTGTGCAACTTTCTGAGCTCTGTTCTTAAGAGGAGAGTGGGAGGGGGTGCCCTTCTTCCCTTCTTCCTTCCTGCTGACAAGAATGCTGATGCAATGGCTAGAACTGGAACAGCCATTTTGGACCATAAGGTGAACCTCAGAATGGAGGCCATGAATGGCATAACAAGACAAAAGCATGAGTCTCTGAGGACTGCAGGGAGCAGAGCCTCCACATCTGGACTGTGTACCATCAAACTTGTTGATACCACTGTTAATATGTCTCTTTCTGTTATATGAGACCTAACACCCTAATACACCTCCTAACAATTCTAAGAACAGCTACTGATATTGCCCCATTTTTTATTTTTATTTATTTATTTATTTTTTGCGATATTCGGGCCTCTCACTGTTGTGGCCTCTCCCGTTGCGGAGCACAGGCTCCAGATGCACAGGCTCGGCGGCCATGGCTCACGGGCCCAGCAGCTCCGCGGCATGTGGGATCTTCCCAGATCGGGGCACGAACTCGTGTCCCCTGCATCGGCAGGCGGACTCTCAACCACTGCGCCACCAGGGAAGCCCTGCCCCATTTTTTAAATGAAAAAAACTAACTCTGAGAGGTGACGTGACCTGCCCTAGATCTCAGAGTTGATTTGTAACAGAGCTGGGGTTTGAAGCTAGGTCTCCTGACACCAGAACCTGCCATTAAGAATAACTTAACGGGCTTCCCTGGTGGCGCAGTGGTTGAGAGTCCGCCTGCCGACGCAGGGGACACGGGTTCGTGCCCTGGTCCGGGAAGATCCCACATGCCGCGGAGCGGCTGGGCCCGTGAGCCATGGCCGCTGAGCCTGCGCGTCCAGAGCCTGTGCTCCGCAACGGGAGAAGCCACAACAGTGAGAGGCCCGTGTACCACAAAAAAAAAAAAAAAAAAAAAAAAAAGAATAACTTAACTGTTCTATAGGCAAGACTATATCGCGGTCCACTGGGGTTCAGGAAGCCCTAAGTCCCTGGTCAGCTACGTACTCCTCACCTGATATCCTGTGTCAGGGAGACCTCAGGCTTCAGTTGCACGTTCAGGGGCACCCGTTGCTCTGCCAGCCATATGGCACACTGCATAGCCACCTGTTCATCCCCGCCAGCCACTGCTCGGGTGAGTCTCTGGGCCACCTCCTCAGCTGAAATCCACAGTGGAAGCAGGTTAGCACAGGGTTTATTTTTCAGGAGCTGGGGTTAAGGGGGTGAGGAAGGAGGTGATCCTTTGTACATGCTGCTTCCTCTCTGTCTTCCTGGTGAACTCCTACATATCTTTCAGCACCCAGCTTAAAAGTCCCTTTTCTCTGGGAGGCCTTCTCTGTCACTCCCCACTCCCACTCCCCGCTCCCCCTCCCTGCTCATTTGGTTCTGTTTTCCCTTCATACTCCCAGGTCCCCTCATACTTCCGCTCATTTATACAACAAACATTTACTGAATTCTTACTGTGTGCCAATCACTGTCTCAGAAACTGGTCTTCAACAGTGAATAAGATAAACAGGGTCCCTCTTCTCATGGACCTCCCAGCCCAGTAAGAAGACAATTAACAAATTTAACAAAAGAAAAAGATTCAGGTTGTGATCCACGCTGCCAAGGAAGTGAACAGGGTAAGGAAATCAGGAAAGCCTCTAGGAGGAGGTGACATTGAAGCTGAGAAGTGAAGGAGAAGTTGGGTATGTCAAGACCTGGTTGGGCAAAAGTGTTCCAGGTACAGAGAAAGGGAAAGGGAAAGGCCTTGGGCAAGAAATGGCTGGATTAGAACAGAAACCTGTGGGGGCTCCAAGCAGAATGACCAAGGGGCCCAATGCGGGAAGGCAGAGGTCAGCGAAGCCAGCAGGCCTGTGGGCTACCCAACTGCTCTGGGCTTTGTTCTAAGAACAAGGAGCACAGGAGGGTATGTGAGCAGGTTGGTGACATGACCCAACTTAAGTTCTCCCACGCTGGGTGGAAGGGGCCAGGGGGAAGGCAATGACCCTTGAGGTCTGCTCCCTCACCAGCCTGGGTGGTCTCCTGTGTCCTCTGGGAGCTCCCTACACCCTTCCCAGCAGAGCTGGCCCACTGAGGCCTCAGGGTCATCAAATAAATGAATGACAAGAGGCCCCTGGAAGGAACCAAGCCCCAAGGGAGGAAACTGAGGGGCAGGTGGGTAGAGGGACGACAGGGTTAATGCCCCTCCCCCCTCCCCACCCCCGAAGTTTCTCAGTCGCCTCCAGGCTGTGCCCACCTTTCTTGATCTTCTCGTCCATCTGGCGTGGTTGTGCCCATCCCCCCAGGCAGGGGCTGCAGCTCCGGGGAAATGCCACCTCCCGGTCACTTGCTAGAGGACGGGCGACCACGAGCAACTCAGTCCAGGCCGGTGACCTCTGGCGCGGCCCAAGCCTTCTTTGTGCCTCGGTGTCCCCGGTGGCAGTCGGGTAGCATCACACTACCCGAGGACCGGGGATGGGGCCTGGGGTAGGGAACGGGCCGGGACCCCGCGTGGGAGGTGAAAGGGGGCACCAAGGCAAGCCCGCAAAGGGCAACAGAGGAAACGGGACAGGCCTGGCTGCGGGGAGGGACGACGCACAGCCGCGGCGCTGCGAGTCCCCGAGGAGGGCCTCCCCTTTTCCCTGCTGGGGAAAAGCGCCCTCCGGGGCGCGGGATTTCAGCCCAACTCCCTCCCCGGCGCAGCGGCCCCTGTCAGTCAGGAGAGGGAGGGGAGCAGCCTCCACGAAAAAGAAAGTGAAAGTGGCGGCCCCGGAAGTGGGGCGGAAGAGTCTCGCGGGATCCGGGTCTCCCCGCCGTTCCGGCGACCTGGCGGCGGCCCCTGCTCCGGATCTCGGCGGTCCGGGGCGCTCTGTCCTGCAGTCCGAGGCGTTCCCACCCCTCCCCCGGCCGGACCCGGACTCCTAGACCCTCACTCACCGGAGCAGCTTAGCCAGCAGCGCCGCGGGAGGGGTGGGGGGAGTGGGCGGGGCCGGGAGGGGCGGGGAGCGACGTGGAGACCGCCCCTGCTCAGCCCAGCTGCCAGGTCTGCGGCGGGCAGGCCGGTCCTTGCTCCTTTTGCAGAAGAAATAGAGGCTCTGTTTGTTTCTGATCTGTCCGAGGCCACGCAGCCGGATTTAAATCCAGGCCGGACGGCCTCAGGAACCCACCCTTAGGCAGCCGGACGCTGCCTCTCGGCGGTCACTCTCCACCTTTTGATTGGGCCACTAATGAAGTTTATTTTCTCCGGGCACAGGCTGGAAGCTCTTTGCATCCTCCAGTCTTCCCACCCCTGAACTTTTCTCCCACCTCTCATCCCATAGATCAACAGATCCTATGGGCTCGGCCTGCACGATAGTTCCAGAATCTGTCACCTCTCACCTCCTCCACACCCCATCCCAATCCACCTCCATCCTTTCTCCTCCGGTGTACTGCACCAGCCTCCTCATTGGGCTCCTGGCTTCCCCTTTTGGTCACTACAATCCATTTTCCACCCAGCTGCCAGAGGGCCCTGTTAGGATCAAGCCATGCCACTCCTCAAAACACTCCCAATAGCTCCCATCTCACTCAAAGAAAAAGCTGAGGTCCCCCCAAGGCCTGCAACTGCCGCCGCTCCTTCTCTGGATACTATCCTCTTGGCTCACTCCACTCAAGACCCATTGGCCTCCAGATCCTGGAACAAGGCAGACACACTCCCACCTCAGGGCCTTTGCACTTGCCATAGCCCAAATATCTTCATGGATTGCTCTTGCCCTTTATTTTGGGCTTTAGCCAAAAGTCTTCCCTGTCCACTCTATCTGAAATTTCACACACACGCACCTAAATCTAGCATTTTATATTCTCCTTCCTGGCTTCATTTTTTCCCAAAGCATGTATTACTATCTAACAGCATATTTTACTTCTCTATCTTGGTTATCTTTTGGCTGTTTCCCTCTTCCAGAGGGTGGGGACTTTTGTGTGTTTTGCTCATTGCTGTGTTCCTGGTGTCTACAACAGTTTCGAACACATAATAGTTGCCCATGGATTACGTTAAATGAATGAAGGAATCTCAGACTTTCATCTGGCATCAATTTCTTTTTGCCTGAAATATATCCCATAAAGCAGAGGTTCTCAGCCTGAGCTGTATGTTTGAATCACCTGGGGAACTTTTTAAAATCCTATGCCCAGGTCACATCTCAGATCAATTGATTCGGAATATCTGGGGTGGGTACAGGTATCAGGAGTTTTTAAGCTCTTTGGTGAGTGTAATGAGAAGCCAAGTTTGAGAACTGTTGTATTAGAAGTCCCTGTAGGGTGAGTCTTCTCGTGACAAACTTTCTTGGTTTTTGTTTGAAAAATCTTTATTTAGACCTCACTCTTGAGAGACGTTTTTGCTGGGTATAGAATTCTAGCTGGCATTTCAGCATCTTAAAGACAGCATTCCATTGTCTTCTGGCTTCCATTGTTGCTGTTAAAACATCTTCACCTGTCAATCTAACTGCTGTTCTTTCTTTAAATAGCTTTATTGAGAAATAATTTATGTACTATAAGATCCACCCATTTAAAGTGTACAATTTAATAGTTTTTAGTACAGAGTTGTGCAACTATCACCATGATCTAATTTTAGAACATTTTTTAAAAATATTTATTTTATTTATTTGGCTGCGTCGAGTCTTAGTTGCGGCATGTGGGATCTTTGTTGCAGCATGCGGGATCTTTCGTTGAGGCGCACGGGC
Source organism: Tursiops truncatus (assembly GCF_011762595.2). Classification (NCBI taxonomy): domain Eukaryota; kingdom Metazoa; phylum Chordata; class Mammalia; order Artiodactyla; family Delphinidae; genus Tursiops; species Tursiops truncatus. The sequence continues at coordinate 59,266,957 of NC_047048.1, forward strand.
TCTTTGTTGCGGCACGTGGGCTCTCTAGTTTTGGCATGCAGGCTTAGTAGTTTCGGCACATGGGCTTTCTAGTTGTGGCGCACGGGCTCTAGAGCATGTGAGCTTAGTTGCCCTGCGGCATGTGGGATCTTAATTCCCCGAACAGGGGTTGAACCCACTTCCCCTGCATTGGAAAGCAGATTCTTAACCATGGGACCACCAGGGAAGTCCCTAATTTTAGAACATTTTTACCACCCCCCAAAGAAACCCTGTACCCATAGCAGACACTATCTCCTATTCTCTAACCCCCTCTGCACTAGTCTACTTTTGGTCTCTATAGATTTTCCTATTCTGGACACTTTATATAAATTTAGTCTTACAATATGTGGTTCTTTGTGATTGATTTCTTCCTTTTAGCATAATGTTTTTGAGGTTCATCCATGTTGTACTGTTGTTCTCTTGAAAGTAATCTCTCTGGTTTTTTTCCCTCTGAATGCTTTTAAGATTTTTTTCTTTGTCTTTTCACATTTTCACTATAATGTGTCTGAGTGTAAAAATTTATGGAGTCTCTTGCCTCTGTGATTAATGTCAGCTTTCTATCTCACTAGTTCCCTCTTTAGCCACATCTAATCTGTGGTTTAACCCATCTGTTGAATTTTTTATTTTGTTTATTGTATTTTTCATTTTAGAAGTTCTTTTAGGTTTTCAAATCCACTTTGTTACTTGATATAGTTTCCTATACTTTGGCCATAGTTTCAAACTTGTTATATATTTATTTAAGCACATTAAACGTTTCTGTTTTATAATGTCTATCTGATAGTATTGCTGTCTGAACTCTGAGTGTCTGTTTCTGCTGGTTTTCACTCCTATTGCCTTGTTTTCTTCTTCTGAGCCTGCCGTTTTATAATGGTCACGTTCACCTGAGCCCTGAATTCACCAGCACAAATTTGTACTGGAGGCAGATACGTTCTTTCAGTGTTCTGGTCTTAGCCTTCGTCCTTCAAGGGCAGAGCTGGCATTCACTTTGGACATTTTTCATTCCAGTGGGTAGACTCTGTAGTCATTCAAACCTGGGTTCAGTCCCATAGTTACACTATCTGTGTGGCCCTGGACAAAAGATTTCCCCTCTCTGGGCCTCAGTTTCTCCCTCTGTACAATGGTGATCATCATTGTCCCTCCCTCATAGGGCTGTTTTTAGGATCTGTATCAGTTATTGGTTATTGATACATAGCAAATTACCCCAAAACTTAGCATCTTAAAACGATATAAACATGTAGATCTCACAGAGTTTCTATGGGTTAGGAATTCAGGAACAGTTTCTTAGGTAATTTTTGGCTCAAGGTCTCTCAGAGGTTGTAGTTAAGATGTTGGCTGGAGCTTCAGTTATCTGAAGGCCTGACTGAGGCTGGAGGATTGATGTTCAAGAAAGCCCACTCATAGGCCTGGTTGGTGCTGGTTATTTGCAGAATGTGTAAGTTCCTTACCACATGTATGTCTCCATAGGGTACTTGAGTGTCCTAGCAACATGGCAGCTGGCTTTTCCCAGAACAGATGATCCAGAAGAATAAGGCAGAAGCCAAAATATATTTTATGGCCTGTACTTAAAGTCATACTCGTTTATTTTCACAGTTTCCTATTAGTTACACTGTCAGCCCAGCTCAGCGTAGGAGGGAACTGTATACAAGGGCATGGATACCAGGTGTTGCAGATCATCGAGGGCCATCTGGCTATCATGTATCAAATGAGATAGTGCATATAAAGCACTTAGAAGCATGCCTGGCATGTAGTATGTGCCCGTAAACATTAACCATCCCTCATAAGTGTCCTGGCTCTGCTCTAGGCATGTAGGGTCTGCACAGCAACCACTTTAATTTACAAACACTTATTGAGCAGCTCTGTGTGCCAGGCACTGTTCTTGGAGCCAGGGAGACAGTTGTAAACAGAGCATATCCTTGGACTTATGAAACTCCCGCAAACAAATGATAGAGAACGTCCTGCCAGGTGGTGCTAAGTGCTGTGCAGAGCCACAAGGCCAGGTGAGGGGAGAGAGAACAAGGAGGGAAAGAGGGCTACATGTCTCTCCCCAGGATGCTGGTACAACTTAGGTGGTGGCTGAGATTTTGACCTGATAAAGCCCCCCCACATCTGTGAGCCCATCCTAGCATCACAGGCAGGTAGAATTTATGCCCTCTTTACACCCATTTGCAAACAAACCAGAGAGGCGCTAACATGAGCTCTCTGAGTCCCCAAGGAGGCAGGATTTCTCCAAACACAGAGGTTCTCCAACTCAGATGCTCAGCAGCGTCACCCAGGGTGATTGTTAAGAGGCAGAACCCCAAGTGTTCTAACTCACTAGGTCTGGGCAGTGTCCAGGGATCTGCATTTTAAACAAGCACCCTAGGGGACTGACTGACCACCTCTGAGAACCCTGTTCTTCGGGCTTCAGCGTGTAGGGGAGGGCATGCCCGCTTTGAAGAGTCTCTAGGTCCAGCCTCAAGGGAAGGGCAGGGCTTAACTACACAAAAGGAAGGGAACAGTCTGAGAGACACCAAGCAGTTGGCCCAGGGATCTACTACCTGCAGGTTCAGTTTTAGGTGCACTGTAGTCAACTCACTTGATCAAGTATACCTCGTGTAGTATATTGAAGAAAAAAAAAAGGCCACATATTATATTCAGGTCCTCCCACTGAGAGGGAGAATTAATTTCCCCACCTCCTGGCTCTGTCTGTGGGACATGCCAATGTGGCAGAAGCACAGCTTGGGCACTGGGATTTGTTCTTGTTGGTTTTTGAAACCCCAAGACCCCCACAGGAAGGAGCCAGCGCTGAGTCTGTTGGAGGCTGAGACCACGTAGAGCCGAGATGAGCCGTCCTAGCCGAGGCTCCCTGGAGCCTGCCAGTCGGCAGACAAGTGAGTGAAGCTGAGCTGTCCTGGTGAGCCACGCTTTGCCTGCAGCCGCATGAGTGACCAGCTGAGCCCAGCCCAAACTGCTGACACAGACAATCACGAACCACTATGTTTGGGGGTTTGTAATGCAGCAAAGACTGATACGGCCTAGTTACTGGGGAAGAGAATTTTCCTTCCTTCTCTTGCGGCAAGTTTTTCTTAGTCATGGTAATTAACACTAACTGCCCAACAGACAAACTGCAAATTGCAAAGACTTAACATAGGAAGCTTCATTTCTTGCTCAGTAAAATCCAGCGTGGATCTGGTGGTCCTCCTCTATCTTGTAGCTAAGGGAACGCATGGCCTCAAGTAGTTGTGGAAGGGAAAGACAGGGATTGAGGCCCATCAGCTTTCAGTTGCTTTAGCCCAGAAGTGACCACCCCTATGTCACTTCTACACACATACCATTGGTCAGAACTAGTCCTGTGACTGTAAGGGAGGCTAGGGCATGTAGGGGAGCATGGGACTTATTGGTGACGCTTGTCTTTGCCACAAAGAACATACCAGGTACAATTAATTTCTTCATTTGTGTGGTTATCTGTTTAACATCTGTCTCCTCTGTTAGACTGAAGTCCATGAGGGCAGGGACCACGTTGCATCCGTCTTGCACGGGACCTGCCCTACCGTTGGTTGGCATTGGGAATAGTTGTTGAATTGCTAGGTGAATGAATAATCGGGCAGGCCACACAGTGTGATATTTTGTGTTGAGCTCCCAATTGCATGTAAAATCCCCAATTAAATTTCTAACAGTCCCTCTCTCCCTGTAATATATAAAGTAATATATATGTATTACCTTTGATATTGTAAAACTCTTATACAGCGATCATTCAACGAATACAAAGAGAACATGAAAGTCCCCACTAATTGCAGTCAGGGGTGTGGTTATGTGCACTGTATTGCTTGGTGAGAGTGGATGTGTATTTTTTTTTTTTTGATTTGCATTTTTATGTGACAGTTTTCTTGTGGCTGCCTCAGCGTGGCCTTGGCAAGAGTTCCTGCTTCAAGGCAAAACCAGGTGAGTTGTTCTCTCTGTTGTGTGGTTTTGGATGAATCTTTTGCTCTCTCTAAACCTCATTTTTCAGGAATTCAGTGGCTGTCCAGTGGTCAGGACTCCATGCTTTCACTGCCATGGGCCTGGGTTCAATCCCTGGTCGGGGAACTAAGACCCCGCAAGCCACGTGGTGTGGCCAAAATAAATAAATAGTAAACCTCATTTTTCTTATCTGTGAAATGACAAGAGCATCTGCCTCATAGAGTTGTCGTGAGGCTTGGATGAGTCTCTCCGTGTAATGTAGATAAAGACCTGCCACTTGGCAGCCCCCGTTTTCTATAAGCTGTCCCCCCTTGCCCTTGTTCCACAGGCACCAGGGAGAACACAGCTTGTGAGGGAGCTGGGGCAGGATCTATGGGAGGGTTTGGGGGAAGGGTGAAAGTTGGGGACTGCTCCATGAGACCCTAGACAGAGCTAGGCCCTGTTCTGGGTGATGCTGGGTGCACAGAGAGGAGGCTGACTTGTCCCTGTCTATATTAGTTAGCATTTGCTGTGTAACAAAACACCCTAAAACTTAATGGCTTAAAACAACGATCATTTTATTTAGCCCATGATCCTGTGGGTCAGTTGGGGAATTCTTCTGGTCTGGGTCAGCCTGACTGAACTCTGCATTTGTAGTCAGCTGGGGGGTCAACTGGTGGCTGGAGGATCTAGGATAGCTTCCTTCACCTGTCTGCAGTTAGCAGGCTATTGGCCGAGCTACCGCAGTTCTCTTCCTCGTGCTTTCTCCCGCTACCTCCTCCTTCTCAGAATTTGATTTTGTTCATTTATCACTACCCCACCCTCCCAACCCCCCACACGTAGCATGAACCTCAGGGAGGCTGCTCCCACCTACAGCTGGAGAACTGGCATGATTAATTAACATAACTGCATTTCCCTTGCTGGTGATTGGCCAGGAGGTCACAGTGGCCCAGTTCTGGCCAAAACGTCTATTAGGAGTGCTCCTGGGAAAGACCTCCCCATCCCATGGAAAAGCTAGAGAGAGAACAACTAACTCTGACTGAGGACTTGTTATGCCAGCCACTGTTTATTCGAAGTGCTTTAGCTAAAATAACCCATTTGATTCTCCTGAGTTAGGTATTATTATCCCTCATTTTACAGATTAAGAATCTGAGGTATAGAGTGATTCAGAAACTTGCCGAGGGTCAAACAGCTAGTGAGTGTTGGAGCCAGGATTTAATTCCAGGTAACCTGACTCCAGAGTACTGAGTTCTCAAGTACTACCACGCCACCCTCCTTCTTCCTCTGGTCATGGGTCTCTCTTATGTGACACCTGGGACTGCTGTAGCCATTGTACGAGCAGTTACCTGGGACAACAGAGCAAAGAGACAGAATGAGCCTAGGGAGCCAGGTCCTTGCTAACAGCTCTGAGAGCCGAATCAACCAGCGTGAAGCCCATTCCCCGCCTGTCGACCTCTTGCTTTGTGTGAAATACGTTTTCTTCTTTTCAAAGCCACTTTAACTCACGGTTTCAGTTACATGCAGCCAAAAAGTATCCTGAGACACCAAGACATCCAGAAGGAACAGAGGGAATGAGGGAAGACCTACTGGGTCTTCTGTTCTCATGAACCACTCAAGCTGAGATTGACACACAAGGCCTCTGGCCTTTCACCCTGGGGCTGGTTTGGAGGCAGACAAAACTCATAAGAGATGGGGAGGAGAAGATGGATGAAATAACCAGGAGAAATGACAGTACTTCATAATTCCTTTATTAGGCACAAGATAAAAACATATACTCATGGCATCCAAATCCCACAGTGTTGACATAGGGTCCTGGACCCCAAGTGTCCCCAGAACAGAGCTTGGGACTTTTCAGGAGGTCAGGGGACAGAACCTGCCTGATCCCGGCCCCCAACTCTGGTGCTCAGGTCAGGGGCCACTGAGGTGGACAGGCCTGGCCCTTCACTCCAAACTACTCTTTGAGTTAGATGAAGACCAGCCTCACCATTTGCACTCTTGATCTTCCAGTCCAAATCCTTGGCTCAGGCCTGGATGGAGAAGCCCTTGACCAAGAGGACAGAGCTGCTGGGGGCACAATTCCCAGCATGGTCTGGGCTCTAGAGTCCTGAGTTGCAGGGGAGGGGCCTGGAGCCTTTGGCACAGGGATGCTTCCCTTTCTCTGAAAAGGTGCAAGATACAAAGGCAGCTGGGTTGTTTGTGAAAGGGACTGTCCCATGTCAGAGGTACCTGGGCATCAGCATGAGTGGATGCCGATACCTGCACTGTGGGTGCTCAGTGTAGACACTGCCCAGTGGGCCTGGAAAGTGTTGTCAACTCTGTGAGCAGGAGTTTTGTCTCTGTCGTTCACTGCTGTGTTCCCAGCACTGGGAGTGGCACTTGGCACAGTGAGCTCCCGAGGACTCGGTGAGGCACGAGCTCATGTGCACAGGTGTGTGCGTCCAGCACACTCCACACACACCTCCTCCTCTCTCCCTCCCAGAAGGCACTTAAGGTTCGGCTCAGTTCAAAGAGGCAGGAGAGAGCTTAGAGATACCCAGCCTCAACTGGCAGTCTGGGGCTGAGAGTCCAGTAGGGTCGCGTTAGCCGTAGAGACACACATCTCTCTCTCCCTCCTCCTCCGCCTCCTCCAGCCCCAGCCCTTCTGGGACCACCTGGTCAGCCTCGCAGAGGCTGGATCGCGAGGGGGGTGTAGGGATCACATTCTCCCGCAGCCAAGGGTGCAGCAGGATGCCTGAGGCCGTGAGCCGCTCAGCTGGCTCCCTTCGGAGGAGGCAGCGGACCAGGCAGCGGGCCGGGGCCGAGAGGCCCTCGGGCAGGGCGAAGGCCCCACGGCGGATCTTGCCGAAGAGCAGAGCAGGCTCTGAGTCCTGGAAGGGGTAGTGGCCAGCCAGCATGGTGAAGAGGGCCACGCCCAGGCTCCAGACGTCTGCCGCCTTGCCGGAGTAGGATGGCTGGGAACTGAGGATCTCGGGGCCCACATAGGCTGGGCACACGTGCTTGTCCCACAAGGAGTCGTCAGGCCCAGTCAGCACACAGGCATCCTCCAGGTTCTCCAGCACCAGCTTTGTCCTGTGCAGGGGGAGAGACAGGGGGTCAGATAGTGGGACCTCCACGCCACCACCCCACATTGTCACACTTAATGGCATCCATTTCCCAAGTGCCTGCTGGCATTTGCCAGACATGAGCCAGTCCTGTGAGGCTGGATGATTGATTAATCCCGTATTACAGATGAGGAAGTCTAGGCTCAGAGAGATTAAGTCATGTCTTAAGGTCACAGAGCAATTAAATTTGAACTAGGACTCTGAGAGGAACACATTTCCCAACTGTCTGTGGGGCGGGGGCCCGGTGTGGGGCGGTGCGTACTCAGGTGGCTGAGGGCATTAAGCCTCTATTAAGCCAGATGCAAACTTAGGGTCTAGGCAGGTAACAAAATTAGAAGTAGGAAGTGGGGACTGTGCCAACTATCTCAGCACAAACCCTGCCTAAAAAGGGCACCACTAACATTACAGTCAGTATTTGGAGTGTCCACCGCGAACCTGACCCTGGGCTGAGCTTCTACCTGGTGTATGTCATTTCACCCTCATACAACCGACGAGGAAGAGGCCATTTTGCAGCCATGGGAAGCAGGGCTGGGATTGAATCCTGGCTCTCTCCAGCCCAGAGCCAGCGCTATGAGCTGCTTATGTAGTTCCCAGGTGGCTCCATGGTCCCCTTTTCCACAAGAGAAGTCAGAGATCATATTTTAATGAAAAAAATCCCAGCTTTTAAAAAGTTAGCAACCAATTTTACTTATTTTTTTAATTAATTAATTTTGGCTGCACTGGGTCTTTATTGTGGTGCACGGGCTCTCTAGTTGTGGTGCAGGCTCAGTAGTTGCGGCACGCGGGCTTAGTTGAGGTATGTCGGATCTTAGTTCCCTGACCAGGGATCGAACGGGGGGCCCCTGCATTGGGAGCGTGGATAACCACTGGACCACTAGGAAAGTCCCTTTTTTTTAAATTTTTTGGCCATGCCGCATGGCCTGTGGGATCCCAGTTCCCTGACCAGGGATCAAACTTGGGGCCCCCGCAGTGGAAGCCTAGAGTCCCATCCACTGGACCACCAGCGGATTCCCGCAACCAATTTTAATTAAAAACACAAACGAACAGGAATGTGGGGCAAAAAAAAAAAGGGTGTGTAGACCACCATTTGCAACTTCTGCTTTAAATAACTCCCACGGGGCTTCCCTGGTGGCACCATGGTTAAGAATCCGCCTGCCACTGCAGGGGACATGGGTTCGAGCCCTGGTCTGGGACGATCCCACACGCTGAAGAGCAACTAAGCCCGTGTGCCATAACTACTGAGCCTGTGTGCCACAACTTACTGAAGCCCACGTGCCTAGAGCCTGTGCTTGGCAACAAGAGAAGCCACCACAATGAGGAGCCCGCGCACCGCAACAAATAGTAGCCCCCGCTAGCCACAACTAGAGAAAGCCCGTGTGCAGCAATGAAGACCCAACGCAGCCATAAATAAATAAATTAATTAATTATAAATAAATAAAAAACTCCCACCAAGCACTCTAGACTACTTTAATAGGAAGCATACTATTACCACTGCTTTAATCTTGTTCCCATGCCACCACTTCCTGGGTGCCTGTCTGAAAATGCTGACTAGTCCTGTGAATCACTGCACAGGGGGTGGGCTGAGGTGTTAGCATTATTGGCCCATTTTTCAGATAAAGAAGTCAAGGTTCGGGGCTTCCCTGGTGGCGCAGTGATTGAGAGTCCGCCTGCCAATGCAGGGTACACGGTTTCGTGCCCCAGTCCGAGAAGATCCCACGTGCCGCGGAGCGGCTGGGCCTGTGAGCCACGGCCGCTGAGCCTGCGCGTCCGGAGCCTGTGCTCCGCAACGGGAGAGGCTACAGCAGTGAGAGGCCCGCGTACCGCAAAAAAAAAAAAAAAAAAAAGAAGTCAAGCTTCAGTCAGGTGAAGCCATTGCCCAAGGACAAATTGCAAGTTAAAAAGTAGAACCAGAATTTGAACCCAGGTTTGTTTGATTCCACCATCCCTCTTCTGATGGTGCTTCTCAAACTATTGCCTTGAAAAGGGAAGAAAGTACTTTTCTCACTTCTGGGTGGTCTGGGGGTGTTGTACTCACCCTAAGCTCAAAATTATTTGAAGCTGTGTATTAGCTTAAAAATCATTATAAAATTTACATTCTACTTCTTACTAAAAGCATGTTCATTTTAGTATAGAATGTAAAAGGAATTAGAAAACCACCCTTAGGCAAACATCCTAGGAATAGCTGCTACAGGCAGAATGGATGGTGGCTGAAATTAGTGGGTGAAAGTTTAAGGAGAAACAGGATATTTATATGCAGAGCCCGAAAGAACCTCATAGTACAGATTAATTACAAGGTATTGCCCAAGGTATTTATTATTATTTTTTTAATTTTAATTTTTTTTTGGCGGTACGTGGGCCTCTCACTGTTGTGACCTCTCCCGTTGTGGAGCACAGGCTCCGGACGCGCAGGCTCAGCGGGCCTAGCCGCTCTGCGGCATGTGGGATCTTCTCGGACTGGGGCACGAACCAGTGTCCCCTGCATTGGCAGGCGGACTCTCAACCACTGCGCCACCAGGGAAGCCCCCAAGGTATTTATTAATTATAAATGGTAAATTAGGAAACTTCCAGTGGAGAAACTTGGTAGGAGCCACCTTAACCAAAGATTGAGGTTAACATCACAGCAATCCGTATCAGCAGCCCATATCTCCTGATAGGATGGGCTGAGAAGACCCTATGGCTTCTGTGGTATTCTTGCCAAAAATGCATAACCTCAATCTAACTGTGACCAGAACATCAGTCAAGGCCTTATCCGTGGCCACGCTCACCTCTCCGGGTCAGTAAAGATGAAGCGCTGCAGCTTGAGGTCGCGCAGGACCAGCCCGTGCTGGTGGCAGTGTGCCAGGATGGTGGCCATCTGGCGGAAGAGAGCTGCGGCCTCGGGCTCCAGGAGGCGCCGCCGGCGACGCACCAGGCTGTGCATGTCCCCATGCGGCCGTGGGAAGAAGGCGTAGAGGTGCCGCGTGCCTGTCAGGACCTCCACCGGCCGGGCCACATGGCAGTGGTGGGGCAGCCGCAAGTATGGCTCCAGCACCGCCAGGGCCTCGCAGGCCGGGTACACCTGTGGGAGCATGGTGTGAACACGGGTGGGGACCCTGTGGGGCCCAGGTCGGCCTTGCAGCCAGTCACAGCCAACTACTGTGTGCTGGGCCTCGTGCCCCAGCACTTCAGCAGCAGGTCACTCAATCCTGACCAAGCGGAGGGCCACACGGCCAGCAAGGGACAGAGCTGCGACTGAATCCCTGTTCTCCATCATCTGGGCTCTTAGCTGCGAGCTCATATGGCCTTAAACCTCAGGTAATTTAAAATAACAGGTAACCTGAACAAAAATAACCCCCCCAAACAGAGGGCGTCCAAAAGAGGAGATCATGCAGAAGTAACTCATCCTTCCCCTCATCATCAATATGGCTACCATTCTCTAGGATTCACTGCCCACCCACCCTTTCCTTTATTCCACACGCAGGCATTGAATGCCTACCTGTACCAGCCACTGGGGCGCTAACTTGACTGACAGCCATGGTCCCTGCCCTCCTGGTGCCCATAGTCCAATACATGAGACAGTAAACAGGCCAAAAAAACTAAATGCTTACAAATTCTGATAAGAATTACGAAGGAATGCTGGAATAAAGAGTATTCGGGCAGGAGGCACCTATTTTAGAAAGTGTAGTCTGGAAGGGACTCTGAGGAAGTGACCTGAATGACTGAGGTGCCCGAGGGATAAGCTTTCTAGGTGGGAGGCACAGGAAGTGCAAAGGCCCTGAGGCAGGAAAGAACCTGAGCTGCTCTAGAAACCCAGCCAAAGATCAGTATGGCTAGAATGGGGTGGGGGAGGAGGGTGGGGCCCGTGGTGAGAGTGGGGAGGTTGTGGGGAAAGATGCTAGGGGCTTTATGGACATTAGATGGAAACCTTGCCATATTCCTGAAAGGATGTTCAGAGGAAGGTGACTTGGAAGCCACACAGCTAATCAGTGGTAGAGCAGTCTACTCACTTTGGTTTATCTGCCTTTAAACCCTTTGCTTGTTATTTTGTCTGTGACACACAGAAAGTAAAAATAAATAACTAAAGCATATACATATTTAATCCATGAAAAAATGTAAGTAGATGTGTTAAAACAAAACAGTTGGGGTGGCTTGGAGGCAATAATCCAAAAACGGAGACTTTTTTAAAAGTCAGGGCAAGCACATCCCTGCCTCTGAGCATTTGCACTTGCTTTTCCTGCCACCTGAATGTTCTCCTCTAGATACCCACAGGGCTGGCTCCCCCAGTGCAAGTCACTGCTCAAAGTCACCTCCTCAAAGAGGTCTTTCTGGACTTCCCAGCTAAGATCACCTTCACCCCCTCCCCTCCCCACTCCCTTCTCTCCCATCTCCTAGTTTTTCTCCATAGCAGTTAAGATCACCTGATGTATATTTTACTCATTCACCCCCAGCGCGAACTGTGGGGGCAGAGCTTGGTCTACTTTTGAGCCACAGCATGGTACAGGGCGCATGGTGCAACGGCACGTACAAGTGCTCACTGAGTTTGCTGAATTAATGAATAAGGCAATAATCTAGGAAGACAGGATGTAGATCTTTCTACACACCGACCAGAAAAGCCTAGGCAATGTGGAAACGGCAGGTCGGCCCCCACAGCTCACGCTGGACATAGGAACAGGCACATCCCAGAAGATTTCTTTACATGTTCCTAAATGTCCAGGGCCATGTGAAAGCACGGTGCTTCTGGCTCCAGCTTGCCATGGTCGTTCCTCTCAGCATGGACCTCCCTCCCCAGGGGAACAGAAAAAAACCTGTGGTGCTGCAGGAAGGGGACCCAGAGTTCAGGGGTTCCTTAGAGCACCTGGGGTAGCCCTGGGGACCAGCATCAGGCAGCCCAGAGCCCAGTGTGATGTCCAGATCTGGCCCTGCCCACTGCACCCCCATCAACAGGAGCTGGAGCCACCGTTGCTGCTCCTCCCAGTTGGATGGAGGCTTCAGTCCCTCTGCCTCTCTGTGCCTTCCCAAGAGGACCCAGCCCCCTTCTACCCCTCCCTGTGTACCTGGGTCTCCCTATCCTCCTTACCCCTGCCCACCAGAGCAAACCTGCCCTGCCTGTATCTGAACCACCTGTCCTAGCATGAGGCCCACGGCTCTGGGCTTAACCTGCTTGGGCCCAATCTCAGCTCTGACACCTCTTGGCTTTGTGAGGTGGCAAGTAACCACAGCTTTCTGAACCTCAGAGCCTGTCCTCTATCTCTAGAATGGGCCCAATAATAGTAGCTACCTCATAGACTATGTGAAGATTAGAGGAGTGATGCAGACTAGACAATCAACATAGTACCTGGTGCACAGTAAACACCTACGATTATGCTTTCTCATCTCTGTCCTTGTGAGCTGAGACCTGGCAGTGTCCTGTATGGGTCACTTGGCCCTGCCTGTTGCCTGAATTCTGCCAAGAACTCTGATTTCTGTCAGGAACCCTGGACTGTGCCCTAGGATCCAGGCTTGATGCCATGTGGCTTCATGCATGGCCCTTCTCCTCTTGACCTCAGTCTTTCCATCTGTAAAATGGCCACTGGTAGGCCCAATGACCTCCAGGTTCCCAGGAGTTCTGATGTCTACCATATCTCATCTTACCCTGTGCAAATACTTTAAATGGCTCCCCACAGCCTAGTGGGGGCTTCTTCCTAATGCTTTCACAACCAGTGGCTGCGAGCTCTCATCTGCTGGCCCTGTCTGCACCCCCTCTCCACTCCGGCCACAATGAAGTCCTTTTAATTCTCTGAAGTGCCTTGCCCTCAATCCTGTAGGCCTCTGTTTCCCCTACCTGGAACTCCCTTCTCCCACTTTTCCCTGGCTGACTCCTACTCAGCCTTTTCTGACTCTGCCTTTGAATACACTAGAGGCTTCTCTGTGCTCTCATGGCCCCTAAGCTCCACCCCAGCAACATTTATCATACTATGGGGCCTAAGCTGTGAATTCCCCCAGGGCTGGGACCATCTGGTTTACCTCTCGGTTTCAGCCCAGCCTGGAGCTTGACAGAGAGCTGGGGATTCACTGGTTGCTTCCCCAACAAAAACAGAACTAAATTAATATAAGGGTCCCTCAGCCCTGGCAATCCTTTCCCAGCCCCCTGTGATGCTTGGGGACAGTGGTCCCTGGGGCATGTACCTTGCAGATGTACTCCGTGCCTGTGGGGCAGTGCAGGGTGCGGTAGGTCCGGCTGCCCTCCTCAGGCTCCAGGAGAACATAGGGTCCAAGCCTGGAGGCAGTGGTCACAGCAGGGGTGTGAACTGGAGCAGGGGGTGGGCTCAGGGGCAGTTGGCAGGAGGGCAGCCCGGGCTGGGGCCCACATCGAGCATGTTTCTGGGTGGGACACTCAGTGTCTAGGTCATCATCCAACTCCAACCGCTTCTTCCTGGAGGGGGCACCCTCAGGAACAGCCAGAGAGGTGGCTTGCATCTAGAAAGAAGGGGAGAAAAGCACTAAATAAGGCTGCTCGGTGTCCCCTCTTTTCGTCTGCTGGTGGGAGGATACACTGGCACAGCCTTTATGAAGGGTGACTTGGCGGTATGCATTAAATGGACAAATGCATATACCCTTGACTGGGTGTCCCACTTCTGGGAATTTATCCTCCAATTTAAATGCCTACCAAAAAATTAAATATGTGAAAGGCTGCTAATCAGAGCCTTGCGTCTACCAGCAAAAAGCAGGAAATTCCCCCAGATGTCCAGCAGTAGAAGACTGGTTAAAACATCACAGTACAGCCACACAGTGGAATACTATACAGCTCTGAAAAAGACCAGGAACTCTCTACATACTGATGCAATGATGCAAGTACAAGGTTATCCCTACAGCCCATGTGATAGAAACAATTAAATGCCCACCATTAGGAGACTGGTTAAGTACATTATATTTCTCTATATGTGGAACAGTTGTAGCCATACAAAAGACTGAGGAAATTCTTTATGTGCTAATTGGAAAGATCTCCAGAGTGAAATGTTAAGTGAAAAAAAAGCACAGTGGAGAGGTAGATTTGATGGTTGGTGAGAGGGAGGAAGAGAGACTTTGCACTGTATCTGTTGAGTGCTGTAGTATAGGCAGCTATTACCTCTGAAAGGTAGGGAGGGATGCAAGGAGGGGGAGGGGGAGTAGGGATGATGAAGGATGATGAATCAATGAAGTGTATACTGAATTTACATATGAATGGATGTTCTGGAATGAATATACTTATTGTCAAGTGAACAAAGCTAGCTGCTGAACAGTGTACCCAAGATGATCTCATTTATGTAGAAAAACCCACCAGCATGTAATATGATGTATCTGCATATTTGTATATATAGGTGTGTAAATGCACAGGAAAAGGTCTGGAAGGACCCAGACTAAATTGGCCACAGTAGCTTCTGGCCTCCTGAGAGACTCCAGAAGAGGAAGGGATTTGGTAGGGAGGCAAGGGAATTTTCAATTTCAGTAATTTAAAATAAAGATTCCACATTCACTTAGTGCTTGAGTATTTCAAAACAGATGAGGTGTATTTCTTTTTTAAAATGTGAACTTTGTCTACATGCAGAGTTAGTCCACCAGCCAGCTCAGTTTTACCATCAGGTGAGAATGAGGCAGGGAGGGGAGGTCTCTCAAAGCCCCAAGATTCACTCATTCAACTTCAGAGGAAGCACCCCGCACCCCGACCCCGGGTACAGCTGTGTCACTGTGTGTGTGGTGGGTGGAGGAGAGGGCAAAGGCATGTCAGGGAGGAAAGGTTCTCTCCAGGACCCGTCTGCCCACCCATCCAGGCTCCAGATGAGGAACAAGGAGGCCCAGGTATGAGGTGTGAGAGGGAGATAGACTTCAGCCACGTGAAGACCTTCCCAACAGTCCTAGGCAGGATTAGGGGGAAACATCACTCAGTCAGTTCTCTGACTGAAGCCCATCTCTCCAATCATGCCAAATGCATGGGCTCCCAAATGCATGGGCTGCCTTGGGAGGGAGGGAGCCCCCATCTCGAATGAAAGACCATAATCCCATCTTGGTAAGAATGCATTAGGGGGTGACTGTAATCAGATATTCCCTGGATGTCATCCTGGCTCAGACCCTTCCTGGCTCGAGAGCCCTAGGCAAGTTCTTCAAAATTCCTGAGCCTCCATTCCCTCATCTGTAAAGTGGATGCAAACCCCATAAGATTTTTGTAATGATGAAATGAAAATACAAATAAATTAACATGGCCCTGTTGCAGGGTAGGTGTCAGGAAATGGTCACTACTGTTGGTTTGTTATTATTATTATCATTATTACTCAAAGCTGAAGATGCTGAAGTGCTACCCTTGGGAGTCTCAGAAACTTCTGCAGGGATGAGGTTAGGATGACACTCCTTACTGCACTGGCTGTTCAGAGAGTAAAGCAAGATGATCCCTGTCTGTGTAGATGCTTTGCGCCCTGCAAAGCCTGAGACTCCCTGGAGTGGCTCTCCCGTGGCCACATCGGCACCCCAGGCTGCTTTTGCCCTATCCAGGGCTCAGAGCCTGGTAGGGCCTGGGATGAGCTCCATTGGACAGATGCGGTAACTGAGTCTATAGGTGAACAAGGGAATTTGCATGCCACAGGGCAAGATTAAAATCTCTGCAGTAGGATGGAGGCAGCCCCTAATTTCTACCTCTTGCTGTTCCCTGACACTCCCAGGGGAATAAGGGCGGGTCATACCAAACACACACACTCACACAACCCAGGGCAGACGGGTGTACACACGCCCCCCCAAAACACACTCTGTCCAAGCCAGCCAGCCAAGGCAGAGAGGGGCACCCACATTATTAAGAGACACACACCTCGCCCTCCACCGGCAAGCTTGCACGCACACGCACACAGAGCTCTCCCAACTATCATACTCACGACTGCAGGACGGATACCAACAAGGTCACACGCTCAGTCTGACCCCCCGCCCACCCCGCCCCCACAGCGAAGGCAGTGGGCGGCCTCGCCCCGTCCTCGGCAGCCGGGATCGGAAGCCGTGGGAGAGGAAGCGGCGGAGGGGCGGGGGTCCCGGAGCAGAAGGTTCAGCGGAAACCGAGGGCCGGCGAGGGGCCTGGGAGGGGCGGGCAAAGGCAAGGAGGCTGGGCCCCTGGGCTGAGATAAGAGGCCTCGCCCCCACACCCCAGAATCAACAGGTACAACACACACAGTCGGCAACAACAGAATACGCGCGCATCCTACACCTCGCAAACCGGTAGCCGTCAGGCCCGTCACACCCGTGGCCCATGCCCTCACGCCGCGTCCTGGCTGCCCTTGACCCTGCGCCGCCCCCCCCCCCCCGCCCACCACGGGCACCGCCGTCCCCGCACGGCCCGCACCTGCCGCCCGGTGCTCAGCCCTCCGCATAGCTCGCAAGGTCCCCGGAGACACAGCCCCACCCGGACCCCACTGGCCTACGCGGACCCCAGCAGATCCGCAAGGACACATTCCACAGGTAGACAGGCTCCCCCCGGCCCCCAGTGACCCCCACAGACCTCCCCGCACCCAGCCACACAACTCCCCTGCCCGCCCCACACTCACACAAATGCGGACACTACACACCCTCCGCCCCCGGGACATGCTTCACGCCCCGTGGGCACGCATCCTCCCGCCAGCCTGATCGGCCACGCTCGGCGACCCCACCCCCTGTGGGGCCGCGTCACCTGGGCCCGGCGGGAACACTCAGCCCAGGTCGCTCCCCGGACCGTGGGTTTCCTTAAAAGTTGTGTGTGTGTGTGTGTGTGTGTGTGTGTGTGTGTGTGTGTGTACGTGTGACACGAGACAACCCCAGCCGCCCCGAGGCTCCCGGCCGCCCCTCAGCCCCTCCGGCCGCAGCCTCCCGCCCCTGCCGGGTACCCTGCCCTCGCGCGCGACGGAGTCCTGGTGCCGGCCAAGCTCAGAGTCCCCAGGCACCCCCGGGTGGCCCGCGCTGCTCTGTCGTGGCTGAGCTCGGCTCCGGGTCGGGCTCTGGCTTCGGTCCCCAGCAGCCGGACGCGTGCGGAGCCGCCGCCGCTTCCGCCGCGAATGTCTCGGGGACGCCGAGCGCCGGGCTACAGCTCCGACCCGGGTGATGTAAACCTGAGCTAATCAAGCCACTGCCTGATGTCCTCAGGCCCGGGATTGCACCATCCCCTGAGCCCCGCCCCCCGGGGTCACCTCCGTGGGCGCCCCGCCCCACCCCTTCCATGCGGTCCGCTTGCGGTCCCGGAACCCCTCCCGGCCCTCTAGGGGTGTCTTGTTTCCACCCCCGCCCCCTGCCTACCCCTGCCGCCCCGTACTCGAAGATTCAAAGCGATGCCGGTGGCTGGCTCTCCCTATCACCTTGGAAAAAGCATTTTGCTTTTCTGAGTCTCAGTTTTCCCATCTGTGAAATAGAAGAACATCCTTCTTTCTCAGGATGGGGCGGAGGAGAAAAAGAGCAAACCGTGACAGTTTTCTGGGTCCCCCCCCCCCCGCGGTAATAAAGCACTTGCCCACCATTGCTTTATTAAGCGTTTAGGAGAACCCTGGGCAGGCAGGAAGCTCCGTTCTCCCGCATTCTGCTAAGGGGCAGCCTGAGGCCCAGCTATGGGAAAGCAACCCAGGAGCTTTGCAAAGACCACGGACTTAGGAGCTGACGCTGGGCTCAACAGAACCACTGTGGTGCCCTGGGGAGGCCTGGGCTCTGGTGGGCTTCACAGCACTCATTTAATAGAGGCAGTGCAGCCTGGTAGTTAAGAGCAAGTCCCCTGGAACCGGTCTGCCTAAGTGTGCCCAGACCCACTGTGCCCAGACCCACTGTGCTACCTCAGGAAATGGATTAAATAAGTTAACAAATGTTAAATGCTTAGAATGCGTGGCACATGGTAGATGCTCAGTAAACAGAGTGGAGACAGTGGAGGCTCAGAGAGGGACGGCACCTGTAACAGGACTTGCACCCCAGGTGTGGGAAGCCCAGGTGCCACTCACTGTTTGGTGAAGCATTCCTCTGCAGCCCCGGGGGTCCAATCCCTTTAAGGCCTTGATGTCTGAATTCACCAGTGTCGAAAAATAACTCCTCCAGGCAGAGGTTGATGGGAGGCAGGTGGAGTCACCTTTGTTTCCTTGGTTGCAGAACTCCAGGGACCAGCTCACCTGTGTCTCAGAGCCTTCAGGGCACAGCAAGGGGTTCTGGGATCTCATTTAACCCTGGAGACTCCCATGCCTGGGAGGGATGAATGAACTCATTTTCTACACCAGGACCTAGACTCAGCTGGACCCTCCCACAGCTGTAGGGGGCGAGGAAAGGCTGGGGTGTTGTTTTCCCAGCACCTCTCTGAAGCCAGACTGTGGCTGCGTTTGCTTATACATTCCTAACTTTGTTTCATGCTGTGTCAGACCCTGTTCTAAGTGCTGGGAACTCAGCAGTAACAAGACTGACTCATCCCTGCCCTCACGGATCTTATAAATCAGTGGGGAGACAGACCATTCTCAGGAAAATAAAATCAATAAACCAAGATCATTTAAAATAGGTCATGTGTCATGTATTTTTTGAATAGCATAAATTTATTCTCTATCAGATATGACTGAGGGCTGGCTATTTTCAGTAGGGCTCATCAGGAAGGTGATGTTTAAACTAAGATCTTAAGGAAGAGAAGGGGTGAGGAGTGCAAAGATGTGAGAAGAGACGGAGGAAAGAGTAAGTGCAAAGGCCCTGGGGCACTTAAGGAACTGTGAAAAGGGCAATGTCACTTCTATTCTATAGATGAGTCAAGGTGAGGGGCTTACCCACGACCACCCAGCTTAGTATATGAAGCAGATTTGAGATTTGAAACTGGGGCAGCCGACTCCAGTGCCCACAATGTCCAGGGACATTTCACAATCTTTGCAACCCAGAAGCCTCCTCCAAGACTTGTGGGTATGGTCACTGGAACTGTACCTTGGGCATGGACCCCAGGTTTGGGGACCTTATCACTGTTAGGGGTATCAAATCCCAATTCTCTAGAGCAGCACTTTTCAATACAACATAACAAAACCAAATATGTAGTTTCAGATTTTCTAGTTAAGCATTAAAGAAGCATAAAAAGGGCTTCCCTGGTGGCGCAGTGGCTGGGAGTCCGCCTGCCGATGCAGGGGACACGGGTTCGTGCCCCGGTCTGGGAAGATCCCACATGCCGCGGAGCGGCTGGGCCCGTGAGCCATGGCCGCTGAGCCTGCGCGTCCCGAGCCTGTGCTCCACGGCGGGAGAGGCCACGACAGTGAGAGGCCCGCGTACCGCAAAAAAAAAAAAGCATAAAAAGAAACAGGTGAAATTAATTTTAATAATATAGTTTATTTAATCCAATATATATATAGCATATTATAATTTCAACAGATAGTAAAAAATTGTTAATGAGATAACCTAAATTTTTTTCATACTAATCTTCAAAATCTGGCATATATTTTATGCTTAGTTTGGACACAAATCAGCATGGAAGCTAAATTGTCAGTGGTTAAAGTAAAATTGTCAGTGGATAAAGAATGTTAAAGTATCAAAACAATTAAGGTTTGTTTAATGGAGATAATGTTTTACCTGTTTTAAAATTAAAAGTAAAAAAAATGAAAAATTCAGTTCCTCAGTCACCCTAGACACACTTTTAAATGGTCAATAGCTACCTGCGGCAAATGGCTACCATACGGAGTAGCACCACCCTAGACCAAGAATCCCTGGCACAGGGTCCAGCAAATACAGCAAAGAAGTGAAGAGCCTGTTGGGTCTACAACAAAGCTGCCAAAAAGCCTTGAGCCTCAGCTTCTGCATCTATAAAATGGGATTAATTATACCTTCCTTGCGTTGTAGCCTTCAGGATTAAATGATTAAATGTACTGAAACATCCTTATGTCATAGTCAAACCACATTTCCTGGGTTCAAATCTTACCACTGCCAAGTAGGGAGATTTTGGGTAATTTACTTAAGCTCTCTGTGCCTCAGTTTCCTCATCTGTAAAATGGAGATTTTAATAGTATCTACTTCATTGGTTTGTCATGAGGATTAAATGACAATGTTTGTGAAGTGCCTGGAATATAAATGCTATATAATGGGACTTCTGTGATGGTGCAGTGGTTAAGAATACGCCTGCCAATGCAGGGGACACGGGTTCAAGCCCTGGTCCAGGAAGATCCCACATGCCGCAGAGCAGCTAAGTCCGTGCGCCACAACTACTGAACCTGTGCTCTAGAGCCCGCGAGCCACAACTACTGAAGCCCGCGCGCCTAGAGCCCGTGCTCCGCAACAAGAGAAGCCACCGCAATGAGAAGCACATGCACTGCAACGAAGACCCAATGCAGCCAAAAATAAATACATTTATTCTTTAAAAAAAACAAATAAAATAAATGCTATATAAGCATTTGTTTAAAAGTGAGAAAATAAAAGGAGACCAACACTCCCCCCTCAAATTAAATGCAAAAATGTGCACTTCCCTGAAGAGAGAGTTCAGCTTTCATGAATTTCCTTCTCTCCAGGCTCAGAACATCCCTCTGCCCAGGTCCCTGAGCCAAGCAGGCTGCATTTCTATTTGCTGTAGTTCTGAGGACCCTCAGCAATGCCGGGAGGAACTCAGAAGGAGGAGAGGAGGTGAGGTCTGGGGACTGCTGAGCTTAACTTCCTCTCCACCCAGGTGTTGCTGGTGCCTGCTGTATGCCGGAAATTCCACCACTGGTGTCCTCAAAACTTTCATCTTTAGGTTTTCCCCCACAAAAGTGAAACGATGGCTTAAAAAGAGTTCTGGTTGCATTCCAGATCTGGCTGAAGCCACTCACCCTGTGAGATTGTGGGCAAGTCTTCTCCTCTTTGTGAGCCTTAATTTTCGTATGTGTAAACTAGGAAGAGAGTTGGATTAGGTCAGGGTTTTCCCAAATATGTTGCATACAGCAGTAGTAGGATGCCAGATGGTTTTAGGGTCTCAAGACTCTATTAAATAACATTGAATCATATTGTGATACACGTATTTCCTTTTGATTTTCTTCCAGTTCCTGCAATTACTGGGGGAGAAAGTCTCATTTAAGTGTCTGTGTTCTTAACACCTCAATGTTAAGGAAGGGAGAGCAGAGCTCAGCTACAAACAGGATTTAAGAATTTTGTTTTAAGTGAGAGAGTGGCAGTGGGATTTTGCGCCAGGTCTGGCTGAAACCCTGGGTGGTCTTCGGGTACACCGCCTCCTTGGCCTGTCCTAGCTGCATGACACTGAGCAAGTCACTTAGTTACTCGGAGACCCAGAGCCCTCATCTACCAATAGAATTGAGGATAGATTCCTCCTGATAGGGTTACTGAACTGCTTAGTGTTATGGGGAACTATTATTGGATTAAATGGAGAGTTATATGAGTTAATTACAAGTAAAGAGCTTAGAAGAGTTCCTGGCACACGGTAAGCACTTGATGATAAGTGATTAACATTATTTCCAGGGGGCCCGGGCTTCTACCTCCACCCCCAAGCACACACCCCTTGAGAGCTGAGCACCCCCCGCGTGGCACGCCTAGGCTGTGCCCTCCATCTGCTTTCTCATGTAATCCTGGCCACAACCCTGTGAGCTAAGAGTGAATTTATGCCCATTTTACAAGTGAGGAAACCAGGTGTCACAGAGAGGAAGTAGCCTGCCCAGGATCATACAGTAAGGCAGGGGTGTTGAACCCAGGTCTGTATGGCTCCAAAGCCCATGTTGGTCCACTCATTCAGGAGTCTCAACGAGAATGATTGAAAGTTCCTGGGGAAGTCCCATGCCCTCCTCAAGTGTGAGGGGTCCTAACCCCCAGTTGTGGTGGGAGGAGCTGGAAGCCCAGGACAAAAGCTGGTTTCTGGTTCTGACCTTGCCTCTGACAGTTGGGTGACCTTGGGCAGCCACCAGTTCTGCTCTGGGCTCAGCCATGGAATTATTACTGTTTTGTGTGTGTTGGGGGTGGCACGCTTGGAACTTCCAGGGATCCTGACTCCCTCCTTTACCTTCCCGCTGCAGGGAGGAGAGAGCCCCGGATCCACCCGCTCCTGATACTGGAGTCCTGCCGAGTTGGGTCGCGGAATCATCTGACCCCTGCCCTGCCTTCTTTTTGATCTGCCTCCTTCCTGTCCTGAGGCCACCGGGGCCAGGGAAGGAAAGGGATTATGTGTGTTCAATCCAGGCCACCGCCTGCCCCTTCCCTTTCTGCGAAAAGCTTGTAGGGTGTGGAGTGGGGGGTGCCGAGGTGTTCAGCCAGCAGCCAGTTGCCTCAGAAAGCCTTGCGCAAGGCGCCCTCCTGGGTCAGGCATAGGGCCCTGCCCCACAGCCCTACCCCCACCCCACCCCTAGCCCGGGGCCCCCGGGGTACCAGAGTGAGGATGGTTAGGGCTTGTTGGAGACACTGAGCCCGACTTGGCCCCTGGGGCCTGACCTAGCCAGGGCCAGAGGACGAAGGGGAGGGTTTGGGGCAGGTGCTGCTCATCTCTCTGGGTGATGGAAATTAGGCTGGAAACTGCTCCTCAACCAGTCCAGGGCAACCCACCCGCTCAGCCCCTCCCTGGAGAAAGAGGAGATTAGGCCAGTGCCCTGGACACTGACTGAGCCCCGATCCTTGCTGGTCATAGACTGAGCCCTATTCCCTGACTGGGGACTCTGACTAAACCCTGACCTGAACCTTCAGATGTAGCCTGAGCCCTGATCACTGCCCACAGCCATGGCTAGATCCTGACCCTGGTCCCAGGCTGAGTGCTGACTTGGTCGTTGACGGGGCACCCACCTTCTCCCATCTTGACCCCTGACCTAAATTCCAAGGCCAGCTCCTGACTGAGGGATAGTCCTGCAGACAGACTCGGCTCTAATCCACTACCCTTGACCCCAGTCCCCAGATAAGCCCAACTCTCACCTCAGGCTTGGTCAGATTCTCTCCTGAGAATCAGGAGCTGCGCTCAGGCCCGGGCATCAAGAGCTTGGCACCTGCCGGCCTCCCTTGTGGGCATCTTACCCCCTCCGAGGATGAGGATGGCCCAGGGGCTGGGTTGAACGGAGGGCCCCATGGAGTTGTCCTCTGACTAGCCCAAGGCTGTGACTCAGCAGGGTGGGGGCTGGATGTGGAGTCAGGCAGGGCTACTGGGGAGGTGCTGGGCAGGTGCTGAGTCAGTGCGGGGAGAGAGAGGACAGTGTCTCTGAGGTTAGAGATACTGGTGGGTTGTGGGGAGGCCCTGGGTCTGGAAACAGATGGTGTGCGTGGCAGGCTGGGACCATTAATATAAAGCACCTCAGCTCAAGTCCTATCTACCTCCATCTTCCCATTTATTGACCATTTTTCCATCGCTCATCCATAGTTTTCTTTCTCAGAGCATCCTGTTCTTTCCCTTCAGAGCACATATTAGAATTTGGAATTATAGATATATTTTATTATACATAATTATTATATATTGATTATATGTATATCTGTCTCCCCCACTCAGCTGTAAGCCCCCTTAGGGTAGGCACCTGCTGGTTTGGCTCACCAGCATATCTCCAGTACTTGGTATAGTGCCTGACACGTGGTAACTATTCATCCCTCATCCATCCATTTACCATTCACGTGTAACCCATTCCCCACTGTTTATCCATTCAACTTTCTCCTACCATCTCTCCATTCTTCCATCTACGCTCCATTCAACCATCACCCATCCAAACTCCCACCACCTATATGTCTCTCCAGCATCAATCAAACCATTTATATATTCATTCAACAAATATTTATTGAGTACCTATTACCTGTCAAACACTGTTCTAGAGGCTGGAAATACTGCAGAGAAAATAACATGTATATATCTGATGTAACAGATGATGTAATAAAAAAGTGCTTACATCCCAGTAGATAGAAAATATGCAAGAAATAATTAACATAAGAAATACTTAAAGTATTAGGGTATGTTAGAGGGTGATAGGTGCTAGAGGGAAAAAGTAAAAAAAAAAAAAAAAAAAGAGCGGGGAGAGAATCAAGAGGGTGGGTGGAGGTAGGTAGGAGGTAGGATAGTCCAGTGGATGCCATGAGACTGTCTGGAGGACACATTGTTCAGGCAGGGGGAGTGGCTTATGCAAAGTCTCCAAGGGGAAGCCTGTTTGGTATGGCTGGAGTGGAGCAAGTGAAGGAAGGTGGTGGTAGATGAGGTCAGAGAGGTAAATGGGGGTTCAGACCATCTGGGGCTTTGGAGGCCTTTGAAAAGACTGGAGAGAGAGGAGCAGTGTTGCAATAAATCAGCTGAAGAACTCTGGTGGCTCAGAGCAAGGCAGTAGCTATGCAGGTGGTGAGATGTGATTTGATTCTGGGTATATTTTAAAGCAACAGGCTTGCTGTTGTTTCAGATGTGGAATGTGAGGGGAAATGGTTTGTCAAGGATGCCCCCAAGCTTTGTTGGCCTCAGCAACTGCAGGTACGGAGCTGCCATCAGGTGAGATGAGCAAGGTGTTTGGGGGAAAACCAGAGATTCAGCTTTGGTTGTGCTGAGTTTGAGATGTCTTTTAGACATTGTAGAGGAGCCGTCGGATAGGCAGTTGGATGTACGCACTGGAGTTCAGGGGAGAGATATGAGCTGAAGATATAGATCTGGAGTCATGGACATGAGGCTGGATGAGAGCAGCAGCGACTGAGTGCTGGACCACTCCAGCAGGCAGGGTTGGGGAGAAGCCAAGGAGTGACCCGTGAGGAGTGTCCTTCTGACAGCCAGGAGGCTGTAGAGGCCTGGATGCTAAGTGAAGAGGGAAGGTGTAGCAAGGAGCAGGGAGTGTGCAACTGTGTCAGAAGCTATTGACCAGTCAAGAAGATGAAGGTTGAGAATTGAGCATTGAATTTGGCAACGAGGTGACCATGCCAAGAGCAGTTTCAATGGGGATGGGGTGGGCAGGTAGAAGTACGATCCAAATAGATTTAAGAGAGAAGAGGAATCAGAGACAGTGAGTAGAGACAATTTTTTCAAAAAGACCTTTGCTACAAAGTAGAGTAAAAAATGAACAGTAGCTGTGGGGAAGACGGAAGGATCAAGGGAAGGCTGTTGTCCTAAAGATCCATCCATCTACCATTTATTCATAAATCCATTCAACCACCATCTACCATCTACTTGTCCATCCACCATTCACCATGCATCTGCCCAGACATCCATTCCTTATTCATAAGCTAAGAAGTTTGTCCTGAACCCCTACAGGGTACCAGCTCCCATGCCAGACACTGGAATGTGGGGTGGGGGGAAAGAAATGCAGAACCCAGAATCTGGCGACGGTAGCTACTCAGTTTAAGTTCATTGAATGGGTTAAAGAGCAAGAAGACAGGGTGCCTGCTCTCCAGGTGCTTGGTCTAGCAGGAGGACACAGAATGCCAGAGCTGGGGCAATATCTGGGTGTCATCTAATATAAACCAGAGAGAGGAGGTGTCTTGCCTGAGGTCACCCGATGGGCCAGCAAGGGAACCAGGATTCACATCCGGGCTTCCTGTCTTGGCAGACAGGTTGAGACAGGTTTTTTCTCTTCCAGGATCTGTCTGGGGGATGGAATTTAACTGGGAGAAGGAAATGTGTGAAAACATGGCATTTTCAAGAGGACGGATTTGAAAATATTTTTATCTATTTACATTTTGGCTCAAAATTCAAAAGGTACAAGGTGTCATACTTGAAAAGTCTCCCTCCCATTCCTGTCTCCTCTTTTTGGAGGCAACCAATTTTCTTGTTTCCTTTAAGACATAAGTTATGACTATTTTCCCCTTTTTACACAGATGAGAGCATACATTCAGTCCTTCAGATTACTTTTTTTCTTCCTGTTTAAAAATTTGTCTTGGGGATTATTCCTCATCAGTTCAGAAAGTCGTTCTTGTTTTTGTTTTTTTTTTTTCAGCTTTGTAATATTCTGTTGTGGGGATGTACTAGTTTACTGCAACCGTCCCTTGTGAATGAACATGTCATTATTTCCAGTCTTTTGCTATAACAAAAAGTGCTGTGACGTTCATACACGGGGGAGTAGCGAGAAACTCTGAGCTAATTTCCTAGAAGCAGAATGGCTAAATCGAATGTGTGTGCATTTGCCCTTTTGATGGAAATTTCTGGATGATCCTCCATCAAGATTGTGCCAATCTACCTCCTGCGGCAGAGTTTGTGAGGACTGTTTCCCCACGAGTTCGACAGCACAGTTTTGATCTTTACTGATCTGATGGTGGTGTGGGGCGGACACTGGAAGTGTCTTCAGGCAGCTTTTCTATGTTTCTCTTGGGCTGAGGGATGAATCTTTTCCCCTTTTACAGCCACTTAGGCAGCAGATGTGGAAGAGGCACTTCTCAGGGTTGGCACCGCCCAGGCTGTCTAGGTGGTGGGCAGTGAGTGCCCCATCTCTGGGGGAGGTGACCCAGGGGAGGTGCAAGGGGGCCCGGCCATCCGCCTGGCAGGGGCTGTGCTGCCGCGAACAGTTTCAGCTCCCTCTGCTTCCTCTGCTTCTGGCTCCCCACCTCCTCCCAGGTGTGCGCTGTCTCCATCACTTGCCCCATCTCTGCACCCCAACAGGCCACCCCAGAGTCCCCGCCCCCTTCCTTAGGAAGCCCTTTCCCTCTTCCCGCCATTTAGCCTTTCCTTGGCCTAGAGCTTCTGGAAGGCTGGGGGAAGGTGACAAACAGCCCTCCTACCTGGTCCCTCAAGACACCAGGGAAAACATTAGAATCTCAGGCTATCTCCACTAGTCGGGCACTCAGTGATGGTCAAGCTCACACCCCTCACTGTGGGTCAGAGTGCAGAGTGAGTGTGTGCGGACGTGCGTACGTTGGTGTGAATCACCTGGATATGTCTCTGTGGCGGCGCAGACAGACCTGGGCTGGAACCCCTGCTCAGCCTCTAATCACCCCCCTGCTCCTGTTCTCAGGAGCAGACCCCCTGCCCGCCTTGCTGAGTCACCTCCTCCTCCCACCTCACTCCTTCCCTCCAGCCACTTTCCTTTTATTCTAGTCCTTGAACAAACCAAATTTTTCCTGCCTTGGGGCCTTTGCCTTGCCTGCTCCATTTGCCTGGAACTTTCCCAGGCTCCTACTTCTCCTCCTTCAGGTCTCAGGTCAAATGTCACCTCCTCGAGAGGCCCTCCCTGGCCACTCACGAAGTATCGCGCCCCACCCCAGTTCCCGCGGTCTGTCTCTAAGCCATAACTCCGTCTTATTTTATTCATAGCATTTGTCAAGGTTTGAAATGATCTCTGTGTATTAAATTGTCTGTCCCTCCTGCCCCCACCAGAAAGGAAGAACCCCGAGGTCAGGGATGCCGCACCCCCGTGTCTAGCACACAACCTGGCACCTACTAGGTGTTCAATTAATAACTATTGAATGAACGAATGCAAAGTGCTCAAGTACAATGCCTGACATAATAAAACTCAATATTGCTGGTTATTATCATCATATAAACGCTAGGGGCTAACATGATTATTTATGAGGAATAAACAACTTCATTCAGCAATCCTTACAGTGACTATTTACTTGAGTCCCGTGTGATGCTGCATCCTGGGAGAAATAGGGACATGAGACCCAGTGGATGCTGTTGAGGAATAGACAATATAGCTGGGAAGACAAGGACCGAGGAAAAATAATCATCATGTATTATGTGATGGTGTGCCCTGGAACAGAACGTGACGTGTCCAAGGTCACAGGGAGTGTCCATGTAGGAATACCACCATGGCACATCTGTTCACTCATGAACACATCTGCACAGCAGTGGCAAGAAACTCCACTTCCTAGTATCACAGGACCAGGGTTTGAATCCCAGCTATTTAGTAGCTGTGTGACCTTGGGCAAGACACCTCACTTCTCTGAGCCTTATCTTTACTTACTTACACATAGTAGATGCTCAATAGACATGGCAGCTAAAAGAACTCAATAGTAGAATAAGTGCACATACACACTGAGTGTGTCAGTGTATCTACAGGATGTCATCGTAATAACTGACAGCCTGTTGGGAGTGCACATGAGTGTAGATTGGTGTGTACCCACTCATGCAACATGTTTATTCAAGGGCTTGTGTATGGGCCCACCAATGGACACATGGACACATGTGTCTGTGAGGCCATTTGGGCTGATTATTTTTTCCAATAATGCACACCATTTCTGGGCGGTTTTCAGAGGATTTTCTGAGTACCCGTCACGGCAGGAATTGGTGTTTATCTGGGTAGACACGCACATGTTTGCCTGCGTCTGTGTGGACCTGTAAGGGGTTATGAGTACAAGCCCATCCCTTACCAGGTTGGTTAGCTGGTAGAGTCTGTGGGGATTGGGTCACTTCTGCAACTATGGATGTCAGTGTTATGGGGCATTGTGGAGCTGGGCTGTTGGGGTTCAAATCTCACCTGTGCGACCTTGGGCGGGATGCTTCAACTCTCTGCGCCTGGTTTCCTTTTCTGGGAATTGGAGGTCATGGCAAGCACCTTAGAGAGGTCTGAGGACCAAAAGAGTCAGTTAATGTGAAGTGGTGAGCACAGAGCCTGGCACAGACAAGTGCAGTGTGTGCTGTTCTTTGAATCTCCCTGCGTCTGTCCTGTGATACATTCCTCGTCCTTCAGTTACAGCACTAGTTCTATTATACTGCCATTGTCTGCCTACAAAGACTGTCCTGTCCTCTAGATTATGAGTCCCTGGAGGACAGGACCATGTCTGAGTCATCCCTAATTAGAACCTGCGCATTGCCAGCTAGCTCTAAATCTCAGATTTGTCCTCTTCCCTGACGACAGCTAGCACTTATTGGGCACTTCTAGGTGCCAGGCACGACTGTAAGCTCCTTGAGTCTTCAAACAATCTCAAGGGATTGGTATCCTTGTCCCTATTTTAGAGACAAAGAACCCTAGAGGTTAAGAAAGGCGCAGGCGCACACAGAGACCTGAACCCCAGCAGGCTGCCTCACTCGCAGCCCGCTCTCGACTTGGGATGAAGAGTTTGGGGCATGACTGCTGCTGAGCGCCCGCAGCACGGTGTTCTGGACGCCCCACGGCGGGCTCTCTCTCATCCCACATCCGCTAACACCTCCCCATTGATATGAATATCCCTTTGTTTCCCTCTCTCACCCTGGGGCATCTCAGCTCCCTGCCCTGGCACAGCGCTGCCAGAGGCAGGCTGTGTCTCCAGGTCACCCCTTCTTTGATCCAGTAGGGTGTCAGGTGGAGGAGCTCCCTTGAATCTGGGCTTGAGAAATAACCTAGACACCCGCCCACCCCCAGCGGGGATGGGGGAGGGGAGGCAAGCCCACAGGAGGGAGGGGCAGCCTCGGGGTGGCGATGCATTGGGTGCTCAGGCTCTGGGCTAAAAAGGGGTGGACCCTGCCCATGAGCTTCCCTCCCTCTCCCAGGTCTCCTCTCCTCAGAGAGGAGAGGGCATGCAGGCTGGTGGAAACAGCTTCCCTCAGGTAGAGCAGCTGAGCTTGCCATCCCCTTGCAGGAACACTAGAAGGCACCCTTGAGGCAGCTGTGGCTCTGAGGCTATTTTGGGCCCCCGTGTGTCCCTTGGGCTTCAGGAGCCCCTGAAGCCCAAAGCCTTGTGTATTCTGGTGTTGTTGGGTGGTGCAGCCTACAAATGTCAATCAGGTCAAGGTGGTTGATAGTGTTGTTCAAGTCTTCCATACCCTTACTGATTTTCTGTCTAATTGTTTCTTCACTTATAGAGACAGAGAATGGAAATCTATGCCGTGGCCTGGAAACTCTCTCAGTGAGGTCACCTGGGGTGATCGTAGCACTCCTCTCTGCATTGGTTTCCTGGTCCATTCCTTAGTTCTTCCAGGTGGAAGGGTGAACCTCATTCCTGTTACTCCATCTTGACCAGAACAATTGTATTATTTTGGTAACTTTTTAAAGAAAATAATTTTAGATTTATAGAAAGAAGATTTATAGAAATCTCTTTCTAAAAGAGATTTATAGAAAGACAGAACTGAAAGTTTCTATATACACTTTAGCCGTGTCTCCTTGCTCTCTTGCAATCGGTGACAGTTTCTTGGCCTTTCCTTGTTTTTGTGACCTTGACACTTTTGAAGAGTGCTTGTCACAGGTCTTGTAGAATGTCCGTCAATTTGGGTTTTCCCGTGATTAGGCTGAGGTTACGGATTTGGAGGAAGAACACCACGCAGGTCAAGTGTGCTTCTCATCACATCATTTCAGGGGTCCAGAAAATCAACTAAACTTGTTATTGGAGATGCGAAACTTGATCATTTGCTTAAGGTAGTGCCTGCCAGATTTCTCCACTGTGAGGTCACTCTTCTTCCCTTTCCACATTCAGAAAGCGAGTTGCCAAGTCCAGCTCACACTCAAGGGGAGGAGAACTAAACTTCACCGCCCGGAGGGTGGAACATCAAAGGAGCTGTGGGCATGTGTTAACCCCCCACTGGAAGTTAATAAATATCTGGAGGGGAGATACTTTGAAACGACACAAATCTACTGTTTCACCTTAAAGTTTCACCGGCGCATTTTAGCATTCATAGGTGGGTTTCAACTGCAGCAATGATTACTGAAGTGTGTTTAGGGAGATTTCCCTCTTTCTCTCAATCCTTCCATATTTATTAATTAAAAATTCTTCTGCAAGGGAGATTTGTCTCTTCTCCCCTATTTATTAAGGGTATTCAATCAATTATATTATTTAAAAATTTTTAAGATTAATTATTTTTAAAAATGTAATAATTCACACTGTTCAAAATTCAAAATGGGTGAAAGAGCATGTGGTGCCAGGGTCCCTCCCACCCCCACCCACCCACCCAGTCCCCAGTGCCCTCCCCAAAGGTAACCGAAGCCAAGAGAGATTTGACGCATATACCAGCAATGTCCGTAAGTATTCTTCTTTTTACACGAGTGCTTTAAAGGAAGTCATAATGTCGTGCACCATGCACCTTTTCACCTGGCAATTTAACTTGGAGATCGGTTCAGATCAGTACATAAAACGCTTTCTCATTCGTTTACGTAGTATCCCAGTATGTAAATCCACCATGATTGATTGACTAGTCCCCATCAGTAAACATGTGGGTTGTTTCCAAATGTTTTCTGTTACAATGCTGCAGTGTTCCAACATGTGGAATTGAACCTACAGCTCTATCTGCACAAGAGGGAGGGGTCAAAGGGCATGTGTACTTCCCATTTTGATGCTGCCAAGCTGCCTCTCTTGTACGTCACACCAGTTTACATCCTGTATTAGATTCCTAGGGCTGCTGTACAAAGTACCATAAACTAAAACAACAAAAATGTATCGTTTCCCAGTTCTGGAGGCTAGAAGCCTGAAATCAAGGGGTCAGCAAGCCATGCTCCCTCTGAGGCCTCGAGGAAAGCATCCTTCCTCGCCTCTTCTAGCTTCCGGCTGTTAACCAGCAGCCCTAGATGTTCCCTGGCTTGTAGATGCAACTCCAGCCTCTGCTTCCATCTTCATGTGGCTGTCTTCCCTCTGTCTGTGTCATATCCAAGTTTCCCTCTTCTTATTAGGACACTGTTTATTGGATTAGGGCCCATCCTAATCCAATATGGCCTCATTTTAACTTTATTATAGCTCCAAAGACTTTATTTCCAAATAAGGTCATATTCACAGATTCCAGGCGGATATGAACTTTTGGAAAACACTATTCAACTCAGTACACATCCCCACTAGCAGAGTATGAGAGTGAACCTCCTTCAACACTCTTCAAGGATTGCAGTGACATTTGGCATTATTGGGAATTAATTTTGGTGATTGGATTCTGCTTCTCCAAAACGGGATGCTCTATGGGGACAAGGCTGTGGGGAGGTCTGAGATTTATTGGGGTTACAGACAAGGGTTGGCTTCCCACGTGGCAGCTGGAGAGGAAAGCTTATGTGACATAGATATTCTGGAGTGGAGCTACCTCCGATTTCTGGGCCATTTTGTCAGTGTGAAATTCTCTCCCTGGTCCTGATTAGCCGTGGGAGCTAACCCGGAACGTCTAGGTCAGAGGCCACACACAGCAGCTCATGGGTTGAAGCTGTCCCCGGGAATATTTGTTGTGAGCAGTGCTCAGTCATATTTTGAAACAGATACTAATGTTTAAAAAGGGATACAACTCGGGCTTCCCTGGTGGCGCAGTGGTTGAGAGTCCGCCTGCCGATGCAGGCGACACGGGTTTCATGCCCCAGTCCAGGAAGATCCCACATGCGCGGAGCGGCTGGGCCCGTAAGCCATGGCCGCTGAGCCTGCGCGTCTGGAGCCTGTGCTCCGCAACGGGAGACGCCACAACAGTGAGAGGCCCGCGTACCGCAAAAAAAAAAAAAAAAATTGGATACAACTCATATAAAATTTTGGATTCCTAACTTCTCTGAAAAAAAAATCTATTAACACTATGCTCGTATTTCCACAGAGCGACGAACATCTGGATACATTTGTGGGCACTTAATATTGTGACCCCAGCTCTGGGCCTTCAAACCAAGAGGCAACATAGTGCAGGGGGCCCAAGCTGCATTTGAATCCCAGCTATGCATTTACTTGTTGACCTTGGGCAAATGGCTTAATGTCTCTAAGTCTCACTGTCCTCGTCTATAAAATTAGGGTTGATTTATTCAACACATTTCTATCGAGCATCTACTATGTGGCAGGCACTGTTGTAGGCACTTGGGATATGTCAGTAAACAAGCAAAACAAAAAAAGCAAGCAAAGATCCTTGCCCTTGTGGAGCACGTACTGTGGCAAGGGTAGACAGGTAACAAATGATGCTATAACACATAAGTAAATGATCTGGTATTTGAAAAGTGGTAAATGCCATAGGAAAGCAAAAAACCAAAGTAGAATGTTATTCAGCCATTAAAAAGGATGAAATAATGCCATTTGCAGCAACACGGATGGACCTAGAGATTGTCATACTGAGTGAAGTAAGTCAGACAGAGCAAGAGAAATACGATATTGCTTATATGCGGAATCTAAAAAAAATGGATACAAATGAACTTATTTACAAAGCAGAAACAGACTCACAGACTTAGAGAAGGAACTTATATTTACCGAGGGAAGGGTAGGGGGGAGGGAGAGTTAGGGAGTTTGGGATTGACATGTACACACTACTAGATTTAAAGTGGATAACCAACAAGGACCTACTGTATAGCACACGGAACTCTGCTCAATATTCTGTAACAACCTAATTGGGAAAAGAATTTGAAAAAGAATCGATACATGTATATGTATAACTGAATCACTTTGTTGTACATCTGAAACTAACACAACATTGTTCATCAACTGTACTCCAATATAAAATAAAAAGTTAAAAAAAACCCAACCCAAAGTACACAGGGAACAGGGAATGGGGGCACAGTCACCTTCTAAGATAGGCTGCTCAGCAGGAATTCCCTGGTGGTCCAATGGTTAGGACTCCTTGCTCTCACTGTGGAGAGCCCAAGTTCGATCCCTGGTCAGGGAAATAAGATCCCACAGCCCCCCCAAAAAATAGGCTGCTCAGGGAAGGCCCCACTGAGAAGGTGACATTTGCACAAAGACTTGAAGGAAGTGGGGGGATTGACCAGGTGCTGAACTCAGGAAGAACACACCAGCAGGGAACGGCTAGGCAAAGGCTTCAGGCAGGAGCTGTGCTTGATGCTGAAGGAACAGCCAGGAGGCCGGTCTGGCTGGAGAGGAGACAGGAGCGGGGAGAGTGGTGGGAGCCGAGGCCACAGGGGAAGAAAGTGGGAGAAGGGTGTCAGCAGATCACGTCAGGCCTTGTAGGCCACAGGGAGGATTTTGGCTTTTACTCTGGGTAAGGTGGGAGCCACGGGAGGGTTCCAAGCAGAGAGGGGACACTGTCTAACCTATGTCATCCAGGATCTGTGTGACTGCTCTGTAAAGATTGGAGTCTGTGTGTGTGTGTGTGTGTGTGTGTGTGTGTGTGTGTGCGCACGTGCATGTGTGCGCACAGAAGCAAGGTGCCGGGAGACCGGGGAGAAGCTTGTGCGATAATCCAGATGAGAGCCAGGGAGCTGGCCTTGAGGATGGCGAGAAGCACTGAGGTACCGGGTGCATTTCCAAGGGTGAATTGACAGGACTGGCTGGTGGCTTGGATTCAGGCTGTGAGGAAAGAGAGGAGTCAAGGATGACTTCAAGGCTTTGGGCGGAGCTGCCACTCTCTCAGGAGTGGGCAGCATAGGAGGGGCAGGTCTGGAAGGGGAGGGGTGGAAAGGAGAACAGTTCAGCAAAGTTGAGTTGAGATTCAACATGTAGGTGAATTCAGGTGGAAATCTGGAGCCTGGGAGTGAGATTTGGGAATAACAGTCCCCACCTAGGTGGTTGTGAAGGTTCACCGAGCTCATGTCTGTGAGGCCCTGAGAAAAAGGCCTGGCCCCCAGTGAGTGCTAGTGAAGGTTAACTGTTCTTATCTTCCTGGAAAAGATCCCACCTTTGGCTCCAGCTCCGGCCCTCAGAACCCCCTCCTCACATCCCTCTCAGGGATGGAGACAGAAATTTGTCAAGAAGGCTGAGAAATTTCTCATCTCATCTGTAAAATGAAGAGAATCATCCACTTTCTCAAAGGATTATCGTGAGGCGCAAACGAGAAATAATGGATTTAAGAGCCCAGCACACAGTAGGTGCTCATAGCAGTTTCTTTCTTCCCTCCCCAGGCCCTGGTGGTCAGGGAGAAGAGAAGCAAAGTCAGTATCCATCCCAGCTGTTTATTGAAAGGCAAGGGGTGGGGGCGGGGCGGTGGAAGGGTGCAGAATGGGGAGGGGCAGTAGGGCCTGCTTTGTGGAGGAGGACTGAGGACCCTCCCAGGAGGGCTGCCCCCACCCCCACCTTGAGACTAAAGGGGGAGGGTAGAGGCATGAGCCTTGGGCATCTCTCTCCAGCTGTCTTGGAGCTCCCCCTAGTGGTAGAGAACAGAGATGATGCATCTGGCTGGGGAGCCTCAAGGATGGAGGGGTTGGTGCCTCCAGGAGGGCACATTTGTACAGGGTGAGGTCAGGACCTGTGGGTGATGGTTTCTAGGTGGGTGGACTCGGAGGGGCAAATACATCCCAGTTCTCCTGCCCCCTGGCTCTTAGAGACCATTTAAATGCATGTCCAAAGTATCTTCTGAGCCACCTGGGACCATTAGGCATCAGCTAGTCTCTCTGGGCCGAACCTGTGCCACCCCTGTGGGTCCCCTGGAAGCCAGGAAGGTGTGGGGTCCTGCTCCCACTGTGGAACAAGATCTGTTCCAGGAGTCTACAGACGTGGGTCCGAGTTCCTGCAGACTGTCAGCCTCCCTCCGCCACCTCATCTGTAAACT
This sequence comes from Tursiops truncatus, assembly GCF_011762595.2. NCBI lineage: Eukaryota > Metazoa > Chordata > Mammalia > Artiodactyla > Delphinidae > Tursiops > Tursiops truncatus. The sequence continues at coordinate 59,302,111 of NC_047048.1, forward strand.
GGGGTTAGTAATCGTTCAGGATGGGGTGGACTGGGGGCTCTGATGCCAAGATGTATAGAAAACATACTGTAAGGAGGAAATGTTTTTGCACCATCCTGGTCCAAGTGAGCATCTTGGACCCATCCTGAGGCCTCCTGGTGCAGCTGACAGAGGGAGGGGTCAGTGGATAAGAATGACCCCAGTACCCCTCCCCTTATCTTTGCCTATGGAAGGTAATACTTATATCCTGGGGAGAAAAAGAAAGTCATGGAACTCTAGAATCTGGTCCAAACCCTTCATTAGTGCAGAGACAGGAACTGATGGTCTGAAAGGGTAAGGGGCTTGCCCAAGGTCATACAGAGGAAAGAGCTGGGATAGGTTGAGGGAGTTTTCTGCCCCTGAATGGCTTTGGAAAGGAGGAATGGGTGGGAAGTTTTGGGGTGACTCGGGGAAGGCTGGCATCTTGGAGGACTTAGAGCCCTACCCCTGGGAAGGGGACACAGAGATGTGAGCTCCAGACTTTCTGACCAGGAGTTGGGCTTTCTGGGGGCTTAGATGGAAGGGGCCCCATTGAAAGGGAGAAGTTAGGGAGACAATGGGAAGGTGGGATGCGGTGGGGCGGAGGAAGGGTCCAGACCCCAGGCCTGGCTCCTCCTCTGGCCGTGAGGGTGGCTCAAAAGTCCCTCTTGGGCTGGATGGTCTGCACAGAGGATTGCCCAAAGTGGCTGGCGGGTGGTGAGAACCAAGACCGGCCACTGGTGTCATGGAAAATGGGGGACAACTGCTGCTCCAGCTCATCCCCGAAGACCTCCATGTGGCCATCGGTTTCAGTGTCCAAGGGTTCTGCCTTGGGGTCCTGGCTCAGCCAGCCAGTCGTGGCCCAGAACATGCAGATGGCCAGCAAGATCCCGGCTGCCCCGCAGAGCACTGTGCCGGCCAGGCGGCAGGTGCCCAGGGCCTTGTTGTAGTCGGCTGCCCGCTGATCCAACACCAGGAACTCTCCCTCTCCGATGCCCTCCAACTTGGGGGGCACTGCATAGCCAGTGGTCAGGGCTGCCAAACCCAGTAGCAGAAGCAGGGTACCTGAGGATAAGCTGATCTGGAGAGAAGCAGACAGATTGGGAGGCAGTCAGGGTCAGCTGGGGCCCCAGGCCAAGGGATCACCTTGGATCCCAACTGGACTTAAAGGTAACCCCTTGGTCCAACCTTAAAAGATGGGATCATAGACACACCTGTTAGGTCTAATTGACAAGGGCACAAACTATCACGTTCTATTTGAAATCTTGAGGCCTCTGAATCAATTTCCCTTTCAGCTCCCACCTGGCAGTGGACTTCTTCTGCCAGCCTTGAGTCCCCCTGAATCATCATTTGGGTCCCATCTTATCCCCCTGTCCCATCTACCCTCTACCTCTATTCCTCTGTCGGGTTAACTTCTACACATCCCTCAGATCACATGCATCTCAAACCTCACCTCCTCAGGGAAGCCTTCCAGGATGCCCCTGGACTGGGTCAAGTCCCCAGCTCTGCACTCATGCAAACGCTGTGCCCATTTGCTCTTCGGTGCACTCACCTTGGTGCACACCTGGACGTGTACCTTGGTTACTATGTAAGTGATGTCTGTCTGCCTGCTACACTGGACTGAGAGCTGGGAAAGCCATGAGATTAGAGACTGCCTGTTTTGGCTCCCAAGGTGTCTTCCATGCCTAGCACGGTGCTGGTATCCAGCAGTAGCTGAGCGAATGTTTGCAGAATGACTAAATGAACCACAGCTAGGAGCTCCTCAAAGACAGGGACCACATCGTCTTAAATTCTGTGTCCCCAAGATCCTAGCACACTGCTTGGCAATAAGAAGATGCTCAAAAACTTAAAATACGTACTTTCTCCTGGAAGTCTTCCCTGATCACCCCAGGCACTGAGGGCATTTCCTCTCCTGCCATCCTCTGCACACCTGGCCTGAGGTTGTGCATTCTCTGTGCAGGTTGGCACCTCGCCTTCCCACTAGAGCGAAGACTTTTGAAAGCAGAGAGGAGGGACCCTCTGTCTCAGGCTTCCTATAGTATTTATCAAAGAGCATTGTAGGGACCCAGCTCACTGCCACTTCCATGCCTTTACTCACAGGTGCTCCCTAACTGACCACCCTCCATGGCTGGCATGGACATTGACTGTTCGTTTCTCTCACATCTTCTACTGTCCTGGCAACAGTCTCCCAGTATATCTTCGGGAAGCCACAGGAAGATTTAAGTGAGGTGAACCCTTCTTCCTGCCAGTCAGCATATACCATCCCTCTGGCCACAGTAATTAGCTCAGGGCTGGGCAAGTGACCCAGTCAGAGCCAATGCAATACTTGCCAGGACTTCTGGAAGTGAAAAGCATTGTTTCTTTTCTGAAAGAAATACTGGTTGAAATTCTGATTTCCCTTGGAAGGTGTGGAGTGAGAGACTGAGGGTCAGCTTGGGAGCAGTCGTTTGGAGAACACATGGGGAGAGCCTCAAACTAATGGGCTGCAAGGATGGGGGTACCATGGGGAGCCTGAAGGAAATCTTGAGTCCTCAGTGTGATGCTTTGAACTGCTGGAGCGAACTTTGCCTGAAGGCCCCCAACCTCTGGTCTCTTCCATAAAATGAGCAATATTTTCCCTTTATTGTTGAAACTCATTTGAGTTGGGTTTCCTCTTGTTTGAACATGCAAGACCCCTAATTGCTACGCAGCCCCTTTTCTTTCTATCCACTGATCCCACCTCCTCCCTGAAACCACAGGAAATCACAGGAATTGCTCCTCCTTCCACCTTACCTTCCAGCACAGTGAGGGCCAACGTCGGTGACGGCACAGTACAGGAGGCCCCTCAGGGTCATCGCTGAGGGGGGTACCTGCACAGTCCTCGTAGAAGAGGTGCAGATAGGAGCGGACCCCATACCACTTGCCATCTTCCACGTTGGGGCCTCGGCTGCAGCCACAGGGACGCTCGCAGCTTGGCATCCTGGGTCCCTGTGGGGTAGGCCAGGTGCAGTGGACAGAGGGAGGGGGCAGTGAGGGTTGCCCATGGTGACTCTCCAAGGCCCCCGGAATCTTTGTGCTACGTTCACCTCTCCACCCATTTTAGAGAGCTCACACTCACAGCAGAGCCTGTCCTTCTGGAATCCTGGTCTGAGTAGAGTGTGAATGGGCCAAGGCACTGAGTGCTTAGCCCACAGCCTTCGTAGGTGGCAATAAATTTGCATGTTTCCTGTGGAGGCCACCCAGTGGCTGGAACTGTGGGTTCTGGAGCCGGGACTGTCTGGATTGGAATCCAGGATCACCACTTCCCGGCTGTGTGATGTCAGACAAGTGCTTTCACCTCTCTAAGCCTCAGTTTCCTCATCTGTAAAACACAGCTGATAATCATACCTGCTTTATACAGTTTTGTGTCCGGTGCCAAGAAATGATAGCTTCTGTGACTATTATTACTGTAATTTCTTCATTATTATTTTATCCTGAACTTCTAGAGCCCCATGTCTAGAGTGAGAGCTTCTTATCCCCATCTCCTCTCCAAATCTCTTCCCCTTAATTTCCCGCCTTTCAAGGTATTCTGGGCTGAAAGTGTCACAGTTGACACTCGTCCAATCGGGTGGAGCTCCCCAAGCTGCAAGGTCCTAAAAGATCCCTCCCCAGGGCTGCCCCTCAGAAGGCAACAATCTCCAAGTCCCAAGGAATCTTGACTCCACAGAAGGTGAAAGTCAGGGGTCCTCAGGCTTAGGTGTTCTTAGGCTCAACATTAGATTTCTAAAGAAACCTATCTAAGGACTTTTCTTTTCACAAATGGAGACACTGAGGCCTAGGGAATGGAAGGTCCTTGTGTATCCAAACATCCTTAGGACTAAAAGCAAAGGGGGTGGGGGTTGCTGGGGAAGGACTGGGCTCCCCCCCATGCCATGATGGCCCTCAGTCCCTCTGAGCAGTTTCAAACAAAATGAAGCAATGTGCTTACACTGAAGGATAAGACAAATTTCTAGTCCCCTCTCATTTCCAGATGTGATCCTCAAATCCCTGTGGAGAAAGACTCACCAGCACACAAACACACAGCACAGAGAAACACACACACACACCAGAGACATACACGGATAGATGCACATACACACACACAACACCACAGACATATACAGACAGGCACACATATACCACACAGAGACACACAGAGCTAGACACACAGCACAAAGACACTCAGACACACCACACACACACACACACACACACACACACACACACACAGAGCCACAGTGTGTGTTGGAGGTGGTTCTATGGACCCACACCAGCACACAGAAGTGCTGCCTTAAAGCCTGTCTATAAATCACAGCTCTCCACAGCCCTCACCCAAAACTCAGGGGAAAGAAGGGAAAAGGGGTAAGAGACAACACCCCCCACCCCCACTGACATACAATGGGGAAAGGCAGAGATCAAAAGCCAAAGAGAAAGAAGAGGGCGAGTGGTGAGGTGAAGAGCCGGCGCTCGAGGGAATAGGGGAGGGGGAGGGGTGGGGCTCTTCAGAAGGTGTGGCCAGAGCGGGCACCGCCCCAGGAGATTTCAGCTTCCTCATCCCGGCCGGCGGGGCGGTGGGCATCAGTGCAAAGACCATTAACCGAAGATCCTAGGGGACGGGGCGGGGAGGGAGCTCAGGGATTATAGGCCAGGGTTAGCTCCTCCTCTCGTGCAGCTCACTGTCCCTCTCCTCCAAATATACATCACCCGATCCTGCTGGCATCGGAGCGGGAAGGTGACCTTGACGCTGCCTCCCCCTCGACCGGGTCCCTCCCCCTCCTTTTAGGGTTGCCGGGAGGCGGACTGGCGGTCTGGGGGAGGGTGGGAGAGGATGCTGAGAGCCCAGGACCAGGGTTGCCAAGGAACTGCTGGGGAGCTGTCCTTAGGCGGGATGGGGGAGGAGCTCCGTGAGAAGGGAGAGGGAAGAGGACGGAGCTACTGGGTCCGAGGGGTGGAGGCTGCGGCGAGGAGGCGAGCGGTGACAGCCACGAGGGCCCGAAGATGGGTGGGATCTCTCGTATTTATGGGGCCTCTCTCAGTTCTCCTTCCCAGACCCCCGGACCCGCGCACTCCAGCGTCCAGCGTAGCTCAGGCGGAAGGGACGCTGTCTTGGGGGGTGAGACCAGAGAAATCAGGCCAACTTCCCCCGCCCCCACCGCACACTGTTTCTGAGCCGACCACCAGTTCCCCAGTTGAGATTAAGTGCATCCTTTCCCCTAGAGGGAAACTGAGGCAAAGAGGGGCGGGAATGGGTTTTCTGCAGAGGTGGGTGGGGTCTTGTCCTCTGAGGCCTCCTCCCAGCCTACCAACCCTGAAGTGTCTCCGGGCTTTGGGCTGGCGAGACCTCTGCCCCTGCTACTTCCCCGAGACCCTACCTCGCAAAGCCCGAGGCACACCAGGGCTGGGGCGCCGCCGTCCCGCCCGAGGCGGGACACGGCCGGGCTGGGGATGCGGCAGGGGTGGGGGTTCTCCAGATCCTGGGAGGAGGCGGGGTGGGGGTCGGGCCGAGCGTGGGGCAGGGCTGAGCTCACCTCTCCGTCCGCAGTCTCCGCCGAGCGGGAGCGGGAACGCGAGCAGAGCAGAAGCAGGTTGTGTTGGCGCCTGCGCCGCAGTTGGGGGGCGGGGGTGACACGGGTGGGGGGGCGCCGGCGCGCCCTGAGGGCTGGCTCTGCAGATTTCGGACCCCTGCAGGATTGCGAGCCCTGGTCCCCTTCCAAGAGTTCTCTTCTCTCTCTGAGACCCCAGGCCCCTCGCGGGGACCCCATCATATCCCTCGACCCCACCCCCTCATGCAGTCCCTCAAACTCCTCGTCTGGCTGTCCCATCACTCCTTCAATCTCCCAACCCTCTGACTGAAGACCCTTGACTTCATTGAGCCTTCATTTCCGCACTGTATCCTCTGTTCCTCTCTGGGCCTCCATCCCCCTCATGGAACCCTCACCCCAGTGTACAAACGCTCATCTACTGGCTGCGCCCCCATCCTCTTCACAGACTCCTGGCTCTCTCGTTGAGCCCCACGTCTCTCCCGCCGGGTCCCTACCAGGAAGTCCCCTCCTGCCTCCATCAGGAGCCCCTTATCTGACTGCAGTCCTCACACTCTCACTGAGTCCCCCATCCTCTCTCCATTCTCTCCCTCTTCGAGCCCCTACCCCTTGCTGAGGATCAGCGCCCCTTATCTTGAGAAGGGAGCTGGGGTTGGAGAGAAGCTGCTGGGAGAGACAAGTCCTTTCCCTTCTGGAAGGATCCTCCCTTGTTCTCTCTCCCAACCTACCCCTAGCTCCGTCCTGGACAGTATGTCCTCTGGCCCATCTCCCTGGAGAGCCAGCCCTTGCCAGGCAGCTGAGTCTACTTCATTCCTTGTCGTGTGCCCACCCACAGCCTTGGCTTTGTCCCACATTCACTCTATGGGCTTGGCAAAGTCACCACACCTCTCCAAGCTTCTTCAGGCACCATTGTGCACACGTGCTTTCGTGCCCTGAGTGTCCGTTCCGTCTCTCCTTGGGCTGTGGGCCGGGGACACAGGGATGCATAAACTCTGCAAGGTGGAGACACATCCTGTTCCTTCACTGTTGTATCCCCGAGCCTCACAGGGCCCTTGGCATTGAGCAGGCAGCTCAATAAACATCTACTGAACACAGACTAATAAAAACAGCGAATATATGATGCTGAGTGTGAGCAAAGTACTTCTCTAAGTGCTATATATGTACTACACCCATTTAACTGTGTGTGTGTGTGTGTGAGAGAGAGAGAGAGAGAGAGAGAGAGAGAGAGAGAGAGGGAGAGAGGAATTCCTAGAGCTCAAGACTGAAGCCCTCCCATGTGACAGGAGATGAACCTGGAGAGGCAGGCAGACGTGAGACCCTTCAGGGCCTCACAAGCCAAGGTAAGGAGTCTGGACTTCAACCCAAGAGTAATAGGGAGCCATGGAAGCGTTGTAAAGAGGGGAGGGGTGTGATCTGATCTGCACTCTGAAAAGATCCCTCTGGTTGTCGATCCCTGGGAAGAACAGGATAAAAAGCCCAAGCAAGGTAGGAAAGAAATCCGTAAGGAGACTCCATGTCAGAGATGACGATGTCTTGGCCTAGTGGGCTTGCACAGAAATGAATGGATTCAAGAGTTGTTGCGGGGGAGGGGGGTAAAATGAAGTGCAGGAACAGCAAAAGATTGGAAACAACCTGCAGCAGTTTTAAAACACGGCTGCAAATTCCTTAGCACTTCTCCTGCAGCAAGGTGGGATCTAGGTACCCTCTTTTCGTATCTCGGGTGAGCTGAAGACTGCTTCAACCAATAGAGTATGGTGGAAGTGACGCTCTGACTTCCGAGGCCAGGACATGAAAGGACAGGCACTCCTCCTGGAACTCTAGCTCTTGGAGACCTGAGGTGCTAATGCAAGAAGTCTGCCTTCCTTGAGGCTGCCATGCTAAAAGAAAGCCAAAATAACATGGAGAACCCACAGAAGTCACCACCATCCCAACTGAGCTTGGCCTTTGAGTCATCCCAGTTCCAGCATCAGACAAGTGAACAGAGAAGCAACCAGATGATTCTACTCCACATCTGTGAGAATCAGCTTCAGCTCCGATGATATGAGAGAGGGGATGGCTGAGGTTGGGGAGGTGATGGGAAGGGATGAGGTCAAATGTATAGGTAGATGGTCTGGCATTGAGCCAGCAGCATAGGAAGGATCCAGTACCCTCTGAGACCCGGGCAAGGAGAGGAGGAGGGCCACTGAGAAGAGATGCAGGTTGGTGTTTGTGAGCTGAACTCTGGAGTTAGACAGATCCAGATTTGAATCCCTGGTTCTGCCACTCTGTGCTTACATGACCTCAATGCTCTGAGCCTCAGTTTCCCTAACTGGAAAATAGAGATAATATCAGCAATTGTGTCTCAAAGGGGTTATAAGAGTGAAATGAGGTGTGTATATAGAACACTTAGCAAAGCACCTGGAACAGAATAAGAACTCAATTCACTATTGTCATCGTTACTACTATTATTGTTACTACTATTTTTATTGTTTATGGGTGAGGAGGGTAGGAAGTTGAGTGACAGAAAACGTATTAAATTGAATGTTTTTGAGGAAAACAAGAAGCATTATCAATTAAGAAAGAGGAAGGTTTAGGGGGGGTATAGCTCCAGGGTAGAGCATTTGACCACCAAAATAGAAAGGTTTTAGTTCAACACCCTTTCAAAGGGTGGTGAAGCAGACACAAAGGCCACATATTCTATGATTCCATATATATGAAATACCCAGACTCAGAAAATCCATAAAGACAGAAAGCAGACTAGCAGTTCCTGGGGCTGCGTTAAGGGAGGAATGGGGAGTGACTGCTTAACGGGCTTCCTTTTGGGGTGATGAAGGTGTTCCAGCACTAGATGGGGGTGATGGTTGCACAACATTATGAATGTACCAAATGTTGCTAATGATCAATTTCATGTTACGTATATTTTACCATAATTTTTTAAAGAGTGGTAAAGCTTTGGAACACTCAGTAATAATGATGATGAGGATGGTGATGGATATCACTTATTGAGAATTTATTATGTGCCAGGATAATTTGACTTCTCAATAATCTTATGAGATAGGAGCTCTGATAATCCCCATTTTACAGATGACAAACCCTGGGTTTGGGAAGGTAAGTCACTTGCCCAAGGCCTGCCACAATGTGACAGAAGCTGAATTTGCTCTGATGGCTCTGAGGCCATGATCTGTGGAGACAGGGGTCTGCATAGCTGTGACTTTTTTTGGCAGTGTCAGGAGACCTGGGAGAGAAGAAGAAGGCTTCTGGTACCCCAGCTCCTGGTGAGGCAGAGGAGAGGGTGATGGGTGATGCAGAGCGCAAGGGAGAGAACAGTTCTCATGATGGACCTCACGATGGATCCTGGCTTGTTGGGGAAGGATGCCAAAGCAGCCCAGGAGGGGAGCAGATGGATCTGGAGAAGACTCAGGGAATCCAGACTGAAGAGCTCAATGTAGTGTAAAAATAAGTGGATGGGAAGGAAGGTAGTCTGAGGTCAGAATGTGGGATCCTGTAGTTAAAGATTTTAGATGTGCAAACTCGTAAGAGATGAGAAGGTCTAAGCCAGTACCATCCAATAGAAGTTTCTGCAAAGATGGAAGTGTTCTATATCTGTGTTGCCTATACTGGCGCCACTCGCCACATTTGGCTATTAAGCATTTGAAATGTGGCTAGAGGGACTTCCTTGGGGGTCCAGTGGTTAAGACTCTGCGCTCCCAATGTAGGGGGCACGGGTTCAATCCCTGGTCGGGGAACTAGGATCCCTCATGCCACACAGCGTGGCCAAAAAAAAAAAAAGAAAAGAAAAGAAAAAGAAAGAAATGTGGCTATTGCAACTAAGGAACCGAATTCTAAATTTTATATAATTTTAATTACTCTAAATTTAATTTGAAATAGCCACATGTGACTAGGGGGTCACCATATTGGTCAGCCAAGTGTCAGTGGTACAAATCTTGTTGCCAGGGCCCTACTTTGGGCATGACTACTGCCATCTCAGACCCCCACATCCATCCCCATCCCCCCAGTGCTTTTGCCCTGCCCCTAGTGGTCTCTTCTCTACATGGCAGCCACGATGATCCTTTAAACTGTGAGTCAGATTCTCTCATTCCTCTGCTCAAAACCCTCCATGGCATCTCATCTTACTCCAGGTAAAAGGGAAAGACTGGTGGGTTAAAGATGGCCACAAGGGACTTCCCTGGTGGCGCAGTGGTTGAGAGTCCGCTTGCCGATGCAGGGGACACGGGTTCGCACCCTGGTCCGGGAAGATCCCACATGCCGCGGAGCGGCTAGGCCCGTGAGCCATGGCCGCTGAGCCTGCCCGTCCGGAGCCTGTGCTCCGCAACGGGAGAGGCCACAGCAATGAGAGACCCGCGTACCGCAAAAAAAAAAAAAAAAAAAAAAAAAAAGATGGCCACACACTCTTTGTCACTCTGCTCCTCCTCATCTGAGCTGACCCAGCAACGGCTTTAACCAATAGAATGGGGTGAAAGTAATGCTCTGCCAGCTCTGGACCTGGCTTTCAAGAGGACCAGCTTTCCCCGCACTGTGGAGCACTCACTTGTGGAATTCTCTCTCTTGGACCCCAGTCCCCATGCAGAAGCAGCCCAGGACACACGGAGAGGCCACATGTAGATGCTCCAGTCGACAGCCCCAGCCAAACTTGCGGCTCACGGCTAGCACCAGCTATTGTATTGGGCAGCATCATGTGAGTGAGTCATCTTGAATGTTCCAGCCCACTTGAGCCCCCAGGTGACATCACATGAACAGAAGAACCATCCCACTGAATCCCATAAACCCACAGAATCTTGCAAGACAATGAAATGGTGTTGCTATAAGGTATACGTTGTGAGATTGTTCGCTATGCAGCAGTAGGTATGCTAAACCAGTCCTTACTGTGGCCTCTAATTGCCCTTCCCCCACAACCTTACTTCCCTCCTTGATCTCATCTCTTCCATTCCCTCACTTGCTGGACTCCAGCCACACTGGCCCCCTTGCTTTTCTTTGAATGAACACAGCACAGTGGGCAAACTCCTACCTCAAGGCTTCGGAGCCTTTGCACATGTTTGCTTCTCTGCCTCTCTTTCTTTTCTCTAGATATCTGTATAGCTAGTTTCTGGCTTTATTCAGATCTCTGCCCATATGTCACCTTATCAAAGAGGTTTTATTGCATCACTGTGATAGAGACATACACTGCTCACCAAATTTCTATGTGCTTCACACTGGAGGTTAGACAAAGCCGTAGGATTTGTTCTGGCCAATGAGCTATGAGCAGAGTGAGGGATGCATGTCACTTCTGGGCCAAAGCATTTGTTCTGGTTGTTATTATATAACAAACCAACCCAAAACTTAGTGACTTAAAACAACAATGATCATTATTTTGCTCACAAATCTGCAACTGGCAGGCCTCAGTGGGAAGTCTGCACCACTTAGCATCGCCTGGGGTGACTTGACTGGGGGCTGGAAAGAGCCACTCCCAGGATGGCTTGCTGACATTGCTGGCAAGCTGGTGATGGCTGCCAGGTGGGAGCTCACCTGTGTCTGAGGACCGGGGGCCTCAATTCTTCTCCTTGTAGGACTTTCCACAGTTTCTCCAGCTTCCTTGCAGCCTGGTGGCTGGATCCCAAGAATGAGTATTCCAGGAAAGAAGAGGTGAGAGCTGCAAGTTTCTCAAGGCTAGAGTCTAGAAGGTGGCTCAGTGTCACTTCTACTGTATTCTTTCAGTCACAGAGGCCAGATTTAAGAAGAGGAGACATATCTCCACTCTCAGTAGGAGAAATGTTAAATAATGTGGGGGCCGTGTTTTAGAACCGCTAGACCATTTAAGAGCTGGTGCATGACCCTCCAGTTATCTTTCCTCCTGCCGTGACGATTGTGGAGGCTACATGTTGACACGGTAGCATCAGAAGATGGAGGTAGACGGGATTGCTGAGTCTCAGTGGAGAAAGCTGCTTTGGAGAGTCACAATATCAGAATATGTTTAAGTAAAAAATAAGCCTTTACTATGTCAACCTGCTGATGTTTCAGAGTTAATTTGTTACTATGTCATAGTCCAGCCTATTCTGACTGATTAAGAAATTGGTACCAGAAGTAGGGTACTTACCAAAACCAAACTGTGTGTCACTGCCTTAGTGGTTGGGGCCACAGGCAGGGGAGCTGGCAATCCTTGTTCTACAGAACCAAAACATTTAGTAACACTTTTACTGCAGTAACTTGGGAAGCTGACTACAGGGGTGCCTTTGGCTGCATTTATTTGAATATTCAAGAGTGAGATGAGCTCAGAAGAGAATGGGCTGGGCTTCCCTGGTGGAGCAGTGGTTAAGAATCCGCCTGCCAATGCAGGGGACACGGGTTCGAGCCTTCGTCCAGGAAGATCCCACATGCCGCGGAGCAACTAAGCCCATACACCACAACTACTGAGCCTGCACTCTAGAGCCCATGAACCACAACTACTGAGCCCACGTGCCACAGCTGCTGAGCCCGCGTGCCACAACTACTGAAGCCTGTGCGCCTAGAGCCTGTGCTCTGCAACAAGAGAAGCCACCACAATGAGAAGCCCTCGTGCCGCAACAAAGAGTAGCCTCCAGTCTCAGCAACTAGAGGAAACCCACATGCAGCAGTGAAAACCCAATGCAGCCAGAAATTAAATAATTGAATAAATAAATAAATTTATATAAGAGAAAGACAGTGCCATCTATTTAAAAAAAAAGAAGAGAATAGGCTGATTTGCAAGCAGAAATAAAAGGAAACAGAGTTCAGAAATTTAGATTCTTGCAGAGTTGGAAAATTCTAATGCTTCTAGACCCCAAATGGAAAGAACTGAGCTTTAAAGAGGTGTTGAGCACAGTAGAATCTATTAATTCATTAAAATGTTTCAGGGCATAGATTAAGTTAAGGGCCTTCACACCCATTTAAAAAAACTTCTCTGTTGATTAAAGTATCTTGGGCTAAAGTTAATTAGAGTAAGAGATTGAATTTTTCTTTTTTTTTTTTAAGAGATTGAATTTTAAAAGTGTTTGGATGAACATACTCTGTAAAACTTCTCCGATGGACAACATGGTTGAGGGCCAAGATCATATAAAGGGTGTGGCTTTACCACCTAATTATTCCTGAGAGCTGCCATTCAATCAAGAGAGCTCTTTGGAAATAGAGACACAGACGTAGAGAACAAACGTATGGATACCAAGGGGTTAAGGGGGGGTGGGGTGGGATGAACTGGGAGATTGGGATTGACACTATGTATGAAGCAGATAACTAATGAGAACCTACTGTATAGCACAGGGAACTCTACTCAGTGCTCTGTGGTGACCTAAATGAGCAGGAAATCCAAAAAAGAGGGGATATATGTACACATATAGCTGATTCACTTTGTTGTACAGTATAAACACACTATTGTAAAGCAACTATACTCCAATAAGAATAAATAAAATAAAGTAAAATAGGTAATCAACAAGGAACTACTGTATAACAAGGGAGGTCTACTCAACAGTCTGTAATAACCTATATAAGAAAAGAATCCTAAGATGAATATATATATATGTATATGTATAAGTGAAAAAGATTCTCACAAACATTGTATATCACTGCTACTCCAATAAAAAAGATACACACAGGGCTTCCCTGGTGGCGCAGTGGTTGAGAGTTCGCCTGCCGATGCAGGGGACGTGGGTTCGTGCCCCGGTCTGGGAAGATCCCACATGCCGCGGAGCGGCTGGGCCCGTGAGCCGCGGCCTCTGAGTCTGTGCGTCCGGAGCCTGTGCTCCGCAACGGGAGAGGCCACAGCAGTGAGAGGCCCGCGTACCGCAAACACTGCTACTCCAATAAAAACTAAAAATTAAATTAAAAAAAATCCAAACACATACAGACTTCCCTGGTGGGCCAGTGGGTAAGGCTCCGCACTCCCAACGCAGAGGGCCTGTGTTCAATCCCTGGTCGGGAAACTAAATCCCACATGCATGCCACAACTAAGAGTCCGCATTCCACAACTAAAAATCCTGCATGCTGCAACTAAAAGATTGCACGTGCTGCAACTAAGACCCAGCGCAGCCAAAATAAATAAATAAATATTTTTTAAAAACCCCACACAAGCCCCCCTCCAAAAAAAAAGAGCTCTTTGGGGTAAGAAAGAGAAACAAAGCAAACCTAAGGACTATGTGTTGAAACATACTGTGGGTATGGTTTTGTACATGAAACTGGCTATCGTCAAATGGATAAGAAGCCTAAGTGGTTTTTTTTTTAAGATTTATTTATTATTTATTTATCTATTTTTATTTATTTTTGGCTGTGTCAGGTTTTTAGTTATGGCATGCAGCATCTTCATTGAGGCATGCGGGAATCTTTCGACGCGGTGTGAGGACTTCTCTCTAGTTGTGGCGTGCAGACTCCAGGGTCCGTGGGCTCTGTAGTTGTGGCACATGGGCTTAGCTGCCCCGCGGCATGTGGGATCTTAGTTCCCTGGCCAGGAATCGAACCCGCGTCCCCCGCATTGTAAGGCAGATTCTTCACCACTGGACCACCAGGGAAGTCCTGAAGCCTAAGTTTTTGAGTTAACTGTCTGCCGAAAAAAATCATAAGCCTGGGATAAAAAGCCCATGACTGTTCAAATCCCAAAATAATCCTAGGAATCTACATCCATTAGCATGGCTACTATCAAAAAAAAACAAAAGCAAAACCAGAAAATGACAAGCGTTGGCGAGAATGTGGAGGAACTGGAACCCTTATGCAATGTTGGTGAGAATGTAAAGTGGTGTAGCTGCTATGGAAAACGGTATGGCAATAATTTGAAAATTAAAAATAGAATTACCCTATGATCTACCAACTCCACTTCTGGATATATGCCTAAAAGAACTGAAAGCAGGGTGTCTTGAAGGGGTATTTGCACACCCATTCATAGCAATAGCCAAAAGGAGGAAGCAACCCACGTGCCTGTCCACGAATGAATGGATAAACAAAATGTGGTATATGCATACAATTGAATATTATTCAGTCTTAAAAAAGAAGAAAGTTCTGACACATGCTACAACATGGATGAACCTTGAGGACATTTTGTTAAGTGAAGTAAACCAGTCACAAAAAGACAAATACTGTACGATTCCACTTATATGAGGTACGTAGTCAAATTCATAGATTCGGAAAGGAGAATGGTGGTTGCCTGGGGCTGGAGAGAGGGGTAAATGGGCAGTTATCGGATTCCTGAGCAGAGAGTTTTAGTTTTGACAGTGGTGGTGGTTACCCAACAATGTGGCTACTTAATGCCACTGAGCAGTACACCTAAAAAATGATTAAGATGGTAAATTTTATGTTATGTATATCTTACCACAATTTTTGTTAAAATATCAAAATGTTAAAAAAAAAAAAAAGATCCTACGGTCCCCAACAGCTTATAGGCAGGAAGTGAACTGAAAAAACCTGTGGACCTCCCAAGGGTCACAAGGCAGCTCTGGACCTTTTTGTCTTCCAGTCCATTCCTTGTTCTTTCCCTGCTCTGGAGAGCTGACCCCTGGAGGCTGCATTTCACAGCCTCCCTTGCCAGCTGGCCTCCAGCTGAGCTCAGCCAATGGGAGGCAGAGGTGGGTGGGAAAAAGGGAGAAGCTAGGGTTTTTCTGCCCTTCCTCTCCTGGCTTTCCTAGCCTCTCTTGACTGATGCAACCACCTCGTCTGAAATAGTAGCCTCTCCTCATACTTTACCACCTTCATTACATGACATTATTGTATAGATTTATCAGTTTCTTGATTGTGTGTTTCCATCCACTGGAGTGTAAGCTCCATGAAGGCAGGGATTATGTCTGTTTTGCTCATTGATGAATTCCCAGTTCTTAGGACAGTGCCTGGCACAGAGTAGGCACTCAGTAAAGATCTGTTGAAAGAGTGAATAAATTTAGTAGTTGACTCAAACACACACAAGAGAACAGGGAAAGTGCCTGATAGGTATTCATAATCTGAAATAAAAGCCAGAGATGTCAGGTAGTTTCTTTAAGTGTTACAGCAAATCATCCACTGACTCAAGCCAGGCTTCTTGCCATTCTGGGTTTGTATCCAGGTCTCCAAAGAGATTCCTTGGTCTCAGATTTTTTTGGAGGAGAAAAAGCAGAACTTGACATTCATTTAGTTAGTAGGAAACCCTGAAAACAATTGAGGGTGAGAAATTGGGTTGCTAAGAAACCTCTGAGGAAGGGGGAGAGTATTGATGTTCATTGCTAGGCAACCTGGAAGAAGCTAGACAGGCAGGTTCCATAGGCTTCTGGAAAGCCAGGCTGGATATGCTCTTAAACACTTCTAGCCCAACCACCTAACTGTACAGATGGGGAAACTGAGTCCTCAAAAGGCAAAGTGATTAGCCCAAAGTCCCTCCAATTTCTCAAGAAGAGCAAAGACAAATGGCACGATAGGGCATTTTCACTGGGTAGAGCTGATAGCTGAAGAAGAGTCTATAAGACAGTAGTCAACCGCAAAGAGCCTTGAATGCCAGGCCAAGAACTTTAGACTTTATCCTGAAGGTGATAGGGAACCACTGAAAAGTTTGCAGCAGTGGTCAGATTTATGTGTTCAGATGATCCTTTGAGCTGCAGTCTGGACACCCAGGATAAAGTCTAAATGCCTTCAAGGCCCTTCAGGCTCTTGCCAGTCTATCTCCTCTCTCCTCCCAACCCCTCCAGCCACAACCGACTTCCTTCCATGTCAGCCTCTCTTGCCGAGTTTCCCACTTGCTCTCACTGGTGTCTGGAAAGCTTCATCCTTCCCCCGTACCTGCCTCATCCTACTATTCTAGTTTTAATTGCTGCATAACAAACTGTCCCCAAAACTGAATAGTGCAAATAACTGTCATTTCATTTTGCTCATGGACTCTGTGGGTCAGGAATTCAGGCAGCGCAAGAGGGGGCAGTTGGTCTCCATTCCATGGTGGCTGAGTCTCACCTGGGAAGACTTGAATGACTAGGGGATGGAATCCTCTGAAGGCTTCTTCACTCACGTGTCTGGAGCCTTGGCAGTGCCTGTATTACCTGGAGCACCTGCGTGTGGTCCCTCCACGTGTTTTGGGGTTTCTTGATCATGTGACAGTCTTAGGGTTGTTGGACTTCTTACGGTGGTTCAGTGTGACCTAGCCTTGGAAACCTACAGCCTCATTCCTGCATTCTAGTAGTTACAAGTAGATCACGAAGACCAGCCCAGATTCAAGAGGGAGGAAATTTATGGGAGGAATGTCAAAGAACTTGTAGCCGTGTCCTAAAACCACAACAATGCACTGAGGTCTCAGTCACAGCTTAAACATCACCTCCTCCAGGAGGTGACCTGACCACACCCTGCTCCATGTCTGGATTAAGGGCCTCCTCTGTGTCCCCCCAGCCCCACTGTCCATCTCCATCAATGTATTTCCACCCCTGTGTTTATGGGTCTTTCTGCTCCCCAGACCTGAGGATTCAGTGAGGATGGACCATGTCTGTTTTTTTCACCTTTGTACACCCAGCACCTAGCACAGAGCGTGGCAAAGCAGGCCCTTAATAAATGTTTGTTGCATGGGTGAGCAAATGAGTGATTGAATGAGCTAAGGCATGGAGCCCAGTGCAGAGGCCATTCCTTCCTCATGAAGCTTACATACTAATTGGAGAGATACATACAAAATAAAACTTTATATGATAAATGCCAGATAGTGATAAATGCTATTATGAAAAATAAAGCAAAGTAAGGGGATAGCGTAAGGGGAGGTGATACTTTATATGAACTGTCAGGGAAGACTTTTTGAGTTAGTGACATTGGAGCTGAGACCTGAAGGAAGTGAGAGAGCAAGCCTGGGAGAAGAGCATTTCAAGCAGAATGAACAGCATGTGCAAAGGGCCTGTAGTGGGTGTGTGCTTGGCAGTTTTGAGGAACAGCAAGGAAGCCAGGGTGGCTGGAGCATGGTGAGAGAAGGACAAAGTAGCAAGGATGAGTCCCAGGGTGGGCCACATGCCAGATCACACCGGGTTTCACAGGCCTTGTTGAGGACTTTTGCTTTTAGTCTGAATGAGATGGGGGCCATTGGAGAGTTTCGAGCAGAGACGGTATATGGTCTGATTTATAGCTTAAACAGATTCCTCTGGCTGCTCTGTGGGTAACAAGACTGAATGGGGCAAAGGAGAAAGCAAGGAATTCAGCGAGGTGGCTGGTAAAGGATACTGGGCAAGAGATGATGGGGGCAGGACCAGGAGGGTGGCCATGGAAAAGGTGAGAGGTGATAGGACACAGGACACATTTTGAAGATAGAACCAATAGGCTATAAGGGATATGAAGCTATGAGGAAAAGAAGAGTCAAGTTTGCTGGCCTTAAAAGGCCAACTAAAGTAATATGTGAAGAAGTGAAGATGTGGGTGGGGGAGCAGGCTTGGGAGGATTGGGGAAACACACTTCATTTTTAGACATGCCAAGTTTCAGGTGCCAATTAGATATCCCAGTGAAGACGACAAGAAGGCAGCTAAACATAATGAGTCTGGCAGTGTCGGGATGGAGCTATAAGCTTAAGAAGCTACGGCTATGATAAGCAGAATTCTAAGGTGGCCCCCAAGATTCCCACTCCCTGGTGTGCGTGCCCAACATAACCTCTTCCTCTCTGTGTGGGTAAGACCCGGGAGCATGACGGATGTCACTCTTGTGATTAGCTTACATTATCGGCAAGGGTGAAGGGGCTTCATAAATGTGATCAAGGTAAATGTGATTAAATTAGTTGATATTTAGTGAATCAAAAGGACCATTTCCCTGGGTGAGCCCTTTAAAAGAGAGCCTTCCTTGAGCCAAGTGACTTGAAGGTGCAGAAAGATTCTCCTGCTGCTCCTTGACAAAATAAGCCTCCACACTGATAGAGGGCCTGTGAAGAAAATAACTGAGTGGCTTTTAGGAATCCAGAGTGGTACCAGCTGACAGCCAGGAAGAAAATGGGGGCCTCAGTCCTTTAACCACAAGGAACTGAGTTCAGCCCGCCACCCCGTGATTCTGCAAGAGGACACTGAGCTCCAGAAAGGAATGCAGCCCAGACAACAGTGTGACTGCAGCTTTGAGAGATCCTGAGCAAAGAACCCAGGATTCTCTGCTGGGCATGCCTGGACCCTGGGCCCACAGAGATTATGAAATAATAAATGCATGCTGTTTTAAGCGGTTAACCTTGTGGCGTTTCATTACATAGGAATAGGTGGCCAATACATCAGCGTATAGGCGTTTTTAAAGCCCTGGAACCAAGATAGCTCAAATCGCCCCGGCCAGGAACCTGACCCAGAGATGAATCCGAGAGCATGAATGCAGGGGGATTAGAGTGGGACACACCCTGCAACCTCTCCACCGCGCGCCCGCAATGCTTCCTACTCCTCTCAGCCACTAGGCGTCCCCAAAGTCCACATAAGCAGGTCTCGCCCCCACCTTTCACAGGTCAGAATCCATTTCCTTCAGAAATGGAAGGAAACAAAATAACAATAAATGGTCTCACTTCTATTCGTATTTCCTCCTCCCCCACATCACCCCGGGGGAAACTAAGGCCTACAAAGGGAGGCGCTTGCCCAAGGCCCGCAGTACTCTAGCACCGTCTCAGGCCTGGCGTTTTACACGCCCCCTGCCCTCCCTCTCCCAGGGCATCGTGAAGGGCAAACACAGACTTTTAGCCTCTCTCTCCAGCTTAGGCCAGGGGAGGGACTGCGAGTGAGAATGGCATCAGCAGAGGGCCCTGAGTGACTTGTGGGCTGAGGCCGGAGTTTCTAATTGAGGCCGACTGGAAAGGGTGGAAAGCGTGCAGCCCTGAGGTTGGGGCTGACAGTGTTGGTGGAAACGAGACTCCTCCTGAGGGAGTGCGTATCAGAGGTGCCCAGCTGCAATTGCTGGGCCAGTGATCCCCTTCCCTTTGTCCAGCCCCTTCCACCATCCGCTGCAGACTGGGTTGTCCAGAAGCAGACACGGAGACTGAGTTTGGGGTGCAAGATATTTATTAGGGATAAACACCTGTGAAAAGAAGAGGGAGGAGACAGAATTGGGTTCAGGAAGCCAAACTGCGCTGCTGACCAGGCAAAGCCTCAGCCACCCTGGAGGGGCCCTGGGGTGAGGACCTGGCGGGGTGGGGGGCAGGTACTCCCTGTGTCTGTCCCACCTTGCACTGAAGTGGCAGGCTTTTACACCTGTGCTCATTCGGACACCAGATGCAGGCTGCCCTGGGTGAAGTGGCTCTCTTCCACCTTTTCTTTCTTAAAGGTTTTGTTTTGATTTGTGGTCAATCTCGCTTCCAATCAGAGGCCAAGAGGAAGCGCTCACTGTAACTCCTGAGGCCCCAAGCCCCCTTTCTATAGGTGCCCAGCCCTCCCAAACCTGCTTTAGTCCTCTTTTAAAGCATCTATGGGTATCCCAGTCCCCAAATACCCTCTGTGAATGAGACTTGCACACTTGGCCTTGGTTCTTACTGGGGAAACAGGCTTTGTCCAACCTTAGGAATTCATTGAATCTGGTAGAGGAAGAATTAGGCGGACAGGTGTAGGGGGACAAAGTTTTGAAAAGCCTTCATCTCAGTTCCCAAAACACACTGGTAAGAATCTCATGGGCAGGAATCACTGTGGCTTCTGCTGCTGTTCTTCAGTCATTCAAAACATCTACACTGGGGGCCAGTTACGTGCTAGGCATGGGGACGAACCCCACTACTCCACACCCTGAACCGCCAGCCTAACACCATCTGCAGATTCAAACAGGGAGGGAGAGGCAAGCACCCCGAAGTAACACTTCACCAGGAGACGGAAACCAAAATTTGGGGCCCTGACCTTGGCTGCTTGAAGCCCCTTTACAAGTTGCTTCTGCACCTGGACCCTAAGTTTCCTCCTCTGGACAATGGAATAATACAATTTATGGAGGACCATGTTAAATGCTTCTCACCTCGAACTTCATTTTACCCTGTGAAGCAGGTATTATCATCATCCCTGCGTTACACATGTGGAAAGAAGAGTCAGGGTGAAGTTAACATGCTCAAGGTCACACAGGTGCTCAGTGGTGGTACCAGGCTCAACCCTGATTCTTAATCTTAAGGGCAGGGTCAAACTGGCCCCCTTGGGCTAGGTGTGCCTGCACACGTGTTTCACTTGGTCCACAAGGATTTAAAAATATTTCACTCAGCTTTCATTTTGAAATTGAGATGTTCACAGAAACATCCAGATTGCCATCTTCTCTTGAAAAATCTAGCCCCCTGGCCACAGTGGGCTGCATTCCCACAGGGTCACAACCGGCAGGAAGTGAGCAGTTGCTCCCTTTGAAGTGGGTCATGAAGCCAGTGTCCACCCAGACTCTCTCATTCATGTCACCTGCCTGGCCTCTGCAGGGATGAGTCTGCCATCCTTAATGAAGACCAGGAGTCCTGAGATAGAGGGAGCAGAGAGGCCTAGAGGGGCCAGGTGCCTCCTTGCCCTGGAACCCCCAGCTCTTCCTGCATGGTGCTAAGTCACATGGACTTGAATCTGCCAAACTGTTTGGGGAGGGTTGCGGAAAGGCAAAGACATGTAGAAGCACAGGGCGAGATGGGGCAAATACACTTTATTCAGTCCTGGCAGAAGTCCTGCTGTGGGTGCCAGTGCCCCCTCCCCTCAGCTATGAGACTAGTTCTCCAAGACCACAGACAGTGACATCTCTTCACTCACATGACGTTTTCTGGGATTTTTCATTGTCTTTTTTGTTGTTGTTTTTCTTAAAAAAAAAAAAAAAAGAGAGAGAGAGAGAAAAAGAGAAAAAGAGAGAAAGAGAGCGCGCGCAAAAAGGCCCAGAGCCGGAGCACCAAGCTTAAAGGAGGCAGCTGGTGGCTTTGTCAGCGACGGGAACGCGTGGGGCAGAGACCTGCAGAGACCCTGGGCAGGGGTCCCGGAGGACTCTGGGACCGTTTGTTCCTGAGATTTGTGTGTGTGAATGAGAGTGTGTGCACACCCAGGAGGGTGAACACACGCCGGTGAGATACAGGTAGTGAGGGCAAATGGGGCGTGGGGAGGCCGGAGGGGCGGGGCTTGAGCGGGGAGCTGGAGTAAGAGGGGTAACAGCATCAGGGGCAGGGTTTCCGAGGGCACCCGAACTGGATGCAGCAGCGCTAGGCGCAAACGGCCCAAGACTACTCTGACCCTCCCTTCAGTCTCACTGGCCCAGTCGATGGTCTCTCTGAAGCCAGCTGCTGAAAAGTGGGGCTCTTCTTGCCACTTCATCTGCTATTACGCCTCAGTCTCAACCCCCTAGTACCAACGTGTCTCAGTTTCTCCCACTGAATACTGTAGGCAGAGGGACCTGGATGACAGGAAGGGGCGGTGGGCTTAGGAAGGAGCCCAGGCTGAGAGTGTGCCCTGAGGTGATAAGGGCACTTGGGGGGGGGGGGCGTGTGAAGCATAAGGACCCTGTCCCCAAACAAACTGTTACGTGTCTTGGTTCTGAGTTTTCTTTTTCTCTCCTGAAGGATTTCCAGAGAAAGACCCTGCCCCCAATTCCCAGGTGGGGGAAAAAAAGGTAGGCTTCTTGGAACCAAAACAAGCTGTAGAGGCAGTCATGCAGTCGGTGAGGGGTGGGTGCACGTGGGTTGGGCGACCCCGTAAGGGAAAAGGGGCTATGCCACTTGGGAGTTCCAAGCTCCACACCAACCCTTCCGGGCCGGCTAGTCTCTTTCTCCCCCTTCCGAGTGCTCCTCCCATTTAAGGCAGTGACGCCCCGTCGGGTTGAACGGAAGCCGTGGCTCCTGGATCAAAAGATTTCTCAGGATCGCTCTATATCCGCCCCCCTTCTTCCTGGATCTGACAGGGGCGTGAGGTTCGACTGGGACCAGCTCCCTCCTCCCAAGAAGCACTAAGCATGCGCGAGAAGGGGGCGGATCCCAGTGTTCCCGGGGAAAAGGAACGGGCCCCTCCCCCTCCCTGGGAGGGAGGGGCAAGGGAGGAGGGCGCGGGGCCGCCCAGCTGCAGCGCCCCCCCAAACAAGACAGGAGGCGGGCCAGGCTAAGGCGGAGGGAGTCCGGAGCAAGGGCAGGGGCGTGTCCTCCGGCCGTGAGGAAGGGCGTGTGCAAAATGGGGGAGGGGTACAGGTCTCTTGGAGAGGACGGGAGGTGTATCGGAGGGGGGGCTGGCTGCTGGTGGCTGTGCGGGAGGGGTAAGATGGGGAGGGGCTTGGATGTCGGAGAAAGGGTGGGGGTTGGGCTGCCTTGGGGTGTGTCTGCGGGGGAAGGGCATGTCTGGATTTGAAGGGGGTTGGGCACGTCTAGGAGGGGGGAGGCTGTGCGGGAGATGGGGTGCCAGCCTCGGCCTCCGAGGGGCCCCAATACCTGATTCCTGTATGTAAACAGCTGGTTTAGGGGGCGTGCGCGCCCCGCTGACGGTGGGCTCAGTAGGTGAAAACCAGGTCGGCGATGCTAGACGGGCGCCAGTCCCCTGCGATCATCTCGGTAACCTCGGGGGTGCAGTAGTCCGGGAACTCGAAGTGCGACGTGCCCGAGGGGGGCGGCAGGTCTGGGTCGCGGTCCAGGGCGCTGCAGTCTAGGCCGGCAGGACCGGGGGGCAGTCTGGACAGAAAGCCCAGCGGCTCCTCCCCCGACGCCACCGTCTCCTCTTCGCCTTCCTCCGTCGCCGCCGCCTCCTCCTCCTCTTCCTCCGGCTCCTCGTCCTCCGACGGAGTCGGGGAGGCGGCGGTGACAGCCGCCCCCTCACCCGACGGCCCCTGGGAACGCTCCGCTTGTCCCCGGGCGGCCCGCCCCGCCGGGACCATCCTCCACAGCTCCCGCCCAGGGGTCTCGACCAGGCGCACTTCCAGCAGCTCCTCGTCGTCGTCCTCGTCGTCGTCCTCGGGCGCCGCCGCGCCGCCCCCCAAAGGCCCTCCAGCCGCTCGGCGGCCCCCGCGGCTAGGCAGCTGCGACCCGGGCTTGAGCCGGCTGCCGCCGCCGCCGCCGGGGGGGCGGGGCCGCGCCTTGGCGGGCGCCCCCTTGCTCTTTTTGCGCGGCCGGTACTTGTAGTCCGGGTAATCCGCCATGTGCTTGAGGCGCAGCCGCTCCGCCTCCCGCACGAACGGGATCTTCTCCGAGTCCTGCAGCAGCTGCCAGCGGCGGCCCAGGCGCTTGGAGATCTCGGCGTTGTGCATGTCGGGCCACTGGTCCATGATCTTCCGCCGTTCGTGCTGCGACCACACCATGAACGCGTTCATCGGTCTCTTAATGTGGCCGCTCGGGGTCTTGCACCAGCCGGGCTCACGCGCCCCCTCCTCGGCCGGCCCGGGCCCCGGGGGCGGCGGCCCGCCGTCCCGCTTGGCCCTCGCGCCCCTCTGCTGCACCATCGCGCCTGGGCCCGGGGCCGCTAGACGCCGCCGGGGGCCGTCCGCATCCTCAGCGGCTGGGGGTGGGGGAGGAGGCAGCAGCGACGGAGGGGCGGCCCCGCCCTGCAGCTCGGCCCGGCCCCCGCGAGCTGGGGAGCGAGAAGCTGGGCGCTCGGGCCCAACGGACGGCGGGGGGAGAAGGTCAGCGGCGCGGTCTCAGGCAGGTTCGGCGCGCCCCCGCCGCCTCCGGCAAGTTGCACCCCGCAGCACGCCACACATTGTTTTGCGGGGGCTGAGGAACTGCACTCCCAGGGCCCCCGCGGGCTCTCCTTGCAGCCTCCTGCTCGGCCGCGGCCCGCGCGCGCCTCTCTCCGCCCCGCCGCCTTCCAGTGTCTTTCTCCCCGCGCGGCCCCGCCGGCGCGCGCGCCACCCCTCCCCCTCTCCGTCTGCGGGCCGCTGCGGCGCGCGCGGGGCCGCCCCGTGTAAACACCGAGGTGCCCGCTTGGGCTGCGGCCGGGCCACGCCTCGCGCCCGGGCGCCGCGTCACCCGTTGCTGGGCAGAGAACCTGGTATTTGCATCTCCCAATCGCTGGCTGCCGAAGTGGGGCGGGGCTCGCGCTGCGGGGCTGGGCGGTCTTGTGGCTGGGATTGGGGGTGTCGGATGAAGTCGGTTTCTTTTCTTAGGCTGGGGACTAGCGGGAGAGTGGGGGGCGGGGGGTGGACGCCGAGCGTGCTTCCCTTCTGGCTCCAGAAAGCCTGTCCCCGCCCCGCGTTGCCTTTGAAATTTTAGCTTACTCAGTGACACCTGCCGCCAGGTAGGACCTCCGCTCCCTCCTCTTTCGGGGGCGTCTTTTTAGCCGCCCCAGAACTGAAGGTGAGGAGACCTAGGCTCAGGAAAGCTCCTTAAGGGGACAAAAACCTCATCGTATCATTGATGTAGCCCCTGCCTAGTATCCAGCCATATAGGCGCTCAACAAATGTTTATGGGCCCAATGAACCGAATCCCTTTTATATTTTTCTTCTCTTTTGAGGCACCACGAGGGACCTGAGAAAGAAGGGCACATGACGCCCACTTTCCAGGTAGGAAACACCAAATATCTGCAGATTAGGGCTCGAATCCTAGGCTCGCGGTCCCAGCTCTCTTCCCTCAGCGCACGAAGGGGCCGGGGCACCTCGCCTAACCAGCCGAGGGTCCTGAGTAGGACGAACTCTCCGTTTTTCACACGTCTCAGGCGAGGTTCGAAGATGCGTGGGTGCCCCATTCCCAGGTCCCACGCCACACCTAGACCAGCCTGGTGCCAGACTAGGGCGCGATGCCCCTCCCGGGTCTGGAGAAGCGTGCGCGGGCACGGGGGCGGAGCCAGGCCAAGGGGCGGGTCCGAGGCACACGCTCGAGGCGCGTGGCGGGGAGGGGCTGCGCGCTCCCATCTCACCACGTGTGAGCCCGCTCGGGCATTGCTGGGCGTGTGCTGCCCCTTGGGGGAGGTCACCTTCACCGCGCAGTGGGCCCGGGCGATGGGTGGGGGCGCTGAAGCGTCCCTCCACGGAATCAGGAGCTGGGAGGGGTCGGGATGGGGGTCTCTATGGTAGCATTCTGCTGGGGCATAGTGGGCAGTATCCGGATTGGAAGGTGCGTGTCTCAGGCTGTAGACCTCACCCACCCCTGGGCGGGCGGGTGCGGAGAGCCCAGCCGGAGGGTGTGGGGTTGGGGAGGGAGGACCTGCGTGCGGCTCCGCAGACGCTGGGGGCGGGGTGATTGCTCTGGGTGCCCGGGAGGGAAATTGGATCTTCGCCGGCGGGAGGGGGCGACTCTTAAAGGCACAGGGCACTCGGAAGGAGAAGGCTCCGCTCCCGACCAAATGGTTTCTCCGTTTACTTATTGGACGCTGAGATCTGGAGACCCCCGAGTTTGAATCTTAACAACGGTAGCTTGTACGGTTCATTGCTCGGTGGAGTCAGAATTTCTGTATTCATATTCCGGGTGCCTCTTTTTGCGTGTCCTTAAAATAGGAAAAAGCAGTTTCTTCCTCATATGGTTATTTTACAGATTAAATGGGATAATGGATGTAGACACATCCCTGACATCTAGTAAATGCACAACAAATATTAGTTATCAGAGACTCAGGGCACCACCAACCTAGAAACACCAACATAATAAGAAAAAAAGGCATCAAAGTAGTGATCCTGGGAAAAATAAAAGCTTTAAAAATTTTTTCTAACACTTTTACACTTTTCCTACTTAATATTTGTCTTATTTTAAATTACATAGGATGGGCACTGCCGTCTTTTCCGTGCTTAGGGCCTCTCAAAGGTCTTACTGTGGCCCTGTAGCTGCTGCCATTACTATATTAGAGTTTGAAGTACTGGCCTCCTGGATATTCCTCAAACACAGAAGGCTTGGAACCACCTCAGGGCCTTTGTACATGCTGTCTCCTCAGCCTGGTAAACTCTTCACCCCCATCCCCACATGGCTGGTCCATCTCATTCTAGCCTCAGTTAACATGGACTCTCCAGAGACGCCTGCCCTGACCACTCTCTGCTGCCGCCCACCCACATTCCCCTGCATCTCAGGTACACAGAATTGTTGGTCTGTGACATTGTTATCATTGTCCATGATTGGTTCAGTTCATGTTTGTATATATTTATTTATATATAATATAGTAAAAACCAGTGAAATCAGGGCTTCCCTGGTGGCACAGTGGTTGAGAGTCTGCCTGCCGATGCAGGGGACACGGGTTCGTGCCCCGGTCCGGGAAGATCCCACATGCCGCGGGAGCGGCTGGGCCCGTGAGCCATGGCCACTGAACCTGTGCGTCCGGAGCCTGTGCTCCGCAACGGGAGAGGCCGCAACAGTGAGAGGCCCGCATACTGCAAAAAGAAAAACAAAAAAACGAAAACAAACCAGTGAAATCAGCAACCCAACACAGGAACTGGAACATGGATAATAACCCACCTTTCCCTATGAACTTCTCCCCCATCCCATCCCCTGCTTTCCCTCACCTGATGTAATGTCTATCCTGAGTCTTCCTTTACACTTATAAAAAGCTTAGCAGCTTTATTGAAATACCAGAGTATTCATTCATTTAAAGTATACAATTCAATGACATATTAAGGGAGCTGTGCAACCATCACCACAATCAATTTTAGAATATTTTCATTGGGACTTCCCTGGTGGTCCAGTAATTAATACTCTGTGGTCCCAATGCAGGAAGCCTGGGTTTGATCCTTGGTCAGGGAACTAGATCCTGCATGCAGCAAAAAAGATCCCGCAGCTAAGACCCAGTGCAGCCAAATGAATAAATAAACATTAAAAAAAAAAAAACCAACAAAATATATTCCCTTGCCTCTAGCTTTAAAAAAAGGGTATCATGCTGTATGTAATACTCTGGTATTTACTTTCTCACTGAATATTATAGTGGCAAGATTCATCGAAATTGCACCCGTGTGGGGTTCATTCATTTTCCACTGCAGGAATGTACCACAATTTTTCTATCTAGTGTCCTGTCCCTGGACATTTGTATCATCGCCAGGTTTTTGCTCTTATGAGCAGTGTTCCTGTTAACAATCCTAAATGTGTTCCTGGTGCTCAAGGGCAAGAAGGTCTCCCAGGTATTTTAGGGGAAGTGTGGTAGCTGCATCTGAGGATATGTGAGTGCTAACTTTTATAAGGTGATTCGAAACTTCCAAGTTGTACCAATTTACTTTTCCACAAGCAACATAGAAGAGATCCTCTTCGTCTATATCCTGTCCAAAGTTTGGTATTGTTAGATATCTTAATTTTTGCTTGCATTCTTCTAACTCATCACCCTTTCTATTTGTTTCATAGCACTCATCACATTCCGGAATTATTTTATTTGTTCACTTGTTTTTTGCCCACCTCCCCTCCACTGGAATGCCAGCTCAAAGAGGGCAGAGATTTTTGTCTGGTTTTTTTCCTGCTCTGTCCCTAGGAGAGTGCCTGGCACACAGTGGGTGCTCAATAATTATTTATTAAATTAAAGTCAGTGCTCTATCATAAGTGTGCTCAAATTCCTCCGGGAGCCCAGAGAAGGAAGTGAAATTTTGGAGCCCAAAACCCAAAACTCCAGTCTGCCACTGGGATGTGATATTTATCAGTGCACGCAGGCTATCCTGAGTCCTTTCAGATGGGTGCCCCAGAGTCTAAACCTTGCAGGCCACAGGAGTTCAAGGCTGGGCTGACCACTGAGCTGTTCAATCCAGACTGTGGTAGATAGATGGTAAGGTTCTTGGAGAGATGCTGACCACTGCTGCCCCACTGGTCCAGGCCACCATCATCTCTTATCTGGGTACCTGCCCAGCCTCCTTTCTGGTCCCTGTACCCACCATATCTCCTTCCATTCCATTCTCCTCCCTGAAGCCAGAGTGATGGTGTCTTTCAGTCAAAAATCTGATCGTGCGTCTTCCCTTGTTAAAACCCACCAGTGGTTTCTCCATTACTCTCAAGATAAACACCAGACTTTCACCTGACCCACTAGGCCAAGCTTGGTCTGACCCCTGCTCACCTATCTGACCTCCTCTCCCAATTTCTCGGTCTTGATCCACTCTCTAGTCACAAAAGTCTCATTTCAGTTTGTGGAACAAGCCAAGCCTCCCCACACAGGGTGTTGTGAAGTCCATTCCCTCACCCTTTCCAGCACTCCTGCCTCTGTCTGCCTCCTTAGAGCTCTCCTAACCCCATGTTCCTTTTCTTCAGTGCACAGTGACCTGCCTAGCTCATTTGACACTCAGAACAGATGGCTCCCTTAAATGACATTATTTTCAGCAGCAGTCATGAAATACAATGAATAATACTAATGATAATGGCCAGAAAAGAAATGCAGATGGTGACAATACTCTTTTATTGAACTTTGTATACATAATCATGTCGGTAAAAATAAATATTACAGTACAAAAAAGGAAAAGAGCATTTGATCCATACTCTTCAATTATATTACTATATTTCTTTGAAAAATAAAAGAAAAAAACACACCAACACAGTGGTCTGTTGCAATAATAATTCCATTCCATTCCATTAATTACATTACAGTTTAAAAACAAATAAGAAATCACTTTAAATATAAGAATCAATTTTAATATTAAATATATGATTCAGGGGCTTCCCTGGTGGCGCAGTGGTTAAGAATCCGCCTGCCAGTGCAGGGAACATGGGTTCGAGCCCTGGTCCAGGAAGATTCCATATGCCGCGGAGCAACTAAGCCCATGCGCCACAACTACTGAGCCTGCGCTCTAGAACCCGCGAGCCACAACTACTGAAGCCGGTGTGCCACAACTACTGAAGCCTGCGCGCCTAGAGCCCGTGCTCCACAACAAGAGAAGCCACCGCAATGAGAAGCCCGCTCACCGCAACGAATAGTAGCCCCCGCCACCCCCAGCTCGTGGCAACTAGAGAAAGACGGGGCACAGCAACAGAAGACCCAACGCAGCCACTAAATAAATAAATTAATTAAATTAAATTAATCTATAAAAAATATATATATATTTCAAATTCGGTAAAACACAATTTTACTAAATAATAATAATATTATATATAATACTATTTTACTAAATAATAAAATTTGCAGTTACCACGCTTGGCCGTTCACTCTTTGTTTCACTGTGCTAAATTTTAAATACAACAGCTTCAAGTGGTCACATAGAATGACAGAATTGAAACAACTCAAGTTCTGGTTCTTCAGCTTCCTAATCACTGTGCTATCATTGTTTATTTTGAATCTATTGTTTAAACACAGCCATATGTTGTACCAAAGGGGCTGGAGACACAAGTACTCAGGAAGCGAGCTTGAACAATTCTGGACTGTTACGAACTTATTCTCAAAACTAACGCGTGTAGCTGTGTCTGGCTTGGTGTGTGTTAGGGGCTGAATGTATAGCTGGGAGTGCTCTGAATTATCTTCCTTGTAGGCGATTATGTTTATTAGTGTACAAGTGATTAAAATATGCTGATTCGAAGCTTACAAATATATCATTAGGACTCAAGGTAGACCAACAACTTGATTTTCAGAGAGGAGTGTCTTACACTGACATGGTTTAGAAT
Organism: Tursiops truncatus; assembly: GCF_011762595.2. Taxonomy (NCBI): domain Eukaryota; kingdom Metazoa; phylum Chordata; class Mammalia; order Artiodactyla; family Delphinidae; genus Tursiops; species Tursiops truncatus. Next base: position 59,331,922 of record NC_047048.1, read on the forward strand.
GGCGGGCACATGGTAATAATAAAATGCAGAGAGATGTTCAATCAGTTTTATTGTTCTCAAATTCTCCGCAGACAATACACCCTTTCATTGCCTGCAGAGCCCCACTTGGTACACCACAGCAGAGCTGAAGCTCCATGGGATCAAAGGACCCACCTAATTTCCACTCTCCCCAGCACTTAGCAGATCTTGGCACAACACAGACTCTCAATACCTGTTCAGTGAAGGGAGGAAGGAGCCAAATCGGGTGTGGGCGTGGCTGTCACAGACACCATCATGCAACTCCACCCACCCCAACTGTGTCTAGCTCTAAAACATCAGTCTTTGAACCAGCACGGTCCTCAAAGACATTCATAATAAAGAGGGAGAGCAATAAGAACAAGGTAATTCATTTCTTGATTCATCTAAATGTCTTCTTTGAAAAATTCAAAGATTATGATTGTGTGTGTGTGTGTGTGTGTGTGTGTGTGTGTGTGTGTGTGTGTGTACATTACAGGGCTCTTTTACTGAATAATGGTATAGAACTGCACATGGAGCTCGTGAGCACTTAAGTATGGCTACTGCAAATTGAAATGTGCTACAGTGCAAAATTCTCACTGGTTTTCAAATACTTAGCAAAAAAAAATTAAAATATCGCATTAATAGTTTTGAGATTGTAACGTTTTGGATATATTGGGTTAAATAAAATATGTTAAAATTAGTTTCACCTGTTTCTCTTATTTAATTTTTTTTTTTTTTTTTTTTTTACTTTGCTTGCATTATATTTCTAAGAGGCATACTAATAGAGGAGATGGAGGTTTTCCTCATCCTTACTTGGCAAAATAAAAAGTTGGCAATTTTTGTCCATCTCCAAATTTTCAAATGAATAGTTTTTTTCAGGAGTGAGAGGAGTTTTTTAAACTTCTCTGTGAAATCCCAAAGTCTTAAAGATCCTGACGGAATTCTGGGTTGCCAGTCCATAAGATGTAGCTTGAGACTCAGAGAAGCACAGGGCAGCAAGGAGAGGCCAGAACTGGAGGCATGTTCATGGGGAGAAGAGGACAGCATCAGGGGCATTTTAGCAGCACCAGCAGGGCTGATGGAATTGGGGAATAATCAGATTGGGGGAAGGAAGGGGACGGTGACTAGATGGAGGAACTGATTTTACCTGGACAGTGGGTTCCATCTGGTGTCTCACATCACACCCCATCGGTACATCTCCACATTTCCTAGAGTACAATTCCCACAACCTGACTCTGAAATTCATTAGACTTTTCCTTTGGAAGTGACCATATTCTTTATCATGAAAGGGGACACTATTAATAATTATGCTGGAACAACAGTAATAAACTGGGACTGCCTGGGGAAACTGGGAAATAAGTCATTCCCACCTTATTGGCTAAATATAGAGGACTCCCATAGGTGACTCAGAAGTCAAGCATGGAAATACTGGGGCTTTAAACAATCAAAGCACCCAGGATTTGAAGTCAAACTTTGTTCAATGTCATGAGTTTTTAGGGAGTTACTTCAACTGATTTGCCTCGGTTTTCTCATCTGCAAATTGGGAGAGCATATTTCAGGACATGGAGCATGGTAAAGAGTCAATGAGTTGTGGGACTTCCCTGGCAGTCCGCTGGCTAAGACTCCGCGCTTGCACTGCAGGGAGTGCTGGTTCGATCCCTGGTGGGGGAAGAGAGATCCCACATGCTGCGTGGCACCGCCCAAAAAAATAAATTAAAAAAAAAAAAGTCAATGACTTGTAACAAGAGCAACAACAAAAGTACTCTATTGTGTGTATTCTCTTTAAAAGAAAATGTACAAAAAGGCAAAACTATAGAGACAACAAAAAGATCTAATGGTTGTCAGGGTTTGGGGTGAGGAGAGGGTTGAATAGGTGAAGCACAGGGGACTTTTCAGGACAGTGAAACTCTTCTGTATATTATAATGGTGGAAACAAGACCTTATGCATTTGTCAAAACCCATAGAACTATACATTAGAAAGAGCAAATCTTAATGCATGAAAAATTAAAAAATCATTTATGACTGGGGAGGATCCCAAAATGGAATGCAGAATGTGACAAAACAAACTGTATTACAAATGTATGAAACAGTCTCATTAAAGGGGGTGGGGGAAAGGAGCTTGACTTAAGCAACTTTAGAAACGAGCGGGGTCTGTAAAACTAAAAGCAAAAGAAAGTGTACATAAAGTTGATAACGTTTCCCACAGGGGTATGGGTTAACAATGCTGATGCTGCTATACATTTTTACTGGTGAATGGTGGGAGCCAGGTTTCTCGTTGGAGTGGGAATTTACTGATGAGCAAGGGGAGGAGGCTAGAGTGATTCATGTGGTAATGGATTAGAGCTGGAAATATAAATAGGACCTTACCTTTAGCGTAATATAGATGCACATGGTTACATACAGAAATATTCTTAGATATGTTTATGTACACAGGTTAGCATATGCACATATATTTCTTTGTTCTGTTAGTTGAAATAGGAGGAATCCGGACTTGAGAAACAGCTAATTCTAGGACTGGGGCAGGGGATATACAAGATGAGTCTGGGGCAACATATAGTGCCAGAAGGTAAGGAAGTGCTCAAGAACAACAAAAGGCACACAAAGATGGGAATATGTCAAAGGGACACAGGAGCCGACTAAAAGAGCTGCCTGCCAAAGGCCAAATCTGGACCAATTTGAGCAACAAAATTAAGCAGTACTGGATTATAACTGAAAGTATGAAATAAGTATCTATGAGTCCATTGATGTAAATAAATGACTAAATAAATAGAGGAAAAGAAACACATCTTCAGTGCAGAAAAACTCCAAATAACTTACACAGATACTCCACCCTCAAGGGGGTAGAACAGTACTCCCCACTCCTTAAGTGTGGGCTAAGCATAGTTACTTCCTTCCAAAGAGGAGAACACGAAAAGGGGTAAAAGAAGAGCAACTTTACAGAGGAGAAACCTGACAGGTACTACCTCAGCCAGGTGATCAAGGTCAACACCAACAGTGATCAGTCCTGTTGATGTCTGAGAAACTGCCACAGCCAAGAAGAATCTAGGAGACACGAGATAAATGCGATGTGGCATCCCGGATGGAATCCCGGGATAGAAAAAGGACATTAAGTAAACACTAAGGAAATCAGAATAAACTATTAATGGTAACGAATGCACCATATTAATGTAAGATGTTGATAATAGAGGAAACAGGATGGGTGGGGGATATAGGAACTCTGTATTATCTTTGCAATTTTTCTGTAAATCTAAAACTGTTCTAAAAAATAAAGTTCATTTTTAAAAAGATGGCAGGGTTTTAAAAACACACTTAGTTTATTTAGACTTTAGAGTGTTAAAGCAATTACATAGTCTGCCTTAAAAATGGAACTTCTTCAATGGATTAAGAAAAATATTCATTTATCCTACAGTTTTAATATGTTTTGTCCAATAAAAGTCAGCTACCAATTGCTTAGGTCAATGACTCAGCGTCTTTCATTTGTATGCATTTGAAATACAAACAAGGAAAGATGACTAGCTTCTTGATCATTTAAAATTAAATGAAAATACCTATATTGAAAGAAATCCACGTAGAGCAGATATCAACCCCATTGCCTAAATTTTCATTGCCTAAAATTTTTTTAGTAGAGAACGACATATATTGTTGTCTAATTGGAACAGTTTTGCTCTCTTAAATAAAATACCAGCCAAAGATTATTCAGGCTTCAACTGACAGAGGCTTTACTGCTAGTTCCTTCTAATTTGGAGAATTCCTTTTTTTGAAAAATCGAGTCTTGTTGCTTCATTGAAGCTGGAGGGAGAGCAGGACCGAAGCTCACTGGCGGTGTCACTGAGCGGAAGGCAGGACTCTAAGCTTAGGGACCTGCCCATTGGTGGGCTGCCGGGCAGCTGTGGGGCGGGGACGCCTGGGATGGAGCTCATAGCCCATTGGCTGCGTCGCTGGAGGATGGTGTAAAGGACCGCCAAGGCCTGTGCTGCCGGTTTCCACGGCAACGGAGGCTTGAAAGAGCCACTCAGATTTCGGCGTTCGTTCCCAACTCCCCCCTTCCGGAGGGGGGATGGGCGGCCTGGATTTGAGGGCTGGTGGAGGAGGCGTGGGGGCTGGGAGTTAAGGGGACAGGGCTTTCCTCCGACCAAACCAACCTAGCAAAGCAGTATCTGAACTGGGTTCGAGAAACCTGGCCTGCGTGCTCACTGGAAAAAAATCAGACAAACAGAAAGGCGTTAAAGACGAAAGAGAAAAATGACATATAATTCCATCCTCCCTTGACCTCTCCATTGGTAACATTTTGCATGTGGACTAACACAAAGCCTAGCACAGAGTAGGAACGAGATACTTAGTGGGAGGGAGGAAGGGAGGAAGAAAGAGGAGAGAAGGAGGGAGGATCCCTGATGTGGGCAACGTGGCGTGAGACAAGTGCCCGCCCTTTGAGGCCGAAAGTCCGCAGACAGACCTGACGGGGTATGACAGCCTTCAGTATGGGGGCTTGAAGGAGAGAGGTCTCGCCGGCGCACTGGAAGGACGGAGGAGGCGGCAAACAGGATCGGGACTAGGCATTTGGGAGACCTATCTCTGTAGTAAGACCGGGTTCACATTCCCAATGGCCCCAGATGACAGTGCTTCAACTCTCCAGATACCAGTGTCCTTGTATTTGGGGAATGATAAACAGTACCCACCTCGTTGTGTTGGTGTCAGAACTGAGTTGAGATAATGCATGTCAACCTCTTAATACGATGCCTGAAACATAGTAAACTGCAGTCACCAGCAGCTATTACCTTAATTGTTAAGACAGAGTAGGATTTGACTAGGTGGAGAGAATAGGGGGTTATCCTTATGTGGGTGAGAAGGGAGGAGCAGTGTGGAAATCTTACAAAAGAGACCAGTTCGGATGTCATATAGAAAATCATGGGAGATGATAGCCAGAGGACAAAAAGGAAAAACTAACGATGAGAGCTACTGTTTACTGAGGGTCTGGCACTCTGCCAAGCCCTTTACATGAATTTTTATTTCATTTTCTCATCAGCCCTGATAAGGCAGTTACCATTAAACACATTTTTCTGGTAAGGAAACAGTCCCAGAGAGCTTACATTTCTTGTCTGAGCTAAGAAATGGTACAACCAAACAGGGGCATTTGCAGTGCCCAGGACAAGAGTTCAGCTGGAGGCCCATACACCACACGTCTCTGTAGTTAGAAGTGATACATCCATCATCAGTCTAAGGTGTTAAATGAAATATGTTATCTTCTCCTCCTTGACGGATCTACTTTCACAACAACCTGGAAAAGCCAGGTTCGAATTAGAATTCCAGGACCCTTGGAGGTCTGTGCCAGGGTGTGTTGGCCCAGCGAGGGCTGCCCCCTGGATCCTGCATCCAACCCCAGTCCAGCTACCTCCTATCCCATCAGTGAGGGACCCAGCACGTATGAGTGGACACCCCAACCGCCACATCCAGCTGTCTCTTGCAATACAGACCTAAGCCTCAGGTCTGTAAGGGGTGCATCAGGCAGTGCAACCTGCCCTCAGCTGAGATGAACCCAGGGTTGAGGCCACGAAGGTTCTAATTGAGCTTAGAGGTATTTTGGAAGGGAATTCTGGGGTTTCAGAGAATGGTCTGGAAAGGGAGGGCACAGACTCTGGGTGGGCAGTTCCTCTTGTGCCTACAGATTCCCACCCCACCCCCTGAGGAGGGGCAGGGCTCAGGGCCAGAGCTACTCTTGCCAGGGATAAGGGAGTGTTTTGTTGAAGCTAGGCATTCACAATCCACTGTGCCTCACAGTGTGGGGGACATGCAGGCTAAGTCTCAGTGATATGCCCTCAGAGGAATAGGGGAGGATGGGCCTGACCTCCAGGCTGAAGGAAACCCTTAACAAAAGTGAGAAGACTGAAGGAGTGAATTCGATTTTTTTAAAAAAAAATTATTATTATTTTTTAATTGAAGTATTGTTGATTTACCGTGATTCAGGTGTATAGCAAGGTGATTCAGTTATGTATATAACTTTTTCAGATTCTTTTCCATTGTAGGTTATTACAAGTTATTGAATATAGTTCCCAGTACTATACGGTAGGTCCTTGTTGTCTATCTATTTTATATATAGTAGTGTGTATCTGTTAATCCCAAAATTTGAATTTGCTTTTTGAAGATGAATGAATAAGCCCTTATTCAGTAGAGAGTCAGTGTGCTAAGGGATACTTTGAGTGTCATTTACAAAGGACAAGGAGGATACACACTACTGTATATAAAATAGATAAACAGGGCTTCCCTGGTGGCGCAGCGGTTGAGAGTCCGCCTGCCGATGCAGGGGACACGCGTTCGTGCCCCGGTCCGGGAGGCTCCCACATGCCGCGGAGCAGCTGGGCCCGTGAGCCATGGCCGCTGAGCCTGCGCGTCCGGAGCCTGTGCTCCGCAACGGGAGAGGCCACAACAGTGAGAGGCCCGCGTGCCGCATAAAAAAAAAAAAAAAAAAAAAAGATAAACAACAAGGACCTACCATACAGGGAACTACATTCAATATCTTATAATAACCTATAATGGAAAAGAATCTGAAAATATATATATATGTAAAACTGAATCACTTTGCTGTATAACTGAAACTAACACAACATTGTAAATCAGCTATACTTCAATTTAAAAAAAGGAATAAAAAAAGGATAAGGAGGTACATATCCTGATCTGTAACCACAGCCAAGTAATTTCTAGATCATTCGTGCAATAAATATTTATTGGACTTTTACTATGTGCCAGGCACAGTGCGAAATGTTGGAACTATCACCAAGAGCTAAAAAAGTCCTGGTCTCTGCCCTCTGGGAGTTCAAAATCGAGAGACAGAGGCAGATATTAATTAAACCGTGGCATAAATAAACATATCATTGTACCTGCAGTGACCACGAAAAGGAGGGGAGTGTAAGAGGGTTTTGTCTAGAAGGTTAGGGAAGGCTGCCGTTAGGAAGTGGCATTAGAGTTGAGCGCCAGGGAACGTAAGGGTTAACCACGGGCCTGGGAGGGTGAATTCCTGGAATGAGTAGCAGAAGCCCAGCCAGGGTGAGGGGGTGAGGCCCAGAGGAGGCTGGGCGACCAGGCAGGGCCTGGTGGGACCCAGGGAGGACACAAAGTCTTTGAAGGTCTTTTAAGCTGGGGCTTAATGTGATCAAATTTTGTTTTGGGGACGATTTTCCTGGGTGGAAGGAGACCAAGCTTGGAAGCAGGGAGACCAGTGAGTTGGCTTGGCCGCTCTAGAGTTTTAAACTTTCCCAATCAAAATGTCTTATTTTTAAAGGTAGAGGAAATGGACTCCCGTTTCTACAGAGTCTACAGGAATTTCTTTGAAGTCTTGTGTTGTGTTTTGCATTTTTTTCTTTAATTTTTTTTTTTTTTTTTTTTGCCAGAGATAGTACATGAAATAGTTAGAAACAAAACCAAAGAAACCCCCCAGGGATATACCATGGAAAATACATTTTCCTTCCAGCCCCAATCCCAAATATCCAGTTCTTCTCAGAAGCAAGTTATCAATTTCACTAATATCCTTCCAGATGATTCTATACATAAACAAGCATATGTATATATTTATTCCATCATTTAAAAATGTAATATATATATCAATTGTCACATGGTGCACTTTAAATATCTTACAATTTTATTTGTCAATTACACCTCAACAAAGCTGAAAAAAGTAAAATTAAAATGTAAACAGTAGCATACCATACCTTGCTTTGTTCACTTTAAAATGTGTCTTAGATGGTTTTAAATAGCCGTTCTTTTTAACAGCTGCATAGTGTGACACCATTTGAATGTGCCATAGCCTAACTACTATTGATACATAACGGATAGACAATCAGGTTGTTTCCAGTCCTTGGTACCTTAAGTAATGCATCAGTGAACATACATAACATGTGACATATAACATCTTTGTGCACCTGTCCAAGTTTAGCTATAGATTCATTTCCTATGACTGCTGTAAAGATTATGTAAATTTAAAATTTTGATAGTGCCAAACAAACTGCTTTCCAAAGATGTTGGTCCATGTTTTATTTTAAAACTCTGCAGTTTGCATTCTCCTCCATAATATATCTGTTTATTTTCATGAAACATGTCCTCCCCCAAATATTCTTAGTCACGCTGACAAGCCAGCAAGTGGTGCTGTATGGATCCACTGGCTCTGCCCACGTCTGGTAACGCTCGCTCTCGTGGAATTCCACCTTCAACTTGGTATGATCTGACTCCTTAGCTTCCTCTTATACCATTCCACACTCCATCATACTGAACTCCTGGTTGCTCTTTGTCAGCCACACCTGAAGTTGACGTGAAGTAGGGAAATGGGCACTCTGGCTGAGAATAAAGTCCCAAAGGGACCCAGAAGCCTCTTGCAAAAGGAGTTGTATGCTAGGCTGACTCCCTAGAGCAGTAGAGAGCCCCAGAGGGAGTAAAAGGGTCAGAGTGCTACATTGGCATTTTAGGAAGATTACTTGTTCCTTAGTCCACCTCTTTCTCCCAACACTCTAAAAGGCCTTCCCCAATGACCTCCACATTATTCAATCCAATGGGCACTCTTCAATCCTGACTTATGAATCTTGACATTTCTCAAGGCCAATTTTACTTGACCTCTTGCAGCACTCAACACATTTAATCCCTGCCACTTATAACTATCCTCCCTTGGTTTATGTGTCTCTACACTCTTCTTTTCCTTCTCCCTTTCTGGCTGTCCTTTATTAATTTGTCACGATATCTTTTTCCATCAGGGAAAACTCTCACATGTCAGAGTTGCATAAGGTATGGTCCAAGTTGCTATAATCTTTCTCCCCTATGCTTTTTCTCATGACCCATTAGGAGATTATAAAATCAATTTCATGGGTCATATAAGCATTTATAAAAGAATGAAGCAATAGAATAGAAAAGATCAGAGCACACCACCCACAGAGATAATATTCTTTCTTTCTATATATAAACTTGTTTCTATAGAAACTTGTTTCTATATATAAACTTGTTTATTTATATATAAGTATACACATGTATATGTATCTGTTGGATGGCTGCAATGTAAAATGTATACCTTCTGTGGAATGTGGTTAAAGAGTTTGAAAACCATTGCTAGAGGACACCTGTGTTTATATCTCAAGCCCAGAGCTCTCCTTAGAATTTAAGACCTGTGGATCTCGAACCACCCATCCCACACCTTCTTTTAGACATCCTCTACGGGGATCTCAAACTCAACACAGCCAAAATCAAACTGAAGACCTTCGGCCCAAACTTGGATTTTCTCCTCTATTCTACACCTCAGGGCGTGGCCCCACTATCTATCCAATTGCAGAAGCTGGAAACTTGGGTGTCATCCTTGGTACTTACTTTTCCTCCAGCCTATGTCTAAGTCTTGTTAACTTAAACTCCTAAAAATCTCTTTACCCTGCCTGCTTTTCTCTATCTGCATCATCCAGGTCCAAGGTACCCTCAATCTGTCACCTTGGTAAACTGGACTTCTCTACACCTGGGTTTCTCTCTGACCCATTCTCTACAAAGTATCCTGAATGGTCTTTTAAAAATATAACCGTGATCATGTCACTTCCTTGCTCAAAAATTTTTCAATGGCGCCTCATCATTCTTAGACTCAAATTCTAAACATGGCTGACCAGACCTCCCCAAGAGATCTCCAGTCTTATTTCGTACCATCATCTCCCTCCCCCTCTCTGCATTGTAGCCACACTGGCTGTGCCAGATGTGGATGGTCGGCAGACAGCTCCCATTCCCACTGTTAGTGTGCTTTCTGTGCTACTCATGCTGGAAAGCAAAAGCATTTCCTGACTCCCTTGCAGCTAGGGCTCCAGCAATTAGGTACACTTACATGAGGTTTGGAAGGTGGTAGTAGGCAGAAGTCAAACAATATTGGCTGATTTTGCTTTTAAGTAAGGTTGTGGAGACTCTAGTGTATGATCTCTGGCTTCAAGGGCTTGACATTCCACTGTTCTAGCAGTAGCATTGGCAGTGGCATCCTGTCCTTGAGTGGCAGCTTCCACAGCGTGTTCTCAAACTCGGCCTTTCCAGTGATGGCCTCCTGGCTCCTTTCTGACTGTGAAAGAGGTAGTAGCTCCCCTGGTAGGTCAGTTCCATGGTGTTCTAGGAATCATTCCTAATATCCAGCCTAGAGCCCATCACTTTCCTCAATACCTAGAGTGGTTTGTTTCTAAACACTGGCGTTCATTTGGTTTCTAGAATCCACTGTGCCTCCTCCCACTATAGGGTTGTTATACTTGTTATCCTTACGCAAACCTAGGCTCATACCCTTACCACCACTTAACCCCCACCCCCACCTTTCAATTAACTTCTTATATAATCTTTTGATCTCAGTTCAAACATTTTGTCTGGGAAGTTATCCCTGACCCCCCCAAGAACAGATCAGTTTTCCTTATTAAACATGTCACTCTGTATGTTTCTTTCAATGCATTATTACAGATTATATATTTGTGTGACTCTAGAATTCCAGCCCCAAAGTGCTTGACTATTTTGCTGCAATTCGTTGCCTTGAAAGAGTTGGTGCTTAACATACGAATGTTAGAGTGTTAAATGAATGGAATGAAGGCGGCCAGAGTGGAGGGTGTTAGGACAAAATCAAGCCTCTTAATACACTGACAAACCCTGTCACTTCCTCTTGGCCTTTTCCCAACCACATCTTCCTGTGACTCTCCAGCCAGCCTGAACACACCCTGTGCTCTAGTCTCCAGGTCTTTGCACAGGCTGCTTCTGTTGCTTGAATATCTTCTCCTTCTTCACTTGACTCCTTCATTTTGCAGGTTTCAGTCGAGACATCATCTCTTCTAGTAGAACTGCATTTGAGACAATTCTATACTCTTTTCTAGAACATTAAAAAATACTTAATATTATTTTAAAAATTGCTTCCTTATTACTTATCTGTAGCTCCCTCTGCAAGTGCACAGTCTTATTCACGGGCGTATGCAGAGTGCCTTTTGTCGGGTCTGGCTCTTAATGGCCTTCAGTATTGTTGTAAGCTGAACGAATGAATGTCAGCTAGTCAGCCAGCCTCAGGCTGGGGATCTCCACACACTTCCCAGGAGCCCATGAACAGTGAGGGATTGTAATTTGGGGGCTGCTAGATCAGGAGAGGAAGCTGGGGGAGGTTTGTTCTGCTCCAGCCCGTGGCTCAGTCCCCAGACTGCCAGGCTGGAGGCCCTGAAGCGGATAGGGGGGCGGGGAGGGGAAGGGCAGGGAAACAGTTTCTTCCTCTGCTCTCTCCAGTAGAGTTGGGGGGGAGGGGCAGAGAGAGGGAAGATTCCTTCCAAGGAGGCTCCTTGGCACAGTGCCTGCTAGGAGGAAGGGGGAGGGGACTATGATGAATACAGGCTTTTTCCCCCCACGTCAGGCCTCCAGCACAGTGCGGGAGGGAAACCCGTGGCAGAGGAGGGGGAGAGAGAGGACAGAGGGAGGGAGGGAAGGAAGGAGGAGGGAAGACTGTGTTTGCCTTGGGAGACAGGAAGGAGAAAGGCTGAGCTGGCTCTGAAAGGCAGGATTCTGAAGAGCCAACCAGGCCTCAACTGTACCAGATCAGCTCTGGAAATACCCTCAAATCACTGAGTCAGAGAATCAATATACTGGGAACATTAATTCTTAGGATCAGATCATCTTATCATCTCAGGGCTAGAAAATCCCTCAGAGGGTTGTGTCTGGAGTCTCCAGGGCTAGCTTGGAGGAGTGAGTCAGCTCTATGGGAAATTTCCTGGACCCTTTCTCTCTTCCTCCCTTATAGTTGGAAGAGATGGCATTTTTTCTAAAGCCCATGAACACTTTGTATCCAATTCAGTGCACTTCCAATAACTGTTAAGATGATGAAACTGACATCCTACCTCAGTTTTTCCCACTGGTTTGTAATCTCCTGAGGGCAGTCCCTCTCAGTCATGTTAGTACCATTCAGAACTGTGGTCTCAAACCTGGCTGCCCATCAGAGTTGCTTGGGGTGCTTACTAAAAATAGTTCACTCACTCCAGTGATTCCTATTGCTGGGAACTGAGTTAGGACTTAACACTTTAGTTTTAACAGTATGCTAAGTGATTTTGATGCAAAGGTTTAGGTAACAATTCCCAAGGGCCTGGGAAAACATAGTAGGTGTTAAGTGTTGCCTGCGGGCTGGAAATGTATATGCAGAGTAAACAAATGGTGTGTGGGAAGCCTCGGTTGAACTAGGGTCTGTGAACCTATGCATCTAACATTTTGAAAGGAAATAGTGCAGCAGTGTTAGCAATACAAAAGATAAATATTTATTCAGAACAAAACTTTAAACAATCGATTTTACATTCTAAGCCACAAGAAAATAGCAAAACATAAAGGAAAGACAAAAACTAAAAGAAAAGCAGTGAACTGTCTTTTCTACTTTAAATTGATAACACTTAGTAGACCCAATGCCCTCCAGCTTGGCCTATTTCCCAAGTACATTTTAGAGTTAACAGCTCATTGGAATTCTGTTTTTCTCCTGAGAGTCCGGAGGGTGCAGATGAGCTCTAGTCGGCTGCTTCTCTGGAGACGCTAGCTATTGAGGCTAAGATGCAAATGTAAACCTTTCTTTACTCAGGAGCACCTCTATTTCTCACTGATCGCAATGAACGGGGAAGGGGAAGGCCACAAAGGAGCAGGGCCACTTTAATCCAGATATGGTACCCCAGGGGGCAATGAGTACACCCTGGATTATGTTCCTTTGTCCCTTCCGTATCTCCCAAGTATTCTGAAGCTCCTGCCAAATCTTCTGCTTCCTTCCCCAGATGATTTCTTAGCATTCCCCTGGGCTCATTATTCTGGAAAGAGCAGACTTTCTGGGCCCTCAAGTGTTGAGGAAAATGTTGTGAGGTGTGAGAGGTAGTGGAATGAGCACCGGGCTTGGGGTCAGGGAACTCTACTCTAGGCTAGCTCTGGCACCAGACAGCTATGTGACTTTGATCCAGTCATTTAACCTCTCTGGTCTTGTTTCATCTGTTGGAAAACCAGTGGATTGGTCTAGACCAATTTTTAGGTCTTTTCCAGCAGGAAAATTCTAGATTCCATGATTCTGTGAAGAATGGTTTCTGAGCCACTGAAAGCGCTGTCACAAAGTCCATGCATTTTAATGCCATAAGAGAGGCCCTTGGCCACCATTCAGAGCCTATTGACTCAGGTTACATACACTTCTAACAACACTGGTTTCACAAATTCTCAGACCACATAGATTAGAAGCAGCAAATTAAAAGGGGACGGGATGAGCTGCGAAAGATAGACACCCTGACAGAAGCCAGGGTCAACAATGTTCTCAATTCAACAAACATTGATGGAGTGCCGACCATGTGCTGGGCCCCTACCTAGCACTGGGGCACAAAGATGAGCAAGGCAGCCGAAGAATGAAAATCCGGGGAGAAGACAAGGGGTGGGGAGTAAAAAGTACCAGAAAAAAAATCTCCAAATACAAAAATGAAAATAAATTTTAAACAAGGGAGGGGAGACATATCTGCACACTACAGTTCTCGGTCGGTAGTCGTTACTGATGACAGAGTCACCAAATTCAGGAAAGGCTGAAATGGAGTAAACTCAGTTTAGGAAGGCAAAGTGAGATGTCTCTTGTAGTTTTAAGAAGATCTCCTTCAAAAACGATAAAAAATGGTTTAAAAAAAAGTTTTGGCACTTAAGAGGGGTAAGCTGGCTCTGTGTTCACCCTGGCAGGCAGGCGGGTGTTCAGTGCCCGGCCACGCCGGTTAGTTGAGCTGCCACAGAATTGTGAACCGCTTTGGGACACTGGGCAAAGGCGTGTCCTCGTTTGCCACAGAGGTTACACACGATGCCCTTCCGGCAGTAAGGGCTCAGGTGCCCCTCCTCCCCGCACCTGAAGCACCTGTCCTGTGTGCAGCTGCCACTCATGTGGGTCCGGGAACCACATTTAAAGCACGTCTTGGGCTGCCCCTTGTACCAGCTGTAGCCCCTCTCGGCCCCCAGGAAGAAGGCCCCCGGCAGGTGCCTGACCCCGCCCTCCCCCTGGCGCAGCTCGATCTCGCACTTGTACTCCCCGGTCCAGATCCCAAACCTGTCGGTCACTTTCACCGGCACGGCCAACACATCGCAGTGGCGCTTAAGCCAGGTCACGATGTCCTCCACGTCCACCGTCTCGTTCCGGAAGAGGATGAAGAGCGTCTTCAAGCTGGACTTGCTCCGCCCCAGCACCACAAAGTTCTCCCAGCAGTCCTCCTGCTCGCGCTTCTCCTCGTAGACGCGTAAGAATAGGGCCAGCTTCTCCGCCGAGCGGAAGCTCACGTCGAACTCCCGGCTGCCAGGGATCTGAATGACCGCGTAGATGTCGCTCGGGTCCATGCCGATGGAGCGCAGGATGAGCGCGCCCACCACGAAGTCCCGGGTTGGGCAGGCGCCCTCGTCTCCCTGGAAACAGATGCGCACGAGGAAGCGGCCCTTGCCCGGGCCCGCCGCGGGGCCAGCCGGCGTCGCCTGCTCGTCCTGTGGGGGCCGCTCGGCCGCGTCTTCGGCCGCGTCGGGCTTGGCCGGGGCCGCCATGGCCGCCACTTCGGCCTTCTTCCTCCTGCCCGCCTCGGCTGCGCCCTTCTTCTTGCGGGCGTCCGTCGCCTCGCCGGCCGGGTCTCTCCGGCGGCCCTTCGGGTCCCCGCGGCCGGCCGGGGGAAAGTCACCGAGGCCTGGCGCCGCCAGGCCCGCGGGGACGCTGAGCCCGCCGCGCGCGCCGTTACCGCCCTCCTCCTCCCGCCGCGGAGGCCGCGACTCGCGGAACTCGCCCTTCTTCTCGGCCAGGTTCTTCACCACCTGGGCCCAGCCCATCTTCTCGCGGCCGCCCTCGGCCTCCTCGGCCCGGGCCGCCGGGCGCGCAAGAGACAGGAGCTGCGTCCGCCCCCGCTTCCTCTCCTCCTCCGCGCCGCCGCCGGTGGCCATTTTACCTCCTTCCCAGCATCCTCCACTCACTCCCGCAGCCAAAGGGCGCCCATGGCGCGCGCCCGCCCGCCCGGGGCTGTGGGGGTTGGGCTTTTTTTTTTTTTTTTTTTTTTTGAAATTCGACGCTTCTCTCCCCCGCCCAGCTAAGGTATTTACTTGCGGCGCTCGGCGGTCAGCGGCCGCGGGCCGGGAACCCCCTGGTAACGGCCAGGCCGCGTTTCCGTTAGTGCTCGCTCCAACCCTACCTCCTCGGCACCGAAGTGGGATGCGGAGCTTGGATCGCGTCCCTGTCCCTCGCGAGGTTTTGGCAGCCTTGGGCCTCGCTCTCGAGGATTTGGTATTTCGCAAGCGGTCCTCGATGATTTCATTCAAGCAGTTTTACTAACGGCCCACAGCCCGAAGGCGGGAGAGAGTTGAGGAAGATTTCGCCCATTTTGTTTTCATTTTTGTACCTTTTCTATTAAAAAAACAAAGACAAAACTTAGCCCTTCCTCCTCCCAGAGCAGATCACAATGCATTATTTTTCCAACGTTGGATTATGGACATTTTCAAACATACAAAAAGTGGAAAGAATTTTGCAGTGAACATTTTAACTATTTCATCTTTCATTAAAATTTTACTATACCTTATCACACTACGCCTGTATCCATCACTCCTTATTTTTTGATACATTTCCAAGTAAGTCATACTGAATTATTTTTTAAGAAGACCTCCATCATATTCATGATGACAATTATATTGAGCGCTTAAGTGTTCGATAGTGTTCTAAGCACACTGCAAGCTTTATCACATGGAATCTTCCAAAACAATGTTGTAATTATACCCATTTTACAGGAGGCAGGGGCTTGGAGATGGGAGTTAAATCACTTGGCCAAGTGGCAGAGTTAACAGGCAGCCTCCACGCATAGGTGGCTTATACTTCTACTTCTTTGCTCTGACATTTTGGATAAAGGACTCTTTGGATCAGACTCTCCAAGAAACGCCTTCACACAGATTCCCTAACTAAAGTTAGCACTGGACGCAATCCTTATTCCTACCTCATCTGTCTCAACTGGTGCTTCAGAAGCATTGATAAAATTTGGGTAGTTGAGGGGGTGGGGTTAATACCACCTTTTGTCATCTTGTTTTCTTTACCATAGCTGCTTGTGTTTCAGGGTGCTCCAGTGATCTTTCTGGGTTTAGTGAAAGAAAAGGATTGTGGACTCAGGGAGACCCTAGTTTGAATCTGACTGCTTCAAATCTCAGCTTTGTCACGTGGGGCCAATGACCTCAGTTTTCACAGCTCAATTTGCTCATCCATAACAAAGGGATATTAATATCTGTAAGGAACGGCACCAAAGACGGAGGAGAGCTTAAACAAGCTTTATTTGGGTACGCTCCCGGACGAGGTTCACTGGTCCGAGAGAAAGGGGGCCAGAGAAGTCGCGCCCGGGCGAGGGTTTGGGCAGAATTTATAGGGGAAGAAGGGAAAGGGGGTGTGGTGAATCCGTGAGGGCGCAGAGTAGTCCTTATTTGGTGGTCTCTTCGGGTATCGTGGCAATATCTGGTGCCGGTCGCATCAGTCTTGGGACCGTTAGTCCCGCCCCTCAAAAGGCGGGAAGGCTGGGCCGGGTGGAAAATCACCAGGTCAGTTCCTGGGACTGGGTGGGTGGGAGCTCTGGGCTGATGCAACCTGTGAGTCTGATTGCGTTCCCCTGCCTCGGGCCAGTTGGCCTTACATCCCGACATCTTTGGTGTAATGGGGTGGCGTTCTGATCTCTGGCTACTTCCTGCTGAATGGGGGCGTCAAAAGGGGAGTTGGGCGACCAGAGGTCCGAGGCTTAAGGGAGACCAGTGGGGGGTTCTGTAGGAAGCAAGGTGTAAGGGCCGAGGAGCATTTGGTTTGTGGCCACCCGAGAAACTTCCTCCATGTGCCTGCGAAGGAACCTAAGAAAACTGGGAGCAAGCATGAACAAGATACAGATGAGAATTAAGGGGCCTAAGATTGGTGTTAGCCAGGTATAGAGGGTGGATCGCCACCAATCGGGAATTGGGGAGGTGGACTGTTGGGTGTTTGCGTTGGAGTTCTTCTCTTAAGCGATGGAGGGCGTTTACGTTGTCTTCGATGAGTCCTGTTTCATTGATGTAATAGCAGCATTTCTCCTGTAGGAAGAGGCAGGTACCTCTTTTGTCGGCCGTCAGGAGATCCAGGGCTCGTCGATTCTGGAGAGCGACTCGGACTATGGAGGTGATTTGGCGCTGGAGAGAGGAGATGGAGGCGGCGGAGGCTTCAATGGCTAGCTGGAGTTTATATTCTAAGTCGCGGGATGTCGAAACACTATGTGTCAGAGCTCCCCGCAGCCCCCCCCACCCCAGGCCTGCAGTGACCAGGGAGGAGGCGAGAGAGATGCCTGCGACCAGAGGAAGAAAGATAGCTCTTTTCCGTCGGGTAAAGGGCGGCGTGATTAGCGAGGAAAATTCGACTTGGCTATACAGTGTGAGTTGTGGGATGAGAGTAACGGGGATACATGAGAAGGGGGAAGAAGAATTGACCTTTTTTGTGAGGGAACCATTGCACCACAAAAACATGCCTGGTGGTGCTTCAATTGATGTGTTTACCGTGAGGGATGAACTGCAAAGAAGCCCAGTATCAGCTAGATTTGGGCGGCTGCCGTAACAGATGGTGAGATTTTTTTGAATCAAGGAATATGGGGACTTTTAACGGGGAAAAAGGTGGGTTTTGGGAGGTGTAGGAAGTAGAATTGAAGGGCTGGTCGAGTGGGACAGCAGCCAAGTGTGGCCGGCCAAGCGAGGCACATAGAAAGCAATCGGAGATGTTACCTATTCCTGTGTGGTTGAGTATCTGTACTGCTTGATGGATGAGGGTCAACCAAGAAAAAGGATCCTCTTTGTGTTCGGGGTGGGGTAGTTGATGTCTTAGGGCTTGTTCTGTTTCCTGGATGGCAGTGGCTTGTTTGCTCAACTGTTGGATAACTTTGGGAATCAAGCTAATGTAGGAGCGAAAAATCTTAAAAGACCCTACAGGATAAGTATCAGTTGCCCATCGGTAAATTTTTCCTTGTACCCCTTGTCCCTACCTTGTATCCCAGGGATCCTTGATGTTAAGGGATAGGCTACCCCTGCCATCGTTGGTACTAGGTAAGATTGTCAGAGTAAGTCTGTAATGCCTAATTTTGCCACGTGGATGTTACATGAGCGGTAGGGGCACCCCCCGTATGTGTCTGTCCACCAGTGACAGCAGTCTTTAGTTTGGTTGTAGGTGAAAGAGACAACGGGAGATTCCTGGCCTAGCCAATTACCTTGCCAAATTAAATGTGGGAAGGAAAAGTTAACGGTCACCATGGCCTGGCATCCGCCTGGTTGGCAGTCTCCTGTCCCCAGGACCTGGGCATGGGCTCGACCGTCAGCTTGCCATGTCCCGTGGATGTAGAAGCGCCATAGGGACGTCTGATGAGTCCTGGGTGGCAGGAGAAGTAGCAGGAGGAGAGGCAGGGCGGTGGATAAGCCGTAACCTTGTGGGACCCAGCGGTTGGGTTGACTAGTTTTCTGAGATTGGGGCCACTTTAAGACGGGAGACATGGTACCAGGAGGAGTGTCCTAGAACTATGGCCGCCGTGAGGGTGGTGAGGACCACTGTATGAGGGCCTGTCCGCCGTGGCTTAAGGGATTGGGAGTGTAAGTCCTTGAGGAGGACACTATCTCCAGGTTGTAGAGGGAGAGAGGAAGTTTCAGAGACAGCCACTGTCGGTAGATGACGGTCAGCATATTCGCGGAGAAGACGGCGAAGCAGGGAGAGGCAGGGAAGGTAGGAGGCTAGGGGTGGACTCTGGGTTGGTAGGTCGTGAAGGAGGAAAGGGCGGCCGTAAAGTAGTTCAAATGGACTGAGGCCAGTAGGAGTCCGAGGTGAGGCTCGGATTTGGGTAAGGGCTAGAGGAAGCAGGTCGGGCCATGAGACATGGACCTCAAGGGACAGTTTGGTGAGGTGGTCTTTTAAGATCCCATTGGAGGATTCAACCTTACTGGATGATTGGGGGTGGTAGGGGATGTGGAGTTTCCAGGTGATCTGGAGAGCCTCGGATACCTGTTGAACCACCTGAGAGACAAAGGCGGGTCCATTATCCGACTGGATGGAGACCGGCAGACCAAATCGGGGGATGATGTATTGAAGCAGGATGGTGGCGACCGTGTCTGCCGTTTCTCGAGTTGTTGGATAGGCCTCGATCCAACCTGAAAAGGTGTCAATGAGAGTGAGCAGATATCGGAAGCGTTTGCAGCGGGGCATATGGGTAAAGTCGATCTGCCAGTCTTCACCAGGCTAATGTCCACGCATCTGGTGTGTAGGAATTCAGGGCCGTAGGCCTCCTTGTGGGGAGACGGATGCGCAGGTTTGGCAGGCCATGTGAGTCTTTGAGATGGCCTCTCTAAGTCCTGGCAGATGAAAGAGGGGGTCCAAAAAACGGGACATTGCTTCTGGACCAATGTGTAAGGATTTATGGATGTCTGATAGGAGGCCAGCTGCTTGGGCCAGAGGTAGGGCAATTTTGTTGTCTATAAAAATCCATCCTTTGTTGTCTTTGTGTCCCCCTTTTGAGAGTAAGGCAGCTTCCTCGTGCGGGGTATATGTGGGTTGGGTAGGACTGGTGAAAAATAGAAGTGGAGCTGGAGGATCCCCTTTTGTAAGCTCTCGGGCCATGGAATCGTCCTTCGAGTTACCTTGTGCTATTGGGTTGGATGGGAGTTGATGACCCCTGCAATGGATAATTGCTACTTCTTTAGGAAGCTGGAGGGCCTCCAGTTTTGCAGTGAGGGAAGCGTTGACCACTGGGGATCCCTTAGTGGTCAGAAATCCATGTTCCCTCCGTAGTGCTGAGTGGCTGTGTGCAATGAGAAAGGCATATTTAGAGTCTGTGTAGCTGTTAACCCTTTGGTCTTTGGAAAGGTGAAGGGCTCGTGTAAGTGCGATCAGTTCAGCCTTTTGGGAGGTCGTTCCTTCTGGGAGGCTGTTAGCCTCGATAATAGTTGAGATAGTTACCACAGCGTAGGCTGTCCGTCGGCGTCCGTCAGGACCGAGTATTGAGCTGCCATCTACGAAGAGGGTGCGGTCCGGGTTTAACAGTGGAGTATCAAAGAGTCCCTCCCTCGGCGGGCTGAGGGCCTCTACGATTTGGGGGCAGGAGTGGGAAGGGGAGGTCCCGGTGTCGGAAATGGGCAAGAGGGAGGCCGGGTTTAGGCGGGGGGGGGGGGGGGGGGGGGGGGGGGCGGGGGGGCAGGGGAAGGTCAAGGGAGATAGCAGTTGTTTTCGATGAACAGCAGGTGGAATTCCTAGATGCAAGAGGGACCCGAGAGAGAGAGACTTGTGGCCTAGGAAGTCGACCAGCCGGTGGGAGGAAAACACGCTTAGTGGGTGGGCCAGGGTCAGTTTGAGTGTTTGTTTGGTCAGTTCGGCTGCTGCTGCTAGGGCCCGAAGGCATGGTTGCCATCCCCAAATGGTTGGGTCTAGCTGTTTGGCGGTAGGAAGGCCCTACAGGCTGGGCAAGGAGTCCAGTGGCTATTCCGGCCCGTTCATCCACAAAAAGGTGAAAAGGTCGGTTTGGGTTGGGCAGAGAAAGGGGAGGAGAAGATATCAGAGCGTTACGGAGGGTGAGAAAGGCCTGTCGAACGGCGGAAGGAGAGGTGAGGGGTCCTTGAGGGGTTTCTTTAGCGGCTAGATATAAGGGTTTAGCGAGGAGAGCAAAGTTAGGGATCCAGTGTCGGAAAAATCCTATAAGGCCCCAAAAGGAGAGAATTTGTTCCACTGTTTCCGGAGGCTGGAGTTCACGGATAATCCGGGTGCGTTTGGCTGTTAGACCTTTTGTGGTAGGGGTAAGGTGGAGCCCCAGGTAGGTTACAAGAAGTTACAGATAACTGAGCCTTGGCTGGGGAGACCCGATAACCGCGAGAGCCAAGGTAATTGAGGAGATCTGCAGTGTGTTGTCTTGAGAGGCTGAGAGACGGGCTACAAAGGAGGAGGTCATCTACATATTGAAGGAGTGTGCTGGGGGTAAGGGAGCAGGAAGTGAGGTCCCGTGCCAGCGCCTGACCAAAGAGGTGAGGACTGTTGCGGAATCCCTGGGGAAGAACTGTCCAGGTGAGCTGACTGGAAGTATGAGGATCTTTACCTGGAGATCCGTCCAGGTAAAGGCGAAGAGGAAATAGGAGTCGGGATGTAGGGGGGATAGTGAAAAAGGCATCTTTGAGATCCAGAACCGTAAAGTGGGTTGTGGATGGGGGGATATGGGAGAGCAAGGTGTATGGGTTTGGTACTACTGGGTGGAGAGGAATTATGGCTTCACTGATTAGTCGGAGGTCCTGGACCAGGCGACAATCCCCAGAGGCCTTGCGGACAGGCAGGATGGGGGTGTTGCAGGGAGAGTCAGTGGGGATAAGGAGTCCCTGGTTTAGGAGTCTGGTGATAATAGGTTGTAGGCCCCTAAGGTGAGTCTCAGAGATGGGAAATTGGGGCCTTGATGGAAATTTGGAGGGGTCCTTTAGGCGGATGAGGACGGGGGAATGGTGTGTTGCTATTATGGGCTTAGAAGTATCCCAGACTTGGGGACTGATTGGGTTCGGTGTGATTGGAAGAGGGGGATAGGAGGGGGAGGGTTCTAGAGACAGGCCGAGAAGAGGAAGCAGGAGTTGGGAGGAGGGGACCTTAGGGTCAAGTCTAACCAGTTGGAGGGAGGCCCCTAAGTGGAAAAGGACATCTCGGCCTAGCAAGGGAGCTGGGCAGGATGGTATGACTAAGAAGGAATGAGTAAAAGGGAGTCCTTCGATATGACATGGGAGTGGACCGGTCTGGAGTGGGAAGGATGGTTTGCCATCAACACCCATGACTGAGATCTGGCAAGGAGAAACTGGCCCGGAATAGGTAGGCAGGACCGAATAGGTAGCCCCGTGTCCACCAGAAATGAGATGGACTTACCCGCTACCTGTAGCGTTACCCTGGGCTCGGCGAGGGTGATGGGGGTCTTCGAGTCCGGGCGCCGTCAGTCGTCAGCCAATCCCAGCAGTTCGAGTGGTAATGCCGTTGGGACGGCCTGCCCCCCGCGTGGAGACGCTGAGGGAGGGCCAGTCGTAGGGCAGTCACTCTTCCAGTGGCCCGTTAGCCCGCAGCTGGGACAGGGCTTAGAAGGAGGTCGGGGATTGGGACATTGGCAAGCCCAGTGCCCCTCTTTTCCACACTTGAAGCAGGCCCCTGGTGGGGTTGCCTTCGGCGGGTTCCGTGGATGTTGTCCATGGGAGATGGCCGGCCGCAGGGCGTCCACGAGGGCTTGGGTCTGGAGGGCCACCTTCTGGTGCATCCGAGCCTGTCGGCTGATTCTGCCAAATCCTCACGGCCATTGTAGACTTTAAAGGCCATCTTTACCAGATCTCGAATAGGGGTTTGAGGGCCGTCCTCTGCCCGTTTTAATTTCTTTTGGATGTCCGGGGCTGATTGGGTGATAAAATGGGTGGCTAGGACCGTTGCCCCTGCCGGGGTGTCGGGATCCAGCCGGGTGTAGAGAGTTAAGGCCTCTGTAAGGCGATTGAGAAAGATAGCTGGATTTTCGTTAGGTTCTTGGGTTATCTCTTTTAGTTTTTCAAAATTAACCACCTTATGACCGGCAGCCTGCGTGCCAGCCAGGAGGCATTGGATCATGAGGTCGCGTTTACGACGGCCATCCTGGCCGTCCTGATAAGTCCAGCCTGGATCGGTGTCAGGTACGGCAGTCGCTCCGACAGGCATGGAGTTGTCGGTAAGGTGAACCTGATCTGCATGGTTTCGGGCAGCAGTTTGAATTCTTTCCCTTTCGTCGGGGGTTAAGGTAGAGGACAGAACCACAAAGATATCGTGCCAGGTTAGATCGTAAGCTTGAGAGAGGTAGCGAAATTCTTTGATGTAGCGGGAAGAGTCGGCAGAAAAGGAGCCTAGTCGCTTTTCTATTTGAGAGAGATCTTGGAGGGAAAAGGGAACATGAACTATAAGGTCTGGGTCCTGGGAGTCGTGGTGGTGGGAGCGGGTGTGTGAGCTGACTGGCGAGGAGAGGGGTGATGAGAGAGAGACGGAGGGAGAGGAAGCGGGGGAAGGGGGGGCCAAGGGGGAGGTTGCCGGGGGGAGCGGGGGAGCGGTGGGGGGCGATGGAGTGGGCTCAGGAGGGAGAGGGGCTGGTCTAGGGTAGGGTGGGGGTTGGAGAAGAGCTCTGGAGGGGGGAGAGGCGAGAGATTCGGGACGGTCGGTTAGTGGGGAGGAATCATCGTCCAAGGGGATTGAGGTTTTGGATGGAGGAGATGTTTGTTTGGGAAGGAGGATTTGAGAGGTAGAACAATTGACGCAAAGGGAGGGGCGAGGGCGCAAAACCCAAAAAACCTGGACATAGGGGACCTCAGACCATTTGCCCGTCCTGCGGCAGTAATTATCTAGATCACGGAGGATGTTAAAATCGAACGTCCCTTCAGGAGGCCATTTGGATTGATTGTCTAGAGGATATTGTGGCCAGGCCACAGTGGAATAGAAAATAAGCCGTCGGCGACGGAGATCTTGGGAGAAACCGAGGGCTGTAAAATTGGCTAGGAGACACCCCAGGGGCGTCTTAGGATCTGGTTTCGATTGTGAGGTTCCCATGATCCCCAGTCTGTCCCTGAGTGAACGGAGAGGGAGACAGGCGTCCCTGGTCTCAGTTTCCAATTCACGGCAGATCGCAGGGCGGTCAGGCGATTGGGACGTCTCCACAGTTGCCCGAGGCCCGGAGACAGAACGGAGGAGTCCCTGACGCGGCCGTGATTAGGGACAGGAGTCCGGTGGGCAGGGACTCTGGGGGTCGGAGGGAACAAGGGAGGGGACTTACCCCGTTTTCTGCCGGATCGGGTGGATGAGTAGAGGTTCCCTGGTTGTCTCCTGGGGGAGGGGAGGAGCGGCCCGCACGGTAACCCGCGGGGTTTGGTACCCATCCCGGGTTTCGGCACCAAATGTAAGGAACGGCACCAAAGACGGAGGAGAGCTTAAACAAGCTTTATTTGGGTACGCTCCCGGGCGAGGTTCACTGGTCCGAGAGAAAGGGGGCCAGAGAAGTCGCGCCCGGGCGAGGGTTTGGGCAGAATTTATAGGGGAAGAAGGGAAAGGGGTGTGGTGAATCCGTGAGGGCGCAGAGTAGTCCTTATTTGGTGGTCTCTTCGGGTATCGTGGCAATATCTGGTGCCGGTCGCATCAGTCTTGGGACCGTTAGTCCCGCCCCTCAAAAGGCGGGAAGGCTGGGCCGGGTGGAAAGTCACCAGGTCAGTTCCTGGGACTGGGTGGGTGGGAGCTCTGGGCTGATGCAACCTGTGAGTCTGATTGCGTTCCCCTGCCTCGGGCCAGTTGGCCTTACAATATCTACTCTCAGAGGACGAACGTGGAGGTCCAAGGAGATAACCTGTGTCAAAGAGCTTAGTCCACAATGGGTTTCCAGGGAAGGTTATTCTTCCTTTCTACCGGTGTTGGATTTTTTCCTATTTCTCTTGCAGCTCTGCTTAGCATCTGGGAATCCCTGTGAGTTCTTAAGATCTTTCCCTTTACTCGGATTCCAGTACTAGTTTCAGGAAGACAGCATCTCCAACTCTTGTGCTATTTGACCTTCCGATTCCCTCACTTTACAACTCCCGACGTGCTCTCATCCATCCCTTCTCTGCCACACATCCCCAGGATCGTACTGGGATCATTAACCAGAAGCATCAAAGTCTTAGGTTCACACATTCCACTCTTTTATTCTTTCTGCTTGCCTGCTCAGATCTTTCCATGGTGAGGGTATTTACATAGCCAAACCGAACCCATGTATTTTAACTAATCTCTCTTCCTTCTCCTTCTTCTTCGAGCTTGTCTCAGCTATATTTGGATCCACTGTATAAATTTTAGAACCAGCTTACTAAATTCCAGGAAACCACTTCTGGGGATTTTAATTGGGTTTGCATTGCATTTATACAGAATTGCCATATTGTAATGCTGACTCTCCCCATTAGTGACCCTCCTGGATTTCTCATTTATGTAAGTCTTATTTTATGAATTTCAATAACATTTTATAGTTTTCTTCCTAAAGATTTTGTAGGGCATTTATTCCAAGGTGCCTTGGTTGCTGTTGTAAATGGTATCTTTAGAAATCACATATTTGTTTTCAGTATTTAAAGGAAACATAATTGAATTTTTTGTATTGAACTCATATCTAGCAACAAGGCTGAAATCTTTTAAGATTTCCAATGGCTTTTGGAATCAATTTGCTTTTCTATGTTGGCAATCATATTGTCTGCAAATAATGAAGGTTTTTTTCTTTTTCTGTTTAGATCTTACACTTTTTCTTGTCTTACGGCACTAGACAGGACCCCTTATGTAACCAACATATATTAGGCATTTTTGTTTTGTTTCTGACTATTAAAATATCTGTTTGTATTTTGAAAAGGTTTGATCTGTGGACTGGGGTCTGGCTCCATCTCAATTTTACTAACCATACCTTCTTCTATCATAAGATTTTGTTGGTATGGGTATGGCCATTCTTTCCATCAATGCCATTTTTCTCAAGTCAACTTTTGCAGATCCAGGTTTTCTATATTCTCTTTTTACTTTTATTTCTTGTTGATGATCACTATGAGCACTGTGAATTGGATAAAAGACTGAACACTTATATTTATTTCTCACTGAATTTATTCAAAAATTGTCAGCCATTGTCCTCAGCAGTGCTCCAGCAGTCACCTTGGTCTATTGCAGAGATCACTGAACCAGGAGGTGCGGGGCCAGGCAGGTATCCTGCGAGCAAAGCTGTGCAGATGGGCACCGAAGCCATCTGAAGATGGCAGCCTTTACTCATTTCTGGCAGATTATCACCACAGAGGGTTATCAGAATTGGTCAGTTTGGCATCTCAGTCTGGGTTCTTATGGACAGAGTTTTGGAATTTGCGCTATTTTTAAAAAGCTAGTTGGGAGACTGGGGAGGAGGCGTGATTTGAGGTGGACTTTGAAAGAACAGGTTCTGAAGAGCAAGAGAGAAAAAAAGTCTGTGGGTTACAATTATTGTTCCTATTCACAGATGAGGAAATTAGGCTCGATCATGGAAGTGAGTTGCCCAGTGTCACAAAGCTTGTAGTAGCTTAGTGATTGTCAAAATCTGAACCCCCATCAGCCCAACTCTAAAGCTTAATGGTTAGCCACTTATGTGCTTCTGCCTCATGTCTGTGAAATGGAGATAACCATGCCTACATCAAAGTTACTGTTTACTGACAACTTACATTCATGGTTGCATTAGCGCACAAGCTAGGCTCCTTTTTTTTTTCCCCAGATGCTGATTACACCTGTTTAATTAATTAACAATACAACAATTTTAACAGGGTAACATGGTCCAGAGAAAACTGTTACATTATGCACTTGATATTTCATTAAAAATTTTTCCTTAAAACTAAAAGGCTTCATTATAACAGATACATTTCAAATGTACTTTATTAAATCATTGCTAATTAGAGCCTAAGCAATTATAAAGACATTACACAATGATATTCAACCAGAAGTTATTTTTTCTGGACATATAGACATATTAATGTACTTCTGTTGAAAAATTTTAATCTCCAGCAAAAATAACTGCATGTAGACATTATTCTGTTTTCTGGGAGAGATCTGGGAGGACAATAAAGTGTGTTTATAAGAATAGGCCAGTAGCTGTTTCCATCAGGGAGGTGGTACTAATCAATATTGAGACTCAATACTCAGATAAATTTCAGGTTAAAAACATTTGTTAAGATAGGTGATAATTGGGCTATTTTTATATTGACAACTGAGACAAAACTATAAACTGTCAGTCAATGTTTAGGGACCCAGAACCAAGAGGGCCTTATGGTGAGGTCGGCAGGTAAATAATTAGCACATACAAATCAAAGACTCTGTTCAGGACAACCGAGCCACACCCACTGCCTGATGGACAGGATTCACCTATTAACCTCCTCACTTTATAGAGTCTGCCTAACACGAGAAAGTCCTCCAAGTTCTGATAGCCAGATACTGACAAGAAAGGCTGTTGAAACTTATTTAATTAGACACATTGAAGTACTACTGCTATTAGGAGTCTGTTTATAAAGATTTTCCATCATACATTATTACAATATTTTTTCAGGTAAAAACCTTGGTTTCAACTGTTACAGTCATAAAAGTATTTCCCCTGGGATTTCCTCCACATAGGGAAGTTATCCATATAATTATTTTTAAATAGTCTTCCTAACTTTGGGAAAACTTTGCCCTCCCTCCAACACACACACACACGCCATGTGTGTGTCTTCTTCAGTTACTTTCATCAGTGTTTTGTAGTTTTCATTGTACAAATCTTTCACTTCTTTGGTTAAATTTTTAAAACATTTTATTGGCGTATAGTTGATTTACAATTTTGTGTTAGTTTCAGGTGTATAACAAAATGATTCAGTTATACATATACATATATTCATTTTCAGATTCTTTTCCCTTATAGGTTATTACAAAATACTGAGTATAGTTCCCTGTGCTATACAGTAGGTCCTTTTTGGTTATCTATTTTATATATAGTAGTGTATATATGTTAATCTCATCCTCCTAATTTATCCCCCCCACCTTTGGTAACCATAAATTCTATGTCTGTGGGTCTATTTCTGTTTTGTAAATAAGTTCATTTGTATCTTTTTTTTTCAGATTCCACATATAAGTGATATCATATGATATTTGTCTTTCTCTGACTGACTTACTTCACTTAGTATGATCGTCTCTAGGTCCATCCATGGAAATGAGATCGTGAAATGGTCAGCCCATGTGCCCAGTAAAAATTCTAATACTACAGAAGAAGGTAGAGTGGATATTGGAGGCCATTAGCAGTCTTTACCACAATGGTGCTAGTCAGTCTTTAAAACGAAACAGTGAAGTAGGCATTATTATGCCTATTTTACTGACAAATATATTGAGGTTCAGAGAAATGAAGCAACTTGCTTAAGGGTGAGCTGGGATTGGAACCCTGACTCATGTTTGACTCACCATGTTCTACTCCCTCCCCAATGAAATTGTTCCTTTGTGAGTTTTGCTGCTTCTCTTTTGTTTCCTTCTCACTCGGTAGTGCAATGTTAGCATGGATGTCTACACTCTCTGGGCTGTGAGCCTTCCTCCAAATTCTTATTCTCTGGCATAATAATCATGTCCCAGAGGGAGAAGATCGTGGACTTGCAAAGGCTGGGTGCCGTGGGGCCACATGTGTGAGCTGTTACTTCAGTATTTGCAACAGATGTTGGAAAGCAAGTCTATAAACTGCAACCTCTTCATGAAAGAGCAGTGTAGCCAGCCGACCCAAGAGAAGGAGGCCAAGGCCAAGAGAAGAAAAAGCCACTTGACTCTCAGGGTCTGGACCTGGATCAACATCAGCCTATTCCATGGGAATGAGAAGCTGGCAGAGTCCATGAAGGGGACATGATCAGAAGCCCAGTATTATGTCCACATGGACAAACTCTTTGACATTTTTCTGAGACCTGTCTTGGCATTGAGTGTGGCTTGTGCACGTGCATGGGGAGCGAGCTGGAATACAGGTACAAGAGCACCTTCTGTGATATCATCAGGTTGTACTGGACTCTCAGCAGACACTGCCAGCAAAGGAGCACCTTGCAGAGTATGACTTGGGGTCCAAACTGATAGTTTCCAACATGCTCAACTGAAGATGCCAAATCTATCCCATCAGCATGCAAGCAAATCCTATCAGGCTACGCACATTGATTCTGGCTCTTTAGGACTACTTGACTAAGTTTGTCCTCCTATATCCTCTCACCACCAAGTGGGTCCAGGAGGACACCCTGTTGGACATCTTCACTGTGCTCAGGGAACCCAGAGTCTTGCAGACTAATATTGATAATATTTCTTCATCCAGATTGACAAGGGCTCACACAGATGTGGCCAAGCTGAAGATGGCCCAGGAATATGACAGGGCACCGTGGCTTGCAGATGCACCACTCTGATCTCTGCCTCTCTCGTTACATGGCATTCTCACTGTGTCTGGGTCTCTCTTATCTTCTTATAAGGACATTAGTCATATTGCATTAAGGGCCCAGCCTTTGCCAGTATGACCTCCTCTTAACTAATTACATTTGTAACAACCCTAGTTCCAAATAAGGTCATATTCGGGCTTCCCTGGTGGCGCAGTGGTTGAGAGTCCGCCTGCCGATGCAGGGGCCACGGGTTCGTGCCCCGGTCCGGGAAGATCCCACATGACGCGGAGCGGCTGGGCCCGTGAGCCACGGCCGCTGAGCCTGCGCGTCCGGAGCATGTGCTCCGCAACGGGAGACGCCACAACAGTGAGAGGCCCGCGTACCGCAAAAAAAACAAAAACAAAAACAAATAAGGTCATATTCTGAAACTCTGGGAAGGACACGAATTTGGGGGGAACACCATTCAACCCAGTGCACTGTTGACGGCTTAAACGCAGAGCAATGACACACAGCACTAGCCCCAGGGTCTGTAGTTTGTTCAGATGATGAAAAACTCAACTTATCACAAGGTTATCTGCCACAGCCCCCATGAAGCCATGTTTGTCTGCAAAGCCAGGCTTGGCCTGGCAACTCCAAGTCACCCCAGGAAGTTATGCTTACACTTAGGACCGGATAGGATTCGAAGAGGGAACAGAGACAACTGAAGAATAGCACCCATGTGCAACAAGAAGACAACAGAGAGATGAGACCTGGGCGTGAATTCAATGTTGTTCTTTCACATGTAGCTTTCATTAGAATGTTTCTGGCCTGAAAGTACCAGAAAACTCAACTCACAATGGCACACCCAATAAGGTGATTTGTTATTTAACCTCCAGTACTTTCTAAATACGTGACAGGATTGGTTAATTTAATGACTCAGCATTGCTATTAAGGAACAAGTTTCTTCAACTTTCTTCTTCCATTTCCAGGATGTCCTCTTCAGCTAACTGTCCTCACAGTCCCACAATTCCAGCAATGTCACACAGATATGATGATGTCTAGTAATAGACAAGGGAATGTTTTTCTGCAATGTCTTTTTATAAAAGTGTGATGACAGTCTTTCCCCAAAGTTGCTGAGTAGACGTCCCACCTTGTCTCCTTGGTCAGACTTTTATCCCATGCCTATAACCAAACCTGTAATGGCAAGGGAAATGGGCCCACCAAGCCTAGCTCAGACCAGTCATGACTACCAGAGCTGGAACTGGAGCTGGAACTGGGGCTGGGGCTGGGACCTGCCTCCTCTAAAGCAAGTGAGCACCTGAACAAGATGAGGGTCCATTAGCTGGGATGAAGGGGAGGAATGGCTGTTGGGTAGACAACCCCCCAGGTCCACCACATACTGCTACCTCCTCCTTCTTATCGGTTTCCTGGCAGAACCTCCCTGCTGCAGCGCTGTGGCTCTGCAAATGGGGTGCCTGACATAGTGCTTCCCTCAGCCCTAGGGGCCGCTGGGAGGGTCTTGATTGGCCAGAGTATCCATGCTGATTGCTTTTGCCATAGCAGTCCCTTCTGTTGACCACAGCGTGCAGTGCTATTTATAACATTTTCCTATGATTTTTAAGAGGGGGAGAAGGTTGGGCGCTCTGGCCTTGTGGTCTATAGTAACATTCCTATATTAGAGTGTGAGTGCTTTTAAATTATTTGCTCCCTCCAATTTATTTTTTATTTTTTAAATTAATTAATTAATTTCCAATTTATTTTTTAAACTGGAACGCACTTTAAAATCTGTGCTCTATCTAGCAAATCTGGGGTGTGGAGAGAGAACTGGAGTGGGGTAAGCATGGGAGCTGGTACTGTAGTCCCAGAGTGAAAGTGGGGTATATATTTGTACGGGTGGTGGTAGTAGTAAGCAGTCTTATTCCAGATTACTTTGAAGGTATTGCTGACAGATTTGGTTGTGGGATGAGGATGAGTCAAAAGATGAGTTAAGAATGACTGCAGGGGAATTCCCTGGAGGTCCAGGTCCAGTGGTTAGGGCTCCGCGCTGCAGGCAGCATGTTTGATCCCTGGTGGGGGGAAATAAGATCCCTCATGCCGTGTGGTGCGGGAGAGTGGAGGTGGAGAATGAAAAAGAATGACTCCAGAAAAAGAGTTGCCACTTTGAGTTGGGGAAGAATGCTTTTGGGGAAATATTCAATGTTAGAGTTGCCCCTTAGGCGCCCAGGTGGAGATGTTGAATAGGCAGTTGGATGTATGTGTCTGGAATTCAATGGAGAGGCTAGAGAATTGAGTCTGGGAGGCATCTAGAGTTGGCATCTGAAGTCACAAGACCGGAAGGGAGCACAAATGTAGTGAGAATGGACAGAGAAAAAGAGAGGGCTCGGTCTGAGTCCTGGGGCGACCTGGGAGTAAAGGGAGAAGAGGAGAAACCAGGAAAGGAGAAGAGAAGTAGGTAGGAAGCAACACAAGAGAGTGGTTTGCTGGACACCAGTTTAGAAAGTGTGTCAAGGAGGGAGTGATCTGTTGTGTCAAATGCTGCAGACAGGCTCAGTAAGATGAGGGCTGAGAGGTGACCGTGGGGATTAGCAAAACGGAGGTCACTGGTAGTGTTGACAAGGGCAGTTCCAGAGGAGAGGTGGAGAGTGAAAGCCTGACTGAACAGGCGGAAAGGAATGGGAAACAGTAGGCAAACCTCTCTAGAAGTTTTGCTGTAAAGTGAAGCAGAAACAGGAGGGTAGCTGGATGCTAAGTGGTCACTTTTTTTAATAGGAGAAATTAAAATATGTTGGTAAAGCGATGAGAATAATACAGAGGAAGGGGTGATGGAGAAAACGGGGAGAATTGCCCAGGGAATATCATAGAGAAAATGAGTGAGGACAGGATTCAGTGCACAATTGTAGGAATCGGTGTCAGTAGGCAGTTTACACATAGTCTCAGGAGGGAGGCATGTAGGTGGGTAAATGAAGTGATGTGAAATTATGAGTTTACTGAGCCCCGTGATTTTCCTCGTAAAATAGGAAGCAACGTCATTAGCCAAGAGTAAGGATGGAGAAGGAAGTGATGGAGGTTTGCTGAGAGGAGAAATATGACTTGATTCTTTAGCATGATAGGCTGGGCCAGCTGAGGGGAATTTGAAACCACGATGAGAAGAATGTGGAGAGAGCTACTTTTTCCCTTGCGATATTCGTTCCTCTAGGCGCTCGGTAGTCTGCGTCCGTTTCCTTGGAGACCAAGACAGGCAAGAAAGCGGCAGGTCTCGCTGGGAAGTTTGAGTGGCCTTGGTTACCGCGCGACCCACGCTGAGACAAGGAAGTTGGAGAAGCCGAACAAATAGGCATCCCAAAAAATCGGGGCCCCAAGGCCTCCGGACTCTTCTTCCATTCCCCCTAATGGCGCGCGTCTCTCCGAAGTACGTAAAAGGCGTATGAAGGGGCTGTGGACCGCGCATGCGTGCGCCCAACCTATCTCTGGCTGGGTCCTCGCCGGGTGTTGTCCCAAGGCCTTTTGACCCCGCCCCCCGCCCCCCCCCCCCGCCCCATCTCCCGAGCCCCGCCTCTCCCTCGAGCTCTCCAGCCCCTGCTTGGCTTGTGTCCCTAGTGGGTGAGATTTCGGCTTCGAGACCCCATGCCAGTTTCACGTTTGCTGCTTGCATCCCGTGGGTTGGGAATGATGGGAGTTCTTTCCCGCCCCAACACTTTCCAGACTCAACCACGCTGGGATTTGCTCCACAGTCCCCCAGTTCCAGGTTCTGGTGAGTCCAAGAGGGCTAGGTGGTATGTGGGTGGGGCTTGCTGACCCTGGGCTTGCAGTCAGCTTGCTCTCAACGCCCACGGCGGTGACTGTCCTGGGCAATAGAATCCAGAAACCTGAATTCCAGGCCCGGCTCTGTCATGCATTTGCTGTGGGACCCGGGGCGTGGCTCTGAAGCTCAGTTTTCTCACCACCTATCAGGATGTAAGGGTGTATTATGCTGCTCTCTTATTTATCTCTGATTGCTTTCCTGTTGGGTCTTTTCCATGCCTTCTGTTTCTCACAGTTCTTAGCACCTCCCAGCCGATGTGCTTAGTAAATTCTGGCTGGCTGCTGAAAAAGTGATAGCTAACACTTATGGAACACTTACCACATGCTTTACAGATATCATCTTTTGGAATTTTTGTACCAACCTGTGGAGGTAGCTTTTATAATTAGATCCAGTTTACAGATGAGAAAATTGAGGCTCAGAGAGGTAAATCCACTTGGTCAAGGTTACAGATATCTGTAAGGGGGTAAGCTGGGATTTGAGCCCATGAGTTGTGTGACTGATTTGTGTTATGTCTGGTAGGATTATGTTCCATGGCAGCGGTCCAAGCAGAAAGCCAAGCCATCTACTCTGCCTCCGATCCCACGAGCTGTCAACACTCAGAAAAGCAAAATGAAGACCTGGACTACCGTCCAGCCAGGTGGGCAGAGGCACTTGGGTGCTGGTGGAGTTGGGGACAGGATGGAGTGGATGCTCTTGGCCCTTGGTGACAACATTTATATCAGGGTAGGCTAATTGCTATAACAAACAATCCCCAGATTTCAAGTATTGATACAGAAACATATTTCTCATTTATGTCGAAGTACATTTGTGGATCTAGCGGGGAGGGAGTAATCTTTTTCATGTGATCATTCAGGGATCTAGGCTCCTTCACCTTGTGACAATGACATTTTTTAAGGCCTTGAAGTCCTCTGCTGGGTACTTTTGCATCCAGCAGAGAGAGAAGAGAGAGAGCAAGAACATGGATGATCCTGTGTGTATTTCTTTTTCAGGGCATAGACTTGAAGTGACACACATCACTTCTACTCATATTCCAGTGTCCATAACTCAGTCACATGCCTACCCTTAACCACAAGGGAA
Source organism: Tursiops truncatus (assembly GCF_011762595.2). NCBI lineage: Eukaryota > Metazoa > Chordata > Mammalia > Artiodactyla > Delphinidae > Tursiops > Tursiops truncatus. Next base: position 59,365,643 of record NC_047048.1, read on the forward strand.
GATGGGAAATATAGTCCAGCTATGTGTCCAGGAGGAAAAGAAAACAGGGTTTGGTGAACTTGGGATAATCTCTGCCACATCACTGTCATGCCTTCCAGGGGAGTTCTGAGGCCTTGGCTCAGGCAGACACGGGTTCAGGCCTTGGCTCTCCCATCTGCTCTCTTGGGAAAGTGAGAGAGATGAATGAGTTTTTGTTTTCTCATTTGTAAAATGAGGACACTAATCCTTACCTGATAGGATTGTTGTGAGAATTAAATGAGAAGATCTGTGTAAAGCATTGTTATTCAGACCCAACACTCCTTTTAATGACAAATATTACAAATATTTTGTAATATTCCTTTAGTATCCTGAAATAAACTTCATAGATAATATAACCTACCTACATATATAATTTTTAAATATTAATTTAATACCATAACTGTAAAGGAAATGGAAAGTTATTTATAGTTAAATAAAGTATATTTCAGTATGTAAATGCTCAGGATGGAGTCCATTAGAAGACATTAGAAAGTCTTCAGAAACTTACTCATAGATGTGGAGTCATGGTGAACATAACAGTTGCAAATGCAGAGTGACACACGATGGGAAATCAGGGACTCAAAATACCAAGAGGGATTTTTCATTGCAACTGTGATTTCCAAAGTGGTGCCCATCTCTTGGTAAAGTTCTAAACAAAAAAAGCACAATCTTCCCTTGATTGTAGCTGCTTTCTTGGAAAATTCAGCATTATAGTAAAACCCTGAAAAATATTCTTTGTGGCTATATGTAAAACAGAGTCAGGTTCTGGGATCAGATTGTTATAAATAGGGGTTTTACCTATGTCATATCTAGTAGGACTTAGGAGAGTTATGCAGGACAGGAGAATTCTATGTTCTATGGGGTTGTCCTGTTCTGGGGGATATCTCGTGTCCCTGGCCCCCACCTATAGATGCCAGTTGGGCCCCCAATGAGAACCCACAGATCCCCCCCCCGCCAATATATCTAAAACACCCCTGTTGAGAGTCATTGATATAAAGTGATGAGCACAAGACCTGGTGGTAGTTTTTTTTTTTTTTGCCGTACACGGGCCTCTCACTGTTGCGGCCTCTCCCGTTGCAGAGCACAGGCTCCGGACGCGCAGGCTCAGTGGCCATGGCTCACGGGCCCAGCCGCTCCGCGGCATGTGGGATCTTCCTGGACCAGGGCCCGAACCCGTGTCCCCTACGTCGGCAGGCGGACTCTCAACCACTGTGCCACCAGGGAAGCCCAAGACCTGGTGGTAGTGACAGAATTTTTGTCTTTGGTCCTATACCCTATTCAAACAGCATCTACAAGGAAACTCTTGCCCTTTTCTTTCACTGGGGAAGTGGTGAGGTATGTAACAGACACACCCACAAACAGAACAAGAGCAGTTACCGTATACCAAGCACTTACTATGTGCTAGATACTGTTCTCAACACTTTACACCTGTCACTTTATTTAATCTTCCCAACAACCCCATGAGGTGAGTGCTGTCGTTATCACCTCCTCTTACAGATGAGGAACCTGAGGCACAGACAGGTGTAACTCCCAAGGTCACAGGTAGGATGGGCACATCCAGGCTGTGATATTTGGCAGTTTGGCTCCAGGACCCACAGTCAACCACTGGAGAAATGAAGTAAAAAATAAATGTAAAATGTAAAACAGTAAAACTTTTAGAAAAAAACATAGGAGAGAAAAATCTTTGGGACTGATGGCCAAGTGAAGAGTTCTTTGACTTTACACAAACAGCTGGATCCATAAAAGAAAAATGAAATAAATGGACAAGTTGGACTTCATCAAAATTTAAGACTTTTGTTCTTTGAAAGACTCTGTTAAGAGTATGAAAAGACAAGCTACAGACTTGGAAAAAATGTTTGCAAACCACATATCTGACAAAGGACTGCTTTGTAGAATATATTGGGAACCATCAAAACTCACTAGAAAACCAATTCAGTTAGAAAATGGGCAAAAGACATGAAGAGGCATTTCACCCGAAGAGGAAATACACATGGTAAATAAGCACGTGAAAAGATGTTCAACATCATTATCCATTAAGGCTATGCAAATTAAACCACAATGAGGTGTCACTGCACACCTATAAGAATGGGTAAAATGGAAAATAGTAGTAACACCAAATGTTGGCAACGAGGAGAAACTGGGTCATGCATACATTGCTTGTGGGTATGTGAAATGGAGCTGCCATTCTGGAAAAGAATATGGCAGTTTCCTATGAAACTAAACACACATTTCCCATAATGATCCAACAATTGCACTCTTGGGCATTTGTTCCAGAGACGTGAAACTTATGGTCACACAAAAACCAGTGCAAGAGCATATCCAAAAGGATAAAATACCTTAGGTAGGAATAAACCTACCTAAGGAGACAAAAGACCTGTATGCAGAAAACTATAAGACACTGATGAAAGAAATTAAAGATGATACAAACAGATGGAGGGATATACCATGTTCTTGGGTTGAAGAATCAACATTGTGAAAATGACTATACTACCCAAAGCAATCTACAGATTCAATGCAATCCTTATCAAACTACCACTGGCATTTTTCACAGAACTAGAACAAAAAATTCCACAATTTGTATGGAAACACAAAAGACCCTGAATAATAAAGCAATCTTAAGAAAGAAAAATGGAGTTGGAGGAATCAGGCTCCTTGACTTCAGACTATACTATAAAGCTACATTAATCAAGACAGTATGGTACTGGCACAAAAACAGAAATATAGATCAATGGAACAGGATAGAAAGCCCAGAGATAAACCCATGCACATATGGTCACCTTATCTTTGGTAAAGGAGGCAAGAATATACAGCGGAGAAAAGACAGCCTCTTCAATAAGTGGTGCTGGGAAAACTGGACAGCTACATGTAAAAGAATGAAATTAGAACACTCCCTAACACCATACACAAAATAAACTCAAAATGGATTAAGGACCTAAATATAAGGCCAGACACTATAAAACTCTTAGAGGAAAACATAGGCAGAACACTCTATGACATACATCACAGCAAGATCCTTTTTGACCCACCTCCTGAAATGAAAATAAAAACAAAAATAAACACATGGGACCTAATGAAACTTAAAGGCTTTTGCACAGCAAAGGAAACCATAAACAAGATGAAAAGACATCCCTCCGAATGGGAGAAAATATTTGCAAATGAAGCAACTGACAAAGGATTAATCTCCAAAATTTACAAGCAGCTTATGCAGCTCAATCTCAAAAAACAAACAACCCAATACAAAAATGGGCAGAAGACCTAAACAGACATTTCTCCAAAGAAGATATACAGATTGCTAACAAACACATGAAAGGATGCTCAACATCACTAATCATTAGAGAAATGCAAATCAAAACTACAATGAGGTATCACCTCACACCAGTCAGAATGGCCATCATCAAAAAATCTACAAACAATAAATGCTGGAGAAGGTGTGGAGAAAAGGGAACCCTGTTGCACTGTTGGGGGAAATGTAAATTGATACAGCCACTATGGAGAACAGTATGGAGGTTCCTTAAAAAACTAAAAATAGAACTACCATACAGCCCAGCAATCCCACTACTGGGCATATACCCTGAGAAAACCATAATTCAAAGAGTCATGTACCACAGTGTTCATTGTAGCTCTATTTACAATAGCCAGGACATGGAAGCAACCTAAGTGTCCATCGACAGATGAATGGATAAAGAAGATGTGGCACATATATACAATGGAATATTACTCAGCCATAAAAGGAAATGAAATTGAGTTATTTGTAGTGAGGTGGATGGACCTAGAGTCTGTCATACAAAGTGAAGTAAGTCAGAAAGAGAAAAACAAAGACCGTATGGTAACACATATATATGGAATCTATAAAAAAATAAAGGTTCTGAAAAATCTAGGGGCAGGACAGGAATAAAGATGCAGATGTAGAAAATGGACTTGACACTGGGAGGGGGAAGGGTAAGCTGGGACAAAAAGAGAGTGGCATGGACATATGTACACTACCAAATGTAAAATACATAGCTAGTGGGAAGCAGCCACATAGCACAGGGAGAGCAGCTTGGTGCTTTGTTACCACCTAGAAGGGTGGGATAGGGAGGGTGGAGGGAGATACAAGAGGGAGGAGATATGGGGATATATGTATATGTATAGCTGATTCACTTTGTTATACAGCAGAAACTAACACACCATTGTAAAGCAATTATACTCCAATAAAGATGTTAAAAAAAAAAAAAGACGATGTGGTGTGTATACACACACAGACGCGGGCGCGCACACACGCACACACACACACACAGGAATACTACACAGCCATAAAAAAGAATGAAATAATGCCATTTGCAGCAACATGGATGGACCTAGAGATTACCATACTAAGTGAAGTGAATCAGAAAGACAAATATCGTATGATATCATTTATATGTGGAACCTAAAATATGATACAAATGAACTTATTTACAAAACAGAAACAGACTCACAGACATAGAAAACAAACTTATGGTTACCAAAGGGGAAAGGTGGGTGTAGAGATAAATTAGAAGTTTGGGATTAGCAGATACAAACTAGTATATATAAAATAGATAAACAACAAGGTCCTACTGTATACCATAGGGAATTATATTCAATATCTTGTAATAAACTATAATGGAAAAGAATATGAAAAGTATATATATATATATGTATATATATATATAAAAACTGAATCACTTTGCTGTACATCAGAAACTAAGACAACTTGTAAATCAACTGTACTTCAATTTTAAAAAGTGAAAAAAATAAAAAGTGCATGAAAGTTCCAGAGTAGCCTTATTCATAATACCCCCAAACTGGAAACAATCCAGATGTCCTTTAATGAGTGAGTAGTTAAACAAACTATGGTGGGCTTCCCTGGTGGCGCAGTGGTTGGGAGTCCGCTTGCCGATGCAGGGGACATGGGTTCGTGCCCCGGTCTGGGAGGATCCCGCATGCCGCGGTCTGGGAGGATCCCGCATGCCGCGGAGCGGCTGGGCCCGTAAGTCATGGCCGCTGAGCCTGCGCCTCCGGAGCCTGTGCTCCGCAACGGGAGAGGCCGCAGCAGTGAGAGGCCCGTGTACCGCAAAAAAACCCCAAAAAACAACAACAACAACAAAAAACAAACGATGGTACATCCATTCCATAGCATGTAGTACTGTTCAGCAAGAAGGAAAGAACTTTTGATACATTCACTAACTTGGATGAATCTCCAGAGAATTATGCTGAGTAAAAAAAGCCTATCTCAGAAGTGACATACTGTATGACTCCATTTGTATAACCATCTGGGAATGACAGAATTTGTAGAAATGGAGAACAGATTAGTGATTGACATAGGTAGGGGGAGCATGGAAGGGGAGGGAAGTGGGTGTGGCAATAAAAGGCAGCATTATAGATCCTTGTGGTTGTGGAAATGTTCTGTCTTTCAGTGTTCTGGTTGTGATATTGTACTTAGTTTTGCAAGATGTTACGGTCGGGAAAAATTGGGTTAAGGGAACATAGGGTTTCTCTGCATTATTTCTTAAGTAAATGTAATCTGAATTTATTTAAAAATAAAAAGTTTAATTACAAAAATAATAAATCAGGGCTACCACCATTAATGAAAAGAAATACTCCTTATTAAAGCAATAAATCTTGCTAAGTATTTAAGTTCAGCTTACAAATGTTATAATTTTTAAAAACCCTTGTGAAGGGGGTTTTGGAAGTTGGTTAATTAAATTCTCCTAAATCGTTTAAGCCACCTTTAAAATTTAATATATTCACTTTCATTTTCAAAGAGTTCACTTGTTCTGATGAACAAAACCATTGGGTATTTAATGTAATTCTTGTATATCTAATAAATAAACTTCTAAATATGGATAATCTTATGTTCATTTAAAAATTGTAATTTATACACATTTAATAAGAGTGTATTAAACCTTTCAACTCAAGACAAATCTAAATCAAAATCTCACTTACACATTTTAAATTAGAACCACAAAATTAATCTATTAATCACTCCATCTCTCAAACAATACAATTCAATACCAGATACATACAGATAATTCATAACTTTAACACAAAATTACTCTAATTTTACTTTGTCACTTCAACACTTAATACTAAATTAAGGATATTGATCCATAAAAGAAATAATATTTTTCAAAAATGAACTGGGTTGCGCCTCCAACAGAGATGTTGGCGGGGGCTGACAAGGCAGCAGTAGCGTTTGTGGTCATCTGTGTGATTTGCCTCATAACTGCACAGGATGCGTGGAGAGGAAGCAGGGATTCTCAGAACATGCCCTCCTAATGCCTTCTTCCGATCTGAATTATTTTCGTGTACTTCTCATCCGGCAGGACCACAGCTTTTACAGGTATTCCGGAGACAGCTGGTTAGCATTTTGCACGGCTCCTGTGCCTTTATCTGATGCTGTGGTCCTGATCCCAATTCTCAGGTCATTGGTAATAACAGTGACAGCTAGTAATTTATATTTAGCACTGAATATGGGTTAGGCACTATTCCAAATACTTTATAGTAACTTCTTTTTTAATTTCACTACAACTCTGTGAGGTAGGCATGATGATTATTTCTGTTTTACAGATGGGAAAGCTGAGGGACAGAGAGGTCATGTGACCTACCTAAGGTCATATAGCTAGTAGAAGGCAGAATTCAGATTCAAACCCAGGCTGTCTGCTTCATTAGTTGTTGCTATTAACCCCTACCCCTTCTGAGCTTGCCACCGGCCAGCTTGGTGGGAGAGATTGGGGATGTCTGGCCATCTCCTGCTGCTACCCCTCTCCTCCCCTCTGTTCAACCCCACCGTCACTGTGGTATGTGGAAGTCTCCTGGGCTTCTCTGTCCGTTATAACAAGGCTCAGAGTGGGGCCTGGGAGCTAACTGATGGATGTGAGCTTCATTCCTCAGTCTCACTGTCGTACATTATAAGGACATGAGTGGATGGCATTGGGGTTTCTCATGGCTGGTGCCTTCTCTGGGACCTGACCCCAGACCTGCCTCTACCCTCACACTCTCTCTGTCCTTTCCTATACCCTAGGGTTGCAATCCAAGCCCACCTTGTGGATGACAAGTCAGCCGAGGAATCCACTAGAACTGCGCAGAGGAAAGTTGGACTCGGGGAAGACACAGACCAAAATCCGACTAGTGAGAGTATGACGAGCATCTTTCCGCAGGCACCAGGGCCCAGGGCAGGGGGCGGGGGATGGTGATAGCAAACACGCACTGAGCACTTCATGGGTGCCTGACTTGACCCCTCATCCCCACAGCAACCCCGTGGGCACGCTTATCATCATCCCTCTTCTCCAGATGGGGAAACCGAGGTGCAGGGAGATGACACAGACCACGCAGCTAGAAAATGCAGTACCAGGGGTCAAAGCCAGTTAGGCAAACGGCAGTTTGCCTTTGTTTTTGTATTTTTTGGCCGCGCTGCAAGGCATGTGGGATCTTAGTTCCCTGACCAGGGATCGAACCTGCGCCCCCTGCATTGGGAGCACAGAGTCTTTTTTTTTTTGGGAGCACAGAGTCTTAACCACTGGACCACTAAGGAAGTCCCTTGCTTTTGTGTTTAAGACTCAGGAAAATGATCAGAATCACTTTTTTTTTTTTAACATTAATGACTGCAATGCATTAAAACATGAAATATATGAACATCTATGAAAGAACAAATAAAACCAACTCGCTGTTCACCTTTGGAGGATCCCAGGGAAACAAATCACTAATTTTTTTTTTTTGACTTAAAACAATAGAAATTTATTGTCTCACAGTTCTGGAGGCCAGAAGTCCAAGATCAATGTGTTGGCAAGACTGTGCTCCCTCTGAGCAGAATCACTTTTTATTTTACTGCATTAGGAACACAATTTAGTGGCTTGTTCCTTTTAAAATTTCCAGTAAATTAGCCTTTTACGGAATACAGTGCATCTTAAAGCAAGGCTTAGGAGCTTACTATTAAAAATTTTCACATCAACTAATAGAACTTTTGATAATTGATTTTCTTACCATCCATTGTTTTTTTATGGCTTCTGAACATTGTTTCAAAGTATTTGAAATGACTAGAAGAAGAGGGGGCTTTTGTGTCCATAGGAGAAAGTAAAATACCAAATACTATAAATACTACAAAATACTATAGAAGAATTCTTAACTTCTTCAGGAAAGTTTTTAATATGAGTCAATGAACAATGACTGTTATATAAAGAAATAGGGAAAAATGTATTTGCCTTGAAACCTTTTTTTTCCTTTAACCTTCAATTTTGCAAAAATGGTTTAGAGGCAGCCCTGCATTCGTAAAGTAGGAACTCATATTTCTGATGTTATTTTTTTAATTTTTATTTTTTTGCGGTATGTGGGCCTCTCACTGTTGTGGCCTCTCCCATTGCGGAGCACAGGCTCCGAACGTGCAGGCTCAGCGGCCATGGCTCACAGGCCCAGCCGCTCCGCGGCATGTGGGATCTTCCCGGACCGGGGCACAAACCCGTGTCCCCTGCATTGGCAGGCGGACTCTCAACCACTGTGCCACCAGGGAAGCCCTCTGATGTTATTTTTATCCTGACTTTAGAAGGGTTTATGTGTTTTTGTTTGAAACATGAACTTGGACAATTGGCTCTAAAAATTGTGCTCCTAACCAGTTCCTAATACTGTCTCTTGTAATCATTCATTTGTTTAGTCAACAAATATTTGAGCACCTACTATGTGCCAGACCCTGTTCTAGGTGTGGGGATTCACCAGTGATGTGGACTCTGACCTTAGGGAGCTCACATTCTACTCGGGGAGACAGACAATAAGTAAGACAGATAAAAATGTAATATGTGTAGTGAGGGTTAGAGCTATGAAGAAGTGTAAAATAAGGTTAGGGGCTTAAGAGGCACAGAGGATGGAGTGGCCATGCCTGTTTTAGGAGGGTGGTCAGGGAAGGCTGCTAAGGTGGTGACATCTGAGGGGGAATGTTCCAGGCCAAGAAGCTGGAAGTGCAAAGGCCCTGAGGTTGGTGTGAGGTCAGTGATGGGCCAGGTGATGAGGAAGAAAGATGGTGGGCTGTGGGGGGAAGGAGATAGCTTGTATACAGCCCTGTAGTCCATGATTAGGCTTTGTGTTTGCATAGAGTAAGGCAGGAAGACCCTGGAGGATTCTGAGTAGAGTGGGGAAATGATCTGACTTAGATTTTCACAGGAGTCCTTGGGCTGCTGCTGCTGTGTGCAGAACGGGCTGTGGGGACAAGGGGGAAACAGAGCAAGGGAGTAGAAATGACTCAGTTGGTGTGTTCTTGGATATGAAGTAGGATCCTGACTCTGCCCCTCAGCCTTAGGACAGTCACTTACTCGATCAACAACTCCTGAGAGAATGCCTACGATATGCCAGGCACCAAGCCGGGTGTTGGAGACACAGCCGTGAACACAGCCCTTAGAATCTGTGCTATGATGGAGCTTATACTTTAGTGGGGAGACACATAATAAATGAGTTTAAACCCCCAAGGAATAGTACTCATCAGTTTATTCAACCCATACTTATGGAGCTCCAGGCACTGTCCTGTGTCCTGGAGATACATACAGCTGTGACGAAACAACCAAAGCCCCTGCCCTCCTGGCTGTAAAATTCTAGTTGAGTAGACAGACACGAAACAAGATAATAAGAAAAACATGTTATGCTTGGTAGTGATGAGTCCTAGGAGAAAAATAAATTGGGAAAAGGGGAGACATAATTACAAACTGTAATTATGTAATTACAAATTGGGTAAGGGTCAGGACGGCACAAAGTAGGGTTTCTACCCTAGAGCTGGTGGTCAGGGAAGATCCATTTCTAGAGCAGAGGTCATTAATTCTACACTTTATCAGAATCACCTGGGAGTGGGGCTCAGTGGGCCCGAGACTCAAGAGGCTGGCATTTTTCACAAGATGCTTCTGGTCCCTGTGGGCCATATTTGGAGATGTTTTGGTCTGGAGATGTGAAGGCAAGATGGTGGAGTGGCTAGGAGCCCAGACTTCAAGGACAACGGCTCTGCGATGGGTGACCTTGGGTAAGGTACTGCATCTCTCTGACCCTCAAGTTCTGCTTCTCTAAAGTGGGGATAATAATAGTCCCAAGTGGGCTTCCCTGGTGGCGCAGTGGTTGAGAGTCCATCTGCCGATGCAGGGGACACGGGTTTGTGCCCTGGTCTGGGAAGATCCCACATGCCGCGGAGCGGCTGGGCCCGTGAGCCATGGCCACCGAGCCTGCGCGTCCGGAGCCTGTGCTCCACAACGGGAGAGGCCACAACAGTGAGAGGCCCGCGTACCGCAAAAAAAAAACAAAACCAAAACCAAAAATAATAGTCCCAAGTGAGGTAGGGCATGGGAAGTGCTTAGCACACTTTAGGGTTCATAATACGTACTCTGTGCGTTTGCACTATTACTCATTATCGCGTGAGGAATATGGCAGCTGAGGGCTAGGAAGAGGTAGTTTCTAGCAAAGGACAGAGAAATGAAGAACAGAAGGAATAAAGCAGAGAGCACATAGCCTGGCAGAGGCGGAGGGTGAGAACCGGTGAGAATGGTGACTCGTCCCTGGGTGTGCGAGACGCGCCACTAAGCGGCTTGACTGTGAATATTACCTCATCTGTTTTTTATAGCAGCAGCTCTCTGAAGCCGGTATTAGTTTCCTAACATACGGAATGAGTAGAGCAGGGTTCTGGGAGGCTAACTAACGTGCCCAGGTTCCCTTAGGTGGGAAGTGGCAGAGCTGGCATTTGAACCAAGGTGTGTCGAGGCCTAACATCCACGTCTTGATCGCTGTGAGGTTCAGCCCGCCTTGCGGCCTTAGGCCCACTCAGCTCCTCATCTTAATGTAGTGGAAAGATAGACATTGGGAGTCGGAAGTCTGCCTTTCGAGTTCCGGTGCCACTACTTCCTGTCTGTGCAACTTTGGGGCAGTCATGTAACCCGCCTGAACATCCATCCACCTATCAGTAAAATAGAGCTGGGGAACAGAGGGTTGTTGGAGGGTAAGCTGATACCCTGAGCCGCCTGCTGAGTGAGGCACCCTCAGCGATTGTTCTTGTTGTTATTATTATTGTAGGTTATGTGTACCTGCTTGGGGGCCCTTAGGCAAGTCCCTTAATCCCTTAGAGGCTCATTCTTTTCCCAGGGGCTGTTGTATGAAACAGTCCTCACTCAGCTCAGCTGCCTGACGAGAAATGGTAGCGATTATCATCCACTCTGCCTCTCCTGCTTCTTCTCCAGACAAGGCCCATATCCTCGGCCATCTTCTTTCCTACTTGGGCGTTTTCTATTATTGCTAGTACTATATAGTTCATCGATTCTAAGAAGCCATTGATAATAAGGTGTACCTTTATCTTAATTACCCACTAATAAAATATTTGTCAATTAGACCGTAACACGCCACCAACTGTAAGATATAGCCCCACCTCAGAGTGTAAAATTATGGGAAAATGGGTGTTTCAGAAAGGATGAAATAATTCAAGGTGCTCTGACCCGCAGACAATGGGGAACCGCCGCCCAGCTCGGGTGGCATTTACCAGTCGAGGCCACAAGGGGGCGGATTGCGGCGGGAGGGAAGTGGTCCCTAGGCTCCCGGAGGTTCCGGCCAGCTCCGCGCATCACGTAACACTGCCCCCTTTCCCTGTTCCTCCGCTTGCAGACGATGCTCAGGAACCGGCGAACCGCGCACCAGGAGCTCTGCAACCACGAGGACTTCCTCACCAAGCTCTGTGGGGAACTGATCAAGACCATCCAGGACACGGACGACAGCTCGGCCCTGAAAGTGCGGGTGATGCTGCAGCAGGAGGACGTCTTCACGGTGAGCCCCCACCGTGGCCCCGCAGCCCTGCCTCTGCCCTGCGTTGCGGTCCAGCCCGCGACGCCGCCCTCCTGAGCGCTTGGGCGCCCTCTCCTGCTTTCTCCCGGCCTCTCCCGGCCCATTGCGCAAGCTGCTTCCTCCATGTGGAGGATACATCTCTTACACACTCCGGCCCCCCACCCCACCCCCCGCCCACCTACCTGGGCTTTGGAATCAGACTGGGGGTTGCGGGGGGTGGGGACTCATCCCCATCAGCACTTACTAGCTGGAAGAGTTTGGGTTAACCTCTGAGCCCTGTAAAACTGGGGCACAACTGCACCCACCCCGAAGAGGAGTTGTGCCTGGCACACAGTATGTGTGGGGCTGGGTTTGGAGACTCCTCTGAGGAAGTGCTGAGTCCTCTGACAGTCCGTGCTTTGGCCGCACCAGTGGAGGCTTGGGGTGAGCTGACCCCCCTCCCCGCCCCCCGCTCCCACAGACCATCGCTGACATCTTGGAGTACTCAAACAAGAAGAAGCTGCACCAGATGAAGTGTGAGCTTCAGGAATGGGAGGAGAAGGAGGAATCCAAGATACACAGTAAGAATCCCTGGGGCTGACTCCCTGACCCTCGCCTGGCCCTCTGTGGAGGTCAGCCGCCGGGCATTCCCCTTGCACCTCCCCTTCGGAAACCATCAGGCCCATCACCTCCCTTCTGCTAAGATGCACAGCTGACAGCTTACTTATCAAGCACTTAGCGCTTGCAGGCCCTACGTGCTTTGTTTTTATGGGCTCACTCTCCGTCGTTCCGACTACCTGTAAGGCAGGGAAGTTTTTCTTTTCTCCCGTTTTACAGATGAGGCAACTGAGGGTAAGGGAAATGAAGTAGCCTGTTGAAGGTTATACAGCTAGGAGCCAGCATCCAATCCCAGCCTCCCTCTTTCTTGCCAGCGTCCCTCTGGGAGTCAGTGGCTGGAATAGGTCACTGGCCACAGACCTGCGAGCCTGTGGTTTCTTTCCCCTGAGCAGACTAGAAGCCTTCTGAGGGGAGGGGCAGTGTGTCAGGCAGCCTCAGACGCTGGGGATCCCCTCCATGGAGGGTGGCAGGATAGACTGTCTTAATCCTGCCCTGGTCATGTCTTGGGAGCCAGTGTTGCCGCATTTCACTGGGCTCATTGCCTTGGGAGCGTGTGTATGAGGGGACTGAGGTCCAGAGAGGGAGGGTCTTGGTGAGGGTCATGCAGTGGCATTGGCAGAGCCGGGGCTTGCCGAGGGATCTTGCACTGGGATAGTTTCTTTCCTACCCAGTACTGCCTCTTCTCCTGTGAAGGTAAAGAGCTCTCTAGGGGCTTAACTGTCCACCACCTCCCAGCCTTGTGTGAACTTGCTGCAGCCCAGACCCCAATTCATTGGTCAAGGAGAGCTTTGCCTCTTGGGTCTCCCCAGGGGGGTTCTTGAGGGAGGATCCTGCCTTCTGTCCCTCCTGATCTCTTCAGACCTGGAGCAGCAGGTGGAACAGCTGGATGCCAAGATCGAGAAGGTCCACAAGAAAGTGAGCTTCATGAGCACTTACATGGACCGTGAGTATCCCATCAAGTCGGTCCAGGTTGCCAACCTTGTGCGCCAGCTGCAGCAGGTGAAGAACAGCCAGCAGGTAGGTGAGCCCATGGCCTTGCCTCGCCAGACCATGTGGGAGGCAGGGCTGGTGGCCAACACCCTCCTGCTGACCCCCAGGATGAGCTGGATGACCTCAGTGAGATGTGCAGAATGGTCCTGGCATCTATGTCCAACCAGATTCAGAATAAGAAAAAAAACCTACTGAGGTCTCTGGTGGTGGTGAGTAGCCAGCCACTGTGGCAGGTATCCAGGTCCTGCCCCCAGCCCTGCTTTTTTCCCTGTCCTCTGCCTCCAGGCCCCCCACACACCCACCATACTACCCAGTGTATGGTCGCCCCTGGCGCCAGACTTGGGGGCCAGACCTCTCCTTCCTCTGCAGAAAATCCAGCGTGCTCATCAGGAAACGCTCCTGCAGAAGACTTGGAATAGCCAGCTCATACTGAAATACATGGACAAGTTCCGAGAAGTGAGTGGGCAGCAAAGGTGGTCGTCACCCCTGTGCTAGAGCAGGAGGGTGGGTGGTCCCCAGGACCTGTGGGAGTCAGGCTTGTCCGGATGTGGCGCTCATGAGGTCTCTGACTCTGGTGTTAGCCTTCCTGCTTGGCAGTGCCATTAGTGCCACTTGTCATTCATCTGAGAAGGGGATTCGTGCTGGCCTAGGGTTTGCCTCATTAACAACACCGCCAGCCATGACCCAGCAGCACCATCGCCAAGCATCACCACATGACCATCACTTTAATTTCACTACCCAGCCCCGGTCTCCACCTCTTTAATTCTTGTCATTGACCGTCACTCATGACCAGTGTTAATGAAATCCACCATCACCACCCTCTCGCGGTAATTTTCGTGATCTTGCACCTTCATCAGTTATCCGAGTGAATGGCCTTCATCACCTCCACCAGCCCCCGCTAATTCTCACTGTCAAGCGCTGCCACCCATTTGCAACCTGTCTCCCTTCTCCACGATCCCCTCACCCTTAACCGGAACCATCAAACATCGTCGGTAACTTGTGAGCCAGCCCTGCCCTACACAGCGAGGACCCCCGTCTGGAGTCCGGAAGTCCCAGTGACAAAAGTGACAAAGCCCAGGCCATTTCTGTAGATGAATGAGCAGTAATCCTTGTTCACTTTGCCCTTTTCTCCCTTTGGTCGGGGAATGTTTCGTTTCTCACTTTCCCCTGCTCTCCTCAGCTTATAGACCATTTTGAGGAGGAAATACCCATATTAAGGGCGGAGGTGGAGCAGCTCCAGTTTCAGATCTGGGAACCCCGAGAGACTGTGTTTGCGGACGTTCTGCTTCGGAGATCCAAGTATGTGATCCTTGTGTAGCTACCTCTTAAACTAGCCACGCTCTGGACTCGAAGAAGCTCTCTGTTCTCGGGGAAGGCAGCCTGGTGGAGGAGGCAGGAGGCTGGGTTTTTGCCTTGGCTTTGCCCCTGACTGTGTAGCAGATGTGACCTTTCCCATCTTTGGGCCTTAGTGTCCCATCTCTGCACAGCAGGCTGAGTTAGGTAATCTCTCTGGACCCTTCCAATTCCACATTCCACGTTTCAACCAAGTGGGTCCGCCCCTAAGCTCCTGGGGTGTTCAGGAAGACAGTGTTGAGTGGGGTGGTCGGCTCCAGAGACGAATGGCCTGGAAGGCACACTGCAGGGAAAGAAGGGTGTTCTCTCCGTGGGGCAGAATTCTGGGCCCCAAAGGAAGGACTTCCCTTCTTCCAAAACCAGTTCTCTGCCTGCCCTCCCTTGGGTCAGGCCCTCTGGGTCTGAGGGTGAGGATCCCACCAGGCCACGCCTCTCTATGTGGGGCAGATCTTACCATCTGCAAATTATTTTTCTTCTTCTTAGCTTCTATGTCTATCTCCTTCTCTTCCTCTCCCCTTCTTTCCTCCTCCTCTACCTCCTATTCTTCATTCTCCTCTTATTTTCCTTAAAAAGTACTGTCAAGTTTATGATGTGCCTATGGAGTGCCAGGCACTGTGAGTGCCAGTAACCCTTCGCTCTACCACCATGGAGCCAAGGAGGGGACCAGACATTCATCGATAACGAGCCACCGACAAAGGTCCCGCGGCAACTGACCCCAGAGCTGCTGAAGCAGAGGCATAGACGTGGCGCTGGCAGAGCGTAGCCCGGACAGAGAGGAGTCTGGAGGGTCAAGAGAGGTTTCCCTGAGAATGTGACAGTCTAAACCAAGGTCTGAAGGATGATGCATAGAAGTTCACTGGGCAAAAGGGGCTGAAGGGGGAAACTGAAGGAAGAACATTTCCAGGTGGTGGTGCTGGCGTCTTGGGGGTGTGGTGAGTAGGCACCGTCGTCCTTATCTGAGCTCTGAACACATTGAAATAAGACTGAAAGGAGCAAGGCAGACACGGGCCAGACGCTCACTTTTATTCTGATGAAGCTGATTTTAGAGAAGGTAGCAACAGCTTCTACCTCCAGATATCTTGGCTTCTGAATAGTGAACCCAGAATTAGGCAAGTCGAGCTCCTTGGTCAGCTGTGTTGGAGCAGAGGAGAGTGTCGTCCTTGCAGGCTGCTCGTGGCTGAGAGGGAACAGGGCACCCATGCCCCATCCTATTCTCCAGACTCACTGTTCAGGTCGTTGTACCCCTTTCCAGGGGCAGAGTGAGTAAAGCGAGGCCAGGAGCAGTATGCCTGCTGCTGCCCCTCCACGGGCAGGGAGACACCGGGAATGGGAAGACGCTTTCTCCTCCTAAAACGTGGGAGGGGCGCATCCCTAGGCAGAGCTTCTCCAACCAGAACGTGCACAGGAATCCCCTAGAGATCTCGTTACAAAGCAGATGCTGAACCGGTAGGTCTGGAGTGGGGCTAAGGAGTCAGCATTTCTAAGAAGCTCCTGGGTGAGGCTGACGCTGACAGTCCCTGGGTCACAAGCCGAGCAGTGAGGCTGTGGAGCATGTGTGGTAGGAGGGAACTTGATGTTTACCAGGGGCTGAATGAGGCTGGAATGCAGAGTGGTGGGGAGAGTAACGGGGAGGAAGCAGGACAGCTCAGCCCCTAGGAACCGCCACGCAGGGCCCGGTAGGTAGACCGAGGGAAGAGTTTGGTACTTGACCCTGAAAGCCAAGAAATTGTAAGCTGAGTGGTGACATCAGATTTGCATTCCAAGAAGAGTTATTTTGAAAAGAGGGTGGAGGAGATATTGGAGAGGGGCCAGAGGAGGTGCTGGGAGTCTGGTTGGCAATCGTGTGTGTGTGGGGGGGGGGGGGGTCGGGAGTGGCTTGGCCAGGGTGGGTGGCAGAAGAGAGAGGAGAGATGGATGGAGTGGAGAAGAATTGAAGAAGGTAAACCCGTAGGCCTTGGTGATATTTGGATGTGGGAAGTCAAGGACAGGGAGGTGTCAAGAATGACCCCTGGGTTTCTGGCTTTTGTCACAGGGTGGGTAGTGGTACCAGATCCAGAGAGAGGGAAGGCTGGGGCCGGGGGGTAAAGGATGCTTACGCAGGTCAGTCTGCAGTTGACTGGGACACTGAGTTTAATTTACAGAGACCTCAGCGTGGAGCTGTCAGCTAGGCAGTTGGGGGTACGAGTGTAGATATCAGAAGACAGATACTGACTGGAGATGGAAATTTGGGCATTGCCAGTACAGACATGCATTTTTTTTTTTTACTATTATTTTGAACAATTTCAAATATACAGAAAAGTCCAGAGAGTATTATGATGAATACCCAGTTACCCATCTAGATTTAGAAATAGTTATATTTTTGTCATATTGGCTTCATCTTCATTTCTTCCTTGTTCTTTCTTCTGAAATGTTGTAAATTGCAGACATCCTGACATTTCATGTCTAAATCCTTCAGCGTGCGTCAGTATGTACCATGAGAGTGGGTGAGAGAACTGGGAGGGAGAATGTAATCCTGGAGCCTTGGAAGTGTTCGTGCTGGTCACTGAGATGGGAAGATAGTGCAGATGGGAACCCACTGCTCTCGCTACTGTTACGGAAAGAATAATGCCTGTCATTTACTGAGCACTTATTACATGCTGGCCTGGTCTCATTTAATCTTCCCATCAGTGACTGAAGGTGGACCCTCCCCCCCTTGACAGATGAGGAAACGAGGCTCGCCTGGGGTCTGTCACATAGTGAGTGCTTGTTACATAGGTGCCCAGTGATGTCCAGAGGCTCAGAGGGGAGAAGCAGTGTGCTCAAGGTGACACAGAGTTAGGCTTCCAAACCAGTCATCCTGACTCCAGAGAGAGCGCTCGTCCTGAGGGGCCCCAGCACTTCAGAGCTGAGCTCTTGTTTCCTCTTGGCCTCAGAGCTCTGTGGGGCAACATGAGTCCTGCCAAACCAGTTCCTTTTCCATTTGGACGCGCGCGTGTGTGTGTGTGTGTGTGTGTGTGTGTGTGTGTGTGTGTGTTTGCTGTAAGGTCACAGGTTGTGTTCCTCTGAGGCCGTGCTCCCCTACCTGCAGCTCTGGCACCCCTGCTTGGTGTCTCACACCCCTCTTTGCTGTTTCCTACCAGGTGCACCCCTAACATGGACATCATCCTCAACGTCCCTGTGGAAGAGCTGCTGCCCTTCTAGATGGCGGGGCGATGGGCCACCCCTCCCTCCCTGGTCTCTTCCCCACACCCAGAGCCTTGAGTTCTCTCCTTCCAAGCCCACGTCCCCATCCAGACCCTGGTCTGCAGTTCCTTCCTTCCTCACGCTCCCTCCCTCCGTCCTTTCCTCCCTTGCGTGCTTCCTGTTTCCTGTCCGCTTCCTGCTTCCTTTCCGCTTCCTGCGTCCCCTCTCCCTCCATGCTTTTGGTTGGTGCTTCTACCTGAGCCAGGTAGGAATTCCTAGTCAAGTCCTTTTTACCAATAAAGCTGGGTTTGCCTTTTGCCAGTGCCTGGGGCTTCCTGAGAAGCCTAGGCAGAAGTGGATTTTGTCTTAAGATTAGGGGTGGGCAACTGTGCTGCCTGCATCTGGGGCCCCAAACTTCTTGAGAAGTGCTGGAGCGCCGCCCCCTGCCTGAGGCTCCATGGTTCTGTGGCTCCGGGCCACCCCCTCCCTGGTGCAGTGCGACTCCAGTTTCTCACCTGATTTGTGCCCAGACCTGTTGAGGCCAGTTCCGGGGTGGAGGGGGGATTCCTTGAGTTTGATATACCTGGGAACTTGCTGGACCTTCACTGCTGCTGGCCATCTCTTTTCCAGTCCAGCCGTCTGTCTGTCCACCGCTTCTACCCCAACGGTGTATGGACGTGAACACCAACTCATCCTCAGGTGCCTAGTCAGGCGCTGTTCCCTGCCACATACTCTTTCACGATGGGCTTAAGAGGGGCGCTGCCTGGACCCCTCTCCAGCAAGGGCTTTTGCTCCGGTTACCAGGAGGGCCACTGGCAGGTGGTCTCCAGCTGCCAGTGCCTTCGGGCTTTGCCTTGGCTGCCGAGAGCCGGGCCTCTTCCCACCTTCCATGATGCTTAATGTGCCAACACCAAAGGCTGTTCTGGCTCCAGGGCTGCTTGGAGGGTTGGCTGAAACTGCCCCTGCACCTGCACTGCAGCTTGACTCCTCCCTCTGCCCAGCCCTGTGCACCTCTCTCTCCTCCCTCCTTCAGCCGGTCCCAAGGACACTCAGTAGTCAATGTCCTGTACCCTGTGCTCTGTCTCAGAATTGGCCTCCCTGGGGACCCAGACTGTTCCCACTCCCAAGAGCCTCTGGCCGCTCACAGATCCACTCTGTGTGTTGGGAGACTTTCGGTTACAGGTAACAGAGCATCCAAGTCAAATTGGCCAAAACAGTAAAGGGTTCAGGTACATAAATACTCTAGGTGAGGCAAGGCTTTAACCAGAAGTCAAGCGACGGCACCGAGGGCCTAGTTTCTCTTTCTCTCCTTTGTTCTCCAGGGTGTTTCCTCTTGCTGAGGTCGGCACTCCCTGTGGTCCCAGTATGGCTGCCAGCACCTCCTGGGGTGTAGGATTCCTTGTTCTTGTCCTGCTGGAAATAGAGACAGATAGAAACAGAGACAGTGTCCTGCTAGAAACAGAGACAGTGTCTCTGTCCCAGAACTTTCAGCCCAAGTCTTAAGATTGCTATGACTGGACAGGCTCATATCACATGCCCACCGGGAACTAGCCTAGGAGGTGGAGAGTGCCTACTAATTTAGTCTAGATCATGTACTGGATCCCTAGAGCAGGGGAAGGGGTGGGGGGGGGTAGAGCACATGACCCAGGCTAAGCCAATAGGCACCCCCAGAACCATATGGATCTCCAAGCAGAAATGGACAGTGTTGAACATCATAATAGCAAATGCTTATTAGCTAGAACTTACTTATGCTTTACGTCTATCAACTCATCACATCCTCACAGGAACAACCCTAGGAGGTAGGTATGTTAGCATTTCAATTTTACAGATGAAGAACCCAAAGCATGAAGAGGTAAAGTGACTTTTTCGAAAGTCACCAGGCTAATGTCTGTAAGTGGTGGACAGAGCTGAGCCGCCAGGTGTCATAGGAGCCAATTAAGACAAGTCCAAATTAAAGGAACAGTCAGGCTTCAATCGTTCACTTCCACATGTAAGGAAGAGGCCAAACTGGAGAAGCACTGACATCCCTTCCTTGGATTTTCCCCTTGGAACCAATGGCGCCATCCCATCAGGTGGATCGAAGCTGGAGATGCTCTCACTGCTGGGGGAGCCCCGAAATAAAGGCTCCTTCAGTTTTATGGATCTGGGGGCCACGGGGAGGGGGGGGAATGGGGTGGGAAAGGGAGTGTGGGAAGGGCTAGGAGCAAGAGGGTCCCGACTCCTGAGGCAGAGTGGAGACGTGTCTTCCAGGTTTCCCCCGCCCCCCATAAGGGTGAGGCACCCGAGGAGGGCCTCGGCCGAAGGCAATCCCCTTCCCACTAAAGGTCTCTGAAGAAAGCTGGGATAGGAATGCAGGTTGGGGCAGGGGCTTGAGTCCTTGGCTGTGACCCACTGAGAGACCGCGTGCACTGGCGGCGTACCAGTGCACCAGTGCGGGGAGGCTAACCTTCCCTGCCAGGCCTGCCGGGGAGAGCCTTTGTAATGGCCTACGGTTGTGCCTAAGAAATGAACAGATACACACTACTATATATAAAATAGGTAAACAACAAAGGCCTACCCTGTAGCACAGGGAACTATATTCAGTATCTTCTAACAACCTATAATGGAAAAGAATCTGAACAAGTGTATACGTGTATATATGAATCACTTTACACCTGAAATGAACACAACACTGTAAATCAACTATCCTTCAATCAAAAAATACTTAAAAAATCAGACATAGGTTTTTGGCCGGAAGCTGGATTCCTTATAGTGAAGGGATGACTGAGTTCTGAGGAGGAAAACCAAGAAACGACCTAAGAGCACACAGATTCCCTCACATCACACACAGCCATCGCGCCTCCAGATGTGATGGAGAGAAACCCCACACGTGCATAGCTGTACATGGATGTGCTCCCACTTTTCAGAGTTGCACGTGGGTTTATCCTCACATGTGCAGGTATCGATGTGTATGCACGCGGGTACACACCAGGACTGCCTTCGTCGATAAAAGAAGGACTGATTGCGTGTCTTGCCAGGAATTCTCTGTATTAGTCGCTTTAGCCCCAATAACACTGCTGCGTGAGAAGCAACTGCAGAACTCAGTGGATTGCAGCGGTAAGAGTTTATTCTTCACTCGGGGTCCTCAGGTCGACCGCACTTTCGCTGAACTCAGCTAGGCTGGTTGGGTGGCTCTGCTGTAGGTTGCGGGTCATCTGGGCTTGGCTTCAGACTCTGGGTTAGGCTCAGGGGTGCCCTTGGGCTCTGGGGCTGTCTCGGGTGTGCTTTTCTCAAGGAGGATCACAGGAGCAAACGAGTCAGGCCCACACTTAAGACCTCTGCTTGCATATGTGCTAGCATTTCACTGGGCAAAGGAAGTTAAACGTCCAGGTCCCAAATCAATTAGGCAGAGAAATAGCTCCCCCGCCCCGTGCACCTCCCCTTACCTGCCCGTGGGAGGGTAAGGGAAGTGGATGTTTGCTGCACAGTAACCCGAACGATGGTGCTTTTCTGCTTATAGAGGCAGGGACTGAGCTCCTGGTATTAGTTTTCTATGGCTGCTATGACAAATTATCACAAACTGAAATAAAACAACACAAATGTATTACCTGAACTATCTGTAGGTCAGAAGTCTGACAGATCTCAGAAGGCTAAAATCAAGGTGTCAGCAGGGCTGTCTTCTTTTCTGGAGGCACTAGAGGAGAATCTATTTTCTTGCCTCTTCCAGCTTCTAGAGTCCACTTGTGTTCCTTGGCTTGTGGGGCCCTCCTCCACCTTCAAAACCAGTAACTGCAGATTGAGTCTTTCTCCCATCACATCACTCTGGCCTCTTCTTCTACTTTTAAGGACTCTGTGATGACACTGGCCCGACCAGGATAATTCAGGGTACCCTCTCTTTTTTACGGTCTGCTGATTGGCAATCTTAGTTTTATCTGCAATCATAATTCCTCTTTGCCATGTAACATAACACACTCCCAGATTCTGGGGATAGGATGTGGACATCTTTAGGGGCTATTAGTCTGCCTATATATAGTCTGCCCCAAAGATTCATGTCTACCCCACAGGCAAAATACATTCACCTCATCCCATTATAGCATCAACTCAAAGTAAAAACAACTCATCTAAATCTTATCAGCTCAAAAGTCCCAAATATCATCTAAACCAGGTAGACGGAGGCTATGAGAAGACTTCATCCATGGGCACAATTCCTTCCCACCTGTGAACATGTGAAACTCAAGAAACAAGTTATCTGCCACCAAAATGCAATGGTGGGGTGGGCATAAAAGTTATAGAGTCTCCCTTCAAAAGGGAGAAAATGAAAGTAAAGAGGGAGAAAATGAAAGGCAAAAAGGGGTCACTGGTCCCAAGGGATTTCAAAATTCAGCTGCTTTCTAGGCCTGGGAATAGTCCTCTGGGCTTGTGTCATCACAGAGTCCTTAAAAATGGAAGAAGAGGGGGCTTCCCTGGTGGCGCAGTGGTTGAGAGTCTGCCTGCTGATGCAGAGGACACGGGTTCGTGCCCTGGTCCGGGAAGATCCCACATGCCGCGGAGCGGCTGGGCCCGTGAGCCATGGCCGCTAAGCCTGTGCGTCCGGAGCCTGTGCTCCGCAGCGGGAGAGGCCACAACAGTGAGAGGCCTGTGTACTGCAAAAAAAAAAAAAAAAAAAAAAAAATGGAAGAAGAGGCCAGAGTTTTCAGGGAGGCAGTGGCAGGGGTGTGCGATCGGCAGTCAAGTGGTCCTTGGTATCCTGCAAAGAATGGGAGGTAGAGGAACAAAAGTAGTGGAAATTCTTAATTTTTGGAAATCATCCACCAGGGACAGAAGGGAGCAGCAGTTGGTTTGCTCTTTAAAAGGAAGGGAGGTGGTGGTCACACCTATCTAGATAATCTGGAGGATCTAGATCTGCCTCCAAACATTTTAAAGCCTTTAGGTCTTGTGGGGTAGATCTGTAAAGCAGGTTTGTGTAAAGCACTCTAGCAGGGAGTCATTAGCCTGAGTGGGTCTGCTTTTTCCACTTTCCTCTCTCTGCCTAGGGGCTGTTGCGTCCATGGGGGATCCCATTAGGGAATTCTGTCTTTCAGAATTTTGCACCAAAGAGGCACTGAACAGAAAGGCAGGACAGCGAGCTACCCTGGGTGGGCAGGCAGACACATCTTCAGAGGCTAAGTGCAGAAGCCAAAGATTAAATACACAATGGTCCAATGCACCAAAGTGTCACTACTTATCTGGGGCAGCAGGGCTGCTGGACAGTTGTGCCAGGACTCTACCTGTCTTAACTGAGTGTATTTGTGCTGGCTTGTGGCAGGGGCCATTCCCCATTGCTAGAGACGTGGGACATGCTCGACGGGTTGTGAAAAGAGCCCGGCCAATCTAACTGCTGCAGTGGTCCCAGGGTGTCATCTGGTGGGAAAGCCCAACAGGTAGAAGATCCTGTGAGGAAAGAGAGGGCTTGCACGGGGCACTCGAGAGGCAGGGTCGTTTTTGTGCCAAAGTCCAAATTAGGGTCCCAGCTCAGGGTGGGGTCCTAGGCAATGCTGTGTCCTGTGGAGTCTTCTGGAGGGGTGATGTCACCTTAGGTGAAATCCTATGGAGAGGGGATGTCATCTCATGTGCAAGGTTGGACAGGTCCTGAATGGAGGCCATTAGGGCCTGGTTGAGCCCAGGTGTAGTAATAATGGGAACTGGCCTCTGAACGACCTTGAGACATAGAGTCTTTGTTACACAGGGAGTCACAGACCCAGGCACACTTAATCCGCGTGTTAATAACCTTCCCATTTGTCTGGGAGGTCACTCTTGCATTCAGGCTTGTGGAGTTCCTAGTGTGGGTGGGAGGAGCCCATCTACCTGGTAGAACTGGTTCCAGAGAGTGGCTGGCCCAATTCAACCTGCTGTCAAATGAGGATGAGAGATGACCCACTGACCTTAGCAGTTTGGTTTGGGACTGTCCCATACCCATGCCGGGAGCCAAATGAGACTCAACACAGCTAAGCATAGCAAAAAAGGCATTTTCGTGGCCTTGGACATTGTAGGGGACTCCCTCCTTCTTTCACTCTTGTCAGGAGCATGGGAAGGGACCGGGGAGTCACCCAGGGCTCCAGCAGGAGTGTGGATCCCGGGTGACACCACTTTGCAGGGAGGGTCCAGATGATATCATTTGAGGATATTTCTCACATGTGTCAGTTTTAAGTTATTCTGCTTCCTAATCACTAGCCCTAATCACTGGGTACAATTCCCTCCACCTCCTGTGAAAGTTCATCGTTATTATAAGCTGTGAGTGGCCCTTGTATCCTGGAATTTAGGCAAAGCTTCTGCCTTAGGCAGACTAGGATTCCAAATCAGCACACTTGGGGTGGTGGTACTGGTGGGAGGAGGTGGTCCACTATCCTTTACTGGAGTATTGGAAGGCGACAGGAGTGAGAGAATAGGTGTATGGGGATCCGGAGGAGGAGGGGAAAATGAGGACTAGGTTTCACCTTTGAGGGCAAGAACAGGCAGTTGGGGTGTCTCCAGAGCGTTTTGCTAAGGTGCAGAACGCCCGGAAGGGGGAGAATTTAGCATAGTAAGTATTGCGGGCAGCCACGAACCAGGTGCTATTATATGACCAGGCACTATTTTTTTTTTTGCGGTACGCGGACCTCTCACTGTTGTGGCCTCTCCCGTTGCAGAGCACAGGCTCCGGACGCGCAGGCTCAGCGGCCATGGCTCACGGGCGCAGCCGCTCCGCGGCATGTGGGGATCCTCCAGGACCGGGGCACGAACCCGCGTCCCCTGCATTGGCAGGCGGACTCTCAACCACTGCGCCACCAGGGAAGCCCAGGGCACTATTTTTTAATTTTAATAGGAGCTGTTTGAAAAGCCTATTCTGGTGCTCAGTGAGGTCAGTTAATCGGATAAATGGAAGTTTCCTGTTCTCAGGCCCAACTCTGTGTATCTTGTAAAGTGCATTGTGACCCTTGATCTGAATCCAGTTTAGGGCACCAGTAGGCATTAGGCGAGCCCTGAACAGTGGCGTCCCACTCGGAGTGTCAGGTATATGCCCGCCTTAAGCCGCTGTGTTGACCACGGCCTGGGCATGCCGAATACTGCCAGCAGATGGCGGTAAAGGCCCAATAAAAGGAATCTGTTAACGACTTGTAAGGGCGGGCTCTCCGGGAATGAAACCCCAGGTTGTAAATCGCCCTTGGTGAGTTTTTACAATTGGACATTTGGGCTCTTAGTGTGGTGATGGGAGGCTTTCGTTATGCGCCCATTGCTATGGCCTGCTCCCTGCCTACTTGAGCTGGCCTGCATCCTCCTTTGTCTCCATTTTTCTCGCGTCCCTATTTGTAGTCCCACAAGCCTTCCTTCCTTCCGCCAAACAAGCTCATTTCCTGCTCAGCCTTTGCACTGGCTGGTCCGCTGCTCTGAAGGTTGTTCTCAGGGTCGGTCTTACCTGACCACCATGTCTAAGGTAGTTCTTTACGTCGCATCACTCTGTTTTATTTTCTTTATAGCAGCAGTTACTATCTGGTATTACACATTCATTTACTTCTTTTTATGTTTGTTGTCTGATTTCCCCAACCATAAGGTGAGTTGCATGAAGGTAAACGATTTGTCATGCTTGTTTACTGCTACCTGTGGTGTGGGGAGCACTTCCTGGCACATAGTTGGTGATCAGTAAATACATATTACATTATCGAATGGGTGAATGACTCTATCTATTGTAAAGCTAGGTTTCTGCAGAGACACTCACATCGCCATGGAAATGAAGCCCGCACCCAAGGAAAACGATCCAATGAAGAGGCAAAATGGAGTATATGGCTAAGATAGTGTCTTAGAAGATTGTCCCCATTCTGTGAGCTTGTGATGGCAGGCTGGTTTTTGGTCATGCCTCCCATTGTGCTGAGGCAATGAACAGGACACTTGTGACCCTGAATTGTCCCTCATCTTCTCAGTGGCTTGTCCCTGTGTTACACATTGCAGAATCTTTTTTGTGCAGCTTTTTTCCCTGCTTGGATTGAACCTACAAATCGTCCCCTGAGAATGAAGCTGCAACTAGTGCCCCACCTCCTCCCTCCCACCCCCAACCCGGGCAGGGTTCAGTTACCTCCACCTCCTGTGAATGTTCATCATTGTTATTAGCTATGAATTGGCCCTTGCACACATGGAATTTATTCTGCTTTACGCAAGTTAGGATTTGTGTAGGAGGATAAATAGAGGAGATAATGCAAGAGGGAAGATCAGCAGATACAAGCTCTTGCTGCTTAAGATGGTGATTTGGTTATTACTAGTCAATATCTTAGGGCTGGGTGGATTTGTTTTTTTTTTTAGAAGGGGAACATTAAAATTATAGATTAAAAATAAGTGTTTAAATAACTAAAGTTTTATGTAGATGTGCATAGTTATGGGCAGAGTCGTTTTGAACAACTCAATGAGAACACAGGTATAACATTGACTAGACAATTTTCTCTTTCAAAATGTTTACTGTAAAAACAATTCTAAATGAAAAACAAATCAGAACACTTAGCTCTCACAGTCCTGAGTCACTTCTGAGGGCAGTGGGGTGTATTCCATCATGATGCATCTCAGTGTGACTCCAGACTCGTGTCCCTAACACTGGCTATCAGCCTTGATTTCAGTTTTTTCATGAGAGATAAAAAAGGTGCTTTAGAGAGTCAGTTGAACACAAACACAACCAGAGATTTCAGGATGGTTCTTCACTTCATATCTCATTTCCATGTTTCTGGGGACACAGTATGTGCTCGGTGGGGGTAGCTTGCTCTCTGCTTGTGCCGGACATGTGGTGCTTTTGCTGTCCAGCATCTACTCTACTCCCTTGATAACAATTCCTAAATTTCCATTTGGGGAATCCACCCCGACCCCATTCTCAGTCCATGAAGAAGCTGATTCTATTTCTGGGTCTGGGGGTGGGGTTTATGACCAAGACTGAGGCCATCAGAGCATTCCATTTCCCAGTCACTGACTGGTTCAACGATGAGCACGTGACCCAAGTCAGGCCAGATAGGGCTAATGAGGTTCAGGTCTTGGACTTCCACTGGGGAAGGGAGCTCTCTTTCCCACTGGGTTTGATATTAGAGTTGATGTGTTCTTGTAGCTTGAAGCATCATGTATAGCCTGACAGTGAATCCAATACAGCAGGAGGTAGCATATTACCTTTGGAGGTGAAAGGAAGATGGGTTTATTTATTTTTATTTTTTTGTTTTTATTTTTATTTTTTGCGGTACACGGGCCTCTCACTGTTGTGGCCTCTCCCGTTGCGGAGCACAGGCTCCAGACGCGCAGGCTCAGCGGCCACGGCTCACGGGCCCAGCCGCTCCACGGCATGTGGGATCCTCCCGGACTGGGGCACGAAGATGGGTTTTAATGACATCATGTGAACCCTGACCAGCTGCCCTTGAAGACTGTCCCTGGCCTTTCAGTTGTGTGAGCCAACAGATTACCTGAAGAGCCTTGACTGATCCGTAGCTTAATCACTCCCTTGTGTAATTATGCCTGCAAGTTGACAGCAAGCACTTTCTACAGTTTGCATTCTTAGGAAAGGAAGATGCAAAAGTTTAAAGAAACATTCTTACTTATCAAAATACTTGAATAAATTCTGGAAGTGCAGCTTCATGGCTATTACATTCTGTGATTAATCCAACCAACATTATGAGCCTCCTCTGTGACAGTGCTAGCTTCCCATTTCAGCAAGGTCAGGGCGCCTCAGCCATAGGAAATAAAAGCAGTCCCTAAACGTTTCTTTTTTTTCTAAAATAAATATTGATTTATTTATTTGGCTGCACCGGGTCTTAGTTGTGGCACATGGGATCTTTTAGTTGTGGCATGCAAACTCTTAGTTGCAGCATGTGGGATCTAGTTCCCTGACCAGGGATGGAACTCAGGCCCACTGCTTTGGGAGTGCAGAGTCTTAGCCACTGGACAACCAGGGAAGTCCCTCTAAATGTTTCCATTTGCTTAATTGGCGTGCCAACTCAGTCCAAATGTCAGCACCCCCATGAAGAAATGAGCAATTTTCACCACTACAATGGCTTCAAGTTCAGATCTTCTGATTTGTCACATCAGTAAAAATAATTACCTCGTTAACCATGGGAGTCAGGGCTGGCTTCATGGGTGTCTTGTGAAGTCACACAGGTCCCCATACTCAAAAGAACTCTCTGCTTGGTTTAATATTCTACAATAGCTGTCTTGAAATACTTAATAATTTTAGAACAAGGGAGCTGCATTGTATTTCGTATTGGGCCCTGTGAATTACATATCTCGTACTGATTGGAATCCAACAAGTTGAATCTCATATTCTTTAAGTCCCCCCATTTGTTGATTTGCAGAAGCAGCTCAATGCATTCTTCATCAGATTTATGCCATCAGCCTGCAATTCTACCACCTGGTTCTATGAAAATGAGTGAATTTCTGTGTTGTGTTTCATAGCCTCAGGACATACTGGATGATGATTAAGGGCACGGGCATAGAGCAATGTCACATCTCTCACTTCTTTCATCATGTTGCTTGACTGATAAATGATGCTGTGGAAGAAGAGCTTGAATAACGGCTGGAACATTCTCTTCTGGTTTGCATTGCTCTAGGGAACTCAGCTTTTCACATTCATGCTAAATTTAGTAATTATTTACCGGCATGCCCAAAGAGTTATGGGTGCTAAAATAAGGCCCAAAGCTTTTGCTAAAAATATCAAGATGGGCACACTTTGTTCATAGTTCACAAGTTGGATGCTTCTTAGAGAGATCCTTTGTCTAAGTAAAAATGGCACCAATAATGGGACCTGGGAGAGTTTGAATGCCAGGTGAGAGAATGGTTCTTTCTAACTGTTAGATACATGAGAGGGACTCCCCAAACACCCTCCCCTCCTTCACAGAGTTGTTTTTGGAAGCCATGACATCTTTTGTAAGGGGCAGTGATCAAAGGCAGCTGCCCAGGAGGCACAAGTAAAGAACCGGAAGTGCCTTAGGAGACATTCAAACTCCTTTTGACGTGAAAGGAAAATATACTTGTGACTGAGAAATAACCTCACAAGCGGTTAGCTTATTCAAAGCCTTCATTTAATACGAGATTCAGTTCCTCCAACATTTTCTTATGAAAAATTTCAAACACAGAGTAAATTTGAAAGAATTTTATGGTGAACACCCTTTCTCCACCACCTAGATTCTACTCTTGACAGTTTACTCTACTGGCTACCATACTGTCCGTCATCCATCTGTCCATCCACCCATCCATTCATTTACTTTTCATGATGAATTTCTTTTATTTCAAATTAATTATGAATTAAAAGAACAGTTAAAAACACATAACATAAAATTTACCATCTTAACCATTTCTAAGTGCACAGTTGAGTTGTTTTAAGTATATACACATTGTTGTGCAACTAATCTCCGGAACTTTTCAACTTGCAAGCTGAAACTATATACCCATTAAATCACAATTTTCCAAATTCCCCTCCCCCCAGCCCTTGGCAAACACTATTCTACTACTGTTTCTATGAATTTGACTACCCTAGATATATATCTCAGTTAAGTGGAATCATACAGTATTTGTCTTTTCTGCAACTGACTTTTTTCACTTAGCATAATGTCCTCAAGGTTCAACCATGTTGTAGCATGTGTCAGAATTTCCTTCCTTTTCAGGAATTAATAATATTCCATATGGTATGTACATACCACCTTTTGTCTATCAGTTCGTTGGTTGATGGACTCGTGGGTTGTTTGTGAATGGTGCTGCTATGAATATTGGTGTGCAAATATCTCTTCCAGATCCTGCTTTCAATTCTTTTTTTTTTTTTGAACTTCATTGAAGAATAATTGACAAATATAATTGTATATATTTAAAGTGTATTAAAATATATTTTCTATTTCCTTAATCCATTCATCATTCTATCTAGAAGGACCATGGCAAAGACAGATTCTCTCTTTCCTTAGTAGCAGAACCCCAAATTTTAGCTCGAGACATTGCCTCTAGGAATAAAGACAACACTTTCTAGCTTCCCTTGAAGCTGGTGTGACCACGTAACTAAGTTCTAGAGAGTGGTATGTAATCAGAAGTGTTGTGTGGGAATTTTGGGAAGGTCTCTTAAAGGGGTGGTGATAAGGACCCATTCTCTTCCATTCCTTCTATTCTTTATAACAAAAGTGTGATGGCTGGAGACCCAGCACCCATTTTGTGTCATGAGGTGATTTTCAGTATGGAGGCTATTCATCAGGGATGGTGAGAGAGCAAAGTAGCAACCTGGGTTGTTGATGACATGGTTGGCCTGTCAAATCATTCCCTTGATTGATTTCTACAGAATTATTTTGCATAAGAGAGAAATAAACTTCTAATTGCTTAAATCTTTTTGATTTCTCCATTATATGAAGTTGGATTTAATCCTAACAATAAAAGGAGCTTTCCCACATCCTATCTATATCTTTTTTATAACCTCAAGTTTTTTCAAACAAAAATCTGTAATAAAGTTCATACTTTTTAAAATCTAAGGTTTAAAACATCATTTTAATATTCATATTTTCTATAATGACCTAAAAAATTTTGGTGTATGCGCCTTGTGGTAGTAATTAGGTAGGTTTTTACTTCTTTGTCTCTTGTGGTTGGTGGAACCAAGTGACTAGTTCACAATGAATTGTGAGAAGTGCCTGCAGCCACTTGAGCACTGGCGCATTTAAGTGCCCGGGTGAGGCTCTGCAGAGCTCCTTTTCCTTCTGGAATGGTAGTTGGCAATATTAACAACCAGCCTGGGTCCAATGAGGAGCAGAGCACCCCACTGACAGGTGTTGGACATATCACATGAGCAAGAAAGAACCTTTTTCTTTAAGACCATTGAGATTTCAAGATTGTTGTTACTACAGCATACCCTAGCCTAGCTGTCCTCAAAGTGTGGTCAGTAGACTTCTGAGGGCTCCCCAAACCCCTTAAGGTGGTCCTCAGAGGGACCAAACTATGTTCATAATGACACAAAGACATTATTTGCCTTGTTTTGCCTTGCTGACATTTGCACTCATGATGCAAAAGCAATAGTGAATAAAACTGCTGGAGCTATAGCATGAATCAAGGTGGTGGTACCCAGCTCTATTCTCCATCACTTCCTTCCCAGTAAAACAAATAAGCAAGCAAAACACCCAAACAAACCCAAAAAACTAGTTTTACTTAAGAATATCCTTGATGAAAATGATAACTTTTTAAAATCAAATTTCATTCCTCGAGTATACATCTTTTTAATATTCTGTATGATGAAATGGGAAGTACATCAAAAGCAACTTTGAAATATAACGGTGTTTCAAGGACAAAGCCCTTGTGCCACTGAGTGGTGAGCTGGACTAGCTGCTCTGTTCATGAAACATCATTTTCACTTGGATAAATGACTTGCAGACAAGCCCTGGCTATCCAGAATTTGGTATTTGCTAGACTATTATTTTTTTTTGTTTTTACAAATGATTCAAGTGAGCCAGTCACTTGAAGGACAATGACAGATAGTGTATGTTGGTCTTGACAAAATCCAAACTGCATCCACCACTATGAATTTGAAGCTTCTCAGGTCTTAAAGGCTTTTCTGATCAGTGGTGATATTAACAAATATAAAAAAAATTTGTAATAGCTTTATTGGAGTATAATTGCTTTACAATGTTGTGTTAGTTTCTGTTGTACAACAAAGTGAATCAGCTATAACTATACATACATCCCCATATCCCCTCCCACCCTCCCTATCCCACCCCTCTAGGTCATCACAAAGCCCTGAGCTGATCTCCCTGTGCTATGCAGCAGCTTCCCACTAGCCATCCATTTTACATTTGGTAGTGTGTGTATGTTAATGCTACTCTCTCACTTCGTCCCAGCTTCCCCGTCCCCCTCCTCCGTGTCCTCAAGTCTGTTCTTTACATCTGCATCTTTATTCCTGCCCTGCCACTAGGTTCATCAGTATCGTTTTTTTAGATTCCATATATGTGCATTAGCGTACGGTACAAATATAAAATTTTGATAGTGTATGATGAAACATATCAGAATGTGGAAGACCTGTATAACTCATTAAATCAATCTTTTCCAAGTGACCAATGCATGAAGTGACCAAATCTTGCATGAGTAACAGGTCCATTTAAAGAACAAAATAGACCAATGCATTTTAATGTAACAGAGTACAAGAAATTTCTTTGACATGGTTTCAGACTCCATGTTACAAATAACTTTTAAGAAACTACTACTTGTTTGGGTTTGTATGTAATATCAAAGAAGACTATCTACAAATGAAAATGAAAACCAGAATGAATACAGAAACAAATATGAGAGTACTGCTGTCTTCTATTAAATCTAGGAAAGAGATTTGTAGAAATTAACACAAAGCCATTTTCCTCCTTCAATTATTTCAAAATATTTGTATTTTTCATAATATATTTATGTTAGCAAGTAATGAGTTTATTATTGCTATTTAAAAATCAATTAATAAAGAGATATTAAAAATTTCTTAGTTTTAACTTCAAATGTGGTCATTATTGATAGACATAACCCATATAAACAAAAGCTCTCTTTTAGGTCCTCAATAATTTTTGGTCTCTGGACCAAAAACATTTGAGACCTGCTGCCCCAGGTTATCCTGACTGATAGGATTATAATTTTTAGCTACATAGTTTAAATATTCTTTTATTTAATCCTTTACATATTCATTTAACAAATATTCATTGAGCACTACTACATGCCAATTATTCTTCTAGGCCCTGGGGCTTCAGCATTAAATAAAAGAGATAAAACCATTCACCCTTATGGGGTTTACATTCTAGTGTGGAGGGGGGAACAAAAAATAGACAAAACAAATAGGTAACATCTCTAACATGTTAGATGTCATTAAAGCTATGGGAAAAATGTGACAGGAAGAGGGAATAGGGAATTCATGGAGTAAGGGTATTTGATTTTACATAGGGCAGTCAGTGAAGGCCTCACCAAGGTGACATGTGATCAAAGACCTAAACGAAGTGAGATAGGGAGCCATGTGGATGCTTGGAACGGTCACTTTAGTAACAAGGAAGTGCAGGAGCTCACTGGTTATGTTCAAAATACCCAGGAGCCCAGTGTGGCTGGATTGGTTTATTGCAATCAGCATTATAGGATAGTTTACCATTATTAATAATATACTTTATGTAATTTTTCCTTGTCTTCCTGATAATCTACTGGTCCTAGGTATGGATCCTAACTTTTTCTCTGGTGTAATTTGATGTATGTAAGCTATTTTGCTGGAGACTTTTGGTTGGTATCATCTTCAGAATGTGACGTGTAGTGTTTCTCTCCGGCTGTTTAATTACTACTCATATTATCTCAGACAACAGGTACTGTCATCATGAAGATTTATCCCTCAGTTTTATGAGGCAAGTGAGAGAAGATCCAATACTTAGAAATATTAAAGGCTTTTGTATATGGATGTTACAGTTAGAAGAAGGTATTCATTCATTCATTCAACAAACACTTACTATTTGCAAGGCCCTGTTCTAGGCTCTTGAGATATACCTGTTAAGAAAACAGATGAAGATTCCTGCTCTTGTGAATCTTGATTATTAAGTAAGTGGAGGTAGAGAATCAATGATAAACATCACAATTAAGTAAATTATATGTTATATTAGAAGGTAATATGATGGAGAAACCTATGGCTTTTATTGTGACGATGATTTCAAGGGTGTATACTTATCTCCAAGCTCATCAAGTTGTACACATTAAATATATACAGCTTTTGTATGTCAATTGTATCTCAATAAAGTGTTTTAAAAAAAGGTGATAAATGCCATGGAAAAAAAGAAGAGTAAGGAGTTTTTTTTTTTATAAACACATTTTTATTTGTTTTAAAAAATATTTATTTATTTATGGCTGCTTCAGGTCTTAGTTGCAGCATGCAGTCTTCTCTCTAGGTGTGGCGCACCAAGTGGGATCTTAGTACCCTGACCAGGGATCGAACCCACGTCCCCTGCATTGGAAGGTGGATTCTTAATCACTGGACCACCAGGGAAGTCCTTAGTAAACAGTTCTGCTTAAGTCTTTGTAACTTCTACACATAAGTACAACATTAAATAAAAATTCTTTACTTTTAAAAATTCTGTGGCAAATGCTCTTTTATTTCCAAATTTAGACTCACAGAATCTCCCGAGATAGTAACCTAGGAAGATTGATGCGGTCACTGATGATTATCAGGGTAACTCATTTTCTTATGTCTAGGTAATCTTAGTAACTGTTATTTGAAGGCTTTCTTCTTTGACAGAGGAGAGATTAGTACTGTAAATATTTTGTCTCTGTATCTTGCCTTATGTGGTAACATTAGCTTGTATAACAAATTCCCCAATTCAGCAGCTTACTCCTCACATACATCCTCATCTGCATTGTGAGGGGTGGGGTTTGTTCCTCTACTCAGTCACTCAGGGACTCAAGGGGATGGAGGCTCTGCCGTCTTCAACAAGTGGCTGCCAAGGTGACCCCAGATATCACCATCCTCTGGAAGGATATTCGATGAAAGAGAGTGGGATATAACACAGGAGGATTTTACAGGTCACCAAGAAGTGGTATAACTCACTTCCACCTGTATTCTCTTGGCCAGGACTCAGTCACATTAGCCCCTTAACTGCAAAGAAGTCCTTGAGATGTAGTCTAGAGGTGTACCCAAGAGGGAAAGAAATTAGTTTTGATGACTAGCCTGATATTGTCACTTTTCTTATGGAAAAAGTTAATTGTCATTTTTAGTAGGAAAAGGGGGCTGTGTATTCTTTCTGCTCTAGGAGCTGTAACCTCACTTTCAGCTGCCCTGTGATCAAGTCAGTAACTGGAGAAACAGATACGGAGGTGATGACGTTTCATGTGGTCAGAGGCTGCAGGTGGCTGTAGTTATCCCATGTAACTACATTGTCATTTTTTCCTTGAAAAAAAAGAATGAGTACCCAAACTTCTGGTTACAAATAAAAAATGTCCAAATATTAAAGCTTTTCAATTACTTTTTTTCTTTTTTCTGATTTTTCGCAGTCTTCCTCTCACTTATAACTTCTATTACTATTTTAAACCTTAGGTACTATCCTATTAGCGTCTTAATCTTATCTAAATTGTCATATCAAAGAATGTGTTTAAATTATAGCATTATTTAAAACTTGAAAACAATCTTAATTAAAAACACAATTAAAGCTAAATTAAGCATATTATTAAGATAATACCTACAATGCACTATTTCTTTCTGGGTTTTAAAGAAGTCAGGGTGATTATATTTAGACTATATATACTGATAAAGCTTACCCAGAGACATGGGGTTACAGTATATCCTTTTCTTTTAACTTTTTATAATTTGATCACTTTAGAATTAAATTCCAATTTAAAAATGTCTTTAGATATACACAGGTACTTATCACTGTATTTTATTAAAGTCTCAAAGGCATTTTTAAAAAAGCAGAAGATACAACATGCCAATGCAAATAATATTAATTGGAAATCTGTTTTTCTTTGCCATTGCTACATAACAAATGACCACAGACTTAGCAACTTAAAACACCCTATATATTTATTAGTTTACATTTCTGTGTGTCAGAAGTCCAGGTGGGCTTGGCCGAGTTCTGTGCTTGGGGTATCACAAGTCTGAAATCAAAGTGTCGGCTGGGCAGGCCTCTTATCTGGGAGCTCTCATAAAGAGTCAGCTTCCGAGCTCATTCATGTTGTTGAAGCCCCTGTTTCCTTGTTTCCTTTCTGGTTGCTACCTGGGGACGGCTTTCAGCTCCTAGAGGCCACCCACGTTCTTTGTCTTGGCCCCCCTCCATCTTCAAGCCGGCAAGGCTGTGTCAGATCCTTGTCATGCTTCACAGCTCTCTGACTCCTGCTACCAGCCAGAGAAAACTCTACTTCTAAAGCCTGGCCTGACTGAAGAGGTCCATGTGAATAATCTGTATATTAAGGCCAACTTACTTGGGACTTTAATTATATCTGTACAGTCCCTTCGTAATGGTACTAATGTCAGTGTTTGATTGAATAACCAGGGGACAGGAATCTTGAAGGGGGACAACGTTAGAATTTTGTCACAAAATCCATGTTTGCATTACGTTTACATATCCTTGAGTGTCATTTTAGGTAATGGAAAATCTCAAGCTTTATAGAAAGGCAAAGGAAATTAAAATGTTTGTAGACAGCTTTGCTTTAGTGTTAAAAGCTAATTAAAAAAAGAAAGAATTAAACATGCCATGTCTGTACTTTCAAAACTTTTTACATTGTGTAATCAATGCACCTTCATAATTGAAGCATGTCTATATTCATTTTTCTCAAAACAGTTACAACTATTTACCAATAGGTATTTTTCTTTTTGCCAGTTGGTAAAATTAAGTATTGAAATACCCAAACTGAGTGTTATGGACTTTTGTATCTCCCATCCTCCATCCAAATTCATATGTGTCTGTTTGCAAACTTGGGAATTTCCAGGGTGAAATCTGACCCTGGCCCCAGTACACAGGGGGCAGGGAGAGACCAGAGAACAAGGCAGCCCCTCCAGATGGGTAGGTGGCAGGTTAAATAAGCAAGGGAACTTACATTTGAGGCTTGTCTTGAGTGGCTGCAAGACACCTACTGCCAGAATCTTAAAAGCTTGTGCAGAGGCCTTTATGGGGTTCAGTCTTGTACACAGTCCAGATGGCCTCAACAACACATTGCTCTCAAGGTTGCAACCATGAAATGGCTCCAGCTAGGGGAATGGGGGACTGAAGGTACATTCCAAGGATGGGGAGAGTGTGGGGAGCCTCCGACTGCCTGGCTCCAGCTCAGGGTCAACTGACGGTCATGTCCTCTCCATGATCTCCTCCAACAATGTGTTGAAACTGTAAATCCCACCTCCCCCCCACCATTTGGCTATATCTGGAGATAGAACCTC
Organism: Tursiops truncatus; assembly: GCF_011762595.2. Lineage (NCBI taxonomy): Eukaryota > Metazoa > Chordata > Mammalia > Artiodactyla > Delphinidae > Tursiops > Tursiops truncatus. Next base: position 59,402,388 of record NC_047048.1, read on the forward strand.
TAAGGGAATAATTAAGGTTAAATGAGGTCATAAGGGTGGGGCTCTGATCCTTCAGAATTAGTGTCATTATAAGAAGAAACACAGGAGAGCAATCTCTCTCTTTCTACCTCGTGTGGACAGAGCAAGAAGATGGCCATCTACAAGCCAGGAAGAGAGCACTCTCCAGAAACTCACCCTGACACCCCTTGATCTGGGACTTACAGTCTCTAGAGCTGTGAGAAATATATTTCTTTTGTTAAGCTACGATATCTTGTTGTTGTTTTGTTTTTTTTTTTGCGGTACGCGGGCCTCTCACTGTTGTGGTCTCTCCCGTTGCAGAGCACAGGCTCCGGAAGTGCAGGCTCAGCAGCCATGGCTCATGGGCCTAGCTGCTCCACAGCATGTGGGATCTTCTCGGACCAGAGCACGAACCCACATCCCCTGCATCAGCAGGCAGACTCTCAACCACCGCACCACCAGGGAAGCCCAAGCTATGATATCTTGTTATGGCTGCCTGAGCAGATGAATGTACTAAGAAATATTAAAATTTACAGTATATTTCATACATTTTATTATTTGCCTTTAAATTTGGAAATAAGATAATTATTAAAATTAAGAAGTTAATCTATACATAAGCTATATTAAAGAGTGGTAGCTTATTGTTTTCAACTTAAATACCAAGGCCATTACATGTACTTTTTAGAAAAGGAAAATAATCATTTTCAAAAACCTCAGCATTTCAGCCTTAGAAAAGAATGTCTTGAGACACAGATGTAGAGAACAAACATATGGACACCAAGGGGGGAAAGCGGGGAGGAGGGGTTTGTGGTGGTGGTGGTGGGATGAATTGGGAGATTGGGATTGACATATATACACTAATATGTATAAAATAGATAACTAATAAGAACCTGCTGTATAAAAAATAAATAAATAAAATTCCCCCCAAAAAAGAGAGAAAAGAATGTCTTAACAGCAGCTACTGTGCCATTTTTCTGGGCATAATGCCATGGCAAATGCCATGTTTTTATCAATTTCCTGACTTGTTGCCAATTTGCAGTTTGATAACTCACAGGATCAATTTTCTCTACAAATATAAATAGCATTTTGATTTATTGATTAAAATTCATCTTGAAGTAGATAGTACAACCTCTTAACATATTTTCCCTCCTCCTCCCTCTTCCTCCCTCTCTCCTTTTCTTCTTGGCCAATCATCATATAATTAGTTTTGAAATTAAAAAATTTAGAATTTGATTTCTTCTTTTTCTTTGAAAGGCAGAAAACTAACCAAGAAATAGGAGCAAGTCAAGTACATACCTATTCGGTTATGAAACTGAGCATAGTTAAAGCTCTATTTCCACATTTTTAAGCATTCATGCTTGTCACAGTTACTATTTTAGTAAGTCTTAAGACTGTTCTTTGTAGCAAAATGAGAAAGGGAGAGGAAAAGAGTCATCAAGTCTTTTCATAGGAGAATTGTTTGCTTAAGTTATAGGTAGAAGTTTAAGTTATAGCTCTTGAGAATTTATATTTTAGTATTTTATAAATATTTTATTTTATGAGGGACAAGTTTGTATAAATTAAAATGCTTTATTATCTTGGTATACCAAAGAAATTTATCCCCCCAAAATGGCATTTTTGTGATGGTGTTTTTAACTATTTAATTTCTAAAATTAACATTCAGTTAATCACTATATTTTGGGTGGACAGTGGTATGAGTTTTAACTACCACCAAAATCAGGATACAGAACACCTCTATCACCTCCCCCAATTCCCTTGCTATCCTTGACTATCACAGAAACGAATTCTTTCATCTCCTGCCCAGGAAATCTAAGCCTGGCAGGCAGCCCAGTTGAAGCAGAGAAGGGGAAGGAACCAGCCCTCTTACCATTAGTTAATAGATGTTACTTCAGTCCTTCTATTTTAGTATGTTTTTCAGCTCAGCTCCAGCATTTCCTTGTTCATACTCTCTATGAAGTAGACATTTGTTTTTCTCTTTATAATTAATTTCATCTTATTTTGCTCTGAGTAAAGACTTCAATGTGTTTAATTCCTGTTTTTAATTTTATTTTAAAAAATTTGATTGCAGACTTCCCTGGTGGTGCAGTGGTTAAGAATCCGCCTGCCAGTGCAGGGGACACGGGTTTGAGCCCTGGTCCAGGAAGACCCCCATATGCCACGGAGCAGCTAAGCCCGTACGCCACAACTACTGAGGCTGCGCCCTAGAGCCCTCGTGATACAACTACTTAAGACCACAACGAGGGAAGCAGCCACCGCAATGAGAAGCCCGTGCACCACAACGAAGAGTAGCCCCTGCCCACCGCAACTCGAGAAACCCCGAGCGCAGCAACGAACACCCAACGCAGCCAAAATTAAATAAATAAATAAATATTAAAAAAAAATTTTGATTGCAACCTCAAATGTTGATAATCCTTATGAATCTTCCACGGGCTTTTGAAAGAAATGTTTATTCTTTTTTCCCTAGACATGCAGAATGTTCTCTCTGTATTAATTACTTCAAGTTTGTTAATTGTTTAGTAAAATTTCTCTATGTCCTCATTTTTTCATTTTTGTTCTTGATTTATTGATTTCTAATAGAATTAGTGGTGATTTACCTGGAAGAAATTTTAGGGCAGACAGTCTGGCTGGGAAAAACGTTATAAGTAGAAATATTACAACACCTTCTCTCGTATTCTCTCAATTCTGTCTCCCTCCCCACTCTGGGTGAAGGGGGTAGAAAAGAGCTGCAGTATCCTATCTTGGGGGTTTTGTCTTAACCTTTGATTGTTCACCATTGATAGTACCACAAATAATTTTGGGATTGCGCCTTGAAGAAGCAATTTACCTAAACTGTATGTATCGATGGAACTGTTCCTTTCTGTAGTTGTATTCTTTAATCAATTATTTGGAATAACATAAGGACAATGAATATATATTTTTATATATATATAGTTTTTTGGGGGGGCATTTGTAGCCGTTCTGCTCCGTGGAGCCTTATGAATCCTTGACAGAGGGTAGGGGAATGAGTAGAAAGCTGGAGGATACTTGGCCAATTTGAGTTGTGATATGCTTTATAATTATAGCTGTGCTTCTGAAAGAATATTAGAATATTAAATTATACATATAAATACTTAATAAAAAACACTATTCATAATCCCATATCTTTGTATCAAGTTAGGGCCTCTTGCTATCAGAAATGTATTTATATAATAAAAAAATTATTTATAATCCATGTTATTTTCTAAAAAGATTAGATACTAAGAAATTTATTGTATTCTGACCTGGTCATGGATGTAAGGATGTGACTACGAGAAGCAGAGAGAGGGCAAAATGGCAAAAAGAGGGGGAGACTCAGAGGCGGGGAAGGAGGACTAAGGGGAGGAGTAGAGTGACTTTGAGACCCGGGGCCCATGGGCTGAGGTGTCAGTGGCTGAAAAAGAACTTGGAAAAAAAAGGGAATTGTTATGAAGATTTGCTGGATAGTGGTGATGCAAAATTTCTCCTACATCTCCCCAGAATAGCTAAATGCCCACCAGAATTTACCCATTTAACCCTAAATAGGAGTGTCTGATGATGAAACTTGTTTCCATTTATACTTTGTCAAACTTGGGTTTGCAAATCTTTTGAATATCTGACTAACTGATAGATAAAAAACGAGATCTCGTTGTACTTTTAATTTGCATCAATTTGATTACAAGTAAGATGGATTTTTCCCCCCATACTTTTTGGCTATTTTAGCAGTTAAGTTGCTAGTTCATGTCACTTATCTATTTTCTGTTGGGGTTTCATGTTTTCCTTGTTACTTTATGATAACCTGTTATATTTTAAAGGAATCAATACTCATCTATGTCTCAGTTTGTCTTTTATCTTTTAACTATTTATGATACTTTAATTTTTCTGTTTCACTTTGAGATTTATTTTAACAGCTTTAAAAAAAACTTATTTATTTATTTAGTCACCACACAGCATGTGGGATTTTATTTCCCCAACCAGGGATCAAACCTGTGCCCCCTGCAGTGGAAGGGCAGAGTCTTAACCACTGGACCACCAGGGATTTCCCTTTAAAGTTGTTTGTTTGTTTGTTTTTTTGAGGTATCATTGACATACAATACACTGCACACATATAAAGTGTACTATTTGGTAAGCTTTAAACTCATGTATACCTCTGCTAGGCCATCACCACAATCAAGATAATGAAATACCTATCACCCCTCCAAGTGTCCTCATGCCCCTTTGTAATCCCTCCCTCCAGTCCTCTCCACCCACCCCTTATATCCCCAGGCAACCTCTGATCTGCTTTCTGCCCACATAGCTTACTTGGAATTTTCTAGAATTTTGTATAAATGGAATCATACACAATACACTTTTTTTTGGTAATTAATTATTAAAGAAATGCAAATTAAAACCACCATGAGATACCACTACACACCTATTAGAGTGGCTAATTTTTTTTTTTTTGGCTGTGTGGCATGCGGGATCTTAGTTCCCCAACCAGGGGTGGAACCCGTGCCCCCTGCAGTGGAAGCACGGAGTCTTAAACACTGGACCTCCGGGGATGTCCCAGGAGTGGTTAAATTTAAAAAGACTGACTATACTAGATGTTGGTGAGGATGAGGAAGAGCTGGAACTTTCATAGACCGCTGGTGGGAATGTAAAATGACACATCCATCTTGGAAATCAGTTGGTATTTTCTTAAAAAGTTAAACATTCACCTACCATGTGACCCGGCTATTCCACTCCTAGGTATTTACCTGAGAGAAAAGAAAGCATAGGTTCTTGCAAAGACTTGTATATGAATGTTCACAGAAGATTTATTTGTAATTGCCCCAAAATGGAAACAACCTAAATGTCCATCGACTAATCAGTGGATGAATAATTGTGGTATATTTATACAATGGAATAGTATTCATAAATAAAAAGAAGTGAACTATTGATACATGCAACAATATGGATATATTGCAAAATGATATCTTTTTTCATACAGAAAGCTAATATTTTATGCTATGTAAGTAGATTATTCGTATCAGTTTTGCCTTTACAGTCATACTTAGAACTTTCTCACTCTCAAATTAAATATTTAATGCTATGATCTTTTATTACTTTTATTTTTCACACTGTCATTTTAAAACCACCTGGAGTTAATTTTGGTCTAAGATATGAGGTAGGGAATTGGTATTTAAATTTTTTTGGTATGGGGGGTTGGGGGATGGGACTGGAGGGACACCAGCAGCACTGGTCTCAGCTGACTAAAGAGATCCAGGGCCTGTGCTATCACACACATCCGACGACCCTTAAGGCAGAATCGAGGGGGCCAGTTAGAGGAGGTCCTTGCTGCCTCAAATTGTTACCAGTATTATATATTCTCTTCTGGTGATTACAGTGTGTTGAGTCAAGTTCTATGTTCTGTACATTACATCCTTGTTGATTACCTATTTTGTCTATGGAAGGGTCCTCTTAGATGTCCTACCCCAAGACATTTTTTGAGGATAGGTGTCATTTACAACTCTGCAGGCTTTGTGAATTGCAGTGCTCCTGAGCACCGGTTTTCAACTTGTTGTTTAAGAACTGGCCACAGAGAGGGACCTTCAAGATGGCAGAGGAGTAAGACATGGAGATCACCGTCCTCCTGACAAATACATCACAAATGCATCTACATCTGGAGCAACTCCTACAGAACACCTACTGAACGCTGGCAGAAGAACTCAACTTCCAAAAAGATGACCTCAGGCAACCTGCATGCAGAGGCGGGGCCAAATGCAAAGCTGAACCCCAGGAGCTGTGCGAGCAAAGAAGAGAAAAGGAAATTTCTCCCAGCAGCCTCAGGAGCAGCAGATTAAATCTCCACAGTCAACTTGATGTACCCTGCATCTCTGGAATACCTGAATAGACAACGAATGATCCAAAAATTGAGGCAGTGGACTTTGGGAGTAACTGTAGCCTTGGGGTTTGCTTTCTGCACCTAATTTGTTTCTGGTTTTATGTTTATCTTAGTTTAGTATTTAGAGCTAATTATCATTGGTAGATTTGATTATTGATTTGGTTGATCTCTTCCTTTATTTTATTTTATTTTTAGTACAGTTTTTAGTGCTTGTTATCATTGGTAGGTTTGTTAGTTGGTATGGTTGCTCTCTTCTTCCTTTCTTTTTTAATTACTTTTTTATTTTTAATAATATATTTTTTATTTTAATAACTTTATTTTATTTTCTTTATTTTCTTATTTTTTCTCCCTTTTCTTCTGAGCAATGTGGCTGACAGGGTCTTGGTGCTCTGGCTGGTGTCAGGCCTGAGCCTCGGAGGTGGGAGAGCCGAGTTCAGGACATTGGTCCACCAGAGACCTCCCAGACCCACAGAATATCAAACAGTGAGAACTCTCCCAGAGATCTCCATCTCAATGCTAAGACTCAGCTCCATGACCATCAAGTTACAGTGCTGGACACCCTATGCCAAACAACTAGAGAGACAGGAACACAACCCCACCCATTAGCAGAGAGGCTGCTTAAAATCATAATAAGTTCACAGACACCTCAAAACACACCACCAGATGTGGTCCCACTCACCAGGAAGACAAGATCCAGCCTCATCCACCAGAATACAGGCACCAGTCCCCTTCACCAGGAAGCCTACACAACCCACTGAACCAACCTTACCCACCAGGGACAGACACCAAAAACAATGGGAACTACGAACCTTCAGTCTTCAGAAAGGAGAGCCCAAACACAGTAAGTTAAGCAAAATGAGAAGACAGAGAGATACATAGCAGATGAAGGAGCAAGGTAAAAACCCACCAGACCTAACAAATGAAGAGGAAATAGGCAGTCTACCTGAAAAAGAATTCAGAGCAATGATAGTAAAGATGACCCAAAATCTTGGAAATAGAATGGACAAAATACAATAAATATTTAATAAGGACCTAGAAGAACTAAAGAGCAAACAAACAATGATGAAAAGCACAATAAATGAAATTAAAAATTCTCTAGAAGGGATCAATATCAGAATAACTGAGGTGGAAGAATGGATAAGTGACCTGGAAGACAAAATAGTGGAAATAACTACCACAGAGCAGAATAAAGAAAATAGAATGAAAAGAATTGAGGACAGTCTCAGAGACCTCTGGGACACCATTAAATGGACCAACATTCGAATTATACGGGTCCCAGAAGAAGAAGAAGAAAAAAAAAAGGGTGAGAAAATATTTGAAGAGATTATAGTTGAAAACTTCCCTAATATGGGAAGGAAATAGTCAATCAAGTCCAGGAAGTGCAGAGAGTCCCATACAGGATAAATCCAAGGAGAAACACATCAAGACACATATTAATCAAACTATCAAAAATTAAATACAAAGAAAAATATTAAAAGCAGCAAGGGAAAAACAACAAATAACATACAAGGGAATCCCCATAAGATTAACAGTTGATCTTTCAGCAGAAACTCTGCAAGCCAGAAGGGAGTGGCAGGACATATTTAAAGTGATGAAAGGGAAAAACCTACAACCAAGATTACCCAGCAAGGACCTCATTCAGATTCAACAAAGAAATTAAAACCTTTACAGCAAGCAATAGCTAAGATAATTCAGCACCACCAAACCAGCTTTACAACAAATGCTAAAGGAACTTCTCTAGGCAGGAAACACAAGAGAAGGAAAAGACCTACAATAACAAACCCAAAACAATTAAGAAAATGGTAATAGGAACATACATATCAATAATTACCTTAAATGTAAATGGATTAATTGCTCCAACCAAAAGGCATAGACAGGTTGAATGGATACAAAAACAAGACCCATATATATGCTGTCTACAAGAGACCAACTTCAGACCTAGGGACACATACAGACTGAAAGTGAGGTGTTGGAAAAAGATATTCCATGCAAATGGAAATCAAAAGAAAGCTGGAGTATCAATTCTCATATCAGACAAAATAGACTTTAAAATAAAGACTATTACCAGAGACAAAGATGGACACTACATAATGATCAAGGGATCAATCCAAGAAGACATAACAATTGTAAATATTTATGCACCCAACACAGGAGCACCTCAATACATGAGGCAAATACTAACAGCCATAAAAGAGGAAACCAACAGTAACACAATCATAGTAGGAGACTTTAACACCCCACTTTTACCAAAGGACAGATCATCCAAAATGAAAATAACTAAGGAAACACAAGCTTTAAATGACACATGAAACAAGATGGACTTAATTGATATTTATAGGACATTCCATCCCAAAACAACAGAATACACTTTCTTGTTAAGTGCTCATGGAACAGTCTCCAGGATAGATAATATCTTGGGTCACAAATCAAGCCTTGGTAAATTTAAGAAAATTGAAATTGTATCAAGTATATTTTTGGACCACAACACTATGAGACTAGATAGAAATTACAGGAAAAAATCGGTCAAATATACAAACACATGGAAGCTAAAAAATACACTACTAAATAACCAAGAGATCGCAGAGGAAATTAAAAATACCTAGGAACAAATGAAAATGAAAACACGATGAGCCAAAACCTATGGGATGCAGCAAAAGCAGTTCTAAGAGGGAAGTTTATAGCAATATAATCTTACCTCAAGAAACAAGAAACATCTCAAATAAACAATCTAACCTTACAACTAAAGGGAGTAGAGAAAGAAGAACAAAAAAACCCCAAAGTTAGCAGAAGGAAAGAAATCATAAAGATCAAATCAGAAATAAATGAAAAAGAAATGAAGGAAATGATAGCAAAGATCAGTAAGACTAAAAGCTGTTTTGAGAAGATAAACGAAATTGATAAATCACTAGCCAGACTCACCAAGAAAAAAAGGGAGAAGACTCAAATCAAGAGAATTAGAAATGAAAAAGGAGAAGTTACAACTGACACTGCAGAAAAACAAAGGATCATGAGAGATTACTACAAGCCACTAGATGCCAATAAAATGGACAACATGGAAGAAATGGACAAATTCTTAGAAAAGCACAACCTTCTGAGACTGAACCAGGAAGAAATAGAAAATATAAACAGACCAATTACAAGCACTGAAATTGAGACTGTGATTAAAAATTTTCCAACAAACAAAAGCCCAGGACCAGATGGCTTCACAGGTGAATTCTGTCAAACATTTAGAGAAGGGTAACACCCATACTTCTCAAACTCTTCCAAAATATAGCAGAGGGAGGAACACTCCCAAACTCATTCTATGAGGCCACCATCACCCTGATACCAAAACCAGACAAAGATGTGACAAAAAAAAAAAGACTATAGGTCAATATCACCGACGAACATAGATGCAAAAATCCTCAACAAAATACTAGCAAACAGGGGCTTCCCTGGTGGTGCAGTGGTTGAGAGTCCGCTCTCTGATGCAGGGGACACGGGTTCGTGCCCTGGTCCGGGAAGATCCCACATGCCACGGAGCGGCTGGGCCTGTGAGCCATGGCCGCTGAGTCTGTGCGTCCGGAGCCTGTGCTCCGCAACGGGAGAGGCCACAACAGTGAGAAGCCCATGTACCGCAAAAAAAAAAAAAAAAAAAAAATACTAGCAAACAGAATCCAACAGCACATTAAAAGGACCATAAATCATGTTTAAGTGGGGTTTATCTCAGGAATGCAAGGATTCTTCAATACACGCAAATCAATCAATGTGATACACCATATTAACGAATTGAAGGAGAAAAACCATATGATCATCTTAATAGATGCAGAAAAAGCTTTCAACAAAATTCAACACCCATTTATGATAAAAACCCTCCAGAAAGTAGGCATAGAGGGAACTTACCTCAACATAATAAAGGCGATATATGACAAACCCACAGCCAGCATCATTCTCAATGGTGAAAAACTGAAACCATTTCCTCTAAGATCAGAAACAAGACAAGGTTGTCCCCTCTCACCACTATTATTCAATGTAGTTTTGGAAGTTTTAGCCATAGCAATCAGAGAAGAAAAAGAAATAAAAGGAATCCAAATTGGAAAAGAAATAGAAAAGTTATCACTGTTTGCAGAAGACATGATACTATACATAGAGAATCCTAAAGATGCTACCAGAAAACTACTAGAGCTAATCAATGAATTTGGTAAAGTAGCAGGATACAAAATTAATACACAGAAATGTCTTGAATTCCTATACACTAATGATGAAAAATCTGAAAGAGAAATTAAGGAAACACTCCCATTTAGCATTGCAACAACAACAACAAAATACCTAGGAATAAACCTACCTAAGGAGACAAAAGACCTGTATGCAGAAAACTATAAGACACTGCTGAAAGAAATTAAAGATGATACAAACAGGTAGAGAGATATACCATGTTTTTGGATTGGAAGAATCAACATTGTGAAAATGACTTTACTACCCAAAGCAATCTACAGATTCAATGCAATCCCTATCAAACTACCAAAGGCATTTTTCACAGAACTAGAACAAAAAATTCCACAATTTGGATGGAAACACTAAAGACCCTGGATAGCAAAGCAATCTTAAGAAATAAAAATGGAGTTGGAGGAATCAGGCACCCTGACTTCAGACTATACTACAAAGCTACAGTAATCAAGACAGTATGGTACTGGCACAAAGACAGAAATATAGACCAATGGAACAGGATAGAAAACCCAGAGATAAACCCACGCACATATGGTCACCTTATCTTTGGTAAAGGAGGCAAGAATACACAATGGAGAAAAGACAGCCTCTTCAGTAAGTGGTGCTGGGAAAACTGGACAGCTACATATAAAACAATGAAATTAGAACACTCCCTAACACCGTACACAAAAATAAACTCAAAATGGATTAAAGGCCTAAATGTAAGACCAGACACTATAAAACTCTTAGAGGAAAACATAGGCAGAACACTCTATGACATACATCACAGCAAGATCCTTTTTGACCCACCTCCTAGAGAAATGGAAATTAAAACAAAAATAAACACATGGGACCTAATGAAACTTAAAAGCTTTTGCACAGCAAAGGAAACCATAAGACTAAAAGACAACCCTCAGAGTGGGAGAATATATTTGCAAATGAAGCAACTGACCACGGATTAATCTCCAGAATATACAAGCAGCTCATGCAGCTCAGTATCAAAAAAACTAACAACCCAATACAAAAATGGGCAGAAGACCTAAATAGACATATCCAAAGAAGATGTACAGACTGCCAACGAACACATGAAAGGATGCTCAACATCACTAATCATTAGAGAAGTGCAAATCAAAACCACAATGAGGTATCTCCTCACACCAGTCAGAATGGCCATCATCAAAAAATCTACAAACAATAAATGCTGGATAGGGTGTGGAGAAAAGGGAACCCTGTTGCACTGTTGGTGGGAATGTAAGTTGATATAGCCACTATGGAGAACAGTATGGAGGTTCCTTAAAAAACTACAAATAGAACTACCATACGACCCAGCAATCCCACTAGTGGACATATACCCTGAGAAAACCATAATTCAAAAAGAATCATGTACCACAATATTCATTTCAGCTCTATTTACAATAGCTAGGATATGGAAGAAACCTAAGTGTCCATCAACAGATGAATGGATAAAGAAGATGTGGCACATATATACAATGGAATATTACTCAGCCATAAGAAGAAACGAAATTGAGTTATTTGTAGTGAGGTGGATGGACCTATAGTTTGTCATACAGAGTGAAGTAAGTCAGAAAGAAAAAAACAAATTCTGTATGCTAACACATATATATGGAATGTAAAAAAAAAAGTGTCTGAAGAACTTAGGGGCAGGACAGGAATAAAGACGCAGATGTAGAGAATGGACTTGAGGAAACGGGGAGAGGGAATGGTAAGTTGGGGCGAAGTGAGAGAGTGTCATGGACATATATACACTACCAAATGTAAAATAGATAGCTAGTGGGAAACAGCCGCAGAGCACAGGGAGATAGCTCGGTGCTTTGTGACCACCTAGAGGGGTGGGATAGGGAGGGTGGGAGGGAGACTCAAGAGGGAGGAGATATGGGGATATATGTATACCTATAGCTGATTCACTTTGTTGTACAGCAGCAACTAACACAGTTAGTTGTAAAGCAGTTATACTCCAATAAAGATGTTAAAAAAAAAACCAAAACAACTAACTAACACAACTAACTAACTAACACAGTTAGTTGTAAAGCAGTTATACTCCAATAAAGATGTTAAAAAAAAAACCAAAACAGCCACAAAGCTTCAGGATTGCCTCAGGCCCTTTTCTGGTTATTGGGGCAACATGATCCTTTAGGAAATTCCTCTTCCTGATTGGAAATTAGAGTGGCATATGCCAGTCCAAACAGAAAAAAAAACATTTTTTTTTTCGTATGGTTGCTGATTTCCAGGATTACCTTGGATTGTTTAGGTCTGAGTGTTGTGGTTTGTCCTTCTCAGGTGGAATTTGGTAGCTGTTACATAAATGTTATACAAAATTAATAATTAATCAATTAATTAATACAAAATTAATAAGTGTAAGAGGAAATTTATGCAGGATACTGCTTTCCAACCAAATAAAACAGTCATAATTTTCAGTGTGTCACTTGCAGAGACAATTTTGACATAATGGCGACCATAGTATAAAAGCTATTTTGAATAATGCTATACATTTCCTTTTGCCCATACTTATACATATTCTTAGTATATAATATTTCATCACTTAAAAATTTCCCATTTTCTTGCCATTTAAAAAACTTTGTATTGAGCTTTTTTGCTTCTTTTGAATAACTTACATTGGATAGATTCCCAGAAGTAGCATTAACTGGATTGCATGAATAGAAGTCCTGTTTCATTGTACATGTTTCCACTCAGCCTTCCGACAGGTTTATGCCAGTTTTATATTATGGCTGGGCACATCTGAGTCACCAAAGTCATTGCCTTGCTTTCAGAGGGTATTACCAATGTTGGATCTATGTATGTTGTCCATTTTATTACACAAATGAGTAAGTGAGAACCTCATCCGTCAACCTACGTGGCAGGCTACATACACACGTTCAGTTCCTTTCTCTCTCTCTTATGCTCTGTGGCAGCCATGGGGTATACCACTCAGATCTCCCTTCAGGAGAACTGCTTTGAGGATGTAGTTGGTGGAGAGCCTTCAGCTGCCGTAATTCCAGATCTACAATAGCCTTCTCCCAAGGTCATGTTCTCCAGGGGCTAGCCAGTGACTGAACCCAGTGCCTGGTCAGCCCTGCCCTGGGTGGGGCTCCTCTGAGGAGCAATTCTTGTTTGGGACTCTCCACTGGCCCGGCTGAGACTTTCCTAGGTCTGCAGCCTCAGGCTCCTCCTATCCAACGCACCTTCTGTCTGTCTCTCCTTTTACAGGTATCAGACCAGCATTGCAGACTGGAGCCTCTCCCTGCCTACTGCTGCCTACTCCTGCTTCCTCTCATCGCCCTCCATCACAGGTGTTTCCCCTTAATAAATCTTTTCGGGTCTAATTCTGTCTTGGCATTGGCTCTTGGAAGACCCAAGCTGACAAACAGCCCATGGATGAGTCCAAATGGCAATCATTCTTGTAGGATAGATACAAATTGTTTATTGAGTGAATGACAGAGAGATATAAAAAACAGGAGCTTTGAGGCTGGTCATAAATGGAAGCCCCAGAAGGAGGAAGCCCAACAGTTTATGGGGGAGTGATAGTACTCTGAATCCTTGGAGATTCTAGGGGTTATATTGTTGTAGAAATGTTTTGCTTCTTGTTTCGGCAGGCTGTGTGTTTTTTGTACGGCGTCTTAGGTTTATGGACAGGTGGAGGCACCATGGGCTCTGCCACGAAGAGGCCTTTGACACAGCAGTGTTTGTACCTGTCACACATGAACATTGTTCTTTCCAGGGAGCCGCACTGCAGCCTACAGTGTCCTGGGATCTGGTGCCCACAACTTGTCCCATGCCCAGTGGCTGCAAGGGAGAGGAAAAGATGGAGAATTCACGGTTAGAAACAACAGAGGGACTGTCAGGGGGTTTGGGCTTTTTTTTTGGCCACACTGTGAGGCGTGCGGGATCTTAGTTCTTAATCAGGGATCAAACCCGCTCCCCCTGCCGTGGAAGGACGGATTCTTTTTTTTTTTTTTTTTGCGGTACGCGGGCCTCTCACAGTTGTGGCCTCTCCCGCTGCGGAGCACAGGCTCCAGACGCGCAGGCTCAGCGGCCATGGCTCACGGGCCCAGCTGCTCCGTGGCATGTGGGATCTTCCTGCACCGGGGCACGAACCCATGTCCCCTGCATCGGCAGGCGGACTCTCAACCACTGCGCCACCAGGGAAGCCCCCCCCCCCCCCCATTTCTTGTTTACGAAAAAAAAAAAAGCTTTATTTTCCTAGGCCTTTCCTGAGTTCCAAAGAGCAGGCACAGGCAGCTGCTAATTAGGGAAGGGAGGGAATGCAGAAACAAAGGAAAAACAGAAAAACTAAAAAAAAGTATTGACAATAGTTCAGCAATAAAACAGAGTCCTCGTTCCTCCTCAAGCGTTATACATATCAGTCTAGCACATATCTTGGAGTAGTTCTTCTGCAACTAAGACGGACCACACACACTCCCCCAGGTGCCACCCAACACCCCATCCCTGACTCTTTTGTTAATCTTTATTTTGATTAATCTGCCCAACCTCTGTCCCAAGAGATTGTGGGTCAGGTTTCCCATTGTAATATCTGCCTTCCAGCTTTTAAAATTTCTCTAAACTGGGGTAAATAGAGCAGACTTGCTTGGGGTCCTTAATGTTGGGAGACCAGCAGGGGTCCCTTTGTCTCACCCAGCCTTTGGTGATGCTGCATTAAAGCCTTGGTTTTAACTCATCAACGTCCATTTTATTCATTCCATTTATTAATAACCATCTAAAGACTTCCACCTGCTGGGAGGAGTCCCGAGACTCTCCCCCTTCTGTTTCCTCTTTGTTTTGTGGCTGTCAGTATTTGCTTTGTTCACCTTATTTCTTAAGAACGCTTTAAAAAATTTAACCTTGTTGGGAAGAGTCCCCAGACTCTCCCCTCAGCCTCTCCCCATTCTCTTGTTCATTAATCGAACATTTTTATTATTATCTGTAATACCTGTGAGGGGAAACTGAGACAGCAAATTTGAACTGGTTTCTGTTTTTGCAACTAGCTTATATGGGGTGTCCATGTGAAAAGGGCGCCCTTAACCACAACATTTACCATGACCTGGGCAATCTGCAGGTGAATATCCCAGTCAACTTAAAGCCAGTCCCACATGGCTTTCATATAAAACATATCAGCTGCTTCAGCTGGTATTCCACTTGGCACTCACAGAGGGAGGGGGACAGTTCCCCCTTCTCAAGGTAAACAGACCTTACTGTGTCTTTTATCCAGTCCACCCGGCTGGCTCTTCCTTCAGGAATAAACTGCTTTGTGTCTGGATCACATATAACCATCTGTGATTACTCTGTTGGGGATGAAAAATAATTTTCCCTCTACCTTTTTTGGTTTTTGACTGAGACCCTCCCCTGTAATAAAAAACACATTAACAGGAGAAAAAACACACTGAAGTTTAATAACACATATACCTCCTATATACATGGGAGGTGTCCAGGAAAACAGAGTAACTCTTGGAAATGGCCCAAGACGCCACCTTAAATACCATCTCCAGCTAAGGACCAAAGAGATGTTGGGAGTGGGGGAAGCCAGTTATAGGAGATTATCAAATAAAGCACAGTAAACAAGGATAAGGTTGTTGTGCAGATTTAAGTCATTGTCTTCTCCATTGATAAGAATTTCTAGGTTTAGAGTCATCCATCTCTTACTGGTACAGAGAGGGAAAGACCCTTACAAATGGTGATTTCCCTTATAAATGTAAATGTCTCTTACAAAAGCGTAACTTCTCAGTTTTCAGAGCTTTTCCTGTGTCTGCTGGTTTCTTAAAAATAATCAGCCTAAAGTAATCCTGCCAAAGAGACATTTTGGGGTGGCAAGCTCTGCTCCCCTTCAGTTCCATAGTGAGCTGTGGGTCCTTGATCAACCCAAACATACTCTTCCACTCTGCACCATTCAAAACCAAAGACACAGCTCCTGAGTTAGTATTCTCATAATCCATTTTAGTAAAAGTTCCTCAGGAAGCTGGTAATACTGATTCACAATGAAACAACTTCTTACACTGTACCCCCTGTTTTCAATAGTTGCTTGGTTCTGTCCTCCTCCCACCAAGGCATTGAATTTTTTTTTTTTTTTTTTGGCATTGAATATTTTGCCTTTCTCTTATTTGTTTATATTTCCTTATGCAATCAGTGAATGAACTCCCTGGGAATTGGATTTATCTCTAAATTCCACTGAAAACTTTTACCTTTAGTAACAGATTGTGGCACAGCTGCTTCTCTATACCATGGGTGACCACATGGCCACCCAGGAATCAAAAGTTCCTCGTCCCCTGTCCTTTCATCCTTTCTCTTCCCAAGCCACATATTTTCATGATCTAGGGCTGTTCTAGTAAATCCCAATTCTGACACCAATTGTGTGTTTTCTAATACCATCAAGTGAATAACTCATTTCTGACGCTCTCTACCTGGACATAGCATCAGGTCTCATAGGTTAAGGGCTCAGTCCCATAAAACTTCCCCCTCCATCCCAGCACATACAACTCACAAGTCCTGGTTGTCACCTGTGCTTCTGACTGACCAGCTATACATCAGAGGTTCCCATGACCCCCTCCTTGTGTTTGAATAATTTGCTAGAGTGGCTCACAGAACTCAGGGAAACATTTTACTTACTAGATTATCAGTTTTTTTCTTTTTTATTAACTAAATCATAAACTTTATTCGGATTTCACCAGCTTTTCTACTAATGTCCTTTACTGTTCCAGGATCCAATCAGGATGGCATTCATTTAGTTGTCATGTCTTCTTCATTTCAATCTGTGACAGTTATTCAGTCTTTCTTTGTCTTTCATGACCTTGAGACTTTGAAGCATCCTGGCCAGTTATTCAGAATGTTCCTTGGTTTGGTTTGTCTGATAGTTTCTGGTATTGTTTGATATTATACCTAGATTGAGGTTATGCATTATTCGGGAGAATACCATAGAAGTAACGTCTCTTCTTAATGTATCATATTGGGGTACATGATATAGATACGTCTTACTAGATGTTTACCTTGATCACAAGGTTAAGGTGATATCTGCCAGGTTTCTCCACTGTATAGTTACCATTTAGTTACTGTTTTTGCCTTTGCAATTAATATTTTTTTTGTTGGGATTGGGAAAGCGATAATTTGAGACTATGCAAATATCTTGTTTCTTCTTAAACTTGCACCCATTAATTTTAGTATTGATTTGTGGATCATGCCTACAGTGTTTATTACTCTGATGTTCTAATGATGATTTATTTCCCTAATTTCTCCTAAAAGGAGAAATATATAAAAGGATATAACTCAGGAATAGCCAGATGGAAGAGATGCATAGGGCAAGGTATGTGGGAAGGGGTGCAGAGTTACATGCTCTCTGAGTATATTACCCTCTTTGAATCTCCATGTGTTCACCAACTTGGAAGCTCTCTTTCTCTTTTTTTAAACACAGAAATTTATTTTCTCACAGTTCTGGAGGCTGCAAGTCTGAGATCAAGGTGCCAGTATGGTTGGTTTGTGGTGGGAGCTCTCTTCCCACCTTGCAGTGAGCTGCCTTCTCACCATGCCCTTGTGTGGCCTTTCCTTGGTACTCATGCATGGAGAGAGAGCAAGCAAGCCCTCTGGTGTCTCTTCTTTTTTTAAAAAAAAATATATTTTTATTTATTTATGTATTTATTTTTGCCTGCGTTGGGTCTTCGTTTCTGTGCGAGGGCTTTCTCCAGTTGCGGTGAGCGGGGGCCACTCTTCATCGTGGTGTGCGGGCCTCTCACTATCGTGGCCTCTCTTGTTGCAGAGCACAGGCTCCAGACGTGCAGGCTCAGTAGTTGTGGCTCACGGGCCCAGTTGTTCCGTGGCATGTGGCATCTTCCCACACCAGGGCTGGAACCCGTGTCCCCTGCATTGGCAGGCAGATTCTGAACCACTGCACCACCAGGGAAGCCCCTGGTGTCTCTTCTTATAGTTCACTAATCTATCAGATCAGGACCCCGTCCTTATGACTTCATTTAACCTTAGTTACTTTCTTAGAGGCCCCATCTCCAAATACAGTCACATTGGGGGGTTAGGACGTCAACATATGAATTTTGGGGGGACACAAGTATTCAGTCGATAACACCCAGTAAGACGTATTTCAGTTTATCTTATCTCTTTAGCCTCCTTTAATTTGGAATATTTCTACAGTCTTTCTTTGTCTTTTATAACATTGTAATTTTTGAATAATACAGTCCTTCCTATTTTTGCTTTAAGAGAATGTTCCACATATGTTTTTGTCTGATGTTTCCTTGTGATTGGATTGAGGTTATGCATTCTTAGTCAGCGTTTTGTATAGGTGATATCCAATGCAAAAAAAAAAAAAAAAAAAAAAGCAGCAAACAAAACAAAACAAACCTAGGACTTTACTCACTCTTTTTCTGATCACTGCTTATCAATGAAAAAATCTAAGCTTTTTCTTTTCTTTTTTTTTTTCTTGCGGTACGCGGGCCTCTCACTGTTGTGGCGTCTCCCGTTGCGGAGCACAGGCTCCGGACGCACAAGCTCAGCGGCCATGGCTCATGGGCCTAGACGCTCCGCGGCATGTGGGATCTTCCCAGACCAAGGCACGAACCCGTGTCCCCTGCATTGGCAGGCGAACTCTCAACCACTGCGCCACCAGGGAAGCCCTATTTTCTTTTTTTGAGAGTGCTTCATTTATGGTGCGTGTGCTCCCAAGTATTCCCTAGGGAATAAGCATTTTTCACATGGGCTTCTGCTAGACTCTCCCTTTTCTTCCTGTGGATGATTTTTAGCTCTAAGTCCAAGGGTGTTTCAATTACTTTTTTCATTTTGTTGGGTTTTGACCACTGCTATAGCTAATTGAGATTTCTGATTCTATCTTCTTGCATATTCACTATTCTTTCCAACTCCAGGTAATCATCAAATTTTATAATTGTGCTTATTCTTGCTTTTTAAAAAACACTAATAAAAATGTGAAATAAAAGATATCCATATAAAGCCCTTTACCATACCTAAAAATTTTTGAGAACCCCATACAGTATTTTTTATAAATTAAAAAATTATTAACTCATTAAAAATTACAATTAATTAAAACAACTGAGAGATCACTGTGTACACTACTCATTACTTAGAACATGCATGAGGCATGGTGACTGTTTACAAATTCAGGACAATACAAATTTGACCCTACATGCAGCCATTAAATAGCAGTGAAATGCTTATTGAACAAAATATTGGAATTTGAATTTAATTAAGCAAGGAATGGAATTTCTTGTTTAAGGAAAAAACTTCTAGAGACTTCCGTGGTGGTCCAGTGGTTAACACTCCACACTTCCAATGCAGGGGGCATGGGTTCGATTCCTGGTTGGGGAACTAAGATCCCATGTGCCACGCAGCAAAAAAAAAAAAAAAAAAAAGAAGAAGAAACTTCTAAGGGAAGATTAAAATTGTTCAGAATTAAAAAAACTATAATAGACCCATTACACGGTAAGATAAATAGCATAATTTTAATGAACAACTGGTTTTCCAAAACAAATTTACTGAGAATAATGGCATTATTTTACCTTTTCTCAGATCTGTTTAAAATCTGGCTAAATAGAAGACAGCTGGATTCTCATATCTACTTGTGCTTTATAATCTATTGCGACTTCGCATGCAATGCAGTCCCTGGAGAACCCCACTGGGAGAAAATGAGAGTGAAAATGGCAAACAGTGTGTTAGTATTCTTATGAAAATAGTTTTGATCTCAAGGACCTTTTGAAAGTATCTTTGGAACATCTGGGAGTTCCCAGCTATATTTCGAGAACTGCTGGTTTAGTGCATAGATTAATAATAATAATAATAATATTAAGAGACCAGATGTCATAGAGATGAGAACTGGCTCATCCTTGGGATATGTGGCACCCACAACTAAAAAAGGATGTCTTTAAAGGTGTTCAGAGGCTCCAGGGAGACAGGTTGCCTGCGGACTCTGCTACCATTGGCATCAAAAAATGTGCCTGTCTCTAGATGAGGTTTGACTATCAAAAGTGATCTCTCTCTGAGAGAGCAGAGCGGAAAAGCACAGCAAATAGTGTTTCCTCGTTTCCTTCTCTGTCGCACACAGAGAGGAAGTCCTAGGATCAAGAGAGCCTTTGGCATAAAGGAAAGCAGAAAAGTCCTGTTCCGTGAGTACAGTCTGGTGTTGGGTGACTAGGAGGGGTGGGAATGGTTGTGTGCTTGGCCCTGCAGGGAGCTGAACTCCACATCTCAGAGGAAAGAACGGCAGTGACGGAGGAAGGAGAGGCTGTAAAGAACTATGTGCTGTCCACAGCAACATGGTTATTTTTCCATTTTGCAGTCCTTAAGGTGCCAGTTCAGGGGCCCGAGATACTACAGAGTGTCCTCCATAATGCATTCGGACCTGACTGGAAGCATATAGCAGAACTTCACTCACTAGGTGGACAGCTCACTAAAGACACCCCAACAGTCTTGCTGTTCCTATTAAGAATGTGTTAGATTGCAAGAAACAGAAAACGCAACGGATAGTGGCTTAAGCCATAGGAATATTTATTATTTATCCAACAAGAAGCAAGGGAGGGATTTTGTGGCTGGATGAAGTCATTCTTGCATCCTTCTCTCTGCTACCCTCAGTATGTAGATCTGCTTCCTCAGCTCCAGATCTATCCTTTGCCCTGCTTTGCGATACTAGATCTGGACCTTGGAAACATGGCTTCTTTCGCCATGTTAGGCTTCATCAATAGAGGGTGTTGGAGGAACACTGGCAGGATGATGGCAGAAAGCTACTTCTCTTCTCAATTCCACTTCTCCATCTGAAATTCAGCTCAGGAGCCCTGCGTTTCTCACAGGCCAGCTCCAGCCCCACTCTCGGGCCGTGCCCTTCCCGCCTGGTGGCCACTCCAGTAGCAGCCCTGGCTGCACCCTCAGGCAGCTGCTCTCCCTCCTGGGGCCACCTCTACTGATCAGCTCTGGCCAGCTCCCCCTGGTGAGTTTCTCCATCACTGCCCTGTGCAGCCCGCCCTCTTTGAAGAGAGTATGTGAGGTCCGTAGTCAATCGTCCACTCTCCCTCAGCCTGGAGGTTGCTTTTTTCCCCATCTGCTGTTTCTGGACCTCTTAGTATCCTTTTTTACCCCTTTCAGTAGTTAAGTGTTAGAGGACAGCTCTTCATATTAAAAGTTCCATGTTCACATAACTGCTGTGGTTTCTCTCCTGACTGACTGAGTCAGCCATATCTATTCTCAAGGTTACAAGTTGGCTTCTAGCACTTGAAGCATCTTGTCTGCACAGGAGAACATCCAAATAAGAGGATGGGAGGGGTGGCTAAGGGAGACTTCCTTTTCCACTCCTGGCCCTTTATCAGGCTTTCCTAGAAGCCACTGGACAGATTTCCTCATACATTTAAAAGTGATCAAAACGAAGTCCCCTGTCCACTGCCACACCAATCAGTGTAAAAGGGCGGGACGCCTTGATCGCCACCCCAAATTGCCTTTCTCTTCGTAAAGAACAAGGATCTCTGACAGGTTTTTCCCAGCGGCTCCTAACATTATCTCCTTAATTGCATATTTACAACCATGACTCACAATTACTGAGCATAGACCTCGTAGCAGACACTGTGCCAAGTGCTTTAGTGGACCATCACGTTTAATCTTCTCAGCCACCCTGTCAGGTAGATCTGGTGCTGTCCACATGTTACAGTGTGCAGGTGGAGGCAGAGAGACATAAGCCACTTGCCTGAGGGATCCTGGCTCGAGGGCCCAAATTCTTTTTTTTCTTTTGAAATCGAAGTATAGTTACTTTCTAACGTTGTGTTAGTCTTGGGTGCACAGAATAGTGATTCAGTATTTTTGCAGAGTATATTCCATTATAGGTTATTACAAGATAATGAGTATAATTCCTTGTACTATGAGGTAAATCCTTGTTTCTTATCTATTTTATACACAGTAGTTTGTATCTGTTAAACCCATGATGATAGCCATTCTCACAGGTGGGAGGTGGTTTTAGTAGTTTTGATTCGCATTTCTCTTATAATTAGTGGTGTTGAGCATCTTTTCATGTGTCCAGGGTCCAATTTCTTAATCAATAGGTTCCAGTGTCTTTTATCTACTTGGTGTCTAGTAGCCTCATCTTCACTCCTTGCAGAGCTTATGGATGCAATGGGAAAGGCCCCAGATTAGTCAAAGAAGTCCTGGCTTTGCCACTGAGACATTGTGTCAACTTGGGCAAGCCACCACTCCTCTCTTTCTCTGAGTTTATTTATAAAATAAAGATATGGCCATGCCTACTTTATCCTGCTGTTGTGAAGGTCAAATAAGAACAATATTGTTGACCATTATGGCATGTCAAGAGAGTTATGATGGTAGCAGCTACTACTGCTGTGCCTGTTACTTCTACCACTGCTACTAATACTGCAGTTACCACTACCACCACAACTGCCGCCACCACCGCTGTTACCACTCTTTGTAAAATGTAAAATACCATTTAAACATGAGTTGCTGCTGTGTTGATTTAGGAAATGGGGAATGTTTCAGGACGCTGTTGCATTTGTCTAGGTAAAAGGTGATTTGATTTGGTTTCTGCAAGTAGAAACAGAAAGGATGGTATACATTTATTATATTTGAAGGCAGAGTTTGAATACTTGGCACTGGATTTGGTGAGAAAGAGAAGGGGTTTAGCTAATAGGAATCCAGGCTTAGCATCTGGATAGTATTTTCTTGGTTCACAATTATTCTGCCTCCTAGAAATTTCATTCCATCTCCTTTGGAGGACTGTCCCTTCTCTGTTCCACATGGTTCTTCAGTAGCCTACCCTGTTGGACATAGGTGTGGCTATTTGACCCAGTCTGGCTCTCACAGTGTTCTGTCTTTCTGATCACAATGATGGACATGTGATATATGCTGAGTTTGCCCTTCTCCCCACCACAAGAGGGAGAGAACGGAATTAATACAGAGGGAGGGGATAAAGGGAGGATATATATATATGGAGAGAGAGAGAGAGAGAGAGAGAGAATATTATTTGAATTGTGAGTCCCTAACACTTGTTCCACTCTTTGAATTTGAAAGAAGGATAGAACTGATCTGAACACGTTCACTAATTTTCTTCAAATTTACCATCCTTATTCCCTGATGATGTAGTGAGTAAAAGGGTGGAGAGAGGCATGGCATGTGCTTAGGGAAAGCTTCTCTTCATGGAAACCAGAAATAGGGATATGTGTTTTTCCTCTAACATTGGTGTTGCTGCTACTTCAGGTCCACAATCACTTATCTTTTATTTTCTTGACTAGGTCATATAGCATTTTATTTTACTGTCACTTTTTGGGAATAATGCAACAAGCCCTGAAGTAGTTTGACCCAGATGCAGACCTTGTCCATTTCCACACCATGTTCATGCCCACCAGTAGGAATAACAGTCATTAACTGATTGACTCTAATGACTAAATATGACATTTTCCAGACTGGTCACTATATCCATCTTGGGATGTTCTTCCAATTTATAAAAGTGACTTTTTCTTGTTTGCCTTGTGGATACATAACCACACACTAGAGGAGTCAGTACTCATTACAAAATTTTCAGGACTCACCTCCATGCTCCCACACCTACCCTCTGGAACAGGTGTAAATGAATGACTGTCCTGGGGAGAGTAAGAGACATAACCTTCTACACCTTCATCTGTGGTCCGATTCATGGGGAGTGGGAAATTAAGCTGAAAACAAAAGTATGCAATCTGTCAGTCATGCTAGACAAAATCACCAGTGAAGTCATCCAAACTTTAGGTCAACAATAGACCAGCCTGGGCTCCTTGGCCTGGGTATCACAGCCAATGGAATTCTCTTCACTCTGTTGGCCAGCCAAGGGGACACCTGCACATCGACCAATACATCATGTTGTGTATTAGTCAACATCAGCTGACTAAATGAGTTAGCGTAATAAATTCCCTGCATACAGGAATAGGTAGAATAGTTGACATTGGCATGCCATTTAGCACTCTAGGAGCCACTTGATTTGATCTGGGCACCTGGTTTAGGAACGAACTTCAAGTGCTACTATTGTTCCAATTATCTGTTGTTATGTAACAAACTAGCTTAGAAGTTTAAAACAAAACAATTGTTCATTTAGCTCATAAATCTGCAATTTTGGCAGGATTCAGCTGGAAAGGCTCATCTCTGCTTCACATGGTGTCAGCTGGGGCATGTCAGCTAGGGGCTAGAGCATCCGTTTCCAGGATGGCTGCCAAGTTGCTGCTGACTGTCATTTGGAAACTCACTGGGCGTGAGGGTCAGTGTTCTTGATTCCTCTTCATTTAGGCCTCTCCACATGGGCTTCCTTACAGAATGGTGTCTGGGTTTCAAAGGTAAGCATCCCAAGAGACAGAAGTGAGAACTTCAGGAAAAGCACAGCAAACAAAGGTAAGGTTGTTACGTAGATTTAAGCCAGTGCTTTCTCCATTGATAAGAGTTTTTAGAGATTTGTTCATCCTCCTCTTCCAGATGCAGAGAGGGAGACACCCTTACAAATGGAGATTTTCCTTGTAAATGTAAATGTTTCTTACAAAAGAGTAACTCTTACTTGGTTTTCCTATGTCTGCCGTTTCTCAGAAAATAACCATCTTAAAGTAGTTAATATGCTAAAGAGACATATTTTATGGTGATACTGCTTTCCTATAACAACAATCAAGGCTGAAAAATCAAGTAATAAAACTATAAGCATATTTGGCCATATAGAAATAACATTAAGAAAGATAATGTTACAAGCAGCTCATGGGCAGCCAAAAATGGGCAGAAGACCTAAACAGACATTTCTCCAAAGAAGATATACAGACTGCCAACAAACACATGAAAGAATGCTCAACATCACTAATCATTAGAGAAATGCAAATCAAAACTACAATGGGATATCATCTCACACCAGTCAGAATGGCCATCATCAAAAAATCTAGAAACAATAAATGCTGGAGAGGGTGTGGAGAAAAGGGAATCCTCTTGCACTGCTGGTGGGAATGTGAATTGGTACAGCCACTATGGAGAACAGTATGGAGGTTCCTTAAAAAACTACAAATAGAACTACCGTATGACCCAGCAATCCCACTACTGGGCATATACCCTGAGAAAACCATAATTCAAAAAGAGTCATGTACCACAATGTTCATTGCAGCTCTATTTACAATAGCCAGGAGATGTCCATCATCAGATGAATGGATAAAGGAGATGTGGCACATATATACAATGGAATATTACTCAGCCATAAAAAGAAACAAAATTGAGTTATTTGTAGTGAGGTGGATGGACCTAGAGTCTGTTATACAGAATGAAGTAAGTCAGAAAGAGAAAGACAAATACCGTATGCTAACACATACATATGGAATCTAAGGAAAAAAAAATGTCATGAAGAACTTAGGGGTAAGACAGGAATAAAGACACAGACCTACTAGAGAATGGACTTGAGGACACGGGGAGGGGGAAGGGTAAGCTGTGACAAAGTGAGAGAGTGGCATGGACATATATACACTACCAAATGTAAAATAGATAGCTAGAGGGAGGCAGCCACATAGCACAGGGAGATCAGCTCGGTGTTTTGTGACCACCTAGAGGGGTGAGGTAGGGAGGGTGGGAGGGAGGGAGACGCAAAAGGGAAGAGATATGGGAACATATGTATATGTACAACTGATTCACTTTGTTATAAAGCAGAAACTAACACACCATTGTAAAGCAGTTATACTGCAATAAAGATGTAAAAAAAAAAAAAAAAGAAAGATAATGTATTGACATAGATGGTGGTGGAAAGAGGGTAGAAAGAAAAAATATGCTAATTATATCATTGCTCCAGCGGGGAACTAGTAGATACTGGTTAAAAAAGAGAGGGATGTCTACGGGTACTGTAACCAAGCAGGACCCTATGGGGCCTTCCCAGGGCAGGCCCTTCCCCCATATCCTCTGCTTTAGCTCCTCCCTGAAGTACCTAGACAACAGTATCTGACACACATTTCCTGAGTTGTTTTACAGATGTGAAATCACCACCACCCCACCCCCACCCCCAATGGAAGATGTTAACTACTTAATGACCATGAGCACATAGCCCCAGGCCTCCTGGAGCCTAAGGACTGATGATGTTAACCCCTGTGACACCACCCTGTTCCCTCACCATCAGCCAATCAGAGAACTGTGCACAAGCTGATCACACAACCTGTGACCCCCTTCCCTCAGCCTTTAAAAATACTTTGCTGAAACCCTCTGGGGAGTTCAGAATTTTTTTTTTTTCTTTTTTGGGCGTGGGCCACAGGTCTCCTTGCATGGCCCTGCAACAAACCTTTCTCTGTTCCAAACTCTGACGTTTTGGTATTGTTTGGTCTCACTGTGCCTCAGGCACATGAACTTGCATTTACCAGCAGTACTATATAGTTATAAAGACGATCACGCAAAAGGCCAAATCTAACTGAATATCTTTTACCTAAATACCAGAAAACCATACACACACACACACACACACACACACACACACACACACACACTGTTACTAATTGGTCGGCCGGATCCGCGTCAGGGTCCTAGCCTGGGCCAAGACCTTTTGTCTCAGCCAGGGAGGTTCTCTTTCTGATTGGATTCACTCAGCCAATAATGAAACCCATGCTGAGACTGGAACAGCACAAGCTTTACTCAATGGCCAAACAATGGCAACACAGGAACCTAGTTTGCAAATCAACTTCTCAACCCAGATCAGGCAGAGATACCAAATATATAGGAGGATCGAGGTAAAAGGGAGGGAATTGGAAAGAGTGGGAGGAATGTTCATGAGTTATGTGAAAATAGGGGTGAGGTTTGGACCCAGAACTGATGCAGCTCTCCTTTTCAGTCCTTGTATGGGTTTTTCCAGTTGTCTTGGTAATCGTCAACTGTCATGGCGCTGGTGGGTGTGTCATTTAGCTAATGTATTACAGTGAGCGTATAGTGAGGCTCAAGGTCTACTGGGAGTCAAATCTTCCGCCATCTTGGGCCTAGTTGGTTCTAACCGGTTCTTATTTTTTCTCTTTGCAGCTTCCTCCTGACACTTAGATAGGAGTAATTTGTTTCTATTCGAGGGAGGGGCAGGGGTATGTTTCTGGGGCAACAGTCTCAGTAAGAAGACCACATAGTGAACAATTTTTTAAAAACATAAAAAATACTTAAAAATATTGCAGAATTCAGACTATTTATCTGCCCTATCAATAAATGTAAATGTTTAAATCATTTATTAAAAAGTTTCCAATTAGATCATAAAGCAAACCCAACTCTATGCTATATATGATACAACACCTAAAATTTTTGATATCACCAGTCATCAAGTCTCTTTGATAAAAGAGACTTGAGAGTTACAAGTTAAAGGTTCCTCTAGGGCTCCAAAACTACAGGTAGGAAGTAGGATAAGATAAATATATCTTATCCTAGACATATATATACATATGTCTCACAAGGTGAAGACATTATATACATATACATATGTCTCACAAGGTAAAGCCAAGTGCCCAGAGGGTAGAGCTAACAGTAGAAGTGAAAAACAGATTAGGGAATCATTCCTAGGGCACAGAACTGCTTACTAATCAAGAACATTCCCTGTTCCCAGAATGTAGGGAACTGTCAGTCTGTGCCTGATTGGATTTAAAAATTGCTTTGGGCCAGTGACTGCTGTGTATATCTCATCCTGCCACCCTCTCCCTTTTGAACAGGAATGTCAATTGTGACTATCCCATCCTTGTGTCTCCACTGTACTTCAGGTGAAGAGTAGGTGTGAAGTGGTCAGACAAATCACCTTTTTAGTTCATAGGTCTCTGGATCAAGAGGATCAAGGTGAAGGAGCTTCATCCATACTTGGACCTCTAAAATCTAGATGATGAGATCTTAGTCTTCATTCCTAAGCTTGATGTCATAATGTGATGAGAGTTTGGGAGTCTTGGGAGGGAGTGATTATATTTTTTGCATGTGAGAAGGGTATGAATTATTAGTGCCTAGAAGAAAGAGTGTGTTAGACTGTTACTTGAATGGTCCCCGTGGAATCATGTCTCCCAGTGTTCCCATCCTTGTGTTGTCACTCCAACATCAAATATGTTATGCTACTTGACTTGCTCCAGCCAATGGGTAATTGATTCAAAAGGAGGTTTGATAAGTATTTGTGCATTGGGTTTTGTCCTTTTGGAACCCAGTTTCTATGCAAATAAAGTGGTCTTCCTACTGGTGGATGAGAGGCCTTAAGGAGGAAAACCAATGCTCCAGACCTGTGGATGAAGCCTAGCCCAGTCATCAGCTGAATGCAGCTGCATGAGTGAGTCTAGGTGAAATTCACAAAAGAATACACAGAATGTGAGAAATAATAGGTCATTGTTATTTTAAGCCACTAAGTTTTGAGATGGTTTGTTATGCAGCCATAGATAATGGATACATTCAAATTTCCTATTGCTATGCTCCATGGCTCTTATTGTGTGTTTTTAAAAAAAGTGTGTATTTCTGTTGGTGGGAATGTAAACTGGTACAGCTACTATGGAATATAGTATGGAGGTTCCTCAAAAAATTAAAAATAGAGCTACCTTATGTTCCAGCAATCCCATTTCTGGGTATACATTCAAAGGAAATGAAATCGGTATCTTGGGACTTCCCTGGTGGTCCAGTGGTTAAAAATCTGCATTTTAATGCAGGGGATGCGGGTTCGATCCCTGGTCAGGGAACTAAGATTCCACATGCTGCAGGGCAACTGAGCCCATGCTGCAACTACTGAGCACGTGTGCCACAACTAGAGAGCCCATGTGCCACAACTACTGAACCCATGTGCCACGACTAGAGAGAAGCCAGTGTGCTGCAACAGAAAGATCCCACATGCCGCAACTAAGACCCGATGCAGCCAAAAAACAAAAAAGTGAAATCAGAATCTCAAAGAGATATCTGCACTCCTATGTACATTGCAAGGTTATTTACAATAGTCAAGATATGAAAACAACCTAAGTGTCCATCAACAGATTGTTAAAAAAAATAGAATTCGGCTGAATAAATTTTAAAGATCTTATTGGCTTTATTCAATGGTTCATGAATTGGGCAGCATCCCATCTAGCAGGTAGAAAGGAGCTCCAAGGAGCTGTACTGAATAAAAGACTTTTATAGGCAGAAGGGAGTTGGAACAAGGAAGTTATACTAGCAAAAAGTAAATTAGTTGTGGCAAGGTCACTTTCCTTTATGGGAAGGAAGGGATGTATCAGGCAGATCACCTCAGTAGGTGACCAGGTGATTCCTGATTGCCTGGTTTAAGGTTTCATTTCTGAAGAGGTTGGAACTGTAATTAAGTCAAGTCTTGCTTTGGTGACATGGGGCTTAGCATAAGTGACTCCATTTTGGGCTTGTTGTCTTATTTTTAACATAATGGATAAAGAAAATGTGAGATATATATATATATATATATATATATACTTTAATAATATAATAGCCAGTAATTTCACCAGCAAAAGTGAGTTTATTCAGGAATAGCCAGAAGAATTGCAATTCAGGATATGCCATCTATGGTAAACCACAGGCAAACACAGAAAACCAGGAAGGGGGACTTGCTTTTATAGGGAAAAAGGAGGAGTTGGGAGAGCCTGTAATAACCAAAGAGTCTATTGGAAGAATCTGGGAATCCAAAGGATGGAGGTTTCTCATTGGTTGGACTGCTACAGTCTCTGATTAACTGGGCTGTCCATTGGGTGGAGAGAAGTTTTCTTCTTCCTGCTGGATAGTAAAGTAGGCAACACCTTCTTGTTGGAGCTTAGGCATGTGTCTCTGTTTGGAGTAATTGATGATGCATGGCAGAGTATGAGAGCTTCCCCTACAAGCCTGTCCTGACCCCAATTTTAGCTGAGGATTTTTAAATTAATTATACAATATATATTCCAATTATATATCAAGTTTGTTCCAGGTTCATCAGGCACCAGTAGCTTTCAAGTGCATGTGCTGATTGGTCTTGAGTGAGTGCAGCCTAGCACATGTGCACAGACTTCCAGGCTTCCTCACATGAATGTGATTCTAGTAGGGTCCTTGCAAGGTGTCTCTTTCTCTGCTTCTCATTGTTAAACTACTGGTTGGTTTGCTCTTTCTTTGTTGCTACTAGTTTTCTGGAGCTATTACCCTTCTTTTTTTTTTTTTTTTTATCATTTGTCACTAGGATCTTTATTGTTTCCAATGGCATGAATTCCCACACTCTGTTCCAAATAAAGATAGCCCTCTAAGCAGAGATGCAGGGCTGCCAGTACTTCTGTCTCGTCCCTTCCCTTGGGTGGAACCTGGAACAAATCGGCTTCTCCTGGAGGGACACCACTGCCTACAGGAGCTTGTGTTGGGGAAATGGCAGCCTTTGTTTTTTTGGCTTGCCCCTCTTGGAAACTCTGCCTGTGAATGGGAGCTGGGGAAGGAGGGTGATCACAGTTCAGATGTTCAGCCTGATGCTCCTGGGGTTGAAACTCCATCCTAGAGATGGGAGTTAGGTGGGGGAAGGAAGGCCCAGTCTTCTTGACTGTGCTTGCCTTGAATAGAGCTGGGGTGAAGGCTGGGATGAGAGACCCCCCTTCTGGGGTGAAACTATGACCCTATGACTGTGGCTAGGGGGGAAAAAGTGTCACTGTCTTATAAGCTGCCCCTGCCAGGAGTAGTTGGACCTGCTCTGTGTGTGTGTGTGTGTGTGTGTCTGTAGGGAGTAAGTGCTGGCCCCAATGCCACAGAATCTCAGTCTCACTGAGATTTAAGAGATTTTCTTGAATCCATGCTTCTCGATTTCCTGTATACCCTTAGGTAGATTTCCAGGGACTTTGTTTAAAAATTTTTCCCCCAGAGACTTTAAATGATTGTTTAAAAATTTTCACCAGTGAAATGGTAACGATGGAGAGGGTCCACCAGGTTTCTCACATAGCCATTCTGAAGTACTGTCTCTATAAGGAGTTTTTAATCTGATATTTCAGAGACTCTTGAGCGATCAGTTCAGTGCAGTAGTCCACCCACTTCCACATGCACTCACCTGTAAGGACCCTCCCGATTTTACCGGTGGTTCTCAGATCGATTTGCCCAGTCCAGTGATTCTCAAACTCTGGCATGCATTGGAGTTACCCAGAAGATTCATTAAAATACAGATTGCTGAGCCCCCAACCCAGAGTCCTCGATTCAGTGGCTCTTGCGCAGGCCTGAGAATTTGCATTTCTAAAACATTCCCAGGTGATTTTGATGTTGATGGTTCAGAGATGTAAAAAGTTAATAAACAGAAACCTCAATTGAGCAGAGTTGGGAGAGCAGAAGGGGGAGCTCTCATGTCCTGTGATGATAGCAGAGCCCAACAGGAAGAAGAAAGACTTCTCCTCTTTCCTGGCAAGGACTTAGCCAATGAAAAACCATGGACTCTTTTTTTTTTTTTACTATATCCCTCCCAACTTCATTTCCCCATCTATAAAAGCATTCTCCTTACCTTGCTGTGGGTGGACTTGTACAGGGCTCACCATGGTTGCAGACCCTGAATTGCAATTTTCTGCTGATCCTGAATAAACCCATCTTTGCAGGAGAAATTTCTGGCAGCCTATTTGTTTCAAGTCAACAGAGACTGCATTTAAAACATTTAAAAATTGAGGTTTAATTGAATACAACATTATATCAGTTTCAGGTGTACAATGATTTTTTCGTATGTATTTTGAAATAATCACAATATTCTAGTTAACAACTATTGTCATACATAGTTATATAATTTCTTTTTCTTATGATGAGGACTCAAGATTTACTCTCTTATTAGCAACTTTCAAATATTCAGTACAGTGTTATTAACTATACTTGCCATGCTGTACATTACATCCCCATGGCTTATGTATTTTGTAACTGCAAGTATGTACCTTTTGACTCCCTGCACCCATTTCACCCAAACATCCCCCCCTCGCCCCACCTCTGGCAACCACCAATCTGTTCTCTCTGTATCTATAACTTGTTTTTTGTTTTTTTGTTTTCTAGATTCCATATATAAGCGAGATCATACGGTATTTGTCTTTGTCTGACTTATTTCACGTAGCATAATGCCCTCAAGGTCCATTCATGTTGTTGCAAATGGCAAGATTTCAGTTTTTTAATGACTGAATAATATTCCATTGTATATATGCACCCCATTTTCTTTATCTATTCATTTGTTAGTGGACACTTATGTTGTTTCCATATCTTGGCTCTTGTAAACAATGCTGCAATGAATACGTGGGTGCAGTTATCTTTTTTTTTTTAACATCTTTATTGGAGTATAATTGCTTTACATTGTTGTGTTAGTTTCGGCTGTATAGCAAAGTTTGAGTTAGTATTTTTGTTTCCTTCAAGTAAATACCCAGAAGTGGAATTGCTGGATCTATTTTTAATTTTTTGAGGATTTATCTTTTTGCGGCTCAATTTTTAATTTTTTGAGGAACCTCCATACTGTTTTCCTTAGTGACTGCACACATTTACTTTCTGACCAACAGTGCCCAGTCTTCATTTTTGGAGACCACACTTTGAGAACAACTGGTTTAATCTTACATTCAAGGCAGGCAGGATATTCTCCTTGCTGGGGCATTTGTTAGTGTTTTTATTGTTGTGCTTGTAGTTTTCTTTTATTTCTTTCTATTCTTTTTTTTTTTTTTCTGGTGATCATAGGAATTCCTTTGCACCTAGTTTTTTTGATGATGTCCTGTGTGTATGTTTGTGTGTTATGTATGTGTTTGCTATTGCTTTTATATGATTAAAAGTAAAATCTCCTCTCATCCCAGATAACTTCTTCACTAAGGTAGAAGAGAAACAAAACAGTTTTGTCACTGAGTAAGCGTTAAACCAGAATGTGATGCACGTGGCAGACAATCTGCTAAGAGATTGCAAAGACAGAAATCTTACGTATTTATGCAGATAAGCAGATACAATCCATTATATACATGTTCTCAAGATAAACAGTAACTAGCCCTGAAGTTAGAGGACCTGACAAAACCATTTGTTATACACAGTTTATCTTAAATTCACCTGATAATTAGAGTGGCCATCTGTGTTTGCTAATTTGCTTCATCCAAAGGAAAAACAAAATTCTCGTATCCTTGTGGCAGGAGGTAATTTTGCACTTTGGAGTGAGGAGCCTGAGGAATCTGCTGAAGGTCCCTACCTTCCCACAGAAAAGGGGGTTTAGGGGCACCATCTCCTTTGATGATTACATTTCAACAGGATGACTCCCAGGTCTTTGAGAAAGACATTCCTGGGTTGTAAAACTGTCAAGAGTCTTATTTAAATTTTAAAAAGATTTATTCATTTTAAAGAGAGAGAAAGAATTTACAATTTTCTAAAGAAAATCCTCTAAGAAATGGGTGGGGAGGGTAAGTCTCTTATTTTCAATAGGGAGAATTTAAGATATTATTTTAAATTTGTACTTGATTTGTAGTTACGCTATCCTGTTTGCTGTTTTTAGGGAAGAATTTGGTCGTGTTACAAACTATTCTCATTTTGTGTGTGCCTTCTAAATTAAAAAAAAGTTAATTTTGATTTTTTTATGGCTTCTTTAATTGCTTGTTCATCTTTATTTTCTTTTTTTTTGCATTTGCTTTGTTTTAATTACACAAATAATATGTAATATACTTTCAAAATTCTGTGAGTTTTTAAAACAATTGTATCACTGCACACTGATAAGAATTACTCAAATAAAAATTCTTGACAACACCAATTGCTGGCAAAGATGTGGTGCAAATGGAAATCTCATTCATTACTGGTGTTGACCTAAAACAATAAAACAGCCAGTTATTTTACAAGCAAAATGGGTCTATTCAGGAACAGCAAAGAATTGCGATTTGAGACATGTAAATCTATGGCAAACCACAGGAAGTCCAGAGAGCAAAAGTAGAGAAAAAGTTCTTTTACAGAGGCGAAGGGAGAGTTGAGAGAGGCTGTTATAACCAGTTTGTGGGAGGAAACTGGGAGCTTGAAGTGGCTTTTCATTGGCTGAATAGTGACAGTCTTTCATTGGCTGGGCTATAGCCAGGCAAGGAGAAATTCCTTTTTCCTCCTGCTGGGTAGTAAAGTATTAACCTTCTTCCTGTTGGTAATGCGATTGAGGTTGAGTGGTAGAGTGTGAGAGCTCCCCCTTCTGAATTCCCGACTCCATTTTATCAATACATGAGGTTTCCATTGATTAATTTTCAGGGGTGGAAATGCAAAATGGCACAGTCACTTTGCAAAATGGTTTTCAGTTTCCTTTAAAGTTAAACATACATTTACCATAGAATCTAGCAGTCTTACACCTGGATATTTACCTTAGTGAAATGAAAACTTATGATCGCACAAAAATCTGTAAACAAATGTTTATAGAAACTTTATTTGTGTTAGCCAAAAAACCGGAAAGAAGCCAATGTCCTTCAGTGAGGGAAAGGATAAAAAGCCAGTACTGTATCCCTAGAATACAATACTATTCAGCAGTAAAAAGGAATGTGTTATTGACGTATTTGGAAACTTGAATGAATCTTAAAGACATGTTAAATGAGAGAAGCCAGCCTCAAACATTCCATTTATGTGATATTCTCAGAAAAGGCAAAAGTATAGTGATTGTGGTGTGCTCCAAGGACAAAGAACAAGATAAAGGGCCAATATTGCTGGAACAAAGAGTTACAGGACTCCTATCACTCTGTCACAGTGTGACCACTGTAATGTCCCAGAGCTCTCCCAAGCCGCATGCCCTGTCCCGTTCCCATCCCATATAAGGAAAGAGATTTGCCCCGTTTTTCTCCCGCTCAGTACACTGAAAGTATACATATTCTGCCCAGTCAGCAGATGACTTACAGTTTCCCTGGCTATAAAACCCGACAAGCAACCCATGCTCATTGTCGACTCTCCCTGGCTACCAGGAAGTCAGCCTGCTGTTCTTGCAGCAACCCTTCTCTTTAATAAATTCTATCTTTCTTACATTCTGCCTTGTGTTTGGAAATTCTTTTTTAGCCTGTGCTCGGGCCACGACAGTGATGAAAAATACATCATTGGTTACCAGGAATTATGGTGCAACGAGAATTTGAATACAAAGGGATACTTTTAGGATGATGAAACAATGTTCTGTTTGTGGTGGTGGTTACATGAATCTAAAGATGTTAAAAGTCATAGAACTGTACACTGGAAGAAAAAAAGCCAAATTTACTCTATGATATTAACAAATTATAAAAAGTAAATAATAGTATCATCCTGTACTTATGTGTTCTTCAGCTTCCTTTTTAAAATTTAATATGTCCAAGAGCACAAATGTAGATCTCCATTATTATTATTTTTTAATTTTTATTATTTTTTTGCAGTATGCGGGCCTCTCACTGTTTTGGCCTCTCCCATTGTGGAGCACAGGCTCCGGACGCGCAGGCTCAGCGGCCATGGCTCACGGGCCCAGCCACTCCGCGGCATATGGGATCTTCCCAGACCAGGGCAAGAACCCGTGTCCCCTGCATTGGCAGGCGGACTCTCAACCACTGCGCCACCAGGGAAGCCTAGATCTTCATTATTTTTTGCTAATTTTACATAACTTCACATATATGAACATACAGTGGTTTAGTTAAACCCTATTGATGGATATTTATTTTATTTTTCCCATTTTTTTCCTTTTACAAACAAAATGGGAGTGATTATATCTTGTTACTTCAAATCGCTCTTCTATTTGTGGTTATGCCATCAATTCAATACACATTTTACCTACTTATATTAGGTAAAATACTTAAATAATTTCAAAGTCAAATCTTCAAAACAGGATATATTCAGAGAAGCCTAGCTTTTTAAAAAAAACTCTCCTTTCTCTCTTGTTTCTTCCTCCTCCCATATATGTGCATTTAAAAATTTTCCTTCCTTTTAAAAATAGATGTATCTAGTGCTTTTGTTTCTGTCTCCCCTCCCCTCCATCACTCTCTTCTCAATTTGAAGAATTTCAGGTTACTTAAAGTTACTGAAGCCAGAAACAAGAGAGCAGCAAAAGCCAGAGGCAAGAACTTCATGCCTGAAGGATGGAGACATGCCTGGGGAGAGTGCAGTGGGGTGGATGGGACAGCTACCTGTGTCACTTGCCTGGAGCTCCAACCTTTATTAGACTTCAAATGAGATCAGAAATTAGGCAGTGGGCAGATGATAAAGCAGAAAGCTCTGCCATCAGGGCAAACAGATTTGGTTAGACTGTCTAATTGGCTACTGCATAAATTTACCGAGTATTCACAGAACATCTAGAAGACTAGCCCCAGTCTTTGAATGTACGCTTTCTGGCTACCGTTGGCAAAACGGTAGAGGCAAAACAGGGACAGCTGTGTACTGTTCCTGTGATTTTAAGTTGATACCATACATTTTGGAGACCAGTTTTTTGATAAATATCCAACCTCCAAAACAAATTAAACAAAACAAAACTATGCTTGCCGTTTTCAGAATTCACACACACAGAATAAATAAATCATGAAATAAATAAATCATAAAGATGTAAGTACTATATTTTCTTCTTAGCATTACTCATAATGAGTATGTGAGTCTTAATGCCCATCAATAGAGACTGCTAATTTATGACACATGGCACATTAGAATCCCATGCAACTTTAAGCAATGGTGATAACTGAGGATTTGTGACTTAAAAAGCTCTCAGTGATATATTAGTGTAAAAGGAAAATTATGAGAAAATATATATAGTATG
Organism: Tursiops truncatus; assembly: GCF_011762595.2. Taxonomy (NCBI): domain Eukaryota; kingdom Metazoa; phylum Chordata; class Mammalia; order Artiodactyla; family Delphinidae; genus Tursiops; species Tursiops truncatus. The sequence continues at coordinate 59,439,026 of NC_047048.1, forward strand.
ATATAGTCTTTGTTACACACAGACACAGACACACACACACATATACACATATATATCTGAAAAGATATATACCAAAAATTTTAAGGGTTTTTATCTTTGAGAAGGATTATTTGTGATTTTATTTTATTTTCCATAATTTTATGTTTCATCTAAATGTTATAAAATGGCTACATGTAACTTCACAATGAGAAAAAAAATTAAGCTATTTCCATGTAGGAAAAACATCTGTTTTGAAAAGTTCTTTTTTTTTTTTAGCATTTATTTCTGGGCCATAAGTTTTTGTTTCTTCTTTTTTTAAAAATGTTAAATTTATTATTTATTTATTTATTTAGGCTGTGTCAGGTCTTAGTTGTGGCACGCGGGATCTCTTTAGTTGCTGCGTGTGGGCTTCTTAGTTGTGGCATGCATGTGGGATCTAGTTTCCCAACCAGGGATTGAACCTGGGTTCCCTGTATTGGGAGCGTGGAGTCTTACCCACTGGACCACCAGGGAGGTCCCCTGTTTTGAAATAAATATATTCACACAGAAATATTTGCTTTCTTTCTTCACTAACACAAGATTGATTGGATTCAAATCAGATTCACAGGAATCAGAGATCTTTCTCAAATTAAACTTTGGTAATAATTTCAAGGATACAAGTAATTATGAAGCACAGTTAAGACACGCACAAGTATGGGGTGTCCACACCACTTCTCAGGTCCTTTCCTTGCCTAATTAGAATGAGCTGTGGATTGGGTTTAATGTTAGAGATCTCTGTCTGAGTGATGCATGTGAGTACAAAATGGGGGCTATTTCAATGAGAAACTTCTCCATTTTATTCTCTGAAAATTACGTAGTATGAAAAATGCATGACATTTTTTCAAGGAGCCATGCCCTGTAATCCATAGATTCCAGGTTTTGTTTGCCAGAAACAATGCTAGATGGAGCAGACGCATTCTGCTAGATAAAGATTATGCTACTAGTTAACACAGTTTAGTGAGTTTCTGGAGTTAGCATGTTTATAAGGGAAATCTGACGCAGTCAATTTTGTTTTCTTCTTTCCTTCCAGAGGCATCCCTGGTAAATGGAGAGAACTGATTGTAAGACTGTTGTTTCTTTCCCATTTCTTAAAATGAAAGCATTGAGATAGCAAAGAGATGTCATCACTGAATTTATGACTTACAAAGATTGTGTGTTTTTCTTTTTGAATTTTATTTTATTTATTTATTTTTTATACAGCAGGTTCTTATTAGTTATCTATTTTATACATATTAGTGTATATATGTTAATCCCAATTTTTCAAGAGTGTGTGTTTCTTAATGGGAATTTTGAGCACTTTCATTTCATAACTCCTATTCTGTACCCTAATTCCATGTTTTCTAAATTCCTTTTACAGTGTGGTGCCCAGAAATAAATGCAATAATCCAAGGGTGAACTAACAAGGTCACTTAAGTTTGGTAATTGCAGGAGCTGTTGAAGTCCTTTAGGATTATGGAGTCTTTTAGGATAGGCATATTCATTCCTCCCCCTCCTTATACTGGGTCACTAATAGATGTAAGAATCAAGACTTATATAGCTTCTTCCACATCATTTCTCAAAGTATGAAATGAGGTTATCCACGTAGATGCCTTATTATAGAACTGGCAGTGGGCACAGGCTCCAAAGCTGTTACCACTGGGAGCCAAGGTAGCATGGCAACTATGTGTAGGGGCTCTGATGTTAGAAAGACAAGAATTCAAGTCCTGGGTGTACAACTTATCTGTGACCTTCAGCAGTTTAACTTACACCTCAGTTGTTTTATTTGTGTATAGCGTTGTTTTAAGGACTAAACGAGATAATGCGTTCAAAGCCCTCAGTACTGTACCTGACACTTGAAAATGCTCTATCACTCTTAAATATTCTCATTATTAATATTGCTTCTCTATAGATCTTCCTCCAGGTTGCTATTCTTTCTTTAATACCCTTTGGTATTGTCACAGAGCACTTAGTAATTCAATGGATTGCCTGTGAATTGAGCGTCTATTTATTGATCTTGTTCACCACGATCAATTTTCAGTTCTCTGAGAGTTAGACTGCATCATCAATAAGCCCTGGATACATGGAACTGAGAGTTATGAGGTGGTTTTGCCACAGATGCATAGACTCTCTAGAGCCAAAGTGATCTTACCATTAGCATCAAATGGTACTTTTGTCATAATTATGCGTTAGTTTCTTCAACTGTGCTCAAAAGTTCAAAAGCTAAGAAAAGGTTTCTTTTCCCAGAGTCAAGACAGGGAGAGCATCCAACAGTATCAATGGCTCCTGGTCATGCAGTTCTTAAGCAGTTTGTTTTCACCTAGTAGAGACTATTGTGCACTCTCATTATCTTGTCTTAAATTTTTTCCATAATTTGGATCCACAGGAAGCTTGACAATCTTATCATTTCACAGAATATCACACACGTCCACAGGGTGGGCACCAGACCTGATGGAGAGAAAGTAGGTGATACTCTAGTTACCTGCTGGATATAAGCCAAAAGATGCAGCAGAAACTCCATGAAAAGGATGGAGGCTTCCATTTTAGCAGAGTTGCTGTGGATCCAAAGAGGAAGACAACCTGCTCCTCCTGCACGCTTACGTGCTAGCTAGCTCAGCCTTTTTGAATTTTTGAGGCATGTTGAGAGTGTTCTCTGGCCTCTGTCTTCAAGATTTTACTGGGGCCAAGAGCAGGCAAAAGCTTTCCAGCTGGTCCAGGCTGCAGTGCAAGCTAATTTTTCCCTTGGTATCCATCCCTCTCACTCCCACCAATTAAAAAAAAAAATCCAGCTATTGAATTAGTCACTTTCCTCCATTCACGACACAGAATCATTGTATTGTATGTCTTTCTTCTTCTTATTTTTTTATTCAGAGCTATAATAGCTCTGTGTCTATTGAATCCATTGCTCTTAACCTATGTATAGTATTCTAAAGTGTGTATCTATGTAACCTTACGGATCCACTACGCCAGAATGGCTACCCAGAGTGCCTTAGAATGCCTGCCAATAGCAATAACGCTGCAACTAACAACGTAGTACAATACATGTTCTCTTAGGACTTGCATAAGAATATCTTTGGGATATATTGAGGAGTAGAATCCTTGGATCATGAGATCAGTGTATAATAAATTTGAATAAGTAGTAGCAGTTTGTTCTTAAGAGGAACTGTCCATACTTCTAAAAGCAGTATTTGAAGATTCCCATATTCCAACATCTCCCCTAACGTGTGCTGTTACCCAGTTTTCTAATTTTACCAATCCCATTGTTGGTTTAATTTGCTTTTCTCTTATTACCAGTGAATTTAAACATCTCTTCATGTGCTTTGTCGACTGTAGAGTCAACACAATCCTTATCAAAATTTGAACAGGATTTTTTTAGAAATTGAAAAACTGATCTTACCATTTATATAACAGGGCAAAAAATAATCAACACAATTTTGAAAAAAGAACAAAGTGGGAGGACTTTAACTTTCTGATTTCAAAACTTACTATAAAATGACAGTCATCAAGATACTCTTAACACAACGGGAATAGAATGCAACTCCCTTAATCTGATAAAGACACTCAGTCAACAAGCTAAAACCACACAGTCTAAGTGTTCCCTCCTCCCCAACAAAATCATTCCTAAAGTAATTCTTCCCCTAAAATATGTCTTATCCCGTCCTGTCCTTTCAATGTATTGCTTCTATGATCACTAAAAATCACTCATGTGGATCTCTAGAAGTTATCTAGAAAGACAAAGACTGACAGGGAGTTATCACTCCAATTTGATAAATCTCAAAGTTGATGATGACATGGACCACAGATCTGGATAGCAAATCCCAGGAGCGTAGAGGAAGTCCTTTAAGGACCACTCACCGACTTACTCTCCCTGCTCCCAAATTAAAACAAAATAAAGCTGAAAATGTCAAAGCTGTTCTCTTTCTCAGAACAGGAGTTTACTTAGAGGGCTCATCACTGCAAAGAAGGAAACTACTACTCACTGGGAAAGGCTGTTGTGTGTGAAAGTCAAGAGGAGTCTGGCTGGACCCGTGAGGGCAGTGCAGGGAGCTACATGTGGTTGCTAACTTTGGAGGGCTGGATGGCAACTTTGGGTGCTTCATCAGAGACAGTTTTGGGTTTAGGCCCATAGTGTTACCCTGAAAAGAGACATTTCTAATGTTGGGCAGCAACAAATTACTCTCGGGCCCTGTTCTTCTTTCCAGGGATTGTTGGATGCTGAGGGGCTCCATGGTTAGGCTCATCCTCTCTCTCCCATGCTTTGCTTTCTCTTACTTCCATGTTTTTCTGACCCCAACTAAGCTTCTTGGGGTCACATCCCGATGGGCAGCCAAGATCAGGAGAGAAAGCTTCATGATGGGGCGGCACTCAGAGGGGCTGGACTCATGTACCTTTAGACTCTCACTTCAGCATTCATATTTCTTCAGAGCTCAGGAGAGCCATGGCTGATGGAGGTACTGATTTACTTTGGAGTCTGGAGCAGTCAGCTGTGAACCCTGTGTGAGGTGGTCCTTTAGAGCACCCTGGAGAAGTCTCAAGAGACAAAGCCTCTTGCATCCTTGCACTGAGAGGTCCTGAAGGGTATAAATGATGTCTTTTCCACTTTAACTGTCAGCCCAGCTTGGCATTGGTAGGCACACTCAAGCCTGGGGGAAAGAGAAAACAGTGTGGGTCTAAGAACGGACCCCAGGCTACTTCTTCTCCATGCAAATTGGGATGGTCACGGTGGCCTTTGCTGGAGGGTCAGATGCACTCCACCGAGGGACCAATTAATAAACAAGGAACTGAAAGTGGATGGAAGAGAACAACTTCCCATGTGAAAGAAATTCATGCCCAAGAGAACAAGTTTCAGAGACCCAGGGATGGAAGGAAATGCTAAGTACTACCTTACATAGTGTCACATGCATTATCTTATAACAACAACTCATGTGAACTTGGGTCTGCAGTAAACTTAAAATATGGGACAAATTAAAGGACCTGCTTTGTTTTACATCATAATGTATTAATTTATTTTTCATTTTATGTCAATCCTCTGCCATTAGAATGTAATCCCCATGGGAACAAGACCTTATTTATCTTGTTCACTTCAGAGCCCCTAGGATTTGCCACTTATCTGACACATACTAGGTCCTCATTAAATAGTCAAATGAATAAATGACAGACCAGAAACATAAAGTGAACACAGAGCTGTCATGATTTATGACATGGAAGGAAAAGGAATAATTTCTATTGAGTATGACTGTGGGCCACAGAGTGTTCCAGGTGTCTTATTTAAGTTATATCATTTAACATTTTTTACCAATTATTCAAGGCAAGGAATATTCTCTCCATTTTGCAAATATGGAATTGGAGGCAATTCGAATTCAAGTTTCTGAGCAGAGGTCGTACAATAAGTGGCAGAAATAAAATTCACACCAGTGTCAATCTGATTCCAAGGGTTGTGTGTTTGAAAGTCTGGCACCTCAGCAGGAGGAGGAATGGTGTCAAGGCCATGATAGAGGCAATTACAATTATGTTTCAAAGTGAGGCTGCAGCCAGAGGGTACATTCAGGAATTCTTTTATTTTTCACTTTTAGTGACTTTTATTGTTTCCTTTTTATCAATAACTTTGCAAGCAATACATGTTTATTGCAGACAATTAGAGATACATAAAAGCATAAAGTGAACTATAACAATCATGTATAATCTCCATCCCCCAGAGATAACCACAATCTGCATTTTGATGCATTTCCTCCCAGTGTCTACATTTTTTTTTTAATTGAAATATCATTGACCTACACGTTACGTTAGTTCAAGGTGTACAACATAGTGATTCGACAATTCGATACATTACAAAATGATCACCATGATAAGTCTAGTTACCATCTGTCATTGTAAAAGAATATTACAATATAATGACTATATTCCCCATTCTGTACATTTCATCACTGTGACTTGTTTATTTTGTACCTCTTAATGCCTCTCATTTATTTCACTCAACCTCTCACCCCCTCACCTCTGGCAACCACTTGCTTGTTCTCTGCATCTACGAATCTATTTCCATTTTGTTATGTTTGTTCATTTGTTTTGTTTTTTAGGCCCCACATATAAGTGAAATCATATGATAACTGTCTTTCTCTGTCTGATTTATTTCACTTAGCATAATACCCTTTAGGGCCATCAGTGTTATCACAAATGGCAAGATTTCATCTGTTTTTATGGCTTAGTAATATTCCATTATACATAAACATATTACATTTTCTTTTTCATTCATCTATTCATGGACATGTAGGTTATTTCCATATCTTGGCTATTGTAAATAATGCTGCAATGAACATAGGTGTGCATATATCTTTTTGAATTAGTGTTTTTGTTTTCTTTGAAAAAATATCCAGAAGTGGAATTGCTGGATCATATGGTAATTCTATTTTTAAGTTTTTGAGGAACCTCCCTACTGTTTCTATAGTGGCCACACCCATTTACATTCTTACCAACAGTGCACGAGTATTCCCTTTTCTCATAATCCTTGCCAATGCTTGTTATTTGTTGTCTTTTTTGATAATAGCCATTCTGACAGGTTTGAAGTGACATCTCATTGTGGTTTTGATTTGCATTTCTCTGATAATTAATGATGTTGAGCATCTTTTCATGTGCCTGTTTGCCATTAAAATGTCTTCTTTGAAAAATGTCTATTCAGGTCCTCTGCCCATTTTTAAATCAGGTTGTGGTGTTTTTTTGTTGTTGTTGTTGTGTGTGAGTTCTTTGTATACGTAGGATATTAATCCCTTGTCAGATGTATTATTTGCAAGTATCGTCTCCCATTTAGTGGGTGGCCTTTTCATTTTGTCGATAGTTTCCTTCACTGTGCAAAAGCTTTTTAGTTTTGATGAAGTCCTATTTGTTTATTTTTGTTTCCCTTGCCTGAGGAGAAATATCCCCCAAAATATTGCAAAGGCCAATGTCAAAGAGCACACTACCTATGTTTTCTTCTAGGAGTTTTATGGTTTCAAGTCTTACATTTAAGTCTTTAATCCATTTTGTGTTTATTTTTGTAAATGGTGTGAGAAGGTAGTCATTTTGATTCTTTAGCATGTAGCTCTCTAGTTTTCCCAGCACCACTTATTGAAGAGGTTGTCTTTTCCCCCATTGCATAGTCTTGCCCCCTTTATCATTCATTAATTGACCATAATAGCGTGGGTTTATTTCTGGTTTATTGATGACTGTAGCTTTTTAGTATAATTTGAAATCAGAGAGCATGACACCTCCAGATTTGTTCTTCTTTCTCAAGATTGTTTTGGTTATTTGAGATATTTTGTGTTTCCATACAATTTTAGAATTATTTGCTGTAGCTCTGTGAAAAATGCCATTGGAATTTTGATAAGGATTGCAATGAACTTATAGACTGCCTTGATTAACAATATTATTTATTCCAGTCCATGAGCAAGATATATCTTTCCATTTGTTCATGTCATCTTCAATTTATTTCATCAATGTCGTCTTCTTTTTTTTTTTTTTGTTCCGTACGCAGGCCTCTCACTGTTGTGGCCTCTCCCGTTGCGGAGCACAGGTTCTGGATGCGCAGGCTCAGCGGACATGGCTCACGGGCCCAGCCGCTCTGCGGCATGTGGGATCTTCCCGGACCGGGGCACGAACCTGTGTCCCCTGCATCGGCAGGCGGACTCTCAACCACTGCGCCACCAGGGAAGCCCCCTCTTCTTCTTCTTCTTATTTTGAGTACAGGTTTTTTTTACCTACTTGGTTAGATTTATTCCTAGGTATTTTATTCTTTCTGATGCAATTGTAATTGGGATTTTCCTCCTTAATTTCTCTTTCTGATAGTTTTATTTGTATATAGAAATGCAACAGATTTCTGTATTATATTAATTTTGTATCTTGAAACTTTACTGAATTCAGTGATTAGCTCTAGTAGTTTTCTGGTTGTCTCTTTAGGATTTTCTATGTATAGTATCATGTCATTTGCAAACAGTGACAGCTTTACTTCTTCCTTTCCAATTTGGATTCCATTTATTTATTTTTCCTGTCTGATTGCTGTGCCTAGGACTTCCAATACTATGTTGAATAAAGTGGCAAGAGTGGGCATCCTTGTCTTATTCCTGATCATAGGGAAAATGCTTTCAACTTTTCACTGTTGAGTATGATGTTAGCTGTAGGATTATCATATATGGACTTTATTATGTTGAGGTATGTTCCCTCTATACCTCACTTTCTGAAGAGTTTTTTAAAAATCATAAGTGGATGTTGAATTTTGTCAAAATCTTTTTCTGTGTCTATTGAGATGACCATGTGGTTTTTATTCTTCAATTTGTTAATATCACAGTGATTAATTTGCAGATATTGAACCCTCCTTGCATCCTGGGAATACATTCCACTTGATCATGGTGTATGATCCTTTTAAAGTATTGTTGAATTTAGTTTGTTAATTTTTTTTTTGTGGTGTTTTTGTCTGGTTTTGGTATTAGGGTGATGTTGGCCTCATAGAATAATTTGGGAGTGTTCTTTCCTCTTCAAGTTTTTAGAATAGTTTGAAAAGGGTAGATATTAACTCTTCTCTAAATGTTTGATACAATTGACCTATGAAGCTGTCTGGTCCTGAACTTTTGTTGTTGGGAGTTTTTAAGTTACTTATTTAATTCCATTACTGGTAATTTGCCTGTCCATATATATATATTTTTTTTTTTCCTGCGGTACGCGGGCCTCTCACTGTTGTGGCCTCTCCCGTTGCAGAGCACAGGCTCCAGACACGCAGGCTCAGCGGACATGGCTCATGGGCCCAGCCGCTCCGTGACATGTGGAATCTTCCCGGACCGGGGCACGAATCCGTGTCCCCTGCATCGGCAGGTGGACTCTCAACCACTGCGCCACCAGGGAAGCCCATCTCTTTATTTTGTAAACAAGTATGCACCACAATGTTTCAAGTAAGGTGAATGGCATGAATATGAAACTTGCAGTCTGCAGTATCTAGGATCCAAGGGAAGTGAATTAGATAGAAGTGATAGTTATTCTAATTAAACTGTCAGGTAACATCATGACAAGTTGGTCTGCAGCATTTCAGTTTCTTTTTCTTAAAGATTAGAGGTCCCATGTGGTCTCTAGTCTCTTATTTATTTATTTATTTATTTTTATTTATTTATTTTTGACTGTTCCACGTGGCTTGTGTGATCTTAGTTTCCCAACCAAGGATTGAACCTGGGCCCTAGGCAGTGAAAGCGCTGAGTCCTAACCACTGGACTTCTGGGGAATTCCCTCTAGTCTCTTTGTTGTGTTTTATGTGAGACACATCACAGAATGGGAAATTTTCAGATCTCCAATAATGGCAATACACACCTTTATTTTCTAAATTCTCAAGCTAAAACATGTACTGTCTTGAAGTTGTCTTTCTGGATATGAAGGCTTACCATAGATTTGCTGCAGTGATCTTAACATAAAATCTTTTGTAAGACAGATGACCAATTGCAACTGTCCCAGCAACAATGGTAACTGCTGTGATCCATTCAACTCATACGCTGGAATTAGAAGTCAGACTTATGGTGCTGTCACTTGCAAAGTATGACACTAAGCACAAATGGACTCCTCTATTTTCCCTCTAAAATAGCAACTTTTGGTATTTATTAGTAAATTCAAACCCAGTTTGTATGCAAAAATTCAAATTATTTGACAATGGTTAAATAATCATTCCATGCTTGTTTTTTAGTATGCATTCCGAGGCTTTTATTCTCAGAGTTTACAATAAACAGTCATGTCTGACTATAACTTTATATAAACTGATATCTTGGGTTTGAGTATACAAATGCTACTAAGGTTGCTCAGTTTTCCTTACTGACAAACTCAGAATGAAGGCAGAGAGGTCTTGGAGTGTTTTAAGAGGAATGTGTTGTTCCTACCTCTTTATACCCAGAGCTCAGAAAGAAGGAGAAAAAGGATATCATCTCCTTTATGACTCACTCATTAGTCTGCTCTGGCTGCTAAAGAAAAATACCATAGCTTGGGTGGCTTTAACAACAGAAATGTATTTTCTCACAGTTCTGGAGGCTGGAAGTTTAAGATCAAAGTGTTGCCAGGTTTGGTTTCCCCTGGGGTCTCCTCCTTGGCTTGTAGATAGTCTTACATGGTCTTTCCTCTGTGCGTGCGCACACTTTATGGCCCTTCCTCTTCTTATAAGGGTACCGGTAATATTGGATTAGGGCCCAACCATATTACCTCATTTAAATTTAATTACTTCTTCAAAGGTCTTTTCTCTTAGTATAGTCACATTGGGGGTTAGGGCTTCAACCTATGAATTTTTGAAGGACACGGTGCAGTCCATAACATGGTCCTTCGAACATTTAGTGTGTTGTCAAAGGAGGTAGATAACGTCTGTCTTCCATGGGAACTGGCCAGGCCAGAAAAGTCTCTGGCTCTCTGAGTAGATGAGTAGAGAGCAGGGAAGTCAGCCATGATGCTGTTTCCTGCTCAAAGTTTTCTCCACTCAGTTGGGTACAGGCTGGAGCCTAGATAAGCAGGGTCAGCTGCTGTGTGCCTCCCTTGTCCTCCAGGACCATCCGTTCCCCTTCCTACTTTCTGAGCCTCAGTTATTGACAGAGGCCTTTTACTTTAATTAATATTTTTCTGGACATTATCTCCAGCTCCCAAATTGTAATCTGTAGTTTTGTGTTCTCCCATTATCTTAGGTTTTTTATAGGTCAGCTGGATCTGTATATACTTATCATAGTCTCAAGCTTTATAATTTTTACAAGTGACAGTTTGTGTTCATAGACAGTATTTTCAAAGTAGTTTTGGACTGGAAATTGGGCTATTGTAAGTGATGTGGGTAGTAAAAGGAAGCTCTTCTAATAAGTTAAGGTTCTCTCTCAAACCCTCTTTTCCTATTAGTCCTACCCTGTATTCTCGCCTGCCATAAAAGCAGCAACTTCATCCTTACATATGGGATTAACCTGCTACCTGGCAAAGTAGGAAGGATTCAACTTCATACATAGTTCGGGGTAGGGAAGCAGTTTACTGATTGATTGACTGATTGATTGATGGCTCACTGTAAAGTGCTCTATAGAAGCAGTGCTAGCTAGTGGAATGTTCATGGGCTTCTAATCTGGTCAGTCTGGGTTTGAAGATTATCTCTGAGAAGTTAAAAAATTCAGAGTCACATAGCCCCTGAATGGTAGGGGTTTGGGGCATCACTGGATGTGTCAGGGTGAATCTTAACATTTTTGAGTGGTGGAGTCTGGGGATTGTACTAGGATGTGCTATGGTGAATCCCAGGGGAGAACTTGCGGTCACGATGGGGCTCCCAGGGCTTAGAAAAAGGCTCCTCTCTGCCTTTAAAATAGAAAATAAGATGTTTTCACCAAGAATATTAATGAATAATTGCAAGGGTCGTCATTTCTGGCTTCTCTGTATTTTTTTTTTTTTTTTTTTTTTTTTTTTGCGGTACACGGGCCTCTCACTGTTGTGGCCTCTCCCATTGCGGAGCACAGGCTCCAGACGCACAGGCTCAGTGGCCATAGCTCACGGCCCCAGCCGCTCTGTGGCATGTGGGGTCTTCCTGGACTGGGGAACAAACCAGTGTCCCCTGCATTGGCAAGCGGACTCTCAACCACTGCGCCACCAGGAAACCGTGGCTTCTCTGTATTGAAGACTGGTCAATTCTGTCTGGGAAATGTAACATTTACTCTGACTGGCCTTGGCTCAAGCTAACATTAGGAGGGTTCTACTACTGTAATGAAAGGGGAGGACAGTTATTGGAGACTTACCATAGTTGTGGTTGTGGGATTTCTCTAAGGAAAAGGATATTCTCCAGTATCATTCATCCTGAGAAGAGAAGGGTGAGTTCTATGATAGGAAATGAGGACTCAAAAGAAGCCCTTAAACTTAGGTGAGAAGGAAACTTTCTATTCTTCTGTGAGTGGAAAATGAAGAGGGCACTCCAATTATGAGAAGATAAGCTGGACTTTGAAGAGTTTGGCAAATAGCTGTAGCAGGGAGAAAATCTAACACTCATAAGATATACCTGGGGTTGTTCTGGGAACACGTATTTAGCAGGAGTTCAAATTATTCTTTGTGTGGAAACACTTTTATTGTTGTACAAACAGTTTGAGACACATATCTTAAAAAGTTGCGCTCTAGTATCACTGTGGGGCATTGTGGGAAAATCTTTGTCTTCCTTAGGGTGAAATTGTAGTAAAGAACCAGTAGGTTAAGGAAAGGTGGTCTTTAAGTTGAAGGAGGTGATGTGTAGCAGAGAGGAGTATGTTAAAAAAAACTGGGCTAGTGGTCCATACCATTGTAATTTGAGCAATAAAATGAAGTGTGTCCTGGGATATAAAGAAGCAGATTCTGGAATATAATATATAATGTTTACATCTCCATTTTGTAAACAAATGCTCATATGTGGATAAGTGATTTGTTCAAGGCCACACAGCTAAAAAGTGCCAGACCCAGAATGTTAGCCCAGGAGCACTGGATCTGTATTTCTATACTCTTAGATTCTGTACCACAGCCCTCAGAGATATGGCTGTCTTCTCTAGATCAGCATCATCACATTTGTCTAACAGCCCTAGAGCTACTTGTGCCCTCAAACTCTCTAACCTAGTGCTGTCCAATATGGTAGCCACTAGCCGCATGGGACTACTGAGCACTTGAAATGGCTAGTATGATGCAATATGATGTAATAGTAATATACATATGAGATTTCAAAGACATAGTACAATAAAAGAATGCAAATCTCTTAGATAATTTTTACATTAATTGCACATTGAAATGATAATGTTTTGTATTTACTGCATTAAGTAAAATTTATTATTAATATTTATTTCATCTATTTATTTTTACATTTAAAAAACATCTTTATTGGAGTATAATTGCTTTACAATCTTTATTGGAGTTAGTTTCTGCTGTATGACAAAGTGAATCAGCTTGAGTTTATTTTTATGTATGGTGTTAGGAAGTGTTCTAATTTCATTCTTTTACATGTACCTGTCCAGTTTTCCCAGCACCAGTTATTGACGAGGCTGTCTTTTCTCCATTGTATATTCTTGCCTCCTTTATCAAAGATAAGGTAACCACATGTGCGTGGGTTTATCTCTGGGATTTCTATCCTGTTCCATTGATCTATATTTCTGTTTTTGTACCAGTACCATACTGTCTTGATTACTGTACCTTTGTAGTATTGTCTGAAGTTAGGGAGCCTGATTCCTCCAGCTCCATTTTTCTTTTTCAAGATTGCTTTGGCTATTTGGGGTCTTTTGTGTTTCCATACAAATTGTAAAATTTTTTTATTCTAGTTCTGTGAAAAATGCCCTTGGTAGTTTGATAAGGATTGTACTGAATTTGTAGATTGCTTTGGGTAGTTTAGTCATTTTCACAGTGTTGATTCTTCCAATCCAAGAACATGGTATATCTCTCCATCTGTTTGTGTGATCTTTAATTTCTTTCCTCAGTGTCTTATAGTTTTCTGCATACAGGTCTTTTGTCTCCTTAGGTAGGTTTATTCCTAGGTATTTTATTCTTTTTGTTGCAGTGGTAAATGGGAGGGTTTACTTAATTTCTCTTTCAGATTTTTCATCATTAGTATATAGGAATGCAAGAGATTTCTGTGCATTAATTTTGTACCCTGCTACTTTACCAAATTCATTGATTAACTCTAGTAGTTTTCTGGTGGCATCTTTAGGATTCTCTATGTACAGTACAATGTCATCTGCAAACAGTGACAGGTTTATTTCTTCTTTTCCAATTTGGATTCCTTCTATTTCTTTTTCTTGTCTGATTGCTGTGGCTCAAACGTCCAAAACTATGTTGAATAATGGTGGTGCGAGTGGGCATCGTTGTCTTATTCCTGATTTTAGAGGAAATGGTTTCAGTTTTTCACCATTGAGAACAATGTTGGCTGTGGGTTTGTCATATATGGCCTTTATTATGTTGAGGTAAGTTCTCTCTATGCCTACTTTCTGGAGAGTTTTTTTTTTTTTTATCATAAATGGGTGTTGAATTTTGTCAAAAGCTTTTTCTGCATCTACTGAGATTATCATATGGTTTTTATCCTTCAGTTTGTTAATATGGTGTATCACATTGATTGATTTGCATATATTGAAGAATCCTTGCATTCCTGGGATAAATCTCACTTGATCATGGTGTATGATCCTTTTAATGAGTTGTTGGATTTTGTCTGCTAGTATTTTGTTGAGGAATTTTGCATCTAGGTTTATCAGTGATATTGGTCTGTAGTTTTCTTTTTTTGTGGCATCTTTTTCTGGTTTTGGTATCAGGGTGATGGTGGCCTCGTAGAATGAGTTTTGGAGTGTTCCTCCCTCTGATATATTTTGGAACAGTTTGAGAAAGATAAGCGTTAGCTCTTCTCTAAATGTTTGATAGAATTCACCCATGAAGCTATCTGGTCCTGCGCTTTTGTTTGTTGGAAGATTTTTAACCACAGTTTCAATTCCAGTGCTTGTGATTTGTCTGTTTATATTTTCTATTTCTTCCTGGTTCAGTCTTGGAAGGTTGTGTTTTTCTAAGAATTTGTCCATTTCTTCCAGGTTGTCCATTTTATTGGCATATAGTTGCTTGTAGTAATCTCATGATTCTTTGTATTTCTGCAGTGTCAGTTGTTACTTCTCCTTTTTCATTTCAAATTCTGTTGATTTGAGTCTTCTCCTTTTTTTTTCTTGATGAGTCTGGCTAGTGGTTTATCAATTTTGTTTATCTTCTCAGAGAACCATCTTTTAGTTTTATTGATCTTTGCTATTGTTTTCTTCATTTCTTTTTCATTTTTTTCTGATTTGAACTTGATGATTTCTTTCCTTCTGCTAACTGTGGGGTTTTTTTGTTCTTCTTTCTCTAATTGTTTTAGGTGTAAAGTTAGGTTGTTTATTTGAGATGTTTATTGTTTCTTCAGGTAGGATTGTATTGCTATAAACTTCCCTCTTAGAACTGCTTTTGCTGCATCCCATAGGTTTTGGATCATCATGTTTTCATTGTCATTTGTCTCTAGGTATTTTTTGATTTCCTCTTTGATTTCTTCTGTGATTTCTTGGTTATTTAGTAGTGTATTGTTTAGCCTCCATGTGTTTGTATTTTTTACAGATTTTTTTTCCTGTAATTGATATCTAGTCTCATAGAATTGTGGTCAGAAAAGATACTTGATACAATTTCAATTTTCTTAAATTTACCAGTGCTTGATTTGTGACCCAACATATGAGCTATCCTTGAGAATGTTCCATAAGCACTTGAGAAGAAAATGTATTCTGTTGTTTTCAGATGGAATGTCCTATAAATATCAATTAATTCTATCTTGTTTAATGTGTCATTTAAAGCTTGTTTAAAGCTTATTTATTTTCATTTTGGATGATCTGTCCATTGGTGAAAGTGGGGTGTTAAAGTCCCCTACTATGATTGTGTTACTGTCAATTTCCCCTTTTATGGCTGTTAGCATTTACTTTATATATTGAAGTGCTCCTATGTTGGGTGTGTAAATATTTACAATTGTTATATCTTCTTGGATTGATTCCTTGATCATTATGTAGTGTCCTTCTTTGTCTCTGGTAATAGTCTTTATTTTAAAGGCTATTTGGTCTGATATGAGAATTGCTACTTCAGCTTTCTTTCGATTTCCATTTGCATGGAATACCTTTTTCCATCCCCTCGCTTTCAGTCTGTATGTGTCCCTAGGTCTGAAGTGGGTCTCTTGTAGACAGCATATATACAGGTCTTGTTTTTGTATCCATTCAGCCAATGTGTGTCTTTTGGTTGGAGCAATTATTCCATTTACATTTAAGGTAATTATTGATATGTATGTTCTTATTATCATTTTCTTAATTGTTTTGGGTTTGACATTGTAGGTCTTTTTCTTCTCTTGTGTTTCCTGCCTAGAGAAGTTCCTTTAGCATTTGTTGTAAAGCTGGTTTGGTGGTGCTGAATTCTCTTAGCTTTTTCTTGTCTGTAATGGTTTTAATTTCTCCATCGAATTTGAATGAGATCCTTGCTGGGTAGAGTAATCTTGGTTGTAAGTTTTTCCTATAAAAGTGAAAGCATCACTTTAAATATGTTCTGCCACTCCCTTCTGGCTTGCAGAGTTTCTGCTGAAAGATCAGCTGTTAACCTTATGGGGATTCCTTTGTATGTTATTTGTTGTTTTTCCCTTGCTGCTTTTAATATTTTTCTTTGTATTTAATTTTTAATAGTTTGATTAATATGTGTCTTGGCGTGTTTCTCCTTGGATTTATCTTGTATGGGGCTCTCTGCATTTCCTGCACTTGATTGACTATTTCCTTTCCCATGTTAGGGAAGTTTTCAAGTATAATCTTTTCAAATATTTTCTCAAACCGTTTCTTTTTCTCTTCCTCTTGGACCCCTATAATTTGAATGTTGGTGTATTTAATGTTGTCTCAGAGGTCTCTGAGACTGTCCTCAATTCTTTTCATTCTTTTTTCTTTATTCTGCTCTGTGGTAGTTATTTCCACTCTTTTGTCTTCTAGGTCACTTAACTGTTCTTCTGCCTCAGTTATTCTGTTATTGATTCCTTCTAGAGAATTTTTAATTTCATTTATTGTGTTGTTCATCATCGTTTGTTTGCTCTTTTGTTCTTCTAGGTCCTTGTTAAACAACTCTTGTATTTTCTCCATTCTATTTGCAAGATTTTAGATCATCTTTACTGTCGTTACTCTGAATTTTTCAGGTAGAATGTCTATTTCCTCTTCATTTGTTTGGTCTGGTGGGTTTTTATCTTGGTAGTTCATCTTTTGTATACTTCTCTGTCTCCTTATTTTGCTTAACATACTGTGTTTGGGGTCTCCTTTTCACAGGCAGTGGGTTTGTGGTTCCCATTGTTTTTGGTGCCTGCCCCCAGTGGGTAAGGTTGGCTTGTGTAGGCCTCCTGGTTGAGGAGACTTGTGCCTGTGTTCTGGTGGGTGCAGCTGGATATTGTGTTTCTGGTGGGCAGGGCTGTGTCTGGTGGGGCAATACTTTTTTAAAGTATTTTTAAATGCTTTTTAGCTTTTCAGACCCTATTTTTACATTTTTTAATGTGGCTACTAGAAAATTAAAAGTTACCTACATGATTTGCATCTGTGGTCTGTATCCTGTATCTATTGGAAGCACCGCTCTACCTATTTCCTGTTGTCTCACTGGGAATCATGTTGAAAATGCCTTGGCTCAGAGATAGAAGTCATATATCTTCTCCTTTCCCCTCTTCCCTCCTCTCATTCCCCCATATTTTTATCTTAAGTGGGCTCATGAATTTAGGTTATGTTCTTCTGTGGAGAAGGTAGACTTGCTCTCCCCACATTCTATTTTGCATATGGTTCTTTCTGTGGGAAAAAGCTATGAAAAAAGAAAATATGTCTGCTGTTTTCATTCCTGTTGCCCCAAGAAAAGCACATAATATGAGAACCATAAATCTTCATTACAGAGGCTTATTTTGGGCCATCCATGGGCCAAATTCAATGTTGTAGTCAGCATTCCTGGTGCTTGCTTTCTCCTGGGTACGTAAACTAAAATTCTATCTCTTTCTAGCTCTATCTCCTCTGTGAGGCTCCTGAGAGAATGATAACATTATGTAAACTGTGGGTGCTTAAACAGTGTTTATTGAATGATGATAAAGGAAACAGTTCTATGTCTCAGTTTATAGACAGCAAAGATAAAGAGGAACTTGGTGTTTTAAAGGAAAGACCCACATCCCTGCTCATCTGCTTCTTCCAGCTCCAGTCATGTTGTCGGCAGTGTCTATGGTGGTGGCGCTGGTGGTGGGGAGTCAGTGGCTGAATCTCTTTTTTTTTTTGGTGTCACTCTTGGTAGAAGTAACAGTGTGTATTATCTTTCCTGCAATCATGGGGTTGGTGGTGACAGACTTCACGGTGGTGACATTTGGGATGACGCTGGTGTTGATGTTAGCAAAAGTGTTGACACTTTTGAATTTGGGCAGAAGAGCTAAAATATGGTTTTTTGTTTGCATCACAACACTAAAATTCTTGGTAATTTTTAGCACTTCCTGAGAGTCCTCTTCAAGTGTGTGGAGCATTTCATTTTGTATGAAGCTTTTTATCAATTGAACCACTTTTGGTCCAATACAACATTTTTTCTTTTTGCATTTATCTACCTCTTTTTCATCCATGGCACAGTGGTCTTTGCATCTCCCAAAACCCATTACACATCTTCCCAAGCCAAAGTATTCTGCACAAAGAAAAGAGAAAACCAAAGTGTTAAGGTTAATAACTAGATATGATGTTAAAATTGCTGGAACAAGAGGGATAGAGGCAGAGGGAGTTGTTAATGCTAAATTTTAAGTACAGTGTTTAGGGATGTTGTGGAGGCAACTGGCAGGCCAAGAGAGTCTTTGTACACCTCTGAAATCCAAAATAAATCTCTAGTCTCCCTTCATTGAATAACTTGAAACATCTAAAGAAGAAAAGGGAATGCAATTATTTGCTTCAGGGTAAGATTTTAGACCTCTAATCGTAGACACTTGTAGAATATCACTATATCTCCCCATGATCCTAGGAAATACCAACAAGAGTAAAATCTATCATAAAACTAATTCAAGAAAGAATTTCAAAAGAGAATCAATGGACTTTCAGAAGTTCTGGACTCTTGCCAAACTCACTGTTCCATGACCTCACTCTCCTTGACAATCGCTTGACCTGTGGTTCCTGGGGCATGGTGTTCTATCATTTTCAGCCTCTCTGGACACTATGTCCCTCAGAGGTCTTATTTATTATCATAGCCTTAACCTCATCTCTATGAAGATAACCCCCACATTGTTATCTATATCTCTGAATTCCCTGCTTAGAGTAGTACATGACTCATCTTCATCTGCTGGATGATTTTTCCATCCCATTGTTCCATTTATTTCTCTTTTTCAAATCAAGAAGCTTCTCCCTCACTCAACAATTCAACTGATTTTCTATAAAGCACAAGAGATTTATGTAGCACCTAATGTTCACATACATTTCAATATTGTTTCTCACCGAAGACAACACTGTAAAATTCTTGTATTTTAAGCAGCTACACTGATTAACCCTACTATCTTATGTGGAATTTGAGGCTCAAGTTTGACTTTACCCAAGATGACACAGCCATACTGGCTTATATTATAGCCCTTCTCTTAAGGTCCCAAGATAAAAAAAAAAAAATAGAAACATTTTTGACTCTTTTTCTTTCCCTTCCTAAACCCATTGCCAATTTAATATCTGGATGATTCTTGTATATTGAAACAAGTCTCAATGTTTCTATCTTCTTTTCAAAAAACAGTGACCAATGCTCTGATTCAGCTTTTTGCCATGATGTGTTCCTAGATGCTTCTGTGGGTAATTTGGGAATTTCTAATAAAACAAAGCTGAGAGAAGGAATGAAATTCTATAAAAATCTGAAAAATTTGAGATGGAGAACATAGACCTGTTTACTGGATC
Source organism: Tursiops truncatus (assembly GCF_011762595.2). Taxonomy (NCBI): domain Eukaryota; kingdom Metazoa; phylum Chordata; class Mammalia; order Artiodactyla; family Delphinidae; genus Tursiops; species Tursiops truncatus. Next base: position 59,458,408 of record NC_047048.1, read on the forward strand.
CTGAGAGGAGATTTTCTGAGTGTAAGGTTAAGGACTTCCTCCTTATTATACCAAGGTACAAACTGATAGGAACCTTTACTTCAAGAGATGATTTAAATTAGAAAAAGAGCAAAAATGAGGTAGACTTGGCATGAGTCCCAGATGACAACTATTAGAGGGCAGGAAGGCAGTTTTATATGCTGGATAATTTCTGAGTACACAAACAACACCCTACTTTCTCTGTAGCTTCCTGTGTTTACCCATCAGACACAGTCTGGGATTGGAGCCTATGGGGATATGTGGGGGATGGTGTATGACTGATGCAATACATAAACTTTTCAGCCATATCTTGGGCATCTCATTTTTTAGTTTCTCTTTGGGTTCCCATTATTATGGACAGCCAAATCCCTCCTTCCTCAAACCGCTCCCTCTTAAACCTAGGATTTCACATTACCTGTGTTCACTTGGTACTGTAGCATGAGGCTGGCAAAGATAGGAAAAAGGAGTTTCATGGCTGGGTGCCAGAGAGGAAGCCTTGGATCTGGGTTCGTGTTCTTGAGCTCCAGCCTTTATTGGCATCTTCATGGCCTTAGGCTATGAGCAGTAAAGTGCAGCCAAATCTCACAGCAATTGTGTTTTCTATGATTCTGTTTGAGAATAGCCTTTCCTGAACACCTCATGCAACAAATTTCCTGTTCTTGATCCTGGGGGTGGGAATATAAGACACATAAGATATGAAAGAAAATCTAAACTCTTTACACCTCTCCTTCTTAAGGTTTATTCAGGGCAAGAGTAATACATCTGCTTCACTATCTGTGAGCCTAGTTTTGCCTAAGGCATTTAGTGTATGAGATTCAGAAGAGCAGAACTTGCTATAACCATAGACTACTGGAGGATAGAGACTCTGTCTTTTTTGTATTCTTGTTTCCAATGGCCAGTATGGGTACTGAATCAACATAAGAACTCAATATATGTTTGTTGAATAAGTTTGTGGGAGGCAGTTCTTGGCATGACTCTAACTTCTTAAAAAAACGAGATATAGGGCTTCCCTGGTGGCGCAGTGGTTGAGAGTCCGCCTGCCGATGCAAGGGACACGGATTCGAGCCCTGGTCTGGGAAGATCCCACATGCCGCGGAGCAGTTGGGCCCGTGAGCCATGGCCACTGAGCCTGCGCGTCCGGAGCCTGTTCTCCACAATGGGAGAGGCCACAACAGTGGGAGGCCCGCGTACCGCAAAAACAAAACAAAACAAAAAAAAGAGATATAATTAACATATAACATTATATTAATTTCAAGTGTATATCATAAGGATTCAATATTTGTATATATCCTCAGAAGTGGATTTGCTGGATTATATGGTAGTTCTATTTTTATTTTTTTGATGAACCTCCATATTATTTGTATAGTGACTGAACCAATTTACATTCCTACCAACACTGTACATAGGTTCCCTTTTCTCCTCACCTTTTACATCCTCGCCAACACCTAGCTCATCTTGATGATAGACATCCTAACATGTGTGAGGTGATATCTCATCATGGTTTTGATTTGCATTTTCCTGGTGATTAGTGATGTTGTACATCTTTTTATGCACCTGTTGGCTATCTGTATGTCTTCTTTGGAAAAATGTCTATTCAGATCCTCTGATCATTTTTTAATTGATTTTTTTTGCTATTGCATTGTATGAGTTCTTTATATGTTGATAATTCAGATATTAACCTCTTATCAGATATATGATTTGCAAACATTTTCTCCCATTTGGTAGGTTGCCTTTTCATTTTGTTGATGATATTCTTTGCTGTGCAGAAGTGTTGTAGTTTGTTGTACTCCCCCCTGTTTATTTTTGCTTTTGTTAACTTTGCTTTTGGTGTCAAATCTAAAACAATCATCGCCAAGACTGATATGAAGGAGCTTACTGCCTATATTTTCTTCATGGAGTTTGATGGTTTTAGGTTTTACATTCAGGTCTTTAATCCATTTTGAGTTAATTTTTATATATGATGTAAGATAATGGTCCAGTTTCATTCTTTTGCATGTTGCTGTACAGTTTTCTCAACACCATCAATTAAAGAGGATGTCCTTTCCCCATTATATATTCTTGGCTCCACTGTTGTAAAATTAATTGACCATATATGTGTGGTTTTATTTCTGGGCTCACTATTCTTTCTGTTCAATTGATCTACATGTCTGTTTTTATGCCAATGCAGTACTGTTTTGATCACTATAGATTTGTAATGTATTTTGAAATCAGGGAGTGTAATATCTCCAGCTTTGTTCTTTGTCAATAGTGCTTTTCTATTTTGGGTCTTTTGTGGTTTCACAGAGGTTTTAGAATTGTTTGTTCTAGTTCTGTGAAAAAAGCCATTCGAATTTTGATAGGGATTGCATTAAATCTATAGATTGCTCTGGGTAGTATGGACATTTTAATAATACTGATTCTTCCAATCCATGAGCATGAACATATCTTTCCATTTATTTGTGTTTTCTTCAATTTCTTTCATCAATGTCTTATAGTTTTCAGTGTACAGGTTTTTCACTTCCTTTGTTAAACTTATTCCTAAGTATTTTATTTTTTGATGCAATTGTAAATGAGATTGTTTTCTTAGTCTCTCTTTCTGATAGTTCATTATTAGTGTATAGAATCAACAGATTTTTGTTATTGTTTTTGTATTCTGCAATTTTACTGAATTTGTTTATTAGTTCTACCAGTTTTTTTTTTGGTGGAGCCTTTAGGGTTTTTAAAAATATGTAATATCATATCATATGCAAATCTTCACAATTTTACTTCTTCCTTTCCGATATGGATGGCTTTTATCTCTTTTTCTTGACTATTTGATCTGGCTACAACGTCCAGTACTATGTTGAATAAAAGTGGCAAGAGTGGGCATTCTTGTCTTTTTCTTGATCTTACAGGAAAAACTTTCAGCTTTTCATCATTAAGTATGATGTTAGTTGTGGGCTTGTCGCATATGGTCTTCATTATGTTGAGGTACATTACCTCTATACACACTTTGTTGAGAGTTTATATCTTAGACGAATGTTGAATTTTGTCAAATGCTTTTTTCTACATCTATCGAGATGATCATATGATTTTTATCCTTCAGTTTGTTAATGTAGTGTAACATATTGATTGATTTGTGAATGTTGAACCATTCTTGGGTATCTAGAATAAATCCGACTCAATCACAGTTTATGATTCTTTAAATGTATTGTCGAATTTGGTTGGCTAATATTTTATTTGGAATTTTTACATCTATGTTCATCAGTGATATTGGCTTGTAATTTTCTTTTCTCATGGTGTCCCTGTCAGGTTTTGCTATCAGGGTAATGTTGGTCTCATAAACTGAGTTTGGAGGTGTTCCCTCTCATCTATATTTTGGAAAAGTTGAGAAGAATTGGTATTGATTTTTCTTTGAATTTTTGATAGAATTTACTGGTGAAGGCATCTGGTCTTGGACTTTTTTTTGTTGGGAGGTTTTTGATTACTGACTCAATCTCCTTACTAATTGGTCTGCCCAGCTTTTTTATTTCTACCTGATTCAGAATTGGTAGATTGTATGTTTCTAGGAATGTGTCAATTTTTTTTTTCTGGATTGTCCAGTTTGTTGTTGTATAACTTTTCATACTGGTCTCTTACGATCATTTGTATTTCTGTGGTATCAGTTGTAATGTCTCCTCTTTCTTCTTCTGATTTTATTTACAGTATTTAACTCTACTCTCTTTATTTCTTGGCGAGTCTAGCTAAAGTTTTATCTATTTTATTTATCTGAAAAAGCCCAGATCTTAGTTTCATTAATCTTTTTTATTGTCTTTTTAGTTTCTAATTTATTTCTGCTCTGATTTTTATTATTTACTGCCTTCTACTAACTTTGGGCTTAATTTGTTCTTCTATTTTTAGTTTCTTGAGGATAAAGTTATGTTGTTTAGTTGAGATCTTTCTTGTTTCTTGATGTAGACGTTTATTTCTATGAATGTTTCTTTTAGAATTGCTTTTGCTGCATCTCATATGTGTTGGTGTGTTGTGTTTCCATTTTGATTTGTCTCAAGGTATTTTTTGATTTCACCTTAAAAAAATTTTTATTGGAGAATAGTTGATTTATAATGTTGTGTTAGTTTCTGATATACAGCAACGTTAATCAGTTATACATATACATATATCCAATCTTTTTTTGTTTTTTTAGATTCTTTTCCCATATAAGCCATTACAGAGTATTGAGTAGAGTTCCCTGTGCTATACAGCAGGTTCTTATTAGTTATCTATTTTTATATATAGTAGTGTGTATATGTCAGTCCCAATCTCCCAATTAATCTCTCACCCCTCCTTATCCCCTGGTAACCATAAGTTTGTTTTCTACATCCATGACTCTACTTCTGTTTTGTAAATAAGTTCATTTGTACCTCTTTTTTTTTTTAAAGATTCCGCATAAAGTGATATCATATGATATTTGTCTTTCTGTGTCTGACTTACTTCACTCAGTATGACAATCTCTAGGTCCATCTATATTGCTGCAAATGACATTATTTCATTCATTTTTTTTTTCATGTATATACTGCAATTTTATTTCAATCGCACAAACGAAGTTAGCATGTAGGAAATTTAAATGAAACAGTACGGTAAAAATAGCGGAGAATCAAAAACTCTAATAAGGAAGTACACCTAAAGCATGAGACTTCAAAATTCATTAGTGTTTCATCTTGTTTTGATTGACACTTGATGCTTGCAAATTTTGAAACAAACTTTGAGATCATGATGATTACTCTGGAGAGATTTCAGCACCAGCACTAAGATTTGTACATTCAGTTGGTATGCAATTGACTTGTTAGCCATTTACATAGTGTATAGTACGGATTCGTCACAGGTCAGACCACAGTGTTGAAGGAAAGAAGTACCTTTCTGTAATTAGAAAGGATCCCCTAAACTGCACTCAGCTTAAGACATCCAATGTACAAGAGCACGAAAACCATCATAATATTGTGGTTCCAAGGAACATAGGTTTTTTTTTGTTTTTTCTTTTTTTGTTTTTTTTTTGCGGTACGCAGACCTCTCACTGTTGTGGCCTCTCCCGTTGCGGAGCACAGGCTCTGGACGTGCAGGCTCAGCAGCCATGGCTCACGGGCCTAGCTGTTCCGCGGCATGTGGGATCTTCCCAGACCGGGGCACGAACCCGTGTCCCCTTCATCGGCAGGCGGACTCTCAACCACTGTGCCACCCGGGAAGCCCGAACATAGTTTTGGTAAGAAAAATAACCTAAGCTTCTGTTTCCCATTTTAATTACTGAAGTCTCTAACAATGACAAAACTGTCACATAGGACAGCAAATATATACAGTAATTCAATCAAACTTCTTGGAAAGAAAACATTTAGCAATCTGGGATAATGCAGAACGACAGGAAATAAAACGTGATTCAACACTGGTTCCTTTTGTCATTTTACACAGACATCATGTTAATATTAGACCAAGGCACAAAACGTTTAGTGCATAAACCAGTTTCTTAAGATCTAGCATTTTTACCGTAGTCTTTTATCTTACTTTGGATCACTTGTACCCAGTACTCTATCCTACTATAGACCGTTTAACTTAATCAACAAAATCAAAAGTGATTTCTGACCAGATTTATGGGGGACATAAACATTTGTATCATCAGTGTTTGCATAACCAAAAGTACAATAGTAAGATGAAAATGCCTCCTATTTCTTTTAGAAAATAATACTTCATAAGCTTGCTGCGTCTTTAATGTCTTCACTATTGGATGACAATGAAGAGTTGATAGAAAAAAAGAACTGTATACTTGAATTATGATAGCTCATCCATCAAAGATCTAAAACTGAAGTTTCTACAGAAACAGGAACTAGTTTAACAAGGGGAAAAAATTCCCTCATTCAAACCTCTTTGAAGTGGTAATGGCTGAAAATTTGCAGCACTTAGAGAACTATGCTATCAACAAGTTCTGTCTTATGAACTTAGATTAAGAAATCTAGAAAACAGATGAAGGTGGATTATTTCTTCAAAATTTTAGTAAAACTACTGATAATCAAAGGTTTCAAAGCAAATATGGCACATAACAACTCAAGCATAAATCAAGATGGAGAGCCTGGAGAATTGTGATTTCCTAATATTTCAAAAAATTCTATCATTGCAACATACAGGATTTCTCCCCTATTTTAATCTTAGAAGTTTCAAAGAAAAGGGAGTGGATAACATACACACACGTGAGTGCCCACACAAACACGCACGCACGCACACACATGGTGGTAAGTAGAGTATCTAGTTCCTTCTTCCTACCACCTAAGTCTCACTTTATTTATTAAAAGAAAATTATGCAGGACCCGCCTCGTTGTTTTCCCTTTATCTAATGATTTCTGTGACCTTAATTGCTGCCATGATTGTTACTTTTCTAGTATTTCAACATAACAATGTTCAAAAGCAGCTTTGTAGTCAGGAACATGTACCTGAATACCTGTATAACTGCAGGGCGCCTAGGTAATAACAACTGCCAAATTCAGGGATGGAACTTTTGAGTTCCACAGTAAGATGTAATCCATGTGAAGCTCAGAATCATGTTTCAGACCACTGAACTTACTCAAGTTAAAATGCAAATAGCTGAAGACATGATGTAAAAGATTAAGTACTCGGTGCTGTTGACATATTTACCAATTAAAGTCACAAAATATTCCTCAGAAATTAACTTTAAAGAAAAAATTATTCCTTCCCTTCCTCCCGCTCCCCTAAACTCTACAAAATGTTTTCCCTGGGACTAGGCCTTGAAAAGGCCACTACATATTAGTTTGACATGCATGACTGTCTGCAATTTAAAAAGCTAATTTTGTGGTGGTTGTAATTACATTATAAAAATGTCCACGTGCATACATCTAAAAAAGGTTGAAAACCTACAGTGAATCTACAATATACTGTTTTACATTTGACCACTGGTTTGTATTATGTAGGAGTCACAGATTTGGTGAAGCACTGTAACAATTTAGGAAGGCACCTAAATCTTTAAATTCTGGACAAATTTTATGTTTGAATCTACAAAATTGCATGAAGCCTAAACTCGAGAGACTTCCTATCATCCTAAAATTCCTCACTCTGAACAAATCATTTTTAGGACACTTTTTTATAAATATCCCTTTGAAAGCACATACAATTCCATTTGTTCCACATTTTACATTCTTTTTTATGGCTGAGTAATATTCCATTGTATATATGTACCACCTCTTCTTTATCTGTTTATCTGTTGATGGGCATTTAGGTTGCTTCCATGTCTTGGCTATTGTAAATAGTGCTGCAATGAACATTGGGGTGCATGTATCTTCTTTTTTTAACTTTTTATTTTATATTGGAGTATAGCTGCTTAACAATGTTGTGATAGCTTCAGGTGCACAGCGAAGGGACTCAGTCATACATATGCATGTATCCATTCTCTCCCAAACTCCCCTCCAATCCAGGCTGCCACAAAACATTGAGCAGAGTTCCCTGTGATATAAGGTAGGACCTTGTTGGTTATCCATTTTAAATATGGCAGTGTGTGCATGTTGATCCCAAACTCTCTACCTATCCCTTCACCCACAACCCTTCCCCACTGGTAACCATAAGTTCATTCTCTAAGTCTGTAAGTCTGTTTCTGTTTTGTAAATAAGTTCATTTGTATCATTTCTTTTTAGCTTCTGCATATAAGGGATATCATATGATATTTCTCTTTCTCTTTCTGACTTACTTCAGTCAGTATGACAATCTCTAGGTCCATCCATGTTGCTGCAAATGGCATTATTTCATTCTTTTTAATTGTTGAGTAATATTCCATTGTATATATGTACCACATCTTCTTTATCTATTCCTCTGCTGATAGATATTTAAGTTGCTTCCATGTCTTGGCTATCACAAACAGTGCTGCAATGAACATTGGGGTGCACATATCCTTTCGGACCATGTTTTTCTCTTGATATATGCTCAGGGGTGGGATTTCAGAGTCATATGGTAGCTCCATTCTTAGTTTTTTAAGGGAGCTCCATACTGTTCTCCATAGTGGCTGTACCAATTTATATTCCCACAAACAGTATAGGAGTGTTCCCTTCTCTCCACACTCTCTCCAGCATTTATTGTTTGTGGATTTTTTTTGATGATAGCTATTTTGACTGGTGTGAAGTGATAACTCATTGTAGTTTTGATTTGTATTTCTCTAATAATTAACAATGTTGAACATCTTTTCATGTGCCTCTTGGCCACCTGTATGTCTTCTTTGGAGAAATATCTATTTAGGTCTTCTGCCCATTTTTTTGACTGGGTTGTTTGTTTTGATGATATTAAGCCTCATGAGCTGTTTGTAAAATTTGGAGACTAATCCCTTGCCAGTCACATCATTTGCAAATATTTTCTCCCAATCTGTGGGTTGTCTTTTCATTTTGTTTATGGTTTAATTTGCTGTGAAAAGCTTTTGAGTTTAATTAGGTCCCATTTGTTTATTTTTGCTTTTATTTCCATTATTCTGGGAAAATGATCTTGCTGTGATTTGTGTCAGAGAGGGTTCTGCCTATGTTTTCACTAGGATTTTTAAAGTGTCCAGCCTTACATTTAGGTCTTTAATCCGTTTTGAGCTTATTTTTGTGTATGGTGTTAAAGAATGATCTAGTTTCATTTTTTTACTGTCCAGTTTTCCCAGCACCATTTGTTGAAGAGACTGTCTTTCCTCCATTGTATAGTCTTGCATCCATTGTCATAGATTAATTGACCATAGGTGCATGGGTTTATCTCTGGGCTTTCTATCCTGTTCCATTGATCTATATTTCTGTTTCTGTGCCAGTACCATACTGTTTTGATTACCATAGATTTGTAGTATAGTCTGAATTCAGGGAGCCTGATTCCTCCAGCTCCATTTTTCTTTCTCAAGATTGCTTTGGCTATTCGGGGTCTTTTGCATCTCCATACAAATTTTAAGATTTTTTGTTCTAATTCTGTGAAAAATGCCATTGGTAATTTGATAGGGATTGCACTGAATCTGTAGATTGCCTTGTGTAATACAGTCATTTTGACAATATTGATTCTTCCAATCCATGAACATGGTATATCTTTCTATCAGTTTGTGTCGTCTTCGATTTCTTTCATCAGCGTCTTATAGTTTTTGGAGTACAGGTCTTTTATCTCCTTAGGTAGGTTTATTCCTAGGTATTTTATTCTTTTTGATGTGATAGTAAATGGTATTCTTTCTTGAATTTCTCTTTCTGATCTTTTGTTGTTAGTGTATAGAAATGCAACAGATTTCTGTGTATTAATTTTGTAACCTGCAACTTTACCAGATTCATTGATGAGCTCTAGTAGTTTTCTGGTAGCATCTTTAGGATTTTCTATGTATAGTACCATGTCATCTGCAAACAGTGACAGTTTAACTTCTTTTCCAAATTGGATTCCCTTTATTTCTTTTTCTTCTCTGATTGTCATAGCTAAGAATTCCAAAATTATGTTGAGTAAAAGTGGCAAGAGCGGACATCCTTGTCTTGTTCCTGATCTTAGAGGAAACGTTTCAGCTTTTCACCATTGAGTATGATGTTAGCTGTAGGTTTGTCATATATGGCCTATATTATGCTAAGGTAGGTTCCCTCTATGCCCACTTTTTGGAGAGCTTTTAATCATCAATTGGTGGTGAATTTTTTTTTAACATCTTTATTGGAGTATAATTGCTTTACAATGGTGTGTTAGTTTCTGCTTTATAACAAAGTGAATCAGTTATACATATACATATGTCCCCTTATCTCTTCCCTCTTGTGTCTCCCTCCCTCCCACCCTCCCTATCCCACCCCTCTAGGTGGTCACAAAGCTCGGTGCTGAATTTTGTCAAAAGTTTTTTTACATATATTGCGATGATCATATGGTTTTTATTCTTCATTTTGTTGATGTAGTGTATCACAATGATTGACTTGCAGATACTGAAAAATCCTTGCATCTCTGGGATAAATCCTACTTGATCGTGGTGTATGATCCTTTTAAAGTATTGTTAGATTCGGATTGCTAGTATTTTGTTGAGGATTTTTGAATCTATGTTCATCAGGGATATGGGCCTGTAATTTCCTTTTTTTATGGTATTTTTGTCTGGTTTTAGTATCAGGGTAATGGTGGCCTCATAGAATGAGTTTGGGAGTTTTCCTTCTTCTGCAATTTTTGGAAACAGTTTCAGAAGTATAGGTGTTAGCTCTTCTCTAAATGTTTGATAGAATTCGGCTGTGAAGCCATCTGATCCCAGACTTTTGTTTGTTGGGAGTTTTAAAATCACTGCTTCAATGTCAGTGCTTGTGATTAGTCTGTTCATATTTTCTATTTCTTCCTTGTTCTGTCTTGGGAGGCTGTACCTTTCTAAGAATTTGTCCATTTCTTTCAGGTTGTCCATTTTATTGGCATACAGTTGCTTGTAGTAGTCTCTTATGATCCTTTGTATTTCTGTGGTGTCCATTGTAAATTCTCCTTTTTCATTTCTAATTTTATTGATTTGAGTCCTCTCCCTTTTTCTCTTGATGAGTCTGGCTAAAGGCTTATCAATTTTGTTTATCTTTTCAAAGAACCAGCTTTTAGTTTCATTGATCTTTCCTATTGTTTTCTTTGTCTCTATTTCATTTATTTCTGCTCTGATTTTTATGATTTCTTTCCTTCTACTAATTTTAGGTTTTGTTTGTTCTTCTTTCTCTAGTTGCTTTAGTTGTAAGATTAGGTTGTTTATTTGAGAATTTTTTTGTTTCCTGAGGTAAGATTTTATTGCTATAAACTTCCCACTTAGAACTGCTTTTGTTGTATCCCATAGGTTTTGGATCATTGTGCTTTCATTTTCATTTGTCTCTAGGTATTTTTTGATTTCCTCTTTGATTTCTTCAGTGATCCATTTGTTGTTTAGTAGCATATTGTTTAGCCTCCACGTGTTTGTGTTTTTTTTAATAGTTTTTTTTCTTGTAGTATATTTCTTTTTTTTTTTTTTTTAACATCTTTATTGGGGTATAATTACTTTACAATGGTGTGTTAGTTTCTGCTTTATAACAAAGTGAATCAGTTATACATATACATATGTTCCCATATCTCTTCCCTCTTGCGTCTCCCTCCCTCCCACCTTGTAGTATATTTCTAATCTCATAGCATTGTGACTGGAAAAGATGCTTGATATGATTTCAATTTTCTTAAATTTACCGAGGCTCAGCTTGTGGCCCAGCATGTGTTCAATCCTGGAGAATGTTCTGTGTGAACTTGATAAGAATGTGTATTCTGCTGTTTTTGGATGGAATGCTCTGTAAATATCAATTAAGTTCATTGGTCTAATGTGTCATTTAAGGCCTGTGTTTCCTTATTGATTTTCTATCTAGGTGATGTGTTCATTGATGAAAGTGGAGTGTTAAAGTCCCCCACTATTACTGTGTTACTGTTGATTTCTCCGTTTATGGCTGTTAGTATGTGCCTTACACATTGAGGTGCTCGTATATTGGGTGCATATATATTTACAATTGTTATATCTTCTTCTTGGATTGATCCCTTGATCATTATGTTGTGTCCTTCTTTGCCTCTTATAACAGTCTTTATTTCAAAGTCTATTTGTCTGATATGAGAATTGCTACTCCAGCTTTCTTTTGATTTCCATTTGCTTGGAATATCTTCTTCCATCCCCTCACTTTCAGTCTGTATGTGTCCCTAGGTATGAAGTGGTTCTCTTGTAGATAGCATATATATGGGTCTTGTTTTTGTATCCACTCAGCCAGTCTATGTCTTTTGGTTGGAGCATTTAATTCACTTACATTTAAGGTAATTATCAGTATGTGTATTCTTATTGCCATTTTCTTAATTGTTTTGGGTTTGTTTTTGTAGGTCTTTTTCTTCCCTTCCTCTTTTGTTCTCTTCTCTTTTGGTTTGATGACCATTGTTGTGTTTGGGTTGCTTTTTCTTTATTGTGTGTGTTTCTATTGCAGTTTTTGGGTTTGCTGTTTCCATGAGGTTTTGATATAGCAGTCTATATATGTACAAGAGTTTTTTTTTTAAGTTGTTAGTCTCTTTTCCCCCTAGAGGGGTTCCTTTAGCATTTGCTGCAAAGCTGGTCTGGTGGTGCTGACTTCTGTTAACTTTGCTTGTCTGTAAAACTTTTTATTGCTCTGTCAAATCTGAATGAGATCCTTGCAGGGTAGAGTATTCTTGGTAGAAGGTTCTTCCCTTTCATTGCTTTAATATATTGTGCCACTCCCTTCTGTCTTGCAGAGTTTCTGCTGAGAAATCAGCTGTTAACCTTATGGGAGTTCCCTTGTATGTTATTTGTTGTTTTCCTCTTGTTTTTAACATTTTTTCTTTGTCTTTAATTTTTGTCAATTTGATTACTATGTGTCTTGGCATGTTCCTCCTTGGGTTTATCCTGTATTGGACTCTCTGTGCTTCCTGGACTTGGATGACCATTTCCTTTCCCATGTTAATTAATTTTTCAGCTATTATCTCTTCAAATATTTTCTCAGGCCCATTCCCTTTCTCTTCTTCTTCTGGGACCCCTATAGTTCAAATGTTGGTTCAACATTTGTTCAATATTTAATGTTGTTCTAGAGATCTCTTAGGCTGTCTTCATTTCTTTTCATTCTTTTTTCTTTATTCTGTTCTGCAGCAGTGATTTCTACCATTGTCTTCCAGGTCACTTATCTGTTCTTCTGCCTCAGTTATTCTGCTATTGACTCCTTCTAGTGTATTTTTTCATTTCAGTTATTTTATTGTTCATCTCTGTTTGTTTGTTCTTTAGTTCTTCTAGGTCTTTGTTAAACATTTCTTGCATCTTCTCAATCTTTGTATCCATTCTCTTTCTGAGATCCTGGATCATCTTCACTATCATTATTCTGAATTTTCTTTCTGGAAGGTTGCCTATCTCCACTTCATTTAGTTGTTTTTCTGGGGTTTTATCTTTTTCCTTTATCTGTGACATAATCCTCTGCTTTTTCATTTTCTCTAACTTGCTGTGATTGTGGTTTTTGTTCTGCAGAGTGCAGGATTGTAGTTCTTCTTGCTTCTGCTGTCTGCCCTCTCATGGATGGGGCTATCTAAGAGGCTTGTGAAAGCTTCCTGATGGCAGGGACTGGTGGTGGGTAGAACAGGCTTTTGCTCTGGTGGGCAGTTAAAACTTTAATCCATTTGTTTGCTGATGGGTGGGTCTATTTTCCCTCTCTGTTAGTTGTTTGGCCTGAGACGACTCAGCACTGGAGCTTACAGGTTGTATGGTGGGGCAAATGGCAGCCTCTGGGAGGGATCACGCCAATTAGTACTTCCCAGAGCTGCTGCTGCCAGTGCCTTTGTCCCCACGGTGAGCCACAGCCACCCCCCACCTCTGCAGGATACCTGCCAACACCAGCAAGTTGGTTTGGTTCAGCCTCCTATTGGGTCACTGCTCCTTTCCCCTGGGTCCTGGTGTGAACAAGACTTTGTGTGTGCCCTCCAAGAGTGGAGCCTCTGTTTCTCCCAGTCCTGTGGAAGTCCTGCAATCAAATCCTGCTGACCTTCAAAGTTGGATACTCTGGGGATTCCTACTCCCATTGCTGGACCCCCAGGCTGGGAAGCCTGACGTGGGTTTCAGAACCTTCAGTCCAGTGGGAGAACTTCTGCAGTATAATTATTCTGCATTTTATGGTCACCAACCTGGAGAGTATGGGATTTGATTTTATCCTGATTTTTCCCCTCCTACCATCTCATTGTGGCTTCCCTGTTTTCTTTGGATGTGGTGTATCTTTTTTGGTGGGTTCCTCTCTCTTCCTGTCAATGGTTGTTCAGCAGTTAGTTGTGATTTCGGTGTTCTTGCAAGAAGAGGTGATTGCACGTCCTTCTACTGTGCATCTTGATCTAAATCTGCATGTATCATTTTGAATTATGGTTTTCTCCAGGTATATGCCCATAAGTGGGATTGCTGGGTCACATGGTAGCTCTATTTTTAGTTTTATAAGAGCCTCCATACTGTTTTCCATAGTGGCTGTATCAATTTATATTCCCACCAACAGTTTAACAGAGTTCCTTTTTCTCCACACCCTCTCCAGCATTTGTTGTTTGTAGATTTTCTTTGGATGCCCATTCTAACTGGTGTGAGGTGATACCTCATTGTAGTTTTGATTTGCATTCCTCTAATAATTAGTGATGTTGAGCAGCTTTTCATGTGCTTCTTGTCTATCTGTATGTTTTCTTTGGAGAAATGTCTATTTAGGTCTTCTACCCATTTTTGGATTGGGTTGTTTTTTTTAAATATTGAGCTGTATGAGCTGTTTATATATTTTGGAGATTAACCCTTTGTCCATTGATTCATTTGCAAACCATTTCTCCCATTCTGAGGGTTGTCTTTTCATCTTGCTTGTAGTTTCCTTTGCTTTGCAAAAGCTTTTAAGTTTCAGTAGGTCCCATTTGTTTATTTTTGTTTTTACTTCCATTACTCTAGGAGGTGGATCTAAAAAGATATTGCTGTGATTTATGTCAAAGAGTGTTCTTCCTATGCTTTCCTCTAAGAGTTTTATAATGTCCGGTCGTACCTTTAGGTATCTAATCCATTTTGAGTTTATTTTGTGTATGGTGTTAGGGAGTGTTCTAATTTCATTCTTTTACATGTAGCTGTCCAGTTTTCCCAGCACCAATTATTGAAGAGGCTGTCTTTTCTCCACTGTATATTCTTGCCTCCTTTGTCATAAATTAGTTGACCATAGGTGTGTGGGTTTTTCCTCTGGGCTTTCTATCCAGTTCCATTGATCTATATTTCTGTTTTTGTGCCAGTAACATATTGTCTTGATTACTGTAGCTTTGTAGTAGAGTCTGAAGTCAGGGAGTCTGATTCCTCCAGCTCCTTTTCTTCCCTCAAGAGAGCTTTGGCTATTCGGGGTCTTTTTTGTCTCCATACAAATTTTAAGATTTTTTGTTCTAGTTCTGTAAAAAACGCCATTGTTAATTTGATAGGGATTGCATTGAATCTGTAGATTGCTTTGGGTAGTATAGTCATTTTTACAGTATTGATTTTTCCAATCCAAGAACATGGTGTATCTCTCCATCTGTTTATATCATCTTTAATTTCTTTCATCAGTGTCTTATAGTTTTCTGCATACAGGTCTTTTGTCTCCCTAGGTAGGTTTATTCCTAGGAATTTTATTTTTTTTTGTTGCAATGGTAAATGGGAGTGTTTCCCTAATTTATCTTTCAGATTTTTCATCATTAGTATATAGGAATGCAAGAGATTTCTGTGCATTAATTTTGTATACTGCAACTTTACCAAATTCATTGATTAGCACTAGTAGTTTTCTGGTGGCATCTTTAGGATTCTCTATGTATAGTATCATGTCATCTGCAAGCAGTGACAAATTTACCTCTTCTTTTCCAATTTGTATTCCTTTTATTTCTTTTTCTTATCTGATTCCCGTTGCTAGGACTTCCAAAACTATGTTGAATAATAGTGGTGAGAGCGGATATCCTTGTCTTGTTCTTGATCTTAGAGGAAATGCTTTCAGTTTTTCACCATTGAGAATGATGTTTTGTGGGTTTGTTGTATATGGCCTTTATTATGTTGAGGTAGGTTACCTCTATGCCCACTTTCTGGAGAGTTTTTGTCATAAATGGGTGTTAATTTTGTCAAAAGTTTTTTCTGCTTCTACTGAGATGATCATATGGTTTTTAATTTCAATTTGTTAATATGATGGATCACGTTGATTGTTTTCCATATATTGAAGAATCCTTTCATCCATGGGATAAATCCCACTTGGTCATGGTGTATGATCCTTTTAATGTGTTGTTGAATTATGTTTGCTAGTATTTTGTTGAGGATTTTTGCATCTATATTCATCAGTGATATTCGTCTTTAATTTTCCTTTTTTTTTTTTTTTTTTTTGGCGGGGGTACGCAGGCCTCTCACTGTTGTGGCCTCTCCCGTTGTGGAGAACAGGCTCCGGATGCACAGGCTCAGCGGCCATGGCTCATGGGCTCATCTGCTCCATGGCAATTTTCGTTTTTCGTAGTATCTTTATCTGGCTTTGGTATCAGGGTGATGGTGGCCTCATAGGATGAGTCTGGGAATGTTCCTTCTCCTGCAATTTTTGGAAGTGTTTGAGAAGGATGGGTGTTAGCTCTTCTCTAAATGTTTGATAGAATTCACCTGTGAAGCCATCTGGTGCTGGACTTTCTTTGTTGGAAGATTTTAAATCACAGTTTCAATTTCATTACTTGTGATTGGTCTGTTCATATTTTCTATTTCTTCCTGGTTCAGTCTTGGAAGGTTATACTTTTCTAAGAATTTGTCCATTTCTTCCAGGTTGTCCATTTTTTTGGCATAGAGTTGCTTTTTGTAGTCTCGTAGGATGCTTCGTGTTTCTGTGGTGTCTGTTGTAACTTCTCCTTTTTCATTTCTAATTTAGTGATTTGTGTCCTCTCCTTCTTTTTCTTGATGAATCTGGCTAAGGTTTTATCAATTTTGTTAATCTTCTCAAAGAACCCACTTTTAGTTTTATTGAACTTTGCTATTGTTTTCCTTGTTTCTATTTCATGTATTTCTGCTGTGATCTTTATGATTTCTTTCCTTCTACTAACTTTGGGTTTTGTTTGTTCTTCTGTCTCTAATTCCTTTAGTTGTAAGGTTAGATTGTTTATTTGAGATTTTTCTTGTTTCTTGAGGTAGGCTTGTATTGCTATAAACTTCCCTCTTAGAATTGCTTTTGCTGCATCCCATAGGTTTTGGATCATCGTGTTTTTATTGTCATTTGTCTCTAGGTATTTTTTGATTTCCTCTTTGATTTCAGTTGTCTCTTGGTTATTTAGTAACATATTGTTTAGCCTCCATGTGTTTGTGTTTTTACGTTTTTTCCATATAATTGATTCCTAATCTCATAGCGTTGTGGTCAGAAAAGATGCTTGATATGATTTCAATTTTCTTAAATTTAGTGAGGCTTGATTTGTTATCCAAGATATGATCTATCCTGGAGAACGTTCTGTGTGCACTAGAGAAGAAAGTGTAATCTGCTGTTTTTGAATGTAATGTCCTATAAATATCAATTAAATTTATCTGTTCTATTGTGTTATTTAAAGCTTGTGTTTACTTAGTAATTTTCTGTTTGGATGATCTGTCCATTGGTGTAAGTGAGGTGTTAAAGTCCTCCCCTATTATTGTGTTACTGTTGATTTCCTCTTTATAGCTGTTAGCAGTTGCCTTATGTATTGAGGTGCTCCTATGTTGGGAGCATATATATTTATATTAGTTGTATCTTCTTGGATTGATCCCTTGATCATTATGTAGTGTCCTTCCTTGTCTCTTGTAACTTTATTTTAAAGTCTATTTTATCTGATATGAGTATTGCTATTCCAGCTTTCTTTTGATTTCCATTTGCATGGAATATCTTTTTCCATCCCCTCACTTTCAGTTTGTATGTGTCCCTAGGTGTGAAGTGGGTCTCTTGTAGACAGCATATATATTGGTCTTGTTTTTGTATCCATTCAGTGAGCCTGTTCTCACGGCTGGAGCATTTAATCCATTCACATTTATGGTAATTATCGATATGTATGTTCCTATGACCATTTTCTTAATTGTTTTGGGTTTGTTTTGTAGGTCCTTTTCTTCTCCTGTGTTTCCCACTTACAGAAGTTCCTTTAGCATTTGTTGTAGAGCTGGTTTGGTGGTGCTGAATTCTCTTAACTTTTGCTTGTCTCTAAAGCTTTTGATTTGTCCATCGAATCTGAATAAGATCCTTGCCGGGTAGAGTAATCTTGGTCGTAGGTTCTGCCCTCTCATCACTTTAAATATGTCATGCCACTCCCTTCTGGCTTGTAGAGTTTCTGCTGAGAAATCAGCTGTTAACCTTATGGGAGTTCCCTTATATGTTATTTGTCATTTTTCCCTTGCTGCTTTCAATAATTTTTTTTGTCTTTAATTTTTGCCAATTTGATTACTATGTGTCTTGGCATGTTTCTCCTTGGGTTTATACTGTATGGGACTCTCTGTGTTTCCTCAACTTGGGTGGCTATTTCTCTTCCCATGTTAGGGAAGTTAGGGAAATTTGAAAAATCTCTTCAAATATTTTCTCGTGTCCTTTCTCTCTCTCTTCTCATTCTGGGACCCCTATAATGCGAATGTTGTTTCATTTAATGTTGTCCCAGAGGTCTCTTAAGCTGTCTTCATTTCTTTTCAATCTTTTATCTTTATTCTGTTCTGCAGCAGTGAATTCCATCATTCTGTCTTCTAGGTCACTTATTCTTTCTTCTGCCTCAGTTATTCTGCTATTGATTCCTTCTAGTGTATTTTTCATTTCAGTTATTGTATTGTTCATCTCTGTTTGTTCTTTAATTCTTCTAGGTGTTTGTTAAACATTTCTTTCATCTTCTTGATTTTTGCCTCCATTCTTTTTCCAAGCTCCTGTATCATCTTCATTATCATTATTCTGAATTCTTTTTCTGGAAAGTTGCCTATATCCACTTCATTTAGTTGTTTTTCTGGGTTTTTATCTTGTTCCTTCATCTCGTACATAGCCTTCTGCTTTTTCATTTTCTCTATCTTTCTGTGAATGTGGTTTTCGTTCCACAGGGTGCAGGACTGTAGTTCTTGCTTCTGCTGTCTGCCCTCTGGTGGATGAGGCTATCTAAGAGGCTTGAGCAATTTTCTTAATGGGAGGGGCTGGTGTTGGGTAGAGCTGGCTGTTGTGCTGGTGGGCAGAGCTCAGGAAAACTTTAATCCACTTGTCTGCTGATGGGTGTTGTTGGGTTCCCTCCCTGTTGGTTGTTGAGCCTGAGGTGACCCAACACTGGAGCCTACCCGGGCTCTTTTTGGGGCTAATGGCGGACTCTGGGAGGGCTCACGCCAAGGAGTACTTCCCAGATTTCTGCTGCCACTGTCTTTGTCCTCACAGTGAGACACAGCCACCCCCCGCCTCTGCAGGAGAGCCTCCAACACTAGCAGGTAGGTCTGATTCAGTCTCCTATGGGGTCACTGCTCCTTCCCCTGGGTCCCAATGCACATACAACTTTGTGTGTGCCCTCCAAGAGTGGAGTCTCTATTTCTCCCAGTCCTGTCAAAGTCCTGCCATCAAATCCCCCTAGGCTTCCAGGTTTGGAAGCCTGACATGGGCCTCAGAACCTTCACTCCAGTGGGTGGACTTCTGTGGTATAAGTGTTCTCCAGTTTGTGAGTCCCCCATCCAGCAGTTATGGGATTTGGTTTTATTGTGATTGCGCCCCTCCTAACATCTCATTGTGGCCTCTAATTTTTCTCTGGATGCGGGGTATCTTTTTTGGTGAGTTGCAGTGTCTTCCTATCAATGATTGTCCAGCAGTTCATTGTGATTCCGGTGCTCTTGCAAGAAGAGGTGAGTGCACATCCTTCTGTTCTGCCATCTTGAACCAATGTCTCACACCCATTATTTCTTAAAAACTTTTTTCTTCCTCATATTTTCTTTCTCCTACTTCTGGCATTTCAATTGCATAAATGCCTCATAATTTGGTAACATCTAACAGGTCTATGAGCTTGTTCATGTTTAAAAATATTTTTCTTTCTGTTTTTTCACCTTGGATAATTTCTATTGATCTATCATCTTCAAGTTCACTTCTCTTTCCCTATTATATTTATAAAGCTGTTAGGTTATTTAGGACCTTTTTTAACCTCATAAATTGAAGTTTTAATTCTAATATTCCATTTGGTTTTTATTTGGTAGTTTCTAATTTTTTATGTTGAGACTTCCCATTATGTGGCTGAGGTTTTCATTCATTGAAAACATATTTTGCTTTGCTTTCTTGTGATTAGTTATAATAATTGTTTCAAACTCCTTGCCTTTTACTTCTAATGTCTGGTTTTCTCATGTCTTGTTCCAGCTGATTTTATTTTCTCTTGAGAATGTGTTGTATTTTTAAAATTCTTTATAAGCTGGGCAATTTTGGATTGTATTATGCACATTATTGTATTAAATTTTGGAGATTTTGCCTTCTGTTACTTTTAATTTTTCTTCAGTGAGTAATTTTTCTTTATTTTACCAGTAATTTTCCTGGCTGGATTTGAGCTGCAAACTGTTTCTTGTGCAGTAGCTCTAGACTCTTTTCTGTTTTTTCATTTCTCTCCCCACTTTTCCTCTCTCTTTCTAGCTGAGCTATTCTGAGTTTGTTTCATGCATGGATGGTTCAAGGATCCATCAAACAGAGTTTGGGGATTCCCCTTTCTGGCCATTTCTATCACAGGATTTGACCCCTCACATCAGCATTCATTGTTTTCTGGCTTTATTTTTCTCATTACACATACCAGAAATACTGTGAGTTTTCCCACATGCATTCTTGTCACCACCATGCATACCACATGGTTTCATTTAGCCCCAGGCTAAAAACCGCAGAGCTAGAGACTTGTATAAATCCATGACATCCCTCTTCCAACAAGCATGAGCTTCTAACCAGAATCTTTCTACCATTATTCAGTTCAGTATGTTCAGACAGTTTATTTTTGTAATATGTTCAGATTTTATGGTTGTTTTCTCTGAGGATATGGTCTTTGTCATGTCTGGAAGTAGAATACCATTAATTATTCTGTGTCTATATATATATATATATTTTTTAAGAGTATTTTCCTTCCAATTTTTTTTTGGTCTTTTTTTTTTTTCCTCTTTGGCCATGCTGTGAAGCATACAGGATCTTAGTTCCCTGACCAGGGATCAAATTGAACCTGTGCCCCCTGCAATACAAGTGTGGAGTCTTAACCACTGGACCACCAGGGAAGTCCCTGTGTCTGTGTAGTCTACATACACATTATTCTATATAAAAGGTACATAGCACTCCACAGTATGTATCCATCTATTTTCCTTTCTTTGTTCTTCCTTCTCTTTCCTATCTTTTTCTTGTCTTTTTGACTTCATCTCTTCCTGATTTTGCTGTTTATTAAGTTAATTAGGTACATAGTTTAGAGATTCAAGTGGCTTCTGAAATTTTCATTAAAGAGAGTTTCCTCCAAGTCTTTTATCTCTCATACTGCCTACTCAGAGTCAACTGCATTCATATCTTTTATCTGATTTTTTGGGGGTAATTTACCTCTATGTGCCCAAATAATATGATTCAAAAAAATTATTGCTATAATCTTCTCTTTTGATTTTCCTTTCTTGAGAATTAGTGCCTTAAAAATACTTTTTAAGAATTATTTTTTTAGTTTTGTTTCTAGATAGATGAAAGTATGTGTGTGCATGTTCAATCTGTCATCTTTATGTGGAAGTCTCCATTATATACATAAGAAAAAATACATATATATGATTATATATTTTATATATCCCCAGTTGATATGAATAGAATAAAGCATTGAGAAATAGACACAGATATATGTGGTCACCTGAGTTTTTACAACAGTGGAAAGGCAATTTGGAGGAGAAATAATTTTTAACAAACGATGCTGGAACAAATGGATATTCATATGCAAAGCCT